>NC_140437.1:15095000-16569166 GCF_965140295.1 Lepidochelys olivacea | reverse complement strand
GAACCACCCCGGCCCCCCCCCCCCGACCGCAGCAGGACAACGAGAGCAGGCGTAGTGCAACCCCCTACCAGCGGGAAGGTGGCCACCATCAGCCCCCCGGTGCCGCGCCGGAGAGCAGAGACACGGCAGGGAGCGCCCGGACCAGCCCATGCCACTGCCTGGGGCATTCGGACATCCCGCTCCTGGGGCAGGAACCGGCCTAACCGCGCAGCTCCGAGCGCATGGCCCGCGCCCGACACCGGGCTTATGGTAACGGCCAAGCCAAACGCGGGTCCCGGCAGGGAGTGCCCAACACCGGCCCCCCAGCCGAGACCTCCGCATGGCCCCAGGTCCCGCAGCTCCGAGGGCGTTGTCCACACCGCAGAGCCGAACGATGCATCCCAACAGTCTTGCGGTAACTGTCAAGCCAAATGCGGTGTCCCAGCAGGGGGTGCCCGACACCAGCCCCCAGCCCCAGCCGAGCGCCACGCACCGGTCCCCGCAACACACGCAGCTCCGAGTTCAGACCCGCACCCCCAGATGCTGCAAAACCACAGCCTGGACAGATCCTCTTACCCTGACCCACGGGCTGGGTTCGCTGCCCCGGTTCTCTCACCCCCACCCACGGCTGTTCCCAAGTCCAGGCCCCAGGCCCGGCTGCAGGACACCTGTTGATGGATCGCGGCACACGGGGGAAGGGAGCGGGCCGGGGCCCCATGCTCGTCGCCGTGCAGACGCCTTTAGGAAGCCGCGTCGAGCCCTTTAAAGATCGCGCCAGGCCGGGGAAAGTGACACACAAACGAAAGTGTCTTTTTGAAATCTTCCAAAGCAGGCGGCCCCCTGGCACGGCACCAGCACGGGCCCCTGGAAAGGCCAGAGCACAGCAACTACCCACCACTTCGCCTCAGATAACACCAGCTAAAGGGGAAGCAGCCCAGTGCTCTCCGGATGGGGCCTGGCAAACAAATCTGAAGGAGTGAAAAGCTGTGTGTGAAAGCGCTCAGCGCAGCAGGGCGAGCCAGCTGGCCAAACCCACGCCCACCCGCTCACCCCGGCGCCCCTGGACCGTCTGGGAGCAACGGGGATTCCCCACAAAAGGCCCCGGTTCTCTCCCAAACGAGGACACAGCTCGAGCAAGGTGCAGGCGAGGAAGGAAGCCAGAGGTTACCAGTGGTCCCTGGGCAAAGGACGCGCTCCCCAGCCTGGCCTGGAAGCTGCCCTGGGGCGGTTACCCCTTGGCAGGGACGGAGCTGGGGGCGGATCCGGTGACAGCTGGGAATGCTCCCAGCCTGGAGCAACTTCTGCAACAGTTGGGTTCAGACATTTCCAGCTGGGGAGGGGAGGGGAGGGGAGACAAGAAAAGGATCTGCCCCCCCCACCCCCCAGCTGTTCTAGCTCAGAGGCATCGAAGTACCCCACAGCCCCCGGGGTACCGGGCACGGCAGGATCCCCGCCCCTCGACACAAGCTTACTAGGGGCCGGGGGGGGGAGATCAGCGAGAGACAGGGGCCTGCAACGGGCGCTGCCATCGGGGGGGGGGGAGCGGGCAGAAGGAGACCCCCCAATCCCCCTTCTCCGCAAGGACACCTAGTACCCCCAGACTCCCCACCCCCCCCAACACCCCCGCCCCGCAAACACACCGAGCACCCCCAGACTCCCCACCCCCCAAACACCCCCGCCCCGCAGCACCCCCGCCCCGCAAACACACCGAGCACCCCCAGACTCCCCACCCCCCCAAACGCCCCCGCCCCGCAGCACCCCCGCCCCGCAAACACACCGAGCACCCCCAGACTCCCCACCCCCCCAAAACGCCCCCGCCCCGCAGCACCCCCGCCCCGAAAGCACCCCCAGCCCCCCGAGAGCACCCCCAGAGCCCCCAAACACCCCGGCAGCACCCCGTACCGCCGCAAACCCCCCCGCCCCGCAGCCCCCCCAGCGCACGCAGCCCCCCGCGCCGCTGCGGGCGGTACCTGGGCCGGGCGGTGGAACGTTGCGCGGGGCCAGGCGCGCGCTCAGCGCTCGGCGGCCATGGCCGGTCATGTGCTCGGGGAAACTTTACACGGGGCGGGGGGAGGGGAGCGGCCGGGCCACGCCCCCTGCGCCAGCCGGCCAATGGCGCGCGGGGGGCGGGGCGGCGGCTCCGGAGCAGCCCTTTGAAGTGCCTGGCGGGTTGGGGGAGGGAGAGGGCTCTTAAAGGGACAGGGGCCCCGCCTTTAGGTGGGGGGGCGAGCGGGGCGGGGCCTGTAGGGGGCCGGGCAGGAAGCCAGGACTCCTGGGTTCTACCCACAGCTCCGCCCCTGACCGCCCTGCGTGCCCGTGGGCAAGTCCCTGCCCCTGCCCCTGCCTCAGTTTCCCCTCTCCCCAGCCATGCCAGGGGGTGGTGTGTGGGGAGAGGAGCTGGCGGGCGCTAACCTGGGTAGCCAAGACGGCAGGAAACCCCAGTGAAAATCCCACCGCCGGATTCACAGAGAGAGCTGCTGCAGTGTGCGGAGATGGACAGATAGACGGACAAATGGCTAGACAGACGGACAGGCAGACGGACAGGCAGATAGATGGACGGACAGACAGATAGATGGACAGGCAGCTACTCCGCAGCATCCCGTGGCGCTGGGATTTTCCGAGCTGGGGCCCCGAACGCCCAGCGTCGAGCTACCGGAGAGTCACGCGAGCGATCACGAAGCGCCGAGTCTTGTTACCGACCCTGGCCCCCGTCGGCCTGAGGAAGTCGCTGGGCCCTGCTCAGTGCACGCAGCTGCCGAGCAAAGGCCCACAGCGAGTGCGGAGCCGAGCGAGACGCAAACCACAGAGCGGTCGCTCTCGGCTGCAGCACGCGCCTGCCGGCCATCGGACCCTGCACAACTCCAGGCCTGGCTGGGGCTGAATTAATGACTTATGCCAGCGCCGGACAGCCTGGGAATTTGTCTCACTCAGAAAGGGGAAAGAAGAAAAGAATCCAATGGGTTCCCTCCCGCCAGGCCGGCCCCAGAGCCAGCCGCTCTGCCGGGGAGCCCCCCCACCCTGTCCTGGGGCTGCCTGGGGCTGGCTGTGCCCCCCGGGGCGGAGTGCAAGATGCACTGTTCTCGGATCTTAATGGCTGGCCAGGGATCGGAAACGCATCCGAGCAGGAGAGGGGGAGGGCTTCGAGGAGCAGGCCCTGATTTATGGGCTGCCTCTGCTGGGAGCTCCCCCCAAGGCAGGGGGGCTGGGTGAAGCTCACTTCCGGCTCATGGCTGCCCACCTCTAGCTCATCCCACGTGGGGAGCAAAGGCCGAAGGACCCCCCGGCCTCAGTTTGGGCATCCCTGGGGTCTGCAGCCCCTGCATCTCGGACCCTGGCTGGCTCCATGCTGCGGGAGGGGAATCAGGCTGCCCTGGCAGCATGTTGCAGGGGTCCCGGCCCCTGGAGCCCAAGACGTCAGACGAGAGCAAGGTGCCAGCCGTGTGACACGATGGCAGCTCCCCTGGCATGTTCACACGAGTCAGGGCGTTGGCCCTGGTTCAGATCAGCCCTCTCCCTGAACTCCCCCAGCCGGTTCTGCTGCCTCCCACACTCGGCCCTAAGCCAGCACCACGCAGCTGTTACACAGCAGCCACTTTCCACCCCAGAGCTGGCTGCATTTCACTGACTGGTGAGTGAACCCCCCCCCCCCGCACACACACACAGACAACATAAAAAGACCCTCATTTGGGGTGCAGTCGGGCTCTCTACTGTCAGGACATGCCAGAATGCTGGCTGCCATGGTACGAGATGTGTGGGGCAACCTTCCTACCAGGCCCCCAGAGCCAGGGGAGGGCGGGACGTGGCAGTTCTGTGCATTATGGTGCCACCCGTGGGGCAGGGCAGATGCCAGCACTCTCACCAAGGCCGGGACCCAGCTGCCAGCACCAGCCTCCTTCCTGCTGCACCGGACCCGCCACCCCAGAGAGGCCGGAGGTGCTTGGAGTCACGACCCCAGGGCCTGAGCCCGCCGCCCTCACTCCCAGGGTGACAGATTGATCAGTTCCTACAAATGAAACCTCCTGGAGCCTTTTAACCTGCCCGGTGAGGGGGCCGGGCATCCAGCGGTCTGGAGTTGGGCCCCACACCCTAGCAATTCACCCAGACCCCCCAGGCTTCCTGCTCACATCTAAGTCACACACCCCCCCCGGATTCTTTGCAATCGGAACTCGAACCCGACCATTCTGTCATGAGACTGCTTCGTTGCACACAACCAGCAACAGCCCCCCAGGGACCCCCAAACCCCAGCGTGTGTCGGAGACACCAGCAACATCCCTCGCCCCGCAGGCTGGGATCACAGGAGCCTTTTCACAGAGCGGGGAAACTGAGGCATGGAGCAGGGCAGTCACACGCCGAGTTGAGGACGGGGCTGGAACAGAACCCGGGGGCCTATCTAGCATCCCCCTGCTCTAACTGCTTGACCCTGCACCCCTGCCGAGCACGGCCTGGGGCAGCGAGATTGGGGGGAGATGATTTCATTCAACTGAGATGAAAAAGGCACCAGCAGACCAAGTCACAAACCTGTGCGTGTGCACGTGTGTGCAAATGTGCGTGTGTTTGTGCACGTGTGTTTGTGCACGTGTGCACATGAACCTGCTCCCGTATGCCTGCATGCAAACACACGCACGTCCATGTATGCGCTCACACCGGTGCACATGCGTGTGCATTAGGACCCCTGCTGCGTCTTGCACTGCTCCTGTCGGGGGGGGGGTCCATGGGGTGCAGTGCTGGGTAACACCCAGTGGGACGAGTTTGGGAGGTTCTGTGGAGAATGGCCCCGGCTGGGAGTCACCTAGACACAGGTCGCGGGGGGGTAGAAGCGGGGGGAGCCAGGCACCCGGATGCCTGGGTTCATTCCTGACTCACTGCTTGACTTTGGGCACCTGGGTCTCCGTGCCTCAGTTTCCCCAGGGGGGAGGGCGATGGAGCCTGAGTCCGTTCAGGGCAGGGGAACTGTACAGCGGCAGCGCAGCCCCCAGGAACCGAGGCACAAGGTCCCATGGCCCCCCGACACAGTGAAGACCTGGAAGGCGCTGGCTCCATGTGGGGGGGTGGGGAGACACGGCGGGGGGTCCCTATTGTCGAGGTGACCCCCCCGCACTGTGCTGGGAGCTGCCCGGGCGCTGCACCGCTGCATGCGCTCAGCCTGCAGGAATGTCCCAGATCACTCCCAGATGTGAGGCAGCCCCGGCAGCTCCCGCGCCAGCCGCCCCCGCCCCCCTCAGCAATCCCGGCCCGCAGCCCCCCGTGGGAATCCAGGCCACGTGCCACACAGACCCCGGGCACGGCCGTGGGTCAGTTCCTGAACGAGTCCCTGGGCAAGCGCCCCCCACGGCCCCAGCAGCTCAGGCCCCCGGCATCTCTGGGTGGGCTCCAGCCGCTGGGCCGGGGGCGGGCACGGAGCCTGGCAGCGAGGCCAGTCAGTGCCAGCAGGGGGCAGAGGGACACACCTGGCCCCGGCCCAGCGAGTTTGGCCCGGAGTCCCCCACACCAGCTGGGAGGGATTGACAGCCAGCTGGAGCGGGACAAAGCACGAACACGCAGCCCAGGGAGCCGGCCCAAGTGAGGCCTGGGCGCCCCAACTCCCTCCCGCTGCTGGGGGACACGCCCCAGGACCCCACGCACGCAGCCACCCCCACTGCACTGCAAGCTCCCCCCAGCAGCCACAGGGGGCTGCGGGTTGGGAGTGAGGGGCACTGGCAGAGCTTGGGTTAGGGGAGGAACCCAGGGTTGTACCATGGCCCAGGTGCAGCCAGGTAGACGCCGTCAGATGCCAACGGTTACAGCTGGCGCAGGGCGCCACCCTCCCCCCGCGCTGGTCCGGAGGAGGGGCACAGAGCTGGGGCCATGCCCAGCATGGATCCCACTAGCCCTGCACTTCCCACCTTCTGGGGCCCTGGGGGAGGTCGGGGGGGGGTGGGTTTGGCAACTGGCATTTTTAGGGGGGTGGAAAGGATCCCCCCAAATCCAGCAGCCACCTGCACGGCCACAGGCCATTCCCTGTCACCCCCCAAGTCCTGGCTCCCCCCAACCTGGGGGGCACACATGGCATCCGTGCCTCACAACCGCCAGGGGGCAGGAATGGAGCCAAAAGGGAAAACACAAAGAGAAGCAACTCCCCCCCCCCCCGCTATTAACCCAGGTGATGGGGCAGGGGGGCGATTTCCCAGTGTCCTACCAGCTGCCCCATTACCCCCAGTGGTCCCCCCACCATCGTGCCGGGGGCTGCCCAGGCCCCGACCTGGATCCCCCATGGTGCCAGGCCCTGCCCCGCGAACCCATGGTCCTGAGGGCACCTGGAGCTTGGGGCGTCAGGCCAGGGGGCCAGGTGCCAGGCAGACTGGCCCGTTTCAGACACAGCCGGGGCCCACAGCTCGGGACAGGCCCAGCTCCCGTCCGGGCGGCAAGAGGCCGCAGCTGCTCCTGACACATCCCTTGAGATTGGCAGAGCAGGGCCCTCCCCCGTGCCCCTCACTCCCGACCTGCAGCCCCCCATGATCCCAACCCTGGGCTCCCTGCTCCAGCTCTGCTCCATCCCATCCCTTCCTCCTCCCCCATTCCCCAGGTCACCCCCCAGCTGGGCACCGCCATCTCACACACAGATCACACGCGAAGCTCCCCCCCCCACCCTCACCCCATGGCTCCTTCTTGGCGCAGGACTGGCCAGGGCCACACTCAACAGGGTCATGCGGGGTCGTCCCCCCCCCCGCGCCCACAGCTCCGGTGCCCGGCAGAAGCCCAGCCGTGTGGAAAACGCTCCCTGTCAGATGGAATCTGGGTGCAGCCAGTGACGGCCACGTGTGGGCTTATGTAAGGAGAGTGCAAAGGAGGACAGGCCGTGCTGGGGTGGGGACGGAGCACCGGAGCCCCCAGCACAGCCGCAGCCGGGGAAGGAGCTGTCGGAACCTGTGGGGAAGGGGGGTCCCTGGACTTTGCTCCCCGCAACCCAGGCAGCAGCCTGGAGAAACTCAGAAGGGAGGGAAGGTCCTGCGATGCCCAGCCACATGTGCACACACGTGTGGAAGCGGTCTCAGGCATGTGCACACGTGTGTGGAAGAGGGCTCGGGTGTGTGCGCATGGAGCCAGGCACGTCCCCCCCCATGCACACTAGTGAACGCACACCTGCCCCATCCATGCACACATGTGTGCAATCACACTAATACATATGTCCAGTTGCACACATGTCATGCTCAGTACCCCACATCCTGCCCAGACACGGCCTGTCCTCCCCGAAGCCTCCCCGACTCCTGGCTGGGGCCAAGCCGCCACCATGTTCCCTTGGCAGCTCTGCCGGTGCCCTTCACTCTCAACCTGCTGCTAGCCCAGCCCCGGGCTCTGTCTATTCTGAAATGGCTGTGCTGGGATTCCTGGGGGGGGCTGGGCTGGGGGTGTCCCTGCAGCAGCCTGCCCTGGGGCCTGGGAGCCATCACTGAGGCTGGGGGTTCCCCTCTCCCCAGAGCTGGGGGCAGCCAGGGGAATAAGGTATCCCGCTGTGTTCAGTCACCCCCCGCGGGATCCGTTAGCGCGGGCAGCCCGGCCCCCCCGCGGCCGGTGATTAACGGCTCTGGCAGGAGGCTCCGGCGCCGCCAGGAGTGAATCAATTTGCGCCATCGATTTTTCATCCACTGCGGCAGAAAGTGGGATCTGAAGGGCCGTGGAGATGACAAATCCGCCTCCCGTGGCCCAGCATGCACGCCCCCCCACCCCGGTGCCCACGTCCCCCTGGTGTCAGCCCCCCGGTGCCTGCATCCCCATAGGCCAGCCTCCTCCCCCTGTGTGCCACCCCCTAGTGCCCAGCTCCCCCATGTGCCAGCATCCTTCCCCTATGTGCCACCCCGCATGTGCCTGGCTTCCCCCAGTGCCATCCCCCTGCCCGCCCCCGTACACCAGGCTCCCCCCACCCACATCTGGGACAAAGGCCCACGGGATCTGGAGAGTGAGGAATCGATCTGGGACCCTGACATGCTGCTCTGGGGGACCCCCAGGGTGAGCCGTAGCCCCCCACTCCACCCCACCCCAAGGAGTTCACAGGCTCCATTGGCCACACCCACGCCAGCCACACCCAGCCCTGATACGGGCATCGGTGCCGACACTCTGCCTTGTCTATGCCATGGCAACACCATGCCTGCACCCGTCCATGCCAACGCCCGGACAATGCCATGCCCTGTGCCAGTCCATGCCACCCACCGTCCCTTGCCCTGAGGGACTGGCCCCGGCCCCGCCAGTAGCAGGGGGTCCTCACCAAGGTTCTGCGCCCCCCGTGCCCATGGCAGGGTCCCAGACTGCCAGTGAGGCGTGATGGGGAAGGACACGGGGGCCTTTGTGCCATCCGGGGGGGGAAGTCTCCCATTTCCAACTGCCCCTGATACCAGAGCTGGGCAAACATGGGCTCCGAGTGCCCCCTTCGGCAGGCAGACACTCCCTGAGCTGCCTGGTGGCCCCAAGAGCAGCGAGCCCACAGCGCATGTTGGGCAGGGCGGCTCCTTCCCCTGCGCTGGCAGCCGCGGGTCAACGCTGGGCACAGGGACCCCTCGGGGCCAGCTGCTGGGCTCCCCCAGAGGTGGCTGCATGTCAGTGCTGGGACAGGCCAGCCCAACAGAGCCCCTCATTTGAGCTGGGCCTGGGGAGTGGATCAGGGCCTATCATCCACCAGGTAACAGCATAAGTCCCTGTAGTACAGACCCTGGGAGTCCGGGCTCCCAGCCTCCCTGCTCTAACCACTAGACCCCACTCCCCTCCCAGAGTCAGGGATAGAACCCAGGTGTCCTGGCTTCCCCCCTGACCAGTCCCTGGGCCCCGCTGTCTCTCTGTCCCCTCCACGTTCACATCCCCCTTCCTAGGCGGGCCCCAACAGCCTGTTTAACCCCTTAGTGGCTGGGAGGTGGGCACCATGGGGAGGGGGAGGCCTGGCTCATTCGAACACAGCAAAGAGCTCGTGTCCCCCGTCTCCCCCCCCGCAAGTGACCTTTACCGGGCAGCCCCAGAGGGGCAGGCTGCAGGGATCCCCCTGCCCACGTCAGCCCCAATCAGGCTCAGGCAAAGGGCTGGCAGCCCAGCAGGCACCCGGGAGCAGCCGGCTGGGGATGGGGGAGGCTTCGTTGGGGGGGTGCTGCTGAGGCCCCCGACTGCCCCCCAGTGCCCATTCAGGGTGTTCTCCCAGGGGGTGGCGCTGCCCAGATGGCACCAGCACCTGAGCCAACCCCATTCCCCAAATTTGTTCCCCCGACACCCCACGGAGCCGGAGCAGCAGGACCCCACTCCCAGCCAGGCCACCGGACGCCAGGGCAGAGCTGGGGGCTTGTCCGCCCCCCCCCCCGCTCTGTCTGGAAATTAACCCGGGAGGAACGGGCATGACAGGTTTCCCTAGTCTATTTTTAGCACCGGCAGCCATTACCCACAATGCCTGGGGGGCTCCTGCTGGGCATAGCAGCACCATGGGGGGGGCAGCACCATGGGGGAGGGGGCAGGACAGTGTCAGGGTCTCCTCCAGATTGTGACGGGACCGGGGGGGCAGCCCCCCAAACAGCTCCTGTAGCACCTGCCGGCGCAGCGTGAACCCAGGAGTCCGGGCAGCCAACAAGGCTGTTTCTCACCTCTGCTTGGCATCACCCCCCCTCCCCCCCAATGACAGCAACCCTACAATCAACAAGCCCTCCAGCCCGGGCAGGGTACACAGATTGGAGCCTGCGGGGCACATCCCGGTCACCCCTGCGAAGGGGGGGGCGGGACTGGGGGGCCCTGTGCAGGCAGGGGGGATCCCCCAATCTGAACAGCTCCCCGATCTGCCTTGAAGGTTTCCCTTTCCTGGGAGCTGGCGGGGGCCAGGGCCCTGGCAGACTCGCCCTCCCCCGTCACACCGGCGTCACTGCGGTTGGCAGAAACCCCACGGCCTTTTCCTTCCTACTGGCGTCATGGGGCCCGCGTTTCGTACCAGAGCCAGGACGATGCTGGGGATGAGTCATGGCAGAGACTCGGGGCAGGGGCATCCCAGCTCCTGTCACCCTGGGGAGAGCTGAGCCCCGGCTCAGCCAGGGTGACACCAGCATGGCTGTGCACAGCACCTGGGTATGCCGCGGTGCCAGGGGAGGAGCTCCCAGGGCTCCCCAAGGACGCCAGCAGCCCCGCGTGGGATGAGGCCGCCCCAGCTGCCCTGAAAGCTCCCCAGCCCCACCCCAGCCTCCAGGGGCAGGATCTGGGAGGGCGGAGCCCAGAGGGTCCCCTGGGTAGGGGAGGGGCAGAGCCTGGGACCACTCGCTGCCTCTCCCGCTCCCCTCTCCATCAATGCTGTCCCGTCACCCCCCAGCTCAGCCCCTCGCTGCCTCAGACAGAGACCAGCAGCCTCAGCTGAACCCGCCCCAGAGCTCCCCCACGTCCCCCCCGCGCTCTGCACGTCCACACATGCCAGGGAATGCACAGCTATAAATAGCCCTGGCGCATTATCTGCTTAACTCCTGCTCCCAGGCAGCGCACGGGGGTGGGAGGCTTCCTGGTAAAGCAGGG
The DNA here is from genome assembly GCF_965140295.1 of Lepidochelys olivacea. NCBI lineage: Eukaryota > Metazoa > Chordata > Testudines > Cheloniidae > Lepidochelys > Lepidochelys olivacea. Next base: position 16,558,690 of record NC_140437.1, on the reverse strand, counting down.
ACCATGGGCAGCAGGGACAGGAGAGACAAGGGGGGCAAGGGCCGGGGAGCCAGGACACCTGGGTTCAGTCTCCCCAGCTCTGCCACCAACTCGCCCTGTGACGTCAAGGCCTGACCTGCCCTCGCTGGGTGCCTCAGTTTCCCCCCACACCCAGTAAAATGGGGGTGATGAGAGCAGCCCAAATCCTTACTATACAAGAACGGTCAGACTGGGTCAGACCAAAGGTCCGTCCAGCCCAGTGTCCTGTCTGCCGAGCGCGGCCCGGGCCAGCTGCCCCAGAGGGAATGAACCGAACAGGGAATCATCCAGTGACCCATTCCCAGCCTCTGGCAACACTCCAGGACTGGGCAGCACTGGGAAAAGGGCAGGCACTTCCCTCCCGCCCAACCAGACACAGCTCTCCCCGTCCCCGCCCAGCTGCTGAAGCATTTCCTAGCATGCGTGGGGAGCCCAGGGCTGGGACAGCAGGGGGCTGCGGGTCGGGAGCAAGGGGCACAAGGAGCTCAGCAGTTGCCCTGGTGGGTGATTCTGGGCAAGACGCTGCCCCACTTCCCACATGTGCCCTCCGTGCAGGGACCCATAAACACTGAACGATTCCTGTAGGTCAGGCATCAGCCCCAGGGGATGGAGGGAAACTGAGGCACGGCAGGGAGAGAAATGATCCACACCCCCTCCACAGCCAGAGAGTGTCAGAGCCAGGGCTGGAACCCAGGAGTCCTGGCTCCCAGCCCCCCTGCTCTGGCTCCTCTCACCCTCCCAGGGGACACTGGCTAGTTCACGCCAATGCTGGTAACAGGGAATCTCAGTGATGAGGGGGGCTGGGGAGGCCCCTCCCCTTTCCTGCCTGCCCCTCCCTCACCCGGGGGAGCTTCCCACCTTTGGGTCGGTGCCCAAGGCCCGGCCGGTCGCTGGCGAAGGCCCTGGCCGGGCGCCAGGCGCGGGAGGATGGAGCTGGGAGCAGGCGCCCGGAGGCCCCTCCGCCACCCACTCCCAGCCAACTTGGCGAAAGGTCAGGAGCTAAGGAGCCAGCCAAGAGCAACCCCCCCCCCCCCCCCGCCCGCCCCCACCAGGCAGCGGGACCGGCCCTGGCTGCACCAGGCCTGGGGGGGGGGGGCCAGCGGAGGGGCAGCAGGCAGGGCCTGTCCCAGCTCACAGGGCTCCTGGCTGAAGGTGCCAGGGGTCCATTGGGGGTGAGGGGAGGCTGGCTCAGAGCCCTAGAGCCCCCCCCCCAACATGGGGCCTCCCAGCACTGAGCAGCAGCGACACCTAGCGGCCAGTGGGATGAATGACAAGGTTATTCGTCAACATGCCAGTGCCCCTCACTCCTGACCTGCAGCCCTGTTAGCCCCGTGTTGGGGTCCCTGTCCCCCACTCTGCTGGTGCCCCTCACTCCTGACCTGCAGCCCCTGACACCTGGGGGGCTGAGCAGGCAGGTGAAGTGCATGGAGAGACAAGGCCAGCTGGCACAGGGCTTGCTCCCGGGGCCCATTTGGGAAATGACTCCGGCCGGCTCGGGTCAGCAGTGACCCAGGGAGCTGAGCCATCCCCCACTGCTCCCCAGGTCCCCTGGATTGGCCCCTCCCCGCACAGGCCTGTCCTCCTATTGGGCCATAGTGCGGGCCTGCCAAGCGCAGGGCTCCCGCGGGGATGGGGATGGCCGGAGCCTGTGGAACTACCTGCTGCTGGACAGCAGGAATGGCAGAGGCCTTGCTGTGCTCAGCACATCCCTTACGCAGGGGGTGGGTTTCACCATAGGCCCATCCAGCCCCTGTAAGATCAGCTGGCACCCCCATCCCCCGCACTCCCCCCCATCCCCGACTCTCGGCCTAAAAGCCAACGTGGTATTTCTCAGCTGTCAGATCCAATTAGCTCCCTCGGGCGCCCGATGGGCCGTGGAGCCATAGAGCAAGAAATGAGAATGGGGGGGGAGGTGCTCAGGGGGAGGGGGAGGGGAATGGAACCGGGAGACTCACTCTGGCATTGGGGAGCACGAGAAGGGAGACAGCACTGTCGGGGGAGAAGCTGGTCCCAGCTTTGGGAGGGGTGATAGTCAGGGGGGGTAACCTCACCTGTCTGCACTGTGGGGACATGGCCAGTGGGGGAAACCACAGCAAAGTCCCCCCGCTCCCCCAATGACAGCGGGGGAAAACTGAGGCACACAGAAGGGATTCACCCAGGGTCACACAGGGAGTCTGAAGCAGAGCTGGGAAAAGAACCCAGGAGTCCTAACTCCCAGCTCCCACCCCCACTCCGAAAGGCCCCACTCAGCCACACAAATCTAATCAAGTCCCCTTGACCCACCCTGATTTCAGTACTGGAGGCTGCTGGAGATCAGAGGGTGCGGCCATTACAGGGGGCTGGGAGGGGGAAGGAGAAGCAGGGACAGCATGGGGCTGAGGGGGCAGGACTGACAGGCACCGTGACCGGCTGAGCTGGGGGTGCATTTTCAGAAGGCCCCCTCCCAGGCTGCTGGAAGGTTTGCGCTTCCGAGGCCAGGCCGGGGACAGCCCAGGCCCCCATCCTCTCCAGTTTCCATCCCCCCATCTGCCCTGGGGAGGGTGGAGCCCATCCAGACCCAACTGGCAGACAGGCCCCTTTCCCTGCCAGACACATGGAGCTTAGTCTAGTGCAATCTTGCCAACGATCTCAAAGCCTCTCTCCTCCCAATTGTCATTATACATCTGGGAAACTGAGGCACAGAGAGTGAACCTCCAGCTCACACAGTGAGTCACTGGCAGAGTCAGGGATCGAACCCAGGAGTCCTGGCTCCCAGCCCCTCCCCAGTCTAGACCCCGCTGCCCCCCATCACCCCAAACTGGCAAGAGGTCTGATTCCGGGCTCCAGTCAAATGAACGCGACAGCAGAGGATGCTCCTCCGCCCACCCCCAAATCTGGTCAATACCTCCCCCCCGCCCATTACTCAGCCAGGAGGGGGGGCTGTTGAGCTCTGGACACCACCCCGCTCCTATCACTCTGGACTGGGAGGTGAATCCACTTCTCCCACCAGCCCGCGGAGGGTGTTAGCCCCCAGGATGGCTGGATGGGGTCCCCACACTGAGTGCTAACCCATAGGCCAGCCAGTCCTGCAGCAGGAGGGAGAGAGATGGACCAGGCGAGAAGGGCTGGCTGGTGCCATGGCACTGAACGAGCTGCCCTCCCCGTCCCCCTGCATGCTCTAATTGATGGAAATCCAGGACTCACCCATCTGCATGACCTACATTCGCTCAGCAGCCAGCGGAGCCGTGAGATAATTACACGGGGCCGGGGAGAGTACCCGCAACGTACAGCCAGGGAGCTGGCAAGCCGCATGTCAGGCAGAGCAACCCCCCCCACACACTGCCAATAAGTGGGGACACCCAGGTGCTCCCCAACAGCACCAAGTGTTGCACCCCTCCCCCAGGCCCGGGGACCGATGGGGATCACAGGGCAGAGACGGCAGCAGGGACCGAGTCCCCACCCCACCTCTGGGCGCAATGCACCCCCTGCCTCAGGCAGCTGCCCGGCCCAGCCCTGGCACCATGGCTGCTCTGAGATCCAACCCCTGGGCACGCACACAGCAGCTGGCAATGCCTGGCAGGGTGCCCACACACAGACCCACTCAGAGCAGGTCCTGGCAGATCTCCAGTGCTGTCGGCGGGGGCGGGCAGGGAGGAGGCAAACATTGGTCAGGGCAAGACAATGGCGGCTCGTTTACAGGACACAACTGGAGTCAGGACTCCTGGGTTCTGTTCCCAGCCCAGCCACTGACTGGCTGTGCAACCTGAGGCACGTCCATGCCATTTTGTGCTTCGGTTTCCCCATCCACAGCACAGAGACAATGCCCCCCCACCCTTTGCAAAGCCCAGGTTTGGGACACATGCACAATGGCAGAGGGCTCCCTGGCCCGGCACCCGCAGCACACTGGGGCCCTGGCAGGGGAGAGTCCTGGAACCTGGGGGGCACTGCCTGGCGCGGGTCTGGCCTTGCAACTGGTTGTGCCACCAGGCCCGGTTCCTCCCCCTCGTCAGGCCCACAGGAAGGCTGGGGTGTAGCGAGGATGCCTGCCCCATTTCTCTGCCCCCCAGCCCTGGGTACAACAGCCGCGCAACCAGAAAACAGCCAGTTAGCCTCCCTTCACTGGCCAGATGTCCGGCTGCTCTAACCACCGCCAGAGCCCAGGGGCCTGACTCCCAGCCACTGGGAACTCAAGAGTCTGTGCCGGGGACCCCAAAAACCAGCCTAGTCCGTGTCTAACCAGAACCCTTCAACTTGTCCCGTCGTCAGACCTGCGCGTGCGTCGCCTTAGGCAGGATCGGGGCCATCCTGGCTTTCAGTCTGAGAGCAGCAAACACAGCCCTTGGCACACAGATATTTGCAGTTTTGTTCCAGGCTTTAATCTCTTCTGTTGCTCAAAAAGCCCCCAACATCCTGCTTTGGCTTTTGGAATGAATCGGAAAAAGTGGAGATTTTGCCCCTGCCCCTAATTCAGAATTACCCAGCTCCCATTTCAAGCCTTCCAGGTTCTGCTGGAAATCTCTCTCTCGGCCAACCCTGAAATGCAGCCACCTCTGGGGTGGAGCTGGCAGCAGGCTTTTAGCAACGGCACAACAGAGAAGCCGGAGCCGAAGCCCGGCACCGGCGAAACTTTGCTCCAAGTCTCCCAGGCGCTCGGCTCAGCCGAGAGCAGAAAGCGGAGTTGTACAGACAGGGCCATTTATGTTGCATTGGGGAGTGGGGGGGGGACACACACAGATCCAGCTGGCAGACAACAGCTGTAACGAACATCACGTGGCTTCAGGGCTCTGCCCCTGCCTTTCATGTCTCGTTTCCACCTCGCCCCCCCGGGCCCTGCAGCCCCCGTGCCCGGCTGGCAGCCGGCAAACAGAGCCCTGGCCCCGGGACTCTGGAGAGCAAGACAGGGCTGGAGACGGGACTGCCTAGCCCCAGCCCTGGACGTGGGGAAAGTTCACATCAGCTCCTCCTCCGGCTTGGCACCGAGAGCCCAGCCCTGCCCGTGCAGACGGCGGGTCCAGCCCCCCCGCCCCAGGGCCCTGCCCCTGTGGGAGCCAGCCCAGGCTCCGCGCTGGATTTCCTGCCAGCCCAGGCCGGCGGCTCGCCCCAGCCTTTCCCACTTCTCCTTCCCCGCAGCAGCAGTTTGCAGCTCCCTGCGCTCGGGGGCTGCCGGAGAGTTTGCAAAGCTCGGGGGTGCGGGGGGCGGCAGTTTGCAGAGACAAGCTCGCCCCGCCCACCCCCACCCGGGACAAAGTGCAGCCGCCGGGGTGGGGCGGACACGAGCAAAGGCACGAAAGGGAAGGAGCCCCCCCCCACCCCCCACAACTTTCTGGGGGCTCAGGGGCCCTGCAGCAGCTGCCCCGCGGACGGGCTGGGGGCGCCCCGGGGCAGAGGCGCTACAGAGCGGGAAGCTCACCTTTGAGGGGGCGGCGGGGCTCGCTTACCTGGCGGGGGTCAGGGGGCCGCTCGGGGGAAGCCCTCCTGGAAGCCAGCAGCCAGGATTCCCCTGCTGCTGGGGGAGTGAGTGTTTGCACCGTCTGCGGCGGCAACAGGAACTCGACTGCCCCGGGTCCTAGCGCCTGGCCGGCTCCGCGCCAGGGTGGCCCATCTGGGGCCTTGGCGGCTCATTGCCAGGCGGGCTGCGGGGAGCAGTCTAAGGGCCCCCCAAATCCCCAGCAATAAGGGGGCTAAGCTCAACCCGGGGGGGGGCGCCTCAGATGCGATGCTACCCCCACTATAGACCGGGGGAAGGAGGCCAAGGAGATAATCAGAGGGGAGATATGCACAGGCCCACGTAGACATGGGGAGACGGAGGCCTTTGGAGGGAGGCTTTCAGGCTCAGGAGAGTGTTAAAAAGCCAACCCACCCCTCTTCCTTCCCCTCCTGTTTCCATCCCATTCCTGCCTCTTCTCTACCCCCCCAGGCCCCAGGGAACTGGGCCATCTCCCCAGGGTCCAGGCAGCTTCCCACGCTGGCAGCAAGGATGTTTTTATTGGCTTCCAGCGGATTAAATAAATATGTGAAAGGAAACAATCTGCAGGGAGTTTCCCTACAACACTTCTGCTCGGAGCCATCACCTAGCCACCCCATGTGGGACTCTCTGCTGCAAGGCGCTGGGGTGGAAGTGGTAGGGTTTTGAGGGAGGGGCTTCCCCGAGCCTGTCACAGAGTCCCTGGACGATGCTCTGGAACTGCTCCCCATGAAGCCAGGCAGGACTCTGGGGAAGTCTCCTCTCTGGGAGCAGCCTGTCTGCAGGACACACAGCTCACCCGGCTTCCACCTTCCTGAGTCTGACCTCGGAGCATTCAGCCTCCTCTGCCCCTCCGTGCGCTTCCCACAGCGAGTCCGCCCAGGTGGGGTCCTGGGGAAGCCAGAGGGTCCTGCCCCCCAACGCCGTAGTCAGACGTGACTCTCAGCCAGCCAGTAAAACAGAGGTTTATTAGACAACAGGAACATGGTCTAACACAGAGTTTGTAGGTGCAGAGAACAGGACCCCTCAGCTGGGTCCATTCTGGGGGGCAGTGAGCCCGACAACCACATCTGCACTTGACTCCTGGTCCCCAGCCAGCCCCAAACTGCCTCCCCCTCCAGCCCATCCTCCTCCGGGATTTGTCCCTTTCCAGGCCAGGAGGTCACCTGGTTCCTTTGTTCTCCAACCCTTTAGCTCTCACCTTGCAGCAGGAAAGGGCTCAGGCCATCAGTTGCCAGGAAACAGGGTGTTGGCCATTCTCTGTGTCCAGACCCCTGCACGCACCTGCCCTCTAGGGCTCTGCAACAATCATACACCCTTATCCCCCCACCTAGATACTTAAGAATTGCATAGGGGAAACTGAGGCACCCCCAGAATATTCAGAGGAAACATTAAGAACAGTCCTGCTTCATCACACAGCCCCACAGCTTGCCCATCACCTGCTCTGCCCTTGACCTCACCCGCACCGCATGTCACCACCGCTGTCATCCTCAAGCACCCAGGCTGCTGCCAGGAGTCAAACGCACCTGCTCCGTTCCTGAAGCGACTGTAAAACCAAAAGGTTCATAAGGATCCCCTTGTAACGGCAGGGCTCCCTCTGGGGCACCCATCCCAGGCTGGGGGCGCAGCCCTGCTGTAAACAAAGGCATCTTTGGGGGACCAGGGAGCTAGGGGGTGCGGAGGGGTAAGAGCAGAGATGAGAACAATCCACACTCTCTCGCTCCTTTCTTTGCCCAAAGTGCTCTGCAGATCCTGTAAACTGCTCCAGGAGGCTGGATCCTGGTGCCCATGCCCCAGCCATGCAGAGGTCCAACCACGCAGATAGATCAGGACCTACCTACACACAGGAATTACTGTGCCTGCTGCTGATCTGCAATCTCCTCTGGGGTGGAACAGCACCAGTGTTCGACCATCACACAGGTATGACTCTAGGGAAGGGGCGTTGGATTCAGGGAGGCAGAGTGTAATGACCCACGGTGGACCGTGCTCCAGACCTTGGCAGTACCACCCTGACTCCTGGGGATCTCCAATGACCACATGTAGCAGGACAGGTTCAACCTGTTAATGAGCATTGTTAAAAGGGTTCCATCCATTGCCAAAGGGCAGCAGGGAAAACAGGCTCTACCGGCTGCCTGCGAGGGGCTTGGGTTCAAGTCTCACAGGCAGATGGCACTAATGCAGTACAGCCGCTCTGCTGCCTGGCCAGAAGGGGGCACCCCTCTGCACTCAGAGGCACTGCAGTCATGCTGGGGCGCCTGACCCCACCCCCCAGGCATGTAAGAAATACAGACTACACCTCCCAGCGTCATTGCCAAGCAGTGCAGGGGGGCGGTACTGGGCCTAATAGGCAGGGATGGGAGGGGTGGAAGAGGGCCTAGAGGAGACGGTTGGGCCCCCTCATTAGAAATTGCTGATGAGGCTGTTGCAGGCTGTGTGGGAAATGGTTGAGAGATCAAAGCAGTCTAGCGTGATTCAGAACCCAATTAGTGCCTTTAAAATAAAAAGGGAGCCCTATTGCCAGGGCACAGTCAGCTGTTGTATGAAGCTAGGCTGAGGGCCCTGCATATGCACCACTGACTGCGGGAGCCCGGCCTTCATCCCACAGCCATCAATTGTTGAGAAAAGGGGCCACCAGGTCTGTACTCCAGGCCAAGGCGGGGAGGGAGGGGGTGTTGGGACCATGCCCAGCCATGGTGCCAAACTATCTGCTCTTCTTAGACACCCCAGAGCTTCCCTCCTATGCCAGAGCCGCTCAGCACGGCCCTGCCCAGAGCCTCCCAGCAGCAGCCCCTCCTCCATTAGCAAGCAGCAGTACAGGGCCTATGCCACATAGCTGAACAATTCAAATCCGACTGGCAGAGGGCAGCTGCACGCTAGCCCCATCAGGACAATTGGTTCAAACGGACGAGCCTGTTTTACGCACAGGCCGAGCTTGGAGGCATGACTAAGAGGCAAGCCTGAAAGGGGTCTGTACCCTAGGTCACTTCAGCCCCCTCCTCTGCACCTTGCCAGCCCCCGCTGCTTCCAGGACAAACATGGTCTCCCCCGCACCTCCACATCCCTTTCCCCTCAGAGTAGCTTCAAGCCCACTAGCCAACAGCCCAGCAAGGTGACATGCAGCCAGGCTGTTGGAAATTAGTGCCACTTCATCCCATTGCTTGCCAGCTCTGCTCCAGCTCTGTGCCAGTTACTTGGGGCCAGCCCCTAAGGCACGCCAGGCCTCTAACCTTCACTGGGGGAAAGAACGAAAGAAACAGCTGCATTTTTCTCTAGTGTAGGTGTGGTGCCTCGGTCACAGAGGCACCTGCCTCTCCTCTTGACATCAGCTGCCAGGTGCAGACCTGCTCTGGAAGTGCTCGGCTCAAGCCCTGTCTCTGATTAATAGCAGCAAAGTCCTCACTCAAGGGGATTAAAGCCTGCACTTAGAAAGGGCCAGGTCTCGGTGGGCTTTAATTTCTACGCAGAGGATTTCTTTCAGGCGCCATCCCCTCCATGAGCACAGCACAGCCCCACTCCGCTGCTGCATGGACACCACACCCTCTTTGCAGCCTGGAGAGTGAGTGATCAGCAGCAGTAAGGAGCTGTTGCCTTTTCTGACAGCAGTCCTCATTCTCAAGGCCCTGCAGGTGCCATTAGCACTAGGGAAGACCAAGCTGGAGTCTTTTCTACCCTGGATAGCAACCAGCCACGACAGGAGAGGAACCAAAGGGATTCGCAGATCCCACTGGGAGGCTGCAGCAGGGGTGGTTAAAAATAAATCAGCTTTCAGCTTGCCAGCACAGCAAGCTGGTGCTGGGAGCTGCAGAGGGTAAGAAGGAAACAGCAGCCCACAAGGCTGTATCTGTTGTGGTGGCTCTGGCTGACCCGTATCTTGCTGCCAGCATCTTTGCAAATTTGCGAACAGTTTGGACCATCTGGCACTGGACCCAGTACAGACAGTAGCTGCAGGAACAACTGTCTCTCTCAAGGTCTCCACAGCCAATAAAATGCCATTTAAATCAAGGCTCCCATCTGTTCTCAATCCTGCTCCGAGCCTGCTTCTTATTAGACCACAGCTCATCTTCACCAGCAGCCCTTTAACTTTGCCCACTGGCATTTTCCACACTGGGGGACTGTTAGAGGGGCACAGATCCTAGAAAAGGTAGAAGCTATCCACACACCCCTTCCCCTTAAGCGTTGATAGCAGGAACAGGGGGGCTCCAGCATTCACTGTACAGCCAGTCAGCCTACTTCAGGCCACCTCCCCTTTCTTTATTCACCTGCTATGAGAATGGCAAAGGCTAATGGACTAGACTGGGTGAACAGCACCACAGAAACTCCTTGTAGCGCAGGGCCTAGATGGGTTCCAGTAGCCAGGAACCTGGGTTGCTTGGGGACCATACATCCCACTCCATTTAAAACAGTGGGCATCAGAGAGTTCCCACTGATTACACCACATGCTGCACTGGCCATGCGTGGTGGCAGCTTACCCCTCCCTGCAATGTGTGTGGAGAATCGGAGCACCCCATGGGATAGCAGAGGGGCTCCAGACAAGTTAGCATCAGTCTCACATCCCCACTGAACCCCTTTTGAGGACGGCACCAGAAGGGGGAGGAATAGCTGGCCTATCAAGCAAGCTACGATTTTGTCAAAGCCTGTATTATTTTTAACATAAGCTGCAGAAAATGTAATTGTGTCTTCTCAGCACTGGAGGATAGTTTCAATGTGTCTGTCGAGCTGGTCAGAGAGTGCCACACATCAGTGAGAGTGGAGGCTTTTTTATGTTTCCCAACCTGTAAATACAGCTGGGCCTGTCTCTCAGTGGAGTTGTGTCCTTGCACCTGCCTTTCAAAACACATCTGCTACAGGAGTGAGTCCACCCAAGGGCAGCTCTAACCTGGGAGATGTGGGGGACAGAGAGGTTAGGGAGGGACATAACACATGCCAAATGTTCACTGCATTGGCACACATTTGTCTGGTCTATGCTCTCACAAGAGGCTCATTACAAACAGATGACACTGTGTGCAGACAATAAGTCATTTTCAACCCAGAAAGGCTACTTTTTAATTTAAAAATAGATAGGAGAAGGGGTTGCCCAGAATCCCCACGCTGTTTGGCCTCACACACGCAATACAGCTTCCTCAAACTTTACAAACTTGTTCCAGGCGACAGAAGCACCGGTCATTGTACTACAAGAATGCCCCCTGCTGGAGAAACCTTGCTCCAAGGGCGAATACATCACAATGTCTGAAGTGGGTCACTTCTTCGGGACAAGGGGTTGGGGGAGGGATGGAAGAGGAAAGAGTAGATCAAATTAAAAACCAACGGTGAGATTAGGAACCTCCGATGTGCAGAGCAGGATGCAGGCTGGGTGGGGTCATAGGACAGATGTTCTGTTCTACTGCGCAGGAAAGGGGAGAAGAAACCAGGTCTTTTGGAAGAGGCCTAACGTGACTCTTCATAATGCCACAAAGAAGTAGGAATAAATGTATCCACAGCTTGAACAGTAAGATACACACAGCCCTCAGGGCTTCATACTAAGCCCTGATCGAGCCCCAGAGACATTCAGCCTCACTAAGAGCGACATCTGCTACGCGGAAATAACCAGACTTCAAAGGAGCCTGGGTTGGGAGCGCAGCGCCTGCCATCTCATTTCCTCCTGCAGCCTCTCGCACTGCTAATGGTTTCGTTTCTCCAAACAGACTCTTGCTGCCTGAGCACCATCTCTTTGATCTCCAGCTGTTCAAAAAGGGCAACATGATGGTGTACATGCAGGTTGTGGGGAAGGATGTCAGGATGGCCAGCAAACATCCTGGATCCAAGAGGGAGATGAAGCCCTGCAAGAGGCTGAGGGTAGGGCCTTCAGCCATTCCCAAACAGTTCAAAATCCACCACAAGGAGGGTCAGTTTGGCTTTGTCTCCGACACAGGGCATTATCCACCTCAGCCGGCAGCATGTTTAAAAACAAGTATACAGTTAAAAACAAACGAGGCAGCTTTATAACAAGATGCCGTGAGATGAAGGCAGATCAAATTCATCCTTTTAAACGCTCCACTGCCATGGCTCAGCATGACCTTCAGCAAAGGTTGTTACCGCGGACAACGGAGCCCATGCAGTTATTTGTATAAGATATGGAGAGAGCCACATCCCTTTGAAAAAGAGGCATCAAGGTAGATGAGTCTAGAGCCGCCCCCCTGCCAAGATGTTTCCAACCAAGACGCCGTCCTTGAGGGCATGTTCCACATCCCTCTCCTCTATCTTCAGGGAAACCTGGAGGAGAGACAAGGCTCCTTACTACACAGACCTGCCCAGCATCCGTGGTAGCCAATGAGCACGGCCCAGGCTACTCAAACCCTCACCCGATGTTACAGAGTCCATAGAAGCAGCAGCATCAACAGGAACTGCCCCCGTGCAGCTGACCAACAATAGCCTGCTATCCTGCCACTCCCGCACTGGCCCACCTAGCCCACCACCAGAGCAAAGCACTAGTGCCTTCCGTCTGTAGCCCGCCTCCGAGAACGGTCGGTGTCAGATCCTCCAGGAGTTAAAATGTCCCCACGACAGAGCTTACTGGTCTGGGAACCTAACTAAGGTCAGGGCAGCCCTCCGCTGCTGTACATGCCCCCTTCAGGGTTCTCCTCGACCCTGCTGGCTCCCCAGCTAACCCTGCATTTTCCAGTGCTCTCCTCCGCTCGCCCTCCAGGCCTGTGTGTCACAGCCACGCCCCTTCTGCAGCGGCTCCCTTTGGAGCCTGTCCATGGGGAAAAAGCAGCATGGTTTGTAGGGGTACCTTTGTGAGCCTGGCTTCCTTGGCTTTCTTCAGTGCCAGGATGCCCCTGGATTCCAAGAGGGTGGCGAGGGAGAGGCATTCGGAGTGGGCTACAGCTGCCATCTGCTGCTGCCGGCAGACTCTGCTGTAGGCTTCATGTAGCTGCAAGAGGAGGGAGGGAGCAGACATTACCCACAGCCACTGAATGCAGGTGAGGGAGATGCACAGGTGCCAGCAAGCCTCAGCACCCTCCCCGGGCTGACCATCTCCAGGTGTGTGGCTAGACCTAATTCCCCCTCCAGAATGTGTCAACATCACTCTGAGCACCTGCCGGGGAGTTGCTAGAGAGCAAACAAGACTGGCCCACATCATATGCCCAGTGGGGCTCACGACTGGACCAGTGAGGTGGAAGAGACTGTCCTTCCCAGGGATTTGCAACCCCCAACCTACTGCCGTTGGACTAGGGCACGAGGCAAAGAGCTCAGCTTCTGCTGCAGGATCGTCTAGCCGTACAACCCAATGGTCTGACTCACCTTCCCCAGTGTCACCTCCTTGGCTTTCAGCTGCCTGGCTAGGAGCAGCAGGGAGCAGACCAGGATCTTCTGCTGCAGGGGGAAGGAGTCACTGGCCCTATCATTTCCCAGGGCCATCCTGTCACCATACACATCTGAGATCACCTGGGATATGTGTGGGAGCCCAACTCTCCTAGGAACTGGGGAAACCGAGGCAGATGTAGTGGGCGATTTACCTGTAGGCCAGACAATGCTGAGTCAGAGGAGTTGTGGTTTGATCAATATAGAAGCAATACAAGACTAAGGACAGGAAATAGGTCAGGGCAGAACACACAGTGTATTGGCTACTGCTAAAGGCAACTCAGTCAAGTCCGAGTTGTCAGACGCCATGGGTTTGAGTGGGATGTAACTATCCCTTCCTCCCCCATCGCATTGGGAACCCAAATCCTGCAGCCCTGGGCCAGTGCGTGGGAACCAGGAAGTGAAACTGATCCATCTAGTTTCGCTGTTAGGACATGGCAGGGCAAAATGCCAGCGGCATAAAATGGTGCAAAGAAAAGCGGATTTTTAAAGCAAACTTCATCTTATTATAGTCTGAAGCACCAGGAGTAGTGGGAGAGAGACTCATATTCTATATATATGGTCACAAAATTGATGAGGACCCAAGAGTGGGGGATGTTTTAGCCACCCCTAAGAGCAGCACATCCTGCATATGGCAGCCAAAAATCCAAGGGGAAGGGCTGAAGTCCTTTGGAACACGGGCTGAGACACGGCTGTGCTAATACCCCCCCACGCACAGCCCCTATGTACAGCTTGCACTTGGAAAGGTTCCACGGCTCCTATCCCAAGCTCTCCCGCCCACTCTATCGCCCCCTTTTGGGAGCTGCTATTTCACACCTACACTTAAGTGCTTTCATTCTAGTTAAAGCCAGCCCCAGAGACAAGAGCAGGTGTGACCTTCACATCCAGGGCTTTTGCTTCCAGAGAGCTGGAAGGAAAGCTCCTTGCGTGCCAGGCGTTTGTTCAATCTCTTGGGGAGTTCCATTCCAGTAATGCGCAAAACACGCCATTGGCGAGGAAGGCTACAATTAAGGTCGAGGAGACTGACAGAAAAATAAAAGCCAAGAGTGCAGAGCTTCCTGACTCAGGCTGGCGGCAACTACTTACAGCCAGGCAGTGGTTTGAGGACAGTCTGGCTTCTCACGTCCAACTCCACAATCTCAATGGCTCGCCTAGGACACAGATTTACGCAAGCTACTTTAGACTGAGCCTTTGGGGCTTGTCAAAACCTAACGCCCCAGACCTGCCAGCAGCACCCTTGCCCCTCTGCACTGAATCAGAGCAGCTTGGAACATGAAGGGTTTGCATGGACTCAGGTAAATCCCCATGGCATGCCCCACACCTGGACCCCCCTGACTGCCCCACTAAAGAATGGTCCCCTAACAACAACGGGGCATCCATTCGTCTCCAAGCAGGGATGCTCACTGCTAGCTGCAGCCTGGGTCATGCCGCTATGGGACTGCTGCACCCCCTCCTTCAGCTGTGATCACTTTTTAGGCACCAACTCACCCCACCCCACTCCCAGAAGGCTGGACCCAATCTCCCAAGAATTTCCGGGCAGGCAGTATCACAGCCAGTAAGTAATAAGCCCTGCACCCAGGGAGAGAAGCTAAACCAGCATGAATACAGAAGTTGTGGGATACAAACAGCAGCACACAGCCCATTAACAGGAGCTCATTTTCATCTCTAAACATGGCCCTAATGAGACAAAATCCTCTAGTTGCTGCAGGGTCACTGATGGATGGAGGCTGGGAGAGGAGGCGCCCAGGAAATCATTTGATTTTAAGAAGTGGACCACAAAAGGAAGCAAGAGAACCACTGCATGCCTGGCAAGATGATGCGGCATTTGGGTGGCCAGCATAGCAGGGGAAGGTTCAGATCTGGGTGGGGGGAGCAACCTGACTTCTACAGCATTCTAGTGTAAGTTTTTCCTAGTCCCTCCCAGCCCAAATTCTGGGCCCAAACTGGTGGCCAATGTCCCTCCAATACAGCTGTTTTCCTATTGGGACAGCCCTGCTTCTCCCACACTCCCAGCTCAGGATGGCACCTGTCCTTGTGCCAGTGCGGAAGCCCCAAGCAACAGGATAGTCCAGAATGTACCCTTTGGCACAGGCTTAACTGGCACCCCTTTCTGGAAGTGATGTGCCCCAGCAAAGGAAGTGTCCCCAGTGCGGTAGAGAAGTCCCACCTACAATGAAACTGGAGGAGGAAAACAGCCCCAGAAAGAAAGAACGAGGAGAGAAAAAAATTCTGAAAGAAAAACTGGTTCAGCTTCATAAAGAAACCTGCTTGAGAGCTGCTAATGGGGCCTTCTGCAATACAAATGTAATTAACCAATCTCTAGTCACAGCAGGGAGGGCTGGCAGCAGCCCGTTGTCTCACCCTCCATAGGTAATGGACTGCGAACGTCTCAGACATTAACATGGTCAGGAGGCAGCATGCCTGGAGTGATGCAAGCCCTCCTTTCAATGCCAGGGAAGCAGCGGCATAATGGAGCCTTAAGTCACATTCGCTCAAAGGACACTGGGTAAGGAGCCTGCCTTCAGAGGCAGCAGGGCAAGGCGGCGGCATTTACCTGCATACATCCAGTGCCTTGCGAGCATCTCCCGAAACGGCAGAGACTTTCCGGGCACAGAACTGGACAGCAGTGCTGTCCAGGACCTGATCACCAGACACCTGCCAAGAAAACGGGGCACAGGGCAGTTATGGAGAGGTCTCCACTGCAGAAGCCTCAGGTGGTCCAATACAGCACCAGAAAGCTGCTCGTTTGGTTCCAGATCTCTGTGTATAACGGCTCAGGAGTCTAAGCTTGTTCCCCAGAGAAGGGGATGAGCCCATGTGGACTTGGTCCCTGGGTTCTTACCTGTCTCAGCCGTTCCTGCAGGATTGAGGCAATCTGCTCCTTTGTGTAAGGTGGGAAGTTTAGTAGCTGGGGTTTGCACTTGGGCCGGGCCTGTAGCCTGGCCAGGATCCGGTCCGTGAGGTCCAGGGCATTGGCCACTCCTGTGAAGCACATTGAGGCTATTGAGAATGGCAGCCTAGGCTAACAGGGAGTGGGGAGATCTTCCAAAGCCCAGGGTTAGAATATCATGTGCAAGGCCCTGCATCGATCATGCATCCTGGGGCTGGGCAAGGGCAGTTTTTAAACACACCTATCAGGTGATAGGTTTGCTACTATAACTAGGCTGATTTCTGTTGCCAGAAACCAGCTTCATAATCTTCCCCAGCTTTCTCCAAGAGGAAAAATGTCAGGGCACCTCCTGCAGGAGGGTGGATACGTGCCATCCCCTCAGGGCACTCCGACACAAAGCTTCTGCAGCCACAGGGCATTTCAATGGCAGCACCAGGCCAAAGCATTGTCACAGCACAACTGACACACTTACCGATGAGGACAAGCCTGGAGCCAATGAGCCAGGGCCACTCGAACACTGTGTAGAGCACGTCCTGTCCTTTGCTGTCCAGCTGGTCCATCTCATCCAGCACCAGCACGCTATGCAAAGGCAGGAAAGAAAGCCCAGCTCAGCACCGAGGCTTTACCCTGGGGGCATGGAGACTAACCAGCCCCTGCTGAGGCATGGCGGGGCACTCCCCTTCTGTGCTGGGGCATGGCAGAGGCAGGGTGCAATCCTTCCCTGACACAGCCTGTACTTAGTAACAAAATAAGGGCCTGGTTATCCCAAGATGCCAAGCACCCACATCTCCTCCTGACTTCCACTGCAGCTGGCAATGCTCTGCACCTCTGGAAAATCAAGCCCTCAGCCCCTGGGTGCAGAGAGGCACCGATCAGCTCCCTCTTCTGGCAGTTAACCAGCTGCAATGACTAGGGGAATCTTGGCTGGGAACACAGCTATCACACAGGCCCAGCCTCTGGCTCACAACACTTCAGGAGAGTTTCGGAACAGGGTACTCACATCATGGGCGTCCCCTCTGCTGTCAGCTGCTTCTCCAGCTTCCTCACCAAGTCTCTCCCAGCTACCTTGGATGCCCCCTGCTGGCCCATCTGCTCAGCTATGGCTGGGAACACAGCCTGGGAGCTGCTGAGGGACATGCAGTTCAGGACAATGGTTTTGCTGCCCGGGAGTTCATTCTGCCACAGGGAGAAAAGGGAGAGTTAGAGAGCCAGTGAGCCACAGCTCAGATCCCATCCCACTCACCCTCCTGCGCCAGGCAAAGCTCAGGCGAGCCAAGCAGACCAGCGCACCGGAGCACAGGACAACGCAGCTCAGCTGACCCAGGCTTTGACAGTCTGTCCAGAGCGGAGACTGGCTAGCAGCCAGCTCCCTTTCCCAGTGCACCAGTCCCACAGCATCATCACAGCAAATTCATGCCTCCCAACCTCACTTTCAAGGTGTTGTATTTGTCTCTCTTTCTCTCCCCATTATGTCCCTCGGCCTCAGGCCTGGTCTACACCTAAAACTCAGGCTGTGTGCACACTAGAACTTCAGTCGGTATAAGTTATGTTGCTCAGGGATGTGAATAAGCCACCCCCCCTGAGCAATGCAAGTCACACTGACCTAAGCGCTGTTGTGGACAGGGTTACGTTGATGGAAGAACCTCTTCTGCCAACAGAGCTACCACCGCTCACGAGGACGGGGGTAATTAAGTTGACAGGAGAACTCTCTCCTGTCGGCTTAGAGCGTCTGCATTAGCAGTGCAGCAGCCGTGCTGCTTTAAGCTCTGTAGCATAGCCATCGCCTTAGATCAAGCTGGCTACATCACTCAGGGGGATGAAAAATTCATCCACAAGAGATGTAATTAAGCCGAGCAAAGCTCCCGTGTAGACAGTGCTAGGGCAGGGGAAGAATTCTTCCCTCAACCCAGCTACCGCTTCTCAAAGACATGGATTAACTAAAGCAATGGACGAAGCCCTTCCATCTCTGTAGGAAGAGTCTACTCTACAGTGGTGCACCTGAAGCGTATCTAGTGCACACTTACTCCTTTCTCCTACTCCGATTCTCATGGCATCTTCCCCTCTTCTTGAGGAAATGCCCTCAACTATCTCCTCCTCAAACCCCACTCTGCACATGCTCTATCTCGTTATTCCCCCTCCACATGCACTGCATTTAACTGCCTGAACCAGACTAAGCACCACACGACAGGGACCAGGGTTCGTAGATTACTCTGCACGTACATGGAGCTACGACATGCCCAAACTGCAGTAATAAGAGGTGCTAATGCTGACTGGGGATGGCAGATTAAACCAAACATGAAACATTAAGGCCAAAGTGTTTGAGCTGTGGTGAGCCAGAAGAGCAGCCTTAAGGAGGGGCCGGAGAACCAAAGTCACCCCATTGTTTGCTCCCTTCCCTGTATGCTCCGAACCACTTGTGTGATTTGCCTCACGCTTCCCAGGAAAATCCATCCCACATAAGATCACCCAAGAAAGATTTCATGGGGATCAGATTTTGTTTGTCAAAGGTAGGGGGTACACTGGGTTTATAGCAAGTAGGCATGTTCCTGCTGTAGCTACAGAAGAGACACTGACATCCATAACAGAGCATTTGAGACAGGTGTCTGAACCTCCAAGCACAGCCATACCTGGAAGTCTTGCAGGATTCTGCTCAGACAGGCAGTTTTTCCAGTGCCAGGAGCACCAGAGATGTAAAGACTGCCAGGTTTCTCCCCACAGACATGCTCTTTCAGGAACCGCCTGATAGCATCAGTCTCCTTCTCCCTGGCAAGAAGCCGGTCAGGGACAGCCGTGTGCAGAACACTCTTCGCCTGCTGATAACAAGTGCCTATGCCAGATAAAGAAACACATCAGAGAAGGTTGCGGAGCTGCCCTGGGGCTTGTTCTCTACCAGACATTGCATCAACACCTACTTTCCTGCTTGAACAGCTGGTTGCACACAGGTTCCTTGTTGAGACGAGAGCGCTCCGAGCTTCTTGGGGTCTCCTGCCGCTTGTGGAGCGGGGATGGCACCAAGTTTTTCCTCTTGCCAGGAGACTCAGTCGTTGGCTGCTCGCTGAAGAACAAGCATCGCCCCTTGTGAGAGGCAGATAGGAGCTCATTCTCCTTCTTGCTCTGTTTTGTTGGGGAGCACGGCAGTGATTGAGGGATGTTGCACAGGTTGTCATCACCTACAGGAGAGAAGCGTCAAGTTCAATAGGTAGCAGGGGCCAATGGAGAGGTAAATGGCTGGAGGAAGGTCTGGCATCTGGATGCCGTGACAAGGGACCAACTTACATTGCAGGATTAAGGCACGCTCTGAAAGACAGGCTAGGATGTCAACCCCTTGAGAAATTTAGAATGGCACCCAGCGGTGGTAACTACAATTAATGGGCCAAGGGGAAAATTTAGCCCCGATAATAGCAAAAGGTCCGTGAGACAGACTTATCCAGCTGTGGGCCAGCCTCCCAGGGGAGCAGTTTCATCTGTTGCTTGGGATCCTTCATATTAGGCTGGGTTAAGACAATAAAACAATCCTGCATTGGCCTCAGGGAGGGGGAAACTTCCCTTAGTCTACAGGGCCCAGGAAAAGCCTGCTGGGTCTAACACAGGTGTTAACTTTCACTGCAATCCCTGGGCAGCGGTTTCCATTTAGGACCACGTCTCACTTCTGACCTCAGCAGAGGCTGGCACAGATTAAAAGTGTAACAGCATTTATGCAGTGACTAAGCTTTCGGTCACCCTGGCTTATTTGTTCAGTGTCTTGTCATTTTCATCATCACTTAGTGGAAAAACTTGCTGCCCTTTAGAAACAGCACTATTCCTGCCTCGTTTCCTTCCTTCCCCATCTTCCTCTCCCCCTTCTCTGATCTCTTTGCCCTGCAGCAACTCCTAGGTACCACTAGGGTTGCCAACTTTCTACTTGCACAAAACCAAAAACGCTTGCCGCACCGCCCCCCCACTCCCATCTGCTCATTTTCACCATGCTGGCTCAGGAGGTTGGGGTTCAAGAGGGGGTGAGGGCTCCGAATGGGGTGAGGGATTTGGGGTTCAGGAGGGGGCTCCGACATGGGGCTGAGGGGTTCAGAGTGCAGAAGGGGGCTCCGGGCTGAGTGGGTTGGGATGCGGGAGGGGGTGAGGCCTCTGACTGGAGGTGCAGTGAGGGATGAGGGGTTTGGTGTGCAGAAGGGGGCTCTGAGGTGGCACCGAGGGGTTTGGAGTATGGGAGGGGGCTCCGGGCTGAGGCAGGGAGTTGGGGTATGGGAGGGGGTACAGGTTCTGAGGGGGCTGCAGGTTCCAGGGTGAAGCCAGAAATGAGGGGTTCAGGGTGCACAAGGAGGCTCCGAGCTGGGTCAGGGGATTGGGGTGAAGGAGGGGGTCAGGGTGCAGGCTCCAAGCAGCGCTTACCTCAAGCAGCTCCCAGAAGCAGCGGCATGTTCCCACTCTGGTTCCTAGGCGGAGGGGCAGCCAGGGGGCTCTGGCCAATGGGAGCTGCAGAGCTGGTGCTTGGGACAGGGGCAGCATATGGAGCCCCCTGGCTGTCCCTACACATAGGATCAGGAGGGGGGGACATGCTGCTGCTTCCGGTAGCCACAGGGAGCCTGCCTTGTCCTGCTGCGTTGTCGACCAGACTTTTAATGCTAACCGGAGCTGCCAGGGTCCTTTTCTGACCAGGCGTTCTGGTCGAAAACCGGACACCTGGCAACCCTAGATCCCACCTCCACATCCCTGGGCTCCGTTTCCACTCCCCTATTCCACCCACTAAAATAATCTAGGACCCTAAGAGTGAATATTTCAGTGATGAGTGGAGTGGGGAATGGACACCGCTGGTCTAGGCTGTCTTGAGACCTGAGTCAGTACTGCCTTAGTTACACACAGTTCATAACTGACACGCTCTTTGGTATTTGGGGTGGGGGGTTGGAAATAAAAGTTTTACCGATATAATTGTGTCAGTTAGGAGCGTGATATTTTACTGACATGGTTATACAGGTCTAAGCTCCTGTGTGGCTGAAGTTGCATCAGTGTAGAAGTGCCTTATATATGCAGCCACATGAGGAGGCTTGCATCACTCTAACTATACTGACATACTTAAAGGGGCAAAATTTTCTAGCGTTGACAAGCCCTTGGATTCTGGAGATGCAAAAGAACTGGACTTGGCCCATGGGCTGAGTGTTTGCCACCCCTCCCCCAGGATGACCAACCAGGTAGTTATTTGCTACCCAAGAAACAAGGCCCAGTTCTCAGGCATTTAGCAATCACAGTGTCTCCTTTTTCCAGGTGGAAAGGAAAAGAAAGCCTGCTGTCTGTGGGGCGTAGGGGACAGCCTGATAACGCCTGTGGGAACGGTGAGCTCCAAGCGTGGGGCTGGGAGCCAGGAACCCTGAACTCATTAAGGTTCTGGCCCTGCAAGAGGTGGGGGGCAGGGTAAGTCCCCTGGCAGTACCTCACCTAGGCGTTTGCGGGGGCTCAGCGGCAGGACCGTCTCCCCGGGTGAGAGAGGCAGGAGAGTCACCCTGGTGGGGTTCGATGTGGCATCTCTGTAAGCCCCAGCGCGTGCGACAGGCGTCCTGGGCTGTTTCCTCCGGGGGAAGTCAATAGCAGCCTGGGTCTGGGACCTGGTGCTGGGCATGGCTGCCACACGATACCTGGGAGGCAGGGGAACCACTGGCCTCAGACTCATCCCCTCCCCATAAGGGGCACCGGCCCCCCACACAACGCTGGGCGGGGAAGGGGGGAGGCTCAGCAGCTAGATGGGAAACCCCCGACCCTCCCGGGCAGCTGGAAGAGCTGCCCCCGGCTACCCCCTTCACAGGAGCAGGCTGGAGCCAGGGGACTCAGCCAAGAACACACTCGCCAGGAATACTCCCCCCGCCCCCACAACCAGGCACCACGCCCCCCTGCCACCCCCCTTTCTCACCTCAGCCCCCCCGCCCCCAGCCACCCCCCTTTCTCACCTCAGCCCCCCACCCAGACACCCCGCCCCCCCTTTCTCACCTCAGCCCCCCACCCAGACACCCCGCCCCCCCTTTCTCACCTCAGCCCCCCACCCAGCCACCACGCCCCCCCTTTCTCACTTCAGCCCCCCACCCAGCCACCACGCCCCCCCTTTCTCACCTCAGCCCCCCCAAAGCAGACACCACGCCCCACCACCACCCCCCTTTCTCACCTCAGCCCCCCCAGCCCCCAGCCACCCCCCTTTCTCCTCAGCCCCCCACCCAGCCACCACGCCCCCCCTTTCTCACCTCAGCCCCCCCAACCAGACACCACGACCCCCCCCCCCGCTTTCTCACCTCAGCCCCCCCCAAACCGGGCCCCAACCCAGCCCCTCGGGCCCCCCCAGACCCGGCCCCGCGCCTCTCTCACCCGGCTCCGGCCGCTCGGCGCCAAACACCTCAGCGTTCTCCCTCTCACTTCGCGCCACCGGCCCGAACCAGCCCCGCCCACGCGCCCCATAGGCTCCTCTGCCCGGCGCCTCCGCCAATCGCGCGCCTTCGCGCCAAGCCGAGCCGCCCGGCAGCCAATCAGCGCCCAGGGAGCCGCCGCGACCCCTCCCCCTTCCCTCCCGGAAACCGAGGCCCCCGCGGAGGACTACGGCTCCCAGCAGCCTATGCGGCAGAGCTGAGGCCGCATCGCGTGCTCACGGGGCGCAGTGCATGCCGGGAGATGGAGTCCCCGGGGAAAGACACGTGCTGGGCCTGACGGACAGCCCGCGCGGGACAGGAGCTGGCGGCTGCGATACGCCCTGGAGCGGGGGGGCCCAGGGACAGCCCGGCCCGGAGCGGCGCCAGGCAGGAGCGGACTCAGCCACGGCCTCGGGCCAGCAGCTCCAGGGGCCCCTGCTGTTGGGGAGGGAGGCAGACGCTCCCTGTCCCCCGCCCCAGCCACGTGCGGGGGGGGGGTTTGCAAACGCCCGGGGCTGGACGCTGGGGCTGAGGGCCAGAGAGGGAAAATGCAGGCTTGGGAGCAGCAGGAGGGGGGCGTAGGGAGCCCTGTGTTTGGGGAGCAAGTGGGGGGCTGAGCCACAGAGAGACTCGTCAGAGCACCGGGGGTGGAGGGTTTTTAGAACATAGGAACTGCCCCGACGGGGTCAGAGCCAAGGCCCATCTCGCCCAGCGTCCTCGCTGCTGCCAGTGGCCAATGCCAGGTGCCCCAGAGGGAATGAACAGACAGGTTATCAGGCCGTGATCCATCCCCTGTTGCCCATTCCTAGCTTCTGGCACACAGAGGCTAGGGCCACTATTCCTGCCCTTCCGGGCTAATAGCTATTGATGGACCTATCCTCCATGAACTTATCTAGTTCTTTTTTGAACCCTGTTATGGTCATGGTCTTGGCCTTGTCCATATCCTCTGGCAAGGAGTTCCACAGGTTGACTGTGGGTTGTGCGAAGACCTGCTGCCTATTTTCCCAGTGTGAGATGAATCACAGCTCTAACAGCCACCCAGGAGCAGGATTACTTCCTGCAGCAAGGCTCGGCCCTTGGTGAGCCCCGCCAAGGAACACAGCAGGTTAGCCCCAGCCTGTTAGAAGGGCGGTATCTGTAACTCCTGGATCAGTTCCGGCAGGTGAGTTAGCAGGATAGGAAGGCACAGGCAGGTCTCAAGCTTTGGAAGATCTGACCATCCAACCGCCACTGGAAAGGGTAGTGCTCTCTTCTTCTTCAGGGACCAGAGCCAGACCATACCATTAGCAATACACACATATCCATCTCCTTCAACGAAAAGCAAAGGCATGAGCACGTAGCCCCAACAAAGTGAGAAAACATTTGCACTCACTGCTGAGGAAAAAGGACAGTCCCTACAATTAACTATATCACTAATTAATTAGTAACAGGACAGGGAGGCAGAAGGCTGCTTAAGGAAACTCCACGGGTGGTGCAGATCCAGCCCCGACTGCTATGGCATGATAGTTATGGTGATCAAGTATCCATAGCCTACCTCAGCAGGCATAACGGCAGCAGAGAAGCCAGTGACTGAAGCCTCTTCTCTGTGGCTGAGGAGCTAGGCTGGAAATTTATACCACTGCTACCCGCACTATCGCTGGAGGGCCATTACCACTAAAAAAAACAAACAAAAACCCACTCAGGTATTTTTTGTAAGCATGCTTAAACCTACCCTTTTAACAAATCTAAGTCTCTCTCCAAGGCTGATGGGCAGGGTGTCAGCAGCCCTGGGTGTATTATTAAAGAAGCCTGCTAAATGCAAACTGGGACAAGGTGCCCAGAGATAAGAGTTAATATTAACCAAGTTTTCTCTTTGGCCCACCTCCACTGCTCCCCACAGACCAGAAAATAAAGAGAACTGATAAGAGCACACATTACATCTTCCTCTTATGAACTATAGTAGTGAGGTTCAGAGAACTGAGAACAGAGCCCCGGTGTACTAGGTACCTTACAAACACAATGCATGAGACAGCTCCTGCCCAGCCAGGGTTTATAATCTAAACAGATGCGGGGGAGAGGCACAGAGGGACTTGCCCAGGTCACAGAGCTGAGACTAGACCCTAGGTCTCCGGGATCAAAAGGCAGTACCGTACCGTTTATACAGCACAGCTTCTCAACCCCGTGAGAAAAATGGCAGCCAGCTCTAAGCACCTATTACTGGAGAATCAAACCTGCTGCAGCCGGCCACAAGCCGTGGAGTTATGTGGATCAGAAAGTAGCGGATTTTTAAAATCTGAAGGCAGTACTGCAAACTGGGCAGGCAGTGATGGTGCCAGCTGGCTCTGTGCTCATCTGCACTAATGATTAGCATTCCACAGAACATTTACCTTAATTATGGTGAAGCAGCCACGCGCAGACTTCATGGAAGCCCTAGTTCGAGGAGAATTTAGAATGACAAGCTCCGGGAGCTGCGACAGAGCTGGGTTCAGGGCACGCACTGGGTCAGAATTCCTCTACTCAGAGGAAGTGGGGTTCTTACTCATTCAGCCACTAGGCCAGAGGCTGCTGCTGCCCTGCAAGCCGGGAGTCCTTGGGTAGTGCCCAGCTCTGAGAAGTTTCCTAAGCAGAATTTTCAGAAAGGGAGTGGGGGGACAGGACTTGACTCTAGCTTCAATGCCATTGTTGCGTCCACTCAGCCCTGCCACCTCTGGACTCTGCAGAGAAGCTCCCAGACTGATGTAGGTAACTCAGGTGAAGGTCTGGCCAGGGCAAGCAGCCCATCTGAATCGCTGTCATGTTACAAAAACAGACAGGGGCAACATTTGCTAATAAGACCTTCCAGCCAAGCCAGTAGCAAGTTGCAGGTCAGCTGCCTGTTCCATTGGATACACAGCAGGCTCTTGGCATCTTCTGCCTTGGAGATAGCTTGATTGCAAACTTCAGGGCTGCTGAAGCCTTGGGATTTTCCCTCGTTCCTTCCTATCTGAGAATTCAATGCACTTCACAGACCCAGAACACTGAGATAGGGAAAAATCCCCCAGTAGAGAAATGGGGAAATTGAGGCACGGAGCTCTAAAGCCACCCTTTTTCAAATGTCTGTAGACACCCCCCATTTCAGAAGGGCTGAGCTGCTGCATGTCCCACTGAAATCCATGGGGTTGGGGGCACTCCGCACCTCTGAGAAAAATCCCATCCAGGGCTTCTCAGTCCAGGCAGCCGTGACCTCTGATTTGGCAGCCTGACACCAGCTGAGGAGCTGCACAGAACAGGACACAATACTTGGCACTTAGCTAGCAAGCTACAAGGGAACAGCTCAGAGCGCTTCAGGAAAGGCAGGTCTGAGTCACCCCATTTTACAGATGTGGACTGTGAAAACCCAGGCAGGTGAAATGACCTGCCACAAGTGATTCCTCCATCCAGCTGTTGTTTCCGCTGGGAGATGGGAGAGCGGGGGATTCACCAACCTGGCCAGCAGCTCCTTGGGGCCTCAGGGTAAGAATCTGAAGCACGACAGAACATTGGGATTATTATTTTAATAGTGAGGTTTAAAGAATTGCATGTAGCAGAGACAGGAAGAAACATACAAAATTAGACCAGAATCTGAGCTACAGTACACATCCCTCCAAGGGAGAAGTCAAACCTTTAGAGATGGCTACAGTCTTGCAGCAAAATGTAACAAAAAAAATCATCATACAATAAATTATAAAAATCATGCAGACTCCACACACAGGTCAGATCTGGTCCATTTATACAATGGGCCGTCGAATACTTGAGCTCTTCCAAGCTGAGGAGCGGCTGCAGTGGGAGAGACTCAAGAAACTGGAACCCTTCCTCCCAGTGGCGCTGCAGTCAAGACGAACTTGGGATTTAAAATAGGACCAAACAGGTGAAAGGAAAAACAAATCTCAGTGGTGGGAATATGCATGCTGAATTGTTTCAGTCCGCAAAGCACAAGGAGAGGAGTCCGAAATGCTTTGGACACAGGTAAGGCACCGTAAGCATGAATGGAGAACGTTTTTCGTTTTCTTTACATCCATTGACTGGTCTCTCACTGAAGACCCACTGAGCCTCTCCCTTCTGCAGCCCTTCGGAGCTGCTCCAGGTACAATGCAAGACTACGAAAAACAGTACTGTTAGGAACTTTGTTTCCAGCCGATCCCTGTGATCCCAAAGAGGGCACAGCAGAGCCTTGCTAGCTGGAGCATCCAAACTGATTGCTCACCTCTTGTGGGGTGGACACACCTCCTCATTGGTGCAGTGTCTATTACTACAAAAAGCCCAGACTCAAGGGCCCCATTTCAAGCAGTCAGGAAAAAAAAAAATCAAGCAAACCCCATGTTACGTTAAGCAAAGCTGACATTAAGCACACTTAAGTCAGGCTAGTTGAGGAAGCATCACATTGCCATACAGTGGTATCTTCCTGTTCTGCCTTCTGCCCCTCTTCCCCACCCAAACAAGTCTATGCCTCCTTTAAGGGCTCCCTGTGATCTACCATTAGCAGCATCCTTTGATGAGTCACAGACCAGTTTGGCCGAACCATCTTGGATACTCCCCGCATTGCTACAAAGCTGGTTCCGCCTGCGTTTTCCCACCGACCGATAAATGACCAAGGCATACAGACACCACAGCAGGGTGATGAAGGAAACGCTAACAGGTCTCCGACGAGCAGTGGAAGTACCACAAAACATATACAAGACAACATTCGAAACACCTAATAGCAAAGTGCTTTGGCCCAGAAGTTGCGATTTGAACAGAGGTGCATCTTTATTATTTTTATTTAAATGCAATTTCAAGCTTATTGGTTTTTATTTTTTCCTTTAAAAAGAACCCCCTCTGCTTCCAAAACAAGACTCACAGGAAGCGAACATTATAGGGAAATACTTTTTTTCCTTTTTTAAAATTTATTTAAACAAAAATGCACAGTGCATTAACTTCTCTTCCAACCAGCTAAGCTGGGCAGATATTTTTCCTCCAGAAAAACAAAAAACAAACCCAAAATTTCCTGTAACCGGGCAGTGGTCCTCAACATGAGTGCTGCCTAGTTCTAACATAAAAAGGATACATTTCCATCATCATAGAAAAAGAGCAGTTTAAAGGTGAGGATTTTAGTATACTTGCAACAAGCCCACCTTAATCCTATATTACAAGCTTTTTACAACATACAAAATAGATCAGTAACTATGATTAATGTAACCCCTCCTGGTTAGAGAGTAAATATACAGAATAATCATCAATCTGGTACCAACAGGAGGACAGAAGTAGTGTATAAGGCAAAACAACAGCTAGGTACTGGATTATTGTTAGAAACCATGGAATCTGAACAGTCATTAGCTAGTTTGGCCAAACGAGGCAATCCCCCCATTAGAAATAGTGTGAAAACACTCTCTCTAGCCAGGCAACCCACAGTCAGAACACAAGGACCCTGATCTCCCCCCCACAGATTAAAACCTATTTAGCAGGGTTTCCATATTTTTTGCTTATTAACATTACAACGATGATAGTCTTCCTGTTAAAATGATAAATCTGGTCATTTAGCATTAAAATCAGAGTACCCAGCAGGGCATGAAGGGCCGTGCCACCCATCGGGAGCAGAGACAGCATTTCGCAGGAACCCATCAGTCTGATTAAACTGACCGCTCCCAATACAGCAAGCTCCGACACCACAGGCCGCTAGCTACCATCCGTCTCGTAACCAGGGGGCAAGCTGGAGATGCTTGCAGCTGCTGTTACCAGGTTAAAAAACCAGGAATGATTAGCCTTGTCAAATTCTCTTCCGGGGGGAGGAGGGGAAATCTAGCAGTGCCCTATTTGCTACAACAATGCGCTCTGAGGAAGGGCCACGCAGCCATGGACAGCATCCCCAGACAGAACACGGCCCACAAACAGCCTGCATGTTCCAGCCAGGGGTCAGTCCCTCTGGAACGGCTGGGATAGCATGCCCTGAGCTAGCATTTGCTCCGTCCAGTGTGCCCGTGTTCCTTTGGGACAGTAGGGTCCCCTTCGCTGTATCCATGGGGGGAAATGGCAGTTGCTGTGTCTGGGTAAATAACCATGTTAGTTTAAACTCTTCCTGTACCCTGTTGCTTTAGCTGACCTGATCAGTATATAGTGTTCTCAGCCAATAGTGTTCTAGACATTCCGCTTTTCAAAAACCCATCCCTTTTCCTACACTCCCGTCTCCAAATCTGACACCCCCCTCCCCCCCGGGCCCTTTCCCGCCCTCCCTTCTCCAAATCTGACGCCCCGCCCCACATGCCCCTGCCCTAGCATGGAGCACCGGGGGGTACTGGCCACACCACGCTGGTTTCTGGCCCCAAAGCCATCACACACTGGCTTTCTTGCTTGGAGTTCACCCTACGTTATATTAACTTTGTGGACCAGGAGAGTCTTTTTGCACAGATCTGCAGAATGGCGCAGGAAGCCTCTTTCCAGCGCGGCCCGTGGATCTGCAGCTATAAAGTGGAGGAAGGGACTCACCCAGGTAAGTCCAGGTATGAATGCATAGATGGAGGTGAGAGGGGATTCATCCGGGTTTGTTTGTTCCTTGCACCATTGGAAAAACAAAACAAGACACTGGGAGCTTCTCATGCAGGTTCCTAGGGGCAGGAGGGAAAGTCCATTCAAGGAAAGGAGAGGAGGTCTGTCTCCTCGCCAAGGAGCAACCAGGCAGTGCAGCTGGACTTCACCTGGGAATGGGAGGCAGCGGCGGGGCCCCCCGTGTTGCTGCAAGGCAAGGAAGCCGGGTTAGTTAGGCTGTAACAGGAAGAGCAGGAGTTTCCTGGCCAAGACACTCAGTTCAAAGGTCTCCTCACCAGCTGCCGTGTCAAGTATCGGTCCTTGGACACCAGCCTGGCCAACAGCTGCCGAGTCTGTGCACTCATGGGCCACTTCCCCCAGGGAATTCCCAAAACCTGGGATCCCTGTCCAGCAACCACAGACCCAGCTGTCACTGGTGCACGGGCTCGTTATCATCCCAGCTTCCAGCACTGCCCCCTGGGGCTCCAGCTTCCACCCACCCAGGGGATGCAAAGAGCCACCGCCCCCGAACGAGCCATGGAGGAGCCCAGTGTGAGGCCTGGGGTTTTGCAGGAGCGAAGGGGGCGGGGGGGGAAGGAAATCAGGACTGCATCTCCAGCCAGTGCCTGTCAGCAGCAGGCTCCCAGGGAGCTCAGGTGGGGAGGCCAGAGCCCTGGAAGCTCTGCACTGACGGAGGCAGGTCTCTGGGGGGTGCTATTAGAAGGCACAATATTGCCACAGGCCATGAGCTTAATCAAGGCACCTTTGGGGTTAGACCCCATGTGTGAACAGGGGCAAAGACCCATCGCGCGGGCTTGGAGAAGCCTAGCAAGGGAAGACAACGGGCTGATAGAAAGGCAAAAGCCCATTGCTCGCTGTACAGACAGCCGGTGGACAGCAGTGCTCAGCAGTGGCTTTAGCCCTCCTGCTCTGAAGCGGTAGGTGCCACCCAGGTGGCTTAGCGGGACAGGCGCTGGGGAGTCCTCCACCAACCAGGCGCAGATGTTTTAGCGGCAAGACGCATTGGCTAGGTCCGTCACCTACCTCGGTTCGTTTTGCTGGGATAAGTTCTCTGGAAGTGTTTATACTCCTCTGGAGCTGGAAAGTCTTCAACTGGATGAAAGGAATATTTGGACTCAAAGTCATCTGGGAAGAAGGGAAAAGGGTGAACTAACTAAGACAACTGAAGAGAGGAAACAGAAAAGGTCAGCTTGCACCCCGATTTCTCGGAGCTCCCAATCGGAGCCAGTGACGCAGAAGCGCTCTACTGCTGGGGGGGAGCACGGAGAATCTCTCCCCACTCACGGGAGCTGCTGGGCATGTTGGAGATCCAGCTGTGCGAGTCTGAGCAGCTGGGGATGGAGATACCCATCCTGGTCATGCTCTGGGTGTCACGGGGGAGCGGAGTCAAACAGTGTCTGGCTAAGCAAGTCAGTACAAATGAACCAGAGGAGAATTTTTCCCTCCCCTTGTAAGTTCCCATTTCTCTCTGTGCCATGCTGCCTGGCTGGCTGACAAAGGAGAATGGCTCCAGACACAGGGCTGAATTTCCACCTGGAACCCGATCAGCGGGTGTTAATCACGCAGTTAGAGACACGATCCCATTGACGGGGGCCCTCCATTCACTGCGCTAGCTGCAAAGCCACTCTGCAAGCATTAGGGAGTGCTGCGCGAGTGGAAATCAGGCCTTAGCCTCATCGAATAGTTGGGCCCCAGTACCTGTTAACTGGAACATGCTCCCTCCCCACCCTCTGTTCCTAGTGGGCCTGGACCCGATTCAGACAGGAGCCAAATGGTTCACGAGGCTCAAGTTCCAGTCGATGATGGTTAGATTTTCTGAGTGGGGCCCATGACTCCAAGCCAGGGGGCAAATACAGAACCTGATCACTTCAGCCTCTATCAAATCCGGTTCCAGAGCAACGCACAGGGAGTTTGCCCACCCCAGCATGTCTCATGCCTGGCACTGCCCAAGGCCGGAAGGTTTTCATTCAATAGTTAAGCCCAGTGCTCTGCAGGAGTGGGGATTCCTGAAGGTTTCCCACCCTTGTAGCCAGCATAGACACCACAGCCAGGGAACACAGGGTTTCCCGCCACCCCCTAAAGCCTTCATAAGACCCTGAAATTCATCCATTTTATCCTCCCTTGTCTCCAAAGGAGCTAGAATTCTACCACGACATGGTATCAGAAGCCAGGCTGCTAGGGGCTAGAGAGACACGAGGCAATGAATGCCCTGGGGGGAACAGAATTCCTCTCTGAACTGAAGGAGGACAGCAATAGCGGGGTTCCACCCCGGAAGCGGGGAAGGGCAGAGTCAGCCCTGCAATAACACCCTTCGGAAGAAAGCATCTGGCTGTTAAGGGCAGGGAGGGAGGGAGCATTGTGCTCTCCTCCCAAGAGCCAGCCACAGCAGAGGCACTGTACTGGAGACAGACCCAGGAACGCTCGAGCTGCCGGAGAGTCGTGCGCCCACCCATGAAGATTCCTGAACTGCTGCAGCATCAGCAGGGAGTGGCTCGCACCTTGTTTACGTAGGACCTACAAGAACAGCAGTTTTCCATGCACCTCCCCAACGCAGTGTCTGTAGAGAGCTGTTTGGAACCTGGACTGCATTGCCCAAGCAGGCCGAGGCAGGTTCTGTCTGGGGTCTAACATCATCTACTTACCCAAGAAAGATCTCATGGTGGCGATGGAATCTCTGTGCCCATTTCGCACGGGCGGAGGTGGAGGGGGCGGCCCAGCAGGTGTCCTGGTAGGTGGGGGCGGAGGTTTCCCTCGACTCGGAGGCTCCGATGACCCATGCATTCTGTAGGGGGGCGGGGGCGGGGGAGCATCACGACCACCATTCCGCATCAGCGGGGGCGGGGGCGGGGGGGCTGCAACAGAAACCCTGATCAGCACAGATAAGGACATAGGAACGGTCAGACCCATGGCCCAGCCGCCAACACCAGGTGCCCCTGAGCGAATGAACAGAACAACACAGCCATCGAGCGATCCAGCCCGTCGCCCGCTCCCAGCTTCCAGCAAACAAGGGCCCGGGAGACTCTTGGATCATCGTGTCCATCCGCGCAGCCTGGGCAGGACTGTGCCTCCCCCAGCACTCTCCAGTGAGGCATCCTCCAGCAACGGGGCACTGAGGGTTATTCCACCGCTCGGAAGGTACTGCCCAGTTCTCCAGTGGGCAGCCCAGCGGGGGACAGAACGCCAGACCTAACCCTCCTCCGGCCGGCTGGGGAGCCCACGTTCAACAAGACTGGTCGTTACCATTGCAAAATCCCAGCACACAGCTCACCCGTCAGGCTCTGGACATTTTTCAAGCCAGTATTTTCAGGGGCCCACTCTACCCCCTCATGCCAGCCGAGACTCCAGGTCAGGCAGAGATGCCAGGCTAGAGCACACCAGGATCAGGGCTCGGCAAGTACCTACTAGAGCCTTTCTGCTGTTTCGTGCCCCAATGAGACATTTTCAGCTCATGTTCCTAATTAGGTTAATTAGACAGAATAATGCACCAGCTCTGTAGCGGTGACTCAACTGAGGGACTCCAGCAGGGCCACAAGGGGCTGGAGCTGGCAACTAACCGAGGCAGAACTGCAGCCTTGTGGCGCAGCCCGGGACGGTGCATTCGAAGAGCCCGATAAAATACGAGTGCTGTGCTTTCCCGACTCCAAGGGCTGACCACAGGCGGATGCTTGCACGGCCACGGAGCCACGTGCGAGGGGGAAGCTGAGGGCATCCGGGAGAAAACGCAAAGAGCTTGAAGAGAAAATGTTGCCTTAAGTCGTGCTCGGAAAGGCTGACATCAGACCCTGAAGCTCTGACTTTCTCCCAGGAAGCTCCTGCAAACGAGGGCTCTAACGCAAGGGACAAGTTCCAGGAGGAGGCTGAACCCCCTCAGGGATCAGACAAACACATCGGTAAGCCTGACAAACGAACGCCCCTTACCCGCAGCAGGCACTGGGGATTCCACCCCGCCCCCTTGTCTCTCCTCACACCTGGGGAGCCACGCGGCTACACCGCTGCAAACCATCAGGAGCCGGCAGCCGCGTCTCGCGTGGCTGCCTGACGGCCACACTAGCTCCGGGGCTGCTGACCAGGGTGCGCTGGAGGGGCTCTTACCTGCTCCCCTGCTTGGAGGGTCTCGGGCTGGCGGAGGGGGTCGATTGCTCTGGAGTGACGGGGAGGCCGAAGAGGGTGGAGGAGGGGCCATGCCCCTCATGGAGCCCGGGGTTTTCCTATGCAAAGAGTTGTGTCTCTGGGGCAGCTCCGGGGCCAGCTCGTTGATAGGGCTGGAAGGGCCATTGTGAACGCCGGGGGGCTGCCGATAGGGGGGCGGAGGGGGAGCTAGAGACTGGTTCTGAGAACTTGGCCCCGTTCGGACATTCACTGGGGATGGGGGGGGCTTGATGGGGGGCGGTGCTGGGGGGCCATCCCGGCCTGCGGTGAGCCGCTGTCCTGGAGTTGGTGGTAACGGCTTCTCCCGGTTGTAGGAAGGCGCTTTGCTGCCATGCATCGGAGGAGGTGCGGGGGGTGCGTTGGCTCGGCGGCCTGGAGGCGGGGGCGGAGGGGCAGACGAGCTGTGTTTCATGCCAGTACTGCCTGCGCTGTTGGGCCGGGAAAGGTCAGGCAAGGAGGGTCTCTGCATCCGGGGAAGCTCGGGAGGGGAAGCCCGGTTGTTGTCGGAGTCATCATGAGGTCGGCTGTTGGTCACAAGCACCGGGGGTCTTGGGGCTGCTGATCTGGAGCCAGGAACCTGAAGCGACTGCTTGCCAGAGGAGCTGTCTGTGACGGACAGAAAGCTGGGTTACTTGCCAAGGGAGGAAAAGGGTCCCAGCCGGCCTAGGGCTTGAGTTGAGGGAGATCGATGGGCCCAGCTTGGTCTGAAGGGACACACTGGAGCCAGCGCCCGGCACACAATTCAGCGGAGCCAGAGCGCTCAGCTCAGCAGAGTGCCAGGACGGGGGAATGGCAAGCACAGGGATCTCCAGAGGGAGCGGAAAGCTCCCCTCCCAGGCAGCACTAATTAACCCTCGCAGGTTCTGAAGGCCAAGGTTATGCACAGAAGAAAGGCAAAGTAACATTCTTCTGTTAACACTTGGTGCACCTAGGGCCATTCCCAAAGCACAAGACAAGACAAGCCTCATCCCACCCCGGGAAATAAACTATCCTTAATGGGACAGATGGGGGAAACTGAGGCACAGAGGGATGCACTGGTTTACCCAAAGTCCCAGACAGGATGGCTGTAAAAACTGGGATTATCGCCTGGCTCATAGGCCTGTGTTCAGACAATTCCCCCGTCGGGGCCAGCCTGGTAACCCTGGTTTCATGCAGTGAGAACCCCCAGCCCTTCTGAGACCAGATCAGGTGCCAGAGCCTAGCGAGGGCGGGGGGCCACGGAAGGACTGGTGCATTGCAACGTGCTGTGATGCGCCCCTGCACCCCAGCAGCATTTCAGACCCCCCTGCTCGACGCTGGTGACCAGTAAGCAACGGCAGCGAGCGATTTACTGGGTACCTGAGTTGTCCTTCGCTCCTACGGGTCTGAGCTTAGGGACGCCCCCTTGGAAGAGGCCCCCTTTGGGCTGGAGCGCTGCTGAACTGGACCCGCTGCTGCCGCTGCCGCCTCCTCCCTTGGGCTCTGAAACAAGAGGGGTCCAAACTCAGCCCCTAACACAGCCTCCCTCCCAAGGGGCCCCTTTCCTTCTCGCGGCTTTGATTTGAAGCATCCCAGCTCCAGGTGCAGCATGCCTCAGATTAGGCAGCACCGAGCGCGTATGCGGGGCATTAGCAGCTCTGTTCACCCCCACTCGCTGTCGCTCCAGGACCACTAACTGAACGGTGCCTCTCACGTCTGCAGCTGGAGCACCAATATTCCCCCAGGCCTTGGCTCAGGAGTGAGTGCGTGTTC
The DNA here is from genome assembly GCF_965140295.1 of Lepidochelys olivacea. Lineage (NCBI taxonomy): Eukaryota > Metazoa > Chordata > Testudines > Cheloniidae > Lepidochelys > Lepidochelys olivacea. Next base: position 16,524,222 of record NC_140437.1, on the reverse strand, counting down.
ACAGAATGAGGACTGTACGCCTAGGAGCATGGGGCCTCAAAAGTTTCTAAGGGAAGGTGTGGGGAGAAACCAACTCGGCCAGTCCGGAGCAGCCATGGGGCTGTCGCAGTTTCACAACAAATGCCCTTCCCAGCAACGGCAGCAATTTGGAGGAACACCAACTGGAATTGCAGTTAGAGGTGGACAGGAGGCTTTGGGGCCAAGAGGCACCGCCCGGCGCTTTGGACGCAAACGCCTAGGATACTCACTCTCCAGGACTGGAGCGCTCCGGTCATTGACCTGCGTCACCTTTTTCAGTTTGGGCCCTTTGCAGATATCTTGGAGCAGGGCTCCTCTACCTCGCTGCTCATCTCGGCTCAGCTTCGGGAGCTCGGTGTTTGCCTAGAGACAAGAGGGACATTACAGAGAGAAAGCAAGTCAGTGCCAGGCACGTTCCCAGCCCTGCTGGTACAGACGGGCTGGCTGGAAGTCTCATTACAAACCAACCCCAATCCCCCCATTCCAACCCTGACTGCAGCCCCTGGCAGCAATGCACTGTCCCTTCCCGCCACAAGGCAGCTCTGCTTCAATCCCTCCCTTCCAGACGGAGCATCGCGCCAGACCCAAACCAAGGCACACGCAGAGTTCTCAGGTAGTACCGGGCAGGTTCCTCCTATGCCCAAGAGGAGCGTCGCTACAGTCCTTGCCCCCTTACCCCACACATAAGTATCCCCATCTCCGCTGGGTCAAAGGGGCATAAGAACCACACCTGAGATTCTTTGCTCTCCCTCTGGGGCCATTTGGGAGGGAAGGGGGCAGCAGCCCCACATCACAGGATCTCAGCCCTCCCCTAGCACGCCTCGAATTGGCTTTGGTGGAGGAAGCGCCACTCCCAACTGACAGGTGATGGCAACCGTTAGCCCACCAGCAACTTCACTTCCCCTGTTCCCTCCTCTCATCCCCTGCTTCTGACCAGCTCCACTTCCCCCGCTGCCCAAAACGCGCCTAGCTCTCGCTGCTGAGCAGGGCCCTGTCTCACACCAGAACTTCTGCTAGTGACACGTCCATAGGTCTGGTCATGCTGCCCAGCTGAGCCCTGAGGGGACACTGCAGCAGGCAGTAACCACACAGTGCCAGATCAGAATCATGCACACAGGGCACAATCTCACAGCATCACCTAATTAATCAACACGTCTCCAGCACTTAGCATCGTCCGTGTCACATGGGCATTCACTGATCCCCACCACACAGCCAGGGAAACTGAGGGCAGGAGTCAGGTGACTTATCCACAGTTACACACAGTCTCTGGAGTCCCATTCAAGCTGCCGCCAACAGCTCCAGCAACGCACCAGGGTGTCCAGCCAGAGAAAATGCAGCTGTGAAGAAAGCACCCCATGTACATGAGCTACCCCAGGAGAAGGGAAGTGGCAGGGCAGAGTAGCCACTAGCCCCAGAGAGAGGGGGCGAGCGGGGCCGTACCTGATTAAAGGTTGGTGGTGGAGGGGGGCCAGGAGGCGGTGGAGGGGGAGGAGGTATTGGCATCCTTTCCCACTCCTGGCTGGCTCAGTCTGCTTAGCGTCCGTGGAGCGTTTGGTCCCTCATATACCTGCAATTCAGACAGAACCAGTCAGGGACCCGCAGGCCGTTTCAGCAACACAACCGTGCAAGTCCCAGGGCAAGGAACGGCAACTGGCACGAGCGGGCCACGCTGTCTGAAACACCCCACTTCAGCAGCCCCGCCTTTCTGAGAGTCCCCAACGACACGGATCCTGGGAGTGAATCACAGGCGGACGCTGAGCACAGAGCTTTAGGATACAGCACCACACGGACGTCCGTCGGGTACAGAGACTTCTACAAGGGCTTGGCTTCAGGAGAGCAATACCTGGGAGCTTCGAGCGCCACCTCCTGGCCAGCTTAAGGTGCGAGATTCCTTGAGAGGCAACTACTTCAATCACACCTGGAAGAGCAGCCTGGGGGCAGCTACTATCTCCCAGACCCTGTATCTGGACCCGCTTTTAGGTCCCTAGCAAGGAAGGCTCAGCACTTGCCCAGGAAGCATGGCTGGTGAGAGCTGCAAAGCATCCAGAATTCAATTTATTTTTAACCCAATCATCTCACTTGAGAAAGGAACAAACCAGCTACCTTGATCCTACACTCCATCAATCCACACCACTTCAGCCACAGCAGGCGGCTGCTAACGCCAGGATTTAACGGGCCCATGACATCTACAGCTCATCAGTGGAAATCGAGCTAACGCTGCAGAATTCCCAGGCGGGAGCCACAAGCCATAAATGTATCTACATCTTTTATCGTGTAAATCATCATCAAGAACCATTTGAGATGGAAGAGACCTGGAGCCTGCACCCCTGGGTCACAGCAGGGGAGAATCTCTTCTTCCTGAACCATCCCTGAGAAGGAGGCATTAACGGCCAGATTTTCAAAAAGGTTCAGATCGCACACAGGCGCCAATGCAAAGGGCCAGCGGAGTACCTGAAAATCTGGCCCAGTGTCTAGGTTATTTCTAACAGTGACTCCAAAGTGCCCAATGGGAGCGTATTTCACTGTCTGAACTGTTCATATAGAAATATCCTAATAATGTATCTGAGTTCTACCCTACCTAGCACAGCCACCACCAACTGCTGGTAGGCCTTTGAATAACCTGGGTACTGAACAGCCTGTACAAACCATCCACGGTCACAAATGAAACATTTCCGTGGAGGAAATAGATTAAGGCACAAGATGGTGAATCACCAGGTGACTGCAAGACACCGATACCTGTCAGAGCCATTAGTCTGACAACATGAAATTACAAAATTAAAACTCTCAAACAGTAGCGGCTAATGGGATTGGAATGTGATGAACACCAGGACTCACTTGTCAAAGCAGGAGTTACATGTGCTCCAGATCCCTTGCCCAGATCCCATCATAAGCAAACCAAGGAGTTTAACAGGCAGTTACATGACATAGCAAGATGGTACCAGTCCACATACTTCATAATGCAGAAAATAAACCCTGGCCAACCTTTGAGAGGTGGGAAGTGAGCAACAGAGGCTGCAATGGGGGCTTGTAATAAGATTTCATTATTCCTACAAGATAAACTATAGAACAATTTACTAGTGAGGCAACCCATATTGTCTAAATAAATCATGTACATTTTAGGTTATCAAAGCAGCTTTTTTTTAAGTTGTGTTCATTTCCTTTCATGCTAATTCACAGAATCCCGTCATTCCCACAGTACTCCTTCCACAATCAGAGCAAATTAGGGAGGTTCTAGTCTCATCATTTATATGTATTGCCTTGTTTAAAGGGACACCAGCAGACTGAAAGAGTCAATTTAAAAAAACAGAGTTCAAAATAATGTAAAGGACTTTCCCTGCCCTAGAGCCCACATACCAATATTTGTGGTTTTACAACCCCTTCTCTAAAAACGTCCCTCTCTTGCTGGTGAGTGAAAGAGCCATACAGACAGCGGGAAAGAGTGAAACTGGCCCTACACAAACTGCTGTTAAATACATAAATAAACCGAAGAAAAATATTTGTCTAAGTCTTTTGTTTAGTGTGATACTAAGTGGCACTTGAAACATTACTATGAAAAAAATTCAGATAGAAACATCTCTTTAAATAACGAGGCTCCCTGTTTGAACACGGCACACCAAGTGAGCACTGCAATCCAGCTACCCAAGAGCCCTTTCAGACAACAGCTCTTCATTTTGACACCGCTGTGGAATTCTGTTCGGGATGAGATCCTGCTTTTAAATAAAATCTAGACCTCATCTACAGCTATTACTCGTCTCAGCACTTTCCAGACTCTAATCCCAGACCTGAAGAAGAGCTCTGCATAAGCTCAAAAGCTTGTCTCTTTCACCAACAGAAGTTGGTCCAACAAGACACTACCTTACCCACCTTGTCCTCACAACAATCGAGAAGGCAAGTGAATTGGAGTAAGACATCAAATCCACTCAGATAGGAACTCGCACACAAGAACAGATCTGAAAGAGAACAAATTTCTCGGCTGGGGTTTCTCTGCGCTGCCTTCACTGCCTTCGGTGTGTCTGAACAGGAGCTCGCTCCCTGAGTAGCATCACGTGTGCTCCCACTCCTTCCTGCGATGAACTCATGCTTTCGTGTTATGTTCGCACTGCCTGTTGCCACAGAAGCAACTGTGATGTCACAAGGCCAATACTGTGATTTCATAGCTCAGCGGCGAAGATGAAAATAGCTTGGGGTAATTAGCTTACACTAACAGCTGGGAAATGCGCACGGGGTAAAGATTTATGATTCAGTCTGAGGTATTTGAAAGCCATGCCTAGCACCCAACTTCCTCTTTAAAAATATCAAAGCCATGAAGAACTGCTCCCCATCCTCTCGACGCGTGGCCTGTAGGAGCATTCAGATGATTAGAGGAGTTATCAGCAAGGTAACGGATCTCCACTGAGCGGAAATCAAAGTTCAGCAGCTTGCTACGAGCATGATCAGGCCTGATGGAATCCCCATCGCAGTCCATGCAAAGGAAGGTGTTGCTATCTAGCCCTGTACTTACACAACAGCACTTCCCATAGATCCTGAACATTACATACACCAATCCTGCCCAACCGTGCGAGTACCAGCCATGCTCAGATGCTACGGAAGTAATACGCGGACGACTGTGATAGGCACCCTAGACCAAGAGCTGCAACCACCATTCCACAGACACCGAGTACGTGATTTGTTTACGGTCACAAAGCAAGTCACTGGCAAAGTCCAGGATAGAATCAGGGCACACCTGCTTCCACATCCTACTTCAGACCCCTGGGACCTCACTGTACCTCGAAGATCATTACTCAACTTTCATCAGTTTGACGTGCAATCGTTCAGTGTAACAGAGGGGAAAATCCCGCAGAATTAAACTGAGTGACTGTGGGGCTGGTTGGGGAAAGATTCTCACAGTACATGTGGATGCACTTTAACCTCTGAACGCTTTACATTGAGCAGAAGTCCCAGTCTACTGAAACAGGCATTCAAATAAAGGTTCTGCCCTAGAAGAAAAAAAGCAGAAAGAGTCTAAGCTAAAGCAGCTCAGAGAGAAAAGGGAGCTAGATTTCTAATGACCAGGTCACTTCATTTTAATGTGTGGCCCAATGCACATTACGGATGAACCACTTGGCAAGGTGGGCAAGGGAATATCTTTTATTGGACCAGCTTCTGTTGGTGGAAGAGAGAAGCTTTCAAGCGACACGGCACTCTTCCTCAGATCTGGGAAAGGTCTCTCGTATATCCTGCAACTAAACACGGCTACAAACCCCTCAGCAAAGGTCAGGTTTAAAATTAAGAGCCAATGAATTCAACTGAGCTCAAAAAACAGCCCCTATTGGAGCGCGTTACTTTATACCGAGAGAAACCAGAAGAAAACTCCAAAGGAAGGCTGAAGTAATCTAGATCTTGGAATCTTAAAAAAACAAAAAAAAAAACCACACCACATCTTTTGTTAGGTTCATGAAGTCAGTCAACACAGCTGATAAATTTCAGAGTAACAGCCGTGTTAGTCTGTATTCGCAAAAAGAAAAGGAGTACTTGTGGCACCTTAGAGACTAACCAATTTATTTGAGCATGAGCTTTCGTGAGCTACAGCTCACTTCATCGGATGCATACTGTGGAAACTGCAGAAGAGTCTCTCACAGCAACACTTACAGGCCCTTCCCGTTGAGTCTGCACCTTATGGGAAACGCGCCCCTTTGACACAATGCAGTTAAGACAGCCGATGCCCAGCATTTCATTTGCTTTGTCCTTTATTAACCAGGATTTTTACCTGGAAAAAAATCTTAATGTTCAAGGGTTTTATACGCTCCAACGGTTTAGCCTCTGGTTTGTGGTGGAAGCAATTTGAAAGACCCAGAGCAGGGCAGCATGCAAAAGGCACCGTAATAGACTAAAGCACAGAACACAGCCAGGCTCTTTGGGTAAACCAGAGGAAAAGACATTTGCCATTTAGTGGGTCTTTTATACATAAAAATAAAGGAAGCATCTTCTTCCCAGTTTCTTCAGTTGAAGAGCTCAGAAGGAGGCAAGTGGTTTTTGGATGGCAAGGTAACCAGGCCTCCTTTGACAGAGATCCTTTATAGTAACCATTCAGAACTCAGCTTGTGTCCCACCCACTGGAAAACTTATACACTAGTTCATCCGCCCAATAAACCCAGATCAGAAGTGGTCTATTTGCAAGCACTTCTATTGAGCGTAAGAACAAGTCCTTTCCCCCACCCTTTTAAAGAATAACTAAGCCAAACTTCATGCTCAGAAGCTCACTGGATTGTAGTGACCAACTGTGCTTAGCCTTCGAAAATCCACACAGATCAAACCCATGCTGGAAGTAGTTTAAACTTTCTAGACATTTGTGAAATCCAGATGTGCTGTAAAGGGAAATAACTTGTTTTCTAAAGCATTCAGTATTGATCCAGTCAGGACTTTTCACTGGAGATGCAGCAGTGCCTTTCACAGGTCAGGAGCACATTTCCTCACCTTTCAAAGGGATTTGGGTACCGTGCCAGATTCATATTTCATAGTTACAATGCTTCTACGGCTAGTTTGCATTTGCAAACCAAGATGAAGAAAACATTTCATCCTCACAGAGGGCAGTGGCTTTGAACTGCAGATTGGAGTGGAATTTCTAATCCTTATGATGCCGGACTGATTGCTGGATGTAGCTATAGTAGCTTTTAGACTATACACAAGATTAGAGCACTTCCATAATTTCCTTCTTCAGCACCCTGAAAGTATTCCAGATCCTGGACTCAGTATCCCAGACCCAACCCTGAAGTGCGACATTCCTGAGTCTCTGTTTCTGAAGAGCACAGAGGTTGCTACATAACTAATTTACTCTGCAAAATATCTCGGAATTGAGGGTCAGTCAGGCTTTTAAAAATGTACCATAAATGTTTTAAGAGAGCAAGCTGCCATCTCAATTCAAAGCTTCTCAGACACATGGCCCATCTCTGAGTGCAAACAGACATACCTGCTTCAGTTTGCAGGACTCAGACACTCATCATGAATTATTAACAACCCACAGGCCCTGACAGTGCATTTTTAACAAACCTTGAACAAAAGTTTCAGATGCCTCAGGGCCAAATTCCAGGGTCCTCAATGGAGCAAGACCCCGCTTTGCAACTCAGTGGGAGCTTTGCTCCATTGGAGGGCTGCCAAGTTGGGCCGTGCATTAACAGCTTTCCAGAAATCTTAACTTTCTTCATTTGGCAAAGGAAGAGTGTCAGCAGGATCAAGGAATCCTGTCATCACATCAAACTGAAGCAAAGGAAACAGTGATCTGGCAAGGAGGAAACACCCCTCCCATAAAAGCTTAGGGATTTCCCTCCCTCTCCCGCCACAGAACAACCCATGAGGTGCAGAGAGGGATGGGGACGCATGTGACGAAAACTAACAAGAGGACTTTTCTTATCAACATTTTATTTTAAAAAATCCTCTACTGATCATTTAACTGACAACAGTAAATAGAGACTGAATCAAGGGCTTTCTGAGGCTTTAGAATGTGACCCCATAAAGGCATTTGGGGAGGGGAAAGGGGGATGCATTCAACTGCACCACCCACGCCTCCAACCAAACAATATGCTGCAAGAGGAAAAAGGACCCCAGTGCCTTTGTTTGATTGACGTTAGTAGCTTATAGTTCAAATAAAAGTTACATTTCTTTAGCAACAGCCAGTAATCCAACATCCCCGTCCACTAAGAGCTCAAATAGCTGCTTGTATGTTCCAAGTAAATTAAACTCTCACAATTGAAAAGAAAAAAGGGCTATTGTTTAGTTCATCTCATATAGGCCCCCGAGAACGGTCTCAGAGCAGAATTTAGGTGCAACAACAGAATGTACTAGGCAAGGAGAACGTCCAATGAAATTAGACTCAGCACTGAGCAATGCAGAAGCGGAGGAGACGTCACTGGCTAGGCTGATAGCATTTTCAAAAGGTGCTAAGGGTCTGTAAGAGTGCATCTTCACCTCTAGGGCACCCCCTCATGCCTGGACGCGGTGCTGCAGGGAACTTTGCCTCTCGCGCCCTAACCGGTGGCCACTTCCTTGGCCCCACGATGGCCAGTCCCAGCCCGTGTCTTCTCCTGACTCCCTCTCTGAGTGTGTCCACACTGTAATAAAACACCAGGGCTGCTCCATCTCAGCTGACTCGGGCTGCAGGGCTATGAAGTTACAGAGCAGACATTTGGGCTCAGGGCTGTCCAGACTACTCTTCTTTATTCCCATGAGTTCTACGTTCTTCGCAGTTTGAGTCATTCCCACCCATCCTTACTTATTAACGGACCAGCTGTCTGTGGAGCACTCCTCAAAGATACCTTCTCAGCCCTTCTTGTTCCATGGAAGTCTCTGGCCTTTAACTTGTTCCTTTTGCTATCCTTTGTTTTTTCCCCTGTAGGCCACAAGGGACTGGACGTACTGGTTTGCCTGCCTCCTCCACTTTCTAGGAGGGATTCTTTCACAGACTGGGATCTCTGAGCACTGCCTTGGGAGGCAGCACTGGCCACAACAGTCCCTTGCATTCTTCTCTTTCAGTGTGGGGAGAGATCTCTCGTCCTTCCATGCGATCTAGCGAAAGCAGGCTCCTGGGCCCAGGGACATAGCCAAGTATTCGCAGGGTTTTCCTAGGCACGGGCCAAGCAGAGATGGACCAATTTATAATCCAGACTATGCAGGGCAAGGAACAGGCATGCAGTGCAAGTTATTTTGCGTAGCTACCACAAATGGCCAATCCTTGCTGTAACAATGTGGGAACCGTTTAATGGAATTCCACCAGGAGAGTCTGGTTACCCCGAGCTGAGCCAAAGCCAGGATGACCTCACAGAGAGAAGAGATGCAGTCAGGAAACAGTTTGCTGCATGTTTTTTTAAACCTAAGTGGCTAAAAATGCTGCTGCTTCTAACCAGTTCTGCAGTTCACGAGCAATTAGGAGCAAGTTTACAAGCCCAGGGCCATCTATTCAGTGCTTGCGAGTGATATTGGGCCATTTATACAATCGCTCAATGTTTGTACACAGTTCTGAAGACACAAAAGCATTACACATGGGCCCAGTGTTATGCTGGAAGAGCCATATGGGTGCTTTATGGCATAAATATGCAATTCTACTGCCAATGGCAAGACTATAACATCGCTCTCTCTGCAATCCAGCCTGCAAGGCATTCTGCTATCCCCACCACTACCTATGCACTCTGGGAAAGACGTCAAATGGAAGCATCTTCCTGCCAGGTGTGGTGGATAGTCCATATGGATCCCCAAATCATTTTATTAATGCCATGTCTTAGCCATAGGCCATTGTGCATAACCCGGGACCACTAGATTAAGACAATCTTGCAGTCCTTACTCAGGCAAGGCCCCCCCAGAAGTCAACAGGAGCTGAAGGAGCAGGTGTTAGGGCCTTCACCACAACAGCTCCAGTTGCAGGGGCGTGTGTGTTTTGCAAGGGTTGGGTAAGTGTAAGAAAGGTCTTGTGTCAACACGGGGGTGAAACTGACACACCTGCAGACTAGAGCTCAGTACCCAGCCCCGTGGACTGATTTAATCACTCAATGCAAAGCCTCCAGTTCACTGGCTGATTTAACCTGAGTTTTCCACTGGGACTTTAGAAAATAACTGAACAAAAGCACATTCTAATTGATTGATCTAACCAGTTAAACATGTTGATTTACAACTAAATAGAGCCTTTACACGAGATCTGCTCCATTGCTTGGCCGCCTAGGAGGAGCCGCTGTAGCTATCCACATTTATTTAAGCAATTATCTAGCTTACACCTGAGAATTTGTAAAATGTTACGAAGTGGTGAATGATACATTGCTTACTTACCAGCTAATTCACTTTTTGTTCCTGATTTGTATCCAGCTGCACTAGGGTGGTAACTGGAATTACAGACAACACCATGTTTATTTTGTAGGGAAATGTTCTGAGAGATTATAATCAATCTATAGTATCTATAGCACATTATAATAAATAGTCCGTACTAAATTCAAATTTTAAACAGGTTTATTTTTAAAAAAGAAAATTTCAGCCTTGGCAGAGTCATCCCCGGGGTGGTCTACACTACAGAGTGAGGTTGGCTTAACTACATCGCTCAGGGCTGTGAAAAATGTCACCCCCCCATATGGTGTCATTAAGCCGACCTACACCCGCGTGTAGACACCACGAGGTGGATGGAAGAATTCCTCCCTCAATCTAGCTACAACATCTGGATTTATTACAGGGACGGAGAAGCCCCTCCCAGTACTGTCGTGTGTACGCTGCAGCTGTCGCGCTACAGTTGTGCCATTGTAGCACTTCCAGTGGGACCCGAAAGTCACCCTGGGTCCGTTCTGGCCACGCATCGCCAGCAAGAAAGCTTCTGTCCTGTTCTGCCTCGTGCACGGAGACAAGTAATAGCCTCCCAGAGCTGCCAGCGCTTCCAAGGGAGCTGCTGCTCTGGTGTCCAAGGACGGGCTCTGGAGAACCAGGAGTAGGGCTAATGGGAGGTGAGAAGCCAAGACTGCTTGTCAGGGGCAATGGCAGCATCTCATTCATCCTGACCATGCAACCAGAGTGTCTCCAAATCACAATCCCAATTCCACCACTGAGTGTATGACCCATGGCAAGTCACAGCCACTAAGAGCCTCAGTTTTCCCTTCTGCAAAATGGGGGCCACGAAACGGACTCACCTTTGTGAAACGCTCCAGTACTAAGTGCTGTTACTGTGCCCCAGAAGCACAAAGAGGGAATTGATTCAGTAAGTGCTACTGGGAAGCCAGGAGATGAAAGAAGACAGTTTGTTTTCGTGGGATGTCTAACTAGGGACCATTTTCCCCCAGGCAACGTCTGTTTCGCCGTGAAAACCCTACTTTTATTTTGAAGAATGGCTCTGTCTTGCCCTTTGAAAGAGCGAGAAGTAAGTAGGTCAGACAGACTTGAGGACCAAACGCCCTGACAGAATCGCTTGAAAGCGAAGAGAGCCCGGCGGCGAGAGCCCCGCTCTGAAGCAAGCACCCTCACCTCTCCACTGGCGTGCAGGTGACTGTCACGCCTCACTTCAAAGATAATGCATGAAGAGCCAATCCAGTCAGAACAGAAAATCCAATAACGGAGTGGAAGTCTTGAGCAGCGACTCTCATTGCTGGCGCTAATGCCCTGGGGCCAGAGCCACAGAGACAGCTCGCTTCTGAAATTCACACATTGCCATGACTTGATGGCCGACAACATAAAGTAGGGCTTTGATTTAGCACCAAGTTATGAACACCAGTCAAACGGACCCAGTGAAAGGGGAAGATAGTAAATCAAGCCAGCCTGTCTGGCTCTGAAGAGCAACGGCCCAGCTGCAAAGAAATAATGTCTGGAGAGAGGGGGGCAATTTGTGTGCAGATCCGATGGACAGCCTGCTCTCCCCCCAGCTGTGTGGTGCAGCTCACATGTCGAACGTATGCGAAGTTGCTGGATGCGACACTTTGTTCAGGAAGCGACCGGTCTGGGCAGTTTCTGGCCCAATGCACAGCTCACTGTCATGCAGGGGGGGCTGGGCCCCTTCAGAGCCCTAAGCAGCGAAGCAATACAGCGAGAGAGCTGAAACTGGGCAGAATCTTGCAACGTCATTCGACAATTTGCAGCAATAACCTAACTGACGACGTTTCCGATAAACTCTCCATGAGCGAGCCGAGAGGCCTAGCGGGTGTGCCCAACTACCCAGGAGTGTGACAACCGCAATAAGCCCTGGCACTAAAACACTAACGCAGGCATCAGCCCAGCACCGCAGGAGACATTCTTGGCAGGTGGGTCTGCCTCAGAGAGCACATTCAAATCAGCTCTCCTGCATGATGCCGGACAAATTCACGCCTTGCCTGAAACTGCATCGGCTCCTTCAGCAGCGGTCAAGGCACTACCGTAAAGGGGAATCAGCTTCACCAAGCGCCTCTGGAGTTCTCTAGCAGGGCCACCACGGGCCACACCAAAGAGATCAGCAGCAGGCAGAGCAGAATCCAAGGCTGCTGACAGCTAAACGAGGGGCCTCAGACAAAGCCACGGCATCTTTCCAAACATTCCCACCCGCATGCAGTACATGAAATATGCTCTCTGCAGTGGTTCCTTTAAATGACTCCCCCATGTGATGCTTCTATCCTCGGCACAGCCCAATTTTAGGACACCTGCACAACCCCACGGAAGAAGCTGTAACATCCCCGTCCTGGCGCGCTTAAGCTGCACTTCGTCCTTGGCCTGAAGGTGTCTCTTTGCCTCCCTCCATGTACAACACCTGCATTTCAGCAAAGAACGACTTCCATGCCGATACCAGCTGGCTGCAAGGAACTGTTGGTAACGCCTGTGAAGTGCTCTCAAGGTGCCAGGAGCAGTGCATTCATTTATCTGCTGATCACTACATGCAATTCACATCTGCTTCCACAACATCCCATCGGGCGACACTAAAATAACTGCTTGCCAAGGCTCCTGAACAGTTGCAAAGGGGGCCATTGTCTCTCTCTAAATGAATTTGGTTCTCAGAGCTACTGAATCAGAGATGGATTATTCATAGCTTATTAACTGCAAATGGATGTGTGTGAGATACTCATTCCAGATGCATCAGCTTGGAAGCTAGCTCAAGCTGCGGTTTGGAAAATACTCACTACGGACCCCAGAACACCAGTAATAACCTAGCTCTTACCCAGCACTTGCCATCAGCAGATCACAAGCGCTTTACAAAGCGGACGAGTATTACCACCTCATTTGCTAGATGAGGAAACAGGCACAAAGAGGGGCAGTGACTTTCCCAGTCACCCAGAAGAAGTAGAAGAACGGTAGTACTGTTCTAACATCAGCAGTAGAACCCAGGTCTGCTGAATCCCAGTCTAGTGCTTTAGCCATCAGGCCACACTGCCTGTAACACACTGCTTGCTGATGGCTGAGAATCCCTCCCTAATTCAGTCCCGGGCTACCCACCCCCAGCTCTGCTGCTGCCGCCTCTCACACCTGACCTGTCGTTCCAGACCCAGTTCCCACATGAGATTTGGCCAAAGCCCCTCAAAACCTGACATGCAGTTTCCCTGGCTCTTCCAGTACAAGACATTCCCTGTACAGTCTTGTGCTGGGACTGAATAGCCGAGTGAGAGAGAGAGAGAGCGAGCCAGCCCATCAATTAGGTGACAGTAGATGAGCAAGCCAACAGAATGCAGTGACAAGAGAAAATTCAACGCCAAGACACCTGGCACACACTCCGGCTGTGCAGAGATATTCTTCCCATACACAGCCCCCAAAACGCAGCCAGTTCTGGAGCCCTGAAGATTATCTGGGGGCACCAAGATACCACACAGACAAATGCCTATAACAGACTAAGAGTCACAGTCTCTGCACAGGTGAAACCTGAGCCTGGAAAAGCAGGAGAATAATCAAGGACAGGAATAAGCCATATTACTTCTGCAGAGCAAGGGGGTTGGAAAGGACAGTGCTTATACCATGGCACATTGGCCTGACACCAGTTTCTTTCAAGCCATGATAAGACAATTATCAGCTGCCTTCTCGTTTGTTTGTTAAAACAAGGACTTTGCACAGGGAACCCCAAAGATTTACAATGGAAGCACAGAGCAGGAAGCTGGGGGAGCACCCAGGTTATCACATGATCAGTTAGAACCATGGCAATGCACAATTTACCAGATCAGATCAGACTATTGGTCCTCCCCAGCTGTTACCCTGCCTCTAACTGCAGCCAAGAGCTGATGCTTAAGAGGAAAGCAAGAAACCCCATCATGCACCTGACCAGTTGGGCAATTCTGTACATGGCCCAGGAGGAGAGTTCCCTGGCTGCAATTGGCTTGTCAGATTCCCCCAGACTACAGATGAAACTGAGGTGTTCTCTTGCAGCCCGTTCCTTAAAATCCAGCAACAGAGACAAACCCATCACACGCTAGCCAAGTTCTCAAGTATGTTGCTGGCAGTCTGTTTGTCTGTTTTTCCTCATCTGCACATAAACCTAGCTTTGAGAAGGCTAAAGGCTGGGCAGGTAACAGCCTGAGCAGGGATAAACACCTGGGTCAAGATGCTTGTGAGAGTCTGAGAACGGGTAATCCTCTGCCCCAAGACTGACGCTCCCTTGGCTGACCGTCCAAGTCCTTCATGGGAGAGTGGCCACACGTCGGAGAGGGCTCCGGGGGACCCCTGGCAGGCGCACGCGTTCAGGAGTGGGGGATGACCGGGAGACGGACGGGGAATTTGGAAGAACTCTATGTCTCTTCTCAGAGAAGAAGGGGCAATTTAAGATTCGGCAGCACAAGCAGCTCGTCAGGCAGAGGCAGGTGCTTTGGCGATGCCGATAAGGCCGCAGCCTCCTTCCCAACTAGTGCGACGGGAGCGACACGAACAGCGTCCCACAGGGGCAGGGATGCCACGCACCCCCGGTGCTGCCAGGGCATGGGAGAGAAGCACCGACACAGCGGGCCGAGAGGAACGAGCCCCTCCCTGGAAAGGGAAATCCCACCTTCCTCATGCAGGGAGCAACACAGAGCCTTGTAACAGCTGGCAAGAGCCCCCCCGACCCGCACCGAGCCCGCGGCAATTCACAAGGGCAAGACACATCCAGGAGGGGCTGAACCAGGGAGTGCGGGGCGGGGGGCGGCACCCCACTGGGCTGCAGGGAATCGGAGCCACCCCGTTCGCTGCAAGGGCTCCCCGTCCGGATCTTCGGGCCCCAGCCCCCCGCCAGCCCCAGGCGACCCCCCCCCGCGGGCCCCAGCCTCCCGCAGACGCCCCCCCCCGGACCCCAGCCCCAGAACCCCCCGCCCGGCCGCCCCCGCCAGCCCCAGACGACCCCCCCCGCGGGCCCCAGCCTCCCGCAGACGCCCCCCCCCGGACCCCAGCCCCAGAACCCCCCGCCCGGCCGCCCCCGCCAGCCCCAGACGACCCCCCCCGCGGGCCCCAGCCCCCCGCAGACGCCCCCCCCCGGACCCCAGCCCCAGAACCCCCACCCGGCCGCCCCCGCCAGCCCCAGACGACCCCCCCCCGGGCCCAGCCCCCCCGCCCAGCCCCAGACGACCCCTCCCGCGGGCCCCAGTTTCCCGCAGACGCACCCCCCGGGCCCCAGCCCCAGAACCCCCCGCCCGGCCGCCCCCGGGCCCGGGCCCGGGCCCAGCCCCCCGGCAGACCCCCGCACCCCCCCCCCGGCGCCTGTGGGCTCTGGCACGTCGCAGCCCCCAGCAGCGCAGGGCTCCGCCCACCCGGGGCTCCTGCTCACCCGGAGCCGCCGCCACCGCCGCTCGCTCCGCACCGGGGCCTCCTGCCTCCGCCAACCCGGAAATGAGCGAACCTCCCCGGCCCCTAGCCGCGGCGGCCAAACAAAATGGCGGCCGGGGAACCCTCTGCGCATGGGCAGAGGACACGCCCCCCCCATCCGGTTTTAGCGCGACGGGACGCTCAACGCTTGGGACAGGTTGAAGACGCCATGTTGGGAAGGTCATATGGCCTGCCAGTATGCGGCCATGTTGGCGAGGTCACCCGGTCACACAGCAGCCCGCTGCCCTGTTGGGAAGGTCAAGCGAAACCATCTTTGTGGCCATTTTAGGAAGGTCCAAAGGAAGTGCTGCTATGTACGCCTCTTGGGAAGGTCGCTGAGCTGTGTGGCCTGGGCCACCATGCAGGGAAGGTCACATAGGGCCCTAGGACCAGTGAGTGGGGGTGGGTTGCTGAGGCCCTTTGCCAGACCCTGGAGCACCCTGGGACCCACCTGTCCGCAGGCCTGTGGAGCTGAGGCTGCCACCTGCCCTCAGCTTGGGGTACTGGCATTTCACAGCACGACGTGACATCATCACACTGCGCCAAAATGATGTCACACCTCAGTAGGCCTCTACTTATTGTTTCAGTGACATCACACCACTATATGACATCATCATGCTGCACCAAAATGCAATGATCTTAAGCCAACCTCATGCCCCCCCAGCCATGTCACAAGACCCCCAGCAACCCTACGGGTGGGGCGGGGCAGGGTGTCAGCTGGGAGCACCACATGGGGTCCTCTGCCAGCTTCTCTCCTGGGGTGACGGCCATGTCCCTCTCTGCACAGCGCACACACACACCCCCCGATAACCCACACTCAGGAACTCAGTGCCAGGGGTCCGATCCTTCCTACTAATTGGATCCCCCAAATTGCTTCACCCCGCTTTAACAGCTGAGGGGCCCAGCTCCTGGGCATGCTGGAGCCCAGGGAACATGCAGGGAGACATACACAGAGTGCTAGGGAGCACCTCTGGGCGCAGCCGGGGGAAAGGGCACATGGACTTAAGGTTGGCGCCTGTCCCGGTGTTCTCAGGAGCGTCCCTCTGTTGAGGTAGCTGTCCTAGGAAATCCACAATGGGGTTCATACACACGCCAGCTGGCCAGGTTGATGGGCTTAGGATAGAGACCCTATGCACTACAGAGACGGCCATCTTAGGCACGGCCAGCCCCTAGGTTAACCTCTCCTCTCAAGAGACGCACTCGGGCGAAAGGGGGTTAGGGACCTTGGACTTTAAAGGTGTAACGCCAACAGGCCCCCGGCCGGCAGCAGGCAGGATCGAACTCTGGCTCTCTGGAGCTTAGTGCAAGAGGCTCTTCCGCATGAGCTAAAAGCCAACTGGCTGTAGCTAAGGCTGTAGAGCAGACTCATTGTCTCTCTCTAAGTGGTCTGGTGCCACGAGATGGGACACAATGCCACGCCCAGGAGGTGTGTGGGTTACAAAGGCCTCTCCTGACTCTCCCGAAAGACTCTCCCAAAAGGCTACGCCACGCAGAGCCCCGTTTGTCTCCCCCATGGGGCGTGACGAGTGGAACTGAATGAGAAGGGGCAGGTTGGCCTGGACTGGAGTCTAGAGACTCAGCAGGTTGCATTTGCCTAGGGCCAACGCCGTGCGGTTCTGGTGCCCGGCTGGGGCTCGGACCCGCTGCTGCAATCATTCAGGTGCTGGACATGCCTCTCAGTAGACAGTGCCGCTTTTATTGCCAGTTCCGGTCCGAAGTCTTCCTCCCACCCCAGTGCTTCTGGAGCATGGTAAAATAATCATAAACTCAGAACCCAAACAGCCTCAGCCAAGCTGCACAGTGCATCTTTCCATTCCAGCTCGTGTGGGCAAAGGGCCGCAACCCCAAAGCCGCCCGTAGAAAAGTCTCTGTACAAAGCACCGTAGCACACAAGGAGCTGCCGTTTTCTTTTAAAAAATAAATTTACAATTAAGAGAGCATTTTGGTACAAAACATATACATTCTCGTGTTAGGCCAGGGAGCCGCCCAGGCCGCAGGCGAGACCCTCAGCCGTGACAGAAACAGAAAGACCCTGAATATACATAAAGAGAACCTCCTCGGGCTGTTTACCACGCGCCCAAAAGGATAGGTACAAAACTAGAATTGCGGGGAACATTGTTCTGGGGCTCCCCCGCCCACCTGCTGCCCCTTGCAACCACCTCACCCCACTCTTGATGCCCACTCCCGTAGGCTGCTATCCTCTCTGCATACTGCCATGGGGGCTCCTTGGGGCCAGATACAGCTGGCTGTAGGGAGTGGCTCCCATCCTGCCAAGGGGCACGATGTGTGTGTGGGGGGAGGGGGGTTGGGGTTGGCTTCATCCCAGGTGAAGAGTCCCTGCTGTAGCAGTGGGGGGTGGCTGGGGGCCGGGGCGTTAGGGCCATGCTTCAGGACACGAGCAGCTCTGTGGAGCAGACAGGCAGGGTTTAAAGGCAATGCGGTTACACAACTGCCCTTAGCGCCGGCCCAGGCATACTGGGGACCCTGCCCTTGGCGTAGGTAAGCGAGGGGCAGAGATGGGGGAGAAGCTGGGGGGCAGGTGGAGTCTAATGGGAAAATAAACCCAGCCCCAGAGCACTATGAGGGCCACATAACCCCCACAGGGGGCTCTGCCTGCCCTCCCCCTGCCAGCCCATGTATGAGGTTAGAAAGCTGTTGAAGGGATTTAGGGCTCTAGCTCCGGTGGCTCCTGCTTTCCACTCTGTAGCTCACAGGTTCAAACCCCACCTGTGTCAGGTACTGCAGCCAAACTCCTAGGGACCAAGGCACCCCGGGCAGGTGGGGACAACCCATAATTTTGAAACTAGAGGGAAGTGAGGTGCCTGCAGCTGGACCGACTCTGGGGGACAGAGGCATGGGAGCCAGGGCTTCTCCCCAGCACCCCAATGCTGTTTCCCCCGGGGGGGGGGGGAGCTTTGCATTCTGACATGTACTGAGAGCACCCCAGCAGAGGGGGTCTGAGAGCTGGCAGGGGGTGATGCAGTCACAGCTGCTCTGGCTGGGGCAAGGAGGAAAGGAGGGAAACACACAGGGGTGGGAGAAGCAGGAGGTATGAACCCAAGAAGAGAGGACAGGAACGGGGAGAGGGGGAGCTGGGACCCTGTAGAGGGGGCACAGGTCCCCTTTGTTTGCCAAGGGGAATGCTGACCCCACACCACATGCTGCCCCTCACCCCACCTGGCTCCAACCCACCCCACTGGCACCTGGCAGAGGGGACAGTGTCTCCTGCCCATGCCCTGGTCTCCCAGACCGTGCCCTGGGCGCCTGGCCCAGAGTTTAAAGCTAGACCGAAAGCCAGTCCCGGCCCACCCCGTCTGCGCAGCAGGGGTTGTCCCCTCCCACCCCCTGATGGGGAAGGGCCATGTGTCTAGAGTCCAGCCGGCTCTGTAAACCACAAAGTGCCGTGGCTCTGTAAACCACAAAGTGCCCGTGTCTCTCCGCGCACAGGGGCGTCCAGCGAGCCGGGGCCGCGGCCAGCCAAAGTGCTGTAGTGTGACGGATCCAGCGCCCCCCCGGCTGTCACTAGCTGCTCGCCTCCAGTTTGTAGGAGAGCTCAAAGAGCAGGTTCTGATTGTCGATCACCTGGAACTGGCGCACGTAGGCCTTGGTCTGCAGCTGGCTGGGCGACGCCTCCAAATCCAGGCCTGCGGGGGAGGAGAAGTCAGGGCGCATGACCCGGGAGCCAGCAGCAGGAGGCGCTGCTCTCCCTCCCCTGGTGGAACTCACCTTGCCTGGCTCCTGCCCGCATGAGAGAGGACGGCGGGCTGCTTGCTGCCCTGGGGCTAAGCATGGCGGCTGCCAGGCGGGCCCTGGCACAGGTGGCCTGACCGGGCCAGCTGGGAAGCTTCCCTGAGAACCAGACAGGCCAGCCTGAGTCGGCTTTCGCACAGGTTTATGGCCCGGGCAACAGATCTCTGCCGCTTGGAAGGTGGCAGCTTTCATTTGTTCCCATGCTGGGCAGGTTTCAGAGCAGTAAACCAGGGGCAAAGGCCCCACCCCCTAAGTCACCCCGGCTGCCAGTCCCAGCGCCCCCCAGTCGGGATCTGCAGTCTGGGGAAGCAGGGAGCTCCGTGGGGTAATGACGCTGCCCTTCCTGTCCCTGGAGCGCAGCGCGGGGGGGCAGCCTGTGGGAGACGCTCATACTCACACAGGGGACGGCTGCGATACTTTCGGATTGTCCTCACTTTTTCGGCGATTGAGTGCTGCAAAGGAAGGCAGCCACGTGGTTAACAGCCTGGGCGCTGGGCCTGGCCCTGGGGCAGCCCAGGCCCCAGCAAGGGCCTCAGGACCGTGGGCCCAGCCCCCGAGCCGGGTACAGAAACGAGACCGGCAGTCAGGGCAGTGAGCCGTCCCGTGCCACAGCTGGGAGAACCCACCTCATCCCACAGGGGACAGGCACCGACTCTGCGCCCACCCTGCACCCGGGCGCCCAAGGAGCCCGATCCAGTTGGCTCTACCCCTGCAGGTGTGTTAAATAACAAACAGCTGGTCGAAGCCCTCCACGCACAGGGAGCAGAGGGCGGTAGACACCCCAGCCAAGACACACACAGGGGCTCAGGTGCAGGCGGGGGAGGGGATTTGGACCCAGCTGTTGGTCTCTCGCAGCACCCGGGAGCCCCACCAGTGCCAGGAGCAAGGCTGCCTCTGCCGTCCCGGCACCCATCATTCCTTGCTGCTGCCCTACAGGGGCTGTGACCTGCAGGTCGCGCAGGGGAAATTCCACCCCGGGGGTTGATTTAGCAAGACCTGGGCCCCGGTTTCCTACACCAAGCACCTAGACAGGGTGCCTGGATCCCACCAGGGGTGGGTGAGAGGGAGCTCTGAACTCCAGCCCAGCACAGCACCCAGCACCGATCCAGGGGGGACCCAGGCAAGTGAGACGCCCGCCCCGGGGCGCAGGCTGAGCCGGGAACCCTGGGGTGCAGGGAACTGCTGCATTGAGCTGCCAATCCGTAGGCAGGGACGAGGCTCCGAGGGGACAGGATGCCGTGTGCGGTATGGTCATGCCCACGTGCCCAGGGCAAGGCCGCCCGGGTTCGCTGCGGAGACCCAGGGTGCCGCCCCCTGCCGGCGCAGCACCGCCCCAGCTGAAGGGCACTGACGGGCTGCGTTAGTCGGGGAGCGACCCGGCGCTTTGCTCGGCAGCCAGCCCAGAGCCCCATGAAACCTGAAGAGGGGTGCCGTGGGGGGAGGGGATCTCTCAGCCCAGCCGCCCGGAAGCTACGGGCCAGGTGGGGGGAATTCTGCTCGGTGGCTAAGCGGCAGCGGCTCCGTTTACACCAGCTCAGGAAGTGGGACATTCAGCACAGGGGAGTCGAGCTGGACAGATGGGCAGATCGGGCCAGAATCTCCCCAAGGGCAGCAGGCGCCCCCCAGCCTGGCCATGGCCCGTTCTCTGTGCCGAGCTGCGGCCCAAGGACCCCATGAGCCGAGCGCCTGGCACGTCCCTGGAGGGGCTGCGGGACTGAGTGCGTAGCCATGGCAACACTGGCTCCATGCAGCAGCCCCCCCACCCCACACTCCACCTCTGCTGGCTGCGGCACTCCCGGCCCCCCCGCGCCTGCGCCAGGCTGAATATTGCATGAAGGACGTTCCCAGGACAACGCCAGTTAATCTCGCGGGGGGCGGGGGGGCACTGCAGGGGGCTGGGGCTCTGCCACCTGGGGTCCCATCCAGACAAAGGCAGAGCTCGCTGCCCTGCGGGTCCGGTGCTGCAACGCCCCCCACCCCACCCCAGACACCAGCTGTTCTCAGAGCCAGGCCAGGGGCTTGCAACAGGCACACGGGGCGGGAGCCGTCGCCATCTCTGCTATTGGCCTGCTGGGTGATCCGGGCCAGGTCCCGTCCCTGCTCTCTGCCTCAGTTTCCCCTCCCACCCTGTGTGAGCTCTTTGAGGCAGGGACGCACTCTGTGCGTAACACACGTCACAGAGGGGAAGGGCCTTGCCAAGGAAAGAACCCAGGTGTCCAGGAAAATGAAACCCACTGGGGAGAACTGGATCCAGGGGTCTCTTCCTCCAGGGGGTCGGAGGAGGGGGGCAACTCACCAGTTTCTCCACGTTCACTAGCCCGTCCAGGAGCGTCTTGCTGCCCTCGTGCACAAACGTCAGGTCTGGGGGGCAAAGGAGGAGGGACAAGGTGAGCGCAGGCAAGATGGACTCTCTCCTCCCCCGCCCGGATGCCGTGCTGGCCCGGGTCTCAGCCCCTTCTCCTGCTCTGTGGGCACCTGGCTGGGAGATCCCCATGCCCCAGTCCATAGCTCTGCAGGCAGCGGGATTCCCAGGGCTGCCGGATCCGGAGACTCTGCTTGAGGGCAGGACACAGCCCCCAAGAGTCCCAGGAATCAGCTGCTTCTGGGGTGGAGCACGGCAGCTGTCAGTGGACAAGGGAAAATCCCGGGCGGGCAGCAGCGGGGGAGGGAGGGGAGCAGGCAGGGCTCACTCTGCCCAGTCGAAATGTGGCCAGGGGCAGGAGGCCCTTGTTGGCCAGGAAGGGCTGTGGGGTCACCAGGTTTTACCACCTCCTGGGAGCGACAGCAGGTCAGGCAGCCCAGTGCCTCCTGACACCGCCCTGGGGCAGTGGGGTCAGCACTGACGGTGAAGGGAACATGCCCCCTACTGAGCCCTGGGCCCTGCTCCCTGCAGCACAGCTGGGGAAACTGAGGCACCGAAGAGGGAGGGGAGTTGCCCAAGGTCACCCATGAGAGAGCAGCAGAGCCGGAAGCCCTGTCCAGCAGCCCCCCAGCTGTAACCACTAGGCAATGCTTTCCCTGCACAACGAGGTGCAGACACATGGGCCCTCGGCTGCCAGGATTGGGTCCCTGCGTGGCCACGAGCTCTCTGGGGAGGGGGCAGTGGGGAGCGCCTCCCAGGAGCCCCCAGGCCTCCCCAGGGAGGGACTGTACCTGGCGCTCCCTGGCGGCCTATGGCTCACCTTTCAGGATGAGGGGCACGAAGGGGATGAGGGGCGGGTTCATCTTGGAGAGGACTTCCCGGTAGGTTTTGTGATTCCGGCAGGGGTCCTGCAGGGGGCGGGGAGGGAGGACAGGTCAAGGGGGGGTGCTCCGGGGAACCCCGGCCTGGACACCCCAGCGGGACCCCAGAGACGCTGAACAAGGGGCTGGGCTCTGCAGGTCGAGGGCCAGGAAGAGAAGAACCAGGCAAACCCCTCGGGGGACCAAGACCCACCCGGCTGAGCTTGGCCACACTGTGGCACATGGGGTCACGCCGGCGTCAGCCCCGTTGCCACCCAAGGCTCCGCTCTAGGCAGCCGGGCCGGTGGCTAAGATCACAGCGTTGGCAAGGCCCAGCCCCCCGCGAGGGGGTCTCCAGCCGGCCGGCTTGGCACAGACGAGGCAGCACGGCCTAGTGCACCCAGCGTGGCTGCCTCAGGAACTCGCCGGTTCCAATCCCCCGGTGCCTCCGGGTAGGAGCCAAGTGCTGTGCGCTCAACACGGGTGGGGGAACCCGCCTATGTCCCCGACACTCAGACGCTGAGCGAGGGGGCAGATGCAGGCCGGTGTTGGGGGCGAGAAGGCCGGGCTGGGAGGACGGTTCCTGCCGTGGCACCACGTTATCCACACCACCTCTCCGCGGCAGCCGGGGGCATGTGGTGCGTACCTCTCACCCGGCTCACGGGACTCCCAGCAGGAGGCGCTGGGGGGCTGCCGGTCGCCTCGCCCAGCACAGGGGCGAGGCCATTGACCGGCTAGTCCCTGGCCCTGTTTGTGTTTTCCCTCCTCTCAGCCGCGTCCTTGGGCTGCTAGTTAACTCCGAGGGGAGATTCCCGCTGGGGGCCCCCGGGAGCGGAGCCGCAGGGGACCGTTTCCACCCCCTCCCTTCCCAGCCCCCACCCCGCCCCTGTGCGGGTGCCAGGTTACCCAGGTACCCATGGGTGCCCAGTCCTGCCCCCCCAGCACCTTGGCACAAGAGCGGTGAGCGCCCCACTCAGCCCAGCCCCCCGGGGCAAGGGTCTCACCGTCAAAGTCTCAAACTTCCGGAACAGGTTCTTAAACTTGCCCGGAAGCTTCTGAAAAACAAACGGGACCGTGAGTGCCCAGCCCCGGGGCCAGGTTCAGACCCCGCCGCCCAGCACCCCCGTGCCAGGAGGTCACCGGCTCAGGCTGGCACATGGGCATCATGGGGGACTCGCCTCCATCGCAGGGCGCCATCCCTGGGCAGCGAGGTGGAGCGGGGTCACCGGGCCCCAGGGAGGGGGCGGGGAGGCTGCTGGAGCGCAGCTAATCCCCGTCTGGGCAAGGGTCTCTTGTGCAATGGGCCAGGCCCTTGTTAGCAGAGGGAGGGGCCTGGGGTTTATTTCCTGGGTTTGTTTACTTGGAGGGAGGAAAAGGAAGATAAACAGCAACCGGGATCCCCACACACTTTGCAGCTGCGGAAGGAGCCATTTCCCCCAGCACGGAGATGCAGCCACCTCTGGGGTGGACCACAGCAGCTGCTTGCCCAGCCGCGGAGCAAGGCTGCATAGCCTCTCTGGGCAGGGAGGGCAAGGCACTGCGTACTCGGCTGAAACCACAGGGGCAAGGCTGGGTGCAGGACAGGGCTGGAATTGAGCCCGGGCATCGGGGTTAAAAGCCAACTCGGATGCAAAGGGCAGTCGGCAGGGTCTTTAATGCCTCCAAAACAGTCCCAACCTCGGAGAGACAGCAGCCCGGGCCCCCTAGCACCTGGCTCGGGTCAGCATGGACTACCAGGGGAGCGCGCCCTCTACTGAGCCCCCACCCCAGTCCCTGCAGCACAGCGCCCCGTAGCGCCCCCCTGGGGTCAGCACTGACTGCCAGGGAAGAGCGCCCCCTACTGAGCCAGCAGCACCCTGGGTTCTCCTTAGAGGTCTCCCTCCCAAGCATGGCGCAGGCTGGATGCGGTCCATGACGTGAGGTCCCTGCCAGTCGGGGCAAAGCGACCCAGCTGGCTCAGATGGGGGATGGGGAGCCCTGCCCTGATCGATGGGGGGTCCCAAACCCTGGGCCGACAAGCAGAGACCCACACTCCTGCTACCCCCTTACCTCCCAGGTGAGCCGTAACCGGCTGACGGCCGCGTTGTCCAGCCCCATCACCACAGCATAGAATGACAGCATGTCCTGGTTCTGCTTGCATCTGGGGACACGGAGCAGGAGACTCAGGGGCCAGCCGCTAACGGGTTAAAAGGGAGAGAGATCCTGCCCCCCAGCCCAGCGGGAGGGGTAAGGGGCGTGCAACCTGCGGCCCTCCAGCTGGGCAAGCTCTAGGCATGGGGTCATCAGGACCCTGGGGGCAAGTGGAGGGCAGCCCCATGACCAGTGTCCCCAAGCCCCTGCGGAATCCCACCCCCCCCCCCAGCACTCCAGTCCCGGCCCTGGCGGTGCCAGTCAGGGGCCCGGCAGCCTCCTGCCGCATCAGCACCGACATCCACGCCTGACACGCTGTCCCAGCTGCCCACGCAGGAGAGACGCCCGGCAGCACAGAGCTGAGGCCGAGGGACCAGGGGGCTGGGACTGCAAGGAGGGGGGCCCCCCCCGTCCATAGCACCCGCCCCAGCCCCAGGCAGGGCCCCCCGGTCCCGGCAGCGGGCAAGACGCGGCGCTCACATGGCTGCAATCTTGATGAACTTCTTGAGCAGGTGGGCGCGCTTCCCCAGCGCCTCGCACAGCAGGATCTCGGTGGCCACCCAGTGCTGCACCTCACTGCAGCGTTGTAGGAGCAGCTCCAGGTTGGCGGTCTCCCGCCGGCCCCGCTCCCCGTGGAAGACGTAGTCCACGAACTCCAGCTGCAAACCACGGGAGAGGGGCGCGGTGGGTGTCGCTCCACGCCAGTGCGCCACGGCCAGAACCCTGAGCTCCTGCCGGTCACCCTAACCCCGTCCCGTAACCAGCCCCCAACCCTGAACCCTTTCCCTGCCCCTGCCCCCTCCTGTATAGGAAGTCTTAGCAAAGCCCCAGTGCCCTACACGCTTCCCCCCGTCAACTACCGCCAGACTCGTGTCACCTACGGGCCAAACAGCTGTTTGCTGGGAACAGCATTTGCTGCCTGCTGTCCTAGGCTGGACTCAAACCAGCAGCGAGGAGCAAAGGCCCCATCTCAGAGCTGAGCACCCCACAGAAAAGACGTTCGATTCCATGGAGAGCGTTGTGCCGCTTTCCATTTTTGTGCGGGAATCTCAGATTTTGTTGACCCGGCCGGCCCATTGCTCCTGTTTGCAGCGGCCGGGTTCGGAGCCTACAAAAACGTGGACCAAATTTTTCAACAAAAAATGGGCGGGGGGTGGGGGTGGGGGATTGTTTTTGTCAATTGTTTTTGGCTTCCCCAGCATGCTCTGCTCCGTGTCTCCTCCCCCTGCCCCCCATGTCTCTCCACCATGTGCCCTGCAGCCCTGCACACAGGCTTGGGACCTGCAGGCCAGCCCCACCGACCTCACCTCGTGGATGCAGCGGAAGAGCTCCCAGTGAAAGGCCGTCAGGTGATTGGCTATTTCCTCAGCCTCCGCGCGGTGGATCTCAGTGTCGCCCGGCGAGACCTGGATCTCCTCGGGGAGCGGGACCTGTCGGGGGTAAGGGGCGAGACTTGCCATGAGGCTGCAGCCTCAGGCTAATTGTGCGGAGAGGGGGCAAGGTGCCTGGGCTATTGGCCTCTGTAGCAGCCTCCCCTCCCCCTCGGTGGGCCGTGAGAAAAGCCACTGCATTCAGGGCGGGGAGTTTCTCCCCCCACCCACATGCTCAGAAGGGGAGAGAACCACACAGCTAAAGCGACCAGACCCCAGTTAAATCACCCGCTCACGCAGCGCTGCCCCAGTAAGCCAGTGGCACTGTGGCCATATGTCCCTGGTACAAAGGGCACCTGCATGCGCTATGCAGGGACTGCAGCGAGGTCCAGCGGTCAAGAGGGGACAGGCGGCCTTGGGTGGGAAAGGCGGTTTTGCCTAGTGGTTAGATCCTGGGGGCCCTTTAAGATTTCATGATGCTTTTTGCAAGCGTCGGGACATCGACCCCAGGGCTCTGGCCACATCCCAACCCCCGGGGACTCTGCTTTGTCTCCTGCAGCTTCAGCTGGATACAGGATTTCTAAATCCCCACCCTGCGCTGTTGTGCAGCGTTGTGGTGCACTGCCAAGCAGCTGCCGTCCCACCCCAGAGGTGGCTGCATTTCACTGCTAGCGCAGTGATCTCAGGGTTAAGACTTGTTTCCAAAAGCCCTGGGATTCCCCTTCAGGATGAATGAGAACCACGGGAGATCAGCGATCCGTCCCCAGGGTTGGCAGGGGCGGGGATGGCTGGGACATGGGGAACTGGGGGGGTGGAATCTGCCAGAGCCCCGCCGAGGGGAGGGCAAGGGAAGTAAAACAAGCAGGATTCTGGGCACCAGCGTCCCCAGCTCCCCCTCTGGTTTGTGACACAGCTGGCATCATTTGGCTGCCTCTGGACTAACAGGCAGGAAGCCGGGTTCTGCCGTGGGCGGCCCCTGGCGCGTGCCCTGGGCGGGGCGGGGCTCTCACCAGCGACTCAATGGCGTCCTTCGTGCAGGCGAAGAGGTGGCTGTTAATGCCTAGGGTGGTGAAGACACACTCCTCGCTGGGCTGCAGCACGGCCTTCTCTGGGGGCAGGAGAGACGGGGCTGGGGTCAGTGTGTCAGCCCACCCCCACGCCCCGTCTCCCAGCCACACTGCCCCCTCCCTCTGCCCTGGGGGTGCGGGGCGTAGGACCCAGGGGCCAATCAATGCCAGTCTCTCTGCTCATAAGGGGGGCTGGCTAGTGCCCAAAGGTTTGTGACCCAGGCTCTGGGACCTGCCAAACTCACTGCACCTCAGCCAGCAAATGAATGGCCATCAGGCTCTGCCCCCCCGGCCTGGAATGGGAAGGGGGTGGCGGTGGGCTCATGCAGGGTCCACATTTCTCTGGATCTGTATCAAGGGGCCTCTCGGAGCCACCAGACCCTGGAATGCCCCAGGCAGGGGTCAATTCCCCCACCCATGAGCTGGCAGCAGCCAGGGCCAGCTGTAAAATACCCTTTCTGCTCAGACCCCCGCGGGGTAGCGGGTCTCTCCTTCCTGCAGCCCCTTTCACCCATGTCTATCCAGGGTTGGCACCAGCCCGTCAGCTGGAGACTGCAGAGGTCTGGCGTGGCCCCTGTGCCCCGATAACCACCCAGAGTGCCCCCTACTGGCACCCAGGGAGAACATCGCTGCAGGCTCCCTGGGGCAGGGGCCACGTTCTGCTCAGACCATGGAGGCCTCGGCGGTTCCGGCTCAGTGGATCGGGCGGACCTGGAGGGGGCTGGCACATCCTTGGTTTGATGCGCTGCAGGCAGCCAGGGGAAGCGATGCCAGGCCGGACCCTGCCCAGTCATGACCCTCCGAGCCCCAAGGGAAGCTGGAACATGCCTTGCACTGAGACCCCCTAGGCCAGTCACCTCCAGACGACGCCACCGCTACCAGGGCGAGGGCTTCCTCGCGGGCGCCCTGCTCCTGCGAGTACTGCAGCTTCTCCGTCACCGCGGCCAGGATGTCCTGCACCGAGGCCGAGAGGCGGCTGCGGATGGTGACGTAGGAGTGATCGGGCATGTACACGCGGCAGAAGACTGCAGGGAGACAGATGAGGGAGGGGTAAGAGGGGGGGCTGCTGTGGGGGTGGAATTTCAGCCACATCCCCGTTGTCCCATCGCCGGCGCCCCCCGAATGGAGCGGGCAGCAAGGTCCCGCTCTCGTGAGCCCGCGGCCATACCACCCCATTGATGGGCATGGGGGGCAGGGGATGTGTGCGGAGGGGCCCCCTGGCGGGGGCTCTGCTGGCAGGGTCACTTAGGGGCTGCTGTTGGCTTGGGGCGGGGGGAGATCAGACATGGGGGCAGCTCACAGTTCGTTCTCAGCGTCACTTTGCACCCTCCCTCCCAGGCTCCCAAAGCATTTCCTGCTTGCCCAGCCACTTTACAGATGGGGAAACCGAGGCACAGAGCGGGGAAGGGACTTGCCTGAGGTCTCCCCGCACTACCCAGTGGGGGCAGGGCCCACATTTTACACCCCCAACAGCCACTCTGGCAGCTCGCCCGGAGCCTTGGGGCTGCCCCCAGCCCACGCAGAAACTGACGCAATCACAATAACGAATGCAGGCAGCAGGCATGTCATCCCCCCCGGTGCCAACCACCCTCCATTGGGGGCAGGAACCCAGCGCTGGTGGCTGGGGCCAAGAAGCTACATCCTCCCCCGCGGGAGGGAACCCAGACGTCCTGCCTCCCAGCAGGGAATCGGATTCTGCTCGCCGTGCCAGGCCGACCACTCGGACCCCCGCCACCACCACACTCACTCTCATCCGAGCCCCGGAAGGCCACCCTGGTCTGGAGGCAGGAGTCGATGCGCCGGAAGTGCCGGAAAAGCGGCTTGACCTGTTTGCTGGGTGGCGGGATCTCCTCAGGCACCCTGCAACCAAGCAGGGGCAGGTCAGGGAAAGGGGCAGGATGTAGGGGAATAATGCCCTGTGGGGGATGGGAGGCTGCAGAGTGGGAATTAAGCCACACTTGGTTTTCACGAGGCCCTGGCCCCCCCAACAGAAATATCTTTGGGTGCCATCTAGTGTCCCCCAGTAGTCCTTTGCACCCAGGTCTGGGTACCAGCACGGCACCAGCCGGCTTAAGGGGGCCCTGAGCCCGGATCGGGGCCTCTTGGCGTTATCATCACGCTGCTCATAGCGAGGGTGCAGTCGCAGGGCCGCGGCTCGGGGCAGCGTCGCTCCAGTTAACATGGCGGGGACCCCGTGTCACTCACTTGAGCTCCGCTCTCTCCACCAGCTGGTGCAGTCTCAGGATCTCGTCTTCCAGCTCCGGGTAGAGGGAGACGTCTTTCATGATCAGCAGGTAGAGATCCTGCGGGGGGGCACAGGGAGGGGGGTCTTCGGCTGCCCGGCCAGCAGGGCTCCCCCAGCTCAGATCTGGCCTGGCATTGCCCTGAGACACTGGGGAACAACCCCCCGCCCCGGCCATGGTCAGCACTGGTTTTCTGGGGGGCGCAGCCGAGTGGATTGCAGGGCCCATGTTCCGGCTACTGAGCAACACATCACCAGAGATACTCTCCCTGGGGCAGGGGGTCCCTGGGGTATCGGAGCCCCACACACAGTTTGGGGGGGAATTAAATCTACTAGGAAGAATCAGGGCAGCCAGGTGGGGGCCAGTGGGGCAGCCCAGAGAGTGAAATTGACCAGCCTGGCCAAGCGCAGAGGGTTAAACAGAGGTGGGCAGAGAGGATCCGATGACCCCCCCCCCGCAGTGACAGACCCAGGGTTGTCCTGCTCTGGGCCGGGACCCCCCGCCCCTCGAGGGCTGGGAAGGAGGGTAAAGCTGCCCCCCCCAGACCGCCACGGACCTTAATGACTTTCCCAGCGCTCTCCTCCTCCTGCAGGATGCCCTTGTAGGTCTCCAGGAAGTGCAGCAACACGGTCAGCACGGCCCGCTTCCTCGGGCGCGCGTCGCTCGCCGCCCAGCCAGGCGAAGGGCCCCCCGACGCCAGCAGGAAGGTGGGCACAGGGTTAAGGGAAAAGAGACCAGGGAGCTGGGGGAGGGGAAAGGGGCTGAAAGTCTCCCCTGGGGGAAGAGGGGCAACCAGCCTCTGGGGCAACGAGCGCCCTGGCTAGCGCAGCGAGAGAAAGGGGCCGGGCTGCGGCGCCGGACACCTGGGTTCATTTCCCAGCTGCCCCCCGGGGACAGATGAGCTCAGCTCTGGAGGCGGGTGCTGAGCGCCCCGGGCCCTGCTCTGCACGCCGTGGTTCCACAGGGGGGGGCAAACAGGGGTAACCCCGCGGGGGGAGGCGGCGGGACAAGCGTCTGAGTGAGCTGATGCGAGTTTCACTCGAGCACGCCTGGCCCGGAGATGGGGCACATTCCCTTGGGGAACGAACCAGGGCACCCGGCCAAAGCGCCACGTTGGCTCCTTCCACCTCCTCTCTCCTGGTCGACTCTGCTCCAGGTCAGGCCACGAGGGGAGCCACGGGCATCCCGACCCCGGCCCTCCCTGGCGTCGCCGTCCACAGGGACCACGCCGACACACGGGCAGCCTGGCACGAATACACGTCAGCAGGCCGGTGCTCAACCCTACCATAACAAACCGGCCCAGCTCCCACCCTGCTCTCAGGAGCAAACCAGCGTGCAGAGCACAGCTCCTCACGGGAGACCCTACAATAACAAACCAGCTTCTACCCGCCGTGGAGGAAACCAAGTATTCACCCCACGGGATTTCCAGTTCGAGCTTCCGCCGGTGCTATGGAAAATCACAGCCAGGGCATGGCTGCGCCCGACATCCCCACGGCGAGCGAGCGCCTCCCGCTGCAAGCAAATAGCCGGGCAAAGGCGCGCCCCCCCGAGTCCGGCCCCCATCAGCTGTGGAAAGGGAAGAGGCGAGATCAGACCCCCCTGCCCATCCCCACTGCCCCCAACCTAGGGGCCTTCCCCCGAAGGATATCACCGGTGCAGCTCTTGCAGCAAGTGCTCGGTCGGCAGGAAGAGCGAGTGGGTGAGGATGACGTCGTCCAGTAGCACGTCTAGGAGAGAGACGGACACGGGGTTGGGGGCTGCGTGGGGCAGGCGGGCGGCACTCTGTGCCCACTGACGGTGGCACGGCCGGGCCACGCACCCACTGGTGGACACACAAACACCGCGAGCACGGCGTTAGTCACAGGGAATTGGCCCCATCCTTTCCCGGGGGGGGGCGGGTAGTAGGTTAAGCGCACGTGGGCCACCCTCGCACGCGGGCCACCCTCGCACGCACGCTGCCCTTGCACACACGGTCCCTCAGGCGCACACACGCCTGCATCGAAGCTATTTCCAATCGCTTGGCCTGTGCCAGGGCTCGGGTGAGTTAACAGGGTCGACGCGGAGGCCCCGGGCCGGGCTCACAACTCGGGGAGCTCGGCCCCCGTTGCTACAGGATAATCTCACGTTGCTCTTAAGAAGGGTGGGCTGGCATTGTTAGCCCAGCTGGGGAAACTGAGGCAGGGGCCGTGGGGAGGACTCGCTCAGTCCCAGCGCCATGCATAGAACCAGGCATCCTGTCACCCACCTCCTGGCGCTAGCGATTGGGCAGCAGCACCCAGCTCACCCGCTTTCCCCAGGGGGCCGGCCTGGAGGGGCGGTGGGGGCAGCCTGTTCGGTCCCTGACCTCCCAGGGTGCACTGGTATCGATTCCAGGCTGTCCCCGTGCCAGGAATGCTGTGACTCACCCCCTGCCCATGGACTCTGCCCCCAGCCCCTGCCTTGCCCCCTGCCCCCGCTCTGACCTCCTCCTCCACACCAGGGGCCAGCGAGGGCTCTGCAGAGGGGGTTCTCTGCACCCACGAGCCACGGCCCCCCACTGCTCCTTGATCCAGTCCAGCCCCCTCGCTAGGCGAGCCCCTGGCACGACCCCGGGGGGCAGCAATGCTGGGTGATGCCAAAATGTCCAGCACCCACAGCAAACCTGCAGACCCGTTTGTCTGTAAACGAGTCACCCTCGCATCCACTTCCTACACCCCCCATATACCTCACACTCCATATACCCCCCCACTCACCCCTTCATACCCCACCTATCCCCCCACCCACTTCCTACACCCCCAAATACCTCACCCACCCACTTCCTCTACCCCCCATATACCTCACACTCCATATACCCCTCACCCACCCCTTCATACCGCACCCCATATTCCCCCACCCACTCCTCATATACCCCCACCCACTTCATATACCCCCACAGCACGCACCCACCCACTTCCTACACCCACCCCACCCCATATACCTCCCCGCCCACTTCATACACTCCCCACCCACCCACTTCATATACCTCCCCCCAAAACACGACATCACCCCCTGACATGCAGCAGGAAGGTGGGAACGGGGTTAAGGGAAAAGAGACCAGGGAGCTGGGGGAGGGAAAAGGGGCTGAAAGTCACCCCCTGACATCACTGACATGCAGCCACCTCTGGGGTGGAACACGGCACCCGCTGAAGGGGTCGAGTCCTGCCATTCCTTACTCAGACAAGCCTCCCCAGCGGGCACTTTGCCCACGGAAGCCCAGCCTGTCCAGCGACACCACGCGCCAGGCCAGAAAACGGGGGAACGAGCCTCTGGCGTCAGTCAAGATTAGCCAAAGGTTTTTCTCAAAGCAAATCCCTTTGGTTTTGCTTCAGGGCCTGTGGCGCTGAGCCCCGCTCGAGCTCCCGGAATCAAAAGCCAGCGGGAGGCCGAGCGCCCGCCCCCAGCAGGGCAGCCACTTCACAGCAAGGAGGTGGGTGGCAAGGAAGGAAATTCATTCACTGCCTTCGTAACGCCATTGTGGGAGCGAGACGGTTCCCCACGCGAGGAGCCTGCAGTCAGAGCAGAGCACCCCAACTCGAAAATGCGCTCGGAGCCCACACACCCCGCCCAGCCCCGAGACCCTGCCACCTCTAGCGTGCGGCCCCGCAGCCGACTGGAACAGCACAGCTTAGGGCAGGAGGCAAAAGAACAAAAGATCCCCACCAGCCGGCGCAGATCGTCTCCCCCACGACCGGGAGAAGCAGCCACCTCTAGGGCGGAGCCCTGATTTGTTTAACAGCACACGGGACAGGCAGGGAAGGAAAATACTCTGTCTGCCGGAGGCTGCAGGGTGGGGTGGGTGTAGGCAGGAAAGCCAGGCTAACACCCCCCCTAATATTAGTATTTGTAGCACCGGGTGTTGCTTAGAGGCCCGACCGAGACCAGCACCCTGTTGTGCCGGATGCTGCACAGAGACAGACAGGCCCTGCCCCGAGCAGGTGACAATCTAAGCAAACAAGAGAAGGGGTGGGAGGAGAAACTGAGGCACGGTGCAGGGCCATGACTTGCCCACGGTGACACGGCAGAGCTGGGAATAGAACCGCGAGTCCTGCCTCCCCGCCCAGTGTCCCTGCCACCAGGCCAGGCTGCCACAAGCCATCAAGCCCTCGCCAGTGAGCCTCAGGGCCTCTGACCACTGGGCCACGCTGCCTCTTGTCAGGTCTGGGACAAGCTCAAGCAGCCAGCACCTGACGCAGCCGTTGGGATCCCGGCCCGGCACATGCTGCCGCGGGCGCTGCCGCTGGCTGGCTAATCGGCGCTGAAGGAATTCTACATTTCTCTCTGCAGGGGCGCGAGGTACCAGGGCCGGGGGAGACAACGAATGCAAACCCCAGGAACAGAGCAACCCCGCCAGCTGCTCAACCCCAGCCAAGCTGGCTCCCAGCCCCTTAGCGAATCCGGCTCCAATGAATGGACACGAGACAAGAGGCCGCCTCGCTAGGCCCCAGCGAGATGCCAGGCCGGCGAGGCCATGAGCAGCAGAGACCCCGTGGCATAGAGCGGAGGGACAGAGCCGGGGCTGCACCCCACCTGCAGTGACTCAGGGGCTAAGTCTGGGGGCGGGCGGGTTGAGAGGAGGGGACGGGGTATCAGCACGAACCCCATTTGCTGGGTCACTTCCATCGTAGGCCCGCGGGGGGGCCCGTCCCTTTGATCCCAGTCTGTGCAGCGCCCGGCCCGCCGAGCCCTGACGCACGACTCAGGCTCCTGGCGCTGCCCCAGCCCCAGCGAATTCACAACAACAGGGCTGGGCCAGAGCGTTTAACCGTCCCAGGGCTCCACACCCAGGAGACGGGCGGGGGCTGAGGGGTCCTCTTGCGCCACCCAGGAAGGAGCAGAGCCCAGATGTCTCAAGTCCCAGTGGCTTGGTGTAACCACTAGTCCACATTGCCTCCCCCTTGGCCAGCGGCAGCACCCAGGGATCCTGACCGGGAGTCAGCTGCTCTAATCACCCACCGCCCGGCCCCAGATCTGGGAATGGAACCCAGGAGTCCTGACTCCCAGTCCCCCTCCCCCGGCTGCCAGCTGTCTTTGAACAAGGGGGGGCGGACGCTGGGGAACGGGGCCCCCCGCCCTGCCGGCTGTTTATTTAGAGAGCAGGCACCACCTGAGCAGGGCAGGAGGCTCCCACCCACACCACGCCCTGCCTGCATGCCAAACCCTGCCCAAGGAGCAGCTCCAGGCCCACGGTCGCGCCAACAAGGGGTCGGTTAGCACCCAGTGTGGGGCGGGTTCTGGGCCACGGGCACCTGGCTCCCCCAGAGCCAGGGGGAGCGTTTCACAAAGGGCTCTTGCGGCAGAGTATAGAGAGTCCTCGCCAGCCCCACTCAGCCCAGCTCCCCAGTGCCCGCTTCCTGGTGCCCACTCCCCAGTGCAGGGAGAGAAGTGGAATTGCCCAGGGGCTGGGGGGCGTTTCCCTGAGTGGGGGGAGGGGATTTTAACTGCCGGGGACCCCGGTTTGGCCCAGCGCCGGCAGGGTGACCTGGCCTCTCCCCTTTTCCACCGCTTGGAAGATCAGACCCCAGGTGGCTTCCGACACCAGGGCGTCCGGCTCCCTCCCGCCCAGTCCCCTTGGCTCTGCGCTGCAATTTCTCTGCCTTGGGAAGTCTGCCCCTACCCCTGCCTCGTGCCAGGTACCAGGCTGGGCAAGCACTGCCTGGCAGCAGGGGCCAAGCGTGTCCTGGCAGGGCCAGCCCACAGGTGAACGCCGACACACCTACTGGGGCGGTCAGGGAAGCCAGGTGGGGTCTAAAGCAATCAATGAGCATCCTTCCTCGTGGCGCCAGCCAACCAGCCCGCTTTCCGCCCGCTCCCTCGCGGTGCCCAGAGGCCCGAGGGAGGGACCATCTCGTACCCTGCCCCAACCGGGGCCTACTCGCCTGATGTCGCCCTCCCCATGCTCAGCCAGCCGCCTGCCCTGGGCGCGCGCTGGGAGAGGGCACCCGCCGCTGCCCAGCCAGGGCGGCAGGGGACCCTGCGGCCCGACGTCAGTCGGGAAGGGCTGCAGTGCAATCTCTGGGCGGCAGATCGGCCTCGGACCAGCCACAGCAAACTCCCACCTCCCCTGGCGCAGGGGGACTACCAGGGTTAGCCTAGTGCAGGAGACCAGGGCTCCCTCTGGCCTGGTATGCGACCCCTGCCACGTGGCCTCAGAACAGCGATGGTCAGGAGGCGTATTATC
This sequence comes from Lepidochelys olivacea, assembly GCF_965140295.1. Lineage (NCBI taxonomy): Eukaryota > Metazoa > Chordata > Testudines > Cheloniidae > Lepidochelys > Lepidochelys olivacea. Next base: position 16,489,013 of record NC_140437.1, on the reverse strand, counting down.
TAGAGCGCGCAGCCCAGACTGGGCCCCATGGTGCCGGGTGCTCACAGATAGACAGTCCCTGCCCCATAGAGATCTCAGCCTAAGCAGACCCAGGACGGGAAAGGAAACTGAGGCACGCAGAGAGGAAATGACTTGCCCAGCAGGTCAGCAGCAGAGCCAGGAACAGAAGCCAGGAAGCCAGCCCTGCCCCCTGAGTCACATTGTCCCTCCTCGGATGTCTCTCCTGCTGCACGGGCTCAGAGCAGCCATTAGCCCAGCAGCCCGTCTCAGACAGCAGCCAGGACAAGGCGCTACAGAGGAAGGTGCCTGGATGGACTATACAACCATGCAGTTCATGCCCTAGCCTGCCTCTAGGGGACATTCCTTCCTGACCCTGGGAGGGTTCGGGTTGACTTGTGCCCTGATGCATGAGGGTGTATATCCCTCAGCCCTTAGCTAGGATTGCTGAAGGACAGACCAGATGTTCCTTCTATTGTCCCCAGGGGCTGAGATTGGGGATCTAGGGGCATTTGGGATCAGGGTCCCTTAAGGCCCTTGGAAAATGCCAGGGTACGTATTTAACGCTTTCCTGAATCGTACCGAGCCCTTGACCATGCTGCTACACCTTGGGGCAGTGAGCCCCGCAGGCTAGGGGGTATCTCCGTGTATAAGAAAAGGGGATTTCCTGCTAGCTGCATGGTCGGTTTGTCTGGCTTGTTTGGCTTTTCCTTGCCATGGGGACCGTACCCTGGAGGACTCCCAGAGGCAGGGTCCTTCCTTCCCTGCCCCAGACACTCAGACCCCCCCAGCCCCACCCTCCCAAAAACATTCCTTAAAGCGGAGAGAGGCTCAGCCGGCTCCCCCCGCCCTAGAGGGGTTGTTCTAGCAAGATCGAGGCTGCCCATGGGGTTACCAGCCTGCTAGCTGGCTGCCGGGCTGGGAGCCTCTGGGAACACAGCGCCTCCTAGGGGACGCTCAGCACCGCTTGGGCAGTGGCCCTCGCCATGCATTGAGACCTCGCCAAAGCCAGGCGGGCAGAGCTAGAGGCCCAGGGAAATTCCCAAGGCAGGAACCCGTGTGCGGGGCAAGCCCATGCTCCAGAACAGCTGTAGGGTATTCGGCACCATGCAGGTGCCCGGGGAGCGGGTGGGGGGGGCTGCTCCCTGCCCCGGGGCTCCCACCAGACAGCAGTTCTGAGCACCCAGGGAGTTCAGAGCAGCCCCTTACTGCAGCGAGGGGAGCTGGTCTGGGTGCTCCCAGCACCACTGCTCCTCCCCTGAGCCCCACAGGAGAAGGGGGCACCTCTGCCAGCCCCCCCCGCCTGAAACACAGCCAGCATGACCCACTGGTACCCCCCACGCCCAGCCCCCTGTGCGAGCTGCTGGCCCCCACGGGCCCAGCCGCACTCTGAGGTGGGGACACAGCACCTAATGCAGGGAGGGCGCAGGGTGTGGTTTAAACGCCCAGGAGTCAGGATGCCTGGGTTCTATCCCTGGCTAAGGGAGGGAGTGGGGCCTAGTGGTTAGAGCGAATGGGGCTAGGAACCAGGGCTCCTGGGTTTTATTCCCAGCTCTGGGAAGGGAGCGGGGTCCAGTGGTTAGGGCAGGGAGGCCACGGAGGAGTCACTTGCCCTCTGCCAGTGGGGCTGCCGACAGCGGGGTGGCGAGTGCCTGGAGACCCTGGGATGGGAATCGTTCGGCAGGCACGTTGTTCTGGCTCAGGGCCAATGCCAAGCTCGGGATCAAAGCACTGCCAATCTGCACACGAGGTAACTCTGCACCAGTGAGCTGGAGATTAAGCAAATCCGTCACACAATGGAGCCAGGGCTGTGCTGCCAGGGTGGTCCTGCAATGAGGGCTGCGGGGCGGGGGCACTGAAATCCTTCTGTTCCCCAGGCTGGACCTGTCCTGACATTTCATCCCCTGCTTTATTGTGAAAATCCGGATAATTATACCCCACACTGCATTGGGAGGCGACGTACACGGAGGCACGTGTCCCGTGGTCACTACAGGGGACCGGGAGCCAGCACTACTCCTTGTTCTGCTGTTGATGTACTGTGCAAGGCTCCACCTCGCTTTGTGCCTCAGTTTCCCCATCTACATACAATACAAGACACTGCTCCTGTGAGGCTCTCATAGTGCTTCAATCACAAGTTAGCCCCACAGGCCCTTTGTGACACGGGTAAAGGGATCACTTCAGGTGACACTGAAATGCAGCCACCTCTGGGGTGGAACACAGCAGCTGTTGAACAGCTGCATGGCCACCAGCATCGCTGGCATTGCCCATGCACTGGACAGTAGGGTGTGGGAGGCAGCCGGAGCAAAGACAAGCATCCAATCAGAGGGCTCTGCCACCTCCCAGAAGAGCCTCGATGGATGCTAAGGTCCCAGAGTCCTAGAACAGACGCCAGCTTCTCCTCCTGCCCAGGATCCTCCCCGAGCCAGAGCTCAGAGATGGACGGGAGGCAGCAGGGCTTGTTGCACCCCCCAGCCAATGCAGAGATGGTCCTGATCAGACCCACCCACGCTGCTGCTAAGGTCCCAAGCAAAGGAGTGACAGCCCTTTCCCCGCATGCCCACTGCACCCCCTGACTCGGGACAGGAACGTCCAGGCCAGACGGTGATTTGTTCCCCTCCACACACACAGACACCCTTTACAGAGGACGTTCAAGGCGCAGAGGGTGAAGCTCTGGCTCACTGCAGGAGCTTTGCTACCGACTCCCTGAGTCTAATTCTCCAGCACCCGCTGTGCTGGAGGGGACTTGCACAGCCGGTGCCTGCTCCAGGCCTGGCTTTAGCTCCACAGACCCGAATTCCACCCCCCACGTCTCCCCTGAAGCCAAACGCTGCCAAGTGCTGCATCGCTGGCCTCAGCCAGGGGTCCCGCTCCCCGGCCCTAAACACCCGCCCAGACAGCCCAGCCTCGACTAGGCACAGGGGCAGAGCGAGGCCCGAGGGGCCGGGGCCATCTGCCACTGGGCTTTCAGGTGGGGAGCCCAAGGCGAGAGGGGCAGCCCATGCCAAGGATGGCCGAGGCTCCTGCTCCAGCGAGCTGCCTTCCGCGGCCACCCAGACAAACGCTGACAAACGTTAAAGATTAACGGGCGGCTCGAGGGGCAGCCAACACCATCTGGGCCCCGGCGGCACCGCCGGTCATTTCCGAGCCCCCCGCAGCCAAGTGTCTCCTGGGATCTTAGGGAGGCCCTGGGGCCGTGCTCGCCAAGGGCTGGAAAAGCCAGACGCTGCCCAGCTGGCCAAGGGGGGCCCTTCCAATGGAGCCCCCTTGTCCCCCCCGACAAGCATCCCTCTCTCTGGAGGGGTCCCCAGCCTCTGCCCCAGGCTCTCCCCTGACACGGCGCCTCCTGGTGGCTCCGATCTGCAACGGCACCACAGACCACCACAGTGGCCAGCTCCTCGGGAGAGGTCCCTCCAGGCCCCCAGCCGGTTACCGTAGTGCAGGATCCCACAGCCCACATGTGGTTACCCCGGGCCCTACCAGATCTACCAAGAGCCCAGCAGGTCCCCCTGAGCTTCCCCCAATGGCCTGACCCTCCCCCGCAGACTCCCTCCCCCACTGTGACAGCAACCAACCCCCACTTTCAACATGCACCTCATCCAAGGAGTCAGACCCTCTCTGCCACCATGGGCACCTGCTGACCCCCCTCCCGCTAAGGGCACCTGCTGACCCCCCCTCCCCTGGCACCAGACCCTCTCCCCCTACCACCATGGGCTGACCCCCCTCCCCTGGCACCAGACCCTCTCCCCCTACCACCATGGGCTGACCCCCCCTCCCCTGGCACCAGACCCTCTCCCCCTACCACCATGGGCTGACCCCCCCTCCCCTGGCACCAGACCCTCTCCCCCTACCACCATGGGCTGACCCCCCCCTCCCCTGGCACCATGGGCACCTGCAGCCCCCCCCTCCCCTTACCTGCGCCGCAGCCCTGGCCGTGCGAGGTCGGGGCCCCCCCGAGCCGGTCCAGCAGCGCCCCCAGCAGGCGCTCGGGGCTGTCGGGCGGGCCCGGGGGCCAGCAGCAGGTGGCGGCGGGGTCGGGGCTGAGCGGCGGCTCCCCGCCGCCGGGGGACAGCTCCTCGGAGGAGAAGGACGAGGGGGACCGGAGGGCGGCGTCCGGGGGCCGCAGCTCCAGCCAGCGCCCGTCGCCGCCGGGCCGGGCCGGCTCCATGCCCCGCTCGGGCTCCTCGGCGGGCTCCCGGAGGAAGCCGGGCAGCAGCAGGCGGGAGACGCTGGGGCGGCGCTGCAGCCCCCCCGGCCCGGCCCCGGGCCCGGGCCCGGCCCCGGCCCGGCCCGCCAGGTGCGAGCCCTGCTTCTTCAGGAATTTCTCCAGCGGCTTCATGCCCGGCCGGCCGGGGCGCACGGGGGGCGCACGGGGGGCGCCCGGCTCCGCGCTGCGCTCCGGGCCGGGGGGCTCAGGGGGCCATGGGCCCCGGCGGCGGGAGGGCCGGGCAGCCCCGGGCTGGCTCCGCGGCGCAGGCTCGGGGCGCTGCGGCGGGCGGCGCTGCCCCGGCGCCCCGGGATGCTGGGATGCCAGAACCGCACCAGCCCGGCGCCCGCCTCCTCCCCGGGAAGGTAACGAGCTCCAGGCTCCGCCCCCTCGCCCGCTTCGCCCCGCCCCCCGGCCCCCTCCCCCTCGGGCTGGGAGGAGGCGGCCCGGAATAAACCCGGGCCAGGGGCCGGGCGCAGCGACAGGGGATCGGGGTGTGTCTGCGCGGGGTACAGCCCTGGGCGCATGGGGGGGCGGTGTGAGAGGAGAATCCCACCCATGCTGGGGGGGGGCTCAGACTTGGGGAGACCAGGCCCCTTTGGGGGTGAGAGAACAGGGAAAAGCCTGGCTGTGGGGCGGGAGGTGGAGATTTGGGGTGACACCTGCAGCCGCTTGGCTGGGGGGAGATCCCATCCCAGGGAGTGGGAGCCGGGGTCGGCAGAGTTCCCACCCCCCCAAGTTCCGTAGGCCCAGACCCTCCAAGGTATTTCAGCTCCTAATTCCCAGTGTAGTCCAGGGGAGTTAGGAGCCTCACATCTTCAAGGCTGGAGAATGTGGGGAGAGTCTGAGGCCAGACGGGACCATTAGGTCGCCTGGGACGAGCTCCTGCCTCGCCTGGGCCCGACACCCCTAGACGGAGCCCAGTGTGCCCCTGCAGAGAGCCCCAGGTGCTCTGTATCCGTTGTAACAATTGAGACCTAAAAGGAGGTTTTTGTGCTGGAGGGAGCTAGGGTAGCGCTTTTCAGCCATACGGATCAAGGCTACGCTGGGTCCTATAGGAGGAAAGCGGATCACGTACAGTGTATACGTCTTGTACAGACCATATATATCCTTCAGGAAGCAAAAACAACTCGACAGAGGCCTCCCCCTATATGGGTGATTAATATCATACAATAGTCTGGGAGTGGGACTTGCGAGAGCTGCACTTTGATCTCTCAGGATTTCTGGGTTCTATTCCCAGCTCTGAGCCTTTGGACCAGTCACCACCCCACCCTGTGCCTCAGTTTCCCCCGTGATACCATGCGGGGGGAGCTACTCGCTTTTGTGCTCTGATAGCCTCGTTGGAAAGCAATTGATCCACGGCCTTTTGACCATCCCTCTCCAGCACAAACTTTCTGGGATCGACTTCCAGGCACGTTGCTAACACGGTCTGTCGCCCTTCCTAAAGGCCGGTTGGCGTTTGACGTGCCTCTTTCCCGGCTGCTTGACGAGAACTTGAAAGCGACGTGTGAAATCACGCCGGGGGCTGGAGCGTTTTCTGGCGCGCGGCCGTTCTCAGAGCCTTGCTGACCCTGGGTCACAACATCCCCAGGGACGAAGAGTTTATTGCCAGTGCATTTGATAGCGTGTTTTTAATGGATTCTTAAAGCTGGGTCTAATACCAGCCCCATCGCTATTCACAGCCGCTAGGGACCGGCGCCTGAATGCTCGGCCTGCACAGAACCCTTCGCGCTGCTGGATGCTCTCGCTGTTCTCGCAGCTCGGCCCCAGGTCGGCAACGTGCTTCGGCATCCTCGAGGAATGGAGGATTTAAGCGTGTGCTTAACTGGGCTCTAATCCGCGCCCAAGCAGCGCCCTGGGTGTGTTGCGTGACACAAAAACGCAGGAATCTCCACTGCCCGACTGCGGCACCCTGGCTGCAGTCAGAAATTCCAAGTGGAACAGCTCCTCCTGGCTGCTTGGGCATCTCCTTGGAAGTGAACCGAGTCCTAGCGAGGGGAGCGCTGGGGAGCTGCTGGGGCAAGAATGACACAGGCTGACAAGGAGAAGGGTTTGCAGGGTCAGACCCACAGACAGAGCCCCAGTGAAAATCACAGACACCACAGAGGGATCTGTTTCACTTTCTGGTGTCTTGCACAGTTTGCTTGCTGTGCTCCGTGGGTCTGTTTATTTTCTGAGTTGCACATAAGTGCCGATGGCCTAGAAATATCTCAGCTCGCTGGCTAGCTACCTGAGCAGGCTGCTGGCATGCCTGAGGGCCCAGCATTGCAGAGAATTGTTCAAATCCACCCCAAAACCCTCTTCATTGAAAGAGCTCGACGGACACAGACAACATGACTAGCCCCGTTGGTTTGTAACAGCCAGAGCCACAGGCTCATCCCCTTGTCATACAAACCCTGCGTTCTGTTCCTACATGGCTTGGCAGGGGCCGGTCCCCCCTCGATCCCTTTCTAGGGTCACCCCCCACTGGGTCAAGGACCAAGTGCCCAGGGAGCAGCCAGGCTGGAGAGCAGCTCAGAGAGGCTGTATTCGTCTGAGTGAACCAGGAGACCCTCGGGGCTGGGGCCATGGGGTGGGAGCCTGATCTTGGTTTCTGCGGAGCGACTCCAGATGGGTGCTGGCCTGGCTGGGAGCTCAATCCAGCCCCACAGCTGATGAGCGTCAAGCGCTACGTCGCGTGTGGCCCAGCCCCCACCGATGGCCTGGGGAGCAGGATCAATGCGATTCCCACCCCCACCCCGAACACCCTTCCCTGCCACATGGGACTGGAGTTCAGCTGCCATGACTGAGCTTCCCCTCCTCCTGCGGCGGCTGGAGAATGGCCCAGAACGTCTCCGAGCAGGCCCGGGCAGCGTTCTGCCTCCTCTGCCTGGCTGCCTTGCCCGGGCACTGGGGAGCCCCGGCCGACGGACGGTTCCCTGCCAGCGGGAGGAAGCCAGGCGAGGCGAAGGGGAACAGGAATGTCAGGCCAGGCGAGCCGGGACAGGCAGCAGGGCTGGGCCCGTCGCTTGGAGCAGGAAGCCGAGCGCCGTTTTGTGTGGGAGGCCGGTAATTGTGGATCAAAAACAAGGGACCTTGCCGATGAGCGATGGGGCCTTCCCCCCGTCTCCCTCTCTCCAGGGCCTCGCTGGGGCTAGACATGGGGCTCCGGATGATGCCGGCTGCCAGCAGGGACACATGTCCTGATGCCCCCCATGGGGATCGGGCTCTGCCCGGCTGGGGGGCCCCCAGCCCAGCCATCTCCCTGCCGGGGTCCTTCCCACTCATCCTCCCCCAGCCCTGAGCCAGGCGCCCCCAGCTGTCAGCAGCCCCCATGAGATGGGCAAGGAGCCGCCCAGGCCTCTGGGCCCAGAGGGGATCGAGATTGGAAGTGGCATGAAAAGGGGGAGGGGCCCTGCTTACAGCCATTGTCATGGAAACGCCTGAGTTTGTAACAGTCATGGAAGGGGGGGCCAATAGCAATTCTTGGGAACTAGAGTGTGCAAGCCCCTGCCGGTGCCCCTCACTCCCGACCCGCAGCCCCTGGGCTCCCCCCACCACCCCAGCTCTGCCGGTGCCCCTCACTCCCGACCCGCAGCCCCTGGGCTCTCCCCACCACCCCCAGATCTGCCGGTGCCCCTCACTCCTGACCCGCAGCCCCTGGGCTCCCCCCACCACCCCCAGATCTGCCAGTGCCCCTCACTCCTGACCCGCAGCCCCTGGGCTCCCCCCACCACCCCCAGCTCTGCCGGTGCCCCTCACTCCCGACCCACAGCCCCTGGGCTCCCTCCACCACCCCGAGCTCTGCCGGTGCCCCTCACTCCTGACCTGCAGGCCCTGGGCTCCCCCCCAGCTCTGCCGGTGCCCCTCACTCCCGACCCGCAGCCCCTGCTAGCCCAGCCCGATGCTCAGCTGACCCACGGCTGTCAGTCGTTCTGACCCTTGTGGTGGATTTCGCCCGCACAGCTGTTAGTGGACCAGCCCCACCAGCTGGGATTTGTGCCTCAATCTAGGACCCAGACACCCCTGGAAGGGTGGGGCCCAGGAGCCCACTCGACCCTCCGAACCCACTTCCCAGAGACTGGGGAGGGCGGGCGGGGGGGGTTAAATAGCCGCTGTTGGCTCACACATTGCCCAGGTGGCAGCTGCCCCCAGCCCTGGAGGGGGCCCTTGGGGACACCAGCCGACCGGCTGTTTCAGTCCCTTGCCAGTGGCACTCAGCCGGGGCCCAGTGACAGGCTCTGACACCAAAGCTCCCCGGCCCTGCGGGCACCTGGGATCCAGGCTCTCTGGGTCTCTCGGGCAGAGGCAGAGGGGCTGGGCTGGGCTGGGCTGGGCTAGGGGTAACATTTACAACCAGGGTCCAGTTTGCACCGATCAGCCCCCGGGGACCAATGCACCCCCCTGCTTCCCCCAGCCCCGGGGGTCGCCTGGTCCGGAGCCATCCCCCCACAGCTCGGGCAGCCCAAAGCCCCTCACCCGCAAAATAACATTAAAACCCAGGCGTTGGCTCCTGCGTGGGGTCCTTCGGCCTGTGGGGCTCACGCCACTGGGGGACCAATTCCTGCCCCAGAGGAGTCACCGCGCAGGGCCAGGGACGTGCGGCCAGGCCCTTGACTGCAAAAGGGCCCCACCTTAGGCCGCGACAGCCCTGAGGCCAGGGTGAGGGGCTGGGCCAGGTGAACAGGCCTCCACACCACAGTGTCCCCTCTGCAGCAGCCTTCATGGCCCAAGTGGGCCAGAGAGAGACCCCACCCCACCCCCGAGCCCACCAGGGCAGGGAAGCAGCAGCTAGATGGATCGTATGTGAGATTGTGTGTGCCCGCCCTGTCCTGCTCCTCCAGGATAGACACAGGCCCCAGCAGCTCCTGACCCCCCTGCTCCCCGGCCCCGCCCCGCCAGCCTTCTCCTTCCTGCTGAGCCTTCCAGCCGCGCCCGCTCGGCCACACCGACTAATCCCATTAGTGCTGCCCAGCTCCCCGAGGAGACCAGGCAGCTCCAGGAGCTGCCCTCTGCTCAGCTCAGCTCCAGGATCTGGCCAAGCGGGGTCCTGCCCCAGGGCACCCAGCTGGCATCAGCACTGTAGCCGCTTGGCAAAGGGGCCAGCTTGGGCCCCTGCCCCAGGGAGCCCCGGCCCAGCCCCTGGTCCAGGCCAGCGGGTCACCTCCCCCACCCCCTGCAGGGCTGGACCGAGGCACGTTAATTACGATTAACGCAGACCCTCCTGTGGGAGCCCATGCGGCTCTCGGGGGCCACGCGAGGGCCAGGGTCCCAGCAGCCCTGGCCGCAGGGCTGGAGCCGCGCTCAGAACCACAACGCTGGCCTGTGGCAAGACCTTTGTGCCCCACGGACACCGGCACTTTGCTGGCAGCGCCCCACGGGCCTCCCCCCGAGCCCAGATGGGCAGGAAGCTGCCCCGCCTGGGGGAGGGGGCACGGGCCCAGCCTGCAATTACCCGGCACAACCCGCGCCTGAGAAGGGGGGTGCCGGCTCTGGGGCTCACGGACGTCTGGCCCAGGCTTCAAGCCTGGGGAGCTGGACTCCTGGCTCTGACTCCTGGCTCAGCCGCTGAATCCCGGCCTGGCCTGGGGTAGGGCCCTCCGCTGACCCCGGGCACTCGGGGCGGATTCCCAGAGGCCTCTAAGCAGCCGCCGGTCTGGCTGGGGGCAGACACCACCCAGGACATGGTGGGCCCTGCCGGTGCAGGGCTCCCCTTACCTGGGCCGCGCTCCCAGCCCGGCCCGCTACCCCTGCCCGTAGCTCTCCTGCGCCAAAATCCCCCTTGCAAAGTGGGAGCGCAGACAGCAGCCAGATCTCAGCCCCTATGGGATAATGGGGTGGGGGTTGGGACCAGCCATTTGGGGCAGAGCCTGACCCAGCCGCCAGGCACAGCCCTGCAGTGCCACACATCACGAGTCAGGCTCCCTGCAAATCATGCGAGGGGCTTTGAACTCAGGAAACGATGTAAAAGTAACAGCTTTGGGGGGCTCTTTATTTGCCTTCTGCTTGTTGAGCTTTTAGGGTGCTCTGGGGTCCCCATGTGCAGCTTTTTCCACAGCCAGGAGGGCTGGGGACTTACTGGCTCTGTCAGAAGGAAGGCTGAGATCGGCACAGACCCACTTGACTCCAGGAGCTGGGGCTTTAAGGAAAGCAATGATTATCCTGAGACTCACGACAAAACCATAGGAGTTGGCCACGCTGCGCCGCTCCCCAGCTCCAGGCACCGGCCAAACGGACACCCCAGAAGCAGGGCCGCCCAGCCAGGCCGGAGCAGCGCAGCCGACAGAGGAGATGGGGCTCAGGTGTATTTTGGGAAATCAACCAAAGCCGGAGCCGCCTGGGGCCTAGGGAGCCCTGCGGGGCTGGCAGAGGGTTCACCCCTGGGCAACTGGCAGTGAAGGCCGCAGCAGGGGGGGAGCATTTACTCGCTGTGTCAATCACCTGCTGGGGGAGACATGATACAGCCAGCCAGGGTGCCCCCTCCCTTGCAGCACCCCCAAACTGCCCCCTCGCCCCCAGTCAGGGGGGGGCTCAGAAAGGGGGACCCAGCCTGGTGAGGGGCCAGGGGGATGTCGGTGCCAGCAGGTCTGAGGTAACAAACGGGCCCAAATATCTGTCGCCCCCCCCCGGCCATGCCGCCCTCTGAACCTAGCACAGCATCTGACTCCAGCCAGTGGCAGGGAGTTCCACAACCCTGTCACGTGCTGCGCCGCGGAGCAAGACTCACGGGCAGCGGGGAGGACGCAGGGACCATCCCTCGCCCGTGCTCCAGTGACCGGGCCCCGCTGCCCGGCACCGAAAGCCGGCCGGACTGGGACTGCCGGGGGGGGGGGAAAGAGAGGGAGCCCGGGGGATCTCATCAGCTCCTCCCGGCAGGCGCTGTGTGTTGCCATGTTAAGCCGGTTGCTTGGTAACATCCTCTGGGGAAAAGGAGCCATAGCAAAGCTCCTTCCCCGTCAATGCCAGACGGAGCCCCCCAGTGCCGGGCCTGACGCCCCCCTGCCCCTTCCCCACAACGCCTGCAGGAGGGACCTGGCTCCTGGCCCCAGCTGGAGCCAGGGGTGCGCGTGATCTTCTGCTCCTGGGTCCAGCTTCTAGCTGCACTACCTCAGAGAGACCCCCCCATGCCCCCCCACTTCTGCCCCAACCCCCCTCTAACCTCATGACCCCAAAATCCCCTGCCCCCAACACCATCCCCCCCATAACCCTCTGCCCCCAAAACCTTCCACACCCTGGCTCACCAACTCTTCCCTTCTCTCTGTACCCCCCTGCAGGGGGTAGGGGGCTGTGACCGCACTCTTCAGGCGGAGCTTCCTGAGCCCAGGGTAGGGGCTCCCCACTTCCCTGCTAGCTGGGGTGACTGGCTGGACCTTTGCCCAGGTCTCTGGGGCCTCAGTGTGACCCAGCTACCAGCAGGCCTGAGCCAGGGCTGGGGCCGACAGGCGGGCTGAGGCTAGCAGGTCCCCTCCCTCCTACCGGCTGTGGGGTAGAAGGTCTCAGCCCAGCATGACCCAGGGGAGCTGATCTCAGCCCCACTCCTCTGCAAGTGGCACTGCTGAGGCCTGGCAGCCTGTGCCAGCCCCTCCCCCAGGGACTCAGCTGCATTTAACCCTAGCCCTTCCCCCCTCCTCCCCCCCCGGGACCAGCAGAGCCCCCCCCCATACCCCCCGGCTCTGCACACCGCTGCAAGAAGGAGCAGGGCGACAGCACGTACCAGCTGAGCCGCAGATGGGAGCCGAGAGCTGCCTGCCACGCAGATGGTGCCGGGGAGTTGGAGAAGAGCTGCCAGCCGGGTGCAGCTGAGACAGTGCCCGGCTTCGTGTTCAGAGGGGAGGGTGCAGGCTGGGCCCCAAGCACCTGGGGGGACAGAGAGTGGGCACAGAGGGCACAGGCCGGTGCCAGCAGCTGCTGGGGAGGACCCAGGAGCTCTAGGCCCAGGACTTTGATGGAGGCACCTGCCCCCTAGGAGCAGGGCAGAGACCCACCCTGTTCAGCTCCCATAACTGTCCCAGGGAACGAGCGCACCCGATATTCCAGCCCCACTGCGCGGGCGTCTCGCGAGGGGACAGAGTCCTTGTCCACCTGAGCAGCCAAGACAGAGGGAGGGGATATGGGCACAGAGCTGGGACCCAAAGCCAGGAGCCCCGCCCTGCCCCCCATACCCCTCTCTCACAGGAAACACACCTGCTCTGACAAAGCATTGCTGGGATCGGGGCTTTTGCAAATGGATTTATTGGCTGCTGCTAAGTCTCCTACCGAGCCAGGAACAGGATCTGCCCCCCAAACCGGGCATGAAACGTTCAATTCTCTCAAGCAATGAAAAGCAGCCGGCGGCGGGGAGAGGAGTGTGAAGCTTCCGTGGCACCGTTCACAACAGACCGTGCGGGGGAGGGAAAATTACAAGCATTCAAGACAGGGAAATGTTCTGTTTGAGCGAGAAATTTTAACTGGTTTTCACGCCGCAGTGCTGGGAGTGAAAAGGGAATTTTACCCTCCCGTTTCAGAGAACAAGATCAGCCTGTGTAGAAAAAATACAGCTCCTCCCCGGGCTTCAAGCCGGAGCTAGGATCCCCAGTCACAGCCCAGGACCCCCCGCCATGGCAGGCAGTGTACATTATTTATGTCTGTTATGATAGCACCTAGGAGCCCCAGTCATGAGCCCCACACCAGGCGCTGTAGAAATCCAGGACAGAAAGATGGCCCTGCTGCAGAGCACTGACAATCTATCAACAACTTGCTGAAGAGATGGGGAGACTGAGGCAGGGGGCACCGTACAGTCACACAGCAAGTCCATGGCAGAAACGGATCACAAACCAGGAGGCTTCACTTTCTAACCCCCTCCTCATACCCCTCTCCCAAAGCTGGGAAGACAGAACCCAGGAGAGTTGAGTCCTGCTCTGACCACCAAACCCCACTCCCCATCCAGTCCAATTCCAGCTTTGCCACTGACCTTCACCGCTCTCTGCCTCAGTTTCCCCTCTTGCCCCTCACATATTTAGGCTGTAAGCTCTCTGGGGAAGGGTCTGCCTGTGCAGCCTCACCCAAGACCCCTAGCTGCTACCCTGATGCCCCTCACAGAGGTGCCCTGCAAAACCAGTTTCACTCGGGGAGGCGCAGCAGTCCCCAGGGGAAGCTGCTGGCTGAATCCTCAAAGAGCCGCGCTCCAGGGGGTTTCCCACATCGCCCTCTGCAGTATCGAGCTCGGAGCCACTTGTGCACGCAGCAGGGCTCTGCTGCGTGGGACTGGCCCCAGCCGGGAGGTCACAGCCAGTAAGCAGCTCGGCCCACTCACACCCAGCTGCCTACAGCGAAGGGGCAGTTTCACCCGGTTTACCAGCTGTCGGCCCCACAAGCCGAAGCAAGATCCCAGCCCCGTGAGCAGCAGGGTCGAGTGGCCAGGACTCCTGGGCAAGTCACGTCCCCTCGCCCCAGCTGGCTCGCGAGCGTCAGTGCCAGGAAAGCTTTGGACCACAGGTGCTAGAGGAACAAAATGCAAAGGTTTCAGTGTGATCCGAGAACAGGTGCTGGTGTCCCTGCTCTCCTCTGCAGCGCCCCAGCAAGCCTTGGCCCAGCCCGACTGGTCTGTCTTGGGTCACCGTCCCTTCCTTGCAGCTGGGGTGCAGGTGAGACGGGCCGTAGCAAAGGGCTGGGCTGGCTAGGCCTGGCTTAGCAGAGGGGGCAGGAAATGAACGGAGAGTTTGTAGCTCTTGCTGTGGGAGGGGCATGGAGGCTAGTGGTTAGAGTGTAAGGAGTCCCGGGTTCATTCTACACCTGCAGCGAAGACCCCCTCAGCTCCTCTGAAAGGGCAAGGCCTGCCCAGAATGCTCCTGGGAGGGGCGGCCTGCCTGCTCTGCACCCTCCCGGCTCCCAGGGTGCGTGCCAAGCCCTCGTTCCAGCGGCCGGGCCACCCGGCAAGTTTACTGGCGCTCTGCAGCACGGCTCCCGGTCTGCTCATCGCTGCCTTGGGCAGCATTTCAACACGGGCCCTTCCGAAGGCGGGCGAAGGACAGGGAACCTCACATCCCAGGCTGGCTGCACCCTGCACCCGTGACGCAGTGCCAGGGTGCAGAGATCAGCACTCATTGCCAGCACCCAGCTCCTCACTTGCTTTGCAAGGACCTCCAACTGCCTCAGCAGCTGGCTACCAGCAGCAGCCTTCCAACAAGCCGGGCAGTGTAAGTGGTTTGGCTACCATCGACGGTGGCATCTGCATTGGCCACAGCAGCCGCTCTGGTCTGTCGGGCACACCCACAAGTTCCTCCCATGCAGCTGGGCCCATGGATTTTACCCGCCAAGGAAACAAATCTTTCATGAAAGCAAGTTGTAGGTAAGAACTAAAATAGCTCCTGGCGGCGCTTCAGCGACCATGTCCAGGAGGCAGCTGAATAGCCACGCAGGGGCACTGACCGGCCAGGGAACCGTTTCTCATCAGCTGCAAATCGGAACAGAGACCTGGAAAGCAGCTGGTAAGAGCAGGCAGGAGTCAGTGAAGAACAGACCATTGTAGCGTTCCAGTTAGCATCCCACACAGGAGGGCAAGCAACAGAATATTGGCAACATGTACAAGTCCTAGAAATCCAGCGACTACGAGGGGTGAACTAGAGCGCGGGGCATTAAATGAGGGTATGGCTGTAACAGACAGAGTGGTAACCTGGTGGATGTGGTAATACCAGGGTATAAAATAAGCAGGAATGACAGAGTAGGTCATGGTGTGGGGGAGCGGCACCATACGTGAGAGAAAACATCCAGTCAAATAAGGGAAAAACCTTTAATGAATCTAACTACACCATAGGAGCTCGATGGCTAGAGATTCCAGGCTTGAATCAAAAGAGTGGAGCAGAAGGAATATCCTACCGACCATCAGATCAGGATGGTGCCAGGGACTGTGAAATGCTCAGGGAGATGAGAGAGGCGACAAAGGCAGAAAATGCAGTAATAATCAGGGGTCCTCCAAGGAGCTGTAGTGGGGCCTGTGCTGGTCAACACATTCATTAATGATTTGGGAAAGCAGGTGAACAGTGAGGTGGCAAAATCTGCAGATGATACAAAATGACTCATGGTCGCTAAGTCCAAAGCTGGCTGCGAAGAGCTACCAAAGGATCTCACTAAACTGGGGGAGAAAACGGGCAGATTCGTATGGTAGGTTCTCCATTCCCCTGATCATTTGAGTAGCCCTTCCTTGCAGTTTGAATTCCCTCTTTCTTAACCATGGATGTTGGAAAAAGTAACCCCAACTACATATACAAAACAATGGGGTCTAAATTAGTAGTTACCGCTCAAGAAAGATCTTGGGAGTTGCCATGGACCGTTCCCTGAAAACATCTGCTCAGTGTACAGTGGCAGTCAAAAAAGTGAACTGAACGTTAGGAACCATTAGGAAAGGGATCAATAAGACCGAAAACATCAGAATGCCACTATATATATCCATGGTACGCCCACATTCTGAACACTGCAGGCAGTTCTGGTTGTCCCATCTCAAAAAAGAGATATTAGAATCGGAAAAGGTGCAGAGAAGGGCAACAAAAATGATCAGGGGTCTGGAACAGCTTCCATAGGAGAGATTAAAGACGACACCTGAAGACAAGATGCTGGGGTAGAGAGACTCTTGGTCTGACCCAGCGTGGCCGTTCTTAAGTTCTCCTTGAAAGGGCTACAAAATTCTCTGCTTGCCCCTGCTGCCCTCTGTTGGCCAGCTGCTAGCACACACAGAAGGGTTCTCAACTCATGTTTAACACAGGCCATTGCCCTTGAGGGTTGACAGAGGTTAAGTGTCTTGCTCAAGGGGCGAGTTAGGGACACCTGCCCTGCGCCAGCCCACCCCGGACTGCAGATTGTTCCACTAGAGCTACAGCAATCGCCGCCGTGGAAAAGGAGAGCCCATGCCATGTGACCCAGTTGCTCCCCACAGAGCAGCGTTTGGGAACCTCTGCACCAGACCCATTAATATATTCCACAAAGAGGTTTAAAAGCTGCCCACCCCATCTGCCTCTCTCAGCTCTGCCCACCTCCAGCATCTCACCGACTCCTCCTACGCTGAGCCCAAAGGGAACCTCAGTGCCTCTCACGTGGGCCCAGCCGAACAGCCCAGGGTAAGCTGCCTCCATGGTACGGATTCTTTCACAACCTATCCCAGACACCAGCGGAAGCCCAGCCCCACTGGCGTGCCAGACGCAGACAGCCCTGCAATGCTCTGCGGAAGCACGGCGCTGGATGCAGGGTCGTTACACTCCTGCCGAGCGCTATGCAAGTGCGTGCTCAGCGCCACCTAGGCGGCCGCAGTTCCACCACACTCTGAACAGTCTTGTTTTGTAGCCCCCTGGATGTAACATACAAACCACGGCACGAAGCTACACTTTGTTCTGCTGATCGTTCACGCAGGGAGCTGAGGGCACGAGGGCTCAACTTCGGGAGGGAGAGGGCAGTGACTGCATGATTAAAAATGGCACTTAGTCAGCACGGAGAGGAACATGTGGGGAGCTTCACCAAGTGGTAAGAAAGGGATTTGGTTTTCCAACAGTGCTAGAAGCTTGGGGAGGTGGAAATTAGGGTGGTTCTAATACCCTTGTTTTCCAAGCATTTCTGAAGTTGTATGGCAGAGGGGACATCCGCCCTTCCAGACGACAGCTCAATACCAGGTCTCGTGGCAAGCTATTGCTGAGACCACCCTGCAGCACGAAAGACAGACCCAGAGCACCAGTTACTTTCTAAGATGTATTGTCATCTCCACCAAGTCATTACAATGTTGGTTACAAGTGCGCACTCCAAAAGAACAGGAACAAAAAAGCCATCACAGTGTTGTTAGGACTAGAACATCAGTCCCGCGACCGATATGTTAAATGATACATTTCAGCCGTAAGGCAGAGAAACAGTTTACATTTAAAATGTAAAGGATTTGTTTTAAAATGCCATTAGAGTTAATTTCAACTAAGTACAAAAGGTTGTTAAATTACAAACACCAACAAAAAAGTACTTCCATTCGAAAGCCACATCTGCGTGAAACGCTCTCAACCCGAAACAGGCAGGTGGGGGCTCTTCCTCCCTCTCCCCGTGGCTGGGAATTCACAGGCCAAGACACCGCTTGCTTTATAGTAACTCGCTGAACGACTCAGATGCGCGCTGCCCCAACGTGTCCAGGGCTGAATAGCAACCTTTGTGCCAAGTTCCCCTAACGCAATTTGCAAACAGCTGAGAGGCCAAAGCCAAGCTTGAGTGTAGCTGGGAGTGGTGCAGCGGTCCCTGCAGGATCTATGCTGCAGAGACGCGACCGCAGATCGCTGCAGCATGGGCAAGCCAGGCTGCTCCATCAACCACAGTGCTGCAGGGCCAGGCTTCGGACTCCTAAAACAGGGATCAAGGCTATTTCAGAGCTAATGGGAGAGGAACCGATTTATGGTATGTGCACAGCCAGTGTTCCTCCTTGGGGATCAGACCGAGCAGCCCCCGTCCTTGGAAGTGGATCTGTTAAGGCTGGTTGCATCACCTTCCACTTACACAGAAGCAACACCCAAGTGCTGGGTACAAATTGTACACAGGATTATCCTGCCGAGCCGGTTTGCCCAAGAACAAGGCTGAAGGAAAAGCAGCCTGCAAGCAAGAGGACAGCTCTTCAGAAAACCAAGGGCATGCCTGGAAAGCTGCATGCTCCTCTTTGGGTCCCATTTAGTGGAGAGTCCCAAGGCAGCAGGAACTCTGCCTTTGCTGGATGAAGCGTGCACTGGTGGGGCAGCCGAGACTGGACTTTGCCCTGCCTCGGCGCATGCTGCTTCCAGTCTGTTTCAGGTTGAGAGTTTGCACACACTTGGACAACAGAAACTTCCCACAACACAGTTACCAGCAGGGCTCGCTCCAGAAAGAAAGAGGAGGAGCTTCTAAATTAAGTGGTGACAACGGCCAGCGTGTTCCTGTCAGACTGCTAACACTCAGCGGCCCTTTCCCAGACATCTAAGCTTAAACAATGGCAGAAATAAACTTGCTAATTTCAGAGTTGAAGAAACAAAGTAACATCAGATATTTCCTTGGGGAGGTGGTTACATTCCTGGCTATCTGACCAACAGAGATTCCTATAGCCAGCTTAACAGAAAGGGCCAGTTCGTTTTTAAAACAAAAAACCAGGACAGAACCAAGCCAGCTTCATTCAATATGCTACGATGGGAAAAGGCCAAACATTTAATAACAGGGGAAGGGGAATCACAAGAACTTGTAACTAAGGAGCGACCCTTGTGTTCAGTATTTCAACGCCCTCCATGACCCAATGAATGGGGGCAGCGGGGAGAGAGGCGGTTTGCAGGAGAGCCCCACTAAACACCTAAGAGGGAAGAGTGCCCGGCCCTGGGCACAATACTGATGCGGCAGGGGGCTGCAGGTGGGGGCCCGCTGGCCTCACCTAAGCACGGCGAAGGGGACGTCTCTTGAGTCAGAGCTTCCTGCTTGCTGGCCGTGCCGATTCCGGGGCTGGAACTTCTGAGGTGGGTGTCCCTACGTATTGCTCCTTTCCTTCGATTTTTCACTTGTGCTGTCCTAGAGGGGGAGGATGCAAGCCACAAGGTTAGCACGCTCTCCACACCATTCACAAGCTCTCAGCACAGGGTCACTTCTATCACCTAGGTGGGTCAAATGTTCCCCACACCAGGGCACTAGAAAGCAGCCATCGTCCTCCCACCGCCCTTTGTCTCAGCTGCGCCACCAGATTCAACCTCCAGGATCTCGCTTCAAGGCAAACTCTGTCTGCACAGTGGTTACGTTAAATAGGCCAGTGAGGAGATGGGACCCGAGATTTCCTCACTGTTACTGGTTAAAGCCAGGCATCTCGGAAGCACCTGTTATCAGAGGATCTCAAAGCACTGAACAAAGGTGCACATTCTTCCCATTTTATGGATGGGAGAAACTAAGGCCCAAGGTCACATAGTGAGTTGTGGCAGAGCCAGGAATCGATCCCAGGCCTCTGCCTCTTCTCCTGACGCACAGAAAGCAACCCCGTGGTTCTGCACACGCTGTGACTGAGGCTCAATAAACTCTTACTGTGCACTGGACGACATTTACAAGGACACCAAAACACACACAAGTGCGTAGTGCTGGAGAGGGTAAATGGTACTCAGCAGAGAACTGATTCTCATCGTCTCTGTACAGACTTTAAACCTGCCCCTTAAGCCTCTACACGGTCAAGGGGTCAGCATTTATTTTTCTCAAGAAATCACAATTTCCTAAGTGAGAACTGGATTTTAAGTATCTTTTTCTCTAAACAAAAAGGAAACCAAGAGTCAACTTGGGACTTACTTTGTACGTGGGTTTAGATTTAAAGTATTTAGAAACTCAAATTAACTGGAGCCCTGCTTACAACCTGCAACGAGAAGCTGGAGTTTGGGACACGTCAAAAGGTTAGACAGTTGAAGATTTTCTTGAAAACAACACATTTCTTGAGGGGGGAGAGGGAGGGGGGGAGAGAGAGACATCGCAGGCCACTGGGAAAACGGCTCCCACAGGGTCTCCCACAGCAGCGCACGGCAGAGGGGTCAGTACCTCGGGAGGCGGCGGCGGCTTGATAGTCACGGGCTGGGATGTTCTTCGTGGAGGAGAAGGTTTCGGCTGTACTTGCTGCTGGACAGTGTTGTAGTAGGTGACCCCTCCATACACCTGGGCCTGGGCCTGCATCTCCCAAAGAACAGAAAGGGTCAGTTCTTCCTGACATGGGACAGGACGCGGGGTGCAGCTGCCCAGGCGTCCGCAGGCTTCGGCCTGGCTTTCTTTAGAGGGTAAAACAGCTTTAAAAACAGCATCCTCTAAAGCCAGAAGGGAGCAGAGCTGCCCTGGGAGCGCAGCTGGTTAGGGTTCACGGTGCGCTGCGAAATGCAGGTGCCAAGCTTTGTCTGCAAACACCTGAAAAAGGAGTGAGCTAGAGGAGCACATTCCACTCCAGGCAGCTTGCCCAGGCAGTCCAGGGTCACTGGCAGAGGCCTTGCTGCCAGGGTTAGTTGTCTGACTGGGTCAGCCTACAGCGAAGCTGGTTGGATTCTTAGATGGTAAGGTCAGATGGGGTCATTATGCCCTGCATGGTTTTTCCACAGGTCATATCATGTTTCCACTTTAAAACAACAACTGGTCTGTGCTCAAGGTAGCTGATAGTTCCCCATCATACCCAGACCATGTCCAGGAGCCCTGGGGTCCTGTACTTACTCCAGCTCAAACTTTCTCTTTTCAGCTAGGCCAGCAGAGAAGGGAAAGGTCAAAACTGTTTAGGCAGGTTAAGAAACTGCACCTCTTTTGTCTTGCCACTGAGTGTCACCCGTGTGCCATTTGCAAGACAGCCGCAGCGATAGGAGGTTCTGACCTGCCACAACTCCCATCATTAGCAGGATGCCCTGGAAAAGCTCACACGCCCCCAGAAAGTCAAGACCTCGAGACAAACACTATATGGCTACAGGACTTGAGCCAGTGGACGTACAGGCCTGGCAGTTAAGAGAGAGCCCCCATCTGGCTTCCAGCAATTCACACAAGAACCTTTCCCAAACCTTTGGAACTGTGATGTCACAGAGGTTTTTCCTGGCCCAAAAGTGGCCTCTGGGCTACCACATTGCTGAGATCACAAACACCAGACCGTGTCCAGCCTGCTGTCTTGGTTTACAAGCAAAAGGAAGTAGGCTCTAAAAGAGAATCCTGTAATTCTCTGTGCCTGGCTTAGCTTGGACCATGAACAGACCCATCTAGTTAATGCACTTCTAGGCAGCTTCAATTTCCTGGTTCTCTTGCCCTGGTAGAGAATTTAAATTCTTGACCCAAATGATACAACCACCACATGCCATCAGGGAGTTTACAACTAAAATTCAAATGCGGTCCCAGTGTGGGTGAACCAGGGAGGTCAGATCAGGCTCCTTCTGTTCCCCAAAATGAGTAGGAAGCAAGATGTTTTCCTCATTCATGCTCTTTACTAAGATTTAGTCTTAAAGTCTGCTTTAATAACCTAGTGTGTTGCCTCCTCTAGGGAGCAACCCCACATGGCAGGGAGAGCAGCTGCTACTCCAGGCTGTCTCAAAGGCCTTACAACATATGGACCCAACCGGGATAGGATTCCATAGCTCCATGCTTAAAAAACTGCTGCTTAAGACAACCGAAGCATGCTGTAGCCAGCTTACCTGTGAGCTGGGATACAGATGGGGAGGTGGTGGTGGTGGGAGTGCTCCTGGGGGATAGGGGTAACTGGGATTCCCAAAATTCATGACTCCGGGAGGGGAGAAATAGGTGGGTGCGAGCAGCTGCTGTGGGGGCGGTTGCCCAGGAGGCATGGAGACTGGTGGAGGATATAAGCCAGGGTTAGCCAAAGGTGCTGGTGTCTGGTGTGGATGTAAACCTAGGAAGTGAAACAAAATAAATCCATATGGAATGTCACCTCTGAAACCAACGCATCCTCGGAGAAGGCTGGGATTGTTTGGTTGCCAAAGTGAATTAGCATCTCTGGGTTAGCCTTGCTCTGACCTTCGCTATCTTAATAAGGAGGGCGCTTATAGAACAAGAGCACTTTGTGAAAGACTGCTTGGCTCGCGATCATGACAGACTAACTCCTGCACTGTTTAAAGACAGGAAAGTTCACACACAAATAGCAGAATGCTGACAGCAGCCTCCAGTTTCCCAAGAAAGTGGTGAGTCTCCTAACATATGGATCATATTAAAACGGACTGGACAGTGTACCAGTAAGTTACTTACTATGGGGGAAACAATCCTGCATTAGCCTTTGGGCAAGTCGAAGAGACCTGCTGTCTCCCTGATTTCTGGGATCCTTCACATCTAATTGCTGCTGGGTCAGAGAAGCAGCAAAGCATTTCCCATCCAGAAGGAGGAAGGGGATGGGCTGCTTCAAGCTTTCCGTTAAAACGGGGATGAGACTTAGCCAACTATTCTGCACAAAACCAGCAATGTTCTACCCAGAAGTTTCCAAGACACCCTCAAGAGGTCTTGGACCTGCACGGGCCATAAGCAAAGGAGATGCAGCAGTTAACAAAACATATTTACATGGACATATATGACATTTAACAAAGATCACATCACTTATTCATAGCAGCACCATGGGAGAGAGCATGGGGGAGAGATAGCTCAGTGGTTTGAGCATTGGCCTGCTAAACCCAAGGTTGTGAGTTCAATCCTTGAGGGGGCCATTTAGGGATCGGGGCAAAAATTGGGGATTGGTCCTGCTTTGAGCAGGGGGGTTGGACTAGATGACCTCAAGGTCCCTTCCAACCCTGATACTCTATGATCTAATGCTTAAGAAATGGATACACACCTTTGTCAACCTTCATCTCAATATTCAGAGATGCTACCGTAAATGGCTATGAAATTGAAGGGCCTTTGATTTTAGACTTAAACAGATCAGCAACGTTCACATTGCGCTTTCCATTTTCAAAATGCAATGCAGATGCCCACTAGTTTAGCCATGAGCTGGTAGGTGAATATGCCTCATTTTACAGATGGGGAAACAGAAGTTAAATGCCTGGGCCCAGGCCAGAGGGAGTCTACATCAGAGCTGGATTACAGCTCAGGAGTTCTTGATTTCCAGGCCTATGCTCAGACAGGACCTTCCCCAAATGCAAGGTTAGCAAGTTTGCTGGTGAGGGCAGGGAGGTGAGAGACGGTGGCTCACCTGGATGTGGGAGGTGCATTTCTGGCTGTACAATCATACCCTGGGGTGGCAACGGGGCAGGATTCTCGCTGTGTGTGTAGATTGGTCCCTGGAATTGCACTGCAAGAGAAAACAGTTTGCGAGGAAACAAACGTTATTTAGCTTATTCTGCTGTAATGAGAGTCACGTTGATTACAGAAGTCAAAGAGAGCCACAGCATTTGAGAGCTGTTGTATTAGAAACGCTGCCAACTGCGTATGCCATCCAGTAATGGGATCACATGCCCAACAGGATCCCAACAGAGGGAGCGCTCCCAGCTATCTCCTATCTGTAATGGAACACACACCACTTGCGTAGCTTCCTCCTTTAATGCTTTGAACTTCTAGACTGATTTTCAGCATCTCATTTACTCCCCAATCTTTCCCTCATAAAATGTCAATGAAATGATTTCTACCATGTTTCAATTTCCACTTCTCATGATCTAGAACAACGGCTGAGTTTCCAAAGCTGCAGACGACCACACAATGATGAAGGTAATGGCGGTAGGTGCTTTACAAACTAGGGCAGAGATTAAATCCAGAAAACTCTTGTCATGGATGTTTAAGAAAGATTTCAGGAAATCATTTCATATTAAGCTTCGAAATTGTAACCATCTCTATATTGGATCTATAATTAGTTGACCATGTCCCATTTAAGAGGAAGGATCTCTTCAAGTACTCATGAAAAGCTCCCAATAATTAACTTGGTTTTATGTCTGTACGAAAACACCACATATCCCTTCCCACTGATGGAGCAGCTTCTTAAGTAGCCGGGAACCCCACCCATCCCCCTCACTGAAAGCTCATTTCTGAGTGTGCTAAAGAACTGAGTGAAGAGGAACTGGAGCTGCAGAGGTCACTCACGTGGATCATAATAGTGCCCTTCCATGATGCTGATGTGCATGGGGGGAGCAGGCTCTGGAACTGGTGGCCGCTGACGCTGGGATGAGTAACGTTTTGCACGGCCCCCCTGTACTCCCTGAAAGAGTTCAAAGGCTTCTGTCAGCCACAGAGAGTTACAAAGAGGAATTTGTCACTGCTCTATCCAGCATTACCCACCCAACCTACCTGGAAATCTACATTCAGCTTAAAAAAACAAAATGGTAAACGCGTCTACACAAGGAAAGGAGAAATGCTGGTGTGCCGCAGCCAGGTTCAAACCATTAAAGCACAGAATCAAATCAACACGTTGACTTAAAATTACTAAAAAGAAAAGTTACACTCCATACAAGATTCCCAGCTTTACCATTTCCTCCATCCTGTTAAACGGAGGTGGTGGTCCAGCTCCCATGTGCATATGATTAGGAATACCTAGGAAAAGAGACACACTGGTTACTAAGTCTTACACTCGTCTTCAATAGTAAGTGATCTTATGCATCAGAGGCATTGCTAGAAGTCATCTGCCCACTTACATCAAACGCAGTACAGAAAATGTCACTGTTTTAGAGGAGTTACTGCAGTAAGAACAACAACATATGCCTTGCAAACTTCAGTGAAAATGTATATATCATAAGGAGCTTTGACGATGATAACGTCCTTAAAACTACAGCAGGTTTTAGAGAAGTTAAGGTTTTATACATTTCAGTACCGAGTACAAAGGGACTCTACAATTATTTTACCATTGCGCGATTGGCTCTGTGGCTGTACAAAGTATATATGAAGAGGAGAATCCTGAAATGGAATATCCTAGATAAATTATACAAGAAACACAGACCAAGTCTGCTAGCTTCTTCCTAAACACATCTTGGCTTCAACTCCTACTCTCAGATGAAAGCTCTCACCCTATTGGGAGAGTCTGGGGCCAGGATTGTGTCTAGATCATAAACAAGCATCTTTGTGGAACCCTATAGCTCCAGTTGAAACTCACTAAGCAAGACAGCCCTTATCATGGGTTTCTAATCATCCGTTTTCAAATTCAAGCAGCAGCAGGTCACACACCACAACAGGAGTTGTGGGGACAGCTGGACAAATTTAGGAGTGTGATGGGATGACAGGGTTGCTTGTGATGGTGGGGGGGCAGGGCTCAGCAGCCATGGGGCTCACTTCCTCTTTACATCTCATGTTCCCAAAAGCTCATGCTTCAGGGATCCAGCCGGCCACACACAGGGGTCAAGGAAGGGAATGTATTTGGAGTTTGTTCTGGAGATGGGCACTGGCCGGGGTGGGCCAGGGCTCAGAGATGGCACTGAACCAGAAGTGGCACCGAACATTCTCTCTCAGGCACTTGGTTGGCTGGTTCTTGCTCCCATGCTCTAACTGATCGCCATGTGTGGCGTTGGGAAGGAATTTCCCCCAGGTCAGATGGGCAGTGACAGGGGGATTTTCACCTTCCTCTGCAGCGTGCAGGTCACTTGCCAGGATTATCTGGGGGTGTCTCATTTCCCAGCCACTGCAGGGACCTCAGTCCCCCTATTCTCTGTCTATGGCACAAAATAATCTAGTCTCCTGAGGGCTGGGATACTTCGATCTCATTCTCGCTGGCTGGGGTTAGCCTGCGGCTGCGGTGGTGTGGGTGGCCTGTGACAGGAGGTCAGACTAGAAGACTGGGAGGTCCCTTCTGGCCTTGAACTCTGACTACATGTAAAATCTCAATCTCCGTGTCATAGGTTTAACCCCCCACCCCCACCCCAAGTGCCCTCATGTGGCAGGCCACGCCACAAGTACGTCTGCCTCAGTTTCCCCTGTCAGGCAACCCAAGGACTCCAACTTCAGCCTCTCTTGCTTCAATAATGCCCTTCCTTGGAGCCGTTTTATTATGAAAACCAGAGTGTAAATTGTGCAAATCCCGAGTTCTAATAATCCATTTATCACCCCCACTGCAAGCAGTCCTTAAAAATCACATCCTCTCGGCCATTCCACAACACATTCCAGCATCTTCCACCACCCCCGGACTCTGTGTCAGTCCTCCTCTGTCCCTCTGCCAGGACAGCCACCTTAGCTGGAGTACAAACCTGCTCCTCCCAGCAGGAACCCCCACTGCCTCTCTGCTGGAGATCAGCCTCGCCAAGGGAGCATCCCTCACGCCCCTGGCCCCTCTGCTGTCAGCCCCCAGCTTCAGGTCTCTGGCTTAGACATTCATAGGCAACTCTCTCTGCTGCTCTTCCTGCCTTCAGCCCTGCCTGGCTCTGGCCCCTACTATTACCTCCAATCCCCCAGGCTCTGCCCATTCTCACCGGCTGCTTTTCCTGACTGAACCAGTGTGCCCCGAATTACTTGGGGGCTCCCTCTCAGATTCTCCCAGATCCTTCATAGCCCCTTATGCTGTCCTGAAATCTTAACTGGCCAAACTGGGAGCAACTAGTCTGGCATAGGGCAGCTGGATCTGCTTCATTTTCTGGGGCCGGTCACCCTGTGACAGTCAGAAACTGATCAGAGCTACTTCCAACACAGTGCGAGTGAGCAAGGCAATTATCAGGCATGCACAGGTACCGGTTACACTGTTAATATATATATGTTTGTGTGTGGAATGCCTCCCAAAACCTGTTCACCTACCCAAATTCCTCCTAAAAACTAACTCCTGCCATCGCCTCCAGGAGATGGGAGGCGGCAGGAAAGGCTTGCTACAAGCGGATGCTCAGGAAAGTTAATCCGAATTCAAGGTGTGAATGAAAGTGGAGTAGTTAAACCACATTAAACCTTGGTGTGGATGCTCTTTATTCAGAACTAAAGTGGCCTTAAAAAGAAGGGAATTATCCAGATACACACAAGTCTCATTGATCATGTGGTAGGAATATTACCAGTTGTACTGGTACAATTATACTGCGATAAAACCTCATATGGACACTGGACACTTATTCCAGTGCAAATGGATTTTTCTGGTTTAGCTTAAAGCCCTTCCCCCAAAAAAGGCCACCCTTCATCAGCATAAGAGTGTCCACAGAATGACTTATGCAGGTTTGACTGTATCCAATTTAAAGTCCCACCTTAGCTTACATTGGTCTGACTTTCCTGGGTAGCCAAGCCATGAGTGCCCTTGCTTCAATCCTGCCAGATTCCACTCCAGGCAGCAGGAGAAACTGCCTAGCACCCAAGCTCAGTGCCCAAGAACAGAGGATTTCCCATTCCCAATCAGACCATTGGTCCATTTAGTTTGCGGTACCAGGCTACACGTAGCTAATTACGGAACGTTGTACACAACAGGAGGAAAATTCCTTCTGTTTGTCCCAGACGTACCGCCCTTCGGTTCCATCGAGTATCCCCTTGTTCTCACAACATGAGACATGGCAAGAGAGGGAATGATTAGTTCTTATCATACTCTCCCCAACCTCAAATTACTCCACTTATTTTCTATGAATTCCAGGTTAAATAACCCCTCTTTCTGGAGGGTTGGGAATCTCTTGTCATTACAGGAGTCTTCGCCAGCTCTCTCTAAACACTTTTTTGGGACCATATCAATCTCTACTCCTATCTACGGGGAGGCACCTAATACCAGAACATAGTACTCCCAAGGAGAGTGTCATTATTGTTCAACATTCCACACGTTGTTTGCTTAATCCACTCAACCATCCCATTGATAACAGCTGCTTTTTACTGGGCAGATATCCTAAAGGACCCATAAGTCTTTCCCTAGTTCCTCTCAAAAGATGCTCCACATTTAGAGCCCTTCAGCTCCTACAAGAAGTTTACATGTGTTTACGTGCATTAATCCTCCCCGCATCATGCTGTCCAGTCTGTCTTTCAGTCTATGTGCAGTTTCACAATCCTTCTGTTATTAAACTAAGGAACTTAGTATCAGCAGCAAACCAACTGATGTCTGCAGACAGGCACCAGTGACATGCAGCTTTTGAGATTGAGGCGAGCCAGCAACCCGCCTAACAGCAAGGAGTGTTGGGGAATGCTTGTCAAATACAACAATGTAAATTCTTATTCCTCTGCAAAGGGCCTTGGGACCCTTATCCATGGAAAGCAGAGAGGATCTGATTTAAAGCGTTCTACTCCAACCAAGAGTAAATCACATGGAACTCAACGTACCTACCCCTGAGATCAAAGCCTGCAATTCCAGCAAGCTAGGTGCTCTGGCACTTACGCGTAGACAATTAACCTATTCCTCAAGCTCCGATTAACTGTCAGACCATTATAGCCACAGCAGCTGTGCTGCACTCAGTGGAGAAAGCCAATGAAAACCCAATGGCCCATGGCACTTACCCCGAAGTTCCCGAGGCGGTATGAACGGAGGCTGTCCTTGGGTCCAGGACTGCTCGGTTAGATTCAACTGAGTCATGTCTTGCTCGAGTCCATCCATGCTGGATTCTACTGGTGTCTCCCAACTACCGGCCTTTGCAGGCGGAGGGGGCGTCACGACCTGCACTGGTTTCGGAGGCACAGGTGTCGATCCCTCTGGAGGCGGAACTTCATCTGCCAGCTTTCCTGCATCGCCAGCTTTATTCCTGGTCCTCCTGGCCCGGGAATAGGATTTCTTTTCGATGGGTCTATCTGGTGGCGGCTGTACAGAGTCTGTACTTGGGGTCTGGCTTTCCAAAATGATCTCTTCCTTCTTGGCAGGACTGCTGTGAACATGCACACTCTCTGCTTCAGGAGAGGGGTCTCTCTCCGGGGCTTGTTCAACACGCCTCGCCCGGTAACTGCTCTCATGCTTAGCCTGCTCACCTGTTCGAGAGAGGTGCTGGCTGTTTGCTTCCACAGCTCGGTAGCTTGGACGGTTCTCTTTGTAACCACCCACCCTCGGAACGTTTCTGGCTGGGGGCATCCTACCCATGCCTGCGGAGTGCCGGCTGATGAAGGTTCGTGTCGGCAGCGGAGCACTATCAGAGTCCTGGTGTCTTGGCGGCTTGTTTTGCCTCTCGTTGGCCCAGTTTGGCTCTCGCTGCGGAGGGCTCCCAAACCTTAAGGGGTGGGGGAGGAAACGCAAAGGATCAGAAACAAACCCCTGAGTTGGACCACTGGGAGGTATTTATGAGCACCAGGGCTGCAATTACCCCTTAAGATCCTTTCCCAAAGACAATACACCAAGGCAACCTATTCTACCTGCCCATCCTCGAGCTGGCTTCCCCCAGAGCCTGAAGCTTCTGCTCCTTAGTAATACCAGAATCCCCACAATTCCAAGGCATTCCTCTCCCTGAGAAGCAGCACCCAGACGCCCGGATAGGCCAGGAACCTGAGTCTCAATCTGACGCGAATACAGCAGAACATCATGCACCCATTAGTTCTTTGCTCAACCCCCACCTTCAAGTCCTTCCCAGTTTGATGCTTAACATCTCGGTGGCTGCAAGAAGGCTGATCTTTCTCCCCAGTACATGAGGGGCCTTCTGATTGGACTCCCTAAGGCTTTGGCAACTCACCGTGGTTTGCGCATCCTCCTCGGCTTGATGTCGTCGGGATTGTGAGCCGACCTGATGTCATAGCCGTAGAGCGCAATCAGCTCCTGCCTGCTTTTGGGGGCTTGCTCATCTTCCCGGAATTTGTCATGTTCCCAGCGGCCCTCGTCTTTCCATAGCTTTCGCTGGCGACCCTTCGGCCTGGAGCAGGGATATGGAGAGACCCAACAGGTCTTTGCAAAGCCAAGGATATGTGGGTGGAATGGGCATGGACGTTCCAGACAGTACAGAATGCAAACAAAGGCTGCTTATTTCTCGGAAGGGGTGTGCATGGGAGACTGTGGAACACCTCCCCTTCTCCAACTCCATTTGCAGACTTTCAGGACTCAGAGAGTCTCTGCCCTGCCAGCTTGGGGAGGTAGACAGGATTTCCTTGGGAACCAGCCACTAGCACTCCTTTACATCAGCAAAAGGGCCACAGTTCAGCAGCAGGAGGCTCAGTGCGGGCTTTGGTAGCATTACCAGTTCCTGCTGCCTTAGGAGCATGTGGAAGCAAAGCCAGGCCTGGCAGAACACTACCACTGGACAACTGGGCCACCACATGGCCACTTCTCACAAGTCTTCAAAAATCTCCCAGTCTGCCAAGTATTTAACATGGAAGCCAAGAGCGGTGACGTTTTAGGTGCTGGCTCAGGACTCAACCTCTCTTTAGCCAGGAAAGTTTCATGAGTTTTACCTACCTGACTTCCTCCTCCTGGGCCTGTCCTCGGAGATCATGTTCAAAGAAGAGCCCTTTGCGGGGTATGTAAGCAGGGTTCTTCCGATCCTCATCATCATCCAAGTGCTTGGGGACCTTTTTCCCAACTTTATTCTCAGCTGGTTCAGTGCTCTCCTATCAAAATCAGAGAACTCATTACACTGCAGCAGCCCTTCTATGTACAGCCAGCCTCAACCCCAGGGATCCCACAGCACACATTAGATATCTACCTGCCCATCCCCGCTTTGTCTCTCGCCAGTCACAGCACCTTTCGGGTCAGGTTTCTCTTCCCCTTTCTCTGCTTTTCCTGTGGATTCACTGGCATTGTTACTCTCCTGCTTCAGCTCCACCTTTGAGCTTTCCTCCTCACTGTACTCCCCTTCCTCAGCCTGAAAACAAACATCCAGTTGCTGAGACAAGATGACGTGATGTTAGCAGCAGATTCCCCAGTGAGTTATAGACTATGTGCCTAGATCTCCACAGCTCCAGCCAGCCCCCTATCCAGTACCTCCTTCCAGTGCTAAAGAGGGCCAACCGTTTAACACAGAGGAAGGGAAGACCAGACTGATTCCTTTCTCCACAAATACCACAGAGCAATCCCAGGCCACCAACAGTCTAGAAGAATTCAGAGTAAATGTTGAAGAAAAATCACAGCGCAACCAGAGCCTCTGATCTCTACACCACAGAGCCATTTGTACAGCACCGTGAGAGACACTACCAAGGGGGCGGGGGGGGGCGGCTCATGCCATCAGGCTCTGCTGCTCACATGGACCAGCTCTCCTTTCCCCCACTGAAGTACTGGACCCAGCCACTGCTGGGTTTCTGAACTCCCTGGAACTGCATGGTTGGCTGACTCCAAGCACTCTGCTAGCAAGAGTCTGACCTCGTTTCACCCTCCGGGAGACTGCAAGCCTTGCTCTGACTGGAATCCACACTAAAAATAGTATTTGCACGATTAACACGACGACTGCTCTAGTTTCCTTTTCAATGCTGTGTGTTCACATGTGAATTGCTGCTCCTTTTATTTACGTTTGGAAACACAGATTTTGCATTATATTTAGGTACAGCGGGAGAAGACAGCTGTACTTAACTCACATAGCAGGGCCAGTACATTAAAGTCATGGAGTGTAGGGGGGGGTTAGTTCAGTTGCTCTGGAGCTATGGTTATTGGGTCCCTAGAGCCCCATTATCTGTATTTTCCAGAGATTTAGCTGCAGTTTGAACATAGGCCTCTGTAGAGAAAGTATTATCCTGAGCAAGTCGGAAAGGGCACACTACGGAGAGAGGGGAAGAACTCATGATTTCAGAGCCCACTTCCCCCAACACATCCTTACCTGGCTTTGGAGCCTGCAGCAGCCCCCGTGCATTCACTGCAGGGAATGATACACTGAAGCAATGGCGTGCCCAGCTATATACTTTTAAGCAAGCTTCCTCCCGCCCCTTTCTCTGCCCCCCCACTGATTGTTTTGAGAGCTCTTTTTCCCCAGAAAGTTTCACTGAGCTATGCAGCACCCCATACACCTCAGGGGAGAAGTGTTTTGACCCTAGAACAGCTGGCAGGTGGTCATGGCCACTAGCAAACTTCCCAAAACATCCTTCAACCTCCTAGTCCTACTGTCATACACAAACCGTCCACGGGGCACTAGGCCAGTTTGCTGTCATGGCTGCCTTACTGAACAAACCGGCTGTCCTCAGTGACACAAACAGAGGGAATTACTGACAAGAAGTGTTCTCTTTTGTGAGAAGTGAATGGTCAGGCCACATTACTGGACACAGCTCAGCCTCAGTATTACTCTTTCAGCCAAAGAATAAGCTTTTCAAGTTCAATATTTATGTCTGAGTTACAGCTAATCAAGATATAGCAAGAGCTCTAATCCCCTTTCCTTTACCTCCTGCTGCCGTTTTAAAGTCTGTCCCCTGATCTGTACCATTTGCTTTCACAGAGGAGCCAGGCCTCAATTTTAAGTCTACTAGTACTGTTTGTTGGCAGGGCAGCTCTTGGACCAGAGACCCAGTCAGTTTAAGGCAGACTAGACAAAACGCTAGATTCACAGATTCCAGGGCCAGAAGGGACCATTGGGACCTGAACGCTTGATTAGCAAAGGTCAGAGACCCACCCCCAAATAATTCCTAGAGCAGAGCACTTAGAAAAACACCCCACCTGGATTTAAAAATGGCCAGTGCTGACCACCATTGCCCTTGGTATCCTCTACTAAGATAATATACTCTGGCACTGGCCAGAGGGACAGACTTGATATCACTCAGTGGGATTTTCCATTTATAACTTTGACAATTTATGCAACACAGCCAGCCCCAAGTACCACACAGGCTGGATGCAAAGCCTTGCCTGTCATCCCATTTCTTGAGACAAAGGGAAAGTCTCCAGCCAGGGTCAGTAGGACTCAGCAAGGCATATGAGCTGGTTTCTGTGCTAAGATGATGCACGAAAAAGAAGCTCTGAAGACTATTCGAGGTGTCAATATAAAGAATACACTCACCTCGGAGTCTTCTGCACTTTCATAATCCGAGAGAACAGCTAGAGAAGAGAAAAGGGAAGTTTGGCATAAATGCTGCAATAATGGTGTTTTCTCCAAACATGAATTAGTTTTGAATTGTAACACTTAGGGCATAACTCATCAACAGTCCAGTATACAGACACACAAAGCATTCAAACCACAGACATGCTAAGCATTAATATTAAACTGGCCCTCAATCTCCCAGCTGAACAGCATAACCAATGCTGGACCAATGCTCCATCTAGCCCAGCACTAGATGCTTCAGAGGAAACAAACAGAACAGGCACTCAGACTGTAGCAGGGGAAGCAGACAGACAACTGGCCTTTCAAAGTGGCCTCAGAATAGGCATCTCACTTCTCCCTCCCAGCAGGACAGACCAAAGATACTTATTACTCACCATCTCCTTCGATGCCATCTTCACTTTCCTATTGAGAGAGAGAGACACACACACACACACATATTACTAAGAAGAAAAGGAGGACTTGTTGCACCTTAGAGACTAACAAATTTATTTGAGCATAAGCTTTCGTGAGCTACAGCTCACTTCATCGGATGCATTCAGTGGAAAATACAGTGAGGAGATTTATATACACACAACATGAAAAAATGGGTGTTATACACTCTGTAAGGAGAGTGATCACTTAAGGTGAGCTATTACCAGCAGGAGAGTGGGGGGGGGTGGGAACCTTTTGTAGTGATAATCAAGGTGGGCCATTTCTAGCAGTTGACAAGAACGTCTGAGGAACAGTAGGGGTGCGGGGGGAACAAACAAGGGGAAATAGTTTTACTTTATGTAATGACCCATCCACTCCCAGTCTTTATTCAAGCCTAAATTAATGGTGTCCAGTTTGCAAATTAATTCCAATTCAGCAGTCTCTCGTTGGAGTCTGTTTTTGAAGTTTTTTTGTTGAAGAATTGCAACTTTTAGGTCTGTAATCGAGTGACCAAAGAGAGAAGTGTTCTCCGACTGGTTTTTGAATTCTTGATGTCTGATTTGTGTCCATTTATTCTTTTACGTAGAGACTGTCCAGTTTGACCAATGTACATGGCAGAGGGGCATTGCTGGCACATGATGGCATCTATCACATTGGTAGATGTGCAGGTGAACGAGCCTCTGATAGCGTGGCTGATGTGATTAGGCCCTATGATGGTGTCCCCTGAATAGATATGTGGACGAAGTTGGCAACGGGCTTTGTTGCAAGGATAGGTTCCTGGGTTAGTGGTTTTGTTGTGTGGTTGCTGGTGAGTATTTGCTTCAGGTTTGGGGGCTGTCTGTTAGCAAGGAATGGCCTGTCTCCCAAGATCTGTGAGAGTGATGGGTCATCCTTCAGGATAGGTTGCAACAAAGCCCGTTGCCAACTTCGTCCACATATCTATTCAGGGGACACCATCATAGGGCCTAAACACATCAGCCACGCTATCAGAGGCTCGTTCACCTGCATATCCACCAATGTGATAGATGCCATCATGTGCCAGCAATGCCCCTCTGCCATGTACATTGGCCAAACTGGACAGTCTCTACGTAAAAGAATAAATGGACACAAATGAGACATCAAGAATTCAAAAACCAGTCTCTTTGGTCACTTGATTACAGACCTAAAAGTTGCAATTCTTCAAAAAAAAAAAAAAAAACTTCAAAAACAGACTCCAACGAGAAACTGCTGAATTGGAAATAATTTGCAAACTGGATACAATTAATTTAGGCTTGAATAAAGACTGGGAGTAGATGGGTCATTACACAAAGTAAAACTATTTCCCCTTGTTTATCCCCCCCCCGCACCCCCCACTGTTCCTCCAAAGTTCTTGTCAACTGCTGGAAATGGCCCACCTTGATTATCAGGATAAAAGGTTCCACCCACCCACCCCCCACCGGTAATAGCTCACCTTAAGCGATCACTGTGGTTACAGTGTGTAACATAACACCCATTTCAGAGTAACAGCCATGTTAGTCTGTGTTCGCAAAAAGAAAAGGAGTACTTGTGGCACCTTAGAGACTAACCAATTTATTTGAGCATAAGCTTTCGTGAGCTACAGCATCCGATGAAGTGAGCTGTAGCTCACGAAAGCTTATGCTCAAATAAATTGGTTAGTCTCTAAGGTGCCACAAGTACTCCTTTTCTTTTTGCGAATACAGACTAACACAGCTGCTACTCTGAAACCTTTAATCACTATGGATCTTTTGAGGAAGAGGCAGCCTACACAGAAATCATGGGCTCCCTTAATAAAACTGGAACCAGACTGCTGGCTCAGAAGGTTACTGGGGGATTATTTAAATTAGTGGCTTTCCCCCAGCCTACATGGGCTGAGGAGCACTCAGCTCAGACACACGACTGCTAAAGAGGTCAGAAATATAAATGTTACACTGTATCCAGTAAAGAATAGGGCGGAAATTAAGACTGAACTGGAAGAGGAGATCAGATCACAGAGGTAAATTCCAGAAAAGTAACAGAGTATCAGACCAAGGAATTTAATAAAATAGGCTCATGATCAAAAATAAACTGTCTATATATTAATGAGAAGCCTAAAAGCAAAAACAGGTGAACAATGAACATGCCCGAAAACAGAATAGGAAAGTGGCATAATAGGTCTGATGGAATGACAAGATACTATAATACCGGTCTATAAACTGCATAGGAAGAACAATTAGATTGGACAGGTGGGCAGAGCAATATCCTAAAAGAGTTCACAAAAATCTACTGAAAAAGAGGAAGACAGAACAAATACAACCCCTAAGAGTTATACTACTGGCCTCCTGATGAGGAAAAGACAATGACAAACGCAAACAAGAAATTCCGTAAGCATGTCAGAAACATAAAACCAGAGAGAGAATTGTTAAGTCCACCAAAGGCATACAGCCAAGGCAGAAAGAGTGTTTTCAGCTGAGATGTATACAGTCACTGAAAGTTGTAAACACAGTGGTATCCATATGGCTGACAAGCTACGAAAACACAAGATTAAATTTTAACACAATTTCACTCAACACCATTTTACCTGACTGAATCCATTTCAAGAGTCCCGTTTGTTTTACATTTCTCTGAAGTCTTATTTGGGGTCAAACAATACACTTATCAGCTGACCTGTCAGTCTTGATAATCACGTTAAGCTTTGCTAACTAGTTGTAAAATTTCATGAGAAAGGATTGTGGACCAACAGATGGAGTTATTAATCTAAAAGTCCAGTCCCAGACCACCTGAACTAAGTCACCTGAGCAACAGTGTCTGTACAATCTTTACTGCTACAGTGGAAAGAGATGAGGAAAGACGTGGTCCTGGAATGAAAAAGGATTACTGATACATAATTTTTCAAGTCAATCCAATAGTGGTTCCAGCCCTACTCTAATGTAGGAGGATGTGAAAGGAGGATGTGAAAGAACTGTCTACTATTCTGCCCCTTAATTGTTACCTTGCCTGTTTGGATCAAGGGTTTAAGTAATTTCTGTAGCATGTGCATGAAGGAAGGACAGCAGGGGTGTGTGTTGCAAATAAGATCTTTGAACACAGACTAACAAAGTTAAATCTTACTGTGCAGCAAAGATCAGTTTGATAAGGGGAAGGGTTAGGAGATGGAATCCAGGGTTTCTAATCAATTCCTCTCTAAATACTTCAGCCCTACTATTCTGAATGAGGGAAATTTAGCAAGATTTTTAGGATGCTGGGCCCATAAACTTGTTGCCTATTTACACATTTCTTGTTGCGAATGATTACTTTAAATTGAAAGTGGAAGTTATTAAAAACACACCCATTTGACAAGGATACTGTCAAGTTCAGTATCACTTTAAAAACAAAGCTGTCTTCCTCACAGTACTACCACCATCTCGGATGATCAGAAACAACAGAATGTAAAGACATCTACCCGTCCTTGCTGAGCTCCACGGCAAAGCATTTCACTTCAGCACCAAGAGTTTCTCTTTCAGGGTCAAGCCATGCTGGTGTTATGTTTAGGTTACAAATGCCCCAGGTGGTATTTAGCATCCTTCCCTTGAACTGCCTTCGGTTTTACAAAAAGGGCCAGGAGGCAGGCTACCCGCTCACACCACATGCTTGCTCCCCTTACGGACCTGCCCCGTGGGGCTCAGTCAGCCGCATTTGTTCCACAAGCAAGTCCCAGCCTGCCCCCGAACAAAGCGGGAGAGGACACTGGCTCCCCCCCACCCAAGCCTCAACACACCAAGGGAAGAGACCTGTCCCCAGCCCGGATGGGCGACACCCTGGCAATGGGGAAACAAGCCCACACCGCCCAGCCCCCTTCCTCTCTGGGGGCCCAAGCTCACAATCCACGGAGGTGACAAGCACCCCGCAGCCACTCAGACCCCACCCCCCCCCAGATGCTGAACAGGGCCAGTCCCCTCCAGGCAGCCCCGGCTCATTTTGAGCCCAATGGCCTGCCCCAGCCCCGATCACATTCTCGGGGACCACCCCGGAAAGGTCCCAGCCCCTCCCCCAAGGGACACTCACCGCCCCCCCCACGGAACCGCCCCAGCCCCTCCCCCCCAGGACGCTCACCGGCCCCCCCCCCACGGAACCGCCCCAGCCCCCCCCCGGGACGCTCACCGGGCCCCCCCCATGGAACCGCCCCAGCCCCCCCCCCGGGACGCTCACCGGGCCCCCCCCCACGGAACCGCCCCAGCCCCCCCCCGGGACGCTCACCGGGCCCCCCCCATGGAACCGCCCCAGCCCCCCCCCGGGACGCTCACCGGGCCCCCCCCCATGGAACCGCCCCAGCCCCCCCCCGGGACGCTCACCGGGCCCCCCCCCATGGAACCGCCCCAGCCCCCCCCCGGGACGCTCACCGGGCCCCCCCCCATGGAACCGCCCCAGCCCCCCCCCGGGACGCTCACCGGGCCCCCCCCCATGGAACCGCCCCAGCCCCCCCCCGGGACGCTCACCGGGCCCCCCCCCATGGAACCGCCCCAGCCCCCCCCCGGGACGCTCACCGGGCCCCCCCCCATAGAACCGCCCCAGCCCCCCCCCGGGACGCTCACCGGGCCCCCCCCCCATGGAACCGCCCCAGCCCCCCCCCGGGACGCTCACCGGGCCCCGCCCCCCATGGAACCGCCCCAGCCCCCCCCCGGGACGCTCACCGGGCCCCCCCCATGGAACCGCCCCAGCCCCCCCCCGGGACGCTCACCGGGCCCCCCCCCATGGAACCGCCCCGGGCCCCCCCCATGGAACCGCCCCGGGCCCCCCCCCGGGACGCTCACCGGGCCCCCCCCCCATGGAACCGCCCCAGCCCCCCCCCCCCGGGACGCTCACCGGGCCCCCCCCCATGGAACCGCCCCAGCTCCCCCCCCCCGGGACGCTCACCGGGCCCCCCCCCATGGAACCGCCCCAGCTCCCCCCCCCCCGGGACGCTCACCGGGCCCCCCCCCCCATGGAACCGCCCCAGCCCCCCCCCCGGGACGCTCACCGGGCCCCGCCCCAGGCCCCGCCCCCCCGGCCGCGCCCCCCCGGCCCCCTCACTCACACACTCGGACTCCTGCGGGCTCTTGGCGGCCCCGGCCGCGCTCTCGGCCCCGCGGCCCCGGCCCCCGGCCGGCAGGGTCCCGGCGGCGCTGCGGGCCGGTCTCGGGGGCGAGGCGGGGGAGCCGGAGCGGGCCGCGCCGGCCGGTGAGTCGACGCTGTCGGAGGCGGCCGAGTCGGACTCGTCCTCGCTGTCCTGGGAGGCCCGCTGCCGCCGCCTGTCCGCCATCTTGGAGGGTTGGGGGTGGGGAGCGCGCAGGGACCGACGGGACGGCGAGCGGACTACAGCTCCCAGGATGCACCGCGGGGGCACCCGTGTCAAAATTCTATTTCCGGGCAGCCTGCTCCACTGCTCCCAGAATGCTTTGCAAGAGAGCCGGGCTACCTGCCCCGCCCTCAGGGAGTCACCGAGCGTGGGGCGGTCCCATCCCCGCCTGGGAGGGCGGGGCTATGACGTCATGGTGTGCCCGCACGATGACGTCATGCTGGCATGACATCATTGCCCTGCTTGGGGCAGATCGCAGCCCCTTCCCTCCGCAGACCCCAGTGCAGTGCAAAGAGCCCCACTGCGGGCTCCCCCCATACTGGGCGCTTTTCTGGTAACTTTGGCCCCATTCCTCCGAGGTAGGTAGGAGCCTAAATGCCCATTGATTGC
The DNA here is from genome assembly GCF_965140295.1 of Lepidochelys olivacea. Classification (NCBI taxonomy): domain Eukaryota; kingdom Metazoa; phylum Chordata; order Testudines; family Cheloniidae; genus Lepidochelys; species Lepidochelys olivacea. The sequence continues at coordinate 16,450,528 of NC_140437.1, read as the reverse complement.
AGTAGGAGTTCAAAAGCATTTAGGTGCTGACTGACATGAGAGGGAGCTGGACTCCCAACTGTCCTTGAGTAGCTGGGCCTTTGGGACTAAGTAGGGGGTAGTAGGGAATTAGTCATCCACGTTGTACACAGAAAGAAATGGAGACACCGGGAGGTGAAGTGACTGGCACCACCCATGATAAAGCGTGGCACTTGCCTTCACTGGAAGCAGACAACAGAGGCACGTTGACCACACATGCCCTGCGTCATTATCTACCTAACACACTTGTTCACCCTATGTAACGTGAGGTGGTTCTCCACATATTCCACAATAGGTTCATCTCTCTCTTCCAGCATTTGGTATTCCAGCACTTGAGGTACACCCCGTGCTCAGCTGTTATCTATGAACAGCAGCCACTGTCTTTGCCTTTTCATCCGCCCACTTGCTTAAAGATTTGTAAAGAGAACAAAAAATTAAACTGGGAGCAAGCAGAATGACTGTTCCCTACAGAATTTATTAAACTAGCATTTGGCAACAGGCCATTCAGCACTCACCACGCACTGACCCAGACCAAGGGGCAGTTTTTAAAGAGCCAAAGCAGGTTCTGGCGGATGTCTTTCAGAGCAAATTGGAGTCAGAATACAAACAGTCTCTGGAAACATTTTTAAGTTTTTTTCCATACATTTGAACAGTGGGTCCCACAGATTTGGCTATGGAATTGAGGGCTAACTGGTTAGGACTTCAACCTGTCAGATGAAAGATCCTTAATGTAGTTTCTACCACTACCAAAAGAGAGAAAGACAAGGCATCAAGGATAGACAGTTCTTCCAATCTGCCTAGTTCTAAGCCAGCTACAGCAGCACCCGCCGACATTTCTAAAACTGGTAACATCATTTCCATAGGAGACACGAAGCATGCAAGAGAGGCAGGCTGCGTTTTTAATTGGGTGTGAGAATGTTTCCAAACAAGACATGTATAAAGGGTTTGAGACAAATGTAACCACAAAATGTAGATTTTTTTTTTCTATTTTATTGTAAAAAAATTTGATTTGTTTAAATTTTTAACCATACAGGCAGAATTGTTTAATACTCCCCATTAACACTGTTAATTCTAACAAACTGAAGCAGAAATTCAAAAAATTAACAGCCACAATAGTTTTTATTTACAACTGAACTTTTTTTTATAAGATATTTACAAGACGACCGATTTTACACATTAGAAATGGTATCAAAAGTATGCATTACAGACAACTATGTGTCAAATGGCCATAAAACAAGGCTGAAGAATACAGACAAGCTTTTAATTTTTTTTTTTTTTTTAAGATTTTATTTTTTACACTAGCTTAAACTTGGTTAAAGAAAGCAAGGTTTTGAAACCAAAGAACAGTTCTAATAGGGAATTGCAGGGCCTTCCATTGCAGATTGGATTTCACAGTGTTGGAGCCCATACTGGGAGAAATAAGACTATTTTTCCACATTAACACTCACTGAAAATTTTACTTTGTACTTCCCCACCAGCGTACTCCCTGCCCCCTCCCCCACCCCCATCTGTAGCTGATGACTGCTGGATAGATGTCTATTAAAGAGGATCATTTATAAAACCTGGCTGCCTGTCTGGATGGCAGCATGAAGAAGTGTTTAAAAACCGGCTTTGCACTGGGAGCTATGGCCAGTGGGACCTTAAGTCTGAGGTCAAGCAGCTGCCAGCAGATACCTCTCAGAGCTGGCTGTCACTGGGACTCAAAAGTATTCTGACCCCTGAAAAGCCACTAATGCAGGGTATAACCAGAATGCAAAACCTGCTTGATGCAGACCTGAAAGAGACAACATCAAGAAAAGAAACAAGGCTCAAGCTAATATTTGCCCATTTAACATTTTGGCTCCTAATTGCACAGAAATCCATTAAAGGACACACGCTATCATGCGAAAGCAGGACACCCAAGAACAGCCTTATTTAAAAAAAAAAAAAAATACAGTGCCTAGCCCTAATTATACAGGCTATGTGGTACCAGGGCCCATGCTTCAAGAGATTTCCCCCTTTTAGGTGGGTTTCAGACCCTCTTCCAAACACCATTACTGTAGGAACCCTAGCATAACCCACTGCCGTGTCGCAAGAACCAGCCTCTCTTCCAACTTGCATAAGAATACACCCCAGCTCTTGGGGAAAAGAAAAAAAACAAACAAAAAAACCACATTTTGTATTTGTGCATTACTATTTATAGCCGTTTGAACCAAAGCAAGGAGAGAAGATTGCTGGCCTTAGACAACACTATGAACTCAAAAGGAACAACCAGAGGGGATCATTTCTTCCCTGGCCCGCTAACATCTTCAGAAATGAAGTTAGCTCCTCCCCGCAACCACACACCTGTCAGCGGTAGGACAATAACTGAGGAGCAATCAGACAGGCAAGCATTGTGCACAAGAGTAACAGGTGTTCTCTCTTTAGAGACCAAACATTCCTGCTTTGACTCCAGTCTGCTGTAAAGCCTGAAAGGCGACTGAGAATGTGTCGTCCAAATTAAAGAAACAAAAACAAAAAAACACTCAGCTCAAGACTTCAGCACTAGTTACACCTATACCAGAGCGTTTGGCATCACGCATTAGTGTAGGACAGCAACGAAGGCTCATTTCATAAAGGAAGCGAATTACTAGAGCTAAAGCGTAGGCACCATTCTAATTTCCTCTAGCCAATCCAAGCGGTTTACAAGATACATGAATTGCCAGCCAGTGCTGTCCTTAAACATTTAAATAAAAATGAACCACAATTGTGCGTCTCGAATTCTGTTTTCACAAACAAAAATGTTTAAAAAACCCTCCCCCCCAGATACCCATTCAGTCTAGAACATGACATAGCTGCTGGCAAACAGTCTCATCTGCAGAAGCACTTTCACCCTGGGATTCGAGCAAGGGCAGTCTCGCTACAGAATATGCGCAGCTAACCCATTTCTGACGCAGGTAACTAACCGGGTGCGTCTTGTGGCGACAATGGGACGCAGGGCTCAACCAGCCGCACTCAGTGAGACACGGCACATTCAGAACCATCTGCCAGCCTCTCTCAGGGGAAGTGGGCATTCATGAAGTTAGTTTTCACCCATTTATTATAAAAGACCTATCTAGCACATCACAGGCACCCTATTGGAAGCCTGATCTGTCAGGCAAGAGGAATTTGCAGCCAAATCTACACTCCTCTTAGGTGGGTTCTTTTCACCACAGAGTTTCAAAGTGACAGTGTGACAAGCTTGGCCTAACTCTGCCTGCTGGTCCCATCTGCAAGTTCTCGCTGCTGAATGTCTTTCTAAGAAAATAAACATCAGCTTCAGAGAGGTGACGAGCACCACACGCTGAGCCAACACACAGGCATCACCGACGGGGACCTGCAGGTGGGACAGGTCACAAGGCAGGCCTGTTTTTAGGCTTCCCAACCTTCACAAGGCCTCTTATGAACTGTAGTGGCCACAGCAGCTAATGAAGCTTAGGCAGAGAGCAAAAGGTGTCTGAGCTTCCAGCCCTGTTGTTCCAGCATAAAGCTTGAAAACTTGCTGCTAAGGAAAGCGGGAGGGGAAAGAAATAAATAAACCACAGTTAATCAGCCAGGTAAAGAGTTTTTGTGAAAACCAGAAGGATGGGAAAAAATACAGAGGCATGGAGAAAAACATCAGTGAATGAGAATATCCACGAGGGTAAAGATTCACGGGACTGAAAAACAAATAGTTCCTTGCCAGCCATTGCCAATGGCGTGCTAAGTCCATCGCAACGCTGCCCGGGCAGCTACTTTCTGCACGTTCGGTGAGGCGTCTGCTTCTTCTGCATCTCCAGCCGACAGCGGCTTCGTTCGTCCAGCCACGGCAGCTCAAAGTTCCTGTCACAAAGAGAAAAAGGCCTTGATCCATGATGAAAACACCCAGTTCAGAACAGGAGGTTGTTTTGAATGAGATGCTGTGGCTGAATTACTGCCCGCAACCCCCAAACTATATTGGATAATTAATCATAATTAGAGTTTATTTATTATAATCTTTGCATCAGTCAGTTTCAAAGCACTTTACAAAAGGAAGCCTAGAGAAGTGCAGTGATTTGCCCAAGGTCACCCAGCCATTGGAAGAGCTAGGACGAGACCTAGGTTTTCCAAGTCCTTGTCCAATGCTCTACCCTCCAGGGCACACTGCCTTCCCCATCAGATGAGGGTGTAAATCTGTACAGGACTAGCCTTCTGCACGTTGAATGCGGAGCACACGAGCCCCGACGACCGAAGTGGAAGCATTGTAGGCCCGCGATGGGCGTCCTGCTCTCATATGGTGTTTGATTCTGCACTGTAGATTCTAAAGCATCAGAGTGGGGTGGGAGCAGTCTTGGAAGAAAGGGCCTGGGAATCAGCAACTGTGTCTACAAGACTTCCTTCCGGCCCCTCTCCTCCAGCGCACGCTTCTATCCTCTGTCTGGGTAGCTGAGAATTAACAGCATCGTCCACATTCAATGCTGTACTAGGCCAGCCTCTGGGGCGAGTTCTGTGCTGAGCTGGCCACACACAGCACAGTACTCAAGGACTGGCAGCACGCTGCCTGCAAACGTTTAGCCACTGGGTCCCACTTCACCTGAGCTGAGTACACATCCAGGCAGGAACACTGAGCTACTGCCCAGCCTGAATGACCGTTTCAGGGCTGTTTAGAGACTAGCATGGTGGCTGCGTGTGTTCTACTGAATGCCACTTCCAAAAGCATGGTCCAGCTTCCTTGCTGGATTCACTTTAGAGGAGCCCTGTTGGAAATTTACAAGCGAGAAATACTTACTGTGGGGTTAGTTTTGGTAATGGTCGGCCAAATGCTACAACAGGCAAGTAGGGGGTAATCAGCAAGCTTTCAACTATCAGGAGAAAAACACAATGGAAGAATGTTACTCAGCTGCATGGCTTATTTGTATGCATGGCTAGGTTACAGCTACAGACCCACTGATTTAGAGCAAGTGCTCCCCACCCTCGTCCCCCCCAAACCTGTCTGATAAGGAACTCACCATCATCTGGCTCAGGGAAAAATGAGGTAACTTCAGGCTCAGATTCCTGGATTCCTTTCTTTTTATACATTCTGAGCTGCAGTCGCTGTAGAATTCTTTGTTCCCTGATCCTCTGAATATCCCACCTGGAAAACGTAAAACAAGCCCCAGCAGTTAAAAATCCTTATTCAATAAACTATACTTGGTGGTACTTTGAGCTCCTTGGATGGATGGCCGTAGAGCACTTCCCTAACATCCACTGATGAGGCCTCGTGACTAGGTATCTGCTCCATCTGCAGCCACCATCATTATTCTAGGGCTGAGATAACAGAGAACACACGCACACCAAGTAGCGTGAAAGGGCTTCTCCTCCCAGATGTTTTTTCTGTTCTCAGATCCATGCACTTTCCTGCGGACACAGATGCTGGTGCACGAACAGGAGATGGCCAAGCTGGCTTCTGAGTACAACACAGGGAAGAATCAATCTACTGGCCAGGGGAATGCACTAGATGACCTACTGGGTCTCATCCACCCCTAATATCTATGACCCCCCATGGCTTATGACTGTCATTACAAACACAGAGTTCATAGATGGAAAGGCCAGGAGGGACCATTCTGATCATCTAGCCAGACAGGCCAGAATATTTCCCCCAGCAGTTCCTGCATTAAGCTCAATAATTCATGGTTCCACAAGAGTATCTTTGAAAAAGACACCCCGTCTTGACTAAAGACTCCAAGTGTTGGAGAATAACATCACCTGGAAAGGTTTCAGAGTAACAGCCGTGTCAGTCTGTATTCGCAAAAAGAAAAGGAGGACTTGTGGCACCTTAGAGACTAACCAATTTATTTGAGCATGAGCTTTCGTCAGCTAGAGCTATCACCCGGAAAGCTGCTCTGATGGTTCAGTTACCCCCTCTGAAAATCCTGCAGCTCATTCCCAGTTTGAATTTTGTTTTTAACTTCCAATTCCAACCACTGCCTGCTAGGCTAAAGACCCCTCTGAGATGAGAGAGGGTGTGGAGGTACCTGAAGACCATGTTCAAGTCTCATCTCTCAACCATCTCTTTGATAAGCTAAATAGATCAAATTCTACGAGTCTCTCATTATTCGGCATGTTTGCCAGACCCCAGATCACTCTTGGGCTTTTCCCTGAACCCTGCACTAACTGAACAGAGGAGGGGAGTTTAAAATAAGAGAAACACACTAAGAACTAGAACAAAAAGCTCCTGCTCCACAAACTTCTGATACATGGCATCCTTCCTCTTCACTTGTGGGTGCACGTCTGAGTCCAACTCATTTTTAGAGCGGCCCTGGAGTGCCAGAGACCGCAAAAGCCGTTACTGCAATATTCAGGGTGGGAGAATCTTTGCCCTTACCTTTTTCTTCTCTTCTCATCCAGCTCCAGCTTCGCGTGCCTTTTGGCAAATACACTGTCATCTAGATTCTGGGAAGATAAGAGCAGATGTTAGCCTCTCCTCCCCCACAACAGGCATGTGCTTGTTCATTCACCCACTGCAATCCACTTTCCCTGCAATGGAGGGAAGGGCTGCAGAGTGACTGTACCACAAACACAACACAAACATCCACAGGAAGGTACAAATCCAAATCCAGGTTCTGCGGTGAGTCACCTCTCAGCGGCCACACCCAGTTGTAAAACTACAGCAATTATTTACTCGAACAGTTTAATAACAGTCAAGAGTTTCCAAGGTTTTACCATTATTTAATATCAGCTCATCAAGGAGGACTGCTCATGAAAAGGTATGAGATTCCTGCCCCAGACAGGAAAACTAGCATTTCCCTATTGATCAAACCATACTAACGACCCCACAGACACAAGTTCAAGCTTTAAAACAGACCACTGGCTCAATGGTAAAATGGGTATTGTTACATCTACAAGTTGTACACATGCAGGCCCACAGCGATTTATTCTCTTTGGTCTCCTTCACCAAAACCAATAATTGATTATGTACCTCCAAGAGATCTGAAGGGTTTGAGTCTCTGAGGGGCTCCACAGCATGGTCCCTCCAAGAAGGAACTGTGGAAGGAAACAGAGTTAACATGGGTCAGTGTTTTCACAGGCCAGAAGAGACCTAATATATAACACAGGGCACAGAATTTCATCCAGTTACCACATTACTCTCCCAGAGCTGGGAACAGAACCCAGGAATCCTGATTTCCAGTTCCCTGCTGAAGCCACTAAAAACACGGCCCTCTGTTCTGCACAGATGCTTCTGTTCAAAAGGAGCAACTCACCATCAGTCAAACTGCTGAAAATGGAAACTCTGCTTCCTGAACTCAAGGAAATGTTTAATTAGATCTTAGCCTGTAATATATGTACTCATCATTTGCAAGCTTGATTTACGTAGCTACTCTGACCACAACATGTCACATCCCCAGTGATCCAGGAACTGGGAAGAGAGTTTACCTTTAAGAGAAACCAAACAATTGGATTAAAAAGAAGGGATCAGTTTGGTATACCACACATGCTTAAACTGGAGAGTTTCAAACCTAATTTAGTGCCAGATCTGTTCCTCTTTTACATGCTAACCTCACACACCATAAATCTGTGTGGGGACAAAACCCATCAATAGAACAGTGCTTGTTTTAAAGCGGTCGCTGTTTAAAAGGATCAGAGAGGTGCTGTGTTTAGAGAGAAGGCAAGAATTGGGGCTAGATGTTCAGCTGGCCTCAACCCGGCCTTGTGTGTCATGCATGCACATTTATTAGGGTTTGTGTTTTCCGCATCCAAGTTTGAAACCAGGTGCACGTGCAAACTGAGAGGCTGCTCTAAATATTGCTGCTTACCCTTTAAGGGCCATTGTTCGTGGAGACTCCCTTCTCTCTACAGATCAGGGTTACTTTATCATCAAAGCAGCTTGTTGTTGCTAGGGAACCTGGACTCAGAACTTGGCAGGTAAGAAAGAAAATGGGGAAAGTGGATTTTCAGCTCATTTGCCTGAAGAGTATTTATGCCATGACCCATTCCATCCCTGATGCAGAATAAGGAACTAGCCCTCTCCCAAGACACCCCCAATCTTGGACGCTTTGCCAGGAGAGCTTTCAAAACAGATCTCAACCCTGGGATCATGAAGTATTTCCACAAAGCTAACCCAGGTTTTAGCTGTTAGACACTCAACAAGATTTAGAGGCAGGAGAACATGGGAAAAACGTAGGCCTCACATTAATCCCTTCTCCTTACAAATCCCCTCACTGCTCCATTGTCCTGATTTTCACAAGCGGCATGATTCCGTGAAAATCACCACCACCACTGCAAGACCAAGACACAATTTCTCAGCAATGAACAGCAAGGTGCTTCCCAATTCCACAGAAATGGGCATGGAAGTTGCCATGTAAACAAAGAGGCTTAAAAGGCAGCCCGTGAACTGGCTTTGTTCAAATCATCTCTGCCTTGTAGGTCAGTGCACGTCAGTCCCCGGGCCTGCCTCAGCACAGGGCGAGTTCAAAGCATGGATGGTCAACTCGTGCTTCCTGACTTCTGTGCACTGAAATCAGACCCTCAAGGTCACTTCACCCTAGCTGGTGTCGGGTTATTTCTTGTTTCAGGACAGAGAGGGGAGATGCCACACAAGTTTGGCACACTTGACCAACAGCTACTGCCAGTGCCAACAGCTCTGGAATCCAGCTTGTGCGAATGTCTGGTCTGGCCGCAGGCCACCTTACCCTCCAAAAGGCAAGAGACAGGTTCCCGAGACGTTACTGAGGAGACAGGATTTGACTTTTGAAGTGATGGGAAGGCAGAGAGGAGTTGGGGGTGGCAGGGTCAAGGTAAAATACATCAGAAAACACCCCTCTCCCCCAAGTCATGGGATAAGAGCAGCTGCCTGCTCACAAGCATCGCCTGTCCACACACCTCGCTGGGCAGCAGACCTCACCGCTCCTGGACCTCCTCTAGACAACGGCTCTGAAGAGAGCTGGATGTATACTGCCTGCCAAGAGCAAAGCAGGCTGGGATTGTGGGATCTTAGTTCACTTTGCTGAGCAGCAGGCAGAATGCTTCTGTGCAGCTGCAGAAGATGGCTGGAAACTAAAGGAAGGGCGATCAGCGAGCAGGGGGTTCACTTTGACACCCCTGACTGGTTTCTGTACCAGGGATCGTGTGGGTCACCAAAAGATTCCTTCTGCCCGCCCAGCCATCATGAGGCAGCAATTCGATGTGTCGACTGTGACAGCATGGCCTGGTGCGTGCCCGTGAGGGCAAAGAAGGGAGTTCACCTTGCAGTCAGAGGTGTGGCTTGCACTAGCCATTCCTCCTAAAAGCAGCCTACCGTGAGCCCTAGTGTAGACAGGGCTCTTACAGCTGCTGGCTTTTGTTGCCATTGCATTGGTCAGCGCTGCTCAGAGCAGGCCTAGAAAACATGGTGATTAAGATGCCAGCAGCTACCAGTGCCTTGTGCCCACCACCATTCCTGCTGTTGCTTTCACCTCTGGAGTGAACACGTGGCAGTAATGGGGGACGCTTTTTAGGAAGAAATCCCAGCGCAGACAAGGCTAGAGTGAAGGCCCCTTTACATAATGGTCACATTAAAGATCTCAGAGCTGAAAAGTGTTTGTTTTTTTTAAGTGAAAACAAAACCAGGGACAATCTACATCCCGAGATACACTCTGCCTTCATAGGATCACGTAAGCACTATGCAAAACACAGACAGAGCCACTCTCGGGCTTACAGAAACCCAACTGTGGCTTTAAAGCTCCTTCCACAGCTGCTAGTTTGTTACTAGCAGACACCTCCCACAATCAGGGAATGACAGAGCACTGCTTTGTGGTAATTCCACCTATTTTCACGTTTGCCGAGCATCTGTCCAGTAGAAGGGTAACACTTCAGGTGGCAAGCACCCGTGTCAGACTGACCATTATGCAGCTACAAGCAAGTTTTTGTTCGCTTACTTGCTACAGTCTCCTCCTTCTTTGGAGAGGGCTCTCGTAACGGCAACGGTGACGGGGGAGGTTGATGCCAACGACACAAGTACATTTCGGTGGTTGAAAGGTACGGCAGATCTTCTGTCTCGCTGGGGAAACTTTTATCCCTGGGGTGGGCACTGGGACTTTTCAATGGGGTGGATGGTTTTAAGGGAGCGTCCACTAGCGATCTGGCTTTTTCTGGAGTCTCTTGACTCCTCAGTTCACGTCTGCAAACAGTTTCGGATAAAGAGCTACTTGGCTCCTCTTTCACTGGAGAGTATTTCAGAGTTTTATTCTTGACTTTTGAAAATTCGGCCACCAGCTTTTTAACTGGAGTTTTCCTCTCTGCACTTCCAAACGCTGACTTCCTGTTAAAGAAGGGAGAGAGTTTAACAGCCTATTCAGCTAGCCTATTGCAAGAGCAGGCTACTCATTTTCCCAGCATCTGTATTTTTTACTGTGCATGCCAGAAAGCTAATGCTAGTTGTCCCATAATCATAGATTTACATTGGTATAGTCTAAATGTATGTCCCTTTGCAGAGATCGGGCAGCAAAGTTTGCGAGAGAGGCAACCGAAGGCTGAGGAGTTTTATTTCCAGGAGACTGGTGCATTGAGCTCCCTGAGACTACTACTTTCACTCTGGTACGACAGGAGCTGTAACCTTCCACGGGTAGCCCCTGACAGAGTGTGTTGCAATACAGCAATCCAGCTTCCAGAGCCATGGATGACTGGAAAGAGCTGCAAAGTGACTGCTACCTGCACAGTGCCAGACATGGATTAAAGGGACACTCCCAACTGATGAGAAGGTCGCTGATCTATTTTTTGAGACAGCATGCTTTAAAAAAAAAAAAAAAAAGTTGGTCTTAAAAAGAAACGAGCGGGCTTTTCCCTATTCCCCTGATAATCAGAAGGGCCTTTTGGGTGGACCCCTCAAGATCAACGTCAAACACACGCCTCCTCCCCCTTCCCATACACACCTGCCTGCTCCCTCATTAGTTTCAGCTTTGCTGTTATAGCAAACACCCTCTCGCAGGGCCTGGGGAAGAGCATGCTTGCGAGCTCCCCACGATCAATGCCTGAGTGATGAGAGACAGCATGGTCTGGCGGCTAAGACACTGAACTGAGAGCCGGGAGACCTGGATTCTATTCCAGGCTCTGCCACTGAAATGCTGCACAACATTGGGCAAGTCACGTCACCTCTGTGCCTCAGTTTCCCCTCCTTACCTGAGTCAGTCTAAAAACGTACATATACTAGACTAGAATGTACTCATATTAGTGCATGAGACAAATGAAACAGACCATTAAGAACAGAGTTAAACTGTCAAATGCACAAGTTAACAAGTTGGGGGAGGGGAGAACAAGAAAAATTACTTGGCGGTAGGTAAGTTTGAGAGAGAGAAAAATCCGATTTTCAAGGTACCAGTGTCCTCTTAAAAAAAAAGAGAAGGGTATTTGGGGACATAAATGTGAACTTGGGAGCAATGAGTGGCCCAAAAAAACATTGCCACGCAAAGTTACAAACCTCTTGGACAAAAAATGGGCTAACCCACTTGGTAAAGGAGGCAAACTCACTCCCTGTCATATCCTCTGGATGGAAGAATGCCTTTTATTTCAAGCTAACATTACTCAGATAACTCAAAGGAGCAAATCCACAAGTGGGCTATCCTAAGTTATCCCTGACTTACAAAATCCAGGCATATTCTTTGTTCTGCATCTAATATGGATGGTACTTGCTGCTTGGTATTGGAACACGTATGCGAACACCTAGCTCTTCTCTAGCGCTTTTCAGCAGTAGATCTTACAGCACTTTAGAAAGGAGGTTGGGATCATTATCCCCATTTTACAGATGGGGAAACTGAGGCACAGAGCAGGGACACAACTTGCCCAAGGTCACTCAACAAGCCAGTGTCCTATTTGTCAGGCTTTTTGGTATCTGCCAGTCAAACAGTTAAATGAAAAGCTGACATGAGTTAGTGTTGGAGAAATAGCATTAAAGCTACAATGATCTTTTATACAAGCGATGTGACGGACAGCAGATGCGTATATACACACACAGGCCCCACTGCTGTGTGGCAAGCCCTTATGAAGAATAAGGTCGTGAAGTGGTCCTGTACCTTTTATGTCCCTTTCCATTTCTTCCATATGAGAAGTGTTTTGGAGGCAGGGGCTGGGATGTGTCCAAGAGATCCTGCTGGCATTCAATCTGTAGTTTCTCAGATGCTTCTGATTCAGCCTTCTCTTCGGTTTCATACCCTTGAAAAATCCTGTGTTTCTCTCTCTCATTATCCTTCTTCACCAGCTGCATCCTCCTTTCCATGCGCTCAATCCGAGCTAGGAGCTGAAAGAAGAACCAAGGCCAACACTTACGCTTTAGCCGGCATGCTTTCATCAGAGAAGAATTACACCAATTCCAGTTTGATTTTAAAAAAACAAAGACACCCTAACTTATTTGCCTCACACCACACCTGTTCTGGTATTTGTGCCTTGCTGTCCACCACCTCTGAGCTATAATTAAAATCTTTCTCCAAATTTTACATAGAACAAGACATCACAGAAAGGAAGAAGACTTTATTTCAGTATTGTCACTTGTTTCAGGTTATACCCCCACGGTTTTCCCAACGCAGGTTTCAAGGAAGATGACCAGTATGAATTTCACCTCTAGAACTGTGAATATGGCTGTGGAGTGATCAGATGAATTAGAAAGACAAATTTCTGATCCCCATTATAAAGCTGAAAATCCTGAGGCCGCACCTCTCACTTTAGAGTGAAAATTACAGCCTCAGATTTAATATTTCAGACTCGCTAAGGCACAGCGCAATTTGGCTTACATAATTCAACTCCCCTCCCAAAGCTACAGAGGGAAGAAATCAGGGGACAGCCCACATGGGGAAAAGGGCAAAAGAAACAGGGTTGTAATAAGAGATACCTTTACAAATAAGAAAGTGTTTAGGGGTCAAATTTTCAGAAGCACCTAAGTAAATCTAGAGCCTCAATCCTATTGATTTTCAATGGGGCTTAGGCACTTTTGAAATTTTTACCCGTTCTGTTTACCCACAAGAAGTCCGGACATCTCAGCTCCAAAACCACCACATTTTTGCATTCAAAACTCAATAAAATATTCACTTGTAATTTGATTTATTGCTTCCCCTTGTTCCCCAACCAACACCATTTGAAGATCCAAGAAGGGAACAAATGTTTACAAATCGTTCCAACTGACAGATATGGTGCAGTTTTGGGTGCTCTCGAACTTTGCACATCACCCCTACATTCAACTAGGCCAGGTAATTTGTAATTAGGTCCGAAGAATATCAATTTAAAATAGATTAGAAAGAAAAGAAAAGAGGCTTACCAAAGCCTCTGATTAAAATGCAGTAGTGTTTTATAATTCAGACAGATCTGTAATTGTGTATGCAATGCATTCCATAGATCCATCTCTTCCTCCAGGTGCTTTTGAAAAGCACATGTTAAGTGAGAGACACACAAGCCCCAATGACTTTCAGTGTGGCTTGTGCGCCTCTTTCAGTGGGTCCTGCAGTCCCAAATCATGCTCTCTGTGTGCGCGTGCACGTGTGTGCACATGAGCGTGCGAGAGAGAGCATGAGCGCATGCCACCTTTAACCTTCACACCGTTCCACAGAATTGAATCATATGGACACAATGCACCAAGAAAATGAATTTTTAGCTTTCCCCCCTTCCAGTTTTCCTCAGCTTCATTACAAGAGAGAAAAGAAATTCAGTAGTGTCCTTAATTTACCCCCTGCTTTGCCTAGGTACTGCAGGTAGGGGACATAGCCTCTGGAATTGATTATGCATCTACAGACAGCAGGAGGGACTAGAGAGCCAGAGAGAATTAACTCAGATGTGCTTGTATCTCTGTTTGACTCACAGGCTTATCACACATGGCTTGTGTGTTCTGTTTCCTTAATTTTTTTTAAACTCTCAGAGAATCCCACGTGTCAAAACTCCCATCACACCCTTTGACTGCAATACAGCAGCTGCTACCTCCATGTTGGTTAACTTTACTCAGACCAACACCAGGAGATGTTTTGACAGTGCCTCCTTGCACCTCAGATCCTATCCCACCTTGCAGTCAGCATACGCCAGTAAAATACTGCCCGCTGGCTCATGCCATTCCTTTGGAAAGCAAGGAAAATAACCCCTCACTCACTCAACGGGTGACCAGACAGCAAGTGTGAAAAATCAGGACGGGGGTGGGGGGTAATAGGAGCCTATATAAGAAAAAGACCCCAAAATCGGGACTGTCCCTATAAAATCGGGACGTCTGGTCACCCTACCCATTGGATATGCAGCCCTTTGAAGATTTTTGCAAAAAAACAAAACTAGAATACCCTTTCTGTAGGGGGACAATTATAGGAAGGGGAAGAAATGTATTTTTAAGTTGCTGCAGGCTTGCAGATTATGGACAGGATAGTGAGACCAATCGACTTTGTGACGTTTTAAGGGAGCAGAGGACTATTTATGGGTCTGCACTGAGAAATCTGCACCAAATCGGATAGTTTTAAATAACTCCTGCTTGCAGGGGAAACGCTAACAAATATTCATTTGGTTCTGATCCAGTGGGTCTTTCCAAATCTAATCCCCTGTGCCCCATGAATATCTCCATGCTATTTTGGGAGGGGGGGAGAGGGGGCACCACTGCTTTACAATTAGCCTTCCCCCTCAGCCCTGCATTTGACTAAGGAGCAAACCCTGCATTAGTACAGCTCTGCAAGTGGGCCAGGCTTCCATTCTCCTATCAGCAAAGCGGGTCAGCAGTATCCTAGTCTGGACCCTGGCCAGGTTTCTGTACATTGCCACAGTACGTGTGAAACATTTAAAGGAGGAGGAGGAGGAGGAACTGAGGCTGGTCTCATTATAGCACAAGGGGGTGGGGAGTGGGAGGCTCCCTGGAGAGGAGCAAAGAGGAGGGAAAGAATTTGCTCTGGGAAGGGGGGCGTTTGTTATCCATTTGTAGTAATTACAACAGCGGCAGTTAAAGGGCCCGCTGTGCTCTCCTGCCCCGCCACCCAGATGGCTCGCTGCAGCCCTACCTCCATGCCAAGCATATGTAGGAGCCCCATACTGGGCCCCTTTAATTTAACCCTTCACAAACTATATCGCTCCAGCCTTAACCCGACCATAATCCCTGATGGGCTCCTTTAAATTAACCCGTTCCTCTCCCTGGCCTTTTCTAATCTCAGCCCCATGGCAACCGGACCCCAGCCCTTTAACCCTTGGGCTGCCCTGCCCCTCCCCCACTCATTGACAGTTACTAGCCCCCTTTAGTGCCCTCGCCCTGTCCCGCTGCCCGTTAACCCTTTGGTTGCAACGCCCCTCTTGCCCATTAACCCCTGGGGCGCCGTGTGTCAGCAGCCCCACCCCCCATTAACCCCTTGTCTCCTGCAGGCTGCTTTGCCTATTAACCCCTTCGTTACGGGGCTCCTCTTCCCATTAACCCCTGGGGCACCGTGTGCCAGCAGCCCCTCCCCCCCATTAACCCCTTGTCTCCTGCAGGCTGCTTTGCCTATTAACCCCTTCGTTACGGGGCTCCTCTTCCCATTAACCCCTGGGGCGCCGTGTGCCAGCAGCCCCACCCCCCATTAACCCCTTGTCTCCTGCAGGCTGCTTTGCCTATTAACCCCTTCGTTACGGGGCTCCTCTTCCCATTAACCCCTGGGGCGCCGTGTGCCAGCAGCCCCACCCCCCCCATTAACCCCTTGTCTCCTGCAGGCTGCTTTGCCTATTAACCCCTTCGTTACGGGGCTCCTCTTCCCATTAACCCCTGGGGCGCCGTGTGCCAGCAGCCCCGCCCCCCCCATTAACCCCTTGTCTCCTGCAGGCTGCTTTGCCTATTAACCCCTTCGTTACGGGGCTCCTCTTCCCATTAACCCCTCGGGCGCCGTGTCCCCCCCCCACTAACCCCTTGTCGCCGGGTCCGCGCCCCTTTCCCATTAACCCCTCACGTACCGTGTCCCTCTCGGCCTTGAGCTCCTCGATCTCCTTCTCCTTGGCCTGCAGCTGCTGCTGCTGCTGCTCGATCAGGTCCAGCTGGAGCAGGAGGATCTGCTTGAGGCAGGCCGCCTGGTTGGAGGAACCCCCGCCGGCCCCCATGGGGCTCTTCCGCACGCCGCTCTTCCACTTGCTCTCCGAGGCCGCGGCGGCCGCCGCGGGAGGCGGCTGGCCCGGCTCCGCCGTGGCCGAGGCCGGCGGGGCCGGGGCCGGGGCGCTGGCCGCGGCCGGGCAGCCCTTGTCCTTCGCCGCCACCTGGGAGGCGGTGTGTCCGGGCAGCACCGCCTGGTACTTGGGCCTGCTGCTGGCATCCCCCACGCCGGCCTGCTTGCTGCTGGCCGGGGGGCAGGGCAGGGGCACCAGGCCGCCCCAGCTCTCCTCCTGCTGCCCGGGCGCCCCGGCCGCCGCCGCCGGCCCGCCCCCGCCGCCGCCTCCGCCCCCGCCGCCGCGGCCCTTGTGTCCCCCCAGCGGGGGCGGCTCCTTGGGCTTGCGGGGCGGCTGGCGGGGCAGCGGGGCGGCCTCCCCGCCCGGCTCCTCCTCCGGGCCCGGCTCCAGCGCCAGCCCCGGCCTCTCGTAGTCCAGCCTGTCCGCGTTCAGCGCCGTGGCCGCGGCCGCCTTGAAGACGGTGGATCTCATGGTCATGGTGCGGCCTCCGCGCCGCTCCGGGCCCGGGCCAGCTGCGGGACGAGGCCCCGGCCGCTACCGCCCGGCGCCATGGGCCGGCGGAGAGCAGGAGCGCGGGGCCGGGCGGGCGGCGCGCTCCATGCGGCGGGGCAGCCGGGCTAGCGGGCGGCCTCCGGCGGGCTCATCCCCGCCCCCGGGCGCAGGCCCCGGCCAGGGGCTCCCCCGGGGAGGGGCGGGCGGGCGGACGGAGCCTCGGCCGGGCGGGGGCGCCCCCTGCTGCCGGGGCGGAGACTGCGGGTGGCCGGGCCCGGGTGGGTGCCGCCGCCCCCCCCCCGCCGGGAGGGGCCGGATCCCGGTTCTCCCCTCCCCCGGTGCCCGATCCCGGGTCCCCCGCCGGGAGGGGCCGGATCCCGGTTCTCCCCTCTCCCCCCCCGGTGCCCCCCGCCGGGAGGGGCCGGATCCCGGTTCTCCCCTCTCCCCCCCCGGTGCCCCCCGCCGGGAGGGGCCGGATCCCGGTTCTCCCCTCCCCCCCCCGGTGCCCCCCGCCGGGAGGGGCCGGATCCCGGTTCTCCCCTCCCCCCCCCGGTGCCCCCCGCCGGGAGGGGCCGGATCCCGGGTCCCCTGCTAGGGGGTGGATATTAGGTGTCCCGGGGCCGCTTTCTAGGACGCAGCTAGATCCCGCCCCCCCCCCGGGGCGGCTCCCCCCTGACACCCCCCCGACCGGCTCCCCGGGCCCCCCCTGACGCCCCCTCCCGGGCTCGCTCCCCGGGCCCCCCCCGACGCCCCCCCCGACCGGTTCCCCGGGCCCCCCCGGGCCGGCTCCCTGGACCCCCCCTGACGCCCCCCCGGGCTGGCTCCCCCTGCCGGCGGGACGGGGCGGCCCCTCTCTCGGCCGGGCCGGCGGCGGCTCCGTCTCTCAGCGGCCGCCGAGCGCCTCCATTTTCCCTCCGGCTCGGGGCGGCGCGCGGGGCCGCGGTTGCGGGGCGGGGGGGGGGGGGGACGCGCTGGGCGGCCGCGGCCTCGCTCCTCCGCCGGGCCCCCGCTCCCGGCCCCGCCTTCGCCGCCTCCCGCCCCCGGCTCGCTCGGTGCCGCCGCCGCCGCTCGGGCCCCGCTGCTCCTCGGTGCCTTTAAACCAGCCTCCCCCTGCTCCGCGCCCGGCGCATGCGCCTGGGGCGGGGGGGTACATGGGAGGGGGGAGAGAGGGAAGGGGTACGTGGGGCGGGGAGGGGTATCTGGGGGAGGGGGGAGAGAGGGAAGGGGTACGCGGGGAGGGGGGTATATGGGGAGAGGAGGAGGCAGAGAGGGGAGGGGTACCTGGGATGGGGGGAGAGGGGTACATGGGAGGGGGGAGAGAGGGAAGGGGTACGTGGGGAGGGGCAGGGGGGTATATGGGGAGAGGAGGAGGCAGAGAGGGGAGGGGTACATGGGGGAGGGGGTACATGGGAGGGGTACATGGAGGAGGGGGCACAGGGTACATGGGAGGGGAAAGAGGGGGAGGGGTACATGGGAGGGGGCAGAGAGGGGAGGGGTATATGGGGAGGGATGGGGTACATGGGCAGAGGAGGGGGCAGAGAGGGGAGGGGTACATGAGATGGGAGAAGAGGGGAGAAGGGTACATGGGGAGAGGGCACGGGGTACATGGGAGGGGGCAGAGAGGGGAGGGGTATATGGGGAGGGGCAGGGGGTACATGGGGAGAGGATGGGGCAGAGAGGGGTAGGGGTATATGGGGAGGGGCAGGGGGTACATGGGGAGAGGATGGGGCAGAGAGGGGTAGGGGGTACATAAGAGGGGAGATAGCAGGTGGTACATGGGAGGGGAGGGAAGGGTTCATGGGGAGAGGAGGGGGTAAAGAGGGGAGCGGTACATAGGGAGGGGGCAGGGAGTACAGCGGGAGGGGTACATGGCAGAGTGGGGAAGGGGGAAGAAGGGAAGGGGTAGAAGTTGAGGAGTGGGGGTAAATGAGAGGAGGAAGGAAAAGGGGGGAGACGGGGGGGCAAGGAAAGGAAGCCAAGGGGCAATGGGTGTAAGTGGGGGAGGGCAGGGGCTAAAGGAGCCAAGGGGTAGGCTGTGGGAGGAAAGGGCAGGGCAGTGCCCTACTTGGGGTGAGCTTGTCCTGGGCAAGGCTACGGCCCCGTTCTTTGGGGGCGGATAGAGAGGCCAGGCGGTGAGGTCTGATTTCCTGGGTGCTCTGGGCATAGCCCCTGGTTGGAGGGGGCAGAGCTCATGCGCTGCATTTCGTTCTGGTCGTGCGATCAGGCTTCTTGCTGTCCTGTCGTAGAAGGGATGGTTGCTGGTCAGGATGAAGACACAATGGCTTCTTTATCAGAGTTTAGTCTAAATTCATAGTGGTCCCATGTAGGAATAAATAACATGCAATGAAACGATCCTGAGCCAGTACAATGTACTCTACCGAGTGATATAGGAATAAGGAACCTCCAAAATATTTTAATCATAATTGTTTATAAGGTGCTTTCCCACTGCACTACACGTAGCATACCATAGCCATCGCCAACCACTCTAGTACCAGAAAATGCACAATATAAAAAACGTGAGACACTCAAAAGCTGAAGTAAAGGGTTGTGTGTCTGGAATGTGTTCAGCGAGACGATGACAAAAAACCCCAAATACACAATGATAACAAACGTATCTTCTGCTGGGGCCTGTTCCTCCCAGGCTGGGCTGTCATTCCATGTCATTAGATCACATTTGCAAAGCACCTCATGATGTGTGTTAGGTTTGTGGGGGGTTTTATATAATTGCAAAATTGTCACACGTCTAGGTTCCTGGTGCCCTCTGGGCTGCCATCAGGTAACGTGGGGGCAGGGCCCAACTATGGCATACATAGGGGCATAAAGGGGTAGGACGGAAAACCAGGGAGACTCAAAGGCCCCGATCTTGCATGGTCTCTGCACTGATACCTATGGGGCTTCACACAGGCTTCCTTATGGCTTCTGGGGCCTCCTTCAGGACTCCATCAGAGGGACTCCTAATTGGCCTAAAGGGTGGCAATGCAAAGCACTCCAGTCCCCTGAGTTTACATGTATTGCTTCAGTAACTAGAGACCCCAGAGCACCAGCAATCGATACCTCAGTGTTCACCCCTCACCAGAAATAACGACTGCCCCAGGGTCCAATCCCATATCCCAGGAGTGGTCTCCATTCCCTCCAATGGTCCCGTTGACTTTAACGGGGCCTTTGTGTCAGCAGAGTGGGCCAGATCAGGGTTCACTAAAGGAGAAAAATTCCTGGTTTCATTTTATACTGTCACCAGGTGGCAGCTCAACCCCCCTCCCCTGCAGCATGGGGGAGCATTGGCCCCACTATGGGGGTCTGTGTGGATTTGTCCCCCGCATTCCTCTCTCTGCCATTGTTTGGTTGATTTTTTTTCCCCCTGGTTCGTCCCAGTTTCTTTATCTTACTGCTTTTCCCTCACACGCCTGCTACCTGGTCCTGCCCCTGCCTGGCCCCAGCCTTCCCCTCACTGCTTCCACTGCATTCTCCTCAGCCTTTCCCCCCTTTCCCTCCCACTGGTCATTTTCCAGTTCAAACCACCAGCCCCAGCTATCTCCTTCCAGCCGCCCAGCTCCCAGTTCAAACTGCCACCCCCAACTGCCATGGAGCCGTCTGAGCTTCTGGACTAGGGACCTTATCCAGCATGGCAGACTGGCTGGATCAGCGCCCGGTGCTGAATCTGCAAGCTTGGGGTGTTTGCCTGCCTGCGAGCTTGGGCCTTGCAAGGTATCTGCTGCGCCACTCTCTGCTCTAATCCTGAAAGTACCAGGCTGCACGGGAAAGCCTAGTCAATTGCACCGTCCTGTTGGCCCCGGGGGGAAGTGGGGGGTGTGTCTGTGTTGTTTTTGCCTCATTTCCTGCAGTGGTTTCCCTCCTGCTGCAAAAAAACCAAAATAAAACACATTTTAAAGAGAGAAGGCAAAGGCTGACAAGAGGAGTGCAAAGCGGCCCAAAGCACTTGGGCCAACTCCTGACCGCTGGTGGGAGGGAGCTGAAGTCGATGGGAGTTCCAAGTACTCAGCACCTCACAGAATCTGGCCCTCAGTGTCGATTTCCCACCGTTGGGCCTGCAGACAGGGCAGCGGGACAATCTCCAAAGGGCAGATTGCCATGGACTAAAAAATGGGCTGTAGTTTGGTGCTGGCCTGGGACCCAGGGGAAGAGGGGAAAGTGTCTCTTTCGCTATTAAACAACTGTGATCAGGGCACAAAAAATACCAGATTTACAGCAAATGTATAAAAAAGCCACAGCCTCTCTGAATCAATTGCTCCAGCTAGCAAGAGATCCAGCCCGAGCATAGGGCCAGGAGTCAGGGCTCCTGGGTGCCGTATCCAGCTCCGCGTCTGACTCACTGTGAAGTCACTGCCCTGCTCTGTGCCTCAGTTTCCTCACATCTCTACAATTACATTACATAGTCATCTAACCCACCGGGGGCAAGAGGCAGAGAGCAACTGTGCCCCTAAAAGCACCATCTAAGTATCGAGACCCGTCCCTGCCCTGGAAACACACAGACAGTTAATCTCCAGGGCCACCTGTCCAGCCCCTTCCAGCCGCCCTCAGCTACTGACCTGACTACAACAAAGCAGCCGCCCCTGCTTTCCAGCGGAAGGGCCAGATCCTGCTCTATTATGGCCATGTAGCCTATGTACCTCTGTCCAAACATAAAGTAAAAACCCTCCAGATTTACTCCAGTGTAACTGAGATCAAAAGCAGCCCTGAGCCTGTCTGCCCTGATCCCACAGGCCCCTCCCAGCAGTGTCCGCTGGGCGGCACCTCGTGACTTTGTTTTGTCTTTCCAGGCCTGTGTCAGGGCTCCCCAAGCCGGCAGTGCCCTGCGGGGCCATGGGGGCGGCTGCCTGCTCCAGCCCCCTCCTTCGGGGGTGACGCAAGAAACTCAGGGAGGAGAAAGAAAAAAAAATCCCAAAACATTCAAACCAACAGGCGTCAAAAGAGCCTCGCTGGATTTTCTCCCAAGCGTCTCAGACAGAGCTTCTTAATTAGCCATGGATGGGTTATGTAACAAGCGAAGACAGTGCCTGCCCTGGGGGAAAGAGAGCTGCAGAGGCCACTGATCTCTTGCTCTGCCCCCACCCCCAGTCCTGCCGCCCTGGCATGGGCCCGCAGCCAGGCACCAAACTGAACTGTCTGTGCCAAACGGCATCTTCCCTAACCCACAGAACAGAACTTCCGTGCACAGCTCGGCTGGGCCCCCACGATGCCCATTTACAGCAGGGAAACCCAGAGTCATGGCCCCCTCCCCAGCCTGATATGGACGTTCCCTGGTGTAAGGAGAAAGCAGAATTTGGCCTGATAATGCTCCTGTTGATTATTGTACATGACGGGGGGCAGCCTCCCCCCAACAGAACACAGGCTGAGAGTCTTAGTATGACTGTCATTGTATTACCCTAGTGCTCAGCAGCTCCCCTCGTGGATCAGGACCCCAGTGTGCTAGGTGCTGTACAAACCCCAAATAGTTTCTCCCTCAAAGAGCAGGACTCACGCTCCAGGCACAGGGGTGGTGCTCCCTTGAGCCACGCGGTTACTTGACTCCCTGCAGCCAGAGGACTAGTCAGCTTAAAGCCAAGACAGGAATAAGTCAGGCATTGCTCACCCCCAACCTTGACCTGGAGAGACCCTGCGCCCCCAGGGATTGGAGAAAAGTTCAGCCTCAACTCTTGGCCCCTCTGCTGAATGAATAGGGCCAGGGAGGCCTACCCCACTGGGAACCCCGCTGAGGCCTGCCAAACTCATTTCACGCAGGGCACTGAACACCCACACCCTGCCTCCCCTCGTGGGGAGCTGAACGAGCAGCTCAACGGGAAAAGGAGCCACCCAATCTCATGGGAGGTGGGTGTTAACAACGCTACATAGGCATCGACCCCAGTAATAACGGGTGAAATTCCCTGCTTGTGTAACCCACTGAAGTCAACAGCTATGCCAGCAGAGAATTTGGTCCGATCATAACAGTAACAAAGCCAGTTGCTCAGGCTATTCGGTTTATGCAAGAGAAGGTTCAGGAGTGACCTGAGCGCGCTGTGTAAGAAGCGACCCAGGAAAGAGAGTTCATAGAGGGAAGGACTCTCTCATGGAGCAGACCAAGGCCGCCAGACTTCCTGCGGCTGGCAGCTAAAGCAAGATCAGAAATGAGGTGCCCATTTTTAATAGCAAGGGGAATGAATCGGCCAGGGACATGGTGGGGTTTCCAGCTCCTGGAGTCATTGATTCGAGACTGCAGTCATGGTCCAGCCCAAACAAGAGATGGGCTTGCTGCAGTGATCCTGGGGGAAAGTTGATGGCGCGGGCTATGCAGGAGGTCAGATGAGCTGATCAGAATGGGCCCGTCAGCCTTACACAGCTATTAATCTGCTAATTAGTTCCCACTGGCCTCTCTTACTGCAGGTAAATCCCATCCACCAGTGCCGCCTGCCTAACAGCCAGGGGGTTTCCATGGAATAAGCCACTGGAAGTTCTTGGCAGGCAAACCTGGGACATGCCTGGGAACAACAGCCCAATAATCTCTGGAGATGTTCTGGGCAGTTAAGTAAAAGGACCTGATTCTCGGCAGCTACTGACATTGAAGCCCCGTTGTGCTGGGTGCTGCAGCGAGAGCTCACAGCCCAAGTAGGTTGGGACAAAGGAAGGATCATTCTTGCCATTTTGGGGCTGGGCTAGAGAAGTCCCGACTTGCCCAGTGATCAGGCAGGGTCAGGGAGAGCCAGGAACTGCACCCAGGCCTCTTGGCCCGGCTGGTTCCCCAACGCCCTGCACCAGAGCAAAGGGCTGTGAGATGCTGCCAGGTCAATCTGCAGGGCCGTGGATGACAGGATGAGGTGCAGGGCGATGGGCCGGCAGGCTCCCTGGGTCCCAGTCCAGGGCTTTGGCCCAAGCCCACCTTTCTAGTCCCTGGGAGCCGCAGGCATTCAGCATGTCCCAACTGCAGCCGTCCCCCAGCACCTCCCATCACAGGGGCTCTGTGTACTTTGGGAACGTTCCCAAATGCAGCCTCCCACCCTCTCAGCAGGGTCATCAGTTCTGCCAGGCGGGGGGAAACTGAGGCACAGAGAGGCCAAGTGACTCACCCAAAGACACACAGGCCTGGTCCACACTTAACAATGAGATCGACTCAGCTACGTCGCCCAGGGCTGTGACACATTTCATGGCCCGAGCGCTGTAGATAGGTCGACTGACCCCCCCCGGGGCAGACACAGCCAGGATGCCAGAGGGATTCTCCTGTCGTCCTCGCTACCGCCTCAGAGAAGGGGATTAACCCGCGGGACGGGGCCCCCCTCCCATTGCTGTGGGACGGGTCTGTGCTCTGGCGGGATCCCTGCAGCACCATGGCTGGCCCAGGGAGCCAGCGGCGGAGTGAGGGCTGGGGAGAGCCAGGCTGCTGGAGGGAGAGGGGCCCAAGGCCCCCTTGCAGGGGGCTCAGAGACGTTCGCAGCCCAGACACCCCAGATGCTGCTGGAGCCATCAGCAGGCCCCATCCCCAGCCTGCTCTCTGCGGCTGCTGATAAAGGCTCCTGCTACAGCGGCAGTTTCGATATTTGGCCGCTCGGTGGCTCCAAAGCTCAGCAGCAGCCAGGATGGGGCAGGCCGGTGGTGTGGGAAGAGCTGGCTGCATTCAGCTGTCTCCAGGGGCCCTGATCTTCCCCCGTGGGCTCCTTTACCCCTGGGGAAGACACTGACCCACAGGCGCCAGGTTTGGCACCCGGTGCAGGGTCAGGGCAAGGGGTGCAGGAACCGGCCCCGACACGGCGGGACGCTGGTGGGGAAGCACATTGCCCTGCCGAGCTGGGATCCCCACAAGGATCCCTTTAGCCTGGCTGGCAGCAGGTTAAACTTGTGTCCGAGGTGCCCTCGGACCCTGGGGGGCTTCCCGGTGAGACCCTCATGGCACTGGAGAGCAGCAGCCAGTGGGAGGCGCCCTCCAGCCCCGGCAACCTGCGCATGTGCACAGCCCAGAGCGAGGGTCCAGCTGCCGCGGTGCTCTGCCCCGATCTGTCGCGTGAACCCCCCAGGCTCTGCCCCACCCATGTCCCACTCAGCCTCTGGTCCCAACGCTCCCTCGCAGGGGTGGCCGGGGGCATCTCAACTGGGCAGCACCAGTGTGAGGATGGTGCTGATCCTTGGCTGCCTTTGCCCGGCCTGTGCCCGCAGCTCAGATCTCTGGGAGTCACCTGGGCTGGTAAATTTCCAGCTGTGCCAATGGACCGAGCCTGTTACAACAGGCATGTGGGCAGATGGGGGAATGGCTGGGATAATTAATCCCCCTCACCCTCAGGGGTCTGCCAGTGAAACCCATGTGCAGTCCAGTGGGTCACCTGGGAGGGGTCACTGCAACCTCGGGCGGGTCTCTCCTGTGCCAGGCTGCCTAGTGCCAGCAGGGTGCTGCCTCTCTCATTGTGTCCTCTGCTGAGCTCTGCCCGGGGGCATGCCAGTGTGCGGTGACCCTCCCTCAGGCACAGAGCAGCAGGGCTGGGGCCAGCGGCGCAGGGAGGAGCCGTGGGGCAGACCGGCAGCTTGGGTGAAAAATCAGCCCATCGCTCCGTGGGCCGACAGCTGAGTGGGATGCCGGTGGCGCTTAGCTCCAGCCACGGAGGGGCTGCTGCGATGGCTGTACAGTGTGTGGTAGTGGTCAGCGCCCGGGCCGGGGAGCCAGAACTCCTGGGTTCTACACCCTGCCCAGGGAAGGAGTCAGGCCTAGTGGTAAGGGGAGAGGACTGCACTGTCCCTCATTGCTTCATGTCGTGATGCATGCCGGACTGTCATGGGACTGAGCTGCATGTCCCTTCTAGGTCACTGGTTCAAAGCTGGCTGTTTCACAGCTCGCGGGAAGTGAGGGTGTTCAGGCTCGGTGCACTGACCTCTGGGCCAAACGGACTCAGTTGTCCTCGGCTCGAGTGGGGTCCCCCTAGGGATGGCAGGAGCAGGCTACAGGAGCTGCCGGTCCTGCCGTAGCTGCGCCATCCCTGTTCTGGGCACACAGACGCTCCAGGGGGACCCCCTGCCTGGCCCCTTCGCCCGCATGACATTCGCTTCGTTCCAAGGCCTGGAGGAAGGAATGAAAGGATCAGAGCAAGAGCAGCAGAACCGAACAACAGAGGAGAGGAAAGTCCCCACAGGCGAGACTGAAGTCGGTATCTGGAGCCTGGATGCTAAGGTGATGGGCACTCAACATGCGCCCACTGAACTGAGCATTTGGGGGATCCCGGCCCGGAGGGTGGGTGCCGAGCCTTTGAAAAGACAGAGCAAGCGGAACCGTTGCCTGAGCTCGTGCTGGTTTCTCCATTCCCGGCAATTTGGGAATCCAGACGGGAAGTTTTTCTAGAAGATCTGCCCTGGGAGTTGCTTTGGGGCAGGTCTCTGGCCTGGCGACCCCGGAGGTCAGACTCAGGGACCACAGCGGTCCCATCTGTAGGGCCTGGGAATCTCTGAATCTATCGGTCGATGTGTCTGGGAGTGGGGGGGCAGATGGATGGATACTATGCCCAGGTATTAGCAAAGTGCTCATGAGTCAGTCTTCCTGGCTGGGTCTGACTGTCTAAGTTATTAGCTTTCGGGGGCAGGAGCTGTCTCACGCTGGGCAGAAGGATCTCGATGCATTTCCCAGCACAAAGAAATAATGAATTCCTATTGAAAGGAGGATGTGCTGTCGTCTCACAGAACTGCTTTGATCTGGTTGGGGGGCCCTGGGCAGTCCATGGGATCATGACACCAACGATCACAGCAGCTAACCTGCCCTGCGTGCTGTTCCCCCAAAAGGTGGCAGCCCCCAGCCTTTGCCTGTCTCAGCAGCCGTGTTTGCACTGCGCTGCGGAAGGAAAGCTCCCAGCTTGGCTGGACTGCAATCCCTCTGCAGCAGAGAGCTTCCCGAGCCAAATTCCCCCTCCCCGCTTCCCTCTGCGCCTGGCAGCCCGGAGCTGAAATCTCCATTGCAGCAAACTGTCTCCAAGAGGCTGCACTGAGCCGAGCCTTATTGACAGGGCTGCCCTGCTCCGCAGGGACCAGCGCCCGCGTGTTTTGCTCGGCGAGAGGAGTTTCCTGCGGGCGGCCAGCGAGCACACCCAGCACCCAGCTCCTGCAGGCCCACGTGCCTGGCCTCCTCTCCCAGCCCTGCACATGTCTCTGCAGCAGGGATGTTTAGCAGGGAAGTTGTTGTGGCTAAAAATGGAGCAGCCCTCACATGCCTGGGCCACGTGATGCAGGCGCCACAAACAGCGCTCAGAGGGAGCGGCTGAAAACACCAGGAGGAGAAGGGGAGGGTAGCGCCTGGGCTCACGTGGGCTGGCGAGGAAAACACAAGCCCTAGGCTGGGTCAGAGGAGCAGAGCCAACTCCCAGGAGCACATGCCCGGCCTCCGTGCCAGCACGGCCGCTGCTCCGGGTTTGCCCAGATCCCTCGGCCTTAGGAGCGAAAAGGAACAAACAACAACAAGCCCCATCCTGATGGGAACGTGCAGGGAGCTCGGTCCCTCCCCGGTGCCCGCGGGCGCGGCCCTGGGCGTCTGTTTCGGCCAGCGGGGCCCAATCCTGAAGCGCACACAGGGGTTCCCAGGAGGAGAGCGGCATCTGTCAATCACCCTCAGGGACCCAACACATCCAGTGCGTTAGTCGGACAGCGGGGGAGAAAGTTGGGCCCAAATCCATCCCCAGGGTAACACCCTGGGTGCCGTGGGAGGTTTCCCAAAGCGCTCAGTAGGTCGGGGGCATGTGGGGTTCTGGCCATCACTGTAGAGTCGGGGCTCCAGGTGCCAAATGAAGTCTTTCAGCATGGTCTATTCTGGTCCGAGCTCCCGCCCCATCCAGGCCCCTTGTACTAACAGAGAACAAGAGACCCCGTCTCTGCCCCACGGGTTTGCAATCGAATTAAAGCAGGTGACAATCAATCGGGAAGGCTGGGGGAGGGAAGGTGCAGGCCAGATAAAGAGGATAAACAGGCAAAGTCCTTCCCCCACCCAGCCGTTATCAGCTGGCATCAGGGCAAGTCAAGAGGGAATGAAGGATGTATAGGGAGGCAGGGCAGCGTGCAGGCCCAGGGGCAGCCTGGCGGAAGGGTGAGAAGGGGCCTCCAGCAGGGATCAGTGTAACCCCGGGGCAGCATTGCCCACCCCAAGGGTTCAGAAATCCTGAGTCGAGCCCCCAGAACCCTGAGACCAGAAATCGTCCGTGGGGGCATTCCGCGCACTCGCCTTCCGGGCTCAGGGCCGTGTCTCTCACTCGCTGCTGCAAGCCCAGGGGCTGGAAACGTAGGCTGGCAGGGCTGCTGCCGTTCGTCCCTGTGCCCATGACTCCAGGAGCTGGGGGCTTTCAGGAATCCACCAAAGCTCCCGAGAGCGTCCTGAGCATGGATCTGAGCCACATCTAGAAACCACAAAACTACAGAGAAAAGCCCAAAAACTGACACAAAAACCTGAGGACAGGATTTTATAAACTACACCCCCGCCCGCCAGCCCACAGTGGCTCAGGCTCCCCTCCCCCCCAAAGCCTGCCAGGAGTTTGTCCATGCGGGAACAGTGACAAGCAGAGTGCAAGGGCACCGACCGTGCCCGCACCGATAAAAGCTTTTCCACATTTTTGTACACTCCGAAGCCACATAAGGTTCCTTTCCATACATGTCAAATGTTTGTGCAAGCCAGCGGCGAAGCAGGCCCTGGATTTCTCTGCACCGGAGCGAGGACCCCAGCGCCAGCCCCTTGTTCAAACACTTACAAACATGGGCTTTACCCCAGGGCCAGTGGTTTTTACCCCTGTGCAGGACGTTTCCACTGGGACTTGCACGGTGCAGCTATATCTGAGCAGTTCCCCAAACCACCAGCCCGACCCTTTTGCAATCTAGCAGGAGACCCAAATGCAGAAGCTGTTTCCTCCGTGATCTGCTTTCGAAATGGGGGGACTGCGACATGCCTTGGGAGCAGCGTGGATGGGGAACGACCTGGGCCCTGATCCTGCAAAGACCGACCCACACGCTTGAGTCTGAGCCAGGGCTAGCCCCCTTCCCTGGAACGCCACCGGGAACCCCGGGAATTGAGGCTTTGCAAGAGCCGGGCTCTAGTTTGCCAGAATTTCTGGTGACGCTGCTCTGAGGCTGCTGCATCCGGCAGGCAGGAATGTGGGCTGTCTCCCAAGGCAGGCAGTGGGTTAGGAGGAACAGCCAGTAACAGGAGTCCAGCCTATATTCCCTCCGCCTGGCAGCTCCTGCAATGCAGAGCAAGGGGGAGGCTGCTGGAAAGCTCTCACCCGCCACCTCCGCAGGCGTTAGACTGCACCAAAGCGGGGCGGGTCCCCGCGTCCTTGGGAAGGAGGAAAGGGAAAGCCTTGCACGGGCTGCAAGGGAGATCCTACAAGGACGCCTGGACAGCCTGCAGTAGGGGCTGGAGCACCCAGAGTGTAGACATGGTCCCAAGGCATTCATACACTATGTGGTCACTGCAGCTAGGTCAGGGCCCCGTGCAAACAAGTGCATTTACGCCAGAGGGGGACCCCTCCTAATTG
This sequence comes from Lepidochelys olivacea, assembly GCF_965140295.1. Classification (NCBI taxonomy): domain Eukaryota; kingdom Metazoa; phylum Chordata; order Testudines; family Cheloniidae; genus Lepidochelys; species Lepidochelys olivacea. The sequence continues at coordinate 16,421,507 of NC_140437.1, read as the reverse complement.
TTGTGCAAATCCCAGAGAGGCCCTAGACAGGATCGTTTCAAAGGGGGGCAATGCACAAGCGACCGCCCCGGCTCGTGCATCCCCCTGGCCTCTGGGGAGGGGTCAGTGCCCTTTGCCTTCTGCAGTCCCAAAAGTGACTCCAGGTTACCCTGCTCCCAGTGCCTGTTTGTGCCAGGGCAGCCCGGGCGGCTCCCTGCATGGCCAGCGCTTCCCAGGCCTGTGTCACAAGGGATGGCCTCAAGCTCGGGCCGCGGCCGGGAGCCTGCGTGGGGCCCAGTGCACGGAGCGGGAGGGGGCTCTTCACCGGTGCGTGACTTGCACCGCGGCAGGAGGCTGGGTGGCTGCAGAGTCGGGGTGTTACAACCACCTGTGTGCTGGCTCAGCTCCCTGCTGCACCACCCATGGGGTGATCGGCGAGCAGGGGGCCACGGCAGCCTGCTCCAGGCCGAGGTGCTGCACAGGGGGCTGTCCCCAGCCGGCTGCATAATTGCACTCAGCATGACAGACCCCAGGTCACCCCCCTTCCTCCCGCTCTTTTTTTGCAGTGTTGGTTTCAATTAAAGCAGCTTCTGTTTTGTGCAACCCCCTCGGCATGGTGCCTTTGTGTCTTGGGGGACAATTCCCTGGTTGCCTGGTTTTTATTTACTCCTTTCTCTTGGGGAGGGGAGGGGTTGGTCCTGGAGCTGAGCTGGCCTCGAAGCCCGTCAGATGACTTTGTGCTGTGAAGCTGGAATTTGCCTGGCAAAACCTCCAGGGGCGATCGGTTCTTGGCCTGGCAGCCTCGCCAGGCCCTTGGAGGAGGCTGGATTTCCTCTTCCTTGCCACGCGCCGAGACCTCGCTCACTGGCTGGAGGGGAGGGTCACGGTCTCGGACAGGAGAAATTGACCTGATGCGTGTCAAGACCAGGGAGCATTTGCTGATTTTCCCCGCCAGTGTATTGATACCTTGAAAAGCACCTTTCAGGGAACTCCCAGCAAAGGTTACTGCCTGGTGCTCCTTTGCTGCGATGAGATCCCAGCTCGAAACCCTTGCAGCTTTTGGGTCATCAGGCGGAGGGGCCTGAGCTCTGGCTAACAGCTGAGTAGGGCTGCGAATTCAGTTTGCACTGAAAGACAATGTTTGTTGAAGAAAAACTCTCCCCTGGCTCCAAGTGGGCTGTGTTTCTGCCTCCTCCAGCCCTGCCCTTTCACAGAAGCCCTCAGCCCCCAGGTTTTAAGGAGGAATAGTCAGAAGGAAAAACACGGACCATTTAAGGTAGAATTGAACTGATGTTGACTTGCAGGTCTGAATGCCCCCACTCCTTTTCCTTCCTTAACCTCGCTGGGGCAGAAACCACCAGGACTGGCAGTAACCCAGAGGTCCCGTCAAACAGTGGCGTAACAGGACTTTCGTCAGGGCCTGGGGCCAAATCCTGAGGTGGTGCAAATCAGCGCGGCTCAGCTGGTGTCAGGAGAGCTATCTGGATTTCCTCCAGCTGAGGAGCTTGGCCCTTATGTGTGTGTCTTTGCTGCAGAGGGGCCCAGAAAGGAGAATCGTTAGGGAACAAAATGTGACTCTCGAACGTCCCGTTCCTTCAATCAAAGTGGTTTGTCCCCAGCAGATAATTTGTTGCCGTCACATGCACCCTCCATGTCTGACACGTATTATATGGGCTGGCTGCAGCCGGGCAGCTGAGAGTCCTGCATTCTATACCCCCCACCTATGCCAGTGGCTTTCCTGGTGGTCTCGGGCCTGTCCCGTCTCTGTGCCTCAGTTTCCTTTGGGCTAATGGCTGCGCCTGACCTGCTGATGACACATGTTACGCGTCATTGTTTGTTAGGGTTATTAGGAACCCTATTGTTGGATATTAGGAAAAACTTTTTCACTAAGAGGGTGGTGAAACACTGGAATGCGTTACCTAGGGAGGTGGTAGAATCTCCTTCCTTAGAGGTTTTTAAGGTCAGGCTTGACAAAGCCCTGGCTGGGATGATTTAACTGGGAATTGGTCCTGCTTTGAGCAGGGGGTTGGACTGGATGACCTTCTGGGGTCCCTTCCAGCCCTGATATTCTATGATTCTATGATTCTATGAGGGTGGGTTATTCACTTGGGGGCGGTGGAATTGGCTTGTCACAAAGCCTCTCATTGGAAGCTGCAGGCTCTGAAGAAGTGTGTTTGTGGGGGGGGGGGGGGATTAGCTAATCCTCGTATTAAACACTCGATGTGCAATGGTGTCAGAGAGCTCCCACTGCGCGCTTGATTTGGCCTGTTCCCCAGGGGGTGGGGCTGACCTAAGGAACCCTTATGACGAGGAGCAATCACCCCGGGCTCTGCGGGAGCACTTTTTATCCCTTGGCCTCAAAGCGCTGTACAAGAGAGGTCAGTAGCATGATCCCCAGCGGGGAAAACTGAGGCAGGGCAAGGCAATGACCCAAAGGCCAGTGGTAGACCTGGCAATAGAATCTGTGTTCCCCCTCTAGTGCTCTGCGTGGCCTTACTCATGTGAGCCAGCCTTTCTCTCAGGAGTAAAGCCCTTGAATCCAATGGGACTGCTCACACGAGCTGATTCGAGGTCCTTCGATGCAGATTCGGGGAGCACTCATAGCCTTTCCTCCAAGCCGCCCGGTGGGGTTACTCCGGTGACGGGTGTTTGCAGAGTGAGACCCCACCAGGGGATGTAACACAGATCACTGTGCTTAATGCCATGCAGTATTGACTCTATACAGACTCCGCTTGCCTTCTGGAGCTGCAGCCTCATGTAAAAAGCCCTTTCCTGGAACAAGTTTTAATAAGATAAAGAATCTGGCCGTGGCCAGCCTGGAAGTAAAAATAACCCCTTACGCACACAGGTGCGAACTGGGAGTGTGTGATGTGCCAAGTCACGTGGCATAGCAGCTGGGCACAGCCAGGAGCTGGGACCCACAGGGCACGGAGACTTGTCTCCTCAACCCCAGAGGAGATTTACTGCCCAGTGTCTCCCCTTCATCCCCAAATGCAAAAGGCCTTTTGGGGTCTGTTTTTAAGCTGCACAGCTGTGTCCTTGTGATTCCCAGCAGCACAGCCCGGCTGTGACAGTCTCCTCCCACAGAGGGCTAGAGGGCAGCAGTGGATCTGAGCTTAGCCTGTTTTTCTTGGGAGGTCTGGAGTGTGAAGGGACAAGTCCAGGATAAAAGGATTTCCTGGTGGCACCAGTCAGGGGATTGTGTGCCCTGGGCAGGAAGCTACATTCAGCTCCCTACGGGAGAAGCATAGTTCAGCTCTCCAGGGGACAGGCTGCAGTCATCCAGTATACGGGCAACTGTCTCCAGCTCCACAGGGGCGCACGGCATGATTAGGAATATTTAGATATTATTTGTTCAGCAGTAGGGCCCGGAGGTCCAGTGAGGGATCGGGCCCCAGTGAGCTAGTTGCTGTGTGCACCTCTGACAATATCTTACATTGACGCAGGAATCTGTATTCAAGTCTCTCGGGGACACGCAGCAGCGACGGTGGGGAGCAGGAGGTAGCCCGGGGCCTGACACCGCGTTCCCAGGGCGTCCCCCACTGGACTGCCTCCAGCGCAGGGCCTGGCTTAGGATCCATGTTGCTATCCCACTGCTTTAGAATAGCTCTGAGTCCCCGGAGGGCTGGAGCCAGTGCTCTCCGGAGCCAACAGAAACACTCCCGTTGACTTGGGGCCAGTATTTCGCTAATCCAAGGTAGATGGGTGGGGCTACAATTTGGCCTTGGTCAGCATAAGGGACCCTGGCTGGAGATCCTGGGACTCAGACCAGGGCAGAGAAGCAGCTGGTTTAGAAATAGGTATTATTTATTCACGTAGTAGCGGCCGTGGTGTTCCAGGTGTGGACCAAGACCCCAGTGTGCCAGGCGCTGTACAAACACAGAGCAAAAAAGCCAGTCCCTGCCCCAAAGAGCCGCAAAGCGCTTGCGGATTGCAAAGCCAGTCCCTGCCCCAAATTGCAAAGCGCTTGCGGATCCCTGGATGAAAGTTGCCATGGAAATGCAAACTATCACTGGTCAGTAACATGGTGCATGGGAGCAGAATGTGTTCCTGCCGTCTGACAAATCAGGGCAGCAGAACGCACCTGTCCATTGCCGTTCTTATCACCAGATAACGAAAAGGAATGTTTGAAATGAGGTGTTGGAATCAGTTGTAAAATGCAAAGTCTCATAAACAGATCTCTCTGCCTCCGAGCAGCATGTAGCTCCACCCCCGCAAACGCACAGCCCCTGGGAGCATTCCAGTCACTCCTTACATTTCCTGCAGAACCGGTGGGGGGTGCTCGAGGGCACAGCACTGGTTTTGTGAAGGTCCTACATAAACTTTGTCTTTGGTCAGCTTGGGACAGGGAAGGGTGAACAGGCTTAGCAGACGCAGGAAAAGCCGATAACCTCTCCCTTGCCATCAGCTTTAGCATCCTGTGGCCAGATCCTGGTGGTGATCTCTGACTTCAGCGGCACTGGGTCAATTGACACCAGCTGAGGATCCGGAACCTAGGGGCTGCTACACTGGATCAGACCCCAGCGCCCCTGACAGTGGCCTGTCTCAGGCAGGGGCCAGCGCCGGGTGTTTCAGAGGAAGGCACGAGAACCTCACGGTGGGAAGTTAGACTCAAAGATTCTTCCTATCCCTGGCCAGGCTATTTCAGGCCAGATCCATCCCTGGTGTAACTCTCTTGGAAGGAATGTGGCCCCTTAATAACCCTAGCTGCCACAAGCTATGCAGGGCACAGGTGCTGAGCATTCACACAGCTCAGGGGCCCTGCAGCCGCTCCATGTCCCCAACAATCAGAGACTGTTTCTATCTAGCAGCCCAATGTGAAGCAACTTGGTTTGCGGTTTTTGTTAAGCCCCAGGGGTGCTCCCAGGGATACAGACTCTCCCCAGATCAGCCACTGAGGACACAGGGCAAGTTGGAGGTGGGAGGGCTGCAGGGCCGGTCCCACGCTCTGCAATCCTGCTCCCGGCTGCCAAGGTCATGTTCGAGGTGCCGCTTCCCAGTGCAAGGGGTTGCTGCAGTGGTTGTGGGTGGCTGTGTTTTCTGTGTTGAAAATGACTAGCTTAGGTCAGGACTGATTCTAGCGGCCCTAGAACATGGGTGTGGAGGGGAAGGGAGCTCCCTGGCAGGCAGGGAGAATCCCAGGCGTCTGCAGAGACAGCGTGAAGGGCAGCTGTGCATGCCTGAAACTGGGCTCCGGCCAGACAGTCCCTTCTGGGCTGGGAATCCAGGCAAGTGACGGTGCACCAGGCAGGGTTGATGCACGAAGGCCCTGGTCACTTTTCAGTCCCCCTTGCTGGAGGCAGACAGGATCTGAAGTTCACCCCGGCAAGCCCCGCCCGGGCTAGACGAGGCAAAGAGGGGTCAGCTGACAGGTTCAAGGTGACTCAGGGAAGGAGTGGTTTACACAGAATTAGGCAGTGGCCTCCCCGATCCCAGGCCGGATGAGCACACGACCTCTTCACCCCTTTGCCTGAACCTGTCAGGGCACTGAAACCGATGGCAAAGCGCCCGTTCAACAGGCAGGCAGGGCTGTTTTCCGGTAGGCTCTGAGCCTCAATAGGTAAAGAAAACCAGCCAGTCGGCAAGCGGGGAGATACAAACAGCGTTGGGTATTTAGGATCCTTTCCTCCCAGCATCAAAGCAACCTCACATTGCTCAAGCTTCAATGTGGCTATATGTTTGTGAGTCATAATTAAATAAACGATAACATGGGAAGTGGATCAGGGTTTAGGATTTCCATCTGCGGTCAGGAGGAACCTGCCACATTGGTGCCAGACACAGATAAGCCCATGACAAGGATTGGTGGAGAAATTCCATATAAATCCTGCTAGTTATTCTGAATGGCTCAGTGAAGGTGGGATTGCAGAGCAGGGAAATCTGCCAGTGACCTTGGCTATCAACGGGTTCTGGGATCGTGCTTCAGGGGTTCCTCAGACCCACCCCTGGTTGGCCAGAATGCCATCAAAACATCTTGGCCTCAGACAGAGCAGCGGCAGGGCAAGGGGATGGAACTGACCGTGTTTATATGGATCTAGTGATGTTTTAAGAACTGGTTAAAATTTCTCATTCAAAAAAAAGTTTCTGATCAAATCGAGCCTTTAAAACAACATTTTTTTTTTCCCTCGCAAGTTTTGTTTCTTTCAAAATTTTCCAGGTTTTCATCAAAAAAGCAGAAAAGTTTCTGCCCCCAAAAAGTCAAAAAATCTCCTCCCTCGAGTGTGTATTTTCTTGTACATTTCTTAATGGAAAATAGCAGCATTTTCCGACCACTTTTACTGGCATTGGTTTGCTTTGGGGTCTCTGGCTGAGTGAGGCGGATTTCAGACCAGGGGCTATGTGGGTGGCAGGCCTACCTGCCCCAAGGGATGCCAGAGCAGGGGCCTTTAGCTTTCAGCCCATACATTGCTCTAAGCTCTTCCTCAGTGTGACACACCCTACAGATTGAAGCGAGAGAAGCAACTAACTCCTGGAGGAAGTCCCAAGGTAGGCGCCATGAGACAGTTTTGCTATGCCCAAGAAGCACATCTCACACACCGGCCTGGGAAACGTGTCTCCTGTCAACAGCCTTGGCAGCTTTCCCGGCAGGCAAGCACAGGTGATGTTGAGTTTAGAAAGAGTTCCTTGAAGTCCCTGCCCTTCCTGTAATGACTGGTTTTAAAGAAGGATCTTTGCTGGTGTCATGGGGTAATTTGTCTTTGTTTTGGCTGTTGACACGTTGCTGGTTGCACATGATATGCCTGCTTGGAAGTCCATGAAAAAGATCTTGCTCTGGCTCTGCTGATTTGGAATGGCTCTGCAATATGTGATGAATACTATGACCTAGTTATTGGGGTGTTTACTGTGTGTCTATACTGGATTACATCAACAGGGCTACCTGGGAAAACAGGCAGGCAGGAAAAAGAATGGCTCAAGAGAAGCCAGCTCTCATCAGGTACTTAAGACTCTTAAGGGACAATGCTGGAGCTAGTAGCTTTGAGCATTCTGGCTCTCTGGCCAGCAGGACTGGTTTGGGCCAGAAGTCTAAGAACAGAAGAGCTGTGGGAGGATTAAAAGGATCTGTCTCTCAAGGGAAGGGGAGAGTTGTTTAGAAGAGGACCCCGGCTGGGACACAGGCAGCCACTGGGGTGACCAAAGAAGTTAGGTCTGCCTAGGTCACCCTCAGGGACGCTGAGCTGTTAGACACACCGCTAGATTGTCTGATGCTTTAAAATCCCCTTTTGTCCTTACTACAAAACGTTTACGGAGCTGTCTGGTCACCACGTTCGGCACTGGGCCCAGACTTCCAAAGAGAAGAACTGTGAATGCTGAACGTAGCTGGACCTGGGTTGATTGCCAGGGCACTGTGGCCTGGTCTAAGCGTGGGAGAACTGTGAAATTCCACCCAGGATAGGGAACGGCAGGAGGGCTGGGGGCAGGGGTGGGGGGAGTGCTGGCACTCAGGGAGACCAGAGAGTCCTGCCCTCTCTGGAACCGACAGAAGGCACAAATCAGAGAACTGCTGGTTACTGACTTCAAAGACGGTATCAATGACGATTATTATCCCTTTCACCACCTGGGCAATGAACAACTTGTTCTGCAGGTGCGAGCCCTTATTTCCCAACGACTGGCCTGTCGAAATGTGCCAGAGAACCCAAGGGATAACTGTTAACGCTACCTGACCTAAATCTGCACTGCAGCGGGGCTGGCCTGGCCTTGCTACCGGGCACCGCCGCCCGCCGCAGGGTACAGGCAGCCCTGGGGACAGTGCAAAACTGGGGCGGCGGAGTGTGTGCGTGGGTGCGTCCCTCCTTTGAAAACCTCCCGAGCAACCGGTCCCCTTTTCTTTTGCATCCCACCAGAGCAGGCTGGTCAATTGCAAGTTGAGGCTCGATCTCCTTTGGCTGGTCACTGCGCATTCAGCAACACAGTGGGGGGGGGGGTCGGGGTGCCCCCTAAACTACCCGAGTCGGGGGGGGGCTATTTGGACGGGTGAGCTGGGGGGGGGGCTGCGTGCACGCCACGTCTGAGCCCTCACGCTTTGACGCCGCAGGCAGCGGAGTGGCTCCCCAGGAATCCCACCTGCTCCCGCCGCACGGGCTCCCGCACGCCGCAGGGCCCCGGGAACTACAAGTCCCGCCAGCCACCGGGCTGGGCGCGCGCCCCGGCCGCCTGCTGCTGCGCGCGCCCGCCCGCCCGCTCGCCGAAAGTGTGTCACTGGGGCACGAGGCGCTCCCCGGGAATCACATGGTGGATGCTCCGGAGCCGCGTGCCGGGGACTGCGCAGCTGCGGCGGGTCCCAGGCAAAGGGGCTGGCGCCGGAGCCCGGGCAGAGCGGGAGCAGCGCGGCGCCGGGAGAGGCAGCGGCGCGCCGAGCTCCTGTCCTGCCGGTGCCCAGCTCTGCAGCGGGGCGAAGCCCCGGCCCCGGCGCGTCCCTTGCTCCCGGGAAGGGAGTTTCTGAGCCGGGCTTGGGTGCCCGCGCGCCCCCAAGGATGGCAGCTCTGGACCCCAACAACAACACAGGTGATTTGCCCTTCAGATCGGCTTGTTCCCCGTCTCCCCGCTGCCCCCCCGCCCCGAGCCCGGCGCGGCCCCTCCGAAGTGGGGGTGATGATGCGCCCCCCCCCCGGTGCAGCGTGTGGGCGCCCCGGCCAGCCCCACTGGTTCCTTCTGCCTGCAGGGTGCGAGGGCACCGCTCCCCCCCCCCCGTCTCTGCTCCTTCCTAGCCGGTGCTCAGAGCCCCCCCCCGCTTGTGCGGGCTGTTGGGGGTGGAGACCCGGTCTGCCCACCCCGGGACGCTCTGGGGTCCCCCGGCGGTGCGGGAGCTGGGTGCACGCGGCTGCGGGGGTTCCCACGCTCCCCGGGGCGGCTCTTGTGGGGGAGTGGGAGGGGCTCGGTCTGAGCTCTCTGGGGCTAGCGGACTGGGAGGGGGCCCCGGGCCCCCGCTGGGTGAGGAGCAGGAGGGGGTTCGGGTTCCCAAGCTACCGTCGGCGTGTATTGGATGGGGACGGGGGCAGGAGGCAGCGCCCCCCGGCTCGCTCCCTGGGACCCCGGCCACGGGCAGCAGCGCAGCGCCCCCCGGCCTGGGACCAGGGTTAATCCGAGCAGGGAGCAGCTCCGGCTTCCTCGCTGCTCTGGTGTTAGGGGTGACCCCCCCCGCCCCCATGCCCGGCTCCGGCCCGGTGGGTGCTGGCTGGACGGGGGGGGGGGTCAGTGGGGTCACCCATCGCCCCCACTTCGGAAGGAGTCAGGTGGCCGCTGCTGGCTTCCTTGCCTCAGCCAGCTCCCTTGACCCCAGTGCAGGGGGCTGAGTTGGTCCCCACTTTTCCCTGGGGTGGCATCCTGGCCCCCCCCTCCCAGGGCTGCGGCCCCCCCTCCCAGGGCTGCGGCCCCCCCTCCCAGGGCTGCGGCCCCCCCTCCCAGGGCTGCGGCCCCCCCTCCCAGGGCTGCGGCCCCCCCTCCCAGGGCTGCGGCCCCCCCTCCCAGGGCTGCGGCCCCCCCGGCGCTCCCTTGTCACCCCTCCCAAGGCTGCAGCCCCCCCCGGCCCCTCCCCCCGGGGCTCCCCCTGCCTCACGTGTCCCCCTCCCTGGCACTGCCACGTGCGGACTTTGTTTTCCTCCCTTCCCCGCCCCGCCCCCTCCCATTGATCGCCTCCCCCGCAGGCCCCGCCCCGTGGGCTCCCGTGACGTCACACCAGGAAGCCTGGCGCTTCGTCTCCCCGCCCTTTTCAAAGTAAAAGGAAGCAGCCGCGCGGGGCGGTGACGCCATCGCCGGGGCAACGAGCGGCGGCCAATAGCGCGGCGGGGGCGGAGCAACGCGTGATGGGCAGGGCCTGGGGGCGGAGTAGCCACGTGCGGCCAGGACACGTGGAGCGGGGACGTGAGGCTGACAGAGCCGCGGAGAGCCTGGGAGTCGGGACCTCCGGCGGGCTGAGCCCCCCCCAGCAGGACCCCCCCCCCAGCCTAGCACGTGTCCCCCCAGCCCCCCAGGCTGAGCCCCCCCCCGGACCCCTGGCCTAGCCCCTGCCCCCCCAGGCTGAGCCCCCCCCCCCAAGCAGGACCCCTGGCCTAGCCCCTGCCCCCCTAGGCTGAGCCCCGCCCCCCCAGCAAGGCCTAGCCCCTGCCCCCCCAGGCTGAGCCCCCCCCCCAAGCAGGACCCCTGGCCTAGCCCCTGCCCCCCCAGGCTGAGCCCCCCCCCCAAGCAGGACCCCTGGCCTAGCCCCTGCCCCCCCAGGCTGAGCCCCCCCCCCAAGCAGGACCCCTGGCCTAGCCCCTGCCCCCCCAGGCTGAGCCCCCCCCCAAGCAGGACCCCTGGCCTAGCCCCTGCCCCTCTAGGCTGAGCCCCGCCCCCCCCCCAGCAAGGCCTAGCCCCTGCCCCCCCAGGCTGAGCCCCGCCCCCCCAGCAAGGCCTAGTCCCTGCCCTCCCAGGCTGAGCCCCCCCCCCCCCCAGCAGGACCCCTGGCCTAGTCCCTGCCCTCCCAGGCTGAGCCCCCCCCCCCCCCAGCAGGACCCCTGGCCTAGTCCCTGCCCTCCCAGGCTGAGCCCCCCCCCCCCCCAGCAGGACCCCTGGCCTAGTCCCTGCCCTCCCAGGCTGAGCCCCCCCCCCCCCAGCAGGACCCCTGGCCTAGTCCCTGCCCTCCCAGGCTGAGCCCCCCCCCCCCCCAGCAGGACCCCTGGCCTAGTCCCTGCCCTCCCAGGCTGAGCCCCCCCCCCCCCCCCAGCAGGACCCCTGGCCTAGTCCCTGCCCTCCCAGGCTGAGCCCCCCCCCCCCCAGCAGGACCCCTGGCCTAGTCCCTGCCCTCCCAGGCTGAGCCCACCCCCCAGCAGGACCCCTGGCCTAGTCCCTGCCCCCCCAGGCTGAGCCGACCCCCTGCTGAGTCCTTGGGATGTTGTGAAGGCCAAAGGTATGACAGGCTTGAAATAAGAACTAGATAAGTTCCCAGGGGGACAGGTCCGTCAATGGTTATTAGTTGGGGTCGTCAGGGACGCAACCCCAGGCTGTGGGTGTTCCTCTGACTGCCAGAAGCTGGGACTGGACACCACGGGATGGATCACTTGATGATTGCCTGTTATGTTCATTCCCTCTGAAGCACATGGCGTTGGCCGCTGTTGGTGGACAGGACGCTGGGGTAGATGGGCCATTGGTCTGACCCAGCCAATCCACAGGTCCCCCCTGCCACCTTAGGGCTACCCCAAGGCCCATGACCTGCCCTAGAGCCCTGGTTGCTCTCTCAGGGCTGTGCCTCTCCCATCTCATGGGGTGCTGACTCCTCATGGGGGTCTGTCTGTCTGTCCCCCACACATCCCCCTCTCTTATCTGGCTCCCATCACTAGCCTCACACTCTTAGATGTAGGTCCGCTGGGGGGGCAGGTCAGGGCTATTTTCCCTAGCGTAGGGATGGGCTCTGGCACAGAGAGGTTAAGGGACTTGCCCAAGGTTACACATGAGTCTGGGAGAACAGGGAATTGAACCTGGGTCTCTGAAGTCCTAGGCTAGGATCATGAGCCCTGCATGCTCCTTACTCTCTGCCCTATAGCCTGGCTCCATGTGCTGCCCCCAAACGGGTCTCCGGGAGGGAGTTTTGCCCCACAAACACAGGGCTGAATAAAAGTTGGACGGCAAAGCGGTTGCCATGGTGACTTTGTCACCCCAGATGATGACTGTCTGACTGGGGGCTCACTGCCCAGCATTACCCGCTGCGGGTGTGTGTACCAGCTGTGCTCTGCGGGGGGAGGGACACATGGCCCTGTCGGACAGCGTGCGTGAGAACAGCGCTGGCCACATGTCGAGGCGCTCCTGACTCCTCTGCAGGAGGCTGGTGTCCTCAGCAGTCCTGCAGCCTGGGTGGGCAGTGAGATTTCAGGGCTCACCGCTCTCACATGCCCCATGTGCCTCCCACAAGCCCCCTTGGACAGGTACCAGTCTCATCTGCAGAGCCCTTCCCAAGGCTGGAGGCAGCCTGGGGAGAGCTGGCTTTTGGGCGTGGTGAGCGAAGCGGTTGGGGTTTTGTGACCTACTTCCAGAGCTCTGTTTCCCAATCTGTGCTATTTAAAGACAAGGAAACAAATGCAGCAAAGCTGACGCTGCAGCTTGAGAATGATTGGAGCGAGGGGAGGGATTGGCGGCTGGCGTAGCAGACACTGCTTGTCCCTACATACACACAGCACCCTCTAGCTCAGCCGGGATTCCCCACCCCGCCCTGCTCCCTGACTGAATTCAAAGCCTTCCCAATTACGCCTCATTTAAAAAAAAGCCAATTGATTTTCCACCTTGCTGGTGTTGAAGGAGGAACCAGTGCTGAGGGGTCTCAATGCAGTTGACAGGGGGCTCTGGTTTTCCTCCCGCGTTCTCTGTTTATAGCTCTTGGTAGCTCTGTTCCCATTGGAAAAATCCTGGCAGGAGATATGATCTCTCCCTTGATCCAATTTCTCCTTCTGTTCCTACGTACCAAGAAGCAGCAAGGTGCAGAGGTGTGTGTGTGGGTGCAGCAGGGAACAGGACTCTTTCCCCCTTGTGTTGTAGGGAGGGGGCCTGGCTGCATTATCTCCTCAGCACCTGGCAGGAGTCAGTTTTCTCCCTAGGGTTGGGCTGGGTGCAGATTGGCATACCTTGACTTTCATACCCACTGACACCAGCTGAGGGGCAGATCCAGCCTGCTGGCTTTAAAACCCGCTGGCCTTACCTCGGGCTGCCAGCCTTTTAACAGCAGCTAAGTAAACGTTTCCCCAGTGAGCGTTTAGTGACTTAACCCCTGGCATTAGCCTCTCTCATGCAGATGCCGTGTATGCAGGTGGCTCGGAAGCCTTCCCGGGTGGATGAGAGAAGAGTTTAGTGATCCAGACCTGGGCCTTGGCTGCTTTCCTGGGGTCAGGAGCAGCAGTTGTTGGGCTGGAGGGAATAGTGACGAACAGGGATGAGACCTGGTGCAGAAGCAGATCGCACACGTGATCCTCCCTGCTTGTTTGTGGTCTGTTTCGCAAGGATGATCGTGTTTTTGCAGGAGGCTTCCTGGTCTCCATAGTATTTAGGGCTTGGCAGGCGCTGGGCATGGAGTCCCGCTGCCTCATCATTGTTGTTTTTCCTCTTAAGCGGTTTGGGTTTTCCCCAGTTCCCCCGGTTGCCTCCCCCTTTCCCCCACTGCTGCTGGCTGTGACACCTGCTCCCATCCCTGCCTCCCAAGGCCCCCTTGGCCGAGCTCCCGGTGCCCAAGATCTGGTCCCTTGGCCGCATGCCTGCCCCAGTGCTTCAAACCCTTCCCTTGTGTGCCTGGGGGCCCAGCTGAGCCTACCTCCCCAGCCTGCAGATGTAGGTCAGCAGCAGCTGGAGCATTTCAAAGCTCCAAGAGGAAAGAAGTGAGGGAGAAAGGCGAGGAGGAAGCAATGGCAGACGTGTGTAATTGCAAATCACCGGTGGTGCCTGCAAACCTGGCTGCCTGGAAGGGCCCGGAAAGGGTAGCCAGATCTTCAGGGGTGGGGGGATGTGTAGGAGAGGAGGTGGGGCTGGGGGCGTGAATGGACAGATGGACACACACATGTACATACTCCATGCATATACAGCCCCGCATGTATGCATGCCCCACGTACCCCCTCCTGCACTCAGACATCCCCCCCCGTACAGCCCCCTGCATGCACCCACTAGCCCAGACGTCAAGTGCTGTTTCTCTAGGTGTGTCATTGACTGAGGCTTAGGAAGAGCGTAATCCCTGAGGGGAGGGGCTGCATTTCCGGTGCTCCCCGTCTCCCCTGGCTGCTCCCCCCACCCGCGCTGCTGCCCTGCCTGTCCTTGGCCTGCTTGCTGCAATGCTGCGTCTTTCTACCTGTGCGCGACTGCAGCCTCCGCAGTGCAGAGAGGGGAGCTGCAGCTAAGGGACCTGGCAGGCTGAACCTGTGGGCAGGGGCTTCCCTCGCACAGAGACGGGGGGGGGGATCCAGGGTGCACCCTGGGGGCGGGGGGGTTAACACTAGACTGGCCAAGGCTCAGTAGAGTTGTGGCCAGGGAGAGCCCTGCAGGGGAACAGATGTGCCCAGCAGCAGTCCAGCTGCTCTCTGTCAGGGTGCTACTGGATTCCAGTCCCCCCCACCGTGCCCTTCACCCAAGCGCCATCAGGGCCAGTCTCAGCCACCCCGGGGCGAAATCCCCAGTCTCCTGGGAGGCAGGGCTGGCCCCAGGCTGTCTGGTGCCGGGTCACTAGGCAGGAGGGCGAGGCCAGCTGGGCTTTATCTGCTATTGACTCGCTCCCTTGGCCTCCCCATGCCTGACTATCTCCACAGGGGTCTGTGTGTGAGACAGGAGGGGTGTTATTGCTGGGGACTGGCCCCCCGGGGGGGGAGGCAGGTCCAGAGCAGGGGTGGCACAGTCAGGGGCGTAGAAATCTCGCCTCGCCCTCCCCTCGCTGTGCTGTGATTGCCTGTCCCAGAGACCTGCCCAACTCATTTCACACATGGGCCACCGAACAGCTGTCAGGCGGGGCAGCTTTTGCTCACAGCTGGGCTGGATTGAAGCTGGTGCCCCCTTGATGGGAAAGGCCCCGTGTCTCATTCCTCTCACCCCCGCCCTGAGCCATCTCGTCTGGGGAGGCCCCCCCAGCACTCACCTCGAGGGGGCGGCGCAGCCCTGGTCTCAGCCTCTCGCTCTGTCTCCCCAGGCGGCGTGATCAGCTACATCGGCTCCAGCGGCTCCTCGCCCAGCCGCACCAGCCCCGTCTCCCTGTGCAGCGACAGCTCCAACGGCAGCTTCCAGTCCGGCTCGCAGGCCTTCCCCTCCTACTTCCCGCCCTCGCCCACCGGCTCCCTGACCCACGACTCGCGGCCCTACGGCGCTGGGCTGCAGGGCTCGCGGGAGGATGGCTCCCCTTCCTCCTCGTCCTCCTCTTCCTCCTCCTCGTACAGCTCCTCCGGGACCTCCCCCGGGGGCCTGCAGGTCGCCATGGACGACGGGAGGCGCGTCTCTCCCAGCAAGACCACCAGCAACATCACCAGTGAGTGCTGGAGGTGGGGTGGGCACAGGGTGTGGGGAGACCCCCTGGGAAGGGCTGGGAGTGGTGGCTGTGGAGGGGCCCGGGGGTAGCTGTGGGTGGGCACTGGGGTACCTGTGGTGCCCTCTATCCCTGGCTGTTTCCCCTCGATCAGTCTGTCCTTGCAGGTGGGTGCTCTCTGGACCCCCTGCCCTCCCCAGCATGGCAGGCCACATACCTGCTGGGGATGCCGTGCCCCTGAGAGCGCCCCCGTCTGAGCAGTGGTGGGCACAGCAGCTAGACCTGCGCCGGGACAGCGGCCCGCCACGCAGGAAGGGAGACGGCCTGGCCGCCCCCAGGGGCTGGCTCCTGAGCGGGGCTGGGCGCTGCAGCCTCTCACCTGCGTGTCTCTTTCCCCTCCCAGAGCTGAACGGGATGGTTCTGCTTTGCAAAGTGTGTGGAGATGTCGCCTCAGGCTTCCACTATGGGGTCCATGCCTGCGAGGGCTGCAAGGTAAGGGGGCGGGACAGGGCAGGGCAGGGGGAGCTGTGGCGACAGGGGGCTCCTGCTGATCCAGCCCAGGTGGCTCAATCTGGGGAGGGAGGTGGGACCAGTGTCCTAGCACCTTGTTAATGTATTACCCCCCCGTCTGCCCCTCCAGCCAGCCAAGGGACTTGGGCATGGCTGGCAATGTCACACCTCTCCAGACAAGGCCTAACTATTCCCAAGTGGCTAATGATTGCGGGGGCCCTGCAGTGGCCAGAGTTTCACAATATTGTCTGGCCTCTTTGGGAGTCCAACTGGAGATGCCTTAAAGTCACGAGCCACTTGTGAAAATGTCCAGGCACTGAGCTTTCAAGGGATTTATTTTGGTTATTTTTATCCTCTAACTTCTGTCGCCTCCCTTCAAACTTGGCTTCATCTTCTTCTTCCCGCCCCCTGTCCTCGGTGGGGCCCAGAAAACAGCCCGTGTTGGATGTTTAGCGTCAGGCGCTTGCTTTCTCCCAGAACATTGGTGGTTTTCGGCACTGTTGGGGGAGAACGATCCTGTCGTTGGCTCCTGCGTAACTCGCCAACAGCTGTGACTGACCAGAAACGTTCACCGCTGGAGCATGCCAACGCTCGGTCCCGAACGATCATTGTTCCTGGGTCAGGACAATGATCGGGGGTGTGGGATGGAAATGGCGGCTCCTTGGGAATTCTAGGCAGGGCTCTGGCGACCGGACAGCACTTGGCTTGTTTATAGTAAACCTGGCATTGAAGGTAGCTTCAGCTGAAGGAAACAATTGTCTGGATTTTTTTCCCTCGAGCTTTGTCATTTCTGCTGGCTGCAAACAATTTCTCAAAGACAAATGCCAGTGGCAGGTCAGCGTGGAGGAGCGTGTGGCCAGCCCACGGGGCAGAGCTCCATCACGGGGTCAGGGCCTTGCATCCCACAGTGTTTTCTATCGTCCGCCTTCCTCGCTGTTTGAGATTGCCTGGCTCTGCCTCCCCGTGTCTCACCCTGTCTCTCTCTCTGTCTGTCTCAGGGTTTCTTCCGACGCAGCATTCAGCAAAACATCCAGTACAAAAAGTGCCTGAAAAATGAGAACTGCTCCATCATCCGGATCAACCGGAACCGGTGCCAGCAGTGCCGCTTCAAGAAATGTCTGTCAGTCGGCATGTCCCGGGACGGTGAGTTCCCGCCTGGCGTGGTGGGGGAGGAGGCAGGGCAGGCTCCCCCCGGCACTGTGGTGCCCTCCCCTCCCCCTTCCATAATGGCATGCCCCGAGCAGTGTCTGGCTTCTACGCACTGTTCAAATAACACATCTTCCACACCCCTTTATTCGTGGTGCTGAGAGGCTGCGGTCAGGGATCGGGGTCCCGTTGCGCCAGGTGCTGCACGTCCATGAAACCCCTGCTCCAAAGGGCCCGCGCTGTCAGCTGGGAGGTCATTGTTGATTCCCCTGTTTTACTGGGCGTGTGGCTGGCCCCACGGACACTGGGTTGGGATGGTTCCGCAGCTGGGTTGGGAGCTCCTGGCTCTCTGAGATGCTGCCGCTAGGCCAGGGCGTGTGCCAGTGGCTATGAGGGGGAGTGGATTGGGGAGGGGAGATCAGCTTGCTCTGCCCCTGTCTGCTGCCGTGGGGTGCATGGTGGTCTGGAGGTGCCTGGGTCGCTCAGCGCAGCTGCGGAGGGTGGGGGGCATCTGCTGGTGTCTGGGCCCCCCCCCGTATGCTAATCTCCATCCCCCCCGTTTCCGCAGCCGTGCGCTTCGGGCGCATCCCCAAGCGTGAGAAGCAGCGGATGCTGGCGGAGATGCAGAGTGCCATGAACAACATGGCCAACAACCAGCTGAGCGGGCAGTGCCCACCGGAGGGCTCCCCGCTGGGGCACCCCCAGCCTGCCAACCCACTGCCGTGCCATCAGCCCCAGCTCCCCGCCTCCCCACTGCAGCAGCAGCCCTGCTTCTCTCAGTTCCCCCAGCAGCTGACGCCCCCCCGCTCCCCCAGCCCCACGGAGGCCATGGACGACGTCATCTCGCAGGTGACCAAGGCGCACAAGGAGATCTTCATCTACGCCCACGACAAGCTGGGCACGGCGCTGCCCTTGCCGCGGCCCTGCGACGACAACGCCCGCAACTGGGAGAACCGCCGCTGTGCCAACGGCTACCAGGGCAACAGCCTCTATCGCCATGACAACAACAACCTGCCCCACCCCGACGCCTCCCGCTTCCCCGCCTGGCACTCCAGCTCCTGCCCCCAGAACAACATGAACAGCCATAGGCTGTGCCCCACCGGCTACCCCTCCTTGGCCGAGGATGCAGAGACCCCGGCAGGCCCATGGGAAAGGGGCACCAAGGACATCCTGCTGGTGAGTGCCAGAGCCCCATGAGGGTATTTCCAGCTGGGATGCGCCCCCCCCCCCCATGCCTCAGGGTATTTTTAACCTCTAATCACTAGTAATCGTCTGGTCTCTGAGGCCAGAACATCAGAGCCGGTCCCGTCCCTGGCAGTGTGGAGCTGAGGCCGCCTTGGTGGGGGGCAGAGGGGGATGTGGCATTAAGGCCCCAGAGTTGCGGGGTTTTATCTCTGTTAAAGAGGGAGAGGAGTTTTGCAGGGATTGGCTCCTGCTGGGTCCCAGTCACTGGGATCTGGTGCAGTGGCCCCGGTACAGGGAATGGGGCTGGCTGGGGCTGGGGACCGGCCCTCTCGCGCCGCGTCTGAGGTCGCTCCCCCCCCCCCCCACCCAGGCATGCCCCATGAACGCGCACCCGCACGGCAGGAGGGGCCACACCGTCCAGGAGATCTGGGAGGATTTCTCGCTGAGCTTCACGCCCGCCGTCCGGGAGGTGGTGGAGTTTGCCAAGCACATACCGGGCTTCAAGGACCTGTCGCAGCACGACCAAGTGGCCCTTCTTAAAGCCGGCACCTTCGAGGTAGGTCTGGGGCCTTCGCTTCTCCTGCCAGCTGTCCTCGGCAGCAGCTCTCCGCTCACAGGGCCCCCCTCGGGGGCACTGCCCTGCGGTCGTTAGCAGTGGCTGGGCTGCAGGGGCGCCTGTTTCAAAGCAGCCCATGAAACCAGAGCCCTGGGGCCTCCCCCAAAGCCAGTTACTGAGCGAGAGCTGCTCCCTCCATCTCTCCCCCCGCCCCAAACCAATCTCCTGTAATGGGTCCCTCTCCTTAGGGGAGGGGGCAGCCCCACTGGGCGTTGATTCCTGTGGCCACCTCTCTGGCACCCCAGGAGGGCAGCGACGCCTTGCTGGGTCTGTGCTGGGGAACCTGCTGTCCGTTCTCCATGGCCACTGTGCCCTTGGTTCTGCCCCTTCCGATCGCAGGTGCCTGGTCCGCGGCCCTGCCCGGCTGTTGGGAGCCCCGTGCCTGGCAGGGCGCGTGGGCCAGGCCGTCACCGCTCTCATCTCCCCCGTGCCAGGTGCTTATGGTGAGATTCGCCCCCCTGTTCAACGTGAAGGAGCAGACCGTGATGTTCATGAGCCGGACGACCTACAGCCTGGGGGAGCTGTGGGGGATGGGCATGGGCGACCTGCTCAGCTCCATGTTCGAGTTCAGCGAGAAGCTCGGCTCCCTGGAGCTCACCGAGGAGGAGCTGGGTCTCTTCACCGCCGTCGTGCTGGTCTCGGCAGGTGGGTCACGAGCCCCCGGCTGAGCCACAGGGCAGGGGGCCCGGGCGTCCACTGCCTGCTGCTGGCATCCAGGGTCAGGGATCTGGGAGAGCAGGCAGGGGAGGGGAATCTGGAAGCAAAGATCTGAATGGAACCAGGCGGCTGCGATCCCAGGCGGGAGATCTGGTGCGTCAGGGGAGGCAGGGGAAGCTGGGCCGTGGGCTGCTGGTGGTCTCTCCCCGGCTCACGGTGCGTTTTCCCCCCCGCGGGACAGACCGCTCCGGCATGGAGAACACGGCGTCAGTGGAGCAGCTGCAGGAGACCCTGATCCGCGCCCTGCGCACGCTGATCCTCAAGAACCACCCCACGGAGACCTCGCGCTTCACCAAGCTGCTGCTCAAGCTGCCCGACCTGCGCACCCTGAACAACATGCATTCAGAGAAGCTGCTGTCCTTCCGCATCGACGCCCAGTAGGGCTCCCCCCGCCCTCCCGCCCCGGGACCCTCCGCAGAGAAACCCACCAGACTCTCTTGCTGCTGACGAGGCAGCCAGGACAGAGCCCCCTGGGGCGGCCGACCCCTGTAAATAGTGATCTGTGTATATTGGAGTCATGTTCTCTGTTGCTGCTGCCCCCCGTGGAGGGCTGGAGCCCAGCTCTGTCTGAGCCACACGGGAAATAATATATTGAAACCAACGCCATGGCCTGGACCGTCCCTTCGTGAGCGAGCCAGGCCCCTGCTCCTGTCCGGCGGCGAGGGCACCCCTGCCTGCTGCTCGCTGTGAAGGGGGAGGGGGAGCTGGATGCCTGGGTTCTGCTTTCTGTGGGAAGGGGATAGGTGTGCGGGAGCCACGACTCCTGGCCTTTAGCTGCAGTGCTGGGAGGGCCGGGGGCCAGAGTGGGCCGGGAGCTGGGACTCCTGGGCTCTGTTCCCAGCTGCGCCACCAAACGTGCTGCAAGCCCTTGGGAAGTGGCTCGCCGAGCTGGGGAGTTTCTGGGGCCGGGCCCAGCAGCAACTCCAGCCTAGGCACTGGCCTCGCCCCAGCCGTCGGCGTCAACACCTTGAACCCCAGCCCAGGGCATGTGGCTGGCTGCTGCAGCGTGCCCCAGCCACCATTCCTGTCCCTCAGGGCATGGGGCACGCCGAGTGGCTGCAGGGGAAGGTTATCCTGCCTATGCCCCCCCCCGGCCTCACGGTAGCCCCGGACCCAGCTCATGCCACGTGCT
Organism: Lepidochelys olivacea; assembly: GCF_965140295.1. NCBI lineage: Eukaryota > Metazoa > Chordata > Testudines > Cheloniidae > Lepidochelys > Lepidochelys olivacea. Next base: position 16,401,272 of record NC_140437.1, on the reverse strand, counting down.
GGGGAGGACTCTAGCTTCAGCCTGGGCAAGTGAAGTGCAGGCCTGTTTTGCCAGGTGACTGCTGCCCCCAAGGCAAGCTGCAGCGCCCCCATGACCCATAGCACCAGGCTAGAAATCCCCTCCCCCCCCGCCCCAATTTGGCTCAGGTATCCCTCTGGGTGGGGGCAGTGCCCCACAGCCCTGCCCCCCAACGCTCACCCCCCATTCTGCAGCCTCCTGGGGTGATAGGGCGCCCACCCCTGCCCTCCCGGCTGGACACAGAAATCAGAGGCCAGCGGGGCGGTGGGGGTGGGGTTGGTTGTTTTTCATCATATATTTATTACATAAATATATAGTAAAATAGACCAGCAACAATTACCATAAAAATATCTTTCTTTAAAATCCTGACCAAAAACACAAAGGGTTTAAAATCGCACGTCACAGACACTGTGATTGTCATGTACAGCAGCAGCTCTCTGCCGCCCGGCCCCCTCCCTCGTGGGGCACGGGGGGATACATGGGAGGGGAAGGAGGGTGGTCTCCCCTCCCTGCCCCAGCCCCCGTTCCCCCCAATGCACTGAGACCCAAACATACATTCAGTAACTCCTGCCACTAGCCTTCCACACCGCCGCAGCCGCGGGGCGGGAGCCGCAATGCATAGTACATGGGTGGGGGAGGCCCCCCCAATGACTGGACACAGCAGGGAAGGACCCCCCACCCCCCCAAAAGCGCCAAGCGAGCTCACGGTCTCTAGAGATGGGCTGGATTTGAAGCTGCTCCCCTCCCATTCCCCCCCCCCACAACCCCTCTGCAGAGCTGGGGGGGAGGAGGTACCAGCTCCAGAAGCTAGGAGGTATGTGCTTGGTGACCAAATACTGACGGGGAGGATGTGGGAACATGGCGGGGGGGGCACAGGCTGCCTCTGGCATAAATAGGGTCCCCCCTGGGGGTCAGCCCTCAGTCCCAAGGAGGGAGTCAGGGGGGGCCAGGGGGTGTTCATGCCACAGTCTGCCCACTGCGTGGCTGAGCTGGGGGGGTGGCCCTGGGAGCAGAGACAGAGGGGAGATAGCGACACTGGATAATGCAACTGCAATGGAGACCAACAGACGTGACCCGGAGCCGCCCCGGGGGAACAGCCAGCAGGAGGCAGCATGGACCCCAGCCACAAACCTGGGGTGTCACGCAAGGGTGGGGGCCCAGCCAGGCCCGGCCCCATTGGCAGAGGGTGTATGTGCGCGTGTCCTGTGGGGGGGTGTGCCCGGGGGTGTGTGTGCACCCAGGGGGGGTGCACACACACAGGGGCCTGGCACTGAACCCCCCCATCCCCCAGGAGTGAAGTTGTGGCCCCCCAATGCTGGGGGCACTTTACACAAGACAAACCACCTCCCCCCAGCATGTTTGAGCCCTGAATGCCTGAGGCCCCCTCCCCAGGAATGGGGGGGGGGTGTCACACCTTGCCCAGGGGGGAGGGGTTGGCCTGGAAGCCCCCCCAGGGAATGGATTTGTCTGAAGGCTCCTGCAGACTCCCTGCCCCTTGGCAATGGTGGGAAGAAGGGAGGTTGTTGGGGTGGGGGTGGTTTTAGCTGGTGTACTCCCCCAGGCTGAGCCCCCCCACCCCAGGCTGGCTGTCCAGGGGGACTGGGGCCCAGCTCCTGAGGGGGCATGCATGGGGGCAGAGCACTGCCGGCATAACCGGGAGGGGCCTGGGAGAAGGTCACTGATCTTCCTCTCTGCACCCGCAAGGAGCTTCCCTGACCCCGCTTGGAGGGTCTAGGCTCCCTCACCCCCAAGCTGGGGCTAAGCACCTCCCCTCCTTCCAGGGCCGGCAAAGGGCTTGGCCCCGCAGGAGGCAGAGCGGGGCTCTCTGGGGGGTGAGCCCCACGCCAGGGACAGGGCAGGGGATGCCTGTCCTCCAAGGGAGTCCCCCCACCGCTCCCTTCTAATGCTGGGTGCTGCATAGCTCCTGGGGGGCCCAGCTGAGCCCCGGGGCTGGGGGTCTCGGGGGGTGCAGGGATATGTAGGTGTAGCACACGCCACAGCACGCAGCACCCCCCAGTGCGTACGCAGACCTGCTCACACCCGCAAGCCTCGCACACCCAAGCCCCCAAGGAGAGTGAGGCTGGCTGGACGCCAGCCCAGCAGTGCCCCTCTGGCTGGCCAAGGCAGAGGGGCACGGCCTTTGCCAAGGGGAGCAAGCCCCAGCGGGTGGCTGAGTGGTGGAGGGGGTGGAGCAGCTGACCAGGCACCCGGGAAAGCTGCGAGGAGAAGAGAAGAAATGGCGCTGGGCAGGTGATCAGTCAGACACACGTGTCCAGACCTGGGCGCGCGCGCACCCATGCTTGCACACACGCGTACACAGACCAGCGCACACGCAGACTCACAGACGCAAGGGCACACGTGCAAACACAGACATGCACACCCCACGTGCAAACACACACACAGACCAATACAAGCGCCCCCCCCCCCCCCCCCGCCGCAGGGTTTGCAATAGGGACCAGGCCACTGGCCCAGCCCTTCCCCCACCGCGAGCAGGACCCTGTCAAGGCCCTGCCGTCTGCCCCCCTCCGGGTCTGGGTGCCGTTTCCCTGAGCAGGGGGGATGACAGCTCCCCCATCCCCTGGGCCTTCGGCACCACCTCCGGCAGGGTCAGGCTGCAGAACCGGGCCAGAACTGTGCCCCAGTCCTGTGCCAGGCTAGCAGGGGGAGGGGCCAGCTGAGGGGGTCTCATACCGGGTGAGGGGCAAGGGGGCCGAATTTAGAGCCACCTGTGGGCAGCCAGGCCCCTCCAGCTCTGCGCATTGGTGTTTGGGCATCCGGCTTGGCTGAGGGTCCTGCCAGCTGGCACTGCCGGTGGCCAGGGACCTGGTCAAACACCCAGATCCCCCTCCCCTCCCTCAGAGACCAAAGCAACCAGCAGGACTGGGGGGCAGGGGAGGCTGAAGCTTCCTGACGTCCGTCCCGCCCCTGCCCCAAACCCTATTTCCTAGACAAGCTGCTCAGCAGAGCGGAGGTAAGCAGGGCAGCGTGTTTCCTCAGGACGGGGACTTCACAGTGTTCCTAGGAGCTTAAGACATTTTGCACCAATAGTGCAAAGAGACGAGGTCACAGCCCACCCCCAACTCAGCAGCCCCGTTGTCTCTGAACCGACCTGCCTGATGCTGGAGCCCGCCCGGAGCGAGCGGCTGCAGAGCGTGGCAGGGACTGGGGAGCAGCACCCGCCCTAGGCGGTGTGATGGGGGGGGGACACACCATGTGTAACCCTGTGATCAGACAATGGGGTGGGGGGACAGTCGCATCTCCACGGGTTTATAGAGAGGCCCCAGAATCAGAACCACCTCCCCCCACACGGGGGTTTGGATCAGAACCAGCCTTTTGCCTAGGGTTTGCAGAAATCAGAACCAGGCCCAAGTTGACCCATTTTTAGCCCCCTTCCTCCAGCACAGACCAGGAACAGCTGAAGACGCTGTGCCCGTCACTAGCCACTTGGTGCCAAGCTGGAGTGCTGCCAGGCGGGGAAGAGACTGCCGGGTTCTGAAGCCAATTGCTAGCCCCAAGCGTTCAAACCGGAGCGGTTTTATTAACTCATCCAATTTGGGTCCCTTTTCCCTGCCCTCCAAGCTGCACTCGCTTCCTGCTTTCTAGCTTTTCTCCGCAACCACCCCAGAGAAAAATCTTTTTCTTTTTTTAAATGAAAGCTGAAGTTTTCCCCTAACCCCATGACGCTGGGAGCTGGGGCTTTACGAAAAGCATCAACCAGTGGGAGGAGAGCTGGCAACGCTGAGTAACGGGCCGGGATACTGCAGCTCACACCACCCCGGGCAGGGTAGGACCGATTACAGAAAGCCAGAATATCTGATGGGGAAACGTCCTCCTATATTGTACAGAATGTGCCACGTCTCCAAGCATGCGGCACCCACCCCTGGGCCCAGGTTTTCCACGGAGCCTGCAATGCTGGGTGCCGAGATTGTTTGAAAACCTGGGCCCTTTGTGGGTGCCGGGCCCTCGCGTCTCCACCGCTCCCAAACACAGGTTGCTCTGGGAATATACTGCACCAGGCAAGGCTAATACCAAAGGGGGCTCCAAAAACCTCTCTCCCCGCCAAAGAATCAACTCCTTCCATGGCTGCCGCTGGCTCCTGCGCCCTGGTCACAATGCTAACGGGACAGCTCCTCGGCCTAGGCCCACCACGTCCGGGTTCACGGCGGTGGCTGGGCCCCTGGCCAGCACACCAAGCTTTACGTCAGATCAAACCAACCAACCAACCAACAACAAAAGGTGTGTGGTTTTTTTTTTGTAAAATAACCCGTAAAAAGATTTTTTTTAATTAAAAAAATTTATATATATAATTATATAATTATATATATATATATATATATATATATATATTAGCTTAAATCGGAGCGGCGTTAAGCCTGTGGTGGCTCTCCTTACCCAGACCTGAACCTTAAACGGTACATTCAGAATAAGCCGATCCCCCGCGCCATGGAGCAGCCCCCGCCCCCCCACCCCCGTTGGCCTCTCGACTGAGGTAAGAAAAAGAAAATTCACGCCCTAAAACGGGTAAGGAACAGCTTAAAAACGAACTCCCTCCACTGGATATTGATATAGATGGATAGATACAAATACAAGGCGCAAATCATTGGCCGGGGGTTTGCGGACAGACAGCTGGGGAAACGGGGGTGCGTGGGGGGGGGGTCCAAAGCATGGCTGACTACCAGTAAGTGCCCCCTACAGGCAGGGGTAAGTGAGTGCAGCTTCTCCGCACAAGGAGTGAAATTGAAAAGTCCAGAAAGTCTGACGCCCTTTGGGCCTTAGATCTGCCCCCTGGACGTTTAAATTCCTCAGTGACTGTTCCCCCCCAACCCCACCCGCTTTAAGAGAAAGAAAAGGGAAAAGCAGCGGAGGAGAAACTGAAGAGCCGGGCGGGCCAAGCCCCCGGGGCTGGCTAAGTGCAGAGGGACAGGCAGCTCCTTGCTACGAGCGCCGCGTCTCGCGCTCGCGGCAGAGGCTCAGCGTTAAGGATGGGTCGTGCCGGCGCCCCCCCACGGCTGCTGGCAGGCTGCAGGGGTGGGTTATTCCAGTGCCTCGGGTGCAGTCCCCGACAGGCGGTGCCGTGAACTCGCCTGCGCTGGGGAAGCCGCATCGGCCAATGCCGGGTTAAACGCGCAGGGCCCGGCCGAGCTGGGATCGGAGATGGGGGGGCACCCCAGGGCTGAGCCGGGTCTAAACACGCCTGCCGCGTCTCCTACGCCTCGTGCTTTCCCAGTGCGGGTGGGCCTCGGGCTGGGGACATGAAGGGTGACGGTGGGCGAGGGGGATCCCCGGGCACAGCAGGGAGTGTGCAGGGCCCATCCTGGTGACCACGGGGCCCTGGCTGTTGGGGGAAGTGGGGTGGCGGTGGCAGGAGAGGGATCAGCATGTCAAGCGGGGACGTAGACAACCAAAAAGCGACTCCGGGCCCAGTACAACTGAACTGCCCTGGCTTGGCCTGGCCCTAGCTCCCCCACGTGCCTAGAAAGGGGGACTCCCGGCCCCTGTGCCCAATAAGTGCCATTTTCCAGGGCTCCCCCATCCCTCCTCCCCCCGCGCGCCCCTGCGTCCTGGAGAATCAAGGCTTTGAGGTGGTGAGGAGAGCTAGGCACTGGGATGGCAGTGCTGGCTGGGACGGCCTAGCTGGGGGGACAGGAGAGCACATGCTGCAGGCCAACACAGGGCAGAGGACTGATGGCGTTAGTGCGAGCGGTGGCGGGGAGGGGGCCGTCCCATGGAAAGCGCGTGCTAAGGGCGGCCACCGACCCACTAAAAGCATGGGCCCCATGGGGAGCGGCGTGGGTGGGGCTCAGCGGATGGTCCTCCCCGGCCCCTTGCTGAGGAAGGGGTTCTCCCGGGGGCACGTTATCGGAGGTGATGAGCAGATGTTCCCTGCCCTGGGGGTATCAGAGTCAGACAGGCCACTAGAGGGGCAGGGACCTGGGCAGGGGGGGAGCCATCCAGGCAGAGCTGGTCAGAAAAGAGGCAAACTTCCCCATAGAAAATTATGACTTTTTGGCAAAATATTGAAAACTGCAATATTTCCATGCAAAATGGCACCGTGCTGCCTGATGGGAGTTGTAGGTCGGATGCCTCACGCTCCCATTCTCCTCCAGGGGCTGGTTTCTTGGGCTGGACTCCATCCCCCATGATGCCCCAGTGACTGTTCTTGGGCAGGGGGGGCCCATGGGAGCCTCTGGCCATGGTGCATCATGGGAGATGGAGTCTGACCAGAGAGTCCATCCCATAGAGATGAATGGGAGCTCGAGGCCCTCAAACCACAACTCCCAGGAGGTATGGCGGCACAAGTCCGAATTCAGCTCTAAGTTTTCTGGTGCTTGTTCCCTCAACGAAGCATCAAAACTTTCCGTGGGGAGCAGACTCTGCATGAAAAAAAATGGCTCAAAGGAAAACCAAATTGTCCTGCGAGAGATTGTTTAAAGCCAATTTTTTTGACCAGCTCTTATCACCCCTCCCGCCCCCAGCACAGCCCCCAACCCCTGCGGGCTGAAGCCCCTCTCCCTTGCCCATGACTGCCTCGCCTTCGGGAAAGTGTCAGGACTACAGCCCTCGGCAGACGCTTGCGCTGGGGGAGAGGTGGGTGTGCTGGGGGGATTGAGGTGTCAGGACAGACCTGCCTGCCCCATCCAGCCTAAGAGGTAGATGGGCCGAAGTGGCGGGTTTTTGCGGGGGAGGCGGGAAGAGGGCAAGGGACCTGAAAGCCCAACCTCGGAGCCCCGATTCTCCAGTGTGGCAGGGAGCTGACATTCTCCGGTGGTCCAACCCTGGCATGGGGTTCAGCTGGCACCCTGGCTTCGCGCCCTGTAGTTCGATGGGAAATCGAGGCACCCCTGGGAATCTAGCCAGCGATTTCCCGCTGGAGTTTTGTCTTTTAATAAAAAAAAGTGCATTTGTCATTCATGCTCGGCTCCATGGCCTGAACACCCCCCCCCTCCTAGCCTCACCCCCTCTCCCTGCGCCCAGGTTCTCCCCGCTAATAATTTAATAGCTTTTCTCTTCTCAAAGTGCAGTTAGTTAATATTTTAGCCTCTCAGGGAGGGAATAAATGCTAAAAAGAACAAAAACAAAATCACCTAAGGAAATAATAAAGGAAACAAACGCTCTGACGTCTGGGACTGTCCTGTGCAAACAAACAAAATTCATAAAGTCCGTGGAACGAGAGAGGTTTATTTGGGGGAAGCCGTGAGGTGCCAGCTGAGCCCAGTGCCAGGGAGGTGATGGGACGGAGAATACTGTGTGTGGGGGGGTTCGTCCTGCAGTTGGGTGGAAATCAGGGCTATGTATCCATCCCCCCAACATCCCCATAACTGAGGGGTTCAGAGGAAAGGAGATCCAGGTTCCACTTATCCTCCCCTGCTACTCCAAATCCAACTCCCCCCAAGCCAAGCCCATGTTTTGTGTGGTTTTTGAAAAGTTTTGCCCCTCCCCCCACCCCGACAGCAGCCCCGCCCCCATGGTCCCACCCCCTCCACGGGGGTGGGGGGTGGGGGCGGCACTGCCGGTTGACACCCACGCGCAATATTTAGAAAAACAAACCAAAACGAAAAAGAACCAAGTAAAACGTGTCCAGGAGGGGCTGGGGGCGGGGCTCTCGCCCGAGTCCTGGCCCCGCCCCCTGGCCCCCTCCCCTCCCCCCCCCGCCCTAGACTTCCTGATCCTCAAAGACCTCGAGGAAGAGGGGTGGGAACAGCTCGGTGGGGCACTCCACCTTCATGTGCAGGAAGCGGCTGGCGTGGCAGGCCCCGATCATGCGCAGGTCGGTCACCTTCATCAGCAGCTTGGGCCAGAAGTGGGGAATGTTGTGTTTGCGATAGTTGATGTAGTGTTCGAACGCCAGCAGGTAGGTCTCCTGGCACTTCTCGATCTTCTCCACCCGCAACAGCCCGGTGCGGTCTGCGGGCGGGACGGGCGTCAGGGGGCCACGCAGCCTCCGCCCGAGGGTCGAGCCCCACGGCTGCCCTCTGTGCCTACCGCTGGCTATCCGCCCCTCTCCATCCAACCCCCACACCGCGCCCCCCTCTATCCACCCCTCCCTCCCCACCTCTTCCCCTCTGCCCCCCAGCCGCCTCCCCATCTGGCTGTTCAGTCCCATCATTACCGCTGTATCTCCACCCCATAGATGCTCCTTTATCCGTTCATCTCCACAACTACCCGCTATCTACCCCACCCTACCCCCACCTAGCCAGGCACCTGGCCCCACCATAAACTCTCTGTCTCCAGCTCTCTCTGATACCTGAGCAACGGCTCCGGCTCTGGGCTCGCTGGCTGCACCGGGGACTTTGTCTCCTGTGCCCTGGGCCTCTCCCCTGGCGCTCTTAGCGGGCACCAGCAGCGGGAGCTTCACCCTCCCTACAGACGCTGAGCTGGTGCATCCCCGCAGCGTGGGGACCCCAGCAAGGGAAGCTGATGGGGGGGCGGGGGCAGGCCATGGAGATCTCAGCTGAGCTCACAAGGGGAGGAAGGAACCGCCCCCTAGCCCCATGGGCAGCATCGGCCATGTGGCCTGGTGCATGATGGGAATATCCCTCCCCAGCAGCAGGGCCCAGTGGGTGAGGGGGCGGCCGCCCCCCGCTGGCCCTTACCTGAGGACATGAGCAGCACGGCCTGGAGCAGGGCCACCTCCGTGTCGTCCAGGTTGAAGGCGGAGAGCGACTTGCCCAGGTCGAAGATGGCGTCGGACACCACGCCCAGCCCGCCGTTCTTCAGCTGCTCCCGCTTGACGGCCATCTCGCCGCTCAGCGTCAACGTCTCGCTCTCGGGGTCGTAGCGCACGGCCGCCCGCAGCGACATGATCTCCATGCAGCAGCCCTTCAGCAGGATGATCTGGTCCTCGCAAGGCAGCTGCCGCGGGGCGGGGAGTGGGGGAGTCAGACACATGGGGGGTGGGCAGGGTCGGGAGAGACCCTCGGCTGCCCCATGCTCCGCCCACTGCCCCCCTTGGACTCCTCCCCCAGGCCCTGCCCCTCCCCGTCTCCCCCTGCTTTTAACCCCCTCTCTGCCCTCCTCAAGTCTCTGCCCCCCACCCAACCCATCTCCCCTCTCCCGCCGACCACCCTCCCCCTGCCCCCGCCTACCTCTGAAAACATGGGCAGTTTTTTGGCAAAGTCCACCACGCGGGTGATGGCTGGGGTAATGATTTTTGTAAACTCGCTGAACGCCTCCAGGTCAACCTTGTCCCCATCAGGCATGGAGGCCATGGGCGACTGGCCGATGTCCTCGGGCTGTGGGGAAGGCCGGGACAGCCCGTCAGGGAGCCAGCCCGCCCATTGCGCTGCCTGGACCCTTCTCCCCAGCCTCCTCCCTGCATGAGCCCCCACTGCCCCCAACCCTGGGAGAGGGGCTCAGGGCTTGTCCTCTTGGGCCCCAGGCAGGCTCGGGGGGAGCAGCCTCCATCTTGGCCCCTTGTGGCCAGGTTAGGGGAGAGGTGGGGGGGGGACAGGGTAAGAGAGGGAGCCATTCGCCCAGGGCACAGAGTCAGGAAGAGAACCCAGGAGTCCTGGCACCCTCTCCCCCGCGCCTTGTCTCTCCCATGGCCCCAAGGGGCTGTGGCCAGGAGAGGGAGCCCCCTCAGCAGCCGAACCCTGGCTGGCACAGGAGGGGGGCCGTGGGACACCCGGCCTCCCCACTCAGAACTGTGCCCTTCACTCACCCACATGAGGTGGCATTAACCCCTTGGCAGCTGCAGGGGCCAGGGGGTGAGGCAGGATCAGGGCATGGATGAGCCCTTTGGAGGGGGGCTGGGTTTCCTCCCACTCGCTCCCGGGAGGACCCATCATTCTCCTGCGCTGCAGGTTTTGGGGTTAGCCTCTGCCCACCCCGTCTGAGCTCCAGCCAGACCCCTGGGCATTGCCCCGCAGCCAGCACCAGAGCCTGAATGGAACCGGGCTCATTCTCCAGGGTGTTGAGCCAGCAACAGGGCTGGGGAGAGAACCCAGGAGTCCTAGCTCCCAGCCCCCGGCCCCAACCCACTAGACCCGGCCTAGGTCAGCAGAGTTGGGAGGGCGCCCCCATCTGGCAGCGCTTTGGTGACCCACGTCTGAAATGAATTTGCTGAGTCTCAGCCCAGTTCCCAATGGCTGCATCCTGAGACTCCCCTTCTATCCCGACTGGCCCATATGAGCTCCCTGGGCTCAGCAATGGCTGAGCGGGGCACAGAGCCGGAGGGTGGCCCTGCCCCCATGACGGAGGATGGGTGCGTCACAGGCGGCCTCGCAGAGCCAGTGGGAGAGGACGGGCTCAGGTTAGTGTTCTGTGATCCAGCGCCCACTTGGAGAGGACAGTGTCGTGCTGCCAGATTTCTAATGGGCCCATCACCATGGTCTCTAGGCTCTGAGCCCAACGGGAAAGGGACCTCACTCCCACACCGGAAGGGGAGCAGGACGGGTCCCCCACATGGGCTGCACAGACACCAGCCAAGGCCAGAGCACAGGGGCGGGATCAAAGTGTCCCCTGCAAACTGCCGGCTCCTTGCAGTGGTGCGGCAGCTCTGGGCACCGGGGAGGGCCGTGTGCTCGAGCGGGCATTGCCCAGCAGGCCAGGGCATGTGAACGTGCGCGCACCTGACTGCGGCTTGCACGCCTGCGAGGGGGCACCCGGGCAGGGCTCGCCCGTGGTGGCTTGCCCCCAGGGTGAGCGGGCATACAGGCGGGCGTAGGCGAGGGGTCCGGGTCCGGGCGCTCACCAGGAATTTCCGCTTCTGTTTCCAGTGGCTGCCCTGGGCGTTGGTGCTGCGATGCGCCTCCGTCACCACGTGGATCAGCTCCCACTCCTCGGCGCTGGGCTCCGGGCGGTGCTGCAGGGTCTTGATCATCTCCTCCTTGCGCCGCCGCTCCCGGTTCTCCTCGATCAGCTTCCGCTTGGCCACCCGCTTGGAGTCGTCCAGCACCACTAGGGGGCAGCATGCAGAGGGGGCGGGGCGTGAGCGCCGGGGGCGGGGCCTGACCGATCCAACCCCAGCTCAGCTCCAGGCAGCGGCCGTGGCGATTGGCCAGGGAGCCGCAGCACAGGACTGGGGGAGCCTTTCAATGGGCAGAAGGGGCACCCCGCGTCCTGGGCGGGGAATCCCGATGCCACGTTCCACGTGACACCAGTGCGAAGTGAGGGGCCTGGGGCTACCCACAGGGGCAGCCCCTTTCTGGGGGCTCTGCCCCACCTGCCTCCACGGGTATGGAGGGTGGTCACCGCCCTCCCCACCCCCCCCTCACACCCCACACCGGGGGGGGGGGGAAATACATGTCACTGTCTCACACTTGCAACCCCACCCCTCCGGAGTTAACCCCTTGCTGCCCTCGCAGCTGCCCCTGGCCACGGTACCCGCTACGGCCCGCTGGCTTGTGGCTGGAAGAGGCGGGGGCTAGCAATGGAGGCGGGGCCAGGGTCCCCCCACCCTGGCAGGCACCCGACCTGGGGAAACGGCCCCCCCCAGACAGGCCTGTAGCAGGGACTGCAGTAGCTGCTCCAATACCGGGCGAGTGAGCCTGGCCATGCGCTGCCTCCCCCCACGCCCTTGGCCTTGCCCCCCCTCCCTCGCCAGCCGCGGGCTGCCCCTCCCCCCTTACAGTCCATGGCCATGCCCACGGCGATGCACTTCTTGAAGCGGCAGAGCTGGCATTGGTTGCGGGTGATCTTGTCGATGACGCAGCTGCCATCGTACTTGCAGGAGTAGGTCGGGTGCAGGTTCTTCTGGATGGTCCGTCGGAAAAAGCCCTGCGGGGAGCAGGACAGGCCCTGGTGAGACCCCCCGGGCTGGGCCAGCCCCGAACCTATCCACCCCCGCCCCTGGAAAGGCGGGTGCAGGGGGAGGCCCCCAGAGGAACAAGCCCCCATGCAGCCCCACAGGGTCCTAAACAGGCGCAAGGCTGGTGTCGTGGGGGTGGCTCTCCTGGCACAGGGGTGCAGCCCCCGCTGAGGTGCAGCCCAGTTACGTGACAGGTTAGAGCAGGCAGAAGCGATGGAGGATCCTGGGTCCCCCTCCTCCAACGTTACCACAGCTCCCCTGCCCCAGAGGGGAGAGCGCCCCAGTGAGCCTCCCGCAGCCTGGGAAACTGAGCTCAATGATAGGAAGGTGCCCCCTACTGAAACCCACCCAGAGGTCTCCCCTCCACATGCAGACCAAGCCTAATGCTGCTGAGCTCGTGAGACACCCAGGCGCCTCCCTTGCCGGTGGGGGAGCCCGCTGCCCCGCAGGTGTGGGGGTGGCCGGGACATGTCTCACCTTGCAGCCCTCGCAGGTGATGCAGCGGTAGTGGTAGCCAGTCGCCTTGTCACCGCACACGACGCATTGTTCATCTTTGTCCAGGTAACTAGGGATGTACCCTGGGGAGGAGGGAGCCCAGAGGTTACAGCCCTGCGGAGCCAGCGCTGTGGGGAGGGAGGGAGGGAGCCCCACGGCCTGCAGGGAGAGGGTGCGGTGGCAGAAGAATCCCGCAGCCTGGGACAGCCCCAGGGGTGGCAAGGACCCAGGCCCTGTGCCAGCAGGCTGGAGCCCCGGGGGGGGACACGTTCACCCAGCCAGACACCAGGTGCGACTGTCCTGCTCCATGCTGTAGGCCCCGGGCGCAGAGCCCAGGGCTGGGCAGCACACGGGCAAGGAAGGACCCGGGTGGGGCAGGGTGTCACAGAGAACCGGGGCCAGGGGCAGGTGCCAAGCAGCAGACGAGCAGGGCACAGAGCGGAGGCAACGCAGATGTGTCCAGCGGGCCGCTGAGGCGCTGACAGCCAAAGCACATTGCGCTCAGCAAGCGGGCAGGGGCTGCCCATGGACCCAGGGCTCGGGACACAGAGAGAGACGCCCCCATGGCGCCTTGTTCTGGCAGGCGGGGACACGGGCGGGCGGAGGGGGCAGCTCAGGTGGCGCCGGGTGCGGCTGGCAGTGCCGGGAGGAGCCAAGGGCTTGCACGGAAAATGCCAGACGCTGCAACCCAGGAACTTGACTCAGGAAACACAGACGCAGATGGGCACAGAGCCCCCCTAAGCTGCCCATGCCCCCCCACACCGTCCCCTCCCACACCAGCCCCTCCATGTTCCACACCCCTGTTGTGCTGCCCCCTCCACGCCTCTAAAAGCATCCGGCCCTGCTCCCATCCCAGCCAGGAAGCCCTGCCAGCCTTGTCCCTGGGACAGGCCCCCACCCCCGTCACGGAGGTCGTGTTGTTTGCTGAGCCAGTGGGTTTATCTCCCGCCGGCAGGGCCCCACTGTCCGGCCTGCTGGAGCTGATACCCTGACCTGCCCCAGCCCAACCTCCCTGGGACTCGGAGCTGGGCCCCCCCCCACGCCCTGGCCTGACCCTGAGACCCTCCCCAGGGCACTGTAGGAACGGATCTCCTTTGTGGGGGGCGCACCGAACAGGGCAGGACCCTGCGCCCTCCTGGCCTGGACACCAAGTGCCCTGTGAAGGGGGCACTAACCCGCCCAGGGCTGGGGCGCCCCCCAGCCTGGGGCAGGGCCCAGTGACGAGGCCAAGGAGAAAACAGCCACATGCTTGACCCATAAGCTGGGGCACAAGACAACGCCCTGGGGTGCCCGCCGCCTGTCCTGGGGGCAGGGGGATGGGACAGGCCTGGCCCAGGGGTGGGGGGACACATGGTACCTGACATGCTGCTCTTCACCGAACATTGGCTGCTCTTTCTTTTGCGTTTCCCATCCAGCCACCTGCAGCAGAGCGAGAACAAGGCCTGGTTACTGGCCGCAGCGACGCCCCCCGCGCCTCCCCCCCTCGGGAGCCCCCCCGACAGGCGGGTCGCCCCTCCTGTCCCCATTGCACAGTTGGGAAAACCGAGGCCTAGGGCAGAGACCCACAGGCCAGCCCCAGTTCAGGCTGCAGGTGCCAAGGGGCCAGCCAGGGGCGGTGACAGGCTGCTATCTGGGAGAGCAGGGGAGATAAGGGGGCTTGGGAGGGCCAGGGGGAGGCTCTGAGCCCCCCCCCACAGCTTCCCGGCCCCAGGCCTCCTCCTCCCACCCACTGAGTGACCTCCACTGGCCCTATAAACCTGACGCCACCCCCCCCGTCCCTCTAACCCTAACCCCATGCCCCCCCAGCCCTGTAACTCCGACCCCGTCCCTCCCTCTGACCCAGACCCCATTCCTCCCCGTCCCTCTAACCCCAATCCCATCCCCCCCAGCTCTGTAACTCCCACCCTGTCCCATCCCTCTGACCAGACCCTATCCCCGCCCCCAGTCCCTCTAACTCCAACCCCATCCCCCTCAACCCTATAACTCCCACCCTGTTCCTCTCTCTGACCCGGACCCCATTCCGCCCCCCACCACCCCGCCATCTAACCCTATCACCACCCCGCCCCGGCCTCTAACCTGATCCCGCCCCCCCCCCGCAGTCTCACACTTTCCACGCCCTCAGAGTCTCAATAAACAGGAATCCAAGCGTTGGATTCAGAGGCCCCAGGGCACTGAGATCGGGGGGCGAGGGGGGCAGGGGGCGCGGAAGCTAGTCCCCAGTAGTGGCACCCAACTTGCCCAGTTCGGGGGGGGCAGATCCGCCCGCTGGGGGGGGGGGGAGGCGGCATGCCGGCTGCAGAGGGGCCTCGCATGCCCTTCCGTCCCCAGGACGGCCGAGCTCGGAGGGGTTTGCTGCAGCGACGCCCCAGGAAACCCCAAGCAGAGCGACGGGAAACTGGCCAAGCAAACCACAAGGTGGTGCCGTGACATGCCACGAGCGAAACAGCCCCCAGCTGGATGGGTGTGGGGGGGCAGAGCCCAGGAAGGGGCGGGGGAATTTACCACCACAAATGGGCAACGGCCAGCGCCTCCTGGCTGCAGCCAGGGACTCCACCAACCACTGCCCTCTCGGACCTGCCTGCTGGGGCTCTTCCAGCTCCCTGGGTCCAAGAGGGGCCATTGGATTAGCACAGGGCAGGGGTCCCCTGCTTCAAGGCCTGGCAGGCATGGCGCAGGACAGGTGGGGGGGTCAGGGCAGGTGGGCACGGGGCAGAAGGGTGCAGGCCAGCCGGGGAGACAGGGTGTAGGGGACTGGGCAAGTGCAGGGCACGCCGGGGGGCACAGGGCAGGGCAGGCCAGGGGGGCACGGGGCAGGAGGGCACAGGGCAGCCAAGGAGACAGGGCGTAGGGAACCAGGCAGGTGCAGGGCAGGCCAGGGGGGACAGGGCAGGAGGGCATGGGGCAGGAGGGCACAGGGCAGGTGGGGGGACAGGGTAGGCCGAGGGCACAGGGCAGGAGGGCATGGGGCAGGGCAGGCCAGGGGCCATGAGGGCACAGGGCAGGCGGGGGGGAAGGGCAGGATGGCACAAGGCAGGCGGGGGGGCAGGCAGGCCAGGGGGCAGGAGGGCACATGGCAGGGCAGGCCACGGGGCACGGGCCAGGAGGGCACGGGCCAGGAGGGCACAGGGCAGGGCAGGCTGGGGGGCACGGGCCAGGAGGGGGGAGCAGGGCAGGAAGGGGAGGGTCGCTGGCCCCCAGGGCCCACGGCTGGTTTTTCACTCTCAGTGACATTCAAAGACAAAATGTCCTTTTGGTCCAGCTGGCAGAGGCAGGTCGGCCAATCGGCAGCCAGGGGCCGGCAAGTCATTTGCATGGCGCGATTCCATTGGTGCGAGCGGCTGGAAAAGATCAGCCCCGGGTTTCCTGGGTGTGGGTCTGGCACCGAGCCAGGGGCATGGGGCTGGCGCGGCCAAGGGGCTGCGGGCCGGGATTGAGGGGCACCGGCAGGGCTGTGCGTGGAGGACCGGGGAGCCCCGCCACCCCCCTGGGGCTGCTCCTGGGAGCGCCGCACTCCCTGGCACCTGCCAGGGGCCGACGCCCCCCCAGTCTCGGCTCTGTAGCGAGGGGAGGACGATCCTGCCGGGAGGGCAGCGCGGCGGAAGGGGGGCAGGCAGGCAGCACAGAGCCCAGGCCCGACCCTGTGGGGCGGCACCACAAAACGGGGGATTCTCCTGCTCCGAGGCCCGGAGCCGCCCAGGGGCTCAGAGGGTGACCCTGCCTTGGCCCAGCTCCTGGCCGGGGGGAGCCACGTGCTCCCCTGGGGAATCTGCCCCAGCCCTGCCTGTGCTCACACAGCTTGTTTACCAGCTGGGCACCGCCAGGGCGTGGGGCCCTCATCAGGGCTGCTGGGTCATCAGGGGACAGGAGCCTTCAGGGTAACGGGCTTCCTCGTGCCCTGCCTGACCCGGAGACTGCTCCCAGGGCAAATGAGGGCAAGCCGCTCCGTCGGCAAGGTGGGGCTGGAGTTGGGCAGAGAACCCCGGAGTCCTGGCTCTCCCCCTGCTCTAACCACTAGACCCCACTCCCCTCCCAGAGCTGGGGACAGAAGACAGGAGAGCTGTGGGGAGCCAGCACAAACCACTAGTCAGTTGTGTCCCTCCACTGCCCTGCCTCCCTTGGCCGGGGACCCTTTATCCCTCCCGACAGCAGCAGTAAATCACAGGCAACCTGATCCAGCGGCTCATGCCAACCCCTCCAGAGGAGGCTGGGGCGGAACCCCGGCCCCAGCCCCACGTGGCTCTGCAGGGCTGGGCAGTGCTAGGGAGCATGTGTCAGCCCGGCCCCCACTTCCCCCACCCTGAGAAGCCCCCCGCAGCGGGCCAGGGCCTCCAACGCTTCTCCTCCCATCCCAAGGCCCCCCGCCAGCAGGGGTGGCCCAGCACTTAGAGGGCAGCTAGCAGGAGCGGCAGGCTCCGCCCCACCGAGTCATTCTCAGGCAGGTAAATGCCCCAGGGCTGGGTTCCTGTGGAGTGACACTGCCATCCGGTGGCCAGGTGTGCCAATCACAGGTGCACATCTCTGGCCCACACATCCCTGGGCTCCACTCTTGGCCAAAGATGGGGATATGCGGGGAGACCTTGGATACGTTGCCTCCCTCCTCCGTGCCTCAGTTTCCCCCTCTGTAGGAGGGCACCTGCCTCCAGGGAGTGCTGGATGGGGGTAGTCACGGTCTGCACCCCTCAGAGCAGAGAGCTCCCCCACAGCAGTGCGAGGGTTAAGGGGCTGGTGACCCAAGGCCGGGATGTGAGGGACCCTGAGAGTGCGGGAGAGCATATGCGTGCACAGAGATCTGCACAAGTGGTTGTGCACACACCTCGAGCCTCGCACGTCTGTGCCTGTTTGCACACACACGCGTGCATGTTTGTTCTCCGGGGACTCCGTCTTTAGGGAAGAGCCTGCAGTCCCGGCTCTGCTCCAGGAGTCCTGCGCCAGCCCCGAGGCAGAGCGCTGCAAGGCTCAAGTCCTGCACCCAGGAGGAGTCCGGGCTGGCAGAAAGGCTGTTTGCAGCCCTGGAGGCACAAGCTGCTTGGGTCCCCCTGCCCCCCAAGCACAGCCCAGAGACAGAGAGGAATCCCGGCCCCTGCTCGGCTCTGCAGAATGTGCAGAGAGCGTGTCCCACAACCCGCCCCCCCGCCTCAGCCAGCACCGTCTGCCCGCTGACCCCGTGGGCCTGGGGAGGGTTCCTACTCGTGGCCTTCAGGCGGGTGGGTTTCCATCTAGTTTCCACCCCAAAGAACTTGACAACTAGGGATTGTCCCCACTCCCCCCCACCCAAATGCAGCAGGCTCTGGGGTGGATCACAGCAAGGGACATGCAGCAACGCTGCACGGCCAGTTAGGACAGGGAGTGACAGCAGAGACTGGGGGCAAGGGGGGGCATTCAAGGAGGCAGAAGTCATCAGCCATCTGATCCAGCGCTGGGCAGGGCCACCTGCACCCCAGGCCATGGGGGACAGGAAACCGGAGCGAGAGGCTGCGCAAATGCAGGGCAGGGGTGTGGGCCGCCTGTCTGGCCGCTGGCAAGGAGACACCTGCTGCTGCCCTGAACCCAGCTGGGCCGAGCCGGTGCCAGTCTGGAGCATGGACCCATTCTCTCACCCGCCCAGCCTGGGTGGGCAGCGCAGGAAACGGGGCCGGCTGACGCTGGCTCTTTGCATCACGCGCGGGCACGCCCATTTGCACTAGCGTACGCGCTCGTGCGGACCCTGTCTCTCATACCCCTCCCTCCGCTGCTGCCCCGGCTCTGCGTGGAGGGGAGGGGGCTGCTGGCTCACCCAGAGAGCCCCACGTGGGAGCAAACACGGCCCTGAATTCAGAGATATCCAGGGCCCGCAAGCCCCGAGCCACAAAGGGACCAGCATGGGCAGGAGGCTGTAGCCGGCCTGGCCTGGCCAGCCCCTTCTCTATGCTGAGCCATGCCAGCCCCTCCCCCCGAGGGTTGAACTCATCCACCCATCCCCCAACGAAGAGGGCAGTGCCAATCTACAGGGATGAAAAGTCGGGGGTGGGAATCAGGATGAGTCCAGCTCAGCCGCCCACCTTGGGCCGCCAGAACCTGGGACCATCAGATCGGCAGCACCGAGCCTCTGCCGCTCAAGCTGAAGGGAGAACTCCATCAGCTAGCACCAGAGGTAGGCTCTTATCCCCTTAGAAGCCGGACCACTAGGGGAGGTTGCCCTAGGCCAGGGCAGGTCACAGCTGCTTTGGATGGAGAGGGGAGTGACAGGGGATGGCGGGGGGTTGGGAAGGGGTGCAGGGGGCTTAGCGGGGTTGCAGGAAGGGGGTGCGACAGGGGGCTCCCCCCAGCTCTTACCGGGTTTCCTCTGGCTCCGACAGGCAGTCCAGGGTGCTGGGCTTCTGTTCCATTCACCGCAATTCCATCCAGGAGCGCTCAGGAGAGACCAAGGTGGGCTCCGCCCCCAGGTGCTCTGCACCGCGGCCGCCACGGCAGACGCGGGGCGCCGGGGGGTGTCTATGGCGCGCTCCCCATGGCGCCCGGCTCAGCGCCCACTGGCGGAGACCATCCCCCGGGGGTCGGGGGGGGAGGGGCGCCGATCCCAGTGGGAGACACCCTACAAAAAACAAACACGGGCTTGAAGTGGCAGCTACGGGGCCCAATCTTGGCAGAGGGCAGGGACTAACTCCCCGCCCAGAAGTGGCGGAAGGACCCCCGCTACTAAGCTGTGCTAGGGCTCTTACCGCCCCCCCCCACTCCCCGCCTCCCATTGTGGGGCTCAGCTTTGCCCTGAAAGGGCCCCCTCTAGTGGGGAGCACAGGCTCCATGCCCACCCCCCCAGCCATGGCCAGCGAGAGGGCTCAGGGGCACTTGCGCCCCATGGGGTGGGGACGGGAAGGGGCCTGGTTCCGCTCTGGAAAGGACGGGAGCCATGGGGGGGTGACTGGGATCCCATCAGCCCCACTGCAAATCCCTGTCCCCCAGGCAACACCCCCGCCCCCGGCTATCACACTGCTCTGATGGCAGATAAAGGAGGGGTACAGGCGAGACGGAAAGTCAGACACGGGGAAGGGGGCTGCTGAAATCCCCCCAGGGGCTCACCAGCCCTAGGCTCCCCCCCACCCTGGCCGGGAGCCCGCCCCCTTGCCTTTCCCCTTGCTGACAGCAGCTGAGGTTACCCAGAGGTTAACAAGCAGCTGGATGCCCTCCCGCAGCCTGGCACAGGGCACAGTCGGTGCAACCCCCCAACCCCCCACGGCTCCCTCCCCCAGCCCTCCCTTCCCCCCATCCCAACGTAAGGATTTCTGCAGACAGCCTGGCACAGGGCCAAGCTAAGCAGACGCATCAAAGGGCAGCGGAGAAGCGGGGTCCCCGCAGGGCCCCCCTCCCCCTGAGGCAGGAAGTGCTGGGAGGTGGGGGGAGGCAAGCTGTGTCCTCGGCTGACCCCAGCGGGGTCTCGCCCGGTGCGTGACGGCTGGGCACGTGTGGGAACAATCGCCCTCCGGGGTCGGCTGAGGACAAGAGACTGGCGCTCCCGGCTTCCCGGCGGACCCAGCAGAGGCGCGGCCGCCCCGGGGCACACGGCCCCGCTGCCGCCACATGAGGGCCTCGGCGGAGGGGACTTGAGATGGCAAGTGACGGGGCCTGCCAGGCATCGGGGCTGGCACAGAATCGCAGGGGTGGGAGGAGAGACGTGCCGGGTGCAATAACCTACAGCTGTGGCTTGGCACATCCATTGAGCGCAGGAGTTTGCAGGTGGGGAGTGTGCACAAGAGTTTGCACTAGCATGCGTGGAGCGTCCGGACTGGCATGCCAGCGTGCAACAGGCTGCGCACGAGGGGGCAGACCTGGGCCTGGCAGAATGCAGCTCTGGGCAGAGAAGCATGTGCAAGGGGGCAGCCTCATGCGAGAGCCAGCACACGTGTCCCGAGAGCCGGGGGGGAGAGGGGAGAAACGTGTCCCGAGAGCCGGGGGGGGAGAGGGGAGAAACGTGTCCCGAGAGCCGGGGGGGGCGCACGCCTGTCCCGAGTGCTGCAGGTCACACACATGTCCGGGGGTCATGCACCAGTCACAAGCTCCAGCACCTTTGCCTCCTGGCCTGTGTGACACGGCCCTGATCTGCCCCCATCCCCAAAAGCACCGGGCACTGCAGGGCCCCCCAGAATAGCTCCGGCTCACCCCCTCCTCTGGGGGGTGTCCCTCCCCCTGGAGCTTGTCTGTTACACCCATGGCGGGAGGCCCCGGGGCAGGAGCCTTCGGGAAGCGAGGGAGGCCTGGGCGTGAGTGATTTGGAGAGGTGGGGCTGAAGATGCCCGGCCTTTGGGCTCCCCCACCAGGCAGTCGCGGGGCAGACGGGGAGACACTGGACAGCTCCAGGGCTGGGACGCGGAGACTCCAGGCCACAGGGTCCGATCCGGGTCGGACGGCCCCAGAGCCATTCCCAGCCCCGGGGCTGTTCAACCCCTCGCTCATCCACCTGGCCCTGCCTTGGCCTGTTCCCTGTCCTGCCCTCTCTGATGACCCAGCCCAGCACCCCGCTGCCCAGTCGTAGCAGAGAGGCTAGAACTGACCACGACGTAGGGGCTGCGCTTCCTGAGGGGTGTGTGTGCGTGTCCAGGGGACACCCAGGGCCTCATCTTCCTTCAGCAGGAAGAGAGGAGCCTGTGAGCAAATCACAAGAGAGTCCCCCCACTTGCCCTGGCCTGGGCCTGCGGACTGGAGCCAGCAGGACGGGCACAGACAAGAAGGGGGGTGAGAGCACCACTCTCTTCCCACAGCACCCAGAGCCCCAGGTAATGGGGGGAAACTGAGGCACAGAGGGGCAGGGACTGGCAGAGGCAGTACTAGAACCCAGGCATCCTGGCTCCTAACCCCCCTCTCTGCCCACCCCACCTTTCTAAACCCCGAGCCTGCACTCGCCTCCCAGAACCGGGAGCAGAACCCAGGAGTCCTGTTAGGCCCCCGCTCTAGCCACTAGCCTGTGCGGCCTCTCAGGGCTATGGTAGGCGCAGCTTTGACAGGAGGGGGAAATCCCGCACAAGGCAGCAACCTCTCCCCACACCTTACTGTGCTGCAAGGGCTTATGGGGGATATGCAAATGAATCTCCCCTCCCAGAGACTCGGGGGCTATCCCTGGAAGTGGGGAGGGCACCGGCCCGGGGCAGTGCCATGCCCACCTGTGGCCCAGCACCTCTCCTGGCAGGCAGGCGGATCCCTACAGCAGGCACTCCCCAGGGCACCAGCGGGTGGGATGAGCCAAGGACATGGCCTCACCCTCACAGGGATTCCCTGGGTGCCAGCCAAGGCCGGTCATGCTCTCGGCCCCAGCACAGAGCAGAGCGGTGAATCTCCACAGCTGTAGGGCTCTCACGCCAGGCACTGCCGGGGAGGGGCTGGGGGCGGCTTTCCCAGCCAGAGAAAGAAGCAAGGGGGGCTGGGGACGGGGACCCGCTGGGCCCCAGAGCCAGAAACTTCCTGCTCTCAAACTCCTGGCAAGTGCCCCAGTGCTGCAAGTGAGCAAGCAACTTAAAGCACAGACCTGGGAGCCAGGACACCTGGGTTCTCTCCCAGCTCTGGGAGGGGAGTTAGGTCTAGTGGTTAGAGCGGGGGGGGGGGCTGGGAGCCACAACACCTAGGTTCTCTCCCAGCTCTGGGAGGGGAGTTAGGTCTAGTGGTTAGAGCGGGGGCGGGGGGCTGGGAGCCAGGACTCCTGGGTGCTATCCCAGCTCTGTCACTGGCCTGGTGCGTGACCTCAGGGCAGACCCTTCCCCTCGCTGTGCCTCAGTTTCCTCATCTGTACTCTGGGACACTGACATGACAGCAAGCGAAGGGCAATGAACACAGGAGTGGATTTTTTTGGGGGGGGGGGGAGTGCACAGACAAGCGATTGTGTGTCAATGTCTGTGCACACATGAGTATACAAGCAGGTGTGTGAATGGGCATGCCTGCTTTCAGCCAGCCCCCTCCTCTGCCCCCCAGCTGAGAGAACCGCATCTGGTCATTGCAGCAATAGGGGCCCCACGGCACCCTGCCAGCCCATGCCGCCCAAGAGCCCAGAGCGGAGTGTGGGCCTGGCAGCACACCCCCGTGCCCGCCCACAGCCAGCGCACATGGGTGTGCCGAGCCCCGGAGGGATCACTGCAGTGGGTGTGATGACATTAAGCCCCCGACCCCTGCCAGGAGAGCAGGGACGGGCAGGGGATCAGCTCCACAAGCCACCCTGCCCTGGCTGCCCGGAGACCAGCCTGTCGTGTGCCAGGGCTTGGCCCTGCTCTTGCGGCACTGCACGGCGGGACACTCCCCCAGCCCCCTGGGACTCCCCCAGCCTGGACAGGGCTGAGAGCAGCGGCAGCGTGGCCCCGTGGCTCCAGCCAGAGTAGGGAGGGACTGGCAGTTCAAGGACACCACCTGCTTCTGCCCTGCCATCAGCCTGCAGCAGCCAATAAGCCATATGTGGAGGAGGCTGGGACCTGGCCGGGCACTGGGAAGGGACGAACAAACCCGGCCTTTTCTGGCAACCTTGGCCTGCCTCACGGCCCACTGCACAGATAGGGAAACTGAGGCACTGAGCAGCATTGACGTGCCCCAGCTCACACGGTGAGTCAGTGCAGTGGGACAGCCAGAAATAAAACTCAGGAGTCCGGACTTCCAGCCTCACCTGCTTTAACACACCAGGCCCCTCCCAGAGCGAGGCTAGGACCCGGAGTCCCAACTGCAAGCTCCAACCATGTGACCACGCTGCCAACGCACGCTCTGTACAGAGCACAGCATGGCCCTGGCGAGCCCAGTGCCCAGGGTGCCCATCTAAGAAGCCTCCCTTCTCAACTCCACCCGTGCCATGTCCGGGAAAGCAGGACTCACACACCAGGGCCAGAGCCCGCCGCTTTGCCAAGCTCAGCGCCCAGGGAGAAGGCAGGGGCTGGCCCAGCTGGGGCACACGGAGTCAGCTTTCGCTCGGACCCAGGAGTCCGGGTCCGACACAGCAGGGTTTGGAATGGGGTGAGAGGTGCTTGTCACACTTCTCCTTTCTCCCTTCTCTCACTTCCTTGTAGGGGAAGTCGCTGCCGAGCAGCTGTGGGGGTGGGGGCTGCACCCCTGGAAGGTACCAGCACTGAGCTGGGGGGCACCAGGGCTCCCGGGGTCCAGACTGAGCACTCTTGCCCCCGCCCACCGCCCCACCCCATGGGACTCTGACTTGCAAAGGCCTTGGCGCTCCCAGGCATCACAAGATGACTCAGAAGAAAGGAACAGTGTCCCCACACCACGCAAAAGTCTGGGGCCTGACCCAGCTTCCCTCCCAACCCCGGCGAAAAGTGGGTGGCCACAGGGCAGAGCCCTGCCCCCCAGCACCAACTGCAGGTCATCGTTAAGCTCTCCACCCATCTACAGGAGCGCTCTCATGTCAAAGAACTTCCCCACCGCATGGGCACTGCTCCCCCCTCAGCCCAAATGCGACTACCTCTGGGGTGGACAAAGCAGCCAGGCAACAAGCACACAGCCAGGCTGCCCAGGGATCGTGCAGCCAGGCCTGAAATGCAGCCACCTCTGGGGTGGAGCACAGCAGCCAGATAACCGTCACTTAGCAACACCACACAGCAGCAGGACAGGAGGTGAAGAGGAAACCTTCCCGCCGTCAGAGCTGCAGATCCTCACACCAGCAACCAAGGGGCTGGGCACAATACAACCACTCACAAAGGACTGGCAGCCCTGGGCCTGATGGGCAAGGGGACAGGAAGGCTCAGGGGCAGCTTCAAGGCCATTGCTATGGCCAGCGGGGGGCCGGAGGGAGGGTGCAGAGGGGGTGGGCCATCCCCGCCACCCTGATCTGCCCCCCAGGAGGGGAGGCTGGCAGAGCAGCTGACACAGAGCCCAGCTTTGTTGCTGCATCTCCCGGGGCGACTAATCCCCGCACCTGTGGCTGGGCCGGAGGGTTTCCAGCTCCTGACCACAGGACACAGGCTGTTCCCAGCCCGGCGCTGCCCCCCACCCCCCCCAGCACATGCCCTGCCTGGCCCGGGCACAGAGCCCAGCTCCACAGCCGGAAGGGCCCTGCAGAGCCGCCCCACGTGGGATCAGACAGAGCCGGGAAACGAACGGGGAAACCCAGATCATCCGAGGAGAAATTAAAGAAAGGAAAAGCCCGCGGAGCATAGGGAACCGGGTGGGGCAGAGCAGGGAGAGATGGGAAGCCCCTCAACAGCACGCCCCAGCCCATCCCACCTGGTTAACCACCCCCCACAGCCCCTCCAGCCTGGTGACACCCGCCCCCAGTCCCTCCACCTCAGGCCCCATCCCCTGTGCTGCCTCAGCCCGTGGGCCCGTCTCCCCATCCCAGGTCAGACACGTCTGCTCCCCCGCCCCGACCTCCTGTCTCTGCCACGGCCCCTGGGGAAAGCCCCCACCCCCAGCCTGCAGCAGCTGAAAACGTGGCCTGGGGCGCCGGGAAGGGCCCCTCCATGCAGCCCAGGGGAAACGCAGCAGGGAGAACCAGTGACCTCGCGCACAAAGCATCCCCGCCCTCGGGCCAAGGGTTCAAGGCCGGCTGGGGCCTGAGCGAGACGAGCTTGATGGGCCTCAGCCCAGACGCTCCCAGGCGCGGCACCAGACAGACCCTGGCTGGAACCCCTGGAGCAGGGGGCAGGTCCCATCCAGGGAGGGGGCTAGCAGGGTGGGATGGGAGAGCCCTGCCATGGACCCAGCACCGGCCAGGCCTGGCTCAGCATCGCCCCGTCCCAAAGGTGGGACCCCTGAGGGGTGCCAGGCCCCTGCAGCAGGGGCTGCTCTCTGCAGACCCCGGCGCTCCCTGGCTGCTCTGCCCCAGTCCCAGCCCGGAGCCGAGGTCCCAGCAAACGAGCCCTGAGCGGGCCTGGCCTGGCGCTGGGGGTGTCTGTCGCTGTGCGGGAGATGACGCAACCCAGCCGAGCGGTTGTGAAATGCCAGGTGCTGACCCGGGTGCAGGGGCTTCTGCTGGGGACGGGGCGGGCCCAGGCTCTCTGTAAGCAGGGCCTGGCACCTGGCGCGGGGGGCTGGGGCTGGCCCGTGGCTCCGTGGGGTGATACAGAGAGTCCCCCGCAGCCTGGCATGACAGACCAGCCAGCCCCCACCCTGTGCGGCACACGCTGCCCTCCGCCGGGGAGCCGGGCCGGTGACGGAGGGGCTGGCGATGGGGGCCGTGGGCCCTACTCCCTGCAGGAGCGGTCACTTGCCACCCCGCCACTAGGAGCTCAGTGCCGCCTGCCCAAGAGGGACCCCCCCTCCCCCATCCGTGAGCCCCGTGGGCCCTCGGCAGGCCCCAATCCCAAGGGGAGCTCAGACCCCCCCCCCGGCTCCATTGCCCCCGGTGCTCAGAGGGGGGAGGAGCCCCACACCCAGCAGCCGGGGCGCGCCGGGGAACATTCCGCTCCCAGGGAGAGCCGGGCCCACAGTGTTTCCACAGCGCCCGCCTCGGGGCACCAGGCCCACTGCCCCACCCCTGCCCTCTAGCCATCTGGCTCCCGGAGGCGAGTCGGCATCTCGCCCTGGGGCGTGCGTGTCCCAGAGCAGGGACGGGGCATGCCGCCCACCCCCCACATCCTGCCCCATAGGGGGTGGGGTCATAATCCATACCCTATTGGGTTCCAGACGCCAGCATGGGGCCAGGCACGGAGAGGGATTCCCTGAGGGGAACAGGGCTGAGACCCCCACCACGCTCATCACACACGTGGGCCCCTGCGCAGCAACCAGGTCCCCACGGCCCTGGGGGCAGAAGGCCCCAGAACACATTCCCACCAGCACCGCGTTGCCCTTTAAAGCCAAGCACCGGTCCCAGGGCCACCACCAGCCGCGGGGTTACTGGTGCAGCCATTGCACGGCCCGGGACAGAACCCCGTCCCCAAAGGGCTGGGGCGTGAGGGGCGACTCCATGAGTGGGCGGCCGGCAGCAGCAGGTATTTATCCTAGATGCAAACCAGCCACTAGAGGGAGACCTGACGCACACCCCCCCTCCCCAGCCCAGCACCCCCCTTCCCTCCCCCACCCCGGCGCCCCACCAGGGGCAGACGCCAACCGCACATGGCAACTGGGGGAAGGTAACAGAAAGTGACTCACAGTTGTAGGTGACACCAGGGTGGGGGGGCAGGGCGAGGCTGCTTCACGCCCCTCCTCTTCCTCCACTTGGATCCCTCCTGCAAGGAAGGTGCAACAGCAAGGTCAGGCGACAGAGCAGGGCTGTGAGGGGAGCCATTCCCACGAGCCGGGCGCCGTGGTGAGGTTCAGGGGCCAGTCTGGCCCCCCCGAGCACCCGCCCAAGGGACAGGGCTGACTCACATCCTTGTCCCCATCCGGCTAAAGCCAGGCAGTGCCCAGTTAATCAATCCCACCCCCTGGGCATGCTGGGTATCCCCATGGTACAGAGGGGGAAACTGAGGCACAGAGCAGGGAAGCAGCTGGCACAGCCAGCCGGTGGCAGGGCTGGGACTAGAACCCAGGTGCCCTGCGCCCACTGTGGGGGTGAGGAGCCGCTGTGGGTGGGATGGGGAGGCAGGGGCCTAAAGCTGGTATGCTCAGCTCCATGCCCCCCCACGCTGGGCACAGAACACCTGGGCTCCAACCCCCACACTCTGCTGAGGCTCCCTCTTCACCCCCGGGCCCCAGCTCTGCAGGCTCCAGCTCAAAACCAGCCTCTTAACCCGTCGCCTACTGCTGGGCAGAGCCAGCTGTCCTCCCCAGAGCTCCGATGGGCTCATCTCTTAGCTCCCCCCGACAGGGGAAGAGCTGGGAGTCCAATGGCCAGCTAACCGCCCTGCAGAGCCCCGCTGGGCTCTGGGGCATTGCTGGGGGGCAGGGGGAGACGAGGAAGAGGTGGCTGCCAGGCAACAGGATGCCATCAGTGAGTGCAATGGCAACCGGTGCCCGTGGGGCTTGGCCTCTCTCGCCTCCTTTGCTCTTCCTCCCGCCCTGCCAGCTGTGACGGTAGCTTTGGGCAATGTGCCCATCATGTGCCGGGAGCCCCCCCTGACGGGCACCTGCTCCTTGCCCCCCTGCCTGCAAGCTGGCGCCTGCCCGCCCCCCACCAGCGCAAGGTGTGGAAAAGCCCTCGCATGCTTCAGGCATCTCCCGCCCTGCCCTGGCACGGCACCCGGTCCAAGGGGGGCCCCAGCATGCCCCGCTGCAGACAAACCTATCTGGGGGGTGCCCGGCTCTGGGCAGGGGGCCAGGCCGGCCATGGTGCCCAGCTCACCAGCGGCCTCTGCTGAAAGCTGCAGCCTCGATGCAAGGACAGCCGGGAAAGTAGGTCAAGTTTGTCTTGGCCAAGGGAGAGAGTCCGTGTGCAGATTTATAACATGGCAACCACCACCCGGCCGGGCACTGGGGAGAGCCAGCCCGGGGGGCAGGGAGCTGGGCCCCATTTCTGAGCTTTAGCATCCCCCCTCCTCTGGAAGCACCAGCCCAAGGTGGAGCATCAGCGGGGGATGGACCTGGCGAGACAAAGGCAGAGAGCTCCCCCATGCTGCCGGGAGAGGCACTCGCCCCCCCAAATCAGAGCTAGCCCCAGTGTGATACTGTACTAGGGGGTCCTAGGCCACAGGGAGGAGGGCAGGGGGTGACGGGCTGCAGGGAGGGGGGCAGGGGCTCGGCAGGGGGCGCCAGGCTGCTGGGAGAGGGGAGGTGGGGCAGGGGGTACAGAGCTGCAGGGAGGGGACCAGGGGGGTGCTCTCCCCTCTGGCTCAGAGCTCACCCCGCTGCACGGGGCTCTCTCGGCTGGGATCCCCACAGCAGTCCCCACTGACAGATCTCGTGGGCCGTCCCCCGAGAGGCAGGGCGTGAACCCTGGTGTCCGGGCCCATTTCCAGCTCGGGAGATTCCCAGCTGCCTCCCTCAACCCCACCCTGCCATCCCACCTCCCGGGCTACCCCCTTGGCGTTGGCATGGCGACGGGCGCCCCACCCCAGAGCAGGCTGCATGGCGGCAGCAGGGGAAGCCGAGCTCTCTGAAGTGGCACGGAGCCCGGGGGCAGGGGCTGCATTGGGGGTGTAGAGATCCTGTCACCCCCACCCCCCCGCCTGCCCTTCCCAGGCTCCATCGCTCCCCTGCCCCTGCTGTCACCCCTGCCCCAGAGGGGTCGCTGGGCACCTTCAGGGCAGAGCCAAGCCACAGGTGGGCAATGGCAAACGCCCTTATGGGACAGGGGTCACACAGAGGGTGACGAAGAGAACCCAGGCGTCCTGATGCCCAGGTCGGTATTTTAACCCTAAGTCTGACTCCTGGGTAAAGCAAAGCCTGGCTCATGCCTCGGCCGGTGCCCGCGCGGGTTCAGACCCCGCCATGAGACCCAGCAGCAAAACTCGGGGCGCAAGCAGGTATGGGGGGGTGTCCATGCCCAGCTAGAAATGCCCTCCCCATCCAATACCCTGGGCTGCCACGTGGACCCCCCTCCGTGGGCACGGGAGATGCCAACACGTCAATCCCAATCTGAGCCCTCAGCCCTGCCCCCGCATCCAAAGCCGCCAGCCCCTGGTGCCCCTGGGGTCCCCTGCCAGCAGCATCGCGGGAGCCTGCTGAGCTACCCGCTCCCTGGAGAGCAGGAGACGCTGCTCTGGCCCAGGGGAAAGGGGTGTGGGCCGCTGGGTGAATCACCCAGACCAGCTCCCAGGCGGGCAGGAACAGGGCAGGTCGGGGCTGCGGGGCATCGGCAGGGCTGTCTGGGAGCCAGGACTCCTGGGTTCTGCAAGGGCATAGGTTTTCCCTGCTTCCCAGGGCCTGGGGCCTTCCCCAAACCACATCCCGTCTGCCGTAACCATTGTGCTAGATTTTCTCTTCCACCACCCGCCTTGCAACCCTGCCAAATCGCCCCTGATCCTGGGGAATCCCCGCAGGGCTCCCTTCTGCTCCCCGCCACCTCTCTCTCAGCAGGGTCTCCGCTGGCATGGCACTCAGGGCCCCCAGTGCAACACCTCCAACTGGGGGTTATTTGGGCGTTCTCCGCACTGCCCAGGAGGAGCCCCTGGGGCCGGCGCCCCCGCCCCCCCCCCCAGCAGCCCGCAGCTCCCAGCATTGCTCAATCAGGCTGAGTCAGTCACTGGCACGTCCCAGCCCAGACAGACACTGAGCAGAACAGCCCGTGCCAGAGGGCCCCTGTTAACCCTTCCCCAGCCTGGCCCGGGCCGATCCCTCCCCCTACCTGCTCTGCCTCCCCCCATGCACTCCCCACGCCCACGTCTCAGCTCTCCTGTTGTCGGGGGGGGCACAGCCTGGGCCCGCTCCTCACTCCTCTCCCTGTCGCCAGCACCAACCCGGACTCGCCCAGGGCCTCATCCAACGCGTGGGGCTGGGTGCCCGCTGAGCCCGCGGGCAGGGAGCTGCCCGGCTCCTGGCACGTGATGGGCGTGAGGGGCAGACAGCAGGAGCGTGGGCAGGGCCAGCGTGGAAGAGGCTCCGAGGGCGGGTGCCCGTGAGCAGGGACGCACACGTGCAAGGCAGACGGTGCCAATTCGCTCTCCCTGTCCCCGTGTTTACACAGACGCGGCGCTTGGCAGCTCTGCACACCACAACCATGTAGCGTGGGGGGGGGGGCCGGGAGCCAGGGCTCAGGGGTTCTCCCCCTGGCTCTGCCCTTCCATGAATCCTTGGGGTCAAGGGCTGCCCCTCTGTGCCAGCGAAGGTGTGCTCTGGGCGTCCGGTATTTGGGGCACACAGTCCCCCCCAGGCGGGGGGGGGGCACACAGGGTCCTGGACAGCACCCCCTGTAGCTCCCTCCCACCCAGGCCGCAGGCTGGATCCACCCTCTCGGGGCAGCCAGCCGGGGCCGCTCCCTGCTCCAGGCCGGCTCTTGGCTGTGCCCCCCCCGGGCAGCGCCCACACGCTACAGCGTAAATACAGCCCGGGCGAGGGGCTGCGCCGAAGGGTTCGTTCCATCGGGGATCAGCCGCGCAAACACTTCCAAGTATAGGCACTGGCAGGAAGCCAAGGACACAGGATCTGCGGCCTTCACGGGCCGGCTCCAGCCCTCGTGCTGCGAGTCTCCCGCTACCCCCTCGCTGAGACCCCCAGCCGCACAGGGACCCCCCCACCCCGAGCTCCTGTGCCCCGCAGGAGGGGATGGGGCAGGGCTGGCAGCCACCGGCTCCGTATCGCCCCAAGTTGCAACACCCCAATCCCCAGCCCATCACCCCACCCTCTGCGAGTCAGCTGCAGGGCTGCCAATGGAACCCCGGAGTCCTGGCTCCCAGGCCTGTGCTCAGACCACTGGCGCCAGCCCCTGTCTCTCTCTGGGGTCCTACCTGGGGAGCATTCCCTGCCCCACACTGTGCAGGCCACTGCTGCTCCCCAGAGGTGGCTGCATTTTGGCAGCGCTGCAATTCCCACGGCTCAGGTACTGGAACGACCCGGGGGCCGGTAGGAACAACGCAGGGTCTGGGATCCCCAGGGGTATGCAGAGAAACCCCCACATCCAAACCCGAATGGGACCAGCCCTCCTCAGCTGGGATCACGGCTTTACAGGTGGGGACTGTAACTCTTACAGCCCCCTGGGCTGCCCCTGCCCCCAACATGCAGGCGGGGAAACCGAGGCACAGAGCAGGAATGTTCCGCCAGCGCTAGAAAGCTTAGTGTGTGCTGACATGATCTCTCCAGCCCAGGCGGGTCTCTCCTGTCTAAGGCGCGTTCTAGCCATGTCCCTGACACGCTCCCACGGGAGGCAGCCCGGCCTCGCCGCACGGGCCCAAGTCAGGTCTGGGAACGGCCTGAGATTTGCAGCCATTCACAGCACCAGCCGCAGCCTCTGGAGTCGCTGCTCAGCGCCTGGGCCCAGCCCCCCAACACTCGGTGAGAGCCCTGCATGCCTCCAGGGGCCCATAAGCAGGGGCCACTTCTGACATTTCAAAGACGGCTGCCAAGGCTGGGTCAGAGCCGGGGCCGGAAGCCAGGAGACCCCAGCTCCAGCCAGGGCTCGGTGGGCAGAACCCAGCACCGAGGGCGTGAACAGAACGAACGTGGGGGAGAAAACTCAGCAGCATTTCTCACCACGCCTCCCCCCACACCAGCCAGACACCCAGCTCCCACCCCCAGACATCCAGCTCCCACCCCCCCGAGCACCGGCCAGACACCCAGCTCCTGCCCCCAGGCACCCAGCTCCCGCCCCACTCCCACACCGGCCAGACATCCAGCTCGACACCCAGCTCTTCCTCCCCCTACCCTGCACCATCCAGACACCCAGCTCTGCCCCCCTCATGGCCAGACACACAGTTCCTCCCCCATTCCTGCACCCCACCTCTCCTCACACCACCCTCCCCACGCTGCCCACAGCCCCCCTGGTGCTGGGGCGGAGGGGTGTCGCACCACGTGGATTCGGTGAGATCCAGTGATGCTAACAGGGAGCATGGAAAGTCCAGCCCAAAGAACAAGCCCCCTTGCCCGCTCTCAGTCCCAGCTGACTCTCCGTATGACCCTGGGCATACCTGCCCTTCCTCTGCCTCAGTTTCCCCACCTGGGCGTGCCACCGACAAAGGGCCATGGACTGGCACCCAGCCATGCGGAGCCATGCAGCCGGCCGGGCCCCACCCTCGGGCCATGACCTGGGCAGGGGCACAGGTGTGAAAGGCTCCGTCATGCTCTCAATGAGGTGGCTTAGGGCGAAAGCCGGCGCTGAGCCCGGATAAGCTGCGCTAACAATGACGGCTAATTAACGGCCTCGGAAGAACCCGCTGCAGCCCAGCAGCCGGGGGAGGAGCTCGGGTGGGCTGCCCCATTAGTGCAGCTCAGCTTGGGGCTCCTCCCGCCCTGCCCCTGCCCCCCTCATCCACCCAAGCTGCTTCTGCCCCAGCAGGTCAATCCCCTCCCCACGCAGTTCTCTGCCAGTCGGGGTTCACCCCCACGGCCGGCGCCCTGCCCGGGTGCTGCTTGTCCCCCCGGCCCGTCTCCCAGCACGCTGGGCGCCCTGCCCCCCAGCCTACACCCCCCCCATATACCCACCTCCTAACACAGGGTCCCAAATGCACCTCCCCCATCCAAGGATCCTGACACAGCCCCCAACTCTCCCTCCCCCCATTCCCCCCCCGGCGACACTCCCTCCCCAGCACCCGGGCTCAGGGGACCAGACAGGCCACTAATACACTCGGGGGGAGGGGACTGCCTCAGATGCCCATTCCCCTGGCTGGTACCCCAAGGGGAGCCCCAGCTCTGCCCGGGAGCCTCTGCCAGCCCTGCACCCGCAGGGCCACGGGCATTGCCACACGCGTGTGAGGAATCTGGGGCCGAACCGAGAGCCCCCCAGCCCAGACGAGGGCTCCCCAGGCGCTTGGACAGCCCAGGGCAGCCTTGGACCCGGGGAGGGGGGGCTCTGGCGGGAAGCAGAGAGGGCGTCACGCCTGGCGTGGCCAGCCGAGGGGGCAATCGCCCACAGACACCAGGGGCTGCCCCACGGCGATGGCTTTGCCACTGCC
This sequence comes from Lepidochelys olivacea, assembly GCF_965140295.1. NCBI lineage: Eukaryota > Metazoa > Chordata > Testudines > Cheloniidae > Lepidochelys > Lepidochelys olivacea. The sequence goes on along the minus strand of NC_140437.1, from coordinate 16,368,638 downwards.
TGAAGGACAACCGGTCCCTCCGCACCAGGCTCCCGCCGCAGGGTGACTCAGCCAGACACCCGGCCAGGCCTGGACGGACCCAGCCAGCCGGTGGGCACCAAGCCCGCTCCTGCCTTGCCCAGGGGAAGGGGGGCCCCCCAACCGGTCACCTGTGGAGAGCGGGACTTGAACCTCAGCCTAGAGCATAAATGAAATAAACTGGCCGAGTCTCAGCCCAGTGACCCCCCCACCCTCCCGTGCCCACCCTGCAAACGCCACGGCATGGCAGTCGGCTCAGTCAGGGGCTGCGGGTCAGGACTGAGGGGCCCTGGCAGAGCTGGGGGGGAGCCCAGGGCTGGGCTGACAGGAGGCTGCGGGTCGGGATTGAGGGGCCCTGGCAGAGCTGGGGGGGGGGGAGCCCAGGGCTGGGCTGACAGGAGGCTGCGGGTCGGGATTGAGGGGCCCTGGCAGAGCTGGGGGGCGAGCCCAGGGCTGTGCTGACAGGAGGCTGCGGGTTGGGATTGAGGGGACCTGGCAGACCTGGGGTGGGAGCCCAGGGCTGGGCTGACAGGAGGCTGCGGGTCGGGATTGAGGGGCCCTGGCAGAGCTGGGGAAAATGGGGGGAAAATCACAAAACCAAAGCAGCAATGTTTCTCTTGCACCCAGAGCTGTTGGGGACACCCCCCTTTCCCCGCCGCACATACCCCAGGGTGGGGGGGACCGGGGCAAGAGCCAGCCCCAGAGGTGCCTGTCCCGGCCGCCCTCCCTGGTTTCCCGGGCACGTATCCGAAAACATTTCATTAGCTGAAGTGCCCCCCAGCGGGCGCCTGCCCAGAGGGGGAAGGGAGCGCTCTGCAGCGGCAGCAGACCTCCAGCACCTGTCACCAGCCCAACCAGCACCCTACAAACCCGCCGGGGCCAGTGAGCAGCGCCGGGGCCTGGTCGTTAGTTTTCCACCGGCGCCCACAGGGCACGCGCCACTGGCAGCCCGGGGAAACGACTGTAACAGCTTCCGAGCCGCACTCCCTGCCCCACAGGGGCCCCCTTTCCTGTGCTTGGGCAGGAACCTGCATCTGCACCCGCCCCACATCTGTGCAACGGCACGTTCACACCCAGCAGCCAAGTGGGCCCGTGCGGATTCCTGCCACCGACGGGAAACCGGCTCTGCAGGGACCGGGGGGAGGCTTATGCCAGTGACCGACACGCCCCCCGCCAAGCGGAGCTCCAGTTTTGTGGCCCAGTCAGTGCTGGGTGTCTCTGCCAGCTAGTGCCCACTGTGGGGCAGGATTTCTGCTGCCCACACCTGCCCCGCGAGGAAGGGGCTGAAACCCGACAAACTCATTTCCCACGAGGGCCCCATAGCACTGACATCCAGCTAGTCCCCAATCACTTAACCCAGAGCCTCCTCCCAGCTCCCTGCCCTGGCCCAGCCCAGCAGGGATTTTACTGCTGAGCTGGGCAAAACGAGGCGGGTTTTATGGGGCTGAAAAACAACTGGTGGGCAAAGTCCAGGGCCGAGCGGGACCCCGGCTAGGCCGGTGGCTGCAGCGGGGAAGTGGATTTGGGGATGTCGCACAGCCACAGAGCATTGCAGGACCCAGCAAGAGAAAACCCCAAACCTCAGCCAGGGAGGGGGACCCAGGGGCTGGGGGCAGGAGCTAGTTACCGAGGGGGATGTTGCCCTAGACACTGAGTGGGTGGATGTTTCTGCCTGCAAGAAACTCGGAGGGCTGTGAAGCAGGACTGAGGGGCACCAGCAGAGCCGCCCACACATGCCTGGGAGCCTGGCACAGGGAACGGGCTGGCACAGCTGTCCTGCCACAGATGTGGCCAGGTGCCAGGCGTGCAGACAGCTCCCAGCGCGGGCTGCACACAGGCTCAGCCAGCCCCGCTGGGAGGCAGGACGCAAGGCCTGGAGCAGCCGGGGCAAACGGACCTCAGGGTGACGGGGAAAGGGGTGCTACGCGGTGGGGCGGGACAGAGACAGGAAATGGGGCATTTGAGGTGGTGCAGGGCGCTGGGTCAGGTGGGACCAAGCGGGTCTGGGGGGGGGGGGGGGATTTGATCCCTGCACCTCCCTAGGGCAGTGCTAGGGGCCTGATGCCTGGGCGAGGGGACAAGGAGACTCCCTCTGCTGGTGTCCCGAGGCACCCAGCTTAGAGGCACTAACTTGGCCTGTGGGTGGGGGGCTAGTCTCGGGGGGATTCCCATTGGCTGGCATCTCGCTACCAGCACCGTGGAGCAGGATATCTGAGAATGAGGTTGAAGTGCGTGGCACCAATTGGGTACAGCCAGGCCAACGTTCCCAGGCCTGGCTTGGAGCCCCGCCGGTGGGTCAGGCCCTCCAAGGGGCACAGAACAGTGTCGGGGGCTACGTGAGAGTTCATCCCTGCTTAGGGCGGATTTAAGCGGGGGGATGCCCGTGCCAAGGCCTGGCAGGTGCTCGCAGCTCGTGGGACCTTTGCAAGCTGATTAACCAACATCATCAACAGTTGGTGGGGAGGGGCCGGGCAAGCGGCAGAATCGGGGAGGGCGGGCATGGGCGTGTCACTGAGCGTGTGTACATGGAGGGGTGTGAATGAGTGTTTGTGTGGGTGCAGATGCATTCGTGTACATGTGTGAGTGGATTAAAAGGCACAGATAGGTACACGCACCGGCATGTGCATCAGAATGCATGGCCATTTGCACACGTGTGTGAGGCTACATGTGTGGGAGTGTCTGTGAGCAGGTCTGTGTCCAAGTGCCATCTACCCATCCAGGGGTGCACACCTGAATTTAACTGTGCACACCAGGGATCTCGTGGGCTCTCTCTCCAGCTGGGCGTGCACACACCGTCTCTGGCTGGGTGTGCGTATCCCATAAGTGTGCATACCAGCATGCGTGTGTGCATGCCCCGTCCCTGGCTGGGCGTGCACGCCGGCGTGTGTGCATGGCCTCTGCCAGGGTAGGCATGTCCCTGGAGGTGTGCACACCGATGGGTGGCTGGGGACAGCCGGAACATGACTAAATGCAGCTGGAATCCCAAGCATTCGGTGGCAGCAGCTGGGCTGTTTGGAGTGGCTCAGGTTTGGAAGGAGGATGCCATGCGGATGACATAAGAGAGACCTGGGACCCAGCCTACCCCCATGGCAGGGAGAAGACGCCCGCAGCCGCCCCCACACGGGGGCCGGGGTGCCAATGGTGCTGAGGCTCTGACTGCGCCGGGGTGAGGAGTTTAAGCCAGAGCACGCGGCCTCGGCCTCTGCTCCATGGGAGGTGACGATCTCAGTGCTACAAACTCCCTCCCCGCACAAAGACAGGCCGGGATCTACCTGGCAACAGAACAAACAATTGTGAAATCAACCGGCTGCCAGCACGCTCCCGTGTAAAGAACCCACAGACCGCCAGCCTACACCTCCCTGCTGCCGCCCCGCCAGGGCTGACCTACATTGGGAGGGCAGGGGTCAGCTCCAGGCTGGAGGGCCGGGGAGGGTTGTGCTGGGGGAGATCGACCTCTTGAGAATCAGTATCAGGTGTAAAAGTGTTTGTGCAGCTTCAAAAAAAAATTAAAAGCAAAAGATGACTCTAAAAACGTGCCAACAGGGCCCATGGTAGCAAATGAATGCAACATTTGGGCCTGTTTATGTACTGGGTGACATAAATACACAGTATTAAAATCACACACACACGTGCGCACCTCTTCCCCCCCACAGCACAGAGATCTCCCACTTCCTTACAGCTTGTGAGATTCTGCCTGACAAGCCAATCTCCCACACCCTGAAAAACAGGAAAATTAACTTTTCTAGAAAACTTTTTTTTTTCTGTCCTGGGACTTTGATTTCAAGAGTTATAAACAGCTCATTGTTGGGCGTGTGGCGTCAAAGGGAACTGCGCTGAGCAGCTTGGCAGAGCCAGCATAAGAAGGTGTTGGGGGTTTTAAATCCAATCACTGATCATTAGAAGATTTAGCATTTTATGCTTTGCATGTCGCCTTTTGTTTTCCAAAGGATCCCCAGGCTGAGCAGCGTGCCGCCAAGATGCGGCCATTTCTGGGATGAGAGACAGCAAACCGCATACAGGACTCGCTGGGATGACGCCTCTGGCTAAAAGCACAGGACTTCTGGGTTCTATTCGCAGCTTTGAGAGGGGAGTGGGGTCCAGTGGTCAGAGGAGGGGAACTGGGAGACAGGACTCCTGGGCGCTAGTCCCAGCTCCGCCCCGGCTTGCTGTGTCACCATCCGCACTCTGCGCCTCAGTTTCCCCACCTCCCATGGTTGCTGCAAAGTTTCACAAACCTCAGAGGGGAAGCGCGGGAGGCCTTTACTGAGAGGAGGGGAAGCTCTGACCAAGGGGGCCAGAGCAAACACCAGCTTTACGAGAAACACCACAGGATGCTGAACGCCCCCAAGGATGGTCTGACCCACGACTGGGGGAAAGTGCGAAAACCCCTCCTGTTTCACAACTACAGCCAGAGAGAGATGTGGAGCCCCCTCTTGCACCATCGCTGTGAAACCACCATCCCCTGGCCGGATGGCCAAGCTCCCCCTGGGGGCAGGGCGCAGGGCTCAACGCCCGGGGCCGTCCCCAGGAGACGGAAACCTGCATCCTGGGCTGGAGAGAGCTGGGGCCAAAACCATGTGGTAGCCTACGTCAGCGCCCAGGGAGCGAGTCCAGCTAACGCCCCAGCGACATGGCCACCCTGTGACCCAGCATATGGGCCAGGAGAGGGACCGCGGCAGAGAAAGGAGGGGTCAGCGCCCTCCGGGGACACAACTGATGGGGCACTGGGGGGCGGGAGGCAAAGCTGGGCCAGTCGCCAATGTTCCCTGACACCTGGCGAGGAGGGCAGGCAGGAGGTGCCGACCCCAGGGCCTGGACGGGTTAGGGGACGGGCAGAATTGCTTCTGCTCCAGAGACTAGCCAGACTTTTGGCAAAGAAACCCATGCGGCTTGCGAGCAGACAGCTCCCCAGGGAGCCCGGCGCGGTCAAGATCTCACTGGATTCCAAGACACTTGATTGGCTGGGGACGCACGAGTCGGAACCCTGGGGGAACCAATCAGCATCTGGGATTCTCCAGGGAATCCCCCGCCCGCAAACTCCTGCCCCACCCAACACAGGGCACAGCAGCCGGTGTCACCCCCCAGCCCCATGGGCAAGCCCTGGCCCTCCTGGCTCTTGGAGCCCAAGGAGTCCCCCTCCCCCCTGCAGCTGGAGAGGAGGGGCCGGCACCGGAAGGTTAAACCAAATGCCATCCTGGCCGCTGCTGGGGTTGCAGGGGAGAGCCCTGGGGGGAGGCATGCCAGCAGACGGGGTCCCAGAACAGGAGCTGCCGGGGGGCTCTTCTGAGCAGGAAGGCAGCCTCGCGGCCCCAAATTGGGAGTTCCTGCCAGCTGCTTCCGACTGTGGTTCACCCGGGGAATCCCCGGCTCCCACTGGCCCATCACCCGCCTCGGGCACAACCCTCCCCCAGCCGGCGGGGCGGGCAGGGGGCTCGCGGCACACGGGGGTCACCGCTCACTCAGCCCAGTGCCCTGGCTCGGGGCCTAGCGGCTGCGTCGCCACACCAGCGCTCTCTGCTCTGAGCCCGCCACTCCCGTCACACGAGCTACCAGCCTCCCCCAGCCCCAGCAGCCAACGTGTAACGAGCATCCTGGGGCTCAGCTCTCCCTGCCCCCATCACAGTCAGTCCTCTGCCCTGGGAGCATGAAGGGCTGACGGAGCCGGGGAGACTGAACAGCCCCCACCCCACTCCACTCCACAGGGCCCCCCCACCAGGGCCGGGAGCAGGGTTTGCCCAGACGCTGCCCAGCTGGTGCCTCTGGGCTCCTGCAGATTCCCAGATATGCGACCCTAATGCCTGCGCCCTGCCCCCATTCACCAGCTGCGCAAGGACCCGGGTGCAGCAAAGTGCCCATGGGCCAGATCACCAGCATCTGCTTCCATGCCCCATGTCACGGGGTGGGGAGACTTGAAAATGACTCTCAGCCGCCAGCAGCAGTAAATGTCTCGTCCCATGCATGAGACCGGGCAGCAGGATGCCTGGGTCCTATTCTGGCTCGATGAGCAAGTGGGAAGTAGGAGTTCAGTGGTTAGGTCAGGGTACCAGCACTCAGGACTCCTGGGTCCCATATCTAGCGTTGTCAGAGCAGGGGGGCGAGTGGTTAGAGCAGGTGGACTGGGGTGGGAGTCAGGACGCCTGGGTTCCATCCCAGTTCTACCACCACCTTGCTGAGGGACCTTGGGCAGGTCACAGCAATTGCTATCCTATGTCTTCGCATAGCGCCCATCACTGTGGCGTCTGACCTCTCCGTGCCTTGGTTTCCCCATCTATAAAACAGGGCTGGTGACCCTGTCCTGCACCCGCAGAGCACGCCGAGGTGCCTGGATGAAGGCTGTTGTCACTGGCCTGGTCCCTGGGCCCATCCAAGTGGTGTCCGGGCAGCCCCCGTAGGATGCCCTGAAGGATGTGTCTGCACTGCAGCCGGGGCAGACAGACGCTGCGGCTCAGTCCCCGGGTCGGGTGGGCTGGGGAGCAGCAGCGCTGGTGTCTCCCCTGCGGCAGCGAGGCTGGGGCAGCCAGTTCGGGTGCGTGCTCCGGGGCTGAAAAGAGCAGCGTGGACGTTTGGGCCGGAGAGCGCCCCCGGGCTGGGTCTCGGAGCCCGGGCTCCAGCCCGAACGGGGTCGCCAGCCCTGCAGCCCGTGAGCCTGAGTCAGCAGTGCCGAGCTGAGCCCGGTTCCAGGAGGTCGATCCCCCACTGCGCCGAGCCGGGAGCCGCCCCAGAGCCGTTCCCCCCCCCCGGCCTACGCTTCAGCTGAGGTTTGTTCCACCGCTCAAACGCTCCCCGCCCCACCCCGGGGAGCCGAGCACACCGGCTAACGCAGCTCTGCACCCCGGCCAGCCAGCCTGAAGCCAGTTCCCCTACAGGGGCTGGGCTGCGCTCTGGCAACCTCGCCCACCCAGCCGGCTGCAGGGCCCTGGCAGGAAGTCGCACGGCGCAGGCGGAGCCAGGAGGCGTCTGCCGATGTGCCAGTTGCACGCTGCTCTGTGGCCACAGCCTTGCGAAGGGGGAGGGCGGCTGAGTCAACAGGTTCTTGGCCCTGGTCCGCCCCGGTGCAAGGCGCTGTCTTCATCACAAGGCTCTGCCCTTCCTTCCAGAGTGCCGGGAACAGCTGCTACCCAGGCTCCCGACGCCCCCCAGGAGGGGCTGGCCGGCCAGCACCCGCCCCGCGTGGAGACACCAGGGCACGGAGCAGGGCAGAGTCTCAACCGAGGCTGGCTCCTGGCCCCCGCTGGGCTAGGAAACGCTCCCCAGAGCGGGGAATAGAACCCAGGAGTCCTGACCCCTCAACCCCCACCCCAACCACGACACTCCTGAACCCAGGGGTCCAGACGACTCCTTCGCTGCTCCAGCCACTAGCCAGGGCTCCCTCCCCTTCCACCCTTGCTCCACCAGCCTCCTGGAGACCCCAGCCCACGGCCCAGCTGGGGGGAGGGGAGGGCACAAAGCCATGGGAGAGCTGGGCTGGCCCCGCTTCCCCACCAGGTCCCCAGTTCTGAATTCCAGGCGTCCTTGCAGCCAGAGCCCAGCCAGGCCAAGGAACTTCCCAGCGTCGGGGCCAAGGGCCTGTCCCGGCTCTGCCTCCCAGGCCGCTGGGGCTGCTGTTGGATCACACTGTCAGCGCTTCCCAGGAGGGTGGCGACCCACATTCCAAGCGCTCCTCCCAGCTGCCTGTGTCTAGTGCAGACATGGGGGTGGAAGGGCCCTCCCTCCCCTTGCACGGGAGCACTCAGAGGTGCAGTCCCCGGGGCCCAGAGCGGAGAGGGGAGAGCAGCTGATGTCCCCAGCTCTCCCGCCAGAGCGTGAGCCCTAAGCTGAGGCTGTCCCCTGACCCCCCCCAACCCAAGGTGCCAGAGGGGGTTCCCAGGTGTGGGGGGGTGCTCCTACATTCTTCATCCCCCCCAGCGAGGCCCCCTCCTCTGCCGCTTCCCGGGTACTGGGCAGAGAGGTTGGGGCTGCGTGTGTGGAGCCGGGGAAATCAAACCCGGCCCTGCCTATCTTAGCTCTTCCTTGCCTGCTCCACTGCGGTGGGCACACCATGGGCACGCACATGCCTGCTCATCCATGCGTGTGTGCAGGGAGGAACACACATGCCTCTCTCCACGAACCCCTGTGCGCTCCTACTCCACACGCGGGGATGCACATGCAGGTCTGTGTCCGTGCACACGCTCCTGAGCCAGAATGCACCGGTGCGCACAGGGGCACGGATTCACCCTTGCACACGCAGGGGGGGCGTGGATTTGTGTCCGAGTCCACGGTGGGATGCAGACATATACATGGATCCACGTGTGCACGAATCCATGTCCGCCGCGGCACGCATGCACATCGTTTGTCTACTGCAGGGACTTTTGCCAAGAATGGGGCGGGGGGGGGGACCATTAAAGAAACCTCCAGCTCTCAGCGAGTTCCTCACCCTGAGAAACACCCTGGGGCCCAGGAGAAAAATTAAAAAACCTCAAGGAGCTGGGGAGAGGGGAGGTGCGGGGGGGGGTGTCCTGCAAACTGGTTCCACAAGGTGCTGGCACAGGCGTGTGCCTGCCCTCAATTCCACAGCAGGGAAGGAAATGAAATCCCTGAAGCCCCCTCCCTCCCCCAGCTCTCCCCTAGCCCAGGATGCCTTGGGACAGGCTGCGGGGGGGGCCTGTGCTCAGGCAGGGGCACACAACAGCCGCCCCCCACCCCTCCCATGCATCACGCCCAGGCAGGGACCCACCCTCAACCCACGTGCAATATCCCGGGAACTGTTTTAGAGAGCTCAGATCTCCCCATTCGCATCCAGTTCCTACCATCTGCCTCGCCCCTGTGCGGGCAATCCGAGGCCATGGGGCGGGAGAGGGGGGAGGAAGCGAGCGCAGGCCATGGAGAGGGCAGCTCTGAGGGCTGGCGCAGCCAAAGTGGGCGCAGCCAAAGGTCATGCCGGGCGAGCCGGAAAAGCCGGCACAGGGTTTGCCCCACAGCCATCACTGTTGCGAGGCCCCTGCTCACAAGCCCCACAGGCCGAGGGCTCCCTTGGCGGCTCCGCTCGGCCCAGGGAGCAGACAGGGTGGCAGGGCCCTGGAGCAGGACGGGGGTCAGGAACGTTTGATGCAGTGTGGCCACAAGCCAAGCAGAGACGGTGCCCGCCAGGAAGCAGAGAGCTCAGCTGCATGTGCACCCCTCCTAGGTAACATCAACGTGCTCATGCAAACCCCAGCTTGCACATGCGCACCAGGGCGCCTACCCCAGGGGGGCAGCTTGATTTCTCGGTGCCTCTGTTCCCCACCCGTACAGTGGGGAAAACCCCGGCTTTCTCCCACCCCATGAATTCTGCGGGGATAGGCCTGTCTGGGCAGCGCCCGGCACGACGGGGCCCCGACCTCGGCCACCGAGCGTCTGGGCGGCGCCCGGCACGACGGGGCCCCGACCTCGGCCACCGAGCGTCTGGGCGGCGCCCGGCACGACGGGGCCCCGACCTCGGCCACCGAGCGTCTGGGCGGCGCCCGGCACGACGGGGCCCCGACCTCGGCCACCGAGCGTCTGGGGCCCCGATCTCGGTCACTGTGTGTCTGGGCGGTGCCCGGCACGACGGGGCCCCGATCTCGGTTACTGTGTGTCTGGGCGGTGCCCGGCACGACGGGGCCCCGACCTCGGTCACTGTGTGTCTGGGCGGCGCCCGGCACGACGGGGCCCCGATCTCGGTCACTGTGTGTCTGGGCGGCGCCCGGCACGACGGGGCCCCGATCTCGGTCACTGTGTGTCTGGGGCCCCGATCTCGGTTACTGTGTGTCTGGGCGGTGCCCGGCACGACGGGGCCCCGATCTCGGTTACTGTGTGTCTGGCCGGCGCCCGGCACAATGGGGCCCCGACCTCGGTCACTGTGTGTCTGGGGCCCCGATCTCGGTCACTGTGTGTCTGGGCGGTGCCCGGCACGACGGGGCCCCAACCTCGGTCACTGTGTGTCTGGGCAGCGCCCGGCATGACGGGGCCCCGATCTCGGTTACTGCGTCTGGCCGGCGTCCGGCACGACGGGGCCCCGACCTCGGTCACCGAGTGTCTGGGCAGCGCCCGGCACGACGGGGCCCCGACCTCGGTCACTGTGTGTCTGGGCAGCGCCCGGCACGACGGGGCCCCGACCTCGGTCACTGTGTGTCTGGGCAGCGCCCGGCATGACGGGGCCCCGACCTCGGTCACTGTGTGTCTGGGGCCCCGATCTCGGTTACTGTGTGTCTGGGCGGCGCCCGGCACGACGGGGCCCCGATCTCGGTTACTGTGTGTCTGGCCGGCGCCCGGCACAATGGGGCCCCGACCTCGGTCACTGTGTGTCTGGGGCCCCGATCTCGGTCACTGTGTGTCTGGGCGGTGCCCGGCACGACGGGGCCCCAACCTCGGTCACTGTGTGTCTGGGCAGCGCCCGGCATGACGGGGCCCCGATCTCGGTTACTGCGTCTGGCCGGCGCCCGGCACGACGGGGCCCCGACCTCGGTCACCGAGTGTCTGGGCAGCGCCCGGCACGACGGGGCCCCGACCTCGGTCACTGTGTGTCTGGGCAGCGCCCGGCATGACGGGGCCCCGATCTCGGTTACTGCGTCTGGGCAGCGCCCGGCACGACGGGGCCCCGACCTCGGTCACCGAGTGTCTGGGCAGTGCCCGGCATGACGGGGCCCCGATCTCGGTTACTGTGTCTGGGCAGTGCCCGGCACGACGGGGCCCCGACCTCGGTCACTGTGTGTCTGGGCAGCGCCCGGCACGACGGGGCCCCGACCTCGGTCACTGTGTGTCTGGGCAGCGCCCGGCACGACGGGGCCCCGACCTCGGTCACTGTGTGTCTGGGCAGCGCCCGGCACGACGGGGCCCCGACCTCGGTCACTGTGTGTCTGGGCAGCGCCCGGCACGACGGGGCCCCGACCTCGGTCACTGTGTGTCTGGGCAGCGCCCGGCACGACGGGGCCCCGACCTCGGTCACTGTGTGTCTGGGCAGCGCCCGGCACGACGGGGCCCCGACCTCGGTTACTGTGTGTCTGGGCAGTGCCCGGCATGACGGGGCCCCGACCTCGGTCACTGTGTGTCTGGGCAGCGCCCGGCATGACGGGGCCCCGATCTCGGTTACTGTGTCTGGGCAGTGCCCGGCACGACGGGGCCCTGACCTAGGTCACTGTGTGTCTGGGCAGCGCCCGGCACAACGGGGCCCCGATCTCGGTTACTGCGTCTGGCCGGCGCCCGGCACGACGGGGCCCTGCTCGCTGTTGGGGTCTTTTGGCACTAACAGGTTATAAACTACTATGATGACTTCTCCAACTGCAGCTACCCGTCATCTTCTACCAATAACCGCAGAACAAGCCAGACCCCCCCAGTCTCCACAAAGCCCCCACCCCTTCGCCAGAGGTGGCCTCCAGCTGACAGGACAGTCAGCTGGGTTTCCTGATAGCTTTAGCAGAGCCATTAATTGTGTATGTGGCAATGGACAATGACAAGGGGAAGGCAGAGAAAGCTGAGGAGGGACCCGGGGATGGTGGGGGAGGGACTGCAAGGCGGAGACAGCTGCATACAGGGTGCTTTGCCTAGCCACTCCAGATAAGAGCATCAGACCTGGCCCTCGGTGGGCTCACAGGTGACTCTGACCCCCGGCCTGACCTCCCACGCTGCCCCTGCTAGCCCCTTCCAGGGTCACCTGGCACGGTCTGCTGGAGATCCTGAGCAAGTCACCCCAGACTTGAGGGAGGACAGACGGGGTGCCATACCCGGCCCTGCCCAGTACGTTCTCCTTCCACTCTCCAGAGCGGGCCCATTCACACTCCTAAGGGACATCCCGGGGTCACAGGTCACCTGCCCCCCCCAAGCCCAAACCAGCTCCCGCAACCACAAAATCGCTGCAAAAAATTAAATGCATTCCTGACGCCGCTCGCCAAGTTTGGAGAGGGGGTGGGGCCAGGCTGAGCAGAGCGCCCTCCGCAGGCTCCCCGGGAGCGGAACGCGTGAAGCCAGGCCAGCTTGGGCGCAGGCAGACCTTGGCTGAAGTCTGACGGGGTCCCTGTTTTCTGGGGGGCGACGGGGTGATGTTCAATCCAGCAGGCCAGGGCCAGGGGCTGGCTGGGGGCACGCTACAGAGGGCCTGACCTTGCGTGTGTCCCCACAGCACTCAGCCCCACGCTGGATTGGGCCCCCACCTCACCCCCACCTCCGGAGCGTGCTGGCCACGGCTGTCACTCTCCTTTCCGCAGACTTGGCCGCTGACACCGCGACTGACTGTCGCTGCTACGCCCGTGCCGCCCGTCTGGAGCCTCCCTGGGCTGGGGAGCGGAACCCCACTGCACGGGTCCAGCGGTATGCCCCACTCCCCCACGGATCCCCGGCCACAAGTGGGGGGTGGCGGGGGGGGGAAGGGGAACACTGCTCGCTCCTACCCCTCCCTGCCACCGAAGAGGAGTTGTTCAATCCGTCTGGCTCTGCCGGAAAAGGGCCGTGCCAGCATAACGGAAACCCACGCAGCCCCCCTAGGACCCCCCTGACTTGTGATCAGCCAGCCACATGCCAAATGGCCCTGGTTTTTAAGAAAATATTTACCCATATTTTCCTCCCCGCTCTGCCTCCCCCTCCCCAACTCACCCCCCCTTTGCTCCAGCAGCCCCCCAACATCCTCCCCCCTGCAACAGTCGCTCGCTCGCACACAGGTCCTGGCACCCCACCCCACCCCCTTTAAAAGCAAAAATACCGTTGCCGGGCAGTAGAAAGCTGGGGATATTCAAAGTCAGAAACACAGAGAGAGAGAGGGTGTCCGTCCCCCCCAAACTGGATTAACCCCCACCCCAATAGCTCCTGTCCTGCAAACAACTCCTTCCTGGGCCCAGCTGGTCAGCAGAGTCAGCGTTGCCATCATTCCAGGGGAGATTAGAGGCACTTTGCCTGCTGCATCTCTGTGTGGCTGGGGGACCCAGCCCCAGGGCCCGGGGTCCCGAGTGCCAGGCCCAGACTGGCACGGTGCGGGGCAAGCTATGCCCACAGTAAACAAACCGAGCTTTTAAAGGGCTGGCGCTGTCTGGCAGTGCGTGTGTCTGTCTGTCTTGCCCCTCCAGCTAGGCCAGGGCTCTCCATTAGCTGGAGAGGAAAATATAGGTTAATGCCAGCCTGGGGAGTGGGCGGGGGGGGGGGGGAGAGCGGATTAAAGCTGGGTGTCAGGAAGGAACCTGGGATCCGGGCTTTGGGGTAGGGTGGGGTTGGGGGGGTTGGGGGGGGCGGTGAATTAGTAGGAAACACAACACGGTGCAAAATACAAAACCCAAGCATGTGTGTGCGGGGGGGGGGAGGGGGGGATAATTGCCCCCTCCCCAGCCCGGGCCATGGCACTGACAGGGCCCGGGGCAGCAGGGAAGGGGGGCAACAGAGAACCCAGGAAACCGGGCAGCACCTGGGGGGGAGGCAGAAGGGGCACGCTGGGCGGGTAGCCCCCCCCCCGGAGCAGGGGAGAGGAGCCCCGCTGTCCAGCTGGGAAAGGCAGGAGGGGGGTGGGGGGGCTCAGCCCTGTGACTCTGCAGTTTAATCCCTCCAGTGCACGGACCCCCGCCCCCATGCACAGACACCCCCGTGCAATGCAATGCAATGCAATGCACGCGGGCCCCCCCCAATGCACGGGCCCCCCACGCACGGCCCCTAGATCCTGCCCCGCAGCGCACCCCGGTGCCTTACCTCGGCGGGGCTGCTCCTCGCCTGCCCCCCGGCTCTCCGCCCCGCTCTCCCGGCAGGAAGCGGCGGCTCGGCTCGGCTCGGCTCGGCCCGGCTGCGGGGGCCCCGGCGGCCCCGGGCCGGTGGCTGCGCGCGCGGGGCCGGGTCTGTAAATCCGGGGCTGGGAGCGCGGCTCTGGCTGCGTGTCCCCGGGAGCGGGCTGCGGAGCGCGGCGCGGCCAGGCTCCGCCCCGCCCCGCCGGCTCCTGCCGCGGCCCCAGCCCCCTTCGCCGGCGAAAGGCCGCTCCCTGCCGGCCGCCCGGCTCGCTGCGCCCGGCCCCGGGCCCCCCCGGCCCGGCCCCGCCCCGCCCCCGCGTTCCCTGCCCCCCATTCCCCGGGCCCCCACCCCATTGCCTGCACCCCATCCCCTCCTCCCCGGGCCCCGCCCCTGCGCCCCCCCTCCGTGCCCCCCATTCCCCGGGCCCCCACCCCATTGCCTGCACCCCATCCCCTCCTCCCCGGGCCCCGCCCCTGCGCCCCCCCTCCGTGCCCCCCATTCCCGGGGCCCCCACCCCATTGCCTGCACCCCATCCCCTCCTCCCCGGGCCCCGCCCCTGCGCCCCCCCTCCGTGCCCCCCATTCCCCGGGCCCCCACCCCATTGCCTGCACCCCATCCCCTGCTCCCCGGGCCCAGCCCCTGCGCCCCCCCCTCCGTGCCCCGCATTCCCTGCCCCCCGTCGCCTGCGCCCCCCCCGTGCCCCACGTTCCCCTGCCCCCCATTCCCTGTGCCCCCACCCCATTGCCTGCGCCCCCCTCCGTGCCCCGCCCCTGCGCCCCCCTCCATGCCCCGCGTTCCCCTGCCCCCCATTCCCCGTGCCCCCACCCCATTGCCTGCACCCCATCCCCTCCTCCCCGGGCCCAGCCCCTGCGCCCCCCCTCCGTGCCCCGTGTTCCCCTGCCCCCTATTGCCTGTGCCCCCCGGCCCCTCCTCCCCAGGCCAGCCCCTGCGCCCCCCTCTGTGCCCCCCATTCCCCTGCCCCCCATTGCCTGTACCCCCCCAGCCCCTCCTCCCCGGGCCAGCCCCTGTGCCCCCCCTCTGTGCCCCCCATTCCCCTGCCCCCCTTTGCCTGCGCCCCCCGGCCCCGCCCCTGCGCCCCCCTCCGTGCCCCGCGTTCCCCTGCCCCCCATTCCCTGTGCCCCCACCCCATTGCCTGCACCCCATCCCCTCCTCGCCCCGCCCCGCCCCCGCGTTCCCCTGCCCCCCATCGCCTGCGCCCCCCCTCCGTGCCCCGCATTCCCCTGCCCCCCATTGCCTGCGCCCCCGGCCCCGCCCCTGCGCCCCCACTCCGTGCCCTGCATTCCCCTGCCCCCCATTCCCTGTGCCCCCACCCCATTGCCTTTACCCCATCCCCTCCTCCCCGGGCCCAGCCCCTGCGCCCCCCCCTCCGTGCCCCCCATTACTCTGCCCCCCATTCCCTGTGACCCCACCCCATTGCCTGCACCCCATCCCCTCCTCCCCGGGCCCAGCCCCTGCACCCCTCCTCCGTGCCCCCCATTCCTCTGCCCCCCTTTACCTACGCCCCCCGGCCCCTCCTCCCCAGGCCAGCCCCTGCGCCCCCCCTCCATGCCCCCCATTCCCCTGCCCCCCATTCCCTGTGCCCCCACCCCATTGCCTGCACCCCATCCCCTCCTCCTCGGGCCCAGTGCCTGTGCCCCCCCTCCGTGCCCCCCATTCCTCTGCCCCCCTTTGCCTGCGCCCCCCTGGCCCCTCCTCCCCGGGCCAGCCCCTGCGCCCCCCCTCCGTGCCCCCCATTCCCCTGCCCCCCATTGCCTGTGCCCCCTGGCCCCTCCTCCCCGGGCCAGCCGCTGCACCCCCCTCTGCCCACCATTCCCCTGCCCCCCTTTCCCTGCGCCCCCACCCCATTGCCTGCACCCCCAACCCCCCCCTCCATGCCCTGCATTCCCCTGCCCCCCATTGCCTGCGCCCCCCCGGCCCCTCCTCCCCGGGCCAGCCCCTGTGCCCCCCCTCCGTGTCCCCCATTCCCCTGCGCCCCCCCGGCCCCTCCTCCCCGGGCCAGCCCCTGCGCCCCCCCCCTGTGCCCCCCATTCCCCTGCCCCCATTGCCTGTACCCCCCCGGCCCCTCCTCCCCGGACCCAGCCACTGCATCCGCACTCCGTATCCCCCATTCCCTGCCCCCCTTTCCCTGCGCCCCCCACCCCATTGCCTGCATCCCATCCCCTCATCCCCGGGCCAGCCCCTGCGCCCCCACTCTGTGCCCCCCATTCCCTGTACCCCCACCCCATTGCCTGCACGCCCAGCCCCCACTCTGTGCCCCGCATTCCCCTGCCTCCCATTCCCTGTGCCCCCACTCCTTTGCCTGCACCCCCATTCTGTGCCCCCCATTCTGTGCCCCCATTCCGCTGCCCCCCATCCCCTCCTCCCTGGGCCCAGTCCCTGTGCCCTCACTCCATGCCCCCCATTCCCTGTGCCCCCATCCCCTCCTCCCCGGGCCCAGCCCCTGTGCCCCCATTCTGTGCCCCCATACCCCTGCACCCCATTCCTGTCCCCAGCCCCTGCTGCACCCCCCATTCCCCTGCCTCCGAGCCCTGCCCCCCCACCGCATTTTCCTGCCGCTCCCCGGGCCCAGCCCCTGCACCCCTCACCCCATTTCCCTGCACCCCCCATTTCCTGCATCCCCACCCCATTCCCCTGCCCCCAGCCCCTGTGCCCCCACCCCATTTCCTGCCCCCCAACCCCTGCATCCCCACCCTATCCCCCTACACCCCAGCCCGTGTGCCCCCCATTCCCTGCTCTTCAGGCCCAGCCCCTGCCCCCCCATTTCCTTGCTCCCCAGCCCCTGCATCCCACAACCCCATTTCCCTTCATCCCCAGCATCACCTAATTCCCTCTCCCCGCCACACCCTGTCCCTCCTCCAGCCTCTCTGCCCCCACCCCATCTCACTGCACCCGCCATGTGCTCCAGGACACAAACAACCCAGTTATTTTACCGCATTAGCCAATGTGGTCTAGTAGAGTAGTCTGAATGCAGGACTCCTGGGTCCTACTCCCAGCACCTTCCCTGATGGCTGTCGCTAGGTGCCTCAGTTTCCCCATTTATCAAACGTGGCTATTTCCCAAGTGAATGTGTGTGGTGCGTGCACACTGCTGCCCTCTACTGGCTGCAATAAGAGCTGCTACACTGCGTGTCATGGTCCCTTTACCGCATGCTCCCCTGTCTGTATGTTGTCCGGCATCTTGTGCATTTGTAAGCTCCTTGGGGAAGGGGCCATCCCTTTAGTCTGTGTTCGTACAGCGCCTAGCACCATGGGGCCTGGTGCATGACGGGGGCTCTCAGCTGTTGCTGCAATTTGGATAATAACCATAAAAGTCCCCACGCGGCTTATAGCTGAATGGAGATTCTCGGGGCTCCGAGCGCAGGGCCTGGGAGATCTATCTCCTGCTGAGTCTAGACACGGGCTGGGCCTAGATTTTTTGCAACTCCTGGGGCGTAGTCAAGATTAGCTAACGTTTATGAATCTCTTTGAAGGCAGGAAGCATGCATTAATTTTCATTAATGATAATAAAGAACACCATGTAAAGCAGAAACCTCTTCATAACAGGGAGACCGGGGCTGGGAGGAGAAGGAGCTAAGCCGCTGGGCTGCCGTGTGCCCCATTGAACACCGACTTCTCCTTTCCCTCTGTAGTCGTCAGCTTTGCCGGCGGCCCATGCTGGAGAAGCCCTGTCAAATTGAATGCAAAGTGATCACTGGTCTATGGGCTCCCGATTCTTCCCCCGGCGGGTTCTCTCCTGGCTGTGGAAATCTATAGGATGATTAAAAAACCCCACACCCACTCTTCTGTAGAAAGGATTAAATTCCGTAGGTCATTTGTCACTTCTATAGGACCCCATCAAAAGATTATGGAGCCCTAATGGTTTCTCCCTTGGGAAATCCCGCTGGCTTTTCACGAGGAGACGCCCAGAGCTCGGAGTTCTGAGGAGTCGTCGTCTTACGGTAGCACCTTGGAGGGTTGTGGTAGGCTCTGCACGTACACCGAACAGGACAGTCCCGGCAGCACAGTTTGCAGTCTAAGGGCAAGTCGAGGCACCAGGTGGATCCAGACCGAGCGCCAGGGAAGCACCAGCAAACGCTGGGACAATATCAGCAGTATGACCAGCACTGGTCTCAGCACACCAGCCTAGCTGAATTCCAGCTCTGGTTAGACACCACCTAAATCCTTGGCACTGGCTAAATGTTAATTCTCCACCGGTCCAGTGTCTCTCCTGGTGGCCACAGGGCTGGGGCAGCTGTCGGTGAGGTGGAAAGGCATAGAGAGGTTGGCCCAGAGGGCAGGGGCGCTCCGGCCAGCAGCAGGTAGGCAGGCAGGCTTCAAGGAAGCTGGGTCTAGATGGGTACAAGTGCCTGGGAGGGGTGCAGAGACAGAAAAGGGCGGATGCTAGTCTCAGTTACACCAGGGAAAATCCTCTGGGCTCACAACTTCCCCTAGTGTAACCTAGAGCAGAACCTGCCCCGCAGTCCATGAAACTGGCTGGACAGTTTAGAAACGTGGGGCAGGCTGGAACCAGACCAGAGTGATTTCCCACACACAGAGATACAGACACACACATGGTGTGCAAACACGCAGCTCCAGAGACACAGACACTGGAGCATGCAAAACGCATGCCTGCTCACACCTGGGCATGCAGGCACACACAAATGGCCCAAGATGCAGACATGTAGGTGGCGTGCAAACACACGTGTTCACACATGCAGAGAGAAGTGCACTGCTGTATGCAAACACACGCACGCACCATCCACACACAGGCCTCTGCATGCACAGCCGGAGACAGACAGACACCCACGCACAGGGGTGTAGTCACATTCACACGCACAGAGGCAGCCCCCCACCCCACAGCCATGCACATAAATCAGCCGGAGATAAACGCCCGTCAGGAGGAGAGGCCGGGATCAGAGCCCAGCACTCTGTGGTTGCTCGGGGGAGAGCGATGATCTCACAGGGGAGCAATGACAATCCCCTTGTTGTGGTGAAGATGTCGGCCCCCCTATGCTCCCCTGGGGTACCCACAGGCTGGGCGGGGGAAGATTGCACAGGGTCGGAGGTACTATTGTGCATCCTGTCTGCCAGCCCCATGGCTGAGGGGGACAAGGACTGGCTGGTAGAGGGTCCACGCTGGGCTGTCCCCCAACTGAGTCTAGGATAGAGGCTGCTCAGCCGTTATGAGGCCAAGGGTCTGCTGAGCTGTAACGCTCGGGCCCCCAGCATCAGAGGGGCTTTGTGCCTCCGTCGCGTGAGGCTGCCAGTGTGACGGGAGCCAGGGCGTGAACGCCGGTATCCCGGCCATAGACCAACTCGCCTCATTCTGTACTACCATCCCAAAGGCCCCGCTGTGGCATCAGCTGAACACGGCCCCCACCCAGCGTCGCCCTGCGCGGTTAAAGAGCTGCTGTGCTCCACCCCAGAAGCAGCTGCATTTGGGGACTGGGTGCAGCAATCCATGGCTGTTTTCCCATATGGCAGGTGTCTGGGCCGGCACGGCATGGTGGGCAAGAAGGGAAGGGCATTAAAAGGTGATGCCCTGAGACACACAGCACTGACCCTCTTTCCCTGTACCCCAAACCATTCCCAGCTCTGGCTCCCGCCCCTTCCTGGCAGCTGCCATCTCCAAAACTGCACAGGTCCGGCGTGCAGCCCCGAGGACCCAGTCTGGGGGTGGGCAGAGAGATGGCCGCACCTCACAACCAGGTGTCCTGTCCACAGGGACGCATGGCTCTTCTGTCAGCTCAGCTCTTGCTCAGGAGGGAGGGGAAGGGGCAGGCGGGGGGTGTCACGGAGTCCCCGGGCGATGCTCTGGAACTGCTCCCTACGAAGCCAGTCAGGACTCTGGGGAAGTCTCCTCTCTGGGAGCAGCCTGTCTGCAGGACACACAGCTCACCCAGCTTCCACCTTCCTGGGTCTGACCTCGGAGCATTCAGCCTCTTCTGCCCCTCCGTGTGCTTCCCACAGCCAGTCCGCCCAGGCGGGTTCCTAGAGAAGCCAGAGGGTCCTGCCCCCCAACTCCACAGTCAGACGTGACTCTCAGCCAGCCAGTAAAACAGAGGTTTATTAGATGACAGGAACATGGTCTAACACAGAGCTTGTAGGTGCAGAGAACAGGACCCCTCATCTGGGTCCATTTTGGGGGGCAGTGAGCCAGACAATCCCATCTGCACTTCACTCCATGTCCCCAGCCAGCCCCAAACTGAAACTCTCTCCAGCCCCTCCTCCTCCAGGCTTTGTCCCTTTCCGGGCCAGGAGGTCACCTGGTTCCTTTGTTCTCCAACCCTTTAGCTCTCACCTTGCAGGGGGAAGGGCCCAGGCCATCAGTGGCCAGGAAACAGGGTGTCGGCCATTCTCTGTGTCCAGACTCCTGCACACACCTGCCCTCTAGGGCTCTGCAACGATCATACATCCTTATCCCACCACCTAGATACTTAAGAACTGCATAGGGGAAACTGAGGCACCCCCACAATATTCAGAGGAAACATTAAGAACAGTCCCTCTTCGTCACAGGGGGCGTGTATGTGTGTGCAGAGCAAGGGGAGCAGCTTTGGAGAGCTAGTGGATACTGCGGGAAAGGAGTTTGCTGGGGTTCAGGGAATGTAACAGTTTGGTCCAATGGTGAACATTATAATTCGTGCTTGGGGGACGGGGGTGCGGCTTAGGTTGGAGGGGATCCACAACACCAGGGGTATGGAGATTGCAGGGCTGACACAGCTGGGAGCGCAGGTCAGACTCGAGGGGCGTGGGAGCGGGAGGCAAGGCTGATATAGCATGGGAGGGGGCTCTCCTGCTGTCCCTGTTCTGCAGCCCCAGACACCTCCCCTTGTGCCAGGCCTGGCCGAATTGTGGGGGATGAGCCTTGCGGGGGAGATTTGCAATCGCGTGACTTGGAGAGACCAGAGCCCTGATTGCTGGGAGCCCTGTGTTCCTGGGGCTCCTGAGTCAGCAGCAATTCAGCCTTGGAGAGTGGGGGTCAGGAGGCGGGGAGGGACAGCGAGGGGCTGTGCTGGAGATGGGGTCCCTCACTGGCATACTGGGCTGGGCTCTGCTCCCTCAGTGCTGCAGTAGCCTGGATGCCAGTCGCCCCCCAGCCAGGGCTGCTACCCCTTCCCTCAGGCACCACTCTGGGGCAGCTTCTCTTGGCTTTTATACCTTGTCTCCTCTCCCAGCAGGCCTTGCTTCAGCTCCTCCCACCCACTAATGGACCCTGGGCACTACAAGTCCCAGAATGCCTGCCCTTAAAGGGCCGTTGCCACCTCATCACCTGGTGGACTGGCACGCGGGAGTGTACTCCGGGGACCCTGTTATGTAATGGGGAGCCCAGGAGGAGGTAATGAGGCCCTGCCTGGGAAGTTGGCTCAGACCAATGGATGTCCCACCACCCTCCCTCCCCTGACACACCACACAAAGGCAGGGCCTGGGGGCGGAGCCTCTGCCAGAGAGCAGGTGGGGAGCCTGGCACCGTGTCACCCATCGGGCGAGTCTCTGCCACCCATCCCCACCTGCCTCTTTGCAGGGAGTGCTGCCCCCTGCCCGCTGGCCCGAGAGCCCCCCCTGGGAAGTGGGCTGAGGGTTCTCCTGGGCAGGCTGCGGGGGGCAGGCTCAGGGGCTGCTAGCAGTCCCCGCTGGACACTGGTACCCTCTTCCCCTGACAGGGGCTGTGGCGGTCCTCTGGCCCCGCCCTGAGCTGGAGGCAGTGAGCCAGTGTGGGGGTGGGGGTGAGGCCGTGCAGCCCCCCCGTGCTAGCCCTCGCTGTACCGTACACTTTATCCTCTGCAAATAAGCAGCGTCTGCAGCAGCGTCTGGCTGCGATAAGGGACCAGCCAGAGCTGAGCTCATCCTTTGGGGAAGGGACGGCTCAGCAAGGCAAGGGGGAGTCCAGTGTCCCCAGAGCTCCCTGAGCACATACTGCCCTGCCCCCCGGGACTGGGGGTGCTCCAATGAGCATAATCCCAGCCCAGATCCCAGGCCTCCCCTCCATGGATCACAAAGGGCTTTGTCTGCGCTGGTGAGCTGAGCCTGCAGGGGTGGGGCAGGATCATTAGCCCCATGTTAGAGGGGGGAAACTGAGGCATGTGTTGGGGAAGGGGCTCGCCCACATTCACATGGGAACAGAGCTGGGAATAGAACCCAGGAGTCCGGGTTCCCAGCACCCTCTCTGCTCGACACCCTCCCATAAGGGCAGGGATGGGAGAAAGATCATTCCTTCCTGACCACAGCCCTGCCTCTCAGCTGTGGCCCTGAAGCCTGTGGACTGGCACTTGCTGTGACTGCAAATTCACTCCTGAGGCTGCTGCCAAGGTGTTTCAGGTCCAGAAACCCAGCCTCCCTTCCGCCCAGTTAGACAGCAGCTGGGATGACACCGGCCCCCAGTAGGTGATAGACAGCTGTCTGTCAAAGGGCCCTTTGGTTTCAGCAGGGATCAGCCAGGCCTCAGGGCAGCATCCGCTGGGGGGGGGGGGGGAAGAGGGGGCGGTGGCTATGACAGAAGAGGGCTGGAAGCTGGAGGTCACAGGGTTTTTTGGGACTGGAAACATGACTTTCCAAATTGCTTTGGGTGCATTCACAGGCTGGCACAGGACATTGGCCTGGGAAGCCCAGGGCTTGGCTAGTGGGGGCTGTGAGTCGGCATTGAGGGGCACCCAGCAGAGCTACGGGGGAGCCCAGGGCTGGGCTAGCAGGGGGCTGCAGGTCAGGTGAAGTGCAGGCCCACGGTCACTGTTCCGACAACCCACAGTGGGCTCAGACCCCAGGACACAGATCCTAAAATCCAGCCTCTCCGGCGCGGTTCCTGGCTGAACCAGCAGCCCCGTCTGCGCCGGCTGTTCCACCGGGGCCCAAGCTATATATAGATAGACCCATGGATGCCGAGCTGCAGGATGAATTTTAATAAGCTTGTTCCAGGCGAGTGCATCTTGGATTGGAGAGAGACGCATCTCAACCGGGTCCCTCTGGCATTCTCCTCTTCTGCAAGGATCCACCTAACAGGGTAAACCAGGAGGCAGAGTACTAGCTGCTTCCCCTTGCAACTGTCCCACCAGCCAGCGGAGCTGGAAACAGCTCATCTCTCCAGCATCATCCATGCCAAACCATCCCCAAACACAGAGGGATCCCTCACCCCACCTGGAATGCGCCCACCTCTGGGGTGAGGCCTAGCAGTTGCTCAGCAGCACCATTCAAGGGTCGCTCTCCCAGCCACCTCTGGGAGCCTGGACTCCCGAGTTCTGTTCCCTGCTCTTGGGAGGTCGCGTCCCCCATTCGGTGCCTCAGTTTCCCTGACTTTGCTTGGCTAACGCTGGTGACGTGGGGACCCTGAGTGGGATGATTCTGGGTGGCTCAGCAGGGGGCAGTGGCTCTTCCCTTCCCCACAGGGCCTAGGGTGCTCCCCAGGCTCAGCATGCTCTGCGCTGCGGCTCTGGCTGTGCCCAGCGATGCCCCGCCCTGGAGCACCCTGGAGGGACAGGCCGTTCCCGTGGCACTGGCAGCTGCATGGAGCTGGCTGCTTCTCTGTCCCAAAGCCACCCAGGATGTTGCACAAGGCCTGGGGGATCAGCTGCTGGGGGCTGTAGCTGCTGGGATGCAGCTGGGGGAGCCATGCCAGGAACCAGACAGTAGCTTGTGCATGGGGCAAAGGCGGGGGGAGGGGAGGGGCTGGGAGCCAGGACTCCTTTTTCCAGCTCTGCCTGATTAACTGCTCCACCTTGGGCGTGTCCCATGCCTGCTCAGTGCCTCAGTTTCCCCGTTTGTGAAACGGGCTGTAAAATGGCAGGTGACCCATGCCACCGTCAAGAGGCTGGCTTTGCCCCTGTTACTAATGGGGACACTGAGGCATGGGGCAGGGCGGGCCTTGCCTAAGGGCCCATGATAACCAGGGGCAGGACCTGGGGAGTGGGAGGGGGAGTGATAGCCCGGCTTCCTGCTGGGAACTCATCCTGGGAAGGAAACGGTTCACACCCAATAAACTCCAGCCCTGGGGAGTCGCACTGGTGGGAACCGCAGCCAGCCCCCCTCACCCCCTGCCCCCAGCCATCTGTCCAGAGCCTGCAGCTCCCCACCCCGGCCCCCAGGCCAGGGACGAGAGAAACAATATGGGCCACTGAATGGGGGGTCTCAGGGAGACAGCCCCAGGAAGGGGGTAGTGGTTGTGGGGGAAGGGCTGGGAGCCAGGACTCCTGGGTTCTATCTTCAGCTCTGGGAGGGCAGTGGGCCTGTGGTGGTGACCCTTAGCAGTTTGTGCTGTGAGCTCTGGCTCCCCGCCCGAGCAGGGATCCAGGCCCCCATTGCGCTGCACACAGACACATGGGGGGCTCTGTCTCCTTCAGCTGCTTGGGGCAGCTCTGCCAGGCCTGGCACCAGGGACTGAGGGGAATGGCCCAGAGCTCCCGTCACCCGGGGCTGGATTTGAACCAGCCACCTGGGGGGGCAAAGGGCTCGCTCGCCCATCGCTCTTCTCCAGCATGGCGGAGGCCTGATCCCGGGGTCCCTGGACAGCGCCCCTGACCCCAGGGCTGGCCCTTGTCCCTGCCCCGGGCTGCTCCCAGCATCTGCCTCCCCTTGGTGCCGGGTGGGGAGGGCCATTAACCCCTGCGGTGCTGGGGGATCCCACTGGCTCCAGCTCCCCACGGGACTGGTTTCCCCATGTCTGCAGGAGGATGAGAACGTCCGGAGCCCTGCCCTGCCTGGGCCGTGGGAGCCCAGCGCCGCCTGCCAGGGGGGCTGGACACAGCTGGTCCAGGGCTTCCTGCCAAGGCTGGTCCCAGGAGGGGGACGTTGGCTGAGAATCCGACGGGCTCCCCGAAGCAAGAATTCCTCCCCCCAGATGCCGCAGCTCCGTTCCCAGCTGCGGGGGGAGGGGCCTCATTCTTAAAAAGGGAACCGGCCGCTAACCCCCCGCTCCCAACCCACTGGGAACTGTTCTGGCCCCCTTTGCCTCTGCCCCTCAATCCCGAACTGCAGCCCCTCCAATTC
The DNA here is from genome assembly GCF_965140295.1 of Lepidochelys olivacea. NCBI lineage: Eukaryota > Metazoa > Chordata > Testudines > Cheloniidae > Lepidochelys > Lepidochelys olivacea. Next base: position 16,343,955 of record NC_140437.1, on the reverse strand, counting down.
CTTCTCCGTGCTGTGGCTGGCCCCTCCCAGGGGTTTGTGTGTCCCCCGTGTGGCTCAGAGACATGCCCCCCAACACACCCCTTGTCACCTGGCAGGTGCAGGTGTCGGCAGGACCCCGGCAGGGCAGCGTGTCCCCAGGGCCGGGGGGGGCGGGGGGCAGAGGAGGCAGCCTGCTCCTGCAGGAACATCCTGAGCGTGATCGGTTGTGGCAGCCTGGACAGTGTGCAGAAAATGTGGGCACAGCAGGCTGCGAGCCGTGGCCAGGCTGGGAACAGAGCAGCCCAGAGAGCTCAGATTGCAGTGCCCTGCCCGAGAAACGGACCCTGGGCACCCAGGAGCTCTTTGCCCAGCCAGGCCACCGGCTGCCCGTGCCCCCTGGTGCCGGCCAGGCTGTGGGAGGGCAGCTGCCCTCTGCAGCTTGCTATCTCCCTGCACCTGCAATCCATGGGCTCCAGCAGCCTCGCCCCGCCCAGCTTCATTCACCCCCAGGGTCCCCACCCCGCTGCGGACAGACCTGGTCTGCCGTGGTGCCGCCTATGTGGCCCCCCTGCCCCTGACGTCCCATCCCAGACGCATTGGGGGCCGGGCCCGGGTCGCTCTCTAGAGCATTTGGACAGGGCTGCCTTCTGCTTGCCACCACCCCAAGCTGGATTCGAACCAGCGCCCCACCGACAGGGAAGAACAAGTGTCCCATTACAGATCCCCCCGCCCCCAGCCTGCAGCTGTCAGACGTGCCGAGGGCCCCGTGCGTAGCCCTGGTCACAGGAAATCTGTCCTTATTAATACCCACCAGCCCCTCCCCACCTCCGGCCCCACCCGTGCTCCTCCAGCGCCGGCTGCCCTCTCCAGGAGTCACTTCCACAAGCCGGCAAGGCCCTGCCCAAATCCCCTTAATCCCGGCTCCATAATAGGGGGATTTGTGGCTCCCTGCTTGGCGGGGCCAGGATGAATAATTAACGCTGGGAATTAAGTGGCCTTTGTTATTTCTCATCAGTGCGATTGCCGGAGCGGACGTTCCCTTGGCTGGCAAAGCTCCCGGCGCCTCCCTGCCCCTGTACCTGGGCTGGGATTTGGTTCCTGGCGGGCAGGCGGAGGATCTAGGCATGGCATGATACTGGCTGGAACCTCAGGGAGTTAGTCCGAGGTGGAGGGGCCTGGCGGGCTGCCCCCGGCCCAGGCTGCTTTCCCAGGCACTGCTCATTGCATCCAGGCTTGGTCCTGCCCAGCCCAAAGCCCGACACTCCTGCCCCTAGCATGGGGCAGGGCTGAGCCCAGATCCTCTCAGAACCCCAGAGGCAGGGTTTGTGTTTCCCCGGGGGTGGGCAGCAGAGGGGAAAAAGGCCCCATGGGGGGCCCAGGACCAGAGTGCAGGAGGCAGGGACCCAATGGGGCCTGTGTGGCCAGGCCTGCAGGGAGGGTGGGGAGAGGGAACTGGAGCCTGGCCCCACGGCTTGCACACCACAACGCTTGGAGAGATGCTCCCACCCCATCCCCTCCAGGCAAGGAGCAAAGCAGGCCTTGAAACCAGCCAATGCTCAGGCTAGAACCCACCCCCACGGGCCGACACCGCTGCTGGGGCTGGGGGCAGGTCGGGGCTGGGGGCACGTCGGGGCTGCCCAGCCTTGGCCACAGACCCCGCCAGGCAGGAGCTCTGAGGGGATCCCCACCCTGTGCAACTTCCCATCCAGTGCAGGCACCCGGCCCGAGGGAGGATGGAGCAGGTGGGGGGCAGACGTGAGCTCCGTCCCAGGTGCGTGCGGGGAGGGGGGTCTCTTGGCAGGAGGGGTCCGGCAGCCCACACAGCTCCTGTATCATCAGGACACAGCAGAGTCTCAGCCCAGCCACCTGCCCCCTCCCTACCAGAAACCCACACCGGGGGAGAAACCTGCCCCCTCCACTGCCCACGGGAGACTGGCCAAACCCCTCAGCTCCTCACTGCCTAGGGAGAGGAAGGTTCAGGGATACAGGCCTCCGGAATGCCCTGCTCCAGAACAACCCTTCCCTGGCTCTAGAAAGCACAGCTCTAGAATGTCGATGTTCTAGACCAGCTCGCCCCAGCCCTTCCCGCTCTAGAACGTGCATCTGCGTTAGAACAAGTGTCTGTAGGTGTACCCTGCTCCAGAATAACGATGTGCCCCTGCTCGAGAACCCTCATCTTGCTCTAGAACACGAATGGTTGCTTGTGCCCCAGAAGGGTGGGGGCAGCAGGAGACAGGGCTCTCCCCCAGTGTGGGTGCAGGTACCTCATGCCGGCGGGCCGAGATTGGCTGCCTGCTTGCAGCCCAGCGTGTGTGTTTGGGAGGGGGTGCATATGGGAAGAGCAGGGGGCTGTGGGTCGGGATTGGGGGGCACCGGCAAAGCAGTGGGGTAGGGGAGCCCAGGGCTGGCAGAGCAGGGGGCTGTGGGTCGGCACTGAGGGGCACCGGTAGGCCTGTGGCCCCCCCGGTTCCCTCCAGCGCGGCCCCGGCTCGGGGAAGTGGAGCGTGGCGTGGAATTGGGTCTCGGCGGGGTCCGCGCCTCCCCGGCAGACAGGTTCATTAGGAGACTGCTAAACGAGCTCTTTTCTCGGGGCGGGGTTGCTCTCTGCCTGTAATTAAGCCAGAGACGGCTAGCAGGGGGCTGCGGGTCGGGATTGAGGGGCATGGTTTCCTTTTCCAGAGGCCACAGCTGGGTGGGCTCACCCTGCCGGCCAGAAGAGCTGAGGAGGCGTTTTCCCCACCCGCGAAGGGTCCCAGGGAAATTCCCACCCAGAGCGACGTGTTGAACAGGAGCGGAGCCCCCCGGAAACGGACGCTGCCCCTGTGCACCCACGGCTCTCCAGCAGGATAACCTCAGTACTGCTCATTCCCCCACAGCCCAGGCTGGCAAAGGCACAGGCCTCGAGGACCGGCTCAGTGCTCCCCAGGGGCCCGTGCTGGGATGGGAGAGCAGCCAGGGAAACCCCAGGGGCAGCCGAAAGCACGGCTGGTGTTTCGATAGGGGGCGCTCTGCCCTCTGAGACAGGGCTGACCGCAGTGCCATGCTAGGGGGCGCTATGCCGGGGGGGGGTGCTGGGTCTCAGTCGGGGGGGCGCTCTGCCCTTTGAGACAGGGCTGACCGCAGTGCCGTGCTAGGGAATGGTATGCCGGGGGGGTCCCCCCTGGCAGGCAGGACTAGGCCCCAGCACAAGTGGGCGTAGTTTGGCAGCCCTGTCAGGAGGGCTTTGTTGGTCCTTCCTGCACTGGGAACAAAAGGTTCCAGGCCCTTTCCGGGGCCCTTCGTGTTTTCGGTGCCTCTGTCTTTGTCTCTGACGTCGATGTTGTAACAACCCAAATATTTTACCCCCGTGCTCTGCGTCCGGCCCCCAGCTGTTCGCCTGCTGACTCTGCGGAACGCGCTTGACGCTGGCCAGCTGCTCCCAAGCTGCTGACCCCGGCCTTCTCCCGCGCTTTGGGGCCCTGGATTTTTCGCAGGCTGCCAATGCTCCGGGATGCCTTCCACCCAAAGGCCTGGTGGGTCAGCCAGCAGCCGGACCGCAGCAGCCCAGACCGCCTCTCTCCTGGGTGAGACCAGAGCTGGCTCACGGGGCTGTGCCTTTCCCATCTCTGAAGGCAAGCACATCCCATCCCTGAAGCTGAGCACCGCCGGGCGGGGGCAGGGACTAAGTCTCTTCAGGACCCCTGTGCCCGGACGTGGTGCTAGCGGGCACCCACCTCTGTCACTCTGACAGCATGGGTGAGTCCCCCCTGCCTCAGTTTCTCCGTCTGTAGCACCATGATACGGGGCCACCTCTGCAAAGCGCTTTGAGATCCGGAGCTGCTTCCATAAATGCAGGATCCTGAGTAACCATTCCCACTCCGCTCTCTCTCCAGCTGCCTTCAAAGCTATGAGGGGCCCGAGGGTGTGGTGGGGAAGGGGGAATCCCCTACTGGGCACCCAGGGCCCCTTTTATTCTGAAATGATTTCCCTGTTGCTTCAGCTCCTCCTGCCGTTGCCACGGCCTCTCCCCGCAGTATGGATCCCTCCTGGCATTGGGTCCCACCGCTGGCAGTGCCTGGCATATTTTGCATGGTGCCCGGGCTCAGTGAATAGGTCCGAGAGCCAGAGCAGAAGCCGTACAACAAAGGGACAAAAAGCCGGTGTCACTTGGGGTAAATGCCTGACTCTCCCTTCCCTGCCTGGCAAAGAACGTGGTGGTGGTGGGGGGAGCCCCGGGGGCACCTTATCACTGCCTCTTCTAGGTCTGGCTTGCCCAGGCTTTGGGCTCCAACCTGCTGCTGACACGGCACAGTCATGTGATCGGTCACCTTTAGCCCTGGACAGAGGACAAACGTCTTCGCCGAACTTGGCTAGAGACCCAGTTTGTGCAGATCCGTGGAACACGGGGCTGGGGTAGCAGGGGGCTGCGGGTCAGGACTGAGGGGTCCTGGTACAGCTGGGGGGAGCCCAGGGCTAGGGCAGCGGGGGGTGCCGGGATAGCAGGGGGCTGCGGGTTGGGCTTGAGGGGCTCTGGGGAGATGGAGCCGCCGCACGGCAAGCAGGCTGCTGGGCCAGGAGCCCTGGCCAGTGGGGGCTGCGGATTCTGGTATGGCCAGGGGCAAGCGGATCCTTCCGGCCCAGGCGGGGCTGTCGGTGCTGTGGCACGAGCGTAGGAAGTCAAGGCTGTTTCCCGGCCTGTTGAATGGCCCCCACAGAGCCATGCTGGACAGACGCCAGCTCAGCTGACAGCTGCTGCCTCTCCGCAGAGCCCCCCTGCCCACCCCCGGCTTCGACCGCCTCTTTGGGAAGGAGCCTGGCTGAACAATAAACAAGGGCCCTGTGTGTGTGTGTGTGTGTGGCAGGGGGTATGTACAACGGACAGGGTGCCAGGGGTGGCCGGGGGGAGCCCAGCTGCTCAGCACTCTCTGCTGGCCATAGTGCAGAATCCCTTGGCTGGGAACAGCCCTGCGCTGTCTGGAAGGGGGGTAACACTGCGGATTACAGCCCCCCACCCAGGGTCTGTGTGTGTGTGTGTGTGGGCAGCGGCCACGCGGTGTCAGCTTGGGGCAGGGGCCAGGGCAGTCGCTTGTATCCCAGTGGGATCCCAGAGGTGCTCCACGCTGGCTGGGGGGAGCCAGGCCAGGGCCCTGGCATTGCGGGGCACAGCAGGGCTGGGCCCTCAGCCCCCCGGTGGGACCCAGGCTGCTCTGGCGCTTGCAGTCCTGGGCACAGGCTCAGCCGCCCGGGAGGGTAGCGCCCTCTGCTGATGGCGAGGGCAGCGCGGGCCGTGGCAGTCCCCCAGCCTTGCCGGCACACCCCAGGTAGAGGCGAGACATCGCCACAGGCCTCCCTGCTGAGGCGGCCCAGGGCGGCCCCGCTGCGGCTGGGGGTTGAGTCCCGTATTCACATCCTCCCTGCAGAAGGGCACATTCTGAGCTGGGTTATTATGGGGTCGGGGGCAGCGCGCTGAACAGGACTCCTGGGTTCTCTCTGACTTGGCGCATGACCTCAGCGGAGTCCTCTGTGCCTCCGTTCCCCCGTGGAACATGGAGATCACAACGTTCGTCAGGTTAGCCTGTGAGCACTTGGGTCGGGGCAGTCTCTCCACCTGTGCACTGCCCGGCTCGGCAGGGCCCTGGGTGGGGCTTGGGGTTGTCTTGTAATACAAGCAGTAAGGGGAAAAGGCAAGGTTATGTGCAGTGAACAGGGCCAGGCCAGGCTGTGCCTTCAGGACGGTCAGGCCCGTTTGAGGATTCCCCTCTCCCAGCCATGTTCTGCTCCATCTTCTGTGTGTGGCCTGGGCAGGGAGAGGGGGCATCCCCGGGCAGCAGACGAAGACTCTGGAGGGGAAGAGAGAAGGGTTCTGAAACCACGCGTGGGATGGTCATTATTCTAAGTCTCTGTCACCTGCTCCCTGCCTCTGGGGAAAGAAAAAGAACAACGTCTGGCATAGTCACAGGAGAGGAAAGAAAGGCGAAGAGGTGGATTGCCGCTTCCATGGGAGCAAGGAGCTTCCTAAATAGCTCAGAGGGACTCAGAACTGCCTGGGGCTAGATCTCAGAGCAGCACTGAAAGCCCTTGCATGGCCGCTCAAGGGGAATCGCTGTTAGAAGTGAAGGACCTATGACACACAGCCGAGAAGTTTGCGATTCCATCCAGCAGGGGGCACTGGTGACTCAGCCAAGCTCACTAGTTGGTTGCAGTGCTGTGCTCTGCCATGTTGCCGTTCATCCCAGACACCCAGAGCTCCACAAAGGGAGCAGTCAGTCAGCAGCGTTGTCAGAAATTGCAGGTCAGAGGAGGAGGGACTTGCCCCAGGTCACGCAGGGAGTCAGTGGCAGGGCCAAAAATAAAGCCCAGGAGTCCTGGCTGAGGGCCCACAGCTCAGTCCACTGCTTCTATGGCGAAGCTGGGAACTAGGTCAGACTCCGTTGCCTTCAGCTGTCGCTGCAGAGACAGGGTCCGAAGTGCTGAGGTCCGGCAAGTCCCGCTGGAGCCAACGTGTCAGGCACCTCTGAAAACCAGGCTGTGAACTCACGCCAGGGGGCCTTTTAGGCATAACCCAGACCTGATTCTGAGCTGGGTCCAGTCTGCATCTTGGCTTCGCCTTGACGCCGGGTGGAATTAGCTCAGCCAAGCCTGCAAACGTACCCTGTTCTGCACCCTTGAAATGCAGGATCCTCGAGGACAACTCTGGAGCGAGGGGCCAAACCCCCACACTGGCACGCCCACGGTACCAGGGCCTTGCCTGGCCCAGCCCAAAGCATATCTGCAGCAATGTAAGTGCAGATCCCTCACATGGAGCTGGCAGCTCGCTGGGTTAACGCTGCCAGGGACACAGCTCCTCCTCCAGGTTCCCTTCCAAGCCGCTGCCCAATTATCCTGGCAGATGGTGAACGGCACAGTTCTCTGTTGTGAGCGTAGGGCATGTGACTGGGAGACACTGAGTTTCGTGGGAGAGGGATCAGGTGATCTGGGCACACCAGCCAGCCACCCCGTGAGGGTGGGTGGCATTTTGTGGGGGGAAACCGATGCCAGGAAAGAGAGAGAGAAGAGAGAGCTGCTATCCTGGGGGGAAAGTTCCCTGTTGTTTCGGCTACCGCAAGGCCAGAGCGTTCCCCCGTGCGGCTTCCACTGCAGTAATAAGCAGGTTCTGTGGGCGCGGACAGTCCAGCTGCACCACTGTGGAGACTGCTGGGGGCACAAGGCCATTGCGGTGCTGGGGATGGGCCCCACTGGTGAAATGCAGCTGTGGGGCTCGGGGGAAATCTGGAAGGGGCTGCAGTATTCTGGTTTGTGTGTGTGTGAGAGAAAGTATTCTGGATTGTGTGCCCCCTGCTGGATTGAATCAGAATGACACAACTGTGTGTCCTAGGCGGCGGCCCCTATCTCATTAATAACCAATGAGGAGTCTCCCCTAGCTTAAGCCCTCGGGGCATGGGCTTTGGTGCCGGAGGTTCTGGGCTCCACCAGGGAATTCTGGGCGGCTGCAGTGTGCCCATCATGGGTGTGTCCAGAATCTTTGGCCTCCCTCTAGCCCCTCCCCAAGAGGTTTGTGGTTGCAGTGGATCGCCCCAGCACCACCAGTGTGAGACGGGGGGGTGATCCCCTTTCCAAAGAGTGGGAAATCGAGATGCTGCCACCTGAATCTGTGAACCCAGGAGCCCTGGCTCCTGGACCAGCCCCGGTTATTATCTATCCTGTGTATTAATGGCAACACCTTGAGGCCTGCAGTGAGACTGTGCACAGTTCCTGCCCCAATTATCTTATACTCTAGCTAGACTAGGAGTGGGGGGACCAGGCACAGAGAGGGAGCGTGTCACGCAGCAGGTCAGAGGAAGAGACACCCTCCCCCCCAGCTCTTCGCAGTCCCAATTCACTGTCCTAGTCATAGGATCATCCTGGGTCTAAGTCAACGCTCCCTCCCCAAATCACTCTGACCAGGAGCCCCAACTAAGCATTAAACAGCAAAGGGGGTGGCGATGGGGAATGAAGAATAAATCAGGTGCCCGTCAGCCCCGAAGCCAGCCTGTGCTGGGATGCGCCTGGGAGTGGGTAGCCAAGACGGTGGCTTTGATTCTGTCTTCAGCGCCAGGGTTGCCAGCTGCAGCTCCTCCTCGAACACACAGCTGCAGCTCCCAAGGAGAACATGTCCCAGCTCGAGCCTGATTGGGAGGCCCTTGAAGACAGGTCCCAGGATGCAGCATGCTGCCTTGATCTGATTGGTGAGGCCTGCGTAGACAACGGGTCCCAGCATGTGAGTCAATCTGAGACTTTGCACAAATATTTTGATTGTGTGTGTGGCAGTAGCAGAGTATTTCCATCCCAGCGTTGCCACATCCCCTCGAGACGGGGAAGGGAATGAAGATGATCCAGAACCATCTGCCAGGTCTGCCCCTTCAGATGGCCTCCCTCAGCCAGAAGGCTTGGATAGAGATGTGAGCGCCAGGTTGGAAAGAGAGCACTTTCCCCTTACTAACCTGCCAGTTGTCCCAGAGAATGAAGGAATGGTACATCTGTATTTGCACCATTCCCTACAGTAAGTGTAAAGAGGTGCAAAGGATTGGTGCAAATACTGGAGTATTCCAATGTATCTCGGAAAGGGGCTCCCAAGTGTTCCTTCTTGTGGATAGCCCTCCCCCTCATCTTCTTATTTATTATCTGTATGGCCCTAGCACCCCTCCATGGTGCTGGGCTCTGTACAGACACAGAAGAAGGAGATAATCCCTCCCCCAAAGAGCTTACAATCTAAGTATAATACAAGAGACAACAGATGGATACAGACAGGGGAGTACAAGGAAATCTCTCCTCCCATTCCCCAAGGCTTGGCCCCCACCTTCTTTCCTATCACATCCAGGGGGGATTGTCCATCACTGGCCATTTTAAAATCAAGATTGGATTTTTTTTCTAAGAGAGCTGCTCTAGGAATTATTTGGGGACGTTCTGTTCTGTTACCTGTCCTGTTCATTCCCTCTGGGGCACCTGGCACTGGCCACTGTCAGAAGATAGGACACTGGGCTAGATGGACCTTTGGTCTGACCCAGTGTTGCTGCTCTTATGTTCTCTGGCCTGCGTTACACAGATGGTCGGATTATGTATCACAATAGTCCCTTGTGGCCTTTGAATCGACAGATCTTGAAATTTGTGGTTGCTCGAGCGATTGCTTGCTTGGGGAAACTAATATGGAGGGAATTATTAAACATGTCGCATGTCTTTTAACCTGGTGTAGCAGTTGGAAATGAGGGGAGCCCAGCTGACCCCAATGCCCCACGTGCCCTGCCCAGAGCTCTGCCCAATGCCAGTGCCCAGCCGGTTGCTCGGGGGCTGTGGTTTGAAAACCACTGACTGGAGAAGAGACAACGCAGACTGGGAGTGGGTGCCAGCCTTCCTGGGTGTTTGGGAAGTGCCTGGCACCTGGTGCACACTACGGTAAGAAGAGTACGGTAAATAACCGTAATTAACGATGCACGCTGAATCTTTCCCGGGGTGGGATGGGGGCAGGTCACAGCCCCTCTGGCTGCGGCGCCCACCCCCAGGGATTCAGCTCCATTTCTCCGCAAGCTGCCGGGGACCAGCACAAATGTCTGTTTATAGATTCCAGCTGGCGAAGGGGCACAAATAAATAACCCCCCCAAATAACAGTAAAAAAAAAAATCCTTGGTTTGAGCATTGGCCTGCTAAACCCAGGGTTGTGAGTTCAATCCTTGAGGGGGCCATTTAGGGATGGGGCAAAAATTGGGGATTGGTCCTGCTTTGAGCAGGGGGTTGGACTAGATGACCTCTGAGGTCCCTTCCAACCCTGATATTCTATGATTCTATGATTGTCTATCGGCTGGAAAAGTTCACCGCCCCGCCCCACCCCACCCCACCCAGGTCAGAGGGGCGGCCCGATGTCTCTGTCTCTGGGGGAGGGATCGCTCAGTGGTTTGAGCATTGGCCTGCTAAACCCAGGGTTGTGAGTTCAATCCTTGAGGGGGCCATTTGGGATCTGGGGCAAAAATTGGGGGTTGGTTGGTCCTGTTCTGAGCAGGGGGATGGACTAGATGACCTCCTGAGGTCCCTTCCTACCCAGGTAGCCTATGATTCTAGGGCAGCCTGCTGCAAAAAACTACCCCTCCCAGCAGCCTCCGCGGCGCGCGGCGCTCTTCCAGCCAATCAGCGGAGGGCTTGTTGGTGGGTGCCAAGATGGCGGAGCCCAGGGGCTGAAGGGGGTGATGTCTGGCGGCTGGTTGCGAGGGCTGGAAGGTGAGGGAGCCCCTCCCCCCCCTGTGTTTCTGGGTGGGGGGGTTGGGGGGGAAGAGACCCTGGGTGTGTTTCCGGGGGGGGCTTCCCCCTCCCCCATAAGCAAGTTAAAGGGGTGCTAATAGGAGATGGGGCTGCCCCACTGGGGGAGGTGGGAGGGGAGGCTTCACTCCTCCACCTCTAGCCACAGGAGCTGCCCCCTCCCGGAGCTGGGAGCAGAACCCAGGAGTCCTGGCTCCTACTCCCCTGCTGCAAACACTTGTCCCCCAGATCTGGGAGCGGGAAGGGAACCCAGGAGTCCTGCCCCCCAGCACCCTATGCTCCCTCCCAGTGTGACTAGAACCCAGGAGCCCGTGCTCCTGCTCTAACCTATCATGGGAATAGGGCCGCAGAGTCCTGGCTCCCAGCCTCCTGGGTGAGCCAGGCTGCCCTGCCTCCTTCTGAGTAAATCTTTTATTACGGAAATAAAAGGCATGCTTAATTGATAGCGCCCCCCCTCCCCCGGGGAGGTGTGTGGGTGAGCTAAATCTATGAGAGGAATGGGTGAGAAATGGTGTTGTGAACAAGCTGCTGTATCATCCGTCTCTCCCTTTCAGAACGGAAAGATGAAGGTTGTCAATCTAAAGCAGGCCATTCTCCAGGCCTGGAAAGAGCGGTGGAGTGATTACCAGTGGGCCATAAACATGAAGAAATTCTTCCCCAAAGGAGCCACCTGGGACATACTTAATTTGGCAGGTCAGGGTTTTGTTTTCTTTGGCTGCTTGGGTGCACATGTCTGTCTGTGTTATGTGTTTGGTACAGAGTGAGACAAACATATGATCCGGAAAAGCAGACTGCTGCACTTGTATTATGTTTAGTGTTGTTTCTGTGCTAGCGTGTAAACTTGCCCTACTTGTCAGGACTGAAAAACTCCCCAACAGTAAACTTTGGAATGAAGGCTCCTGCACTCGAAAGACTTATATACGAGTGGAGCCCTTCACTAGGGCTACTCGTGCTTAAAGCCAAAGATGTAAATCTTAGGATGAGTAGGGTACAAAATATGATTATTGGCTGCAATAACTAGCTGAGGTATTACTGACACTGAGAGATGCAGGATGGTTTAGTGGATAGAGCACTACATTGGGACCCAAGAGATCTGGGTTCTCTTCCCAGCTGTGTTGCTGATTTGCTTGGAGACCTTGGGCATCAGTTTCCCCACATGTACCATGGGGATTATGATCCTTATCTCCCCTGTCAAGTGCTTAAAGATCTGAGGATACAAAGTGCTGTATAAGAACTAGGTATTTCTGTTGTTATAATCATTCGGGATTATTGTTTATTAAAAAACTGAAAGCATTTTCCGACCCACAGATACCATCAGAATTTGTTTTTCTCATCCCAGTTCAAGAAGGTAGATTGACACAAATCCTGCTAAATGTTGGTACCTGCTGAGTATACGTAGGTAAAATAATTGCCAGACTTTTATGCCAATTATGGTAACATGTTAGTTTTTCCTGGCTGTGGTGTGTGTTTGAAAGCCCTGCGTAAACGAACACAAATCACTTGTTCTTGAGTTGATGTAAAGGAGAGGTTTTCAAGGGAAATATTCCCCATTCAAACCAACATGGAGAACTGGACTGAACGTCCTAATTATGCTAGATGAGGGTTGGCTCTCCCATAACCTAAGATCATATCTTCCCCACATGCGATTCCATTCATCTGGGTCCATTTTCTGTTAAGTGAGGGGTGGGGAATTCTTTGTTTCACTTGTGAGATCCCATTTCTGTTCCTTTCAAAAGTTCTTTATTGGTGCATTAACATAGGGTTTACAGAATTTACCAGACACCTACTGGCCAGAGGAGTAAGGTCCCAGGGATGAGCGTGAAAAGTGCAGCTCAAACCTGCTGGGTAGAAGGAGGGTATTATAATGCTATGCCTGGACATTGCTTGAGAGTATGATTTTTGTAATCTCACCCTCTGGCTAGAGGGTAATTGCTAAATTTTGAAGCCTCACCTTGCCTGCTGGGATGGAAAAGAGTTCCGCTCTGCTTCTTTCTTCCTTTGCTTGCCCTTCAATTGCAAGCCTACTGTAAAGTGAGGTATCTCCTACTCTATCCAACCCCATCTCCTCAGCTGCTGCAGAGGGTGTATTCTTCTGCTACAGTCGCTGTCCCTTGTGAGTAGCTCCATTTTCTGCTTCTGCTGTTAGCCATCTTGGGCAGCAGAAGAGTAAAATGTCCATGATTATTTTCACAGTTGTGAAACTGATTAGTGTTCTATTATTTTTGCTGTGCTGCTGCTTGGAAAAGCTCTGAGCAGCAGCAGCGGGACTGAGGCAGTCTGCAGGCTCAGGAAGACAACGCTATATTTATATTTGGAGCGTGCTCTTTACAACTACAAGGATTAGAAAGATAGTGTTTTGAGAGCTGGAGAAATTTATAATTTAGTGCTCCCTGCCCCTAATTATAGAAAGCTCCCCATTCACCAGTGGTGAACAGATTTTGTTTTTAAAGCCCTGCATGATCTGATACTTGTCATACAAAAGAATTTACTGGGTACCACATGATCCACATGGAAGATTTGTGACTCTGAGTTCCCACTTATAACTCTCGTGTACTGCAAATCAGTCCCAAGATAAAAATCCTTCAGATATCATTGTGATAGGCTATGGCTAACCCCCATCCCCCTCAAGTTCTGAAAATTGTAACTTTAAAAATGCACCTATATTGAGAGACTAACCTGATGCATAGCTCAGCCACCCCCAGCAGCTGTGTATTCCTCCTCCCAGCCCTACGCACCTCTCTGCCTATTGTTTCCTGCCTTTGCTCCTTTGTCTGCGCTTTATCCTCTTCGATGATAATCTCTTTCAGGGCAGAGAGACTGCCTAGTTCTAGGCCTTTGCAGTGTTTAGCACCGTTTGGGCACTGTAGCTAATATTTTCAAACCCAGGTACCTAAAGTTAGGCTCCACGTCCAGATTTAGCCACGTAACCTCAGCTCTGTTGCGGCAGGGGGAATTGCAGCCGTTCAGAATTGTTGGCATATAGGGCACGTCCAGGTCGTTGCCTAAATCTGCATGCGGGAGCTTGACTTTAGGCTCCTGGAGTTGAAACTCTTGGCCCATATCAATTATAACAGAGTCTCTCTGTAGAAATGAGGCAGCACAGGTGAACCAGTGATTGCCGGTTATGAAGAGGCTAACCTGAGTGGTGTCGGTGGCAGGGGGATGGGAGGCAGTGGAAAGGCACTAGGTAGACTCTGGAGACTTTGGCTCTAGCCCCTGTTCTGTCACTGCTGTGCAGCCTTTGGCAAGTCTGTTCCCCTCGCTGTGTGTCTGTATTCCCTTCACCCACTGCCTGCCTTGTCTGTGTAGGGTAAGGACTGTCTCTTATGATGTGCCCGTAAAATGGGCCTTTGGTCTCGATTGCGTTTTCTAGCAGTGCTACCATAATACAAATAATGACAGGGTTTGGGGGAGTCCAGGGAGGACTTGTTTGTCACTTGGAATAGCTCTGATGATCCTCCTTGTTCATAATTTCGGATGAGGTGATTTCCTTTAAACCCACTGTGCATTAGCCCTAGAATGGTCCTTTTTAACATTCAGATGCTGCTTTCAAATCCAAAAACCGAAGGAAAAAATCTGGTAGCGAGATGCCAGAACAGCCCCAGTGCCTGGCGGAGCTGTAGCGATGCATACGCGATGGATCATGATGTCTTGCCTGGGTTGTGTCATGCTCCCTGGTTATAGGATGACGGGAAGGGGAAAAGTTACCAAAAAAAAAAGGGGGGGGGGAGAAAACCTGGATTTGTGCTGGAAATGGCCCACCTTGATTATCATACACATTGTAAGGAGAGTGGTCACTTTAGATAAGCTATTACCAGCAGGAGAGTGGGGCGGGGGGAGAGAAAACCTTTTGAAGTGATAAACACCCATTTTTTTCATGGTCTGTGTGTATAAAAACATCCTCACTGCATTTTCCACTTTTATGCATCCGATGAAGTGAGCTGTAGTCCACGAAAGCTTATGCTCAAATAAATTGGTTAGTCTCTAAGGTGCCACAAGTACTCCTTTTCATTAGAATTCTCCCTCTCTGGTGAGCAGAAAGATGCATTTAGTTTCCGAGTGTCCATAATTGCTGAGCAAGCTCTAGGATGTGTCTTGCAGCCAACAATTCTGATTCAGTGCTTGTGATTTATTATTGTCTGGGGATTCAGACTGGTGCATTATTTTTGAGCGGTTGCCCTCCAAGAAAGTGAGGGGTGCACTTATTCAGTGATTCCCAAATGGCAGTTTCCACCTCCAGCATCTGGGTGCCTCAGACTAATTAAAACAAAGGCTGCAAAATATGGATCTGTCTTTGTGAGACAGCCTCCGTGCTCTGCTGCAGTAGTGCAAATGGGCAGTTTAAAAGCTTGACTGAACAGATAGGACATGCACTGCACTCATGAGCTGCCAAACCCAAGCTCTGGCAGATTGCCAGGGGAAGCGGGCACCCAAAGTGCATGGGCATTCTCAGCAGAGGGGCCATTCGTTAGGCCTGGAGAGTTCAGGAACCAACAGCAAAAGCCGCCCAGTTGTGGCAGCATCCAAGAGATGTGTGTGAGCGGAGGTTTTCTCCCAGATCACTGGGCCCCAGTAAGTTGGAAGAGGGGTAATGCACATTGATAACAGCAACTTTCAGACAGTGGGGTCCATTTTTGCCCAAGCTTGTCTGCAAGAGCTGAGTTAGCGGCAGGATACTTTATGCTTCCTAAGTTATTTATTGTCCTCTGCTACTGGGAATTGACAGTTGTAGGGTTCATTTATTTTAAAGACAACGTGCTAAATCTTTGGGATCAGCAATGTTTTCTTTGTCTCCCTTCCTGCTTGTGGGATGTGCCCACAATGGGAGATTATGTGTTAGCTGAACTAAAATCTCCGGCCTTTCTTGTTTTAATTGCAGAAGCTCTCCTTGAACAGGCCATGATTGGCCCATCACCCAACCCACTGATCTTGTCCTACCTGAAATATGCAATCAGTTCCCAGGTAACAACCTCGGTAACACTTCTCCTTTTCAAAGTGCATTACAGACACTGATGAATTAACCTTCCCAACCCCGAGTTAGGGGACTTGTTGCTCCTGGAAAACCAAGTTTCAGAAGCGAAGTGACTTGTCTAGATCCACAGAGGGACTCAGTGGGACAGCCAGGATTAGAATGCAGAATTTCTTGTCTCCCAGTGCGGCACTTGATCATGCTTCTCTCCTCTGCAAGGAGACAGTGGCGGAGTGTCCCTCTGATCAGTACGTGCCAAAGCAATAAAGCTTCTGATGGTGACCTGTGCATACAAGTGGGCATAGAGATCCCTTGCCCTTTAGACAGTTCCTCAGCTGCCAGACACTCTTGCTTTCCTTAGCTTATTATTTAAAATTGTAGTTTAATGTGAAGTTTGTGTAAAGCACCTAAAAATGTCTGTTTACATTTGTGCTGGGTCACTGCCAAAGCCCCTTTTTAAGAGACAAGTAGCGCAGCTGTAAAATGACCTCATTATTCCTTGGCAACAGCAATTGCATTTTAAAATGTTAGCTAATAACTTTCTTGCTCTCTTTTTTTGTTCCTAGATGGTGTCTTATTCCACCGTCCTGACGGCCATCAGTAAGGTAGATCTTGACGGATGCCATCTTTCATTTTACCTACAATCTATGCTTCCATTTCTGTCCCACTGACTCCTGCCAGATATAGGTCAAGCGGAAAATGACATCCTTTGCTGAGTCAGCAATGATCAGATGGCACAAACCAAAGAGATTGTTTCTGTGTCCCTGCTATGTGGAACAGGCTGTTCACCATCAGTGGAAAGAGATCACTTGCCTTTCCTTTGGGAAACTGCGCGCAGTTCCTTGCGAGGCAGGTTGAAAGGCCTAATCCATCTAACGTGTGCACGACACATTTAAAACCACATACTGGCACATCCTTTTCACAGCAGTCGACAGCTCCAGCCGTGGTGGGGGAATCCAGGGGTTAATACTTAAAACCAGCAACATTGGGATGTAGCGCTGCCAGTTAATGCAGTGTCGTAGCCAGAGACTAGTGTTTTTTCTCCTTGACGGGAGCAGTGTTAACATCTTAGCCAGTGTAACTTGTATTAAATGTCCCAGCAGCTGAGGTTACACGTGAAGGGTCAGTTTTACAAGTAGTCAGCACCCAACAGCTCCCACTCTTCATGGAGGGTAGGTCCATCACCGGCTATTAGCCAGGATGGTCATGGATGCAACCCCATACTCTAGGTGTCCCTAGCCTCTGACTGCCCGAAGCTGGGAGTGGACGACAGGGGACGGATCACACAATAATTGCCCTGTTCTGTTCATTCCCTCTGGGGCACCTGGCATTGGCCGCTGTTGGAAGACAGGATACTGGGCTAGCCGGACCTTTGGTCTGACCCAGACTGGCTTTTCTTGCTGGGCAATGAACCATTCTGAAAATCTGCCCATGGAGACGTTGTGTTTTAGTGACAGAGGGAAATGCACTCCCAGGACAGGGTGCTATGAGTTAAAAGTGGTTCATGTGAAAGATTGCTAGTGTCCTGCTAGAATAAGTTACCTTATCAGTGTTCCTCAACCTTTTCAAGTGGGGAGTCCTTGTTCTCAGTCAGGTATTTTTCACAACCCCTTATGTTCCCTATAGAAATAAAGGGAATAAAGGATCGATGATGATAATGCTTTAATATTTATTTGTGTATGTGAGAGTCGAGAGGTTGACAGAGATCACGTGAAGGGTAAGAGCATGCGGGCTGTGGGGGAGTGAGATTTTCTTTGCTTTAGATTGTAATAAAACTTCCAACCCTTGGTAGCCCCCTGACTGCCTTTCATGATCCCCTCCCAGCAGGTCGCGATCCACCAGTTGAGAAGCATTGACCTAGAATCATAGAAATGTAGGACTAGAAAGATCTTGATGGGTCATTGAGTCCAGGCCCCTGTACTGAGGCAGGACTAGGTATTATCTAGACCATCCCTGGCGGGCACTTGTCTAACCCAGTGATACTCAGACTGAGGCTCGTAAACTGCAAGTGGCTATTTAAAGTGTCTCCTGCCGCTCTTTGCAGCACGTGATATTAAAACCCTGTGTGATTTAATTATTAACCACTCAGGAGGCTTTTACTATGTCGTTAACCAATTAAGTTATCAACTTGCACTAAGTTATTAACGTATTTGCTATGAAAATTATATCGATCAATATTTCCCCTTGTCGCACTGTTTACATCTGAGTGGTGCTGTAGTAAATGAGACCGTGAATTCACATGATTGTGGCTCTTCTGGGTAATGTTGGTCGCTAATTTGGCTCCTGAACCACTGAGCTCTGAGTATCGCTGCTCTAAGCTGTTTTTAAAAATCTCCTCTGATGGAGATTCCACAACCTCCCGAAGTAATTTGTTCCAGGGCTTCAGCACCCTGACAGGAAGTTTTTCCCAATGTCCAACCTAAACCTCCCTTGCTGCAATTTAAGCCCAGTACTTCTTGTTCTGTCCTCAGTGGAGAAGAACAATTTATCACCCTCCTTTTTATAACACCCTTTTACGTACTTGAAAACTGTTATCATGTCCCCCTTCAGTCTTTGCTTCTCCAGACTAAACAAACCCATTTATTTCATTCTTTCATCGTAGGTCCTGTTTTCTAGACCTTTAATCATTTTTTCTTGCTCGCCTCTGGACTTCCTCCAATTTGTCCACATCTTTCTTGAAGCATGGTGCCCAGAACTGTCTTATCGGTGCTGAGTAGAGTGGTAGAATTACTTTGTGTCTTGCCTACAACATTCCTATTAATACAGCCTTCATTTCTGAGTAGCTGTTGACCTAGCTGCCAATACAAACTCTTGGCAGGGAGCCCTGTCCTATCCTAGAGTGGGTCACAGACTGTCTTTTAATGTTTCTTTTTAAAAACTGAGATCTATATTCAACGCTTCTGATTTTAAAATCCCCTTGTATTCCTGTATTGTAGTTCGATGACTTCTCCCGAGATCTCTGCGTCCAGTCCCTGCTGGAGATCATGGATATGTTTTGTGATCGGCTCAGGTATTGGGCTGCTGTTGTGTTACATTGTGCTCTCTTCTGAAGGGTTGCGTGATGATGCTGTGGGAGGAGTTGCTCTAATGCCCCTGAAAGGCAAAGATCGATAACACTGATGAGCCAGCAGTAGTGGATACGTGGGACAGCGGTTCCCAAACTGTGGGTCGCACCCCCAGATGGGGTCGTGCCATCAGCCAGTAGGGTCGCAGTGATCCCTTAGTGTATGGAGGATGACACTTGGGGCTTGTCTACACTACATTGCTGTCCGCCGATCCGGGGTGTAGACAAGCCCTTGGTGACCTCCCATGTATGATGCATGGAGGACACCATTTTGCTCTACAAAGTAGCATCCTTTGCACCGTATGACCTCACACGCACCATATGTAAGAGGTCACGCTGCATGGAGGACGCCATTTTATAGAGCAAAATGGCATCATCCGTGCAACGGGGTCTCACCTATGGTGTGTGCGAGGTCGCGCTGTGCAGAGATGCCATTTTGCTCTTGAAAATGACATCGTCCTGCTGTCTGGGGTCCCAGGAGGAAATGGTTTGTTACAATGAGGTCATGCCGAACAAAAGTTTGGCAACCCCTGATGTAGGAGCTGGGCAGGTCACTTCCCTCAGCTCTGCCTGTGCACCTTGACTGACAGCCCTCCTGCTAGTCAGGTCCTGGACGCCCCACACAGCTGCGCTAAACACAGGGAATATAGGAATTGCCAGAGTGGCTCAAACCAGTGGCTCGCCCAGGCCAGGGTCCTATTGCTGCTCATGGCCAGTGCCTGCTTTATAGGAAGGTACAAGAAACCCTGCGTCTGGCATTATGGAGTAACCTGCCTCCACGGAAAGATATCTTCCTGACCCCCAGTAGTTGGTAGGCTTAAACCCATACATTTGAGGGATTATATCCCTGCTAATGCATCCCAGTCCTCACCTGCGGCACTTCCTGCTCCACGGTCCTGGGCCGTGTACACCCAGCACTGCCAATGCACCTCATTGTTGCAGCCGTTGCTACTTCTGTTTCTGGACACACCTGGCCATTCTTGCAGCCTTGAGCGTTTGCCCTGGTGCTAGTCAGCAGGCGTTTGCCACAACGCTGCTGAGGCTATGTCCAGAGAGCGAGCGAGGGGCTGATGTTCTGTTGATGATTTGGGGCATTAAACAGTTTCTCAAAAACCCGGAATGCTTGTAGTTTACCTTAAAACCCAGCTAAACCTGTTTAAAGGCGTCAATGATATTGCTGAGCGTAGCGTATGCCGGGGAGTGAATAGATGGGGTAGAAAGGCGGAAATAGCTTCTCTTCTATTTCCTGAAGCAGAATTGCAACAATTAATATTAATTTGTCACCAAGTGTTGGCAAGGAGCTGCTGCTGGCCAAATGCAAAGCTGGCTGCGTCATCCAGTCCTTGGTTAATTTGATCCTCCATTTAATTAGATCCAAACCTCTGGAACCAAATGATTTGTGCTCCAGAAGGAGAACTCCCACCCCGTAGTGTGTCGATCAATGCTGATCACTTTTTGCAAGATAATTCAATTGCGGGCTTAGAAAAGTATATCCCTTTAATTAGAAGACCAGAGAAGCCAGGAAGACCCCGTGATGGTGAGATTTTTCAACCACACTGGAGGTTATAAGTGTGACGAAGTGCTTTGTGTGAGTTGAGGAGGGAAAAACGTCAACAGGTGGATGAAATTCAGCCACATGTTTCAGCCAATGTGAATAGGGGGAAGGATGGTCCAGTGGTTAAGGTGCAGGGCTGAGACTTGAGACGTTTGGGTTCAATTCCCCAGCTCTCTGTGTGACCTTGAGCATCTCCCTTTGGGTGTGTATACGCTAGAAACGCTGCAGCCGTGCTGCTTTGTCACTGTAGCGCGGACACTTCCTACAGCAATGGAAGGGGTTCTTCCTTCACTACGGTAGATCCAACTCTCCAAGAGGAGGTAGCTAGGTTGACGGATGAATTCATCCATGGACCTAGCCGTGTCTACACCAGAGCTCAGGTCACTGTAACTACATTGCACAGGGCGTGGTTTTTTCACAGCCCTGCCTGATGTAGTTAGGTGTAGGATTGTTAGGTGTTTGGATGCTGTGGTGGTGGGGGAGCCTGGCTAGCTGGAATAAGGGGAAGGTCCCATAATGAGACATTCAAACCTAATCTTTTCTTCTGCCCCCCTCTCTCAGCTGCCATGGCAAAGCAGAGGAGTGCATTGGCTTGTGCCGGGCCCTGATGAGCGCCCTCAATTGGATGCTGCGCTGCGCAGCCTTCTATACGGAGAAGTTCAAAGAGATGCTGGACCAGGCGGCTGCTGAGAACCAGCTGAAGATGTGCCTGGAGCGGCTGGAGAAGATCCTGGGTAGCACCAAAAACCGGGCCCTGATTCACATCGGCAAGCTGGAGGAGACGTGTATGTCGCTGGGCCACTCCGTCCGTCCCACCCTCTCACCTCGGCTCATCTTGCTGGTGGCTCTGCCATGGTCAAACCTGAACTTCTGAGCTTTCCTCCCATTCTCTCTCGCTGCCATCCTCTCCATCACCTGGGAGATCGTCTTTGACTCCTCCTCTCCTTCATCCCGCTCAGCCAAGCCGTGCCATCACTGCTTCCCCCTCCCATAGCCTTCTCTTTGTCCCTGCTGCTCCAACCCCAGTTCCTCTGCTGTCTCAATCGCTGTAGCCACCTGCTCCCTGACATGACACGCACTGCCTGCCCTCCAGTCCCCGCTGCCCTGGAGGAGGAGTCCGCGGGAGCTAATGGCTGCTGCGGACTCGCTCCTTTGCGGTATGACTTTCCCCAGCACACCTGGAGAGGGCGCTGTGCAAAGCCGAGCTGTATCCCAGAGCAGCTCTGCGGCAGCACAGATCTCGGCTGGGATTTCCTCCGGCGCCTGTGTGAGTCAGGTACCTCATTCCCACTGAAATCCAATGGGATATGGCTGCCTACTCCCTTGGGCTCCTTGGCAAATCCCAGCCCTCGTCAGGACCTCTCAGCTGTACAGACCTACTGGGACTCTCATATCCTCCCTAGGATCCCTACGTTGAAAATCTTGCCTTCCACCCCCCTCCCCTTTCCTTCTAGCTTCGTGGAGCACCATAGAGCAGTCGCTGATCAAACTGGGGGAGAATCTGAGCAGCCTCAGTAACCTGCAGCTGCACAGCCAGGCGGACGAGTGCATCTCCCTCATCAAGAGGTAGCCCCTCTGCCTTGCCTTCTGTGCGCTTGGGGTTACGAGTTGGCGGGGGGTCCGTGCACCTGCTCTGCCTGTCGGCTGGGACAGCCGGGGCAGTCATGGGAGCAGCACTGGGGGACGAGTGGGCGGGTCACGTTGGCACAGCCCAGGCGGGCTCACTGCTGAGGCCTGTGGACTCTGCTCTCACCCTTGTATGGGTCCCGGCTCCTCTGCTGGTGGCCAGAGAGCCTCATATGCCTTCCAGGCATCTCCTCTGCCCGTTGTGCAGCCTGGCCTGCCCCTCTGTGCCTCTGTTGGGAGCTGGCCGGGGGAGGGAGGATGCAGGGCTAGTTGGAACTCCATTGCATCCCAGGCTGGAAGCGCCCCTCATGATACCCCCTCAGCAGCCTCTCCCCTTTAACTCTCTGGCCTTGTCTACATGGGAACATGACCAGAATAGCGATTCTGGAATAACGCCCATGTGGACTCTGTTCTGTACTAAGAGTGTCCATGCAGGGAACTATTCCGGAATAGCCAGAGGCTTTAAATTCACACCTGACCTTATTCTGGACTCGCTTCTCCATGTGGACAAGCCCTAGGACTGCCCAGAGCCCAGGGTGTTAAACACCAGTGACCAAAAGTTCGTCTGTCAAACCAGAGAAGAGTCTAAGGGCCGTCGCCCATCCTGACCCAGACGTGGAAGCAGCGTAGGGGGGGTTGAAACCCAATGACCTTCAGCTCTGGCGGGTGTAGGGTCTCCGCCACCATCACTTGAGCCCCCTGCCCGATTACCACTGTTCTTCTTTTGCAGCATACCCACCATGCTCTCGGCCCACTCCGAGCAGCTGAACAAAACCGGCTTCCCCACCGTGCATGCCGTGGTGCTGCTGGAAGGAACCATGAACCTCACAGGAGAGACCCAGCCTCTCGTGGAACAGCTGATGATGGTGAAGCGGATGCAGGTACAGTGAAGGAGCAGCAGCTTGTTTTCTCACTGTCCTGGGTGAATCCTGACTCAGAGAGGCAGTGTGGCCTAGTGGGACTGGAAGCCGGGCCTCCTGAGCTCTAATCCCGGCTTTGGCGCTGAATCTGTCTGGCCTTGGCAGGTCACTTCTCGTCTTGGTGTCTGGCTTGCACAGAGGGGGGTGAGGCCGAGGCTGGCCCCTGATCTCGCAAGAAATGTAGGGAAGTATGACTCCCTCCAAATCCAGTTGTGTGTCACCCGCATTAATGCCAGGTGGGTCTCTGCCCCACCCTTCTGGCTGGTCCGTGTAGGAGGTTTAGGAGTCTGCTTTTGCCTGTGGAGAATGGGGTTACTCCTCAAGTGGCAGACACACCTGCTTTTAAATCAAGAGGCTCACAGTTCGATCCCCTCTGACGACCCAGGCAGTAGGGTGCGTGTGTGGAGGGGGTGGCATACACTGGACTCTCTGGGTCTGAGATCTGTTCCATCCCACTTGTAGCGCATTCCCTCACCGCTTTTTGTGCTGGAGATCTGGAAAGCCTGCTTTGTGGGCCTGATCGAGTCTCCAGAGGGGACGGAGGAGCTGAAATGGACGGCCTTCACCTTCCTTAAGGTAACCCCTTGTCCTGCATCCTGCCCCAGCCGACAGCCCGGAGTCTGTCGCTGCCTGGCTCCCCCAGGACCTGCTGAGCACCAAAACCTGGCCGAGCAATTACCTCTCCTCTCCCACTGCGTCCCCCCACACCCGGGGACCCTTTTCATGCCCCAGCTGTACAGAGCATGTTAAACTGCAGGCTCGGAGGCTGAGCCTGCAGGCAGCATCCGTTTACACGAGCCACCAAACATTGATTTGTCAGGCTTATTTTAGTTTAGCAAAACAGCTTTCGTGTCACTTTGTTCCTGGCTGTGGAGCGCGGTTGGTCTTGGCTTAATGGAGAACCTGCGCCCTTGTGGGATATGACATTGGCTTGACTTTATCCAGCTGTATGCAGAGAGGCCCTGATCTTATTTGTCAGCCAAGAGCTGGCTCAGCAATGGAGAGATGATCCCAAGGTTCAGATCTCAGTAGGTTCTCTGCCTCCTTCTCCCCCATGCCTCACGCCTTTTTCCTTGGAGCTTTTGGTCCCGGTGTACAATGTGGGGATGGTGGTTAAAGCACAGGGTTGAGAGCCAGGAGACCTGTGTTCTGTTCTTAGCACTGCCATGTTGCTTTGGCCATGTCCGCCTCAGTTTCCCCATCTGTAAAGCAGGGGTGATAGCCTTGCAGAATGCTTTATAAATGCTAAGTGACTGTCTGATTTCGATCAGAGGGGGAATAAGTGTTGTGTTAAGACCCTGGTGCTGTTCCTTTTTCACATTCCTCCTTTGTCCTTGGCAGACTGAAAGGTTATGTGTTTAGCGTCTTTCTTTCCCCTCTCCCCAATGTAAACAGCAGCCTATGGCCCTGGATCCCCTGTCCCAGCTCTTGTCCGCTTTTTGTAAAAAAAAAAAAAAAATGGGACGGTGGACGGGAACTGACCCCAGAACAAGCTCAACACATTCCAACTTCGTATTCCTCCATCTCATCCCCAGTAATCTCCGCTGGGACTGACAGGTGTGAAGGGAATCGGGGACCTAATGGAAATGAACAGACACTCCTGCTTCAGCTCTGAGAGATGGGTTAGGAAGAAACTGTGACACTTCCCTTCTGTGTGGGTGATTCCATAAATGTCCACGAGGGGGCTTTCCTCCCACCTTCCTCGGGAACAGATCATAGAATCATAGAATATCAGGGTTGGAAGGGACCCCAGTAGGTCATCTAGTCCAACCCCCTGCTCAAAGCAGGACCAATTCCCAGTTAAATCATCAGATGGTCCCAGGGCATTGACTAGATGGGTCGCTGGTGCAGTTCTGTGGGGCAGCTCTTAGGGGTGTTTCCTCTAGGGCTGGTGTCTTGTGCCATGATGCCTGGGTGCGAGCCACGTATCGTGCTGCATGAGCCTGAGTCTCTGCACCCAGGATCTCTTGGGCTAGATCTGAATGTTTTAAAAAACTGTTTCTTTCAGATCCCTCAGGTTCTGGTTAAACTAAAGAAATATCCCCAGGGAGAGAAGGTGAGTTGCTGTGACTGTTGGTATTTAGTGTTGATCATTTACAGTGCATGTGTGTGTGTACACACAATACACACACACACAGAGATCAAGTTTGTAAAGGAGGTGCCCAGGGACCAGATGAGATGGAGGCTCTGTTGTGCTAGGCACTGAACAATCCCAGAGTAGCAGACAATCACTTCCCCAAAGAGTTTACGGTCTAATAGCCTGGGAGGTCACATGCTTTGTAACTTGTGTCGTCTGAACTTGTACACACCAGGGGCTCCTTGCATCCCTCTTGCCACCCTCCTACCTCCCTCTGTTTCAGGGACTCTCTGAAACTCTGCCCGGGGTTGTGTGTGCCTCTCATACCAGGGTGGTCCTTCCCCCCGTAGCAGGGGCTCTGTGTAACCCCACCCCACAGCCAGTTTGGGGCTCTGTTGTACTAGACAAATATAGACCTTGCTCCCTCAGAGACATAGGCCCGTGCTCAGCTTTGCACCAGGAACGTTCTGATTGGTCAGCAGGTCCCCTCGTGTCCGTAACCATAAGCATGTGTGTAGGTCTCGGCAACATCGGGGCCATGCGGCCAAGGGCACTGCCTGCCCCAAGGAGCTTACAGTCTAAAAGATGAGACATAACCGGGGGAGGAGACAAACTCCTGGCCTCAAGGGTGTGATGGGAGGATGGGGTACCACTGTGATAGCTGGTCTAGGCTGAAACCCCTTGGGGGAAGGTTTATAGCCAGAGGTCACAAGTCATCCCTGCTTGGCTGCTCTTATCATTTACCACAGTGCTCTTTTGCTATCTCTGTGGGTGATTTTGTTTTGAGGGCTGGGAACTCCACAGTAAAACACCAACCCAACCCATTTCTAAGGATCTCCTCCCTCTCCTTGCTGAGCAGTGGATGTCAGCTTGTAATGCATGAGCAGAGGTTGGGGCCTGACTTTCATGGCAAGTGTCTGGCGCTCCTGTTGCTGCTGAGGGTTGTGTTTCTGCCGTGCTGTGACTTCAGTGGGAGGCGGCACCTCTGAACATCAGATTCTGGCCGCCCAGCCTTCCCTGTGTCCCAGAAGCACCATAGGATAATCCATCCCTTTGCTAACGTCACACTGACCAGCCAACACTCTGTTGGTCCACCAGGTGAAGCTGTGCAGAGTTATTCAGCTGATGGGGCAGAATCGAGCCCAAGTTTCTAAGTGGCTTTGTTGCTTCAGCTGAAAGAATCTCTTGTACCTTGTGAAGCGAGGTCTGATCGAGCTCTTGCCTCTTGTGTGGCTGCAGGATTTCACTGAGGATGTGAATTGTGCCTTTGAGTTCCTGCTGAAACTCACCCCTTTGCTGGACAAAGCTGATCAGCGATGCAAGTAAGTGCTTCTCCCTCCCATGTCTGCGCCTCACCTCGGAGCACCCAGGGGAAAGAGCCTAAGCATGTGGAAGGGCACGGCTGTTGTATGCCATGTGCGGGGTCTTTCCTCCTCCTCGCTGCTGTGGGAATGACTGGATTCTGTTGAAAACCATTGGGCTGCGCGCAGAACCATGGGGACAGCGTGTCTCTCATGCCGGAGGAGCCCCACAGCCCCGAATTGGTAAACTGGTCTGTGTCCTGGGTTTAATATCTAGTAGAAAACTTGTGCTCTTAGCTCCATCTCTCTCAATTCCAGCTGTGACTGTACCAGTCTGCTCCTGCAGGAGTGTAGCAAACAGGGACTGCTGTCTGAGGCCAACATGACCAACCTGGTCGCCAAACGGTAGGCCCCCAGCTCTGCCGCTTTGGGAGTTCCCCTGTGAAAGACCTGCACATTGATAGCAGCTGGGTCTTGCTGCCATCCCTTTCCCTGGGGAATCACGGGGCTCTGGGTGTCTTTATTCCACTATGAGGAAGTTAACGGGATAGTTTGGATCTAACCAGATGTCAAAACCCTAAAGGAAGAGTCAGTCAGAGGCGGGGGCTAAAAGACCCTAGGTGTGTCAGCCGGAAGAGAAAGGCCTTTGCTGGTCTCTGCTGAGCACACTATGGGGACTGGGAGGGAAGGGGGCCTTGTCAGCCCAGGGAACTGCCTCCTCGGCTCAGATCTGCTGCTCTGGCTGGCCACAGGCTCCCTATGTGGGGAGGGGCGTGGGTGCTGGATTCCCGCGGGCTGTATTAACCCTGTCCCGCTTGGTGTAGATGGCACACTTTGGTGAAGGGAGTGGGGGATCGCAGACTCAAAGGACATTGTTTGGAAAGCAGGGGAAAGAGGGGGCCCCTCCTCTCTGATTCCCTCATCTCCGTGCATATCTCCCCCAGGACGGCCGACCGGGAGCACGCGCCACGCTTGAAATCGGCAGAGAATGCCAACATCCAGCCCAACCCGGGGCTCATCCTGAGAGCCGAGCCCACTGTCACCAACATCCTCAAGGTAACTTCCCCAGTGCTCCTTGCCCCTGTCCCAGACCGCTGTGGACACTTGGGACCCTTGATCGCTTGTGAGCGGCTGTAATGCTCCAGGTTCTCTCCCAGTGCTGGGAGAAAGGCGGCACCTCTAGTCAGCCTTGCAGGCAGGCTCACTGCGGGCAGCTGGCAGCCAGCAGCCCTGTGCCGCACCATTGGGATCGACGGGTGTCCTGTTCTGCTGTAGTGGCTGTAAGAGTCAGAGGGGCTGTTCCCCATGCCAAGCCACCCCTTTAGCCACGCCTGGAAGCGGTGACCTTATCCAGCATATTCAAGCACTTGGGCTGTAACAGCATGACTCAGGCCTCTGCAGGCAGAGAGCTCTGTGTACGTCCTGCTCCCAACTCCTTTCTCTCTGGATAATGCACACAGAGCTCACACAGGCGGATGCAGTCTTTCCCTGCATTGTTAGGGCCGCCCCTCTCCCCAGCTTCTGAATCAGCAAGTACATTTTGTCCCACAGGTCCCACTTGAGCCGCAACCGGTGGTGGATTATGGGTACTGACAGCTCTCCTTGGGTGGTGGCTGAGCAACGCTAGAGCGCCGTCTGGCAGGGCTTATCCCTCTGGGGAGACGGGATCTCTTGTTTTCTCATGTAGACCAGAACCACGGGGCTTCTGATGAGGACTGACTTGCATATGGCGTTACCGACAGCCAATCGGAGAGCTCCAGTCATGCCCAGATTTCTACAGCCGCTTTATAACACTGTTTAAAACTGCTTTGTTCCCCGGCCCTCCGTTTTTTCACCAGACCATGGATGCAGATCACTCCAAATCCCCAGAGGGGCTACTAGGCGTCTTGGGCCACATGCTGTCTGGGAAGAGCCTGGATCTGCTGTTGGCAGCTGCAGCAGCGACGGGGAAGCTGAAATCTTTTGCTCGGAAGTTCATCAAGTGAGTGACTCCAGAGATATTGTCTGTGCTGGGTTATCGCTGGGCGCGGGGTGCCATGTCAGCTGTGTCACCTGTTTGTGCCTCAGACCTCCCACCTCTGAGCAAAACGAGGGAAGCAGGTGGCCGCAAACATCCAGGAGATATAACGAGGCTGGATCGATCTGTATTTTGTGTCCTCTCATGCTATGGGTGCAGCAACGCAGCCGGCTTTGGTCACGCATCTGCCTCGGCTGGCAGTGGGAGCTGTACAGCAAAGCCCCCTGTGGTGCTTTGAGAACGTGTCTTTAATCAGTGCTTTTCAGCAATCTCGGGATAGGTCTGCAGATGTTCAGAGCTCAGATCGTTATGCGGGGGGGTTTGTTAGCCTCCTGTGCTGGAAACATACCACCCAGGCACAAAATCCACCTGCCCCAGCCATGATATCGCAAACAAACAGCCCTGCTACTCTGCTTGCTCGCTAAAATCCCTCGCTGTCCCCAGGCGGGCAGGGGAAGAGCTGCGGTGTTGGATGGTGCATTAAAAATAAGTAGCTAGAATTGTGAGGTTGAACTCGTGTACTCTAAAACCAGCTGATGTGGGAGTGCACATGGTAAGCCAACTTGAGGCAGCCGGGCCCAGTGGACAGGGCATACACTTGGAGTCAGGACTTCTGGGTTCTATTCCCAGCTTTGCTGTGGACTTGCTGTGCAACTTTGGGCAAGTCCTTTCCCCTCTCTGTGCCTCAGTTTCCCCTCCATTCCTTAGGTTATGTCTACATTACAAAATTCTGCCAGAGTAGCTATGTCAGTCAGGGATGTGATCCCTGACCCACCTCGCTGTGCCAACAGGAGCCCCTAGTGTAGATGCAGCTAAACTGACAACGCTGCACTTTTACCGATTATCGCCTGTTTTGTTTGCGTGGGGCACTTTTACTGTACCAGGAAGGTGCAGCTTTAGCTGCGTCCACGCTAGCCGTGCGTTCTTGAGATTTATATACTGGTGTTCCTGTAGCAGCAAAGCGCTCCTAATGTAGACGGGCTTAGTCTATTTAGATTGTGAGCTCTGGGGCAGAGGGATACCTCTCACTTGTTTTCTGTGCAGCACCCAGCATAATCCGAACTGGGGTGTCCAAGCACTGGGGTAATATAAATAAGCAGGACTTTTTCCTATTTGACATGTTAAAGCCCTGCCTGTCAGCTGGAATCATTCTTGGGAATTGTTATTATAGTCAGACCAGTCTTGGGCGGAACCCAGGCTTGGGGTTTGGAGTCATTTTTATTTTGCACACATTCAAATCTTCAAACCACTAAAGCATATGAAAAGAGAGTGCGAACCAAACAGCCAGTGCAGCTGGGGTCTGGTAGTGGGTCGGGTTGATGTGGTGCTGGCTTCTTAGAACAGGTGTGCGTGTGTTAACGTACAGGGTGCCATCTCCTGGGTTAGCCTGAATCCCCCCTGTTCAGTGCACCCATGTCAGATGTGGCAGATGCTGTTACTCTGCTAGGATTGATGGATGGAGCAGTAGCGGCTAGAGGCCAAGATCAGGTTGGCTGGGGCCTCTAACCCTAACAGCAGGGACTCCCAGGCTAACCAGACCAGGCAATGGGTGGGGGAGAGCAAGGGTCATTCCCATTTTACCCTGGGCAATGGAAGCTCAGAGGGGACATGTCTGAGCTGGGAACTGAACCCAGGCCTACAGAGTCCCAGCCCCGCGTCTGGTCTCCTTCCCCTTCCATCTTCAGACGGGGCCTGCGCCATGGAGCCAGCAGAGAAAGGAGCCGGTGGGAACTGGGAGGCTGGCCCTGATTGGGGAGAGGGTCCAAGCTGGGCCTGAGCTGCTGTGGCAAGTGAGGGTGGAGGAGGCTTGGCGTGGGCAGCCGGTGTGGGCAGCCTTCCCTGCCCTAGGGATAAAGAGGTTTCAGTTTCACCAGCCACAGAGACCGAACCCTCGGCTATGGCGCTTCATTGCTTCTTTCTCTGCCTCTCTTCAGGCTGAATGAATTTACCAAGCACATCAGCGGAGAAGGCTGTAAGTGTGACAGGGCAGCTTGAACTGCAGAGCCCCTTACTACTGAGTGTGGAGGAGCTGGGCCCGGGCCCTTTCATAGAGCACCCCCGGTCTGAAAGAGTTAATGCCGTAGTGTAACAGTAGAAAGCACTGTCCCAGCCAGGGGCCTGCACAAGGGGGCATTGATTCCCTCTGGCAGGGTCCAGGGCTCACTGGGGTTCTTTATCCTCTCTGGCAGCACGTGTGCATTGCCCCGCAGCCCCCGCCGCTCGTCCCCAGCTCAGTTGCAGATCAGGGGGCTCTGTGATGGGGGTGGGGGAGATGAGTCCCCCTTCCTTCCCCGGGGGAAGGGGGAGATTGGCCTGCTGCCAGTGCCCCTTAGCCTCTCCCTCTTTGGAAGGGATGATGTCTGAGCACAGGACCCAAGATAAGGATTATGAATATATTTGCATGTGATTAAACATGTGAAATGCTCTGACCTTCCATTGGCTGGAGGGAAGGCTTAGCTCCAGGCTCCATGGCCGCTTAGTGGTGCAGCAGGGTCTCAGCTCAGGATGCGGGGTGGGAGCTAGTGAAAGTTCCCTGCCCTTGGACGTGTTGGTCCCTCAGGTGAGGCCGCTATGCAGGAGATCTGGGTGGTGTGAACACCGACCTGCTCTCCCTGCTGGCAGGAGCAGCCCCCCACGGGAGGCAGCATGTTCCAGTGCAGTGGGGTGGGGGAGGTCCCTCCACAGCATCCCACTGGGGCCTTGAGGGAAGGAGTTGGGCGAACTGGGGTTGGAAAGCTCCTCTGGTAATGGCTTGGTTTCTCCTCCACAGCCAAAGCGGCTTCTGTCAGGGCCCTGCTGTTCGACATTTCCTTCCTCATGCTGTGCCACGTCGCCCAGACCTACGGCTCTGAGGTAGGCTGCCCCCCGTGCGTGTGGCTCTGTGGACCGGTTTCTCCAGGAAGCCTGACCTCGTGCCATCCAGCTAGGAGATCCTGAACGAATAAACCTGAGCTCAGACCATACAGCACTTCTATAGCTTAGGCTAATGCGCTGTTTCCCTCTTGGTGTCCCTCTGGTGGCTGGATCACGTAGAGGGCGCATCTAACGGAGCTGGGTCTTTTCATTTGGGCGACAGAAGCTCATGCTTTTGGATCCAGAGGTGGTGGGTTTGATCGCCACAGATGGTGACCCGCTGGGAGCATCCCGTTAGGGCTCTCTGTGCAGAGATCATCGGAGCATTTAATTTCACCTGCTTCCTTTCAGCTTGGAAAAGAGAGGGCTGGGTTTGGAAAGAGCAAGAGTCCTGGAAGCTGTGGGAACTCCTGTTCTGTTCTGTTCTCGGGCCAACGGACGCATGAAATTAACTTCCAGCCAAAAGTCTGTCAGTGGCTGCTGTCTTCAGCTGCTAGCTGAGGGCCTGATGGTTTTTCTTTTCCCCTCCCCAGAAGCACTGAGCACCCAGAACTCCAGCTGAAGTGAACTGCGGGTGCTCAGCACCTGTGAAAACCAGGTCAAGGGGCTGCCAGCTGGGCGCCCCCAAACCGAGGCCACCCCTATTGTTGGGCATGACAGAATGGTTCATCTGCTGCAGGGATCCCTGGCTGAATGTCCTGCAGGGGTCCGATCAGATGATCAGAGCCTTAAAGTCTGTGACCCTGTGAAAATTGATGGCCGCTCCTGACCTTGGTTTACTCTGTTCGTTTTACTTCCCCTCGCTGCTTCTCGTGTCAGACCCACAGAGTGTGGGCATTTGGCGTAACCTTGTAACATCACAGGAGTCGGAGATAGAAAAAACCATCCCCACCCACTCCTGCTTTGTTTCCTAGAGCTGGGTCCGGATTAACCTCTGGCGAGATGGGCTCAGTGATCCACCACGTCTCTTTCCATCTCTGAATCCTCTCATCCTGCTCAGTTTGAGATTAATATATAAGGATGCCCACATGGGGGCGCTGTGCAACTACAGTTAACATGGTCATGCTCATGAAAGAAGGCGCTAACTCTGGCTCAGAGACGCCAGCTCTTTCGCTTGTCCATGTTCCTGTTTGATTCTGGGGGGTCTGTTTCTCCCCCATTTGCCCCCAGGTCCCCAGTTGGGTAAAGATGCAGCATTGTCCTAGCCTGTATGAATACCGTACAGACAGTCTAGTGGTGAGCAGCTCCAGGGGTGGGTAAGGGGAACTCTCTCCCCGCTATTAAACATGTTTGTATTTGGGGAGTTAACCTCTCTATTCTGGGTAAATTCCCAGCCTACCTCCCTTTTTCTAACTTACAGAGGATAAAGCTTAGGACAGGGGAGTCAGGACTCCTGGGTTCTGTTTCTGGTTGTGCCACTGACTCTCTCTGTGGCCTTGAATAAGCCACTTCCCTGCTCTCTGCCTCAGTTTCCCAGTCTCTAGTGCCCACCTCTCAGGAGTGCGGTGAGGATTAATTCAGTAATGTTTGGAAGGTACTGGTAGATGCTTGGAGAGAGAAGATAGAAAGGAACAAAGGATTGCTAGTAAACTCACCCTGCCACTTCAGCTGGCTTTGTTGTTAATTACTTTCCATCATAAAGTCTTGTGCAGCTTGGCTGGGTTCTGCTGAACAGCAATGGCATGTCACCCCAGAGGTGGCTGCATTTTGGTGCTGCTTAAAGTAATCCTAACATGTCTCTCTTCGGGGCCTTGTGGGTCTTGCTTACTGTTTGTGTTGTCTTAGAAGGCGAGGGCAGTGCGCAGTAATAGTCCTATGTACTCGGTAGGGAAATATACGGGTATTCTTGAATCTCCACAGCTTGGGAGCCAGCCGTACTCCGCAATCCAACCCTGCTCCATTGTATGTCAGTGCACAGTCCAGCCAGTGGGCCAGGCAGCAGCCTCCTGTATTCTGAACAGGGAAATTCACAGCCGTGTCTCCCATTTGGAGATTCTAAAAGCCGAACTCCCACAGGCCCCCCGGGACGGTACCATACAGCCAATGAAGCAGCAGGGCCAAGGAAGGCAAGGCCTACACCCTAGCAGTTCACAGTCCTTTGGCATGTCGCACATGCCCAGATCCGCTTCCAGAGAACGTTAAAGGGGGCAGATATCTGGGCAAGGGAATTGGGTAGCTGGTGAAACAGCTCTTTGGGGGAGGCGTGACTCCTCCCAAGCCGGGTTTCTTTTGGTTTAACCTTGTGCTGTGGGTTGATTCAGCTGGAGTCCCTGGTGCTCGGCTGCATTGCAGCTGATTTGCGTTCTGGTATTTCCATCCTTTACTGGGCCCGCTGCGCAGCAGAGCCTGGCTCCTTGTCGGCTCCTCCCCCAGTCCTGCTTCCTTCCTAACCGCGGGCTGTGAGAGCCTGCAGGGTGCTGTCCCAGCTCACCGGGCTGGGGGGGCCTAGGGGAAGCTCCACACACCAGCAAACCGAAGGCACGGAGGCCAGCCTGGTGCAAACATCCCGGCTCCTGCAAGCCCAGGATAATCCTTGGCTACCTCACTGCCGGGATTTCCTGTGCACAGGTGTATTGGGAAGTCATTATCCAAAACATTGCTAGGGACCTGGAGTGATTGGTTTGTAGGGAAGCAAGGGATGCTCCCTAGGAGGGCTTGGGGGCACTCTGCACCCAAGGAGTTGGCAGGGCAAGAATCCTTGCTCGTGACAGATACACCAGGTCCTGGTGGCAGTCGTTCCTCCATCCAAAGAGTACTTTTTAGAGGCTGACGTAGGACCTGCTTCCACTCAGTCACTGAAATGCAGCCACCTCTGGGGTGGAATGTGCAGTCTGTGCAGAGCACAACAGGAAGGGAAGGAGAATCCCGTGGGAGAGTGACACTTCAAGGGCAGAGAGTAACTCGCCTCATTGGGACTGGCCAGAACCACGGAGATTTGCCTTTCCCTCAGGAATAGTCCCCTGGCATTAGCCACATTGGCCACTGTGTGTTGCTGTTGCATCAGCTGTGAGCTGTGCATTGGCTGGGCTGCTCCGCGTTCTCTTAGGGGGCCTTTGCTTGGGACCTCTTTCCAGGTGATCCTCTCAGAGTCCAGCCCCACGGGTGAGGTGCCGTTCTTCGAGACCTGGATGCAGACCTGCATGC
Organism: Lepidochelys olivacea; assembly: GCF_965140295.1. Taxonomy (NCBI): domain Eukaryota; kingdom Metazoa; phylum Chordata; order Testudines; family Cheloniidae; genus Lepidochelys; species Lepidochelys olivacea. The sequence continues at coordinate 16,310,187 of NC_140437.1, read as the reverse complement.
CGGAGGAGGGGAAAATCCTCAACCCCGATCATCCCTGCTTCCGGCCTGACTCCACCAAGGTGGAATCGCTGGTTGCTCTGCTGAACAGCTCCTCGGAAATGAAGCTGGTGTACGTAGCTCCCCTGTGTGTGTGGTGGTGGGGGGGGACCCGACTCCCACTCATACTCCAGCCTGGGCTGAGCTAGATTCCCAACAGAGCTGTTTGCTTGAGCCCATTCTACCAGAAGCCAGCTTAGGCTGATGGCCAGCAGCGCGGCTTTCCCGTGGGACCCACGCTGCCGCCAGCATGTGACTTGCCCCTTCGGGCTGGTAGGGTCGTGGTGAGAGAGCGTTTAAAGGTATCCTGTGCCCCTGACCGGGTCTCCCTCTGTTTCCCCCTCCTCCTCCCGGCAGGCAAATGAAGTGGCACGAGGTATGTCTCAGCATCTCGGCGGCCATCCTGGAGATCCTCAATGCCTGGGAGAATGGAGTGCTCACCTTTGAGTCGATCCAGGTAGCCGTGCCACTGGCTCCTCCCCGGGCACCTTAGGGGAGCCCTGCCCCACGGGGGTAGGGCCACAGCACAAACCTCCCTGGGCTGGGTGTTCCCAGAAGGCAGGTTTGCAAATGTTCGCCTCACAGACTCACCCGAAGCCTGAGCGGGTCCTGGGGGCCGAATGCCCTTCTTGCTCTGAATACCACCCCTCCAGGATAGGGGTTCAGCACAGTGGGGTGGGGGTGGAGGGGTGAGAGAGAGAACCCTGGGTTACCGGGCCTGGTAAACAGGGATGTCCGTCTCTAGAACGGTCAATCCAGCATCTTTCATCAGCCTTCAATTAAAACAAAGAAACCATGCTTGGAATATCACCGCTCACCATAAGTGTGATCTGTTTGTCACATGCTCAGTGGTACCAGCCTTCACAATGTAAGTGTCTAATGCCAGTGAAACTGGATGCGGGTGTAAACTCTCGGTTAGGACCGAGTCTCTTGTCCTGCATTGTGGGGTCCAGATTTTGCTCTTTGGTGGGAGCTTTCCCCACTGGGCATTTCCCTCAGATGCTTTATTGCAAAGTGTATCTCTTGCTCCTCAGCAGTCAGACACCTCCAGAGAGCAAAACTTACAAACATTCAGCCCTTTGGTAGGGTGAGATGCGTACAAAATCCTGCCCTGCTTGCTGCCCTGTGACCTTGGGCGAGGTGCTGCTCCTCTCTGTGCCTCAGTTTCTCCATCTGTACTGGGGGATCTCGACACTGATCCTGCCCCAGTCTATCAAGGGCTCTGCAGTCTGGGGAGAAAGAGCACCATAGAAACGCTGCGTACGACCATTCGCTTTCAGCACTTGCCACCGAGGGGCTGGTCCAAGCTTTCCACTGCCTTCAGCAGGGATTGGGCAAGGCCCTGGGGCGAGACCCACCCCCCTGAAACGGATGGAGTTGCACTGGGGTGGATTTGGTTCTGTTGCTTCAGGACCCCCCCAGTGATGTGAAACAGAGCAGTGTCTTTGGAAAGAGGGCGGGGCAGCATTTGTGTCTCGTGCAGAACCTCAGCCGTTTGCCTGTGTCTCGCCCTCAGAAAATCACAGATAACATCAAAGGGAAGGTGTGCAGCATGGCCGTGTGCGCCATGGCCTGGCTGGTGGCCCACGTCCGCATGCTGGGCTTGGACGAGCGAGACAAGTCGCTGCAGATGATCCGGCAGCTGGCCACATCCCTGCAAAGCGAGAACACGCTGCAGTTCTACAACGAGCGGTGAGGGGGGCGGTCATGTGGGGAAAGACAGCAGCCATGGGGCTGGGGCCTTGTCTCCGGAGGGCTCGATTTCCTGCCTCTTGTAGCTTTAAATCTCAAACTGGACATTGCCGGAAGGAGTTCTCTGCAGAGAGCAGGCTGTGGGTGCGGAGTGCCCTCTCATTCAGCTTGCTCCGTGTGTCTCTTCGCTTCCCAGCGTGGTGATAATGAGCTCCATCCTGGAGCACATGTGCGCCGACGTCCTGCAGCAGACGGCCACGCAGATCCGATTCCCCTCCACGGGGACGGACCCCATCCCCTACTGGAACCTGCTGCCCCCTAAGAAGCCCATCAAAGAGGTCCTGACAGGCGTGTTCACCAAGGTGCTGGAGAAGGGCTGGGTCGACAGTCGCTCCATTCATATCTTCGACACGCTGCTGCACATGGGAGGTGTCTACTGGTTCTGCAACAACCTGGTCAAGGTACGTGCTGGGGGGCAGTCATTGCACCGGTGGGCTGTCTGTAGAATGGTGCCAGGTTTCCATGTGGGGAAATTGAGGCACAGGTGGCAGGGGTGTTGGAGGAAGTGGCAAGTTGACAGCGGAGCTGGTAACAGAACTCAGGAGTTCTGGCTCCCAGACCTCTGCTCTAACCATTACATTCCGCTGCCTCCCTTTTGCTGCTCTTTCTGGACGTGCACAGGTCATGTGTGTTGCTTGCAGGAGTGACAGCCATGGCTGCCAGAGATCCCCATGTCCATGGCAATAGTGGCAGGGCTGTCAGTCCACTCCTTGATTTGTCCCCCGCTATCTCCCGCCAGGAGCTGCTGAAGGAAACCCGCAAGGAGCACACGCTGCGGGCAGTGGAACTGCTCTACGCCATCTTCTGCTTGGACATGCACCAGCTGACGTTATCCCTGCTGGGCCACATCCTGCCCAGCCTGCTCACCGATTCCTCCAAGTGGCACACCCTGATGGACCCGCCTGGCAAGGCCCTTGCCAAGTAAGGGAACCACCCGGCCTGCCTCCGTCGGGGGCCCTTTGACAGACGTGTACCGAAGAGTCCTGCTTTTGGAGCTGGGGGGTGGGGGAAGACTGGGGATCCCTGCTGGAGGTGACCCATGCTCTCCGGGCAAGTCCGTGGCACACCTGGGAATAGAACCCAGGCATCCTGCTTGCCCATTCCCTTGCTCTAGACACGGCCTCCCTCGCTCAAAGCAATGACTAAGCAAATCTGGCTAGGCCAGCAGGAGGCATGAAGTCTCCTGGATTGCGTGTGTGGGGCTCAGTGGGGAGAGCCGTAGGGGCGAGGGGGAAGCGATAAGCTGCTGTGTCATGTTGGGAAGCTCATGCTGTCAATGACGCTATCCCCAAACAATGAGCCAGCCATGGAGGCAGGAACCCACATCCTCTTGAGCACTGGCCGCTGTGCTGCTGAGGTGATACTGAATCCAGGGAAACCGCCCCTGCAGTTCACGCTATTTTCCTTTCCTGTGATTCTCACGCTAGGCTCTCTGTGTGGTGCGCCCTGAGCTCCTACTCCTCCCACAACAAGGGCCAAGCATCAGCCAGGCAAAGGAAGAGGCACCGAGAGGACATTGAGGTACATGTGTGTGTGTGTGTGGAGTGCAAAGTCTCTGGGTTGCATGGATCTATATCCTGTGGGCAGTGCACGTCTGGGCAAACCCATCTTAAGCAGCCACTCAGGATGGGCTGGAAGCCGGATTGTTTTTGAGAGAGCTGGTTTTCAAATAAAGGGAAGGCTGCCGTCTCTCGGGGATACTTTGGGGTTGGCTGGTAAAGTTTGTTCTCTTGACCGTTTTCGCACGCACAAGTGCATGCGGTGATCCCTCCGCACGGAGCTGGACTACACCTCTGCTTGCTGCGTGTTAAAACCCCCCACCTGGCCACATGCCTTGCACTTGGTTTCACCCAGTCGTGCTGCGCCCTGCCCCCAGGGAGGGGTGTGACTGTGAGGCCGGCCTGGATAGCAGCCAAGCCCGGAGACCTTCCTGGTGCTAGGGGTGCCCAGCGAGCTCCAGCTCAGCCAGGCCTGAATCTTCTGCTTTCCTCCTCTCCAGGATTACATTAGCCTGTTCCCCCTGGACGACACCCAGCCGTCCAAGCTCATGCGTCTGCTGAGCTCCAACGAGGAGGACGCCAATGTTCTGTCCAGCCCTAGTAAGTGAAATTGTGGCACCAGCTTCCCAGAGGCAATGTGGCCTGTGGGCTGGCATTGGGCGTGGGGACCTGGGCATCAGGAGACCCTGGTTCTGTTCCTGACTTTCCTCCACCGACGATACCTCGGCCAATCACTTCGTTGCCTCTGTTTGGTCTGGGGCTGTTAATACTGACCCACCTGCCTCACGGGTGACTTGCTTGATATTTGAATGCGTCAGTTGCTGTATCAATGCAAAGCACTTGTCTTAGTCGTGAATCTGTGCAGCTGAGGTGGCTGAGAGCGGAGGGTGCTCAGCCCCTCATGGATTCAGGCTCTCTACATCAGTGGGGCGATAGCGTTCTCTGTGCCCTGCGCTGCAGGACAGCTGCCTCTCGTTTGGAACGCAGCCGTTCAGCGTCTTCAGAGGCGGACCACAGAAAGCCGTAAGCAACGGCATGGGGGATGTGCTATGACCCCAGTTTGGGGACCAGGTGGAGGAGAAAGTGAGGAAGGTTTAGAGGCGTCACTAAAGAGGCGTTCGTGACTTGAAGCCATAAAGGTGGGAAGCAGAAATGAAGGCTGGGCTCGTTCCTCAGTTTGCTTCCTTACGATGCGTGACGGACCTGCGTGGGGACGAGTGTGAGGAAGGCTGCCCTGCTTTTTAACACCTGGTTAACCCCAGTGTCTCTCACCCACTTGAGAACAAGGGCCCTTTTTGGGTTAAATCTTCCTCGTGTTCGCCCTTTGCGTATGGGGCAGGAAAGCTCTCTGCCAGAGGCAGAGACCCCCCCGCCACGTGCTGCAGGCGAACTAGTGCCTGCAGGAGCTGGCCCTGCTGGTCCCGTCCAGGTAAAAATGTACGGGTGTGGAATTTCACTCCGCCGCGGCCTTCATTAAAGAAGCAAAATGAAGCTAATTTTAAGAATTCCACACAAGTCTCCTTGAATGTAACATTTGATTGTTACTAGTGTACGGATGAATAATCGTTGCGACAGATCCAACAGGAAACGCATTCTGGGCTCTTGGCTTATATATAGCAGGATGTTACAGGCCAGAAATGTGCTCGCTCAGATTCGACTGAAGTGAATCAGAGATGCCCTTGCAATTCTCCAGCCCATCAATCTGTTGAGTAGTTTCCTTTCAGCACTTGTCCTTTAAACTGGTGGTTTCTCATGGTTTTGTGCTGTTTAAACATGCATGACGTTCTGTGTGGTTTTCCCCTTATTTCACCGTCTTTCCTGTTCTTTCTTTCAATGTGCCTTTTTCTCCCCTTTTCCATGACATGTAGGGTTTTTTTTTTAATTTGCTGTGACGGAGCAGTGATTTGGAAATCCTGCTTCCTGAGTTTACACGTAGTTCTCGAGCAATTTGCATGGGAATATGCTTTTTATTGGCATCCTTAGCCACCTGTCCGGTCCTGCGTGATCTCAGAAGCTAGGCAGAATTAGGCCCAATCAATATTTGGATGTGAGACCTCCAGAGAAAATTTAAGCTGCTGTAGGAAGTGAGGTTGGTGAGCCAATAGGTAGCACACTGCGATCCAGTACTGAACAAGGGACACTGGGCTGCTGTGTGTTGTCGAATGGGCAATCTTTTGGCTGAGGTGTAAACCCGAGGTTCAGACTGCCTTGGCTATTCTAGGTCCCGTGGTCCTTTTCCCGAAAGTTGCAGTGTTAAACTCTGGTATCTTGGTCAAACTTTAACTCCGATGTTAGAATTCTGCCTTCTAAAGAGCCGTGCGGTTAGGCTCTGGAACAGGCTTGCACAGGAGGGTGTGGACTCCCCCTAACCAAAGATTTTTAAGAACAGTTTAGACAAATGCCTGTCCAGGATGGTCTAGATTCACTTGGTCCTTCCTCAGCTCAGCGGCTGGACTTGATGACCTCTCAAGGTCCCTTTCAGCCCAGCGTGTCTATGAACCCTCCTGTCCCCAGTTATGACATTTAAGTAAGTGATCAGTAACACCCTGCCCTGTCAGGCTTGTCACCCTGCCCTTGTGAGGCTGTTAAACAGCTGCTGTGTTCCACCCCAGAGCTGGCTGATTTCAGTGCTGGTGATGTGAACCATAAGAACAAGATGTGCATCAGTTGAATTTTATCAAGTACTTCCGCACGAAAGGTACTATATACATGTTCTACTGCTTTATGTTAATCATGATTTTACTGAGTGTCAGTTCAGAGCCATTATTCAAACCAGACCAGATGTGGATTGCTGGGGAAATGAAGACAGATACATCTTCGTAATAAACACTGTTAAGCTTTGCCTGCCTCGCTGGCTTTCAGGAAGCATCTGGGCTTGTGCAACAGTGAAGCACAGTGACATCCAAAAATTAGCCATGGCATTTTTTAGTCCAATCCAAGAATGCCTAAAATCCTGTGATACATCCAATTGACCTACAGTAATATTAACGATAGGAGCCAATGGGCAATAACCAATCCCCTCAGTGTGGTGATCAACATAGAAATCCAGGTGATGAGTTCAAACAAACAGTGAGTTTGTGTGTTGTGGGTCTGAATTTCCAGCGTGGTAGCAGAAACAAGTTTTCTCCTACTCCAGCGTTGGAATGGGCTAACATGGCAACTCAAATCCACATGTGTGTTGTCTTCAGAGATCATCTTAACACCTCGCATTTGGAGCCAGCGTTGGACCTTGCTCCGAACTTCATAACTCCCCTTTCTGCCTGATGGACCAAACCAAAGCCCTGGATCCAAATACCCCCAAAGGCTGGGAAAGCTTCAAGGGAGCTTTCTGCCTTTGATTGTGTTAGAGCAGAATGAGCCTGGAGAGCCGCAAGTGGCTCTTTAATGTGCTGCAAAGAGCCGCAAGAGACACTGGTTAGTAACTTAGATTGGTTAATAATTACATCACACAAGCAGGATGCTTTTACTATGTTATTAACCAATTAAGTTATCAACTTGCAGTACACTGTTAACTTATTTTCTGTGAGAAATAAATATATAAACTAAATATTTCTACTATCATACCATTTAAATATGGATATATAGTATTGTAGTAAATGAGACAATGAATTCACAAGACTGGCATTTTTGGGTAATGTTGATCACTAATTTGGCTCCTGAACCGCTGAAGTCTGAGTATCACTGTGTTAGAGATAAAATTGAGGGTTTGGGGAAGGCATCTTATGTGCCCCCCATTGAGGGTGGAGGGAGACCCCTCAAGTGGCAGAGCAAAGCACACCCGCAAGTGGGCTCTGTACAGCAGGAGTTTTCGGCTGTCCCTCTCTGCAGGGATGGGGGTGCGTCTGGCTTGGTTTTCTCCATGGTCCTGCGGTGTTCAGATTAGGAAGGGGCAGTAGTCCCTGATCTTGCCTGGGGTGGAACGTTGGCAGCTGTGGTTGAGCGCAGGTGCCCGGTGGGCTTATTCCTCCTGACCGGGGTGTGTTCTCCTCTGCAGCAGATCGTTCGATGAGCAGTTCGCTGTCTGCCTCCCAGCTTCACACCATCAGCATGAGGGACCCTCTCAATAGAGTCCTAGGTGAGTCCCAAGCGGGAGCTGGTCCCCAGACTTGATAAGGAGGTTGCATGGGCTCTCCAGGAGCGTAGGCCTGGATCGGATCAGGCATGGCCTGTCAGGTCGGGTATCCTGCCCACAGCTCCCTTTGCAGCAGAGGAAGGTGGAATCAGCCCCTGTCGTGCTGAGCGGCACCTGGTCAGTTGCAGTGTATGGGCTCCCCAGGGAGGTGCCTTTCTGAACTGGCTTTGCTTTTGTAGTCACTGCTCCTGTTGATTCCCCTCGGCATGGACCTGGCTTGCGTCCCTGCATGGCAGGCTCACAGCACGGATCCCTTCCCACCGGCGGCAGCAGAGCGCTGGCTGGTCTCCTTAGCACAGGGGTTGGGTACGTTTTCTGCTGTAAAGCCCTTCTGGTGCTGACTCCTCTTGAGCAGCCTGGCAGAGTCAGGAGCCCTGATACAGCAGGTGCCCATGAACGGGTCCACAGGTGCTGAAGGCACCTCCCAGCCCTTTGCCAATCCTGAGCTGATCCTGAGGCTACAAATACTCATCCGTCTCCCCTCCTCTCCAGCAAACCTCTTCCTGCTGATCTCCTCTATCCTGGGAGCCAAGACAGCCGGCACACACACCCAGTTCGTCCAGTGGTTCATGGAGGAGTGCGTGGACTGCTTGGAGCAGGGCAGCCGCGGCAGCATCCTGCAGTTCATGCCCTTCACAATGGTGAGTCCTGGTCCACAGCCCCTGCTGAGAACTCTGACCCAGCCCCCCGCGTGCCAGACCCATGGGCTTCGCTCTGCAGTGCCTGAGCCTGGCCCTGCTGTGGCATGGAACTCCCAGCGACCTGGGGTCAGGCCACTTGCCTCTGGAGCCTGCTTACTCATCGTCCCAGCTTGGCCCAACATGAGGCCGGGTCAGACCTATAACTCCTCACCGTGATGGAGTGGAGGTGGAGGGTCAGTAATTTACACCGTGGGCAACTTGGGTGATTGCTAGCGTTGAACTGACTCAGGGAAGCTAGTTATATGGGGCAGGGTCTCCAGCCAGTATCCTGGGCCTCGGCCTAACAGAGAAGGCTACGGTGTTATAGCGGCTCAGTCCCGCTGCCTGAGGCAAAGTTGGTCTTGTGGTTTAAAGCCTGGGACTAGGAGTCAAGAGATCTGGGTTCTGTTCTCCGCTTTACCACTGATTCGTTGTGTGACCTTGGGCACCTAGCGTGCCTACTCCCGTGCCTCAGTTTCCCCTTCTGAACAGTGGGGTTAATCCCCGCCTTGCAGGGGGTTGTGAGGCACAAAGTGCATTGAGATCCTCTGATTGGACTCTCTAGAGGTGGGCAAAGCATTGCTGTTATTGTGGGTACCTGATTTGCTAGCACCGAAGAGCAGCCCCATAAGTTGCCTCTAGCTGCAGGAGTTTGGGCTCAGACTCCTGTATCTTAACCCGCTGGCAGCAGGGTCACCTCCCTTTTCTAGTCTGGCTCATGTCCCACCGTCTGGCTCAGGTGACCTGCATGCTGGTAGCTTTTGCTTGTGCTATTCTGAGCCCTCTCTCTAGAACACTGGCATGTCCTACGCTGCCTTCAGTCATCCGTTTTTCTCCTCCCCTCTCTCTTTGGGCAGGTGTCAGAGCTGGTGAAAGTGTCCACCATGTCCAGTCCCAAAATTGTCCTGGCCATCACAGATCTCAGCTTGCCCCTGGGTCGCCGGGTCGCTGCCAAGGCCATTGCCGCTTTGTGAACACGGCTCCCCCTTCTGCGATGCTGGGTGAAGGGAAGGCGGGACAGAAGCCAGGGGGAGCGGACAATGGATCATCTCTGGCTGCATGGATCCTGCCTGTTCTCCATGCCAGGGGGACACCATTGCCGTGGAGCAGACTCCGAGTCACCAGTGAACCCTGAGTCTAGCAGTGCCTCATTCCCAGGAACAGCCTGGGTGGCTGGAGAAGCAGCTTTCCCCAGCACTAGGCGTGTTAGAGGTGCCGTTCTCTCCAGCCCATGTGGGATTGTGGTTCCCTATCGTCTGCTGATGCTGAATGCTGTTGGCTGTTCTTGGATCTTTTTTCCTAATATTTTAAGTCCTAGTTTTTTTTATTCTCATAAAGCCCAGATGCTTGGGACTTCCCTAATAGCCTTTGTGCCAAGACGTGGCCTCTTGAGAGACTGATGGTTTCCCTGGGGGCCCAGTAGCTGGTATATTTCACCACTTGCTGTTGGATCTGCGGAGTTGCGACTGAGTCCTGGACACGGGAACTGGAGCTGAAGAATGGCTCCGGGGACCCCACAGCTGCTCAACGCCTTCCTGCCTCCAGTACGTGCAGCTTTATCTGCTTCATCCATGGACCGGTGACTGAAACAAATGTGTCATGGGCCTTCGTCTCCAAACACCCAACAGAGCAGCAGCCACACGACATCTTGTCGGTAGCAAAGGTGGCACCTGTTGCGAGTTGCAGATCCCAGGGGTTTCTGCAGTGGTATTTTTAAATCTACAGGGGAGGCATAACTATTTTTTTGCTAGATTAAAAGGGGGTGTTGTGGTGATTTCTTCTGTAGCCTTCTCTGGCGTGATCCTCTGCTGGTTTGGGAGTCTTCAAACTTTGCAGCCGCCATGGCTCTGCAGTCAAAATGTTGCAGCAGACAATTTATGCTTCCCTCCTGTCCCGATTAGCTCCATCGTGTAATGTCACCTGCCCGTGTGCGTCTGGGACGGGCTGTCGGCAGGGCGTGCCCAGATTCCTGTGGGAATAGCTTCCTGCTAGATTTACCCCGTTTCCTAAGTTTTGCTAAGATAAGCAGCTAGAATAGTGCAAGGGAGGGCAGATGCGGCACTGTTGCAGGGGGAAGAGGTGGCACTTAGTGCTTGTGGAGGACAGCAAGTAATACGATGGCTTGGAGCCACCTTGTTGCTATGCCCGCTTCCCCCACCCAGCTCTGCTGATGCCCCTCAGCCTGACCTGCTGCAGCCCCTGTCCCAGGCCTGTCCTGAGCAGGTGCTGCCAATCAGTCCAGATATCACTGCGGTGCTCCGCAGTACATGCCCTCACTGAGACCTGGGCAGAAATGAACCAGACTCACTTCTGCCACCTGGTGCAAGCTGAGTTCAAGTCCGTGGGCAATGAGGGTTCATCCCAGGTGATGCCAGAGGGGGAATTTCAGCATGGAATTTTCCATCACGCCTTCGGAGGTTGAAACGCTCATTCCCTTCTGCCGGCCAGTGTGTTTCTGACACCCTGTAAGACACCTGTTGTGTGCTACGACTGACTTGTACCATGTCTAATGATGCTTCTCCTGGGCTTGAATAAACCTACAATAAACCCCCGTGAGCAGATCATTTTCTGTGGCATTTCTCTCCTGCCGCCAAGCAGAGGAAGGAGCTAGCGGTTCTGAGATACAGTAAACTGAAGAGCAAGCGCACCCTACAACTTTCAAATGCTCCTTCTCTCAATTCAGCCTGGTGCTTTTCTCCCCCTTCCTATAACACAGCCTTAGTGTGCTGCGGCTCTTGCCTGCTTTTCCCAGCTGTTCATGAAGCCAGCCCAAAATCTGCCCATTCCTCTCTCCTGGTGGAATGCATCGCGACGGGAAAGCGGGGTAGAATGGTTTAATGCAACCTTAATGTAGGGGAGTCCGGAGCTTGCCTTCCCCAACCAGAGGAAACCAACATTGCTTGCAAGAAGAAAGGATTCGTACACTTGCTGAAGTCTTGCCCCGCTTTCCGTCCCAGAGGCAGCAGCATTATCTCAATCTGTATCTTCTGTAATTCCCTTTGGACTCTATTTTGTGCCTAATAGATTTATACTGTATCGATTCCTTTTGCTTTCAGATCTGCGGTCCATGACTCTTACATACAAGATCAATTTTAAAAATAAAAATACCGCTCTAAGGAGAGAAAAAGATCTATGCATACAGTGAGGTAGAGCCCCCAAACCTGTCTACAGCTCCCAGGGATATCAACAGACTTCCTCCTCAGCTCTGACAAGTGCTTGGAAGCCAGAGCATCCTCTGAAATGTGATGTGAGCCTGCCTGGGGAGAGTGTGTCTGATAACCACTGCATGTGTTTTTTTATGGAGTCAGGGTCCAGTGGTGGCAGTCAGGGACACTGGACTGAGCTTCCTAGGAAATCCCTGAGTGAGTGTGACCGTGGCTCGTGTGGATGAACCCCCGGATCATGCATGCGAGTAATTGTAAGTTCCTTTTGTTACAGCACTCCCTTGTCAGTGCTGGCGTGAGAACAGAGCTTTGATTCCGGGTAGTTGTTTGCCTGGAGTAAATTGCACAAGGCTCCTTTTAATTGCCCAGCCCTGGGCTTGGTCAGACACTGACCATGCTGAGTTGACTGGAGTATTATCTTATCGTGCACAGGCTGAGTGGGAGCAGTTGGCTTGGCTGAGGTTTTGCTGGTGTATCTTTTCTTTGCTCACGTGCTTTGCTCGAGACAGGAAAGTGAAAAGAATGGTCGTTGAGGGGCTCCTTTAGTTTTAACACTTGGCTTTCCCTGTTAGTCTCTCAGTAACTAGGCCCTTCCCCTTAAGTTCCCTGTGTTCTCAGGCTCTGATCCATCCCATTTCAAGAGCACGGTGGAGCTTGCCATGTGACTATCCTGACACGGGGCTCTCTGTCCAATTCCAGCCAGATAAAGACACCATTGACCGCTGCTTGAAACTGGAGTGAGCTGCTGTGGTGCAAATTGTGCCAGTCCTTGTCTACATCTAGTGGCTGCCCCAATGCAAACACTGATGGCTGGGATTGGGGAAAATCTCTAGGCTGGCGGAGGGTCTATTACATTCCCCTCTGGCCAATTTGTACAAATCTCTGCTGTGTTAACTGGCCCTTTACCCATCTTGTCTTACTGTGTCAGATCGCTGGTCCCTCTCGCTAGTATCCTGGCTCTGAAACTGACTGGCTACTGCTTTTTGAGTGGGGAAGTGAAATGTTAACACCTGGCTGGCTGGGCAGTGTTACCCAAGGTGCGGGAGGTTGGCGGACTCCTCCTTGCTCTCTGCAGCCATTTGCTGGTCAGATGGGTGGCAGATCTGCAGCGAGAGACTCTCCCTTTCGAGGTGGAGGTTCTGACACTTACCAGCATTGTCATCTTTGGGAAGAGTACCTAGGGGCTAGCTCAGGGCATGACCTGACTCTTGTAAGCTCTCTTCCGAATGATCTCCACTCCTGGTCACAGCTGGAGCGAACCAGGCCAAAGACATCAGTGCCATGAGTGGAATCTCCGAATTCGTCTGTTTGCCTGGATCTGTTGTTCTAGTTTGTCCTCAGGGGTTGTAGCACAGCTGAGAAGGGTGGATCCTTATTCTGGAACCTGCCGTATGGACCTTTCCAGGCAAAGCAATCTTTCTTACTCTGGCTACGTCCATGCAACGTGCCCGGAGAGCGGATTCACCGCTAAGCAATGCCATTAAAAAGGATGCACAGAAATTCCTGCTGGGAAATGTCCATTGGGATTCCTTGCTGAACACCCTGTGTGACTCACGCACGCATCTGATTCAGGCAGTGAGCCATTGCTGAGGCAGCACCGCCTGGAACGGAACATGCCCCTGACGCAGTCCTGCATAGGAAATTCAACTCCGGTCTTGGAACTGGCCTCACCGAGCAGAGAGATTGCGGGGAGGGGAGACCAAGGGGCTTCTCACCAGCACAGTTTGCTTTGCCCTTAGTCCCTGCTCTGCTCCACGCATGCGACCCCTAGCAGGAAGCAGGCAGCGTGCCCCGAGAATTCACCAATCCATGGGAGGTTTGCCCACTGCTAAACGGGAGTGGTCGTTTGTGCTTTGGGAAACAGTGCGACTGTTCTCGCAGAAATGTTGCCTTTGAAAGCAGTGGGCGTCTTGCCATCGCCTGGGATTCTGCGTTGGCCCTTAGAGTGACTGGCTAAAGAGTCCCCTCAAGAGCTTCCTTGAGACACTCTCTGGCCTCCTATGGGATTGGGTAAGGGAGCACCATGTCCTAGAAGCCTGATGAGCATTTCCTTCCTGTTTGGCTGTCACATGGACCCACCCGCTGGCCAACAGTCGTGCACTGTGTCCGGGTAGGAGAGTCCGTGGCTGACAAGGAAAGATAAAGGGAGAGTTGGGACGCAGGCTTCCCAGTCCAGCCAGCTCCACTGTGTATAGTAACAAGGCTGGGCCGTTGTCCGCTGGCTTCGCCAAGTGGATTCAAAGAGCAGCGATAACGAGCCCCTTGCTGATGTAACCTCGTTATGTAACCTGGAGCTATTCACCCCACCCTCATTTTTTCAGAAAGGGAGGGGCAGCAGTAAAGGGGGCTCGTAAATCACTTGCCGCGGCTTTCAAGTGGTTGGGGTGCTTGGGGCGGTTGAGCAAGACTGCTGCCAGCTGACGTAGCAAAGGCAGGAGATGGGCGAGAGGGCTGCGAAATGGGTGATAGGGCTCATTGGCATGTGGCTGTAATGATGGCATAGTCATTCCTCGAGCCTGGGGGGTGGGGTGGGAACAACCCCCCCGCCCCCGGCTGCTACTCTTCTTTCTGTGATACAAGAGTAACGGACACTGCTCTTGGGTAATGTACAACTCCCTGCTGCAGGAGATTATCTTCAGCACCTTTTAAATTAGACAGGAGTAGCTCAGCATAGCATCTTGAGAGGCAGGAGCCAGGAGAGGAACGAGACCCGTTGCTTCTGTTTTAGGATTTGGTGGGAGCAAACAGTTCCTGTGGATGGCCCACAGTTGCACAGGCAGGTTCATTGTGGGTTTTTATGGCTTCCTCTAAAGCATTTGCTCTGGGATATTGGCAGAGGCCACTCTCTCCTCTAGGGTGGCAGCTTTCTACGTAACCCTGCCTGGCATCCCCTTTTATGATCTGATATCGTTGTGGCAAAGCAAACAGTTCTGACCGCCCCTGCACATATGCCTCCTGCCACCAGCCCAACCTTTGCCAGTTTTGCAAATGTTTGCCCTGCATTGGAAGGGCTTCCAGAGCCGCTGGCTCAGCAGCCCAAAGCGGGGCCGTCCCAGCCGTGCTTTCCTTGAACGGCTGGCTTTACCTTACAGGAAGGGAGCAGGGTTTGGAGAACAGGTTTCCCGTAAATGCTGATAAGTGGGGAAGGTGGGGGTGGGGGGATGAATGAATGCTCTTGTTATACCTTTATGTCTGCTAAAGCTTGTGTGTGGGACGAGCCCCAAAAGAGCCGTGGCCAAAGGCACCTCAACGATATTGTCCAGGCAGTGAGATGGGATCGTCTCCCCCTGCAAGGGGGTGGGAACCCCAGCGCTTGGGACATTTAAAAACGACTTTGAGCAAAGTCGTGGAACACACTCACTGAGGAAATCCATCTTGCCACAGCAGCCAGGGGTGGTTTAGAGAGCCCCATAGGGATGTTCCAGTTCTCTGAGCTGATTTCCGCCAACCCACTAGGGTTGACTGGATTTGGAAAATTATAAGGGTGTGAAGGGGGGTATTTAAAAAAAGGGAAACCCTTTGCTCATGGGACAGTGAATGATAAAGACTCTTGTGTCACTCCCCCTGCGTCATGCTCCCCACCTAACACCTACAGCAGGGGTGTCTGGGGGAGGCTGCGGCACCGTCATAGGATGAGGGGAAGCGTTTCTGGTAGCTGGGAAAGTAGCTGCTGTTGTAATCTAGGGAACTGGGGGAGAGAACTGTAACTACAAAATACCCCAGGAGCAGAATGAGGAAGAGCTGTCAACTCAGAGTCAATGCCGTCATAAAGTGATGCAAGAGGGCCGTCCGTGTCTCTTCTGGGGAGCCCGCTCCACGCCTGCAGTAGTGCTAACCCCAGTCAGAGTGACCAGCTTTTTGCCAGGCTGGGGAGTGGACTTCTTTCAGGCCAGGTTGATCATCGTTGGTGGGACTGGAAAGATTTTCTGTGGTGAAAACCACAGTCCACTGTGGGGGATCTCCCCCTGGAGTAAAATCACCATGTGGCATTGTGATTTGCGTTATCTGAGGTTAGGGAAACTATATCACATGGGCCTGGGGGCCAGACACCACTGTTGGTACCTGCTGTTGCAAGGCAACAGATCTTGTCCTGGTGAGGTGAGGGGTAACGTCATGTTACCTTGGACTGACTCCTAAGCTCTCACAGGACAGCTGCTGGTTGTTGAGAGTGACGCAGCTTATGTGTGTGTGCTAACATGAGAAAGCTAGGCCTAGAGAGCAGGAGTGACTTAGCACAAGCTATGCAGTGGGTTGATAATGTACCTGGCAACCCAGACATCCCCTGCCTCAGTTTCCCCATCTGTAAAATCGGGATAACGATCCTGACCACCTTTGTTGAAGTGCCTGAATATCCACTGGTGAAGAGCTAGTGTGTCCCCACCATACTAGTCCGGCCCACTCCTGAAATAAATCCCCCTCACAGCAGTAGTGAAAGAGGAATTCATGTTGGGCTGGAGTCACCCACACATCATGACAACCCATGATGTGCCCGAAATTGAAACTGACAGCAGAGGAGAGGGCCAGGGCACAACACGCTGGTGGGTTACTTTGTAAATTTAATTATCTGAAACCAGGCCACGCCCTTCCCCCTGCAGTTTTAAGAAGCCACATGGTAGAGCTGTGAGTAGTCCTAAGGTAACTGTGTTATGTCCCTCCCCGCATGACTGTGTTCCCTGAGGACACCAGTCTGCCGCTGCTGCCTGCTGATGGAGTTACTCCTTTAGCCCAGGCTGTAGAGGTCTGTGCTGTAGTGCTGACCTGGCAACTTGTGCCCAT
Organism: Lepidochelys olivacea; assembly: GCF_965140295.1. Taxonomy (NCBI): domain Eukaryota; kingdom Metazoa; phylum Chordata; order Testudines; family Cheloniidae; genus Lepidochelys; species Lepidochelys olivacea. Next base: position 16,294,148 of record NC_140437.1, on the reverse strand, counting down.
TGTGGCTGACTGGTGCTAACGGGGCTTGTGGGAGGCTTCAGAGAGAGATGTAGCAATCGACTGGAAGGGCTGCTGTAGCGCTGGGGGCTGAATTTCTTCTGCAGAAATGTTTCCTGCCTCCCGTTTGCATCAGTATTCCTCAGTGTGTGTGTGTGTGTGTGTATATAAATAATATGCAACCTAGATACCATTAACTTGGGTTTGAATAGAGTCTGGGAGTGGCTGGGTCATTACACATATTGCATCTATTTCCCTAAGTAAAGTATCCTCACACCTTCTTGTCAACTGTCTAAATGGGCCATCTGGATTATCACTACAAAAGTTTTTTTCTCCCGCTGATAATAGCTCATCTTAATTAATTAGCCTCTCACAGTTTGACTTTCCACAGGATGCATCCGATGAAGTGAGCTGTAGCTCACGTTATGCTCAAATAAATGGGTTAGTCTCTAAGGTGCACAAGTCCTCCTTTTCTTTTTGCGAATACAGACTAACACGGCTGCTACTCTGAAAACAGTTTGTATGGTAACTTCCAACTTCTCTGTGTGTGTGTGTGTGTGTGTATATGTATATAATCTTACTATATGTTCCATTCTATGCATCCGATGAAGTGAGCTGTAGCCCGCGAAAGCTTATGGTCTAATAATTTGTTAGTCTCTAAGGTGCCACAAGTCCTCCTGTTCTTATTCCTCAGTAGTTCACTAACGTCACAGAAATGGGCAGGAAGGGACATCAAGAGGTCATTAAGACCAGCCCTCTGTGCTGAGGTGGGACCAAGTGAACCCAGACCATCCCTGACAGATGTTTGTTCAGCCTCTTCTTAAAAACCTCCCGTGACGGGGATTCCACAACCTCCCTGGGAAGCCTGTTCCAGAGTTTAGCTACCCTGAGAATTAGGAATTTTTTCCTAATATCTCACCTAAATCTCCCTGCTGCAGATTGGAACATGCTCACTGAGGAAATCCATCAGATTAACCCTGTTACTTGTCCTACCTTCAGTGGACATAGAGAATAATTGATTCCTACCATCCTCTTTATATCAGCCATGATCATATCTGCAGACTGATCAAGTCCCCGTCAGTCATCTTTTCTCAAGACTAAAGGTGCCCGGGTTTTTAACCTTTCCTCACAGGCCAGGTTTTCTAAACCTTTCATCATTTTCGTTGCTCTCCTCTGGACTCTCCCCAGTTTTCTTAAAAACATGGCACTCAGAACTGGACCCAGGACTCCAGCGGAGACCTCACCAGACCACCTGTGTCTTCCCTCTGACACTTGTGTGGATGCGCCTCCGACTGAGACTGGCCTTTGTCACAGCTGCATCACGTTGCTGACTCACGTTCAGTTTGCCCTTCCCTGGAAGCCCCGGATCCTTTTCAGCGGGACAACTGCCCAGCCAGTTACTCCCCTCTTTGTAGCTGTGCTCGCTTGCTAGAGAGGAGAGTCAGCGTTCCCTCGGTGTGGCACAGCTGAGAAGTGGGCGAGTGACTCCACTAAGATTACCTGGGAAAGCACCAGCCTGCAAGGTCGGGGCAAGCTGGGTGGACTTGTGCCAGCTAAGCTGATGTCCAGGTCCAACCATCTGTCCTGGGGAAGCTATTCCCCTCTGGATAACTGGTGACAGGGTCATTGGCCCAGGGAGAGCGGGTGCAAACATGAGTCTGGTGCTTGGAGCGCTCCCCTGGGAGGTGGGGGACCCAGCATTCAATCCCTCTGCTCCAATGGCTTTTTATTATTGATTATCCGAAGTGGAGCAGCTCCAACAGGAGGCCGCGAAGGAGCCCTGCGTCAGACGATCCCCTGGCCCCGTTGTTGGGGCATTCACTGAGAGGCGGCAGAGCCCAGTTCGAATGGCTTCTCCCCTTGGGGGAGGGGGGACCTGGACCGGGGGACTCCCACATCCCAGCGGAGTACCTAACCACTGGGGGGCAGCTGCTCCTGCTGCCACCACTGCCCGGTGTGTGTAAGCTCACCCCAGGGGTCTCATCCACTCTGTGAGCTTGGTGCATGCTTACTGGGTCTGGCCTGGAGGGAAGCTAGTCGAACACCCATCCTCCCCTGGTTTGAGTGTCACTCGGGGGCTTATCTGGGGTGGGCTGCAGCGCACATGGTCAGAGGCAGAAAAGTAGCTGGAAACTTTCACTTCCACAGTGTAGGTGCTCAGCCATTTTAGGCACCTGCAGGGCCTTGTGAATCCTGGAGGAGCCTGACTCTGGGTTTAGATTTCAAAATTTTATTAAAGCGAATGTTAAAAAAAAGGGTATAATGCACAGGTTGGGGAAAGAGTGTCTGTACATCTGGCTATAGTGCTTAGATTATCCACAAACACAAAGTTACTTTTTTAAAAGTTATATGATACACAGAGTACATAATCAGCAATAGCCCAAATTTAGGTGAAGAGATTTAACAATACAGTTTAGATATTAGAATCCGAATACTCGGGTACATCACTCATGAAAAGTTGCACAGAGATTTGGTTGTGGAAAGCAAAATATATAGAATTATATATAGAATAAATTAAATATATAGAATTAGGTTGGTTGTCCATTTAGAAAATACAATCCATGAGGAAGTATTTGTTATTTTCCTGACTGTGCTTCTCATCGGCCTCCAGCTCATCCCTCCTGGTATTGCCAATGTGCGGTGGTGTGTTCTGTGTAGATGTCCCTCGACCACCTGATGGCGTCCGACACCATGGGTTGCCGCCTCAGCTGAGCGTAGCGTTAACCGATTCCGCATTCTCTCAGCACTCGCTTGTTACTGGGGTCCCAGGGGCCTAAGGCTCCAATGATCAGTGCGTGTGTCTGGATCTGGTAACCCTTAGCTCTCAAGGTTTTGGCCAGAGAGGCATATTTCTCCACCTTCCGAGCTCGGGCATCGTGGAAGGCCGGGGTCCTGTTCTCGAAGGGCATTGTGCCGTCCACCATGATGATCTTCTTCCGGTCCTCGCTGGTGATGATGATGTCCGGTTGCAGTTGGCAGTTGGTTCCGGGGATGGCGGAGTTTACGGCGACCTTCCCCACGGGTGGTGGGATGGCTCTGGCCAGGCGGTCTTGGATGGCGTTGTGTTGCAACTGCCAAGCTCTCGAATGGGGCTTGCAGCTACGCAGGAGGTGGGGTAGCGTCTCGTTGGCATAGCCGCATTTTCTGCATCGCTTGTCCCGATTCCCGTGGCGGACGGCTCTGTTCAGTGGGACGCAGTGCTACAGTGACTCCAGCCCTGGCTGCCTTTCTGGAAGAGATGCTTTAGCCAAACACAAGTGATTGGGCTCAGGGCAGGGTAACCATTAGAAGCAGGTCCTACTAGGGGAGACCTACTCGTTCCTCCTGTCCTTAACCTCTATTAGCATTAGGCCTGGGGGTACTTAACCTAGGAGGTCTGCTTCAGATTCAAATGCAAATGTGATCTCAGGCTTAGACAGAGGAGCAATCCCCTTATCTGCGACCCCACCACTGGCTGGCCCTGGGGAAGGGGAGGTAGTCCAGACTGTACAAGAGAGTCTGTATTTATTCTGGGCCATTAGAAATCAGGCCTGTGCTCTCTCTGAGCTCTCAGAACAGCTGGGAGTTGGTGAATAATGACAGGGGAGTCCCCCTCTTCCCTTTATCTTGAGCCGATGGTCAGGCAGGAGTGTAGCAATAGTGGAAAGCTTTCTGGCTTCCCAGGGGGAAAACCCTCTTGCCTCTGTTAGATGTACATCAGGGTGACCTTCCCGAGGGGACTGGGATCTACATGCCTGGGCAGCAGTTTGGCCCTGATACCATCTCCCTCTTGATCATCCCCTGGCTCTTGCTCTGGGTCTTCCCACCCTGCTGACTTCTTTGGCCTTTGCAATAGTTTAATCCCCTGCAGCTGCAGCCCCATTGGTTTAACGCTGCACTGAAGCCAGAAGCCCCCGAGGCAGAGCTCCTGCTGAGGAGCCCAAGGGGGAGCAGAAATCGCTGGGGAGGCCTGTTTGCTGCCCAGCCTAACTGTGCAGCATCCGGAGAGTCCAGAGCCCCTCTGTGTAGTGGGGTGTCAAGTGTTTGCAGCAGTGAGTTCCAATGGTGGGTTGAGGGATGGGATGGAGTGAAAGGTAAGGATGGTCCTTGCTCTGAGGAGTTGACCATCTGAAAGTCTCCTAACGTGTGTGTTCCCCTCCCCACTTTGTGCCTCAGTTTCCCCATCTATAAAAATGGGGTTAATGATCCTGACTCTGCTTTTGTGACGTGCTTTGGGATGTATGGGGGGAAAGGGCAGCCCAGGAGCTAGGCATTGTGATTAAACTTCAGTGGTGCCCACTCACCCAACGTTCGGGCTTTCACGTAAAGTCCCGGTCCTTGAAGATGAGAGAGCGTGGGAGAGCCTCACCTTTCTTTAAAAAAAAAAAAAAAAGTCAAAAGTCCAGATGCTCACTGGTTTCTCATGCCTGGGCCCAAGTCCTCCAGCTGCTGTGGCTGTGGAGAGCAGCTTGCAAACATGATCCGAGTGCAACCTGGAGATTAAAAACCAGACGGTAAATTAAAAAGACCCGCGTGTGCTGTATTCTTTTCTTAAAAAAAAAAAAAAAACCCTCATAATTTTCAAACCAGTCCTTCTGGTGCCGGGGCTGGTTCAAGACTTTTGCACACTGGAGTTGGTGTTGATCATTTATTTAGGGTTTGAGCCAAGCCACAGAATAGGACGTTGTTCCAGATCAGCCTGCCAGCCCCTTGAAGGCCATTTTCAGCCCCAGAGAGTTCGATCCAGCAATTAAGCATGTTGCAGGGGACGGTCTTTTGTCCTTAGCAGGTGATTTTTTAGGTGCAGTCGTTCTGCTGTCAGGAGGTGGGATGGGGGGCGGAGGCCAGGTCACTTGCCATACCTGCACTCAGTGTGGGTGCCTCTGGGTCTGGTTTGGGAAGCAGACCCCCTGGTGGGGCACAGACCAGCTTGTCCTGTTATATTTTGACGGCTTCTGATTCAGCTCTCGAGCCGCTGGATTGGCTAGCTCTGATTGCACTGAGTGGAGATTGGGGGAACGCCTTGTGCGATGCTGTACGGAATCTGGGGGACACTTTAGGATATTATGAATACCAGTATTGAAAAACTGCAGAGAGATATGCCATGTAAGATATCTGCAGAAATATTATCATTTGCCAAATGTGATAATCTCATTTATGTGTTTGTATCACCGTTGTATTGTGGGTTATTCACATGGATGTATTTCAAAACTTGTGCTATGCTTCTGAGTGACCCCCCCAGACAGTTTGGCATCAGCACTTCTGAGCCTGCTTGATGGTCCATTAAGGACCATCAGCTATACAGCTGACCCATTGAGAGGGGCATGCCCATGGACAGAACTCTAAGGCTTCCAAGCCACGTGCTGGGCAGCTTGTATTTGGAACAAAGAAATCAAACTGCCTGGCAAAAGACTGTAAAAGGCAGCTGCATCTTCTTCATTTTGTCTTCAGTCCTGCTTCTTACCTCTGGAGTAGCCTTTCTACAAACTGAAGCTCTGAACAAAGGACTGAATGGCCCATCCAAGCTTTGGATGGGTTCCAGGGAGAATATCAAGCCAGCAAACTTGCCAATACTGCTAAGAACCTGATCTATGGACTCTGAAGTCTTTGTGTGTATGTGACTGTTTTACCGTTTAATATCTCTCTTCTTCCTTTTTCTTTATAATAAATCTTTAGTTTTATCCACTAAAGGATTGGCTGGCAGCCTGGTATTTTGGGTAAGATCCAAACCTCTACTGACCTGGTGATGTGGCTGACCCTTTGGGGTCAGAAGAACATTTTGTATATGTGAGCAGAGTTTTTTTTAAATAACTTCTCTCTGTACTGGAGCTAGGTGCTGGCTGGGACCCAGAGAACTGGAATGCCATAAAGGGGGCTTGTGTGAGTTCTTTTTTGCTTCTTGATAACCAGAGTGGGGGATCAGAAGCACAGTTTGTGACTGGTCTGGGAGTTTAACTTCAGTGTTAACCAGTCTTGGGAGTATCGGTTCTCCCTTTTGCAGCCTGTCCTGACTGTGGCATTTCCAGTGAGGGCTTCCCCAGGCACCCCGGGTCTGGCCCCACTTGTATCCAGTCCGAGTGCTGCTGCGACGATCGTTCTTCTCGCCTGTTGTTTTGATCGGTCTCCCCAATCTTTGCATCCCACCCTGGCTTCCCCTTCTCTATCGCATCAAACAATCGCTGCTCATCCTCACTGTCAAGGCCCTTCACGGCCTCCCCCGCTCTCATTCGCTATCCAGATATCGACTACCCCCTCTGATCAGCCTCCGTCACCCACTTGTGGGGGGCAGAATGCCTGGAGCATCAGGATTGAACCCCTCAATCCCAGCCGACCTGGCTGAACCCCCTATCCTGAGATAGGTTAACTGAGCGCTGTGCAGTACAGTTGGTGGGTGAGGGGAATGAGACCTCTCTGCCCTGGCTGGACATGAGAGAGCCCTGCTCCCACGCTTCACCCCCGGGTCCTTGGCCCAGAGCTCTACCTTTCCCACGCTGCGATAAGATGGAGCCACGGGAGCACCCGCTCCAGATACAGAGCGCCCTTGTCTGAGCAGAAGCCTCAAGAGCAGGGGTGTTCAGGAAGGGGACAAGAATTTGGGGTAATGCAGAGGACGTGGGAAAGATTCTTATCCCCTTCAAGTGCTCCTTGGTCTGGTGACAGCTTTCCCCTCCCTGCTCCTGAGATGTATCTCCCTAGGGTTCTTGAGCTGTTGAATTGCTGGAGCTTCTGCTCTCTCTGAAGCTTTGGGCATGAACTTTTTCAAAGGAGCTGGAGATATTTGGTGCCAACATCCCATTGAGGGCTGGCGCCAACTCCCTTTGTCTCCTTTGAAAATCCCCGTCTAGCTCTGTAATGGGCTGAAGGGTTAAACGGCTTTGACCTTCGAACAGGTCTTCCATCTCTTGTGTTTAATATTAGATTAATTCTCCATGGCTGGGCCATATCCGGCTGCAGGCATTTGGGCTGGATTGGCTGGCATGAAGCTGAGCACTTTGGACAAGTAAAGAGAACTATTAACTAACCACGTGGGGGTCTCTTTGCTAGATAAGGGACTGGTTTATTTCTGGTTAAACATGCTAGCGCTTAGGATCCCCGCCTCCCGATACATTCAGCCAAACACGTGCTTTAAAAAGTACCAAAATATGTTTATTTCTCTTTTTAAATAAAAATACAAATCGATTTGGTCTGAGCCAAAGCCCAGCCAGCCACAGTAATAAATAGAACACATTGAAATATAAACTAGTTCAAGACAATTACAAAATATTCCCCTCTGCTGGGCATTTGGCCAAGCTAATAGGCAAAACTCCAGAATTTGTCAATGAAGATCTTGCATTTATTCTTTTAATTAAACTCCAACCATTCAAGAATGGACATTCTTCATCTGGATCATCTGGGGAGGTAGAATTGCACAGTCTCCACTAATCTAGTACAATGTGATTTATATCAAAATGCATGTGAGTTGTCTGTTGGTGACAGCTTTGAAACATACAGGCAACACCAATCCCTCCAGCCCAGTCCACACTGGTTGGATTCAGTGTAGCTGGAATTTGAACCATACAGAAATCTGGTAGGATTCACGTCTGAGCCATTTTCGGCAAAAAATCATTTGAAATTAAAGGAGCGATAATAGTTTAATAAGAATTAAGATGTAAATAATTAACTTAAATTATAATAAATAAAATCAATGTGACCTGAATGTAAATCTAATGGGTGAACGAGGAGGAACGGTGGATTGTGCATTTGTAAAATATAAATATATAAAAATAATATAAAAAGTTACAGAAAAACTGGTTCATTCATATCACGCTCTCCTGGTTTCTGGGAGGGTGAGCTGGCTATGCATAAGCAATACCCCAGCCAAGGACTTTGCTAATTAAGGAGCCTGCCCTCCTGCCAAGTCTGTTAAATAATAATCAGTTTTGCATAAATGCACTGTTACAACAAAAACAACATTAGCCAGTTCTGTCCCTGCACTGCCCACAAGCCAGGAAGGAAAATGACATTTTAAAGTGCCTTCATCTGAGGATAAAGGGGATTACCCCCCTTTTATAGATGGGGAAACTGAGGCAAGGATCAGGGAAGCAACATACATAAGGGCATGCAGCTAGTCAGCGGGCAAGCCGGGAATGGAACCCAAGAGCCCTGACCCATTTACCCGCCCCGCCCGGCAGGCTTGTGTTCAAGCAAGGAGTGAAGTGGCTTGGGCCGAGTACTGCGCTCCATCCGTGCTTGGGGGCTAATCCAAAGCTCCGGAGGCTTTCCAGAGCGCAGCTTCTCCACGCTCAATAGCTGAGTGCTCCCAGCAAACCCCTCTCTGCAGGTGCTTTGCCTTCCTACTTCCTCAGACCTTGCCCTTGGCTGGACAAGAAAAAAATTAACCCTCACACCAGCTTTGTGAGGTAGGTAAACATTAGCATCCCCCATTTGACAGATGGGGAAACTGAGGCACAGATTGTTGCCCAAGATCCCACGGGGAGTTGGGCCAGAGCTGGTACTAGACTCAGGAGCTTTTGGTTCCCAGTCTTATACTTGGTCCAGCTACCAAAGAGCAAACACCTGGTACTGGAGATGCTCATCTGTTTAAATATTAAACAGTAACTACATTGCACAGACACATAAAAATGCACATCCAGCAGCCCAGGCCCTGCTCCTGGATTTTCTGATGCTGCCAAACATTCAATGATGATGCCTGTGATTCGTTATAAAGGAAATGGATTCTGACTTTAAAAATATACCATAGACCAGTTGCACTTAAATACTTCCGCCAACGGATTCCAAACCCCCCATAAATATTAAATAGTGATAAATATTAAATAAGCTGGGCAGTGTTTGCATTGGGGCCGTGTGCGTGGATCCACCAGCCAGTGGTGAAGCTCACAAATGAGAAATAAATAACCTTTATGGAGCATAGGGTGACCAGATATCCCGATTTTGTAGGCACAGTTCCAGTATCTGGGACTTTGCCTTATACACCCACCCACCCATAAAGCTCCCCCTTAGATCTCAAAGCCGGGAGCGTCCCCAAGGCATGGGACTTCTCAGGCTCCAACACCGGGCAGGAGGCTGCGGTGGGGGAAGCGCGTCCCTGCACCCCTTCACACCAGCGTGAGGTGGCGGAGGGCCCGGAAGGCCGCCTCCAGGAAGCGCTTGAAGTTGGCGGGGATGATGAATCCGCTGGCTTGTTTGTCAAAGTCGGACGAGAGGCTGGGGAGGGAGCCATGGCCCTCGGCCTTGGGGTACGTCACAGTGTTCAGCCCCAGATCCTCCATCTAAAGGAGCGGGATACAGTAAACAGCATTAGCAGGGGCCCCGTGGAGCCAGCACCTGGCGCACCCGGGGAAGCTTCACCTTTGCTGCAAGACCCTGCCCTGCCTGGCTCCCCGCATGGGCCACCTGATCTGGGTGAAGGCTGCCAGGATCCTGGCTGCATCTAGGGGCCCTGCCTCCCCTGATGGCCTGGTCCCACCCACCGGGGGAGCAGGCAGAGCTGTGTACCTGCTGCTGGATGTTAGTGGACAGGTTTGAGACGTCCAGCCGGAGGGTATCCACTAGGCTGGAGTGAGCCGGCAGGAGCTGGAGGAGGATGGCGAGGTGGCCGTGGTAGATTTGAAGTCCATCCCGGATCTGGCTGAAGCAGGCATCCTGTGGGCACGAGAAGGAAGGAGTTGAGAGAGGAGGCCTGAGCTGGGTGCTAGCTCTTTAGTGACCTGGTTTGCATCAAGTTTCCTGTGCAATGTCTATCCCAGCGAAACACATTGGCTGCGGTGACAGTGCAGCATGGAAGGGGTTAACTGTAACTGCAGTAGGCCAGCAGTTCCCCTTCCCCCTGGAGGGGTAGGGACTCTCCTCGAGTCATGGCTTTAGAGCAGGGCTGGAAAACGTGACCACCAAGCTCAAGACCCTGCAAGGGCCGGAGACTCCCCCCAGCCCAGGCTGACGGATCCGTGAAGTTCAGCTAGGCAGCACGGGCCCCTCCCTCCCTTGCCACTGGGCCGCTGGGGATCAGCGAGGGCGGGAAGTGCTGAGTCAAGTTACAGAAGCGTTTGCTAGGGCTGTGAGGAAGCCTCCCTCTCTTTCTAGCTCGCTGCCCCCGCCCGGCTATTTTTGACTGGGGTATTCTGAGGGTTGGGTTTAAAAGCCAGGCCCTGGCCTGGGAGCCCAGCTTTGGACGTAGCCGAGAGGCCAGCTGTTGAGCCGCGAGAGGCGTCCGGGCTCTGTGAAGCTGGCAGAGGAACAGGGTTGAAGTGGTTCCATGGCTGTTGTTCTGGAGAAGGCTGCCGTGGCTGGAGAGAAGCCAAAGCTGAGAACCAGCCGCTCATGGCAGGAGTGCCTTTCCTTCACCCCCGGGCCGGGAAGCACCGTGGGGTGCTGCTCCTGCGCTCCTGCCACAGGCAGGAGTCAGTACGACCGGGAGCTTGGGCTTCCACTGTCAGTGGGAACAAGCTTGGGCCTTAGGCTGCAGCCCAAGGATTGCTCCCGACTCCCCACCCCGACCGTGCTGTAGTCCCTTGCGGTCAGACTCACCACTTGGAAGGTCTTGCTGTGACACTGGTTCAGCGGAGCCTGGGAAATGCCCAGTTTTTGCTTGACAAGCATCAGCTCCTCCTCGTTGCAGAGCTGAAGGGTCGTGCACTGAGGTGGGATGAGAAGAGAAGGTACAGTCAGGAGGAGGGCATTATAAACCAAGTATTGCCTCTGCAACAGCTAGCGATTGCTGTTACTGGACCCCAGTATGTGCTAAGAATGCGACGGCCAGGGTGTGTTCCAGACGCCACCCACAACCCTGCAAACTTTACCCACTGAACTCAAGTGCAAAGTTCTACACTTAGGGAGGGGGGGAAATCCAATGCACAACTGCAGAATGGGGACTGGCTGGGTAGGCAGTGGTCTGAAAAGGATCTGGGGGCAGGTCACAGACTGAATACGAGTCAACAGTGTGATGCTGTTGTGAAAAAGGCTAATACCGTTCCGAGGTGTATTAACAGGAGCATTGTATGTAAGACATGGGAGGGGACGACCCTATTCTGCTCTTCATAAGGCTTCAGATGTATTAAGGGTTGTTGTAAAGAGGACGGGGATGGATTGTTTTCCGTGTCCACTGAAGGTAGGACAAGAAGTAACAGGCTTAATCTGCACGAGGGAGATTTAGGTGAGATGTTAGGAAAAACCTTCTAACCATCAGGGTAGCTAAGCTCTGGAAAAGGTTTCCCAGGGAGGTTGTGGAATCCCTGTCACTGGAGGTTTTTAAGAGCAGGTTGGACCAACACCTGTCATGGATGGTCTGGGTTTGCTTGGTCCTGCCTGGAGTCCCTTCCAGCCCTGCCTTTCGCTGATTCTATTATTCTCGCCTGCCTTTTCCCAAGCAATGTTTTCCTATTTTCATTTTTGCATTGTCCTTTCCTTTGGCACGGCCCCGGGAATAGCAGGAAAGGAGAGGGACTCATTGGCTGGCGTGGTTGTGCGAGACCTTGGAAACTGGACCAAAGCAAACAAATCCACTGGCTATGTGAATAAGACTCCCTGCCCCATAGGGTTAAAATACTGGCAAGCACTAGCTGTAATCTCCAGGAAACATGCCCCTTCGGATCCCCCGGGCCAGCAGCCTGGCCAGAGTCTGCTTCCAAATTTAACACGATCAGTGCGAAAAAAGGTTTTTGGGGCCAAATCCTAAGGGCCCGATCCTGAAAACACCTCGGTGTGGGAGTAACATTGAACTAAACAGGGCTGCTCGCCTGAGGAAAGAGAGCTGCAGAAATGCATGAGGATCAGGCCAAACAAACTGCAGTCCAAAGCCTGAAGAGGAGGGTTCACGATCCTCAAATCCGCTCTCTGCCTGCATCAGGCAGGGGCAGAGCGACCAGAAGGGGAAGGCTGCATGGACGGATCCTCTACCTAGTGGCTGGGTAAATTGTCAGGCCTGGTCCCTGAGAAGACACTTGTCCAGGAGAAGGAGCAGCCTGCAACTCCTCTGGGAGGCAATGGGTCCCTGTTTCTGGTTCTTGCTTTGAGGGAGGTGAAGACGCACAGTTCCTCTTGCTCCTGTTGTGTATTTCGTGCCGGGGGCTGAAGTTTGCTACATTTGCTGGATCAGGAGGGCCCTTGTCTGTGACCCTGCCAGCTGAAGGTAGTGGGGACCTGGTCAGGCATCTGTCCCTGGGGAAGATCAGCACAACTTCACGCTGCTCTACAGCAAAGGGTCTGACGCCGTGGAGTGATCTCCCAATCTGTCTTGTCCGGCAGCTAAGTCCTGCCGCCCAACCCAAGGCATAGCTGCTGGGGAAGCCTGTCTGCCTGGATCTCTGTCTGTCTGCGAGCCTGGGGCTGAGATCCTCAGCAGAGATGAAGCCTCCGGATCAGAATGTCAGGGCCCCACCCCTGAGTGCTCAGTGCTGCAGGGATCCTCCCGTGTTACAGTTTAACGCACTGTGCAGCTCCCCCGAGTCCCCTCCAGCCAGGCTGCAGCCCCCAGCATCACTTCAGAGCGACAGATCCCAAATCGCCAGGGAGGGGTGTAGCTGTAGCTTTCTCATCTGCTGTCACGAAGCCCCTTTGTGCAGGTCACAGATGAGCCCCTGGGTCCATGGCATGGCCCACCCCCACCCCAGACCTCGGCTGCCCTCAGTGCCTCTCCCACTGGTTTGTGTCGAGCGACTCACCACAAGCTCCTGCACCTGGGCGACGTCCCCTTTGATTTTGCGGATGTATTCCAGGTCCTTCTGCAGGAATTGCTGGAAATCCTGATCCCCGGAGAACTCTGGCAGGGGAGCTGCGTGCAGCATGGTGCACCCCAAACACAGCACAGTGCTGATGAGCAACGGCAGAACAGCTGGGGGTGAAGGGAGGAGAGAGAGGAGCAGAGTCAGTCAGGTGGGTGCAGAGGAATCCAGATGTGGCCTCAGATGCAGAGCGGGAGACGCACCCTCTCTGTGTGCAGAGGAGATAGTCGGTTGGGGGCCCAGTCTGCTGGGCACTACACACACACAGAGAGAGGCAGGCCGTGCCCAGGAGAACTTGCAGTGGAAACTGTTCTCATGTGAGCATCACTGCAAAGTGTGTTGGTTCCCCCACTCTCTGCCCAAGGAGCTTAGTCTAAATAAACACAAGCTATACATTAAAGCTTTTATAGTTCAAGTTAGACCAAGACTTTGACTTAAATCGCCTCTGCTTTCTGATGCTCAGAACTCTCAGAATTTGTTTGTAGTGAGGCAAACTCACCCATAACATGCATTAAGAGTAAACCCTACCTGTTAAAACATAATCCAGCCTGTATAAAACACATGCCTCTTAAATTGTATGTGTATTTGTCCTCCCAGCTATTCTTTCCCTGGTTACACTATAAATAGGCAAATATACCAGGAAGAAGGAAGAAGAAAAAGTTTTTTGTTTTAAATCAAACAACCCAAACCTCCCAAATAGTAAATGTAGACATTGCTGTTCACCAAATCACACTTACCAGCCCCCTCACCTAGAATAAATCCAAGCAGTTTGCTACTAGGAAATCAGTGGCTATGGTATCTCGCTGTCGAGTGAAGGTTCATACTTACTTTGGAGAGATCTCATTCTAAATGCTTGGAATCTTCTCAGTATCTCCTCCCCTTTTGAGTTTATGACGGTTACCGGGAACGTGAATAAGACAGACGCAGAGCTGCACTAGTCCCTTTCAGTTCACGAATGTTGAACCTCTCATCAATATGGGACATTTATAGTCTTGTCAGGGAAAATTCATTCTGATGAAATGATTAAGCAAGTGTGACAAATCGCTGGGCACATGGACATCAAATTCCTAGAATGCCTATTTTCACAGATGTGAGTTTTCAGGTTTTGCAAAATGTGGGGTTTCTAATGGCTCCAATTGGTTCTACTTGAGACCCAATCTTAGACAGCTGGACCTGTTCTCCAGCCCACTGGGGCAAGATCAACAGAAACTCACTAATTCTCATTGCTCTTTAAACCCTGGAATGCCCCCAAAGTCAGTCACTCCCTAAAAGATCAGCTATTCTTTATTCCCCATCAGAGATTTAATTTTGAGCTGACAAGACATCTCAGTCCTGATCAAACTTTGTTATCCTTACGCTATAAGCAGTTGCTTTGTTCTCGAGCAACTTGAGTGGAGTGTTTTGTTAATTTAACCAAGTAATTAGGTCATGATGAAGAGAGAGAAATCACCTTTACATTCCTTTTCCCTTGTAGCTGCGTTCACTTGCCCTCAAGTAGAACCACTAACATGCCCTCATGTGATATGCGCTTCGCCTACAATTAAAACAGCATGTGTCTGCTTGCTGAGAGATCCTGCGTCTTAGGTCTGGAGGGGCCCACACCGTGGTATCTGGGTCCTAGGCAGCCATGAATGATTGTGATCCTCACAGCACCCCCTAGGGAGATAGGGAAGGATCATGAGTCACAAATGGGGAAACTGAGGCACAGCAAGGCTTTAGGCCAGCTTTCGAAAATGGCTAGTGATCGTAGATGCCCAACTCAAGACCCTAAAATTCAGGAATAGTCCTAGGAAGATCTTCATAGAATATTAGGGTTGGAAGGACCTCAGGAGGTCATCTAATCCAATCCCCTGCTCAAAACAGGACAACACCAACTAAATCATCCTAGCCAGGGCTTTGTCAAGCTGGACCTCAAAAACCTCTAAGGATGGAGAATCCACCACCTCCCTAGGTAACCCATTCCAGTGCTTCACCACCCTCCTAGTGAAATAGTAAAAAGAACAAGGAGTACTTGTGGCACCTTAGAGACTAACAAATTTATTTGGGCATAAGCTTTTGTGGGCTAAAACCCACTTCATCAGTGTTTCCTAATATCCAACCTAGACCTCCCCCACTGCAACTTCAGACCATTGCTCCTTGTTCTGTCATCTGCCACCACTGAGAACAATCTAGATCCATCCCCTTTGAAACCGGCCTTCAGGTAGTTGAAGGCTGCTATCTTGGTATAAGGGATGTGACCAGGGTCACATGGAAAACACGTGGCTGTCTCTGGTTCCCCCCTGCTCCTGGCCTGCCTTGTCTATTTAGATAGCAAGCTTGTTGGGGGCAGGGACTTGCTGTGCGTGAAATTCAAGTAATGGGAGTCTTGCCATTGATCGCTGCGGGCCAGGATTTCACCGGGTGCGTGCAGCACCTCGCTCTCAGTGCTGCTGGGATACAGACACCACGAGGAATCTAAACCAGGCTCTCCAGGGTCCCAGCCCTCTTTCCAGCAGCGTTAGCTGGCTCAGGGTGGGGACTGGGCCCGGGAGGAAAAATGTGGGCGCCCCACATAGCGAGTAGGAGCTCCAGCACCCGTGGCAAGGCCCTGATGGGAGCGGTCCTGTGCTGGGTTCTGGGAGATGGCGATCATTTCCCAGACTCGGGGGATCTGATGCTGGCGCTGCTCCGTAACTCCTCAGTGTTCTTTTGTTGGCAGGCTGGTGGGGAAACCGTGAGGCACGTTTCCAGCTTGGGCTGCCTGGCCCAGTGCCAGCTGAACCAACTCCCGACTGGGGGTAGAGGGACGATTGCTCGGAAATGGAGCTGGCGAGCGGAGTCCAAGCTGGGCTGTGGGCCTGACTTTGAACCCAGCCCCTTGGCAAAGCGGCTGCGGTACTTAGTGGGGTGGCCTGGAATGTATTGTCCTGGCTCCTTTTGACCGCAAGCTCCATGTTCTACCTACCGGGGAACAAGGAAATGGGATTCCCGGCAGGTGCCAAAGAAATAAAAAGTCCAACCGGCCTCACCGCATCCCGGCATGAGGATGTAAACCATCTGTCCCCGCATGACCTCTCGGAGAGGCAAAAGCTGGGAGGCGGGGAGGGGAAACCAGATCCTCCTCATGCTGACCCTCCGCCCCCCACTTCCCCTCTGGGGCCTTGGTCAAATCACTTCACCCTGGGCTCGGGGTGTTCCACGGTGCCTCAGAGGCCGCCCCCACCGGGGCTCTCTGTGGATCTCAGATCCCCGCAGGTGTAGGTCAGCCAAAGGCAGTGGCCTGCACTGGTTTACACCAGCTAATGGTTGCGAATGTAACCATTACACCAGCTGAGTGTAAGTTGATCCAGCCGGCCCCAGGCAATTGCTCTGAGGGGCATGATTCAAGCCATCCACCTCAATGGGGTGTTAACTGAACCTGAAGGACCACCATGACACTTTCAGTGGCATTCACTATTTCACTGCTGATTAATTTTTGCAACAGTGGGCTCACTGATGCACTGGCTGGCGACTTACAAGAGAGTGGGGAAACAGAGGCAGAGGGAGGTCTGATACCAGGTTTGCGGTGTCCCTGTTACGGAACCTGACTGACAATTCCCTACTCCGCTCACTGGATCAAATTAGTCTAGTGGTTAGAGCAGTAGGGGTTGGGGAGTCAGGACTCCTGGGTTCTCTCACTTGCTCGGTGGCCCTGGGGCTGTGTCTCCGCCTCTCTCTGTTCCCTGGACTGGAGAGAATTTGTTGTGAATGCCAATTGCTCTGAGGTTCTGCCCCATCTCCCTCAAGGGGCTGCAGGGCTGAATTCAGTTTGCTCCACAGACATTCCTGGCTGATGGTCACCCCCCTGCAGGCGGTCAACACTGCCTGGGGCTCCGTGTGACTGGAGCCGGGCTGGGGAGCTGGTGCCCAGGGGAATTTCACCTCCTGGGAGGCAGAATCTCCTGATACTCTCATGGGAAGCTTTCAAGAGTCCCTTCTGCAGTGCGATTGCAGGCCGTGACACAGAGCTGGGCTGTGAGGAACAGTGCCGGGTTTACAGTGCTGCCATGCAGCCGGGCCCATGCTCAGAAGGGGCCCCAGCCTGCTCCGCTTGCACTGGGCTGAGACCTCACCAGCACATGGGCTCCTCCTCACCCATTACTTGCTCCGGCCGGCTGGCCGAGGGCTCCTCTCCGCCCCATGGCCGGACCCCAGGGCGCCTCCGGCTCTGGGCAGTCTCTGCTTCCTGGGCGGGCCCCGCCTGTCTCCCCAGCGCTGAGCGACCTGGGACTGGTGCAGAAGCAGACGCAGTCACCTCCCAGCTGGGCCGATGAGTGCGGCCGGGAGGCAGGGCGTGCGGGAGTGGGTCTCTGAAGGGTCTAGGGGGAGCTGGGCTGTGAAGGGGTGGGGAAGATCTGTGTGTGTTGGGGCACTAGGGAGTGGGGGTTCTGTGGGGGCTGCTGGGCAGTTGTGGCGGGGCCGTGGGCAGGGGTGGAGTTGGGCAGGGCTCTGTGCATTTGTGGGAGGGTTGGGTGGGGGCTCTGGCCATAGGCAGTTGGGGGGTGTTGGCTGGGGGGGCTGTATGGGCCCGCCCCCGAGGGGAAGGGGCACGCTGGCAGGACAGGGCTGGGCAAGACCCTGTGTGGGTGGCAACTGCCAGTTTGTAAATAGTGCCCTTGCCTTGGGCTGGGCTGGATGGAGCCGCCCCTGCCGTGCCATGCCCTGCCCTTGGCTGGCCCCTCGCTCCAGGGTCCAACCCCCTGGGCCATGCTCCATTGCCCCCATGGGGACCCACAAATATATTTGGCACTGGGCCCAAGGTTAATCCGGCCTGGTGAGGAAGAAAGGAGAGAGGTAGTTGGTCACTGAGACCTGGGGTGTGGAGGGTTCCCGTAGACTGGTGTCACCTCCTTGGAAGTGGTGAAGATGGAAAGTGCTGGCTCAGGGGCGAACGGTTGGGCGTGGCCAGCCGTCAACTGTCAGCGGCTTTTGTTTTCAAGAATTAGGGCTATTAAAAAGAAAAGAGTGAGTCAGAAATGCGCCTTGGAGAGGAAGTCACAGCTGCTTTCCATGGCAGGAACTGGGTGCAAGCCCAGAAACCACGGGGATGGGTGCGGGAGCACCCAGGAGTGAGCTTTGTCACGGTTACCAAGAGTGGTGGAGTTTCCACCGGGCTTGGCCAACGTGCACGGAAAACGTGGCCTTTCTTAGCGCAGCTGCCAGCTTTGAGCTCCATTTTAGCTGCTCCTGTCCTCACGCAGACAGGAGGCTCTCCTGGATCACGGCGAGGCCCAAGGCTGAGTTGAGGTGGGGCAAGCCCAGCGCCATGGAGCGAGAGCAGCTCTCTGCCCTCAGTGCGTGTGTGGGACTCCCGGTTTGAAAATGGACTCCAGTCCTGCCCCCCATGCCCACACGCCGGCTCTGCTGTGCCCCGCTGTGCACAGACATGGGGTACCCCGTCCTGCCCGCAGAGCAGCGACTCGGCTTCCTGAACGCGGCACCAGGGGGCCCTCTCTGAGGAAGTGGCTAGGTACGTCCTCAGGGCAGGACTGTTCTGTCCCTTGCAGCCCATTCTCCAAGGGGGTCGCTCAGCCCAGTTTGTGCAGCTGTGTCTCCTGGACGATCGCTCTCTGGTTCAGAGAGGCCCCTCCTGAGACCTGGTGTCTCCCCAGAGGGCCGGGGTCCAGCCGAATAGGAATCCCAAGGGAGAGAACGTTTGTGGGTGTCCTGGGGGTGCAATTTTGTAGAAACCTGCAGGCCAAGGTCTTCCTGGTTCCACTACCTGGGCCTTGCTCCTGACTTGCCCTGGGGGGACCGAGGGCAGGATGTGATCCAGCCTGTTTGGAAATCCTGGATGCTCTTAGATTTCCCAAGTGGGAGGAGCTGGGATGAGCTTGGTGTGAAGAAATCGCAGCCACGTGCATCGTGCTCGGATGGGTTGGTTCATTCTACCGGCTTGTCACTGCAAACAAATCCAGATGTGCTAGCCCTGGGCTCTGCCCCTATTCCTCTGGAAAGGGAGGAAGGCTGGCTCAGTGGTTTGGTCCTGCTTTGAGCAGGGGGTTGGACTAGATGACCTCCTGAGGTCCCTTCCAACCCTGATATTCTATGATGCTGGAGACCTGCATTGACTTCACAGCTCCTTGAGTGCCCTGGGACCAGTCACTTAGCCTCACTGTGCCTCAGTTCCCATCTGTGCAATGGGGACATTAGCCCCACTCTTCCCCACAGGGGGTGTGAGGTGACAGCTGGTAAAGACTGACACGAAGGGGACCAGATAAACCCCTTAGATAGCTAAGAAAGTGCTGCTTTAATGGCATGGCCATGGCAGAGTCAACCCAGACCTCTGCCCCCTGCAGACAGGCACATACGAAATGGTCTGGCTTTACCATTACTGCGTGAGAGCCCTGGTGCATGGCACAGGACCGACTCTCCCCGTCTGGTTACAGTATTTCACCTTCCCTCAGAAACTACCCAGCATTGCTGTGTGCTGTTCAGCTCCAGTGCGCCACCCCAGAGCTGGCTGCATTTTAGTGGTGGGTGAGGTGAATCCTCTGAGTGTGTGAGGCTCGTAAAGCATCTGAGGTCCCTTCAGGATGAAAGTCCCTGTTATCTGGCCAGGTAAGCTATACTGGTGCCCATCACCAAAGTATCTGGGCTCCTCATGTAAGATGCTGCAAGGTAGGCCTCTGGGATGTGTTTTCTGAGAGGACCCCTCCAGGGTGGAGCAACCTGCATTAAACCTGAATGGGAGGGATCCCTTCAGCACCCAATCCTCCTGGAGCCCTGGCCGGGCCCGAGGGGCAGCTCTGGCTGGTCCATGGGGCCTGGCTGCCGCGCTTGCCCCGCGGAGGCTGGAGCCAGCCCCTGGATCTCGCTTTTCAGACTCTTCTCGGCTGGGGGTGTCACCAATACTGTGGCCAGGAGCAGCTGTCTAGTCTGAGCTGCTGCAGAGCCCAGGCCGGAGCACCCCCCTGGCCATTCCCGGGGCTCAGCGCATCTGTCCCCCTCCCCGGCAGGTGCGTCTCTTCTGGCCTCTCCGTGCCCCCCCAGCTGCACTAAGAGCACTGTGGCCATGGCCGGCCCCGCTCCCGACCCTGTCCCGGGGCAGCAGGGGTTGCGCCAGCCTCTGTGTCCTGCTTGCCTCACCCCGGGCTGAGGCTACCGCGGGGGGGGGGGGGGGGGGGCACAGCGGCACTGGCTGCGAATGCCTCCGTGTTACCAGGGCCAGAGCTGCAGGGCGGGGGCGGAGCGCAGGGCAGGAGTGAGGGGCACCAACAGAGCTGGGATTTTGGCGGGGTAGGGGGTGGTGGGGGGATGAAGGCCAGGGCTTGGCTAGCAGGCGGCTGCAGGATGCAATTGAGCAGCACCGGCGGAGCAGGCCGTGGTGGCAGCTCAGGAAGGTTTATGTGTCAGGGGCTGGGGCTCCGGCAGAGTCGTGTGAGGGGCACGCAGGGCTGGGCTAGCAGGGGGCTGCGGGTCAGGTGTTAGGGGCACAGGCAGGGCTGGGGGCAGCCCAGGGTTGGGGTAACAGAGGGCTGCAGGCTGGGAGCAGGGGGCACTGGCGGAGCTGGGGGGAGCCCAGGGCTGAGCAATCGGGGGGGGGCTGCAGGGCTGAGCAATCGGGGGGGGGCTGCAGGCCAGGAGCAGGGGGCACTGGCGGAGCCGTGTGGGGAGCCCAGGGCTGAGCAATCGGGGGGGGCTGCAGGCCGGGAGCAGGGGGCACTGGTGGAGATGCGAGGGGACCTTTGCAGGCTGCGCCCACCCACTTGCCCTGTGCCTGGCTCCAGCCAGCGCTGTCCCTCCCACCACTGCGGGACACCCGTGCCCGTAGCTTTACTGCTGGCTACCGCGGGTTGTGCCCCCTGCCTGCTGGCAGCACATGTGCTGCCCTCCTGGGAGGCCGCCCGCCCCTCACAGGCTCCGGCCCAGCGGGCAACGGCTCAGGGCTAATGGGGCCCATAGTCTGCGCCCAGCCGGACTCCAAGGATTGTGCCTCTGGCTTGAACCCAGTGCCTGGCTTGCCAGAGGCTGCCGTGGGTTTCCTTCAGTGATGTGGTGCCCTCTGGTGGTGCAGTGTAGTCAAGGCACATTACTCACACCAGAGAGGGGCCCGGAGGCCTCAGCGGCTAGCTGCCCTCCTCGGCTCCGGGACTGCCGCACGTACTAAGCGCACACTAAGCGTGCACTAAGCGCATTATTGGCCACACGCACTAAGCGTGCACTAAGCGTGCACTAAGTGCATTATTGGCCACGCGCACTAAGCGCGCACTAAGCGCATTATTGGCCACACACACTAAGCGTGCACTAAGTGCATTATTGGCCACGCGCACTAAGCGTGCACTAAGCGCATTATTGGCCACACACACTAAGCGTGCACTAAGTGCATTATTGGCCACGCGCACTAAGCATGCACTAAGCGCGCACTAAGCACATTATTGGCCACGACACTAAGCGTGCACTAAGCGCATTATTGGCCACGCGCACTAAGCGTGCACTAAGCGCATTATTGGCCACGCGCACTAAGCGTGCACAAAGCGCATTATTGGCCGTGCGCACTAAGTGCCCTGAGGAGAACAGTGGTGTTGGAGGAGGGTTCCCTTGGCAGTTTCTGATGGAGGGGGCAGGACTGGAATAGCAGGGGGCTGGGGGTGAGGAGTGGGGGCATCCCACACGTTGTGGATAAAAGGGAATCATTCCCAGATTGTCTATGGCTCTGAAACCAAACACAGATCATCCAGGGAGTCACAACAGAAGCCCCAGCGTGGCTCCAGCTGCCCTGAGCCAGCACTGGCTTCTTCTGCTAGGAACTGGGATTAATTCACTGAGCTGGGCTTTGCTGTCAAATAGGCTCGGCTTGTCTCTCCTAGCACCCCAGTAATTTCTTCCAGGCCTTTCCCTGCGTCACACCCCTGTGGCGACCTTCCTCTGTCTCTCCCAACTCAGTATAGGGGGAATTGGTGGCCTGTGGTTAGAGCAGCTTGGCCCAAAAGTTGGGGACCTATATGGTGCAGGACCAGGGCTTGACTGACTAGCACTTCCCTTCCGGGTTTCATTCTCCTCTTATGGGACCGGACCCCTGGCTCCCTGCACATTGGTCCTGCCGGAGGGTAAATCACGAGAAGTGGTGCCAGGGGAACGCAGAGGGGTGAAGTAGGATGCCCTCCGGACCTGGTTTAGATTGGTGTAAATCAGGCTGTGGCTTGAAGTTAGTCACGGGCTGTTTTGAGTATCTTGGCCCTGTTTCAGGCCAGGCCTTTAATGAAGTCCTGCCATCTCTCCAGCTGCACTTGCTTTCAGGGACAGTGCACATGCCTTGGTCTGGTTTTGCAGCACCCCCTGCTGGTCACAGGCAGCAGCACCAGTACCCAGTAGTAGCCTATAAGGTTCCAAAGTTATTGGCATTGAAGTAACGACTACCGGCCTCAGTCGAACCGAGCCTAAGGCTGTGGGATCAAGAACCCTGATCAACAACTTCACTCCTCCGACACAAGGAACTCTGCGCAATAATCATAAAGCTAGTTGCTGCTGATATTGGGACTATCACGGGGCTGGCCTGAGAGTGGAACGAACTCCTCCACCAGTTAAGAACCATCACAAACCACCCACCTCCTGCTCCAAAATGGTGTGTTTGTCTTCTCCGACAAACCCAGGGCATTGATACTAAAAACCTGCCCAGCCAAGCCAATCTCCAGCCTATGCTGCCCCTAGGGAGCAAAGGGAGAACCGCCGTGACAGATGTTAAGCACTGTGACGAATGCCCACCTGGAAGGCACGCATGCCCTAGCGTGGGGAGTAGGTTATAAGAACCTCTGTGGAACAGAGCAACTCTGTGGAGCACAACACTGGCTTTGAGGGTTGCCAGCTGCCGACCTTGAAATACTTCCTTCTAGCAGAGACAAGGCCCAGGGAGCGGCTGTCAGAGCATCAGGAGACCTCGGCCCCATACGTGGAAAACAAGGGAAGAAATAGGACCCCAGAGAAGCACTTGCTGCTCTTGTGGGCACTGCGCTCATACACAACAGAGGTCAGGTGTATGACCTACAAATGGGGCAGAGGGGAGGCTGCAAGGAGCAGTTTCAGGGTGACTTAGCAGGTTCATCTAGTGATAATGAGAAACCTTGAGATTAACCTTGAGCCAGGGTGGTTTTTCAGGTAACACATCGGTGGTAGTGTACGAGCGACAGCATAACCAGTAACTAGAGCAAGGGAGACCAGGAATCCTGACTGGCGCTCTCAGGAGAAAGATCTGACCTTGTGAAAGATACCTCCCTTCTGTTACTGCATCCGAAAGCTTCAGGGTTTCCAAGCCGTTCCACCCACCCCACCGTGAAACTGAAAGCCGCAAAACCACACACACGTGCGAGGTTTTTTTCCAACTTTTATTTTAAAAGTCATAATTGAAGCTTAACAAAGTCTTAACCCATTATTATTGAGAGAGCTGCGGCTCAGCCGTGGTCTGTGTAGCAGTAACCACCACCTACCCAGCAGCAGGTCACGCACCCAGGAGCGGGTAAGAGGTTTGGTAACAAAGCTCAGGAGGTTTAATTCATTAACCCCTTGTGCGCTTCCCACGCCGGTGCAGCAATGACATCCACCACAAGCAACCTTAAAAGAAGTTTTATTGGGAATTGGGAGGGTGGGTTTCCCTTAATAGGCTGATCTCTTGGGTGATGGTTGCAGGGGAGCACTTCCCTCTACAATAGGCAGAGGGCGATATAGAACCTGGGTGTGTCTCCCCTTCCCCCACCCCCCCAATACGTACATGCAGATAGTTTATAAAAGAAAGGCAGATTCTGGATTGTAGCCACCAGAGGATGGTTTCTATCAGACAGGATATTCCCTGTGGGAAAATAAAAATACACTGCTGTCCCCAAAGGATCATGGGAAACCGTCATCGTCATCCTCTGCCATTTCCTTCGCGAATTCCAGGTCCTGCTGCTCCCGCTCCCGGCGCTCCTGGAAGGCAAAGGCAAGGCACGTTCCTAACAGGCCGATTGCAGCAGTGGGACTGGGATGGCTCAGGGCACTGGGAGCTGAGCCGCTCGGAGAGGCTGCCAGGACAGCAGTGACCGAGAGAGAGGGGGAAGTGATGGCCATTCATGTGAAATGAGTGAAGAGAAGGCTCTGTCCAAACCACAGCTGGCATCAAGGACTGGGCCCCTGACAGAACTCCTGGCTCGCCACAGAAAGGTTCCCACCAGGGCAGGGATGGGGCTCTTGGCACAGGCTCGACATGGGTACACAGCATTGGTTGGGAGGAAAGTGTCACTCCTAGGGAGGGTTGCTAATGGGGCGCTCAACCCCCTCCCCCCACAGGCAGGAAGCCCAGAACCCAGGTGGGATCTCACCTCTGCAGACTCCAAGTCCTTGTTGTAAGATTTAGGTGGGAACCTCATGGCCTGGAAACACAAACAAAAGGGGATCAGTGAGGGACCACCTTGGCCAGGGCCACAGGGCAGAGGCAAGGAACACACAGGCACCTCTCACAGGCTGTAGAGACATTTCCAAGCATACACTGCAGCCAGGGGTCATGCTCCTTGCTCCATCAGCAAGTTCCAGCACGGCCAGGTAGGTTGCCTCACTGACAGGATATCAACCTTCAGACACCTCCCAGGGCAGCAGAGCTCAGGATGTGCTCACAAAGGTAGCACATGTTTTGAGGCCTCATGAGCCTACCCGGGGAATCAGCTCTCGCTCCCAGCAGCTGGGGCTAGAGTGCTGAGAGATCTGTCTGAGACCGGAGGCTTTCACAGCACTTTGGCATGAATGAGGCCTCCCAGCTCCCACATGGAAGAGCTTGGCGGGATCCCATTTTACAGAGGCAATTCAGTAGAGTGGTGAACAGAACCCAGGAGTTTTGTCTCCCAGCTCCCGCTGCAGTGCACTGTATTTGCTGGCAGAGTACAGAACGGGGTGTGTTTAGATAACAGGAGAATGTGGGGCGCACATGGAGGGCAGAGGGACCATGCTTTGAACTGGTGCCCCAACAGATGATTTGGGGGTGCGAGGGAGAGGAAGGAGAAGAGCCAACCCATCACCCCAGAAGGGCCTGGAACCTGCTGGGGGAGTTTCTGGAGGCCTGAGGCTTCTAAGTCAACCTGCTGCACTCACACATCTCAGGAGACCGGCCCCACCGGGACACCTGACCCAGCACCTGGACAATGGGCAGAGCCTAGCTACCTTGACAGACATGTTGTGGATGTCGAGGCAGAAGGAGATCCTTTGATGGAAGGCCAGCTGGGGCTCCCGTGTGGAGTAGATGTCAATCATCTCTTTGGACTGGACGTAGCCTTTCTCGTGGTTAATGCTGGCTTCGATCACGCCGTCCCGGATGGCCTACAGCCCAGAGGCAACAGTCACGGCAAGGGGCCAACCTCCAAGGCTGGTGTCCGCGAGCACAGAGTGCCCGTGGGTCAACAGCCGGGGATGGCAGCGTGAGCACTTTGCACTCAGGAAGCGGAGACTCGCTCCCACAGGACAGCAAATTGGCTTGTCTGTTCTCTCAAGCCCTGAGCACCTGTTTTTTCTTGGTGCAACATCCCTTGGTAACGATTGCTCGAGGAAGCGACAGATGTAGCGAGATGGGTAGGGACAAGGCTATGCTCTGGGTCAGAGCACCTTGGCATGAAGGGGTTAATTGGGATGCAGGCCCTTGGAGCTGCTGTTGGCCCAGATCTCAATAGTAAGAGGCTGGTGACAGACCCTTTTGGAGGAGCACAGCGCTGGTTCCGCAGGGCCTGAAAGATACAGGACCAACCCCTCAGGAATCAGACAGCTCTGCGGTCCCTGAACACTGCAGGGAGAAGGGGCCAAGTGCTAGATTTCCTATGCTGATCCCTGACCCTCTGCTTCGTCCCAGCGACCCACCTTGGCAACAATGAACTCAGCATCCTCCGGGCTGTCTAGCTGCAGTTTCTGAGCAATGTCGGCCAGTGCGATGCGTGAATAGGACAAACTGATCATGCGAACACCTGGAGGTGAGAGAAAGAACAGAAGCTGGAGAGTGTCATGTGGCCACAGGTACACTGAGTGAGCTGGGGAGTGGGTGTGATCGCAAGAGGCCTTTTAAACCAAGCAGCACAAGGAGACTCAAATGCACACTGCTCTCCTTTGCTGCATTAAACGAGAGGAGCAAGCCACAGGGGCTAGTTAGCCCAACACATGGCATTGGCAGCTTCTTACCTGTTTTAATCACATTGTGTCTCAGCCGGATGATCAGGGTATAGGTCCCGTCTGCCTGAAATTTGTCCGCAAACTGATCCAGGACCTGGTTGAACTTGGCTAGGTTACCCGTCCGAACAGCTGTGGGAACATATAGGAGACGGTTGAGAGAAAACAGAGAGAGGAAAAGATCTGCTGAAGTCACAAAGTCAGAGTAAAAAGAAAAGGAGTACTTGTGGCACCTTAGAGACTAACCAATTTATTTGAGCATGAGCTTTCGTGAGCTACAGCTCACTTCATCGGATGCATACCGTGGAAACTACAGAAGACATTATATACACACAGAGACCATGAAACAATACCTCCTCCCACCCCACTGTCCTGCTGGTAATAAGTTATCTAAAGTGATCATCAAGTTGGGCCATTTCCAGCACAAATCCAGGTTTTCCTCACCCTACCCCCCGCCCCAACTCACTCTCCTGCTGGTAATAGCCCATCCAAAGTGACCACTCTCTTCACAATGTGTATGATAATCAAGGTGGGCCATTTCCTGCACAAATCCAGGTTCTCTCACCCCCCACCCCCATACACACACAAACTCACTCTCCTGCTGGTAATAGCTCATCCAAAGTGACCACTCTTCCTACAATGTGCATGGTAATCAAGGTGGGCCATAGCCTGGATTTGTACTGGAAATGGCCCAACTTGATGATCACTTTAGATAAACTATTACCAGCAGGACAGTGGGGTGGGAGGAGGTATTGTTTCATGGTCTTTGTGTGTATATAATGTCTTCTGTAGTTTCCACGGTATGCATCCGATGCAGTGAGCTGTAGCTCACGAAAGCTCATACTCAAATAAACTGGTTAGTCTCTAAGGTGCCACAAGTACTCCTTTTCTTTTTGCGAAGACAGACTAACACGGCTGTTACTCTGAAAAAAGTCAGAGTAGGAACAGAACTCAGGAGTCCTGTATGCCAACCACTTAACTCCTTCCTGACAGGTAAAGGTTCCAGTAAGTGGAATTTTGAGGTTAGAGCCATAAATGCCAGAAATAAAACAGGAGACAGTGCCCTTTATTGATGAAATGTTAAAAATATTTTGCTCCTTCGAAGAGCAGAACATTATCTCAATTTATAATGATGTGGTGACTTCTGAAGACCAACAATTTCATAGATTCCAAGGCCAGAAGGGATCACCTGTGATCGTCTAGTCTGACCTCCTGTGTAACAGAAGCCAGAGAACTTCCCCAAAATAATTCCTTTTAAACTCAAGCATGTCTTTAAAAAAAAGAACAACCAATCTTGATTGAAAAATTGCGGGTGATAGAGAATCCACCACAACCCTTGGTAAAGCATTCCAATGGTTAATTACTCTCACTGTAAAAAGTAAGTTTTACTCCCCCAGCCAGGGATCCGGTGAGATTAGAACCCAGGACCATGGGCACTGGAAGCAGGAGCAATATCCCTTGGTCATCAAACCAGCTAACGGAGCACAAAGTTACTAAAAATTATCTTCCATTCTGAAAATTTTGCGCATGTGGCTCTGGAATCAGAAGTTGGCCATAGCAACATCAGCACATATTTTTTAAGTGCACTTATATCTTTTGCACCACGATTTTGCTAGCCTAAAACAACCTAACCATGAAAGTGACCCTCATTTGTGAAAATATGCTTATGTAAAAAAATGTCTTTGTCTTACGTAATGAAACTGTCAGCGTTCTCATACAAAACAACTAACCTTTTTTAAAATCAATCTACACCTTTGGTCTCTGATGTCTTGTGGCAATGAGTTCCACAGGTTATGACCCGCATTTCCCTTATAACTACATCTTTCAGTTTCATATCATTTCTCTTTGTTCTTGCAGTATGAGACAGCATAAATAAAAGTGTGCAATTTAGCAGCTGCTGTCGCCATTATTTGCCATTTTTCATGAAAATTTGAGAAGCTGTAGCTAGACCAAATGGTAGGGTACAGAACAGAAACTTAGGGGTTCCTGGATCATCCAACAACAGATCATGAAGCTCTGGGGAGTAGCCAGAGCACCCTTACCCTGCGTCAGGAGGAAGTAGGGCATGAGTGACCTCTTGAGGGAAGGCTGTCTGAACTGGAGTCTGTCCGGGATCTCGCCCAGCAATAACTCCACTACGATGAGCAGCTTGTGGACCTTAGGCAGAAAGACAGACATAAGAGACTATGAGTCTGTCAGAACTGCCTTAGACACCCTAAGGAAGCAAATTCTTCATTCGAATAGACTGGCCAAGAAGCTGGTGAGAGCCCCGGATCCTACCTTGGCTCTGCTCCTCTCCATGGGCCTGATGACGCATAGTGCCGGCACAAGTGCATCCACCCAGAGGTGCCCCGGGAGGACCACGCACGCACCCACTCACCGTCTGTTTGAAGCCGACCGCTGTGTGCTGTGGTGCCTTCCGCAGGGCATTCGTCATGGTCCTCCGTGCTTCAGAGTACTCCAGCTGAATGGCTTTGATGCGACCTGGAAGGAAAGGGGGAGTTACAGAGGGACAGAAACTGTTTCAGAGAGAAGTTGGTTTAACTGACAAAGCCCAGCCCAGGCACTGGGACCTTCGCCCAACCTGACACAAACGGCTAATCAAGCCAACTGCTCCATGCCACGCCAGCTGTTTGGCTGCTCTAGTTTGGTGCCATCTGAGACTGACAGCACTTGAGGTCACGTCAGTAACAAGCAGATCTGTGTACAGGTGCCTAAGCTCCGAAGGACGAGAGGCGCTCCGTCTTTCAGAGGTCACACACTTACCTACTCGGTGCAGCGGGACAGCAGGATGCGAGCAATCTTTACCTCACACCTTCCCTGCCCAGGACAGCAACGCGAACACCTCTTTGCACATCCACAGCCCTTCCATCAGCTCTCAAAGCCTCACACCCACCTCTGCTCACTAGCATGATGATTACTACCAAGGCCCATTGTACTCCCTGGCAAGAGGGACATGGTCTGCGGCACAGTCCCTGGATTTTATGGCACCTGGTCTGGAAATTGGGGCAGCTTCACTTAAATTTTAGAACAGAGATTTTGAATGTAATTAAATGTGAACATTAACCTGACCAGCACAGTGGCCCCTCCTTTCTCCAGTTTCCATCCAGTTCAATTTTACTTGCTGACGTTTGTACTGGTGATGCTGAGCGGCACTGCAAGAGTCCAGAGAAAAGCTGGAGGTTTTGGCAGCTGCAGAGGGGACTGTTGGGGACTGTGGTATTGGGCACGATAGCAGAGAACAGGGCTGGCATTTCCACCACTCCCTTTGTGCGCAGTTATCGCCCCTCAGAGATAAATGTGGCCGTTCACCGCTCTCAGACCTATCACTTCAGACCTGCAGACAAGACTATAACATTTTATGCTTGGTGCATGTTGTCCAGTGTTTTCTTCCCATTTACTAGGGCAGGACGTGTAGATTCTGAAATACAATTCTGTGGCAAATTCCACTGCCAAAGAATTGTGACATACACGTTGGGCTAAGTATTAGCCCATTTTACAGGTGAGTAAATGGAGGCAGCGATTATACGATTTTCCAGAGGTCACAGGGTCAGTGGCAGAACCAGAAGAAAACCCTCTGAATCCGAACTCTGGCACTAACCACTTGATCACACTCCTTCCCTAGCCTCAGGAACAGAACCCAAGAGTCCTAATTCCAGTCTCCTGCTCTAGTCACTAGACAACACAACAGTAAAGCAGCTTGCATTGGCATTGCTGCCTCTCACCTGTGTAATAGAGGTACCTGGCCCACTCGTTGTTATTGGCCTGCTCAGGAAAAACTGATTTGGAGACGAGCTTTTCCGCCTGGTCGTAGAGGTTATAGTGAAGGTAGTTTCTCAGCAGCAGGTTCAGGAGGGTGGCCTGACCATCTGCGTCATGACGGAGGGTTGCCGTCCTCAGACGGGCATGCAGGAAACTTCAAAAGAGGGTGGAGAGGAAAGAGTCTGTCAGAGGGGGGGGAGGAAGCTGCAAAAGGGGAGAGCACAAATGTCCTCAGAAAGGTTTCGATCCTAGCTAATGGCTACAGTACCATTAGGCACCAAAAGGCCCTTTCATTTCTGTATAGGCAGGCTCCGGGAGAATGCAGCACACAGGACTGCAACTAACCTATCGGACACAGCAGCAGCCAGTCCTACCTCCTGACCACATCAAGTTTATTCAGGAACTCGTAGCTGCGGGAGTGGTAGTAATAACACTTGGCCACCACCAGATCGAGGGCTCGGCGGTTCTGAGGACTGATCTTCTGCATCAGGTCATCAGACACTTTCTGGGCCTGGGGAAGGAAAGGAGGAAGGTCAAAACAGACAAGTCAAGAGAGAGAGCGAGCTCACTTGTGAGGAAACACAGGAGGGGAAGCGCTCAGAAGCATTTTGGCTGTGGGAACTTCCATTAATCTAAATCCCCCATCCCTAAAATATTGGTAACTTCCAAGGGCTGTATCTCAGCCAATCCCTTTGGGATGGGGTTAAAATAACTTCAGGGAAGCTCTCCTAGCAGAGCAGACTTGAGGTAACTAAATGGAGGCAGTGGTATTTTCTTTGCTGGCTAGCTACTAAGCCTCCATCGGTGCTGTAGGCTAGGATGGGACACGAAGCTTCTCTGCTCTGAAGCTCTGCCACTGTCTACCCGTACTCAGCTCATGGGAACAGGGAGGCAATGGGGAGAGCACCCAGGTTCTGACCCTACAGTCTCATGGGCCATACACACCCAGTACTTGGGTTTCAGTAGCAGGATGGATCTCCCCAATGCAGCAAGCAGGACAGTCCTGGGGTTTTACCTCTGGATATCGTTTACTGTTCATCAGGTAGATGACTAGGAGCAGCTGGAGATAGGTTTCCACCTCTGGCAGGAGTGGGGCTGAGGCTGCCTTTCCTGTCCGGGGACGGAACTGCAGCTCTGCTTCTGTGTCCATAGGCTATAGAGAGAGACCGAGATGTGCTGGATCCACAGCTCTGAAGTCCTCTAGTAATTCACAGAGGAAACTCAACATGGATGTGCCATACCCATCACCAATACCCGTACCAACTTCCCTGCCTGCCTCCAGTGTGCCACAATCTTGACCTGGAGGGATCACCTCTAGGAACAAAGGAGAGTTCAGTCTCCATGGCCCACTCAGTCTTTGCTCTCTCTGCTGAGGATGCCAACGCAGGCCAGCAAATGCCCATTGTGATTTTTCTTTGATACAGACACAAGCCAGCTGGGAACTGGATCGAGTCACTGCCCCCAACTCACTTCGCAGGCACTCCTGAGCAATTAGGTTGTAATGTCTGAACACTCCCTTTGGGGTCTCTGTTCCCCCCGCCCCATTACAACAACATGTTCTCTGCTACTAACAGTCCCGGCATCTGCCAAAGCAGAGTCACCGCCCCAAGTTCAGCAACCTCCTGTGCCCCCACTGCAGACTCACCTCCTCCAGAAAGCCCAGCAGGAAGTCCCGCATGGTGCTGTTGGAAGTGAAGAAGCCATTGATGGCTTTATGGAGCACGTTGGGGTTGAGTCGGCGGGAGGTGGAGGGCAGAGCCCGTAGGGCACGCAGGACGTAGCGAGGCTCCTTTCCAGACACGGCCTTCTCAAGCTGCTTCACATGCTCTTTGATGTCTGCATCAGCACAGGGAAATCCTGCTAGCACTTCGCCCCTGGCAAGTGCTCTCACAAAGGAGGCAAATCCTAATACCCGATGATCATATTGGTGATACCCCTGCTTCCTTGCTGAAGGCTGATATGCGCTTCTACCCGCTCATATTAATATCATTTTAAGGAGAAAGCCTCAATACCTCAGGACATAAGCCACTCTCTAAGTGGGAGGAGGGGGAGAGGTTAGGAAGAAACTTTCCCTGGAGGCAGGTTATCCTATATCCGTCTACTACAGGTTTCTTGCATCTTCCTCTGCAGTCCCTGGTGCCGGCCACAGTGAGAAAAGGGATACCGAAGTATCATTTATATTACAATAGTACCTAGGAGCCCCAGGGATAGACAAGGGCCCCACTGTGCTAGGTACTGTGCAAACACAAACCAAGTAGATGGACGCTGGGCTGATCCAGTTGAGTACTGCCTTCATCCGAATTACAGAGCAAGTATTAGAACAAGCTCAGGCGGCAGCTTTCACACGGAAGTGTCCCACTGCACTTTGCGAGCAAACTGACAGATAAGTGAAACACTGGGGTCCCTTTACGCGCCACTTGGGGTGGAGGGGACACAGACGGTGCTGGCGGCGGCCGAGAGTTCAGTTCACCCGGATCTACCACAGGCTTTCTGTCACCGTAAGCAAGCCGCGTGGGGTCTGATTTTCAGGAGTGCCGAACGTCCGCCACTCCAGCTGAAGTCAATGGGAGCGGACCCCGCTCAGCGCCATACAGACCCCTGCATCTCCTTGGCCCTCTGAGCGAGCGCGAGGAGGACGCCGCCTTGCCTGGCGCCGGGGGCGAGGTGCTCGGGTGAGCGGCGACGGGGACCGTGGCCATCCGACGCCGCCGTTTCCCAACCGAACCATCACCCCCCTACGCCCAGCACCCCCCCCACACACAATCCCTCTCCCTGCACAGCCTTCCCCTGGGACTCAGGGAAACGGGGCCATTCACAGAGCGGTGGGGTGAGGCGCCCGGGGCCGGCACTGGCCTCCCAGAGGGAAACAGCCCCTGGGACTTGGTGAGTACCGAGGCCCAGCCCTGCTGGGTCCCCCCCCCGCCTCAGGGCCCCCGGCCCGTTCCCCCCCCGCCTCCCGGTCTGCCCCTCCCCCCGGCCCGTTCCCCCCTGCCCCTCCCCCTCCTCTTCCCACCCCCCGGTCTCCCCTCCCCCCGTTCCCCTCTGCCCCCCCCGCCTCTCGGTCTACCCCCCCTGGCCCGTTTCCCCCCCCCCGGTCTCCCCTCCTCCCGGTTCCCCTCTGCCCCCCCCCACCTCGGGTCTGCCCCTCCCCCTCCTCTTCCCACCCCCCGGTCTGCCCCTCCCCCCGTTCCCCTCTGCCCCCCCCGCCTCTCGGTCTACCCCCCCCGGCCCGTTTCCCCCCCCCGGTCTCCCCTCCTCCCGGTTCCCCTCTGCCCCCCCCACCTCGGGTCTGCCCCTCCCCCTCCTCTTCCCACCCCCCGGTCTCCCCTCCCCCCGTTCCCCTCTGCCGCCCCCCCCACGGGGTCCCCGTGCCCCTCCCCCCCTCACCCTCCAGCGTGACAGCGTCGAGCTCGCGCTGCGGCGGCGGCTTCTCCCCGCCGGCCCCGTCCGCCGCCGCCGCCGCCTCCTGCATCTCCACGTCCGGGGGCCCGGGCGGCGGCTCCTCGGGGGGCGGCTTGGCCTTGTCGGCGCCGGGGCGGCGGCGGGACGCGCCCTCCTGCTTCATGGCGGGCGGCGGGGGGGGGGCCCGGAGCTCGCGCGGCTCGCGGTGACGGTGCAACAATCGCGGGAGGAGGCGGCCGGCTCCGCCGCGAGGGGTGCTGGGAAAGGCCAGGCCCGGCCAGCCGAGCCCAGAGAGCGGGCGGAGGAGGAGTCAGAGGCAGGCCGGAGAAACCGAGCGCCGAGCGGGACGTCACCGCTCGGGCCGCGCGCCTCGGCTCAGCCCCAACGGCCGCCTGGCGTCTCCGTAATCACTCGGGTACTTCCGGCTCCGCTCGGGCATCTCCCTCCTCGTCGGGTATTTCCGGTGTCGCTGTGACGCCTGAGGAGCTCGGCGCATGCGCGCCCCGGCCTTTTCTAGTTGGCGGAGGCG
The DNA here is from genome assembly GCF_965140295.1 of Lepidochelys olivacea. Taxonomy (NCBI): domain Eukaryota; kingdom Metazoa; phylum Chordata; order Testudines; family Cheloniidae; genus Lepidochelys; species Lepidochelys olivacea. Next base: position 16,260,632 of record NC_140437.1, on the reverse strand, counting down.
GAGGCGGAGGCGGGCTCGGGGGGGGAGGGGTCTGGCGAGTTACACAGAGGTGGGGGTCTCCCGGGCCTTGCGCCCCCCCTCACCCCCGGGACCCCCTCCCTCTCAGAGACCCCCTTCACCCGCCAGGACCCCCTCCCTCTCAGAGACCCCCTTCCCCCCAGGGACCCCCTCCCTCTCAGAGACCCCCTTCACCCGCCAGGACCCCCTCCCTCTCAGAGACCCCCTTCCCCCCAGGGACCCCCTTCCTCTCAGAGACCCCTCCCTCTCAGAGACCCCCCTTCACCCCTGGGACCCCCTCCCTCTCAGAGACCCCCTTCACCCGCCAGGACCCCCTCCCTCTCAGAGACCCCCTTCCCCCCAGGGACCCCCTTCCTCTCAGAGACCCCTCCCTCTCAGAGACCCCCCTTCCCCCCAGGGACCCCCTTCCTCTCAGAGACCCCCTTCACCCGCCAGGACCCCCTCCCTCTCAGAGACTCCCTTCCCCCCCAGGGACCCCCTCCCTCTCAGAGACCCCCTCCCCCCTTCACCCCCAGGGACCCCCTCCCTCTCAGAGACCCCCTTCACCTGCCAGGACCCCCTCCCTCTCAGAGACCCCCTTCCCCCCAGGGACCCCCTTCCTCTCAGAGACCCCTCCCTCTCAGAGACCCCCCTTCCCCCCAGGGACCCCCTTCCTCTCAGAGACCCCTCCCTCTCAGAGACCCCCCTTCCCCCCCAGGGACCCCCTCCCTCTCAGAGACCCCCTTCCCCCCCAGGGACCCCCTCCCTCTCAGAGACCCCCTTCCCCCCCAGGGACCCCCTCCCTCTCAGAGACCCCCTTCCCCCCCCAAGGCCTCCCCTTCACCCCAGGGATCCCCTCCCCTCAAAGACCCCCATTCCCCAGGGAAGACCCCTTCACCTGAGGAGATTCCCCCCTAATGGGACCCCCTTCCTGCCAGTGACTCCCTCCCTCACAGGGACCCCCCTCCCACAGGAGGCTCCCCCCCCCCCAGTGACCTTCTTTCCTCAGGGGAAACTCCTCAAGCTCCGCTGTTGCTCCCGGTCTCCAAAAGGGTGAGGAACTCCTGGCCCCCCTCCCCGTTCACCTTCCGTTTGTTACTGGGGTTGTGCCCATTGGGCTGGGCGCTGCACAAACACCCGGCAAGATGCGGCCCTTGCTCCAGTGAGCAAGTCCAGTCCAGGTCTCAAGAAGAGCTTGGTGCCTCCGCCCAAGGCAGCCGTGGTGCCCGACAGTAAGCGCTCGTGGGTGGTACTCACTGCAGGCGTTAGAGCCGTTATTAGGATTTGTTTTTTTATCCGGTTGCAGAGTTTTGCATGTGTCTCTGTTAAAAACAAAAGAACAGCCAGACTGGGTCAGACCAAAGGTCCCTCTAGCCCAGTCTCCTGTCTTCTGACAGTGGCCAATGCCAGGTGCCCCAGAGGGAACGAACAGAACAGGGAATCATCAAGTGATCCATCCCCTGTCACTCATTCCCAGATTCTGGCAGACAGAGGCTAGGGACATCATCCCTGCCCATCCTGGCTAATAGCTATTGATGGACTTGTCCTCCATGAACTTATCTAGTTCTTTTTTGAACCCTGTTATAGTCTTGGCCTTCACAATATCCTTAAGTTGGATGGAGTCCCCAATTCTTCCTGGCCTGGGGTGGTGCTGGAGTGAGGGGACGCAGGGTAGCAAGTCACCCGCATGCCAAAAGCCGCAATATCCAAATGTTACACTCCTTACGGTCTTGTGGAGCTTTGATCATGACTTCTGCCCATCTGCCACGACACATTGTAAATATGGTCTTATCTGTGTTAGAAAAGTTATGCCAGTATAACTGTGTGGTTAGACATGTGACTTTGTAAACCAATATTGTTATACCAATGTAAGTGCTTGTGTAGACAGTTATACCAGTATAAAGGTTCTCAATAATGGTATAGCATATTTCACTTCCCAAACTAGAATAGGCAATACCAATAAAAGCCCTTTTATACTGGTATAACTGCCCACACTAGGGAAGGGTCTGCTCCTTTAACTTTATGGGTATAGTTAATGTGAAACTTTCTAGAGTAGACAAGCCCATGGGGTGCTTTATACAACAGACTTGAATTCACCCCCCAGGGACCTCAGGCCCTCTTCTTTGCAGTATCCCCAGGGGTCTTGGAAGGAGTGCAATGTGTGATTAGACAGGCGTAAGGTACCTGGAATTCAGAAGTAACGTAACATTAAGAAAATATTTTGAATTGCTCAGCTTATCAGTGAATAGATCCGTGTGTTTAAAAACATCTGCCATAACCCTCCAGAAAGGGATTGTTTTTATCTGTATTGTAGCAGTGCCCAGAGGCTCCAGTCACGATCAAGGCTTCTTGGTATACAAACAGTCAAAAAAATCACCCCAGTCATATAAAAAAACCCAACCACCACCAGTGCAGTACAAAGAGGAGGAGGATATAGAATGTAAAAGTAAATAAGAAGGTTTTCAAATAGTAGTAGAAACACAGACAAAGACTATATTTATTGTGCATTATTTAAAGGTCAGTTTGTTTGGACTTTGTTGCCTTATGATTAATTTGGGGTGCAAAATGCACTTGTTACCAATAACAGGTTCGTTTTTTGGCAGCAACTTCAAGATTAAGTGTGAAGAAGATAATTGATGATACACACAGAGAAACTGAGTTTTATTAATACCATAATCAAAACTACAGAACTACAAAATCGTAGGGTTGTAGCTGTGTTTGTCCCAGGATATCAGAGAGACAATGTGGGTCAGATAATATCTTTTATTGGACCAACTTTGGTGGGTGAAGGAGAGAAGTTTTCAAGCTACACAGAACTCTCTGTAGCTCGAAAGGTTGTCTCTTTCACCATCAGAAGTTGGTCCAATAAGATATATTACCTTACCCACCTTATCAGAACTAGAAAAACAGGATAAAGATGACTTACCTCTGGCAGCTCCCGGTCAGTGGTGCAGCTGGGGTGCAAAGGCAGGCTTCATGCCCATTCTGGCACCGCAGACCGTGCTGCTCCTGAAGCGGCCAGCGGCAGGTCCAGCTCCTAGGCAGAGGTGCGCAAGCAGCTCTGCCCGGCTCTGGCCCGCAGGCGCACCCTCCAAAAAAAAAAGAAAAAAAAAAGCTCCCATTGGCCAGTTTTGCCAAAATATGGCAGACAAGCTCATGACGTCCTGGGCCATGGGTTGTCATGAGAGAACCTGTTTTAATTCTTGGTTCTGGTTTCTCACTTTCTTTGGCTGCCAGGCAACTTGCAACAGTCCCCTTCTCCCACCCACTGATCTAGAAGCAGCACTGAGGAGACATGAAGAGAGTCTCATCCAGATCAAAGTAAGGTTGCTACAGTGTATAGGTGTGTATAAAATTGGGGATTCTTTTTGTAGAGAAAAACTCACTTCCCATAATCAACCTCAGGAAATCTTTTTTCAGTCTTTCTATTGACATCCCTTCTAATGTGAGGAAAGGTGTCATGTCTAGTCTGATCTAGACAGAAGATGTAAAGCATACAAGGCTACATACAATGCTTTGAGGGCTGAGGAAGCTGCCAAGTCTCCAGTCCCAGTGAAAGAAGGTCCATTTCTCTGTAGTGTTACTCCACCCAGCTCTATCATTGCCTTGGTTATGTTCAGTTCCTCCTCTTGCAGCGAGGAGACCAGCTTGGCATCCAGGCTGAAAGCTTCTTTCAGGTGCAAATCTTGCTTCAAGATGCTCTTGACCTTTGCAACAACAAAGAAGCAAAATCAAAATATTAAATCTCTGGCTGCTACAGGAATAAGCCTCTGTCAGAACTTCACCAGAGTCACTGCAGTGGATGAATAAATGATCTCTGTCTTTCAGTATGCAAAGTGCTCTGAGATCCTTGAAGGTGAAAAGTGCTGTGTGTAAATGTGCATTATTAGAACTAAGATTCTTATTTTCTGTTAAGATCATGATAAACACTTATTTCCAATTTTTCCTGGATTAGTTGTTCCCCAAAAGTGAGTATTTTGCCTTTAAAGCAGGAGCATGACACACCAATGCAACCCACAGCTATGGTCTCCCAGTAACTGCTGAGTGAGGGTAAAACTGGGTGTGATGGGGTGGACTAGGCCCTGAGGCCCCCTGCTAGAGGCCTTGTGGCCCTGCCACACCCTGCCCCAGAAAAGGGCAGTAGAGAGGTCCTCCAAGATGCCTAGAGTGGCTGTGTGGGAAGCAGCCAATCAGGGACCAGCAGGGCAGTATAAGAAGAGCTGCAGGGCTAGAGAGAGTTCAGTTCCTTGCTAGAGCTGGAGGAGGGTGGCTGGTGCTCCAGGCTGGCTGCTGGGACTCTACAAGGACAAGGCCCTGAGGTAAGGGTGAAGAATGTGCCGGAGCCATGGGAAAGTGGCCAAGGGAATTATAGCAGCAACACCGTTTATTTAAAGGGATGTTATGGATGGCTGCTATCTACAGGGAACCTGGGCTGCAACCTGGAGTGGAGGGTGGGCCCGGGTTCCTCTCCCCCCCCCCCCAACCAGCTACTCGGAAAGTAGCCTGGACTTTGAGGCACCCCAGAAGGGGAACTGAACTGTAATGGCCCAGGTGAAGAGCTGGGGCCAGAAAGGCCCTGAGAGGGCGAAGCCATTGCCTCCAGTGAAGGAACCTTGGGGCACTGTATTCTGGAGCAGGGACAAACAGAGAGACATTATAGAGGGCACTGAGAGAAGCCCTGTTAGACTTGTACCCTGAAAAGGTTTGCTTTGCTTTTATCTCACAGAGAGACTGTGTATGACTTGGCCGGTGGGCTGAGTCAGCAAAGACCCACCACAAACAGAGGGAGAGAGTGGAAGCACTCAGGCAGAGGGTGCTCACGAGAGGTGAGTGCGACCCCGTTACACTGGGCAACAGCATAGCTAGAACATGTTGAATTCAAATTACAAAGTAATTTCTGTTCATCTCTCAAGGAGAATAAAAATGCCAACAGTTGGTAGGGTTGCTTCTGTTCAGTTTTTTTAGACATATCCTGTATCTGCAATCTCGTGCCACCCATTGCTTCCTGGGTAGATGCCATGTGTCCCTCAGTGTCAGAAAATTTGGGCCTCTGTGTTTTAGTGGATCTCGCTGAAAGTGGGCAGTTATGGTCCCAGCCTTGTCTGAAGACTGTAGTAACCCTTCCTTTGCATCACTTCAAGCTGTGACGTTGCTGCTTATGCCCTGATCTAATCATAGCTTTGATTTAAAACCACAAAAGGGAAGACTTCATTGAGAGATGTGTGGCGTGGTTTTTCACTGGCGTTCTCTCTCACCAACTCAAGCTGTTTGGATACAATCTGCTTCTTCACAGACTGTGCCAGCCGCAGTAACTGATCCTCAGTTAGCTCTGAAAAAGAAGAAATCATGTGAGAAAAGGGTTTTTTTCTGGGCGGTAAGAGGGTAAGTGCAGAGGGTGGACAAGCCCAGGTGGATAACAATCAGTTGTCTGCACTCCCTTCTGATGATCTCAAAGCACTTTAATAATTTGACTAAATTAAGTTTTACTATCCTTGTGAGGGGGGTGAGTGGTTGAAATTACTATTCTCATTATGCAGAGTGGGCCACACAGGCAAGGGAGGAAGTGGCTTGCCCAAAGTCACAGAACAAGTGGTGGCAAAACTGAATAGAACTGGAGAGTCCTGATTCCCCCACTTCTGTTACTTAACCACCCTTTCTCAGGTTCTTGCTGAGGTTTCAGGTCCTCTGTGTTATATTCTGGGTTCTCCAATGCATTGTGTTTCCAAGTAGGTGCCTCAATATGAGGATTCTGCTAGGATGCCATAACGGGATGTAAACTCCATCACAATGCTATGTCTGGCAAATGGTACACTGTATTAGGTGGCACTGTCTGCCAAAAGCAGGTCCAAATTCTCAGCAGACTGTACCCTGCCGTAGCCAAGAATCTAAGGAATGTCTGAACCATGCAAGTTCTCCTTCATCGTTCATTCTGTTCTTCGTAGGCAGACTCATTTCTTATGTATTGGTGTGGTTGGGTGCCCCCATTAAAATACCCAGAACTTATTCTTACCACCAAGTGCTTGAAGAGTGTAGAGAACCGGCCCAGCAAGGTAAAGATTTATGTTTCCTGCAGAATCCTGTAAAGTGTTTAGCAAGTCTTCCAAGTCTGGATTCTCACTCTTTAGCTCACATTTATCAGCATCTTCAAAAGCCTCTTCTAGCTGTGGGTTAGGGGGGGAAAAAAGCTTCAGGACCGAGGATTGGGGGCTACTAAGAGAGACACTAATCCAGCGTGGTCATCTGAAGTATGCATCTGACTATGCTGGGAGGAAAGCAGTGTTGGGAGACCACATTTTTCCTAACCTCAGCTATCTACTATAGCACAACTGGGGATTAGGGGAGTTGAATATTCATATTTGCTGCTGTAAGATACAGGATGCCGGATGAAATGGTCCATTGGCATATTCACATGTAGGAATTTCGGTGTGCCTTTTAAAATGATACTCATAGAAGTTAGACAAAAGAGGCCTACCAAGTAATTCTGCCCATCTTCCTTCCAGAGCAAGGCTGGGGTTTCGCGTTTAGTTTATCTACTTATATGGCAATGGGGACCAGATCAGAAGGTGTTGAACTGACAGATGGTCACAGGATAGGAAGGACCTCTGAGTGGGGGCGGGAGGTCTTTAAACTCATAATGACTGAAAAAAGGAGCTTTACCTTGAGTTTGAGTTCTTGCAAGAGGTCGATGTTTATTATCATGGCTATGATTGATTTTAAGAACTTGGCACGCAGATCTGTGGACAACTGTGAGAGCTCTGCACATTCCTTTTCAACTTCTCTCTGTAGGCCTTCCATTCCTCCATCTGAAAACAGCGGAGGAGAGTCAGAATGCAGGATTCCCTGCTTGTCCCAGTTCAAAAGGGTCAGATAGGACTCAAAATTTAGATGTGGAAAACTTAGATTTGGAAAGGCTTCTGTGAATATTCACAGAATCACACATTAGGTAATTAATAATACTTTGTTCTCAGTTAATGCCTCCTATCCAAGGATCTTGATGCGTTTTCTTATTAAAGTGAATATTTTTCTATGTTACAGAACTAACTTGTCCAAAGTCACAAGATGAGTTAATAACAGCCTAGAATAGAATACAAATCATCTCATTCTAATTCCTTCACTGAAAAAAAGATTAGTCCACTAAAATATTTATAAGCCATAGGTTAAGGGTAGTCTATATGAAATGCACAGCAGCATAAACCATTGCTTTGTCAAGGAATTTTGTATGATGATTGTCAGGTTTACACCACTTTACATTAACAAGTACAGTGAGATGAAATTGTTACATAATGACATCAAATTTTTGTTTACAGACATTCTGACGCTGCTTTCTGATAAGTGAGAAATATCCAAATCACATGAAAGTCAACATAAATTGTCACTGTCTTATATTTGCCACTTAAACTGTGTCAATTTTCATTTTCATGCTGTGGCATCTGGTGAAATTTCACATCCTGTATATGAGATCTCTGTATGAGAGATGACAAGAATATACCTTGTGAGCATGATTCCCCGCTCCTTTGAACTTTGTGTCATCACTTACCCCTGTGCAAACAATGTGTGCATCACTGAACACCTGTTCAGAATGGATGTAAAACATTTTAGTGGGTATGAGTCAGTTCTGAATTGGTAGCATTTTACATCCATTCTGAACAGGCGTTTGTGACTGTAAAGGTGAAAAATTGGAAAGCAGTCAGGCCCTGAAACTCAGTATACAGTCCAGAAACAAATCTTTATAACCTATGTGGTGCAGACATCAATCTATGGAGTAATATTTTTCTAGCTGGCTTGTGGATATTTCCATAGTCTGTGGGTACCTTTCTGGTAGTTTAGAGTGAAATGTTCTGAGAATCAAGCAGTGGGATGTCAAAAGAGGTGGGTCTGTGAGAGGATTTCTTTGTTATGAAGTGCTCTGCAGAGTGAAAAGTCTGGGAAATCCATGTATCTCTAGGTGGCTTCCCTGAGCAATGACTTATAAGGTCAGAACACCCTGAAACGATTTGTCTACATTGTATCCTGATGTCCGATGAGGATGTTATAAAGAGCTACCTACCTGGGGAGTAATCAGATTCCTCTGCTGGACCTGTGAAGGCAGAGAGGTGAAGGAAAAAGTAACTTAGAAGTTGAGCCCTTGTAATTATGAATTGTTGTCAACACCAATGTGCATTTATCTTTACTCCACTAAAAGGACTGTGTCCGTATAAAGGGTACGTATATTTGAGGAAAGCCATTATCCTTGTTAATAAATATAATTTTTCATGAACTGGCTAAAATAACCACTCTGGAGCCTTGTTTGCACTAAGGAAATTTTCAAAAAAATTCCCACTGTTGCTAAATTCAGCTACATCCGTATTAGCAACATTGGGGGCTTGTCTACATACAGATTGCACTGGTTTAAGATAATCTGAGACTAGATGATCATAATGGTCCTTTCTGACCTAAATATCTATGAATCTATGAGTTTAAAAACAGATTAAACTGGTGCAAAGCCCTGCAATGGATTAAAACTGGCTATATCAATTTAGTTTGCCCCTGAAATGTCGTGGTGCAAGGTAAACGGCTCTAAGCCAGTATTAAATTGATACGTGTCCATACACAAAGTTACACTATTTTAACTAAACTGATTTAAAAATCCTGCTTTAGAGGGAGAATCAACACAAAGGAAGATAGCGAAGTGTTCTGTTTACCATCGGCACCAAATGTTTCATCATCTGGATAATGGGAAATGCCTGGGAAGATACAAAAAGGGAAATGACCATTTATAACCTTTGAAGAGTTATTTGATGCCTCAGGTTTTCACCAGCAGTATTTAAACCTGAAAATACCACTACCCCACTTGCAAATATCTGTTACATCTTGGGAAGTTTATTTCTAATGTGTTGCTTTTTTCCTCTCATAGTGGATGAGTTTTGTGGATGATGCTTACCCCATGATTCACTTTGAATAATGAGAGGCTTGATTCTGAACGCCAAGACACAGTCCTTAGGGATAACTATGACTCTCTGGCTGCCTCTGGTGCCCTGGTTCATGGAAAGAGGAGTTAGCGAGCACACACAGCACAGAGATGTGCTAAAAAGAGGGGGCTGTTCCCCCCCCCTGCATTTCCTGAATCTAGATAGAAATCAAACCTTTAATGAAAAATGGACACAGATCTCATTCAGAATGCTGCCTTCTATGGTACTGGACTTGGAAAATGTGGTCTCCTCCAAAGCCTGTACAGCCTCATTGATCACGTACAAGTTCTCTCTGCGCTTCCTTAAACCCTCAATGAAGGAATGGTCCATGTTGATTTTCCTAAAAAAAGAAGTGAACTCTGCATCACTACTGAGTTTCTTTCTGTAGGTTACTGTACAGTCTTGACACTGGCTGGCTCCCCTTATTCTTGAATTTGCCACTCTGGGGGCAGAGAGCAAGATGAAAGCTGGGTTAAGTGTCCACCAGGGAATTCCCCTGATCTAAGCAGAATCCCTGAGTTCACAAAGCCATGGAAGCCTCTATTCCATCTCCTTTCATAGTGCTGATGAGAGGTGTGGCCAGGGGAAATGAGATGTGGCCCTGTTACAGCTACTCTCAGCAGCTGACATGGGCCCATGGGCAGCAGCTGCATAAATTAGAGCAGTCCTTCCTTCCCCCCCATTTCTGCCAGCCTCACCTTTCTCCTTGTAGCAACATGAGGTCTGCTGGGATGACCTCTACTCTTTTCACCTTGATGGACTTCCCTTGGTAGGTGCTGGCAGCTCCTGTCACTTCCGTTCTCACAAAGTCATCAGGCAGCTTAATAGTCCACGCTACTGTGCCATCAGTGTAATCCTTAACAGTGATCGAGCGTGAATCCTGAACATCTGGGGTGGGGGGAAGAGAAACCCTGCAAGAGTTAACACATTCTCTTTGTACCACTAATATATAATTATGGCCCATAGCTCCTGTGCACACAGGAAGGATGAGGCCTGACAGAGTTCAGACACAAGCAGCATGGTTCCCTAGCCAGTCACTGAAAGAAAACAGCCTCTCAAGCCCAGGCTGCTGCAGGCAGTGTTGCCACACTGGACAGGTAAATAATGTGGGAAGACTGGCATTACCTGGATTTCTGCTGTCCTGTCCAGGTACCAGAACGTCACAGAGCCTAAATCCTGTTTTGTAGTAGCAGTGCTGGGTCCTCCATAATGTCTTTTTTGGTTGCCTTCGAACGAGGTTTAGGGGTCTGAATTGATCTTGGTCGATAAGGCTGCAAACTGGGATCAGATCTCCATCGTGAGCCAGCTGCTTTGCCAGGTCTTTGGTTACCTTGTGAAACATCCTGTCTGCAGCCTGATGTACCCTTTAACTGAAGCAAAATGTACTTTTACCTTAGGAGGCAAAGACAAGTGAAGCAAACACATCTGACATCAACTGGAGGTTGCAGCAAGGTATCTTGCTCTTTGACAGCAAGTTTTACCTGCTCAGAGCTCTTAAAAACAAGCAAAAAACCTAAGGCCATGTTGACCAAAACTATGTTGATCTAGCTTATGCTGGCATACAGCCATTGTTGTTATTAAATCACTTGTGGGAGTGCACACTGGGATCGTTGTGCCAGCAGTGTGTGTCCTCAACAGGAGTGCTTGCATTGATTGCATTGTCAGGGGGCAACATTGTGGGACTGCTCCTGGAGACCGGTAACAGTTGATGTAAGCAACAGGGTCTACGTTGACAGTGTCCACCTAATTACCTTGACTGTGACTCTACGCTGCTTGGCGAGGTGCTGTTACTAAATTGGCGTAGAGACGCACTTACGTGGGTGGGAGCCAAATTTAAGTGAAGACACTGCCACAGCTAGGTCGACACATGCCAGTGTAGAAAGGCCTAAGCTCCACAACTGGCCTTTGGGATGGGCCACGGTTATTACACCCAGTTAGAGAGACGTGATCTGCCCAAGATCAGACACAGTGAGTCAGTTCAAGAGTTGTGAGCAGGACCTACATCTCCCAAAGTAGGTTCATTTAATCATATCCTTGCAAATCGTATCTTGTATACTTTCTGATCATGGGCGGGGAGTGGAGCCCCCCCTTTAGGGAAAGTGAGCCCTTGGCTCTGCCCCCCCACCATGACCTCTCCCCATAGCTGGAGCCCTGAAACCCCCTTCCCCGTGGCTGGAGCCCCGAGTCCTTCCTCCCCACCAGAGGTGCCCTGAACACCCCCCCCCCCCCGCAGTCTTCTCAGAGGAGCCCCAGGCCAGTCCCAGCCATACCTCCCCTCCCCTCCCCAAGCTGTCCCAGGGAAAAGCCTCTCATTCTTGTCCAAAGAAGCTTCTGATATGCCTCATGCAGGTTCCAGGGTGGCTGAGGAGGTGATATTTGCTACTCAGCTTCCTGGTTTCAGAGTAGCAGCCGTGTTAGTCTGTATTCGCAAAAAGAAAAGGAGTACTTGTGGCACCTTAGAGACTAACCAATTTATATGAGCATGAGCTCACGAAAGCACCACAAGTACTCCTTTTCTTTCAGCTTCCTGGGTTCATCAGTAATGTTTCTCAAGACCTGGGAGATTACTGATGAACCTGGGAAACTGAATAGTGTATGCCGCTTCAGCCACCCGGAATCTGCATGGGGCATAATCAAAAACTTCCCCCAAAACCCTGCAACCAGGGGTCGGGCGGCACCCCAGCCCTGGCCTATTATACCTGCCGCCCACGTCTCTGATCATGTAGATTGTTTAGGGTCAGAGGATGAAATTAGTTTCTAAAGGAACTTGATCATTACTCCCCTGCGATGGGTGAACAATACAAATGAAATTTCTTGAATGACAACAGATTAGTTGAAGAGGATTCCAGACAATGTTGTCCTCTCCCAGTCCTGGGATTCTAGCAGCCCACTACACCTTATCCTTAAAAACAACTGTCGCCAGCAAGCATTCAGCTTGAACCATCAACATCCAAATTTCATGAAATAAAGAGCTAGAGAATTTTCTTGCTGCAAAGAGCTTATGATCTAAGGAGGGCAATAATAAATAATTAGCTATTGTGCAGGTACTTTTCATCAGTCGATCCAAGAACACAAAGGTAGGTTGCTGTCACTGGCATTTCACAGAGAGGGAAACTGAAGCATAGAGTAGATATAACTTGCCCAAGGTCACAGAGCGAGTCAGTGGCAGAGCTGGGGATAGAGCCTGGAAGTTTTCACTTCTGGTATCTTGCTCTAACCACTAGACCCAGACCTTCCAGAGCTCGCAATCCACAGCCCAGTGCCCTAGGGAAAGGCAGAGCAGTCAAAGATCTGGACAACAAACACTGATTAATGGATGCTGCATATAATAATTCCAATACAGAGATTTAAAAAATGTTTTCAAAATGATTCACTAGTTTCGTTTTGGAATTGTAGAGGGGGAGTTCACATAACTCCCCACACAGGTTTGGAGACAGTCTGTCTCATTCTGTGCCAGTTACCCCAGGATGAACATACAGGACTGGATGTTGTTAGCTTAGGTCAATAATAGGGAGCATGGAAGCTGAGAGCTTCCCTATCCTTACAGCTGGGAGTTAAACATCTGGCTGGGGCAAAAAGGAAACTAGTGCCCTCCAGGCAACATCCCTTTTCAGGTCTGTCTCATGAGCTCACCTCTGCCCCCACTTTTCTCTGTACTTTGACCATCATCTCAAGTATTAGGATGTGGAGGGCATAGGAAAGGACAAAGTAATGTGATCGTAATTTACAGAACTAAACTTGCCCAGACAGAAGAAAGTTATATGCTTTTGCTCTGTGCCCAGTGAAGTTTCCCCTCATGGCTGGGATTCAGCTCCTATGAAGAAGGACAGAAGGGTTGCTCCTCCTCACCTTCATACTTCAGGTTAATACTGTCCACCCCTCCTGAAAAAAAAAATCACTGTTCTTTTCTTCCTGTGTTTTACATAACTTGCTTTACTCATAGCCCATAAGTGGTGGTTCTTTTTAAAACCAAACACTCCAGGAGCATGGATTTGTTTAAAGAGCAGAAAGGCATTGATTAGAAACCAAACGGGGCAGGGTCTTTTTTTTGTGCTTCAGTCGAACAAGGAATAGTCCTCCCCCTACTGGTATTACCCAAAGCTTGCATCATTATTTCAGTCTCTTGATTAAACACTTACCACTCTGCCTGAAGACTTGGCAGGACCAGTTTGTTAGTGGTGTGATCAGCTATGTCTCTCCTCGTCTCAGCATGGCCTCTTAGAGTTTCCTTTTTCAGCAGTTGAAATAAAAAAAACCCTGATTCCTCTCTACTTCCTGTGACAGTACAGGAAGTGGTTGCCTGAACCGACCTGCCGAAGTGTGGGGTTGTTGTTTTTTTTTGCTTTCAATTCTGCCTCCAAGCAGCTGGTCCTCTCGTTTTTTTTCCATCTCAGCATTTTGGCAAACTTTCTGCAAACTCCTGTTTGGCGTTGCTTGTCCTACGTCAGGCCCAGAAGCTGTCCTGTGGACTTGGACAACGTGCCTCCTCCAGAGTACGACAGTGCCACTTCACGGTGTCATCTCCAGCAGCGACAGGCCCCAGCAGCATGCCCTGCTCGGTATGGAGCCTTGTGAGAGAAGCAAATGGGCGGACGTGGCGTGGTGGATTGCATGTTTTACACCCCATCAGTTGTATATACAAAATTATGTGGACACTTTATACTTTTGGGGCGACATCATATAAGAAAGGAACCTAGACAGATTAACTCATCCCCTTTGCAGACTGACTCTTTAAATGGGCAAAAACTGGACCTCCAATGTGAAAATACCCCCAGGCTCAGATGGCAGAGGCAGTGTGAGGGGTGTTTGCTTATGAAAAAAACATCGGTCCAGCTGGGCAGGAAGGTGAAAAGCCAGCTCGAGAACCAGCGTGCACACTTATGATACTCCTTTCGACAGTCTCATGATCAGGCTCTTAAGAGTTTGAACTCTTTGGGCAGCATTGGTTTATTTGTTCTGTGTTTGTACAGCACCCAGTTAGTGTCTCTGCTGTTGCTCCCTGCCCAGTTACTGCTGCTTCCCCACCAGTCCCACACAGACCTGCTTCCAGCTGTACTATCCAGCCGTCACAGCTCTGCATCAGTTCCTGCCTCCAGCACAGCTCAGGACAGAGCTTGGCCACTTCCTCCTTCACCACCCTTTCCCTTATCTGGCCTGCGGCTCAGGGAAAAGGGACATGCAGTGGGGGTTGGCGGGCGGTGTAGTCCCCTGCATAGACCCAGCTATGTCACTGTGATGTTCTGTACCTTGGGGGAACACCCTACACCCCCATGTTCATCCTTATGATTGTGTGATATCCAATGCAAAGTTTGTCATGTCGGGTGTCTTCAGAAGGCTCATGATTCACTGAGCATTGTTGTTATAGTAATGTTATAGGTTGTAATTTAATGTATATAGTTATGAGGCTGAAAATGTGTTCTCATGGCTTAAAACACGCCCAGGTGAAACTCTCCAGGAGTAGAGGGGCAGTTCACATCTCATCAGGGCACGTATGGGACAAACCCAGCCCCGCCTCACAGGAACAAAGAACACTGGCCTAGGCAGCAACAAAGGATCTGTTGGACTCTCAAGTGAGTCACCCACCCTTCCCTTGGTCAGTTTGAGACTACAATGAAGTAATACTCACCTGACTCTGAAGAGGGGGGGCAAAGCGAAGAGGGAAGAAAGGGAGAGATGTTTGCCATGCTACAGACACCACCACCAAGTGACTGAAGCGCTGATCAAAGGGGAGAGCCTGGCTGAAGGGCAACCAGCCAGCCTGTGTTGAGAAGCATCTAAATTTGTAAGGGCATTGAAAGTGTTAAGATCAGCTTAGATTGCGTTTTGCTTTTATTTCATTTGACCAAATCTGACTTGTGCTTTGGTTTATGATCACTTACAATCTATCTTTGGTAGTTAATAAATTTGTTTGTTTATTCTACCTGAAGCAGTGTGTTTGGTTTGAAGCTTGTCACAGATACTCCTTGGGATAACAAGCCTGGTACATATCAATTTCTTTGTTAAGTTGATGAACTCATATAAGCTTGCAGCATCCAGTGGGCATAACTGGACCCTGCAAGACAGAGGTTCCTAGGGTTGTCTCTGGGACTGGAGATATGTCATTCGGTTGCAGAATCCAAGCAGCAGCTGGCCAAAAGGGCTCATTCGTAGCTGGGAGCAGCTTACGTACCAGAGGCTGTGCGTGAACAGCCCAGGAGCGGGGTTCTCACAGCAGAGCAGGGTAAGGCTGGCTCTCAGAGCCGAGGATTGGAGTGACCTAGCAGATCACTGGTCTGGATAACACCAGGGGAATGTCACAGTCACCCAAAAGCAACATCCAGGATCAGGCAGGGGGTGAGGCAAATTCGTGTGCTGCCTCCATGTATCACACAGTGTGAGAAGAACAAAGACTAGAACCAGCAGGAGCCCCAAAGACATAAGCCAGGAAGCATTTCCATTAAGCAGGGGGCCTGGTTAAGGCTTATTGGCTCCAGCCCACCACTGAGAAAATATCGATGTCAATGAACCGGGTGCCCGCCCTCCCCGCTACACAAAACTAACCAGCCCGGCTGGGCTCTGAGGTAGAGCTTTCTGTCTTCACACTCATCAGACTCATCTGGCAGCATGTGGGGAACTGCCCAAGCTGCTAACTCAGTTCTCCTGGCTCAAACAACATCTCTCTTGCACCAGATGTGAGCCAGAAGGCTCCGTGCTCAAGGAGGCATCATCCGAGGTGCCCCGCGTTGCTGGTGTCGATTCTTAGAGATTTGCGTCCACCCATTAACCTAATGGCCTGATGCATTGTAACCCCCCCTGCCCCATTGCAGCTTTGTCCTGGTCAGAGATCTGCAGGGTGCATGCATTTCTGATTCGTTTCAAGGCACTGACTTGTAACCTGCAAAGCGCCCCAGGGCTTTGGACTGCTGCATCTTTTCTATGTAGGTTCTCCTGCTGCCCTCAGCACTGTAGTATGTGAGTACCTGCCTGTCATGCCTTAACCAACATATCCTGCACTTGTTCTCTCACCCTCGCCCCAGGGAGACAAGTATGTGCAGGGCCATGTTTTGTTTTGGAACTTTTGGGGGACTTCTCTCAGGACTGCCCCCTTCTGCTGCCACATGATCCCACTGCAGCTGGGACCCTTGAATTTGCCCTCCTTCCCCAGTTAAACTAGAGCAAGCTGGCAGGAGGATGTTGTCAGTGACTCTGGAATCCACACTCCTTCGTGGCCTGCCACAGCCTGGATTTGCCAACACCCAGGCCCTGCTGCAACAGGCTGATCGCTGCTTCCAGGCCTTTCCTGAGAGGGCAAGTTGAACACGGCCTGGGAGCAGAGGGTGGGGTCCAGCTTTATTGTGGTCTGGGGGTTGAGCTGAGTGTCTGTAAGCATCTTCCCAGCCTGTGAATCAGCCAGAAACCAACCAACTCACCTCCTGCTTTTCAAACGGAAGATCAGACGATTATCCCAACCAGGACTTTATACATTTCTGCCCCTTCTATGTGGGCCTGGGGTGGTGCCTACCTCCAGTTGCCTAGATTTTTATGGCCAAAGGGCCCATTCTGACCATTTAATTGGGCATCGTGCAGGCCTGAGAATCTCTCCCAGCAATTCCTGCCTCCAGCCCAACAGGTGATTGAACGAGAACATCTTTTAAAGACAACCACTTTCCATTTGACAACTCCAAGTGATGGAGAATCCATCTGATCGCTCATGGATCTGTTCCAACAGCTGATTTTCCTCGCTGCTAAAAATATGCATCTTATTTCCAGTTTGCACTTTGCATACCTCAACCTCCAGCTCTTTGCTCTTGTTATGCCTTTATCAGCAAGGGGATAGGAAAAGCCAAATTAAGTTACCAGCATAGGTTTGCGATCTGATACTCATTTGCCATTTACTGGTTTCCCCCACTCTTGGCAGTACAGTTTGCGATTAAAATGAAATTGATTCGCATACATATCACATGTAAAGAGCCTACACAGGTTGTTACATGAATACTGACCTTTATTAGTTTCTCTTAGAATACTGTACAAAGGAGTAATAAAAATAATATTCACACTTTGTCTTAGAAAGTTCCTCTAGATGAAACTTTTTTGTATACCCCAAAATGAGAGGGAACTGGAAAAAACAACGAAACTTCTATGTACAATGCAAGAAGGTTCCATACAAAACTGATTTAGCTTGCTGAAGTTGATCCAAAGAGTGTATTTTGTGCACCTATTTTATGCACGATGGTAAATCAAGCAATCTATCTCACTGCTATTAAAGAAAATCATAATATGCAATAGGAGATTCTGACTGGGTGCGACTGCCAACAGTGACCCAGCTGTTGTCCCCTCTTTGAGGACCAGTACCGTTCTTTTAATATTTAAATTATTTTTAAACTGCAGCTGCTGCTTTAAATAAATCCTCATTGACTAAACAGCCTTAGATCTCGGGGGGTGGGGTGAGGAGAGAAGGTTCCAGTCTTGCACTTGGACCACGAGGAAGGGCTGTATAGTGTCAGGTTAAAAATCCAGCTGCTGGAATCCAATTGCGAGACTGGGGCCTTCACTCAGCAACGCCAAGCTGTTGTTCCGTATCTTCTCCAAGCGGGAAGATGCCCTTTCTGTGCTATATGGACAAGCGCACAGTTCTCTCAGTGGTGGATGAAAAAGGCTTCCCAGCAACAAGAGCAGGCAACACGAAAGACTTGTGTCAGGCCAATGTCTGTGAACTGGTCTATTATTATAGATTTTAAAACCCCTCATTTCTTTATTGCTTCTCTGTATCCACAACAGACAAAACTACATTGAAAAGCATTAGCTGTACTGAAATTCACACCTACCGCTATGCAGGGAGCCAGCACAAGGCCTGGGGGAAGATTTTCCCAAGGGCCTAAGTGATTTAGGTACATAAATCCCATTGAAAGTCAAGGGTCTAACTCACTTAGGTGCTTTACACAAGGGTTGAATTCCACTCTGGGACCACCACACTTGGCTGCAGCCAT
Source organism: Lepidochelys olivacea (assembly GCF_965140295.1). Taxonomy (NCBI): domain Eukaryota; kingdom Metazoa; phylum Chordata; order Testudines; family Cheloniidae; genus Lepidochelys; species Lepidochelys olivacea. The sequence goes on along the minus strand of NC_140437.1, from coordinate 16,242,721 downwards.
ATTAGAGAGTCTTGAGCACTTAAAATTCCTGCAAACTTCCCCACCCTGGGGTGCACACAATCCCTCTTCTCCCCAAAGAGCTTCCTTGGTGTGTGCGCCATTTTTTCCAACTCTCCATGGCCTGAGTGGCCCTTCATCATTTGTCTTCTGATTCAGAGCTGGCATGTCTGGCCCATTTCACACCCACCCCTGTTTTATAAAAGTGGTTTCAATGCAAAGTTTCAGGAAATCTACAGTGTGGTTTGTTCGGTAATGTTTGGACTAGCGTTTCATGGCTTTTTCCTCTCAGATCACCTACGAGTGCCTCGTGAAGGGGGCTGTTCCCCATCACTGCACACTCAGACTCCCTCTTCTGAGTGACATTTTAATGGAAGCTCCCCCTGCACACGGAGAGGGAACAGATCTCTGACACATAATTATGCATCGCTCTTTTTAAAAGTTAACAGTTTAAAAGAGATTTCGGTTAAGTCCTAGGGCCTGATTCCCCTCTCACTTGAGCCAAGTAAGGCCCTGATTCAGCACAACACTTAAGTGTGTGCTTAAATTCCATTGACTTCTGTGTGTCTTAAGCACATGCTGAAGTGCTTCACGGAAACGGTTTTCACTGAAATGCTCATAAAAGAGAAATCATTAGACTTGCCTATGAATGTCACATCTTTGTAAACCCGTTGAGGAAAACGCTCACTCCGGGTTTTAAACTGCCCCCCTGAAGAGATCACGATTTTCAGTAGCTTTACATTTCACCATTAATTTAACAGAACTGATTACACATGACCAGTGTCACTGAACCCGCAAACAGTGCAGGTCCAGACCCCAGCTGATGTAGGTCTGCCAAGCTTCACCACTCCACAGCGGCCAAGGGCCTGGTGCCTAGCGTCTGCTTACATTTCTGCTACAAAATCACTTCAGCTTTCCATAGTTTACATGCATGAGAGAGAGGGAGGGAGAGAAGGCAGAACCTACATGTATCCAGGAACAATGTTTTTAAGCAAATAAAGAAAAAAAAGTCTTTATTTATGGTGGGTTTTTTGCAAAAACACAAGGATAAAGTGATTCCTGCCCCACTTCTCTGGGTCAAGATTCCCACCTTTAAAGTAACTATTTTGTCTCTGGTTAGGTTTCTATTTGTCCCCAAAGCTAGATTAACATCACGCTGCGTGTTCCATCTCTTTCACTGGAGAAGGTTCAGCATCAGCATTGTAATTCTGTGACCTGCCAGACCTCTGCATTTGTCCAGCAGCGTGCACCTTAGACTAGGCACATCACCCCAGCAGTCTGGGCGAAGGTACTGTCTCTGCAGAGCAGAAGCCTGCCGTCTCACCGTTGCCATCTGAGGCATGTATCTACAATGTTCATTTCTGAATCCACTCAGACATTCTCACCAGAAAATAGCACTTGCCTAAAACTATTTTTTCCCAGAAGTCACCGGCTAGTAGCTTGAAAAGTGCACTAGCCCTGGGGTATACAGTACATTAACCAAAGCAACCAGCCACTCCCAGCCACGTCAGAGATGGGGGGTGGAGGGGGGGAAAGGAAGAGCCTTGTATTAAATAAATTAACCTTCTGCATTTGACAGGCTCCATTTTTCAATAACCCAAAGCAGGTTCTCTCCTTCTCTGCCATCAGCTAATTCTTCTCACCATCTTCCTTTTCACTAATACTTACAGGAGCATTCCCGTCTTTGAAGCGCTTAAGAGACAATGGCTAAATAAGCCTCACAACAGCCCTGTGAGGTAGGTTGATTATTTCTCCCCCCTCTGTGGGGTACAAATGATGAACCGGGGGCAGAGAGGTTAAGCAGTTCACCCAAAGGCAGGTGAGGAGTCAGTACAAGGGCTGAGATTCAAATTTGGGAATTCCTGTCTCCCAGTCCTGTGCTTGGACCCTTAGATCAGGTCTAAACTTCATCAACAGTATCCACCGTACTACCTGCTCAGTTCCAGAGCTGCATCTGCCTAATGCAGGAACTAAAATGTCTTCTTTAAAATGTTCACCTGGTCAGAAGACTCCAGACATCAAATCACCACCAACAAAAAAGTCACCTTCATGAATGTGCAAGGGTATCATGAAAAATATAAACAAAGGCATATTTCAACCAGCATATTGACCCTCTAGAAAATCCTACGGTTACAAAGAGTGGACAGCTACCCCAGCCACTAGGGGCCAATTCTGTTGCTAACCCTTTGCTCTAGCTGGCAAATTTTTTTGGCCGGGGGGGGTGGGGGGGTGGAAGGAGGGCGAGATTCAGTGTTGCAACTATGCTTCATCCTTGGTTATCCAAACCTCCCTGTTACATTGGAAATGCCCTCCGCCCCCCATCTACTAATTACAAGCCTCTCATTTACCCCAATCAGTGATTATCAAAACTTTATTCAACAATCTCTTTCCACACTGGGATTATTGCATTTCTACTGCAGACTATACTTAAATTAAAAATCCCACCTTGTCCTCCAAACCAGCTCCTGACTCTGTGGATAACTAGCTTGTCTGTTAACAGCCACTTAGTAGAAACACACATGTGCTTTACTAGGTAGGGTTCCCTCCCGCACACCAATGCAGGGAGCAGAAACCGGGATCGCTCCACTGAGCAGCCTGAAATAAGCTCCTGATGCATAAACAAAATCAAACCAGTTAGAAACAGAAGGTTGGTTAGTCAGCTCCCCTTGTGGTTTAACTTCCCCCTGCAAAGCTGCATTGCCCCTTACTCTTGGGCTGCAAGTTCCACCCACTAACTGACAGGTGCCGTACCCCACCTCTGGATCTAGCCACCAGTTCAGGGGCAGAACGGCAGGGCTTTGGATTTAAACAAATACAACAAATCTGGACAATGAAGGCGACAGCGAAGCAAGAGTTGGTCGTCTTCCTGCTGTGCCCAACACCTTCACTGTCCAGACCCGGACAGGTGGGTAGCCCTCTGCAGCCATGGTCGGGGGAGGCGACAGACTGCACATCTCAGATTTTCTATGCCACTGATCAGTTAAATGCTTCAACGACTGGTCAGATCCATTGCCCTCTTGCTGGCCTGCCACATTTGTCGTCTGCTCCTGCCTTCACTTAGCAACATAGCCCCATTACAATATTCCCGTTCTACAGCTCCTTTAACCTGGCTTGTGGCTCATAGTCTGCTGCTGACAGGTCATCAGTCCAGCCAGAAGTCCGAGAGCGGTTTTCTGCATGGGCTGTCACATGCGGAGATGTGCCCACCACTGGTATTTGGCAAATGCCAGTGATCTAGATCTAGACACTGGAGACCTGGGCAAAGGGGGCAGAAGACCGAGACCCATTTAAACCGATCACAGTCACCTCTCTGCCTGTACCAGCCCCCCATTACCATGCCTGACGACAATCCATCCTTCACCTAGAGCAAGCCTGTCAGTCATCAGCCTTTCCCCCTCCTCGAGCTCCACATCAGGTGACTCAGATCACTCTGATGGGCAGAGTTAACATTTTTAATCACACCTCTTAGCCCTAGGTGGCAGTAGGATTAAGGGTAACACTGCGGGGCTGCATGTGATGGGGGAGAACATTCCCCCTCGCCCCATCACACACTCTTGAAAATATAACCACTTCCGCTTTAAACAAAGACAGACTTTGGTTATAGTTTAAACTAACAGAAACAACTTGGAATCCAATTCCCCCCTTCCCCCCCCCCAATCATACAAACTGTACCGTGGAAAATGGGAAAGCTTTGCTAGAAATGCCAGGTCGCTCCTTCCTGTTTTCTCATTAGAAAAAGTGATTCCCTCCCCAGTGGGAGGAGAGAGGTTTAAGAATAAAATCCACCTCCCAAAATTAAAGTGGCCAACTATTTTTTCACACCTGGGAAATCTGGCCATGCCCCCCTTTAATTTCCCCACGTAGCCCTTTGTGAGTGCATCTAACCTCAAAAAGGGCCAATGTATTTTAAAGTGCATTTGCCATAGTAATAACTACTAGCTCTTAAAGCTTTCTCCCAACCCCTGCTCTTTCCATTCAGCGTATTGGAGTCTCCCCAGAGACTGACCTATTTGTACCTTGACATCTCGGTCTATCTGCATCTACTCATGATACAGGAGCACAAGAAGTCCACCCCCCCAGTCTCCTGCTTCCAAGCTAAACTCTACTCAGGATTCTGCTACTCCAGAGTTTGCTTAGATTTATTGGGCTTGAGGATCCTGCATGCGGTATACATGTCTATTGGATACTGCATTTAAAGAGCCGCTGTGAAATTATATCCTGGTTTGGGGGGGAGGGAGGACTAAGAAGACCGGATTTCCCCTTCCACTTCTGCTCACTGCATCCAGGGAGCTCAGTACTTGTTGATCCCAAAGATCCGGACTCCATGGAGCTGGGGCAGCTTGGGGATTAAGACGCTCATCAGGGAGATGGTGTTGATTATGAAGTGTATCCGGTCATATTTCGTGTAGAAACTGGTGAGGAAATACCTAGGGGAGAGAGAGAAGCGGAAGTTGAATCACAGTTACCCACAGCTTCCATCACTCCCCGGGGCTGATCTCAGGAGAGATACTAGTAGCAAGCGACTCATTGACTGCTTTTCCTGCTACAACCCATACTGCGCCCGCTAGCCGACTCCACCTCTGAATCTAGCCACCGGCTCAGGGTAAGGAGGCAGGGCTTCAGATTAGCCCACCAAAGCAAAGCTGGGTCAGCTAAAATAAACAACAAGGATCTGGTTTCTAGCAGCTAGTGAACCCCGATTCCAAAGTGGATTTAGTCTCACACTGGAGGAATCTCAGTCTCTCTCCTCTTCTGGCCATGAGCTCTGGTCCCAAAAGACTTGAAACAGCTGAGAAACTTTGTACCAGTAGCTAGTGTGCACTTCCAGCAACGGACGCGGCAGAGACTGGCCCTTCAGAAATATTTTCAGTCGATGTGATGGAGCCTACCCTCCACCCCTCGCACTGTGGATGGCTAGAAAACAACATTTCCCAGCAGCGATTACATCAGTCAGAACTGAAATGTGGGTGGCAGGGGAGCGAGGGGGAAGAGAGCAGTGAAAAGCAAGATGTTCCCCTTGTTGATGTGATTTTACAGTCTGATCCAGACTCCAACGCTTCACTCCACTGGGACTCTGCAGACTTTGGATGCTCTAAAGAATTTCTCCATCACACTAAACACAAACTACTTGTCTTTGCTTTCAGAGCCCCTTACGGCCTCTCCCACCCTACTTCTCTCTCATTCCCTCCTGAGAGTTTGACACCTGCCTCCAGTAAAGCCAGGGTGCCAGCCTTCACTGCCCATCTGTTAGATTTTCAGACGAGCACCTTCATGCTTCTCCCTTGCTGCCCCTTGTGCTGGGAAGGAATTCCCCATAAAAATCCACAAAGCCATCTCATCGCCCCCCACCAAATCCCTTCTGCCATGAGGCCAAATCCAATACCCCTGGTCTGGAGGCTAGATTCAGCGATGGGGTCAGTTAGTGAGTGTAACTTGACAACAGTCAAGCTGCTGGTGGGCTGAAACTATTGCCTGTTGATCTCATAGAGCTTGCCCCAAACCATCCCTAGAGTATCCACTTGTCTCTTGTCTTATATGTAGATTGTTCACTGGGGCAGGGGGGGAGACAGAGACAAGTCTTTTTGTTCTGTATCTGTACAGCACCTGGCACAATGGGGTCCTGGGTCTGTGACTGGGGCTCTTAGCTGCTACCATAATACACATAAATAACCTTAACATTAATAAGAATAATGTTAATCACTGCCAGCCCTGCTGACTTGTGAGATAGTGGACCTTCGAAGTGCATCAGGGCTGCACTGGTCTCTTTCCATCAGTGCTTTTTATTGGCCTGACCCAGGCTGAATAGCACCGTGACACAAGCTCAAAGCAGATCCCCAAGACATCCACGCCAGGAGTGGTGGACAGCAGCACAGATACAAGTGGGCTACGGATACTGTGAATAAATCGGTTATTGCAACATACGTGGATCTGCTTTTAGGCCACTGAGCTAGCATTGTTTTTGGAGGACAATGGAGGGCTTTAGCTTCGTTCGACAGGGTGCCGCTGCGACCCGCCAGCCCGCCCGAAGTACTCACAACACGATGGGCGTGATGGTCAGGAACTTGCGCGATGCCGTGAACTGCACCCCATAGTCCATCTGCTCCCAGTGCGTGAGCAACCGGGCCTTCCCCTGGTCTGGAGTCTCAAAGGGCGTTCCTTTCACGGTGTGCAGGAAGATGTACATGCTCTGTAGCAAGCAGGAGCAGAAGGTAAAACTTGTGTAGCCCTCTGAGACCGGGTGTCTGGAGAGATTCATTTGAACTCAGCCAACAACTCATCCCTAGGAAAGCTCTTACACTCGCAAGCTGCAAGCCAGGGCTGTGTCACTAGGGGGAGCTGTTGTCATCTGAGGGTTTTTTTTGGGGGGGGGGGCATTGGCAATTAGGGTCCCACAGGATATGAGCCAGTTACAGCCCAGCGAGGAAGCCTGCGTTCTTGAGCTCAAGCTGTAGCAGCTCCTACTTCTAGCTCTGGAGCTCCCTGGTGCACTGGCCAAGATGGTGACAGCCACATTAGGAAATTCAGATCCCCGGCATCAAAGGAGAATATGGAGTGGAATCAAACTTCAGTATCGCATCTCTTCCTGATGCACAGACTTAGGCGTGAACATGGCCATGCAGTTGCACAGACAATACCAGGTGCTTCCTGCCTGTCGGCCAGGAGAAAGCCTTTGAAATGGAACAGCCACAGACTCGCTGCCCTCGGCCCTGCATTGCATGTTAGTGGTGTATGCTGAGAGTGGCATCTCCCAGGCTCTATTCCCAGTTCTAACCTCAACTGACATTTCATCCCTACGTGCCACAGTTCCCTCAGTCAGCTCAGTGGACTGAACACTGCATTGGGCACTCAGGAACCCTGGCTTCTATTTCCAGCCCTGGCCTTGGGCAAGTCAACCTCTCCGTGCCTCAGTTTCCCCATCTGTAAAATGGAGATAATGACACCAACCTCCTGTGTAAAGGACTGTGAGCTCTACCGGTGAGACGCACTAGATAAAAGCTGAGTATTATTGTAACTGGACCTTAAGCAATCTCCTGGAAAAATCCCACTGACACTCACTCCAGTTACACACCAGCAACAAATCCTTGGATAAGCCAATGACAAATCTGTTGGCATTGTTGTTTATGAACAAGTGCTGCTGGCCCTTTAAAAGCCTCCCGCTCCTAAGACTCACCACTCTAAACTGGACAGAGGCCAAGGCAAGGAGGTCTGATTGGCACAAGAGCAGAGCGCACCAGTGCTGATCTCAGCCCTTTTGCTCTGAGCTCCAGCTGCTGATTGCTCGAGATCTGGATGGTTTTTACAGGCTGGGGCGTCAGGGGCCCTGCGAGGGAATCGAACCTTGGCCTATCTGCGGCCAAGGTCTCTGATTAATCTCAGGCCGAGAGTCACTTTAACCAAAGGGCACAAACAGACCAGCTGCTGTGTCTGTGTTAACATCTGGGTTTCTCTGACCTGGAAATCAGGGAGCAAGCTGCTGCATGGAGCCACGGTCTGATCTCGGGGAGACACGCAGATCGAAACGAGGGGAGTCAGGAGGGGGAGAATATGTCATCAGTGAAAAGCGGGTGGTGTTTTTCTCAGCCCCAGAGGAAAAGGTTCGGCTGAATGGCTGCGGTTGTGTCCTGTCCCAGCAGAGGGCAGCAGTGTGTCCACTCACCCGCCCCCCCAAACCCCCCCCCCCCAAAGCCCACACCTGATGGAAACGGACTGTTTCATTTCTGTGATCCACTCGAGTCGGTGACACCCCGTTCACATCATGCACTTGCTCCAGATACAGTATCATTAGTCTCAGACAAATGGCCAACAACCCCCCACCCCATCCCTCGGTTTTGTACCCTGGTCCTCTCACATGGGCCCATCCCAGCTCACAAGTCAGCAGCTAATTTTTATAAACCCTCCACCCCTGGGTGCAAAAACCCACCTTGCCCTTCCTGCCTCTCCCTTTGTTGCCAGTAACACCAGAGGATTCCTGGGCAGCTGGTCCCCCTCTGGGCCTGACCCTCAGAGGGTGTGAGGCTGTCATAGCTCCTAGTCCTTGATCTTTTAGCTCAAGCTGTAGAGACCCACCCAGGAGGTTGCAGGTTCAACCCTCTGTGTCAGCCAAGAGGACAGTGGTCACACACAGTTCCCCCACCTTGCACTGCTCCGCCACGCGTCCGGGGGCCAGACAGTAGTTCACACCCCACAGCCTATTCCCGCTCCTGCGGGGGGCCTGTTCGGGTGGCTTTGGTGATACGGACACTTGCCTGGATGGGAGCTAGTCTGAGACCCAAAATCAATTCAGGCAGAGGACACTGAACAACACGTTTGGTTGTTACCACACGGGCTGGATTTGAACCCGTGACCTCAAGGGGTAAGGGGGCTGAGCCTGGGATGTGGCTGCTCAGTCAGCTGGACTCTAACCCACACACTCGCAGGAACTCAGGACTTGGGGGGTCTGATTTCACTGTAGGATCCCTCAGCAGTACCCCCTGAAGGGCTAACCACCCATGTGACCGAGCCCAACTGGGGGTACCCCATGGGGCCAGTTAGCTGTGGTGCCCCCTTACCATGTTGTGGATGATGTTGGTGAGAGTCCAAACCACAGGGACACTGAAGAAGGGGATGCTGAGGAGGACCACATGCAGCAGGCCAATCCCCAGCACGTAGGAGAGCCAGATGCCCCGGCTGTTCATGACGCGGGTGTTGGGGTTCACCTCGCTGTGAGCTGTCCCCACGTTCATGCTGGCTCGTGTGTTGGATAGGCAGTCCTGAACTGAACCAAGAAGAGCAAGAAGCAGGTCAGTGCAAGGAGGCAGCAGACTCCACTAAGCTAGAAGCTAACCAGAACCCTCCATGCAATGACCCCATCCTTCCCTGTCCCTGCTATTCAGCCAAGACCAGCCCAGCATGGAGCATTGTCTTGCAGGTAAAGCACCTGACAGGAAGTCAGGACTACCGGATTCTGTCCCAGACACTGCCACCCTCTCACCACAAACCTTGGGCAAGTCACTTCACTGCCCTCTGCCTCAGTTACCCTAGTTATAAAACAGAGACGACAGTCTTGTGTGCGAACTAAATCCACTCGAGTTTGAGATTCAGGTGGAAGATGCCAGGGAAACGGGAAGCATCTCTACACTGGGGTATTTATAATTCTAGTGGTATATTCTGGTGGAACCAGGGCACATGGATGATTTCAGTCCTGTGACTGCCTGTGAAGAGCCAAATGGGTAATTTCACAGCATAATATGGACCAAATTTTCTTTCGCAGGACACATTAAGACCCTGGTCCTGAAAAATCTGGAGCATAGTTACCCACATGCTGAAGTGTTTGCAGGATCTAGGCCATTACAGGTCCTAAGAAAAACTTCAGGCCCGATTCTGCAAAGTCTTAGTTGTGTGTAACCTTACACCTAGGATTAGCCCCATTGACTGCCATAGGGTTCTGCGTACCTGCAGGAGCCTCCCCACACTGACCCACATCACAGAACTGGGCTCTTGTTTTATAAGCAGTTAAAAAGAAAAGTCTCCCAATTAAAGACTTTGCAGAGATCATTGCAGCAATGGGTAGGAGAAATGAAGAGCTCCAGGAGAGGACGGAGAGAGATCCTTTGACAGCAAGGTTAGGAACGATGCAGGGAGGTCACTTCACCACTGGGTGCCTTACAGGAGAAGGCTCCCACCCTGCCGTGGGGTAGGCTGTGCAGACCCCAGGAGCAGCAGGGAAAGAAGCATTTTCAAAGCAATTCCGATAAGGCCAGAAAGAGAGACTCACTACTGGAAAGGAGAAGATTGTCAGAGGTTGGATTTGGTGCCATACACAGCAATCCGTAAAATCTCAGGGCCTAGGGCTGCTGCACTCATTCGCTGGCATAATGAAACAGGTTCAAAAGCAAACACCAGTCACAGGAGTCAATACAGAGCACGCTGACTGAACTTTCATCTGATGATGAAACACACAAGCAGCAGGAGAAGAATGGAGCTGGACAGACCTATCTGTAGCCAAGGTTCGAATGCTGCTACCAGCCTACAGGGATAAAAAACCACCATCACAAAGCAAACAGGAAATGAGGCTTTTCACCCTCGCCGCATCAGATCTCAGCCGGCTGCTGTCCAGCTGGTACACTCCAAAGCTGGAGCCAATCGGAAGGCAGATTGTGATGTCATTCAGTCAGAGCGAGATCACAACCAAAAAACTCAGATTCCAGAGACAGCCAAAAGGTGCTAATGATGGGCCCACTCCTGTGAGCATATTGCTCCCAGGCAGTGGGATAACTTGTGGTACTGAGCAATGAGCTCACTGCTAAGCCAAGGAAGCAAGTATTTTCAGGCTCAGCTAGAGTGACCAGATGTCCCAATTTTATAGGGACAGTCCTGATATTTGAGGCTTTTTCTTATATAGATGCCTATTACTCCCAACCCCCCGTCCCGATTTTTTACACTTGCTGTCTGGTCACTCTAGCTCAGACCTTTGTGGGACTGAAGCAAGGAACCTCATCGCCATCTGTCTCCCACAGGTGCCGAGTACCAAGGTGCCAGCACACCTTCAACAGAGCAGTGGGTGTATTCGCCATCACTTGAAGCCTTGCTAAAAGACTCTTCAGCTCCTCCACCACCACTTCCTGGGCTCAATGCAGGAATCACTGGGAGGGCATTTCGGGGCTGTGCTATACAGCAGGTCAGACTAGATGATTAGACTCGTTGCATGCATTATGTTAAGGGTGTATGCAAGGTCAGGGCCAACATTTGGAAACGTTTGCCCATCCCTGGGTGCTTCTTAAAACTAATTTCTATATATTTTGTCAGGCTTTATTCCAAAGCCGCTTTGTTGCTTTTTGGCAGATTTTTCAAAAAGTTGACAGATTTCTGCATTAGTAGGCGCATACAACTTTGTCATTCAAAGTTTAGTAGCTACCAAAGTACAGATGCAGAAATGAAAAGGCCTAGACAAGCCAGGCTCCCTCCTCCTGGTAAGTTTCTAGTGCTGTTGCTAGTTTAACTCCCATGGCCAGGAGACCGATTTGCTGCTGTTCTCCAGCTCCCACATGCCCACGTTGTGTGGGAGGCGGTTTTGCAGCCAGACCTCTTGTTGGGTTCTCTACGCAGCAGCCAGATGTTCCAAGTTTCCTTACACAGAATCCACAGAACAAACACTCTCCCTCCTGCAACCGCTGTTGGCCGTGCGGCGTCCTTCAGGCCTCCTGTAGTCACCCGCGGATGCTGCTCAGCATCAGACATCCAACGCGAGGCAGGGCTGCGATCCGACAGACACACCCATTTCTCTGCCACTTAGAAACCTCGACACCCCAGGCCGACAAGTGGTTATGCTTGGAGAGGACTTTGGACCTGCTCTACTGCCTGCAGACAGGACACCCCAAATCTGCTAATTGCTCAGCTTCTCATCACCACTTCCCCGGATCACAGCTCATCCCCCGAGAGGGGCCAGCCATTGATATGCTAGTGGGAGACAGAGGCATGGTCTGAGCAGGGGGCTAGGAGGCAAGAACTCGTGAATCCCAATCACAGCTCAGACACTAACCCCATCTTCAGCCTTAGGCAGGTCAAGTAGGGCCCGATCTGCGGCCCATTGGAGTCAATGGGCAGACTCCTACCGACCTCAGAATCGCATGCTGAGGCCAAACAACATGTTGAATATCAGCTGCTTCAGTATCCTGGGTGTCCAGCTTGAGGACACTCTGGCTTGATTTTCAGAGAGGGCTGAAAATCCAACTCAGCCCCAGAGAAAAAAATCAGGCCAGTTGCAAACTAAGAAGGCACTTTTGAAATTCAGGCCCGTCGCCTTTTTGTGCCTCAGTTTCCCATTTGTAAAATGTGGATTAGCAATCAACTTCAAGTGGACACCATGGGGATCACGGCCCACCGAGGACATCCACCACTGAGAAATATCAGAAAAATATTGCAGATTCCATTTCAAATTCTCTCTTCTCCTGCCTAAAATACCCTGTCATCCCTTTTGTCCAGGACACCCCTGTTCCTGGATCGATAGTTACATCTCTTGTACAGAAGTCATCCCTAGACCCACTCTCTCCACGCCTCACAGGTCTCTGCGTCTTATTTCAAAGGTTGCTTAGGAGCTGCTAACGGCCCCTCCCCCGCACAACACAGCTTCTTAGCTTTACAGATGGGATTTGTTCACCTCCAGGAAAAACAAAGCACGTGAGAAAAGTGATGGAAACTTTGCTCCAGCCCCCTCCCTCCTTCTGAAGCAGATGGCTGCTAAGCTCCAATTTCCCAGCAGTGCAACTGTTTCTCAGGGGTGGAAAGACTTTAATGTTTCGCCAGGCTGAGCGTGAAGGTTGGGATTGTTGCAATGCTGGAGAGCATCCGCCCAAGGGGGAGAAAAGTCCAAGTAGTTGTGGGAGCTAGACCCATCTCTGTGACAGACAAGTCTATGGAGCCTTCTACCTGCTCTGTTCCAGTCCAGCATCCGGACCACCACAGCTCTTCCAGTCCTGGCCTCCCAGCACACCCAGCTGTCCCAATGCTCCTCAATCCTGACCCGCAGCCCCTGCTATGCCAGCCCTGGGCTCCCACCACATGCTTTGTGATGCCACTCAACCTCAACTCACAACCGCCTGACTATCCCCCATGGAACCTGCTTGGCACACAGATCACATGCGGAAAAGGCAGCAGTAAGATCTGGGGCGCCATACAGAGTCTGAGCTATTGTCTGGGGTCCCCACGTCCTAGAAAGCGCTGGGGTCATGAATTCTCCTCACCACACAGGATCAGATGCAGCTCTGGCCCAAACCAAACATTCAGCTGGAAGGAGACAGAGGTTTGTGCTGGCAAAGAGCAGAGCTTGTCCCAGAGGGCAGAGAAGTGACTCCCAAGAAGAACATAAGAACAGCCATACTGGGTCAGACCATGGTCCATCTAGCCCAGTATCCTGTCTCTGACAGTGGCCAATGCCAGGGCTTTAGGGGAGTGTACAGAACAGGGCAGTTGGAGTGATCCACCCTTGTCCTCCCCTCTTGGCTTCTGGCAGTCAGAGGTTTAGAGTCGCCCTCACTAAGGGGCTGCATCCCTGACTATCTTGGCTAATAGCTATTGATGGACCTATCCTCCATGAACTTATCTCATTCTTTTTTGAACCCTGTTATAGTCTTGGCCTTCACAACATCCCAAGGCAATTCCTATGTGAATAAGTACTTCCTTGTTTGTATTGATCCTGCCACCTATGAATTTCAGCAGGTGGCCCCTGGTTTTTGTATTATGGGAAAAGGATAAGTAACACTTCTCTATTCACTTTTTCCACATCATTCATGGTTTTACAGACCTCTACCATACTGCCCCTTAGTGGTCTCTTTTGTAAGCTAACCAGCCCTAAGTTTTTTAGTCTCTGCTTGTATGGAAGCTGTTCCATCCATATCCTTGAATATCTGTGTTGTTCTTCTCTGAACCTTTTCCGGGTCCGCCATATCCTTTTTGGGATGGGGTGCCCAGAACTGCTCACAGTATTCACGGTGTGGGGGCACCACTGGATTTATACAGTGACATTACGATACTGTCTTATTATCTGTCCCTTTCCTAACCTATCATTATTCTGCTTTTGTAGCCTCTTTAACTTCCCATAACATTTCACAATCGCTGTCCCCATCCTGGTCAGGTGTTCAGTAGTGTATTCCTGCTGCTATATTCTTTTTATTCAAGCCTGGACTTTCTGTCTATGGCGACGCTATGGTACAGTCTGTTTCATGTCTTATCTATGTGTTTTTTCTTTTTTTAAGCATATAACGCCACTCCCCCACCCACAACCTACTCTGTCATTCCTATATATTTTACACTCTGGTATTACCGTGTCCTGTCATTATCCTCATTCCACCAAGCTTCCATGATGCCTATTATATTAATATCCTCATTTAATGCCAGACACTCTAGTTCACCCATCAGAGTATTGAGATTTCTAGCGTTTTTATATAAGCACTTGTACATTTTGCCCATAATTCAGTGGCTTGCCTTCCTGTGCTATATTTAAATGGCACTCGAAACGAGAGCCAAATTAAACTCTGCGACTCTGCCTGAAGCCAGCAGGAGTTACACCATCCTACACTGAGCCACGCTGGGTAAAGGACTCCAAAGGGAGGGTCCTTTGGAACCAACACAGATGACAAACAACCAACATATTACACAATACATAGTACGTGGGAGATCAGGCTGTTAATGGGCCCATGAGGCAGCGAGCCATTCGCTGGGCGGATGGGCATGATGCCTTCAATATGCATGGCTGGCCATTGGGGAGCGAGCAATTTCCCCACCCTCCTTAATGGGGATGGACGCGGTCTCCTAAAACCTGCTCTTCTCCATAGCGCCCCAGTCGAAGGGCAGCCCTTCCAAACATACCTGCCAGCCACAGGATCAGCTGGAAGGTGGGGACCAGCCTACCACATTGTGTGAGGTGTACAGCACCCGTTTGCTGCAGTGTTATATGGGAACGGGCTATGCCCCACCACTTGCCACAAGATGTACCAGCACCTCCACCCCCTGCCAGATGGGCTCTATAGCTCTGGAGGCATTTAACAAGTCCTTTTTACACCACTATCATGTTAATTTTCAAAGCACTTCGTATTAGCTGATTAGTGCCAGGGTAAGTCTAATTTAGGTGATAGGATGATACTGAAAACCCCCAAGAGATCATTTGGGCTGCATCATTCACTTCTTAGCACCTGGTATGGTCTCTTTACACCCACTTTACACAGGTAGGAGTGACTAGAGGAGGGGTGAGACCGTGGGGATATCAGGTGTGGGGTGTGCTATGAAGTGCTTTCCAGACAGGTTGGAGTAGAACACACTAGATTCCAACCCCAGCCACCCTGGGGAAACCCAGAATGACTTCTGTGAAGTCAATGGGATCATCTGGGGTTTACACCAGCATCAATGAGATGACGCTCCGGCCTTAATCCGCAAAGAGCTCAGGGAATGCTATGTTGCAAAAAACCAGAGGGTTTGAATGGGGATGTTTTGTACATGACCCACAAGTGCCACAACATTTGCTCAAGCTGAGTGTGTGCAGACCGTCAGTCTGCTCCATTGGGTAGCAGGACCAGGGTTACAGGTTTTTGGAGGAGGGACTGGAACAATAATTACTGATCACACCCCAGATGCACAGAGCTCTACGCATTTACAGTAATAGATGCTATCTAATCAATCCCCACCTGACAGCATCCCAAAGCATCAGCAGCCTCATTCTATAGATGATGCCAAGGTTCTCCAGAGAAGCGAAGTCACTTGCTCCTACCCACACAACAATCAATGGCAGAGCTGAGCTAAGGACCAGGGGGTTCCCAGCTCCCAGGCCCATGCTCAGACCACATGTAACCTCTCACACTAGTTCTGCTTCTGCCAGTGTGTCCCACCTGTGCCCTCTTTAGCTTGTCAACTAGAGCAAAGGGCCTGAACTAAAATATACAAGCAGGATCAAATCTGGATCCATAATTTGCAGCTTCCAAGTGCCATTTCCAGAACACATCATCTGAACAATCCTGAGCACTGGGGGAATGTCCGGATCCCTAGTTATGACCGTGGGGTGATGTGGGGAGAAGGGGTTGGCAGCCATCTGTGGTTGCTGTTATTTGAACATAGTCTGCTGTTATCAAAGCAAACACTGCACACGCAAGCTTTCGATGGGAGTTCCCAGACGACTGGTATTGCTCAGATCATCCAGTTTTATTCCCTGAGCCACCTGAGGGATGTTCGTGGGGCCCCAGAGTCACTTTTGTGAGCTCAGCCTGGGACTTTTCAATGCAGAATAATCTTATCTCTTTGGAAGAACAGGGGCTCCCATAGCATATAGCAAAACTGCCAGTTGCTTGGGTTTCCCCATGGAAATAGCAATATGGCTACAGAAGAGTATTATTTATCTGTACAGTGGTAGCACCTAGGAGCCCCAGGCATGGCCAAGGACCCAGATCCTGTGGTGCTAGGAACTGTACAAGCACAGAATAAAACTGGGCACTGCCCCAAAAAGCTGGCAATCTAAGCCAAGCGAAGATTGCAGGCTGTCCTGGAGAGATGGGTGCCCTGAGGCCTCTCCAGTACTGCTTGGGATGCAGGAGGAAGGGGAAATACATACCCAAGCCAGAAGAGAACCCACCTTACGGGGATCGTGCCCCAGCTTCTCTCAGCCTACAGATTCCCTAAGAAAAGGTCCCAGTCACACAGCATGCCTCTGCTGGGGATTTCCCACAACTGCACGTAGATCCCCATGGCTTCTTGGCAGTGGCTTTTGAGGGCTACGTTGCCTATGAACTGCAGAAGGCCTCTGCTCCCTCACAGCTCCAGCTTCACCCCCCACCTCTGCTTGCTCAGCAGAATTTGTTCCAGTCTGCACTTTCCCCAGATGCCACCCACGATTCACCTCTTCGTGGCAACTTAGGGACTTGTTGCTTCCTAGCTGTGCCAGCCCATTCCACTACATTGTGTTATAGGAAACTGCTGCAGGAGCGGACGCCTTGCTCCAGTCGCACAACTCGATTTTATCCGACAGCTCAGCTGGGAGGCTTTGTGAGAGTCTGTGAGGGGAGGACAAAGAGGGGACGGGACACAGTCTTTCACCTCGAGGTCACCAGTTCAAATCCAGCTTAGGCTGGCAGCGCAGTTGGGCCTTTGGACAAAGACCCAGATCACAATGGAGATGGCAGCCTCAGTGGAGAGGCAAAAGATGCTGTCAGACATAGGGACCAAAGGGCCTCTGCAGGCCAGTAGCTGTGTGGGGGGAACGTGGCTGGGGATTTGTGGGAAACTTCCCCATACTGTATCTGCTCTGTGGACGCCAAGAATCTAGGGCTGCCAAGCCACCAAGTCACCTCTCCCTAGAGACCTTCCTTCCACGATACCCCCCTGGGGGCCCCTCTTGTGCTGCTTGCCTGCAGTCTGGATAAAGGCATCCCGGAAGCTCCCTCCCAGTCCTACCCCCCCAGGTCCCGGTCACCCCAAAAAACTCCGCTCGACAGAACCAACACCCTTTGGAGCGCTAAGGAAAGGTCCAAGGGCCTAACCCCATGATGCACGCCAAAGCCTGCCAATCCGCCCTGGCAGGCTCCCAGCCCCACTCCCCCCAAGGGGGAAGTGGGCACCCCCCCCCCAGCTGGCTTCCCGACCTCTCATGGCCCTAGACAGCAGACTCCCCCCATTCCGCCTCCCTCGTCCAGAGTCCAGCACCCCCACACTCCCTTAGCCCCCTTGCCCCTCCCATCACGGGGGCCGCCCCCCAAGCCTTGCACCCCCCCCCAACTCTGCCCCTCAATGCCTGCCCCAGGTCCCTGCCCCCCCCCTTCTCCTGGGCCCCTATCTCCGCCCCGCTGCAGACCCCAGCCCCGGTGCTCACCGCGCTGCGCAGCCGCCTCTCGGCCCGGCGCCCCGGGCCTCTCCCCGCAGCCCAGCGCCGCTCCCCGCCGCCGCCGCCGCCGCGGACAACACAGCCGCAGCTGCTGGCAGCTCCGCCCTCCCCAGCACCCCCCCCCGCGGGCGCGGGGCGCGCTGGGAAATGTAGTTCCCCTGGGCAGCTCGGGACTCCCACATGTCCCATGGCCCCTGGGAGCCGCCGCCGCCGCCGCCGCCGCGCGCTCCCTGCCAGCTCGCTGCAGATGGTTTTATGCGCTCGTTCATTTTATTGTATTTCCGTGCACTGGTTCCCATCTCTGACTTGTTATGGTTTGCAGCCCCCGTGATTCTCTCATGAATCGTCAGCAGCCCGGGCTTGGCTTTTTACTCCGTTATGGTTCGCTGCCCGTCGGCTGCGTGCCCGGCGCTGCAGGGTACACGCAGGTCCGGCCCTAGGCTGGCAAAGGCTACAGGCCTCATCCCGCACCCGCGTCACTTTCCGACCATGAACGGTCCCACTGAAATCAGCGTAGTAGTAAAGTGAAGTGTGGGCATACATGTTTGCAGAATTGGGGTTGTAAGGGTGCGCTTCAACTTTGTGTGTGAGTAAACGCGCTGAATTCAATGGGGCTAAGCGCATGCTTCACTCTTTGCAAGGGACGGTGGCAAAACCCTCCCTGCCCTGAGAAGCTTGCATGTTCTGTGAGTTCAGCCCCTTCAAACTCGCATATCTTACTCCCACGAGCTAGCCTGGAGTGTGCAATGGAAACAACATGGGTGGATCCTGTTCCCAGATGGAGCCTAATTGAAATCAAATGGGGCTCTGTGGGGGCATGAGTATCCAATCTCAGGAACAGGGCCCTGAGAAATCAGATAAGTAAAGTTATTCACATGTGTAAGTGTTTGCATGGCCAGCTTCTATTTGTCCAGTGTTTCAGCAAGAAGTACGCATTGCAAAGAAGCAGACACTGTGATATAAGTGTGTGATTTTGTGCTGAATAGAGAGGTGAGATGGCCTTATGAACAGCGAATTGGACTGAGCCTCAGGAAATCTGGGTCACTTCTTGCCTATGTTAGTGATCTGGGGGCAAGTCTCTGTCCTCTGTTTCCCACTTGTCTATTTAGACTGGAAATTCTTTGGTGCAGGGACTGCCTCACTCTCCTTTTCTCTCCACTTTCCTCCAAAAGGCTCTCCTGCTTCCATTCACTTCAGTCCTTAATTTCTCCCCCAAATTATCATTATTATTATGGTAGCAGCTAGAGGCCCCAGCTGAGATGAGGGCCCCATTGTGCTAGGTGCTGTACGTATATATAGTGAGAGACTAAGAACTTACAGTCTAACTAGACAAGACAGACAAAGGAGGGACAGTTACCTGTTTTGTACAGAGGGGGAAATTGAGGGCCAGAGAGATTAGATGACTTTGCCCATGTCACTCAAGGAGTCTGTGGTAGAACTGAACCCAGCTTGCCTGAGTCTTAGCCCAGGATACCAGCCTTTCCAAAATGTCCAAGTTTCTAGCTTCCAGATACTGGCAGAAATATACAAAGGGGAGGAGGGAAATTTGGCTTAAGGACAATGGAGCAAACTCTTGATCTTATGAAAAGTGCCTCATGGCTTCTTTCATGTCTGCACAGAGCAGAGCCTGGATTTTTAAGGTTGATTCAAAAGACACCCTGACCCCAGCTACTGCTTAACTTGTGTGTCCCAGATAGTTTTCTAGCTGAGTCCCTCTGATGAGACCTTGAAAACTGGAGCCCTGTCCTCTCTGTTTGGATATTAAAGAACCCATTGCCCTTCCTTTAAGAGTGGGGAGTTGGCCTTGAAGTGTTTGGCCAAAATTCCCCTCCCCTTCCCACAGTTGTGTTGTGTGTTAGTTGGCTGTTGGCCTGCACCCCAGAGGGGGCTGCACTTCAATAGTGCCATGTACATACTGTGTGTATGGGACTTTGGGAATCCTGTGGGATGAGAGGTGCTATAATAACATACAATAATTAACATAAAATGTTAATAGCAGTAATAATCACATGTAATGTAGCATACTCTGTGGAGTGCAAGTATAATATTATAGGGGTAGGCATAACATGTTCATAGCCATCTGCAAACTGAGGCTCTGATCCAGCAAACACTTAAGCATGTGCCTCATTTTTAAACCCATGAGAAGTCCTGTTGACTTCCCTGGAACTACTCACTTGCATAAAGGTAAGCAGGTGCTTAAGTGCTTTACAAGATCAGGGTCTGAGAGTGCGTCTGTGAATAACGATTAGCTAACCAATGGCACCCATTGTGCTACCAATGTCTAATAATTCTATAATAGTCGTACACACTATGACATCTTTGGACCAAGGTCAGGATCCTGTGTCCATTCTGAATTCTTTGGCTTGTGCATGTCAAGGGAGTCCTGCATTAGTCTGCTAAATAATCAAAGCTAAGTACCTTGTGGCTACAGCCCCGCAGTATGCATGGCCCATTTGCATGCTGCCTATATGTGCTTTGCTTTGTGCAGCTTGTGAGCTTTTCCCACCAAGCAGCAGCAGAGGGGGCCATGCTGTTATTTGGAAACCAGCTCCCAGGATGAGCTGCTTCTCTGTCAGACGTTTGGACTCATTGGTCCCTCCATGGCATGGGCTAGTTTACTGTAGTACCCACCTTAACTGACCAGGATCAGAGAGGGAGGTCTGGAAAGCTGAAGACATCAGTGCCTCATATTCATCGATCTGTGACTTGATCAGTCTCTGCTCCAGCGGAAAGCAAATGTAACTCACTGGTCAGAATGTCTTACACATTCCCCTGTGTGTCTGATCCACAGGGATGTAAATCCTTTAAAGTCTACAGCTGCAGAACCTACATCTTTGGCTCACATTGTTCCAGCTACTGCATTTAGCACTGGTATGCCTTGGTTCAGTTCGTGATGGTAACCAGCTCACACACTTGAGGTCCCTGAAATGGTGGAGAGAAAATCCCTTCCCAAGCTCACATGTGGGGCTTGGTGGAGTATGGTGCATGTGAGCCAGAATCACTGTAGCTCAGCATTTCTTCCTCTGCCGATCTCTTCCTCAGACCCTCCAGAACGATGCTCAAAGGCATGGGAACTGGGAGCTTAACTGCCAGAGGTGCCTTGGAAAATTGCAAACTAAATCCACATTTAGGCACCCAAATAAAGTGGCCTAATTTTCAGAAGTGCAGAGTGCCCAGCACCTCCCACTGAAAGTCATACTCTACATTTCTGGGAGGTGGGGTTGTAACTGTTTTATCCATGGTGGCCCTCTAATTACCATTCAGACGGGCTCTGATGGGCTAGAGGAGTTAATGCTAGTGCACGTGGATTACTATTTTAACCCAGGAGTTTGGAAAAGCATTCAGACCCTCCTACCCACTTTGCCTCAAGAACTAACCCAGCAAAGCAACTCAGATCCCGGGCGGCTGTTAACAGTCACTTCCTTTCCTTTTTTATAAACACAGGCCGCAATCACATGAATGTAGGTGAAGATGCAGCTCCTGAGAGTGTGGGACTCCGAGCACTGGGGCAGTTCAGCTCTGTATGGCTGGAGAGAGACCCATGGATGCTGTGCGAAGGTCTTGCACATGGCTCTGCAGATGCACCTCAGCCCTGATCCACAGCTGTTCTGTTTGGGAGCTCCCTCAGGGCTCTGCCAATGCTGACCTCCATGCTGACAGGCCACACCATCTGATAGGCCAGTCCTGGGCCTCACATACGCAGCTCTGCCTATGCCCCTCTGCTCCATAGTACCCTGGGCTCAGGTCCTGGGTTCCCCCCAATCCCGACTTGCAGCCCCACCACTATTCGAGCCCTGGGCTCCTGCACACTGTACTGTCAATACCCCTCAAGCCCAACTTGCTGAATTTCATTTCTGCCCAGATTTTCATTTGATTTTTTCCCCACCCGAATTGTGCAATAATTAGCCAGAGAAACCTTGTTTTCTTTGACTGGAACTCAAGCAGCAAGCATAACAACATGAAAGGGAGGACTTGTGACACCTTAGAGACTAACCAATTTATTTGAGCATAAGCTTTCGTGAGCTACAGCTCACTTCATCGGATGCATACTGTGCAAAGTGTAGAAGATCTTTTTATACACACAAAGCATGAAAAAATACCTTCCCCCACCCCACTCTCCTGCTGGTAATAGCTTATCTAAAGTGATCACTCTCCTTACAATGTGTATGATAATCAAGGTGGGCCATTTCCAGCACAAATCCAGGGTTTAACAACAACGTGGGGGGGGGGGGGAGGGGGGAGGAAAAGACAAGGGGAAATAGGCTACCTTGCATAATGACTTAGCCACTCCCAGTCTCTATTCAAGCCTAAGTTAATTGTATTCAATTTGCAAATGAATTCCAATTCAACAGTTTCTCACTGGAGTCTGGATTTGAAGTTTTTTTGTTGTAATATCGCAACTTTCATGTCTGTAATCACGTGACCAGAGAGACTGAAGTGTTCTCCAACTGGTTTATGAATGTTATAATTCTTGACATCTGATTTGTGTCCATTTATTCTTTTATGTAGAGACCAAAACTAAAACCCCTCCAACGCATTATTAAGGATCTACAACCTATCCTGAAGGATGACCCAACACTCTCACAAATCTTGGGAGACAGGCCAGTCCTTGCCTACAGACAGCCCCCCAACCTGAAGCGAATACTCACCAGCAACCACACACCACACAACAAAACCACTAACCCAGGAACCTATCCTTGCAACAAAGCCCATTGCCAACTGTGCCCCCATATCTATTCAGGGGACACCATCACAGGGCCTAATAACATCAGCCACACTATCAGAGGCTCGTTCACCTGCACATCTACCAATGTGATATATGCCATCATGTGCCAGCAATGCCCCTCTGCCATGTACATTGGTCAGACTGGACAGTCTCTACGTAAAAGAATAAATGGACACAAATCAGATGTCAAGAATTATAACATTCATAAACCAGTCAGAGAACACTTCAATCTCTCTGGTCACGCGATTACAGACATGAAAGTTGCGATATTACAACAAAAAAACTTCAAATCCAGACTCCAGTGAGAAACTGTTGAATTGGAATTCATTTGCAAATTGGATACAATTAACTTATCCAATTGTATAACTCATTACCTTGCATAATGACTTAGCCACTCCCAGTCTCTATTCAAGCCTATTTCCCCTTGTCTTTTCTTACCCCGCCCCCCAAGACGTTCTTGTTAAACCCTGGATTTGTGCTGGAAATGGCCCACCTTGATTATCATACACATTGTAAGGAGAGTGATCACTTTAGATAAGCTATTACCAGCAGGAGAGTGGGGTGGGGGGAGGTATTTTTTCATGCTTTGTGTGTATAAAAAGATCTTCTACACTTTCCACAGTATGCATCCGATGAAATGAGCTGTAGCTCACGAAAGCTCATGCTCAAATAAATGGGTTAGTCTCTAAGGTGCCACAAGTCCTCCTTTTCTTTTTGCGAATACAGACTAACACGGCTGTTACTCTGAAACCTGTCATAACAACATGGTGAGCTTTCCGGTGGTGCTCTGAATAGAAGTAATTGAGGGTTTCCTGTGCTGTTACCAGAAATCAGTGCATCTCTGCCATGTTATAGCCTTGTAACTGCTGAGTGTGAGCTTCCAGTCAGGCTCTCAGGAGCAAATGCAAGGTGTCTGACTCCTCATCGTTTGTCTCCAGGCTGTCAGCTGGAGTCATATTCACAACCTGAGTCAAAATACCATGGCTGTTGATTGGGAGCAAGGTTTAATTTAGGGTTGTGTGTGAGAAGAGTGTGTTTGTGCAAGTTAGCGTGTGAGTATGGGAGTAAATTACATTTGTGTGTGTTTCAGAGTGACAGCCGTGTTAGTCTGTATTCGCAAAAAGAAAAGGAGGACTTGTGGCACCTTAGAGACTAACCAATTTATTTGAGCATAAGCTTTCGTGAGCTACAGCTCACTTCATCGGATGCATACCGTGGAAACTGCAGAAGACATTATATACACATTATATACATATACAGAGACCATGAAACAATACCTCCTCCCACCCCACTCCCCTGCTGGTAATAGCTTATCTAAAGTGATCACTCTCCCTACAATGTGCATGATAATCAAGGTGGGCCATTTCCAGCACAAATCCAGGTTTTCTCACCCCCCCCCTCCAAAAACCACACACACAAACTCACTCTCCTGCTGGTAATAGCCCATCCAAAGCGACCACTCTCCCTGCAATGTGCATGGTAATCAAGGTGGGCCATTTCCAGCGCAGTGTGAGACAGAGTCAGTTTAACAGGTGTGTGAGTGAATGCGTGTGTGAGAAAGGTACATCTACTACACTGCAGTGGAAGGGGTCGTTCCTGGCTTGGGTAGACACCCCCACACCAGCTATGCTTGAGCGAGCAGCATAGCCTCCGCGGCTTGGGCTCCTCATCCGAGCATGTACCTAGGGGGTCAGTGAGTAAATACGTTTGTGCGAGAATTGTGTGTGTGAGTGTGCACGCAAATGAGTGCATTTGTGTGAGAGCACAGCTCTTTCCACCACATTAATTACGCTTGACGTGACCATTTTGATCTGGGAGATTTGTTTGTACCAACTGCCTAATTAACCCGCCTGCGTGATTAATCTGTAATATCATCCATTACATCAAGAAAAGGAGGACTTGTGGCACCTTAGAGACTAACCAATTTATTAGAGCATAAGCTTTCGTGAGCTACAGCTCACTTCCTCAGATGCATATCGTGGAGACTGCAGCAGGCTTTATATATACACAGAGAATATGAAACAATACCTATTCCCACCCCACTGTCCTGCTGGTAATAGCTTATCTAAAGTGATTTCCAGCACAAATCCAGGTTTTCTCACCCTCCACCCCCCCACACAAATTCACTCTCCTGCTGGTGATAGCCCATCCAAAGTGACAACTCTTTACACAATGTGCATGACAATCAAGCTGGGCTATTTCCTGCATAAATCCAGGTTCTCACATCCCCCCACCCCCATACACACACAAACTCACTCTCCTGCTGGTAATAGCTCATCCAAACTGACCACTCTTCAAGTTAAAATCCAAGTTAAACCAGAACATCTGGGGGGGGGGGGGTAGGAAAAAACAAGAGGAAACAGGCTACCTTGCATAATGACTTAGCCACTCCCAGTCTCTATTTAAGCCTAAATTAATAGTATCCAATTTGCAAATGAATTCCAATTCAGCAGTTTCTCGCTGGAGTCTGGATTTGAAGTTTTTTTGTTTTAAGATAGCGACCTTCATGTCTGTGATCGCGTGACCAGAGAGATTGAAGTGTTCTCCGACTGGTTTATGAATGTTACAATTCTTGACATCTGATTTGTGTCCATTTATTCTTTTACGTAGAGACTGTCCAGTTTGACCAATGTACATGGCAGAGGGGCATTGCTGGCACATGATGGCATATATCACATTGGTGGATGTGCAGGTGAACGAGCCTCTGATAGTGTGGCTGATGTTATTAGGCCCTGTGATGGTGTCCCCTGAATAGATATGTGGGCACAGTTGGCAACGGGCTTTGTTGCAAGGATAAGTTCCTGGGTTAGTGGTTCTGTTGTGTGGTATGTGGTTGTTGGTGAGTATTTGCTTCAGGTTGCGGGGCTGTCTGTAGGCAAGGACTGGCCTGTCTCCCAAGATTTGTGAGAGTGTTGGGTCATCCTTTAGGATAGGTTGTAGATCCTTAATAATGCGTTGGAGGGGTTTTAGTTGGGGGCTGAAGGTGACGGCTAGTGGCGTTCTGTTATTTTCTTTGTTAGGCCTGTCCTGTAGTAGGTAACTTCTGGGAACTCTTCTGGCTCTATCAATCTGTTTCTTTACTTCTGCAGGTGGGTATTGTAGTTGTAAGAAAGCTTGACAGAGATCTTGTAGGTGTTTGTCTCTGTCTGAGGGGTTGGAGCAAATGCGGTTGTATCGCAGAGCTTGGCTGTAGACGATGGATCGTGTGGTGTGGTCAGGGTGAAAGCTGGAGGCATGCAGGTAGGAATAGCGGTCAGTAGGTTTCCGGTATAGGGTGGTGTTTATGTGACCATTGTTTATTAGCACTGTAGTGTCCAGGAAGTGGATCTCTTGTGTGGACTGGACCAGGCTGAGGTTGGTGGTGGGATGGAAATTGTTGAAATCATGGTGGAATTCCTCAAGGGCTTCTTTTCCATGGGTCCAGATGATGAAGATGTCATCAATATAGCGCAAGTAGAGTAGGGGCTTTAGGGGACGAGAGCTGAGGAAGCGTTGTTCTAAATCAGCCATAAAAATGTTGGCATACTGTGGGGCCATGCGGGTACCCATAGCAGTGCCGCTGATCTGAAGGTATACATTGTCCCCAAATGTGAAGTAGTTATGGGTAAGGACAAAGTCACAAAGTTCAGCCACCAGGTTAGCCGTGACATTATCGGGGATAGTGCATCTGAGGAAGTGAGCTGTAGCTCACGAAAGCTTATGCTCTAATAAATTGGTTAGTCTCTAAGGTGCCACAAGTCCTCCTTTTCTTTTTGCGAATACAGACTAACACGGCTGCTACTCTGAAACCATCCATTACATCAAGATTTAGTGCTGCCTGGGCTGGTGGTTTTTTGTGATGGGAATAACTCTCCACTGAGAGCTGGACTGAGACCCACAAAACCATCACAGCCACTTCACTGAAGTACCATGCAATGGAAATACTGCGCTGGTTCCTGCTGATGTGGGCTGGATTCAAACTGGTGACCCAGAGGAGGCTGGATTTTTATGGCACGCGGGGTGTACAGAAATCTCCACGACAGCCTTTAGCACAGAGATATTATGTTACCACCTCATGCTGCTGCCCTCATTGGGCAACCCCAGAGCTGTTGACCTCCCTGTTTATTATTAATTGGATTACAGCAGCAGCTAGAGGCTCCAACTGAGATCAGGGGCCGGTGACCCCAAGCCCTGTATTATTCATAATGAGAAACTGTCCTTGCCATGAAGAGTTTACAGTGTGAATAGACAAAAGGCAGGAAGGGAAACTGCGGCCCAAAGCTCGCCCAAGGTCACACAGCAGGTCAGTTGCAGAGCTGGAATAGAATACAGCTCCCCTGATCCCTAGGGCAGTACCATACCTACTAGACCTGGGCACTCCTGGCTCGCCCCTCCTTTAAATCTCTCTCCTGCATACTTTCTCCTCCTTGTAATGTTGCCAAACAAGGACCCTCGGCTGTCTCTGATTTGTGTGGCTTCTTGATGCTAAGTCACTGGTTCTCCTGAAGTTATAGCTCCTAGTTTTCTTCTATTAAGCAAAATTCAGGAACAAATGAAAAGGTCTGTTTAAAGTGATGGTTAATTTGGTTATTTGGAATTGTTTTGCTTGATTGCAGGGGTGCTGGAACAATTTTTACGGGGGTGGGGGGAGGCTGAGAGCCACTGAACCAAACTGTAAGTCCTGTATATAATGGAAACCACTTCAGGTCAGGGGGTGCTGCAGTAGCCCCAGCACCCCTAGTAGGGATAGCTCCGTGGTTTGAGCATTGGCCTGCTAAACCCAGGGTTGTGAGTTCAATCCTTGAGGGGGCCATTTAGGGATCTGGGGCAAAAATTGGGGATTGGCCCTGCTTTGAGCAGGGGGTTGGACTAGATGATCTCCTGAGGTCCCTTCCAACCCTGATATTCTATGATTCTATGATTCCAGTGAGATTGTGAAATAATTGCTCCAAGCTTCTAATAAATGCTCCTTGAAGGGACTTTGGGCAAAATCCTCAGCTGGTGTAAACTAGCCTCGTTCCCTTGAAATCAGTGTAACCGCAGTGATCTACACCCGCCCAGAGGAGCTGGCTCTCAAGGCAGTGGAATCCCTTATACAGCTGCTGAATTCTCAGGGTTCGCCAACAGATGGCAATACCGCTGGGCTAAGCTCGCAGGAGGCCGCTGGAGCGTGCAATACTCAGCGTTGCCTGTTTTATCAAGGACTGGGCCTGCATGGCAGTGCAGAGAGGCGGCCTCCCTAAAGCAGCGATTTCCTCACAGCAGCAGCTTGGTTACGGCCTCGGCAATGTACGTGCACAGCGGAGGATGCCTCCCGTGTGTGTATTTTTAAAGGCGGCAGCAGATGGGAAACCTTGGCCGTCGCAGGCTGAACTCGCTGGCGGAGCTGGCTCACGCTGCAGCTCAGGGGGGCTGGAACAATATTTATAGTCGGGGGGGGACTGAGAGCCGCTGAACCAAACCATAAGCCCTGGATATAACAGAGACCGCGTCAAGCCAGGGGGGTGCGGCAGCACCACTGATCCCAGCAGCTCCTGCAGCTACCTCCAGGTGGGAGCTGGGGATCTTCCCAAGTCCACCCCCTCGATTTCAGTGGACTATTACTGGCTGACCACAGCACAGCCAGGGGAGGGGCAGGAGAACCAGCAATGAAGCATAAATTATGCTGACATAAACTGTAGTGTAAACATCACCTCGTCACCATCCCTCTGGCAGGGAACTCTCTCCAATGGGCAGCTTTAGCCTTGGGCCCCAGCCTCAGCCTGCTGCTCTTTGTTTATCGGTCTTACAAAGCCTTCATCATCTTTGAAGTATTTACCATCACCAGCCCCTGGGAGGCAAGGCAGGGCTAGCATCCCACAGTACAGAGAGGAACTGAGACCAGACAGACTGACCCAAGGTCACACAGGGCATCTGGAGCAGAGCAGGGAACTCCAGGCTCGTCTCTGGAGTCCCAAGCCAGCACCCGGACCCCGCAACCATCCCTCCTCTCTTTCAGTGCGGGTTGGTCAGAAGTCGAGCAAAGCACGCAGATTTACTGAGCTGAGGATCTGGCTCATTTACTTTCCCTGCTGACATTTTGGACTCAGTTTCCTTTGTGGGATTTTTTTTTTTTTTTTTTTTTAATTCTTGCCCTTGCCATGTGCACACAGGGGCGTGATCCCGGCCTTACAGAGCTGGAGGGTTAGATAACCGTTCCTGCTGGAAGGGACGATTGTGTCACTGTTTACTTGAACTCCACCCAATCGACACAATTACCAAGCACCATTCTTCTGAGGCCAGCTGTAGGCCATAAAATGGGAGTTTGCTGGTCCAGGAGGTCAGAGACACACTACAGCTCAATTAAGAAAAAGGAGCTGGACAATTTTACTTCCAATAACAACATTGTGATATATGTAGCTTGGTCCAGTTTCATGCTTCAGGGCATCAGCTGGTCACTGCAGGAGGCAAGAAGGAATCTTTTCCCCATATGCAGGTTTGCATAATTGGCCAG
Organism: Lepidochelys olivacea; assembly: GCF_965140295.1. NCBI lineage: Eukaryota > Metazoa > Chordata > Testudines > Cheloniidae > Lepidochelys > Lepidochelys olivacea. Next base: position 16,214,188 of record NC_140437.1, on the reverse strand, counting down.
ATGCATTATGGGTTTTTCCTTCCTTTGAAGCATCAGGATTAGTCACTTGCAAAGGCAGGACTTGGGACCGTATGGGCCTATGGTCTGACCTAGTCTAGCCTGGATGCTCCTCTGACATTGTTACCCCGAAACTCCACAGACTTAATGGAGTTACTCCTGAGTTACACCAGCATGAAAGAGAGCAGACTCAGGCCCTTTGTTCATGTGTCTTTTTCGGTATAGCCTCAATTATATTGTCTGAAGCTCCTCCCCCAACCTTTGTTGCTTTGCAAACTCTCCTGTTCCTGCCCTACTACACCCCCTGCCGTGGCTAATCGGCTTGATTTGCTTATTTCACTAGCTGAGGATCCCACCCAGACCTAACCCCCCAATTCTTTGTTCAGGGAGCAGGCTGGAAACCGCATGAGATTAGACCACAATCTTCCGTCAGGAAGCTATGTGGTTAGAACTGGGGACTAGGACAGGGACACAGGACTCCTGGGTTCTATTGCTGACTTTGAGAGCAGGCCTGAGAATCAGGACTCCTGGGTTCAGATTCTAACTCTGGGGAGGGGAGTGGGGTCTTATGGTTACAGCAGGGGACTGGGAGTCAGGGTTCCTGAGTTCTAGTCCCATCTGTGAGGAGAGGTGTGGGGGCTAGTGGTTAGAATAGGAGGTTGGGTGTCAGGACTCCTGGGTTCTACCCCTGATTTGGGGCAGAGAGTGTGGTTAGAGCCGTGGGAAAGAGGGAGCCAGAGCTCCGGGATTCTGTTCCTGGCTTGGGTAGGGAATGTGGGTCTAGAGGTTAGAGCAGAGGGCCTAGGCACTGGATTCTGCTTAGAGCTGGTAGAAATCTTCTCAGAGGAATTCCAAGAGCTTGAAATGTTGCCATTTGTTTTTTTTTTTTGCTTTTTATCACAAATCAGCAGAAAGGCTCCGATTTTGTGTGAAAGACCCCCGCCTTTCCCGGCTCAATTATTTATTGGCTGGGAGTATCTCTGCTCTGAAAGCAAGAACAGTGCATGAATGAAAACAGACCTGGTGCTAGAACAAAGGGGATGGTGCAGGAGAGGAGGATGGGTTTGCAGCAGAGCGGGGGGGGGGGGGGGGGAAGCACTAGCTTGCTCAAAGACAGGGATGCCTGATTGTTCTTTTGTGGGGGCGGGAGGGAGCTCCCAGTGGAGTTTGCCCTGTTGGGTAGGAGACACACACATACGCAGAATCTATTTTTATCCCTTCTCCTGCCTGAGCGAGCAGAATCCCTCTGCACTGTGACATCTAATTTAGCAGCTTCCCCGCATCCCACTGGCTCTGCACGGGAGTGGGAAACTCAATGCGGCAGCTATTTTTAAATCCCATAAATATTAATCCCCTTCAGTCATTTATCAGGCAGCCTGTCTCAGCTGCCTGTGTGTGAAAGCACCAGGAGTCTCTCTTTCTCTCTGTGTATATGTATGCTGGGCAATCTGCTAGCACTTGCCATGAGACGAAACAGCACCTTCCTCCAGATGTACCCCACACCTGCAACCGCATGCCAGGGATCCACAGGTGTTGGGGTTCAGGGAAAGGAAGGAGAATTTTTTTAATCTCCTGAGGGGTGGGGAAGAAGGGCCCTCATTTCCCCCCCACTTTAGCCATCCCCCACTCTTCTTCCTTCACGTCAAGGGGTTGGGTGGGGATGGAGGTGAAGATTGGGTGTGGGGGTTGTTCTATCAGAGAGGTACCATAACAGCACCCACATAGTGGAAGCAAAGAGCACGGATTCTGAGCGGGACGCACAGCTGATTAAATTGGCACTGCTCCATGGACTTCAGTGCAGCTGGGTTGTTTTACACCAGCTAAGGAGGAGGCCCTGGGTAAAGACGTCCCGATTTATTGCAAAGACCTTGAGCCTCGTTGTGTTGGGGCAATAGGGAGGGGTCGTGGCTCTTGGGAGATGGGAAAATAGATTCTACACATCAATTGGTTTCCTTTGTTTGTTACATTTTGCTCTGTTTTCTTCCCCTTATATAGTGCATCGAAAACCTCCCTGCCCCAAGGTCTCACTGAGGCTGGGAGCTTTGTCAGATTCCTTGCAGGATTAGACGTTTCTATGGAGAATAAGAACATCTACAGTGAAATACAAGAAATGTATAAGGAAAATAAACTCTCCTGCTTCAGGGTGTCAGCCCAACCACCAACTGCATGGGGTCAGGAAGGCACTTCACCCCTGGCCAGGGTAGTCCATAAATGTCTTCTAGAGGGCAACTGCTGAAGCATCTAGTACAGGTGGCTGTTGGAGACCGGAGGCCAGAAGAGATGGGCTGGATAAGGCTCTGGAGTGGGAGGAGGTGCCAGAGCAGAGAAAATAATATGTTGCTCTTTGTTATTTGTGTTGTGGTAGGTCCAGGAGCCCAGTTGTGGCCCAGGACCCCGCTGGGCTGGGTGCTGTACAAAACACAACAAACAGACCGTCCCCGCCCCAACCCACTGACAATCCAAAGCCCTTTAGAGTCCCCGGGGAGCCTTTCTGCTGACTCCAGTGAGCGGTAGCTGACTCCACGTGTGACTCTAAAGCACTTAGCCAGCTGGCTTGGCCCCAAAGGGCCTCGGCCCCTTCCCAGCGTGCTTTGCATCGCTGGCTCTGCGGACTCAGCAAAGTGGAATGAGGTCAGTGGCTCATGCTGGGGACAGCAGCTTTCTGGAAGTGAAGGGTGACAACCGAGTGTCCCAGGTCTTCCTAGGGAGGGGTCCTGGCTCTGCTAATGAGCGTCTCAGGTACATCCAAGCTACTGACCGCACAGAGCAGCAGCGACTCCTAACAATGCATCGGGGGATGAGAGATGAGGACCTCATGCCACCTCCCAATTCCATGGGCCAGATCCTCCACTGGTGTAAACCAGGGCATCCCTAGCGGCTTCAGTGGAGCTCTCCTGCTTTACACCAGCTGATGGCCTTGCCCCATGCTCCTCTTCCCCCGCCCTCACTCAGAAGCATTCCCTTTCTTGCTTCCTTGCTTGCGATCCTTCCCAAGTGGCCATACTTCCCCATGTCCCCACCCCCACCTCCTCCCCAGAGGTTGCTACTTCTGCTGCTGCTTGCAGTCTGGGTCAATCGGTTGCTATATTTAACTGCGGCACTTCAGCGAGAAGTCTCGTCGTCCGCTATTTTTAACCCGCTGCGGCCCCGTTTCTGTGCTGAGCGAGGATCCGCGCTACTGGGAAAGGTCTGTGCTGGGATTGTACCGCACTGCAGGCTCACGCCGGGGGCTGATTTATCTTCTGGCAGCTGCTGGGGGCTTCGTGGAGCCCGTAACGAGGCTGCCAAGTGGCCATCGAGGAAAATAAATAACTGTAATGAACTGTGACGCAGGGGAGTGAAAGCCCTTGGCACTAACAGGGCCATGCCGATGTACCGCAATGGCTAGTGCTCTCCAGGCAGGCTGGCTCCATGGCCTCAGAAAGCCGGTGCTCCATGCTGCCACGCAGGACCCCTGGGTTCCGTGTTATTGTTCCTCCCTGTGCAGGGGTAACAGTGCGACTGAGGCCTCACTGAGAGGGCAGGAAGATGCTCTTGCTTGGCCGCTCTGTCTGGGGGGCAAGGCAGGAGCAGTGCTCCTGGGATGGAGCAGGAGAGAGAGGACAAACCCTCTGTTCAGGGCCAGGCAGGGCTCTGGTCAGGATCCATTGCACTCAGCTTGAGGAGGGCCGGCCAGCCCAGAGCCCTCGCTCCCTGCCCTGCAGCATCCTGAATCGCTGCTGTCTGCCCAGGGCAGAGCAGGGGGATTCCCCACCGGACAGATGTCACCCTGGGAGAGGAACCAGGGCAGCGCTGAACCCTGACCCCCCACCCCCCCAGCCTGCCCATGGCAGAGAAAGCAGCCGGCTCCCCAAGGCCTCCCTCCTTGCCAACTTAGCACTCTGCACTCAATTGCATTAGAAAGCAGCATTAGCTCTGCCTCGCTAAAGCTCTGCCTCGCTAGCTCGCCTGCGCTGGGGTCCAGGCCATCACGCCTTGGGACTCATTTGGTGCGGCTCCTGCTCCCCTTAGCAGCTCTCATTTTGGCTCCTGCTGCCCAGTGGGAACAGAGCCAGGGGCTGGGGGCCGGTTCTTGGGACGGTTTGCTCGTTGCAGGCTGGAGATTAACTTCTGGGTCAGTAACAATGAGGCTGAGGAGGACAAAGGGGAAATTTATGCCACGCATGGCCTGCAGCCAGACCAGCCCTCGCATGCTAAGCTGGGCCGAGCTTGGCCAGCACTTGGATGGGAGCCCTGTGAGGAAATCCCAGCCACCTCCAGGCATGGCATGGGTCTGGCTCTGGATGCTCTTCCCGCGGAGCCCAGTGGGTGCTGTGCTGCTGGAGGTCCCGCCTCTCCAGTATGGTGTTAAATTGCGGACCTGACTACCTGCCCTGGACTGGGGCACTGTCCCCCCCAACCAGGGAGGGGTATGTGCTGCTCCGGTGCTCTGGTCTGATTCCAGCCGGGGTCACTGACATTTTCTCCCATGGTTTCAGCTGGGTATGGGATTCTTCTTTACTTCCTGTTCTAAACAGAAGTCGTGTGGCAGCAGTTGCTGCATTCTGCCCCAGAAGTGGCTGCATTCCAGTGGCAGATCCTTGTATCCTGGTCTGTCTATAACTAGGTATCTCATCTGTCTGTCCCTAGCTCCCTGTGCTGCTCTGTCTTTAGCTATCTATCACAAGTATATTGCACCCATCACCATGGCATCTAGGCTCCCAATTCTCCTAACTGCTCTAGGATCCCATCAGCTATGCAGCTGTCCTTTCCCCTAGGGCACTGAGCTGGATGAACCCTGTTAGCCAGCTGAAATGGAGGGTGTTGCTACCGGGAGCCATTCCCTCTCTCGTCTGGAATGTCACTGGGGGTCAGCGGCCACCAATGGCAACTGAACCAGTCAGCGTTTGGGTGCAGACGGGTGCCTAGCAACAACCAGGTCCCATGGCCACCCTTTGCCTTGGCTCGTTCATTTTGCCGGGGAATAACGAGAAAGATTGAGCCACTTGGTCCTTATATTTAGCAGGGGATTTGGGGCCCAGGGAATTGTTGAGCTCAACTAAGTTGTCTAACGCCATCTCTCTGTCTCCCAGTTGCCCTGTGGGTGATGCTCTGCCCTTGGCCATGTCAGTGTAAAGGGCATGAGCTGTCCTAGCAGTGCCGGTAGGTGGCAGGGAGAAGCCTGCAGCAGTTGGATCTCTGGTGATACAAGATTGATCCTGCAGGTGCCTCGGTGCTGGGGTGAAGCCAGTCTTGGGTGATGGGCCCGGAACGGTCAGCAGGAGGGAAGGCCCCTACGGACCCACGCTTGGGACAGACTCAGAAAGAGCAAGGCAGAGCTGCTCTTTGGAAACAGCAGCATGATGCAGGGAACAAGGCACGGGACTGGGAGTCAGGACACTGGGGTTCTAGTCCCACCTCTGCCACCGACCTTGGGAGAGTCTCTGTGCCTCGGTTTCTCCCTCTGTAAAAGGTGGCTGAAGGCGCTGAGCTCTGCCAGTGACCAGCAGGTCATGCTCCTGTTCTAGGGAATAGCAGCCCGTGCCCTGCTGTGGTTTGACACTGGAGGAAACCCCTTGCCATGTTACATGGGGTGGCACCTCTAGCAGAAACCTACTTCCTTTGCTGCTGACATTAGCAACACCCAGAATTCAAGGTGGGATTTCTGCTTCTAGAATTAATTTTGTGCCTGTTTACAAGACATGGGGGCTGGAAATCCCAGGTGCACCAGAGGATGGAGAGGGGTGGGAGAGGGGCCAGACTCGCCCCTTTTCCCCTGAGCACAGCATCTCAGGGTTGCTAATAAATGAGGAGCAATGAGTTCCCAGCAACCCCGCCCCGCTCCCAGCACCAGCCTCAGGAGCACGATTAAATGAGATGGGTTATTCTCAGCTCCTGCTTGTCTCTCCAGTGGGACATGCTGAAATGTCCCTAAGGCATCTTGCCTGCAGCTAGCTAATACTTCCCAGCAAAGGGGAAATGGAGCCAAAGCCCCTGGCTTTGACTGATCCCCCTGCTCCAGCCCAGAACCTGAAGCTGCTCATATGGCAGACAGTTTTCCTTCTCCAGGATGAGGTGCAGTTGATGGCTCCTTCTAATGGGACACATGACCAGCCTGGATCCGGCCAAGGGCCTGGCTGGTAGTGTCCTGCGTCTAACTGGCCAGGGTCAGCTTTATAGGGAGCTGCATTACACTGTGCAGTAGGGGGTGATGGGATGATCTGCCCCCAGGGACAACTCTCCACAAGTCAAACCTCAACACGGGGGACCTTTCCTGTGGGTCATTAGACAGGAGAGACAAATAAGGAGCATGCAGGGAACATCCCCGTGGGGGGCCAGTGTGGCCAGGACCGCCTTCCTATGCCAGGACTAGGGGCATGAGGACTCAGAATAGCAATAAGAAAGGAGCTCTGGGTCAGGGCCGAGGGGCATCCGTACAGCTGCGTGTGGGGAACTGAGCGAGGTCTGGGCAGTGCCATCCCTTGCGCGGGCACCAACAATGTCCAGTTATTTAACTGAAATGCCTTATTTTGAAGGGAAAAACCCCCAGGGAAGCATCCTTAGGGCTGGACGGGTGCAGCCATCCTGTCCAATTGGCCGTTAGGGCCTCCTGCAGGAATACGGGTGGAGCAGAGAGTCCCTGGAGGAGTCACGAAACCCAGGCCCTGCCTAACCTTGGGCACACGCAGGCTGGGGGTCACTCTGTGTTCGGTGCATTATGCTGCCACAGATGCTGCGGCGGTGGCAGAGGCCTCGCACGAGGCAGCAAGAGGATGGCGCTCGTGGATGCCCACAGGGGAGCCGTTCACTGGCTCCACCGACACAGGCTGCTCCTGCGATCGGGCCGCTTCCCGCTAGCTGCAGACCTGCTTGGCATAAACACTGCTCCTGAATGATGCAAACCCAGCGAGGGAGCGCGGGGAAGGTGATGGCTGGCCGCCTCGCTTAACTGTCAAGGGCAGTGGGGGCTGGAGAGTGGGTCAACATGGAGGCTGCTGCACAACAAGGTCGTTCAACCCCACCCCTTCTCTGGCTGGAACTAAGGGAACACTGGAGGGGCCAGGTGGAAGAATGACCACAGAGGTGCAGTGCCCTGCAACGGATAAAGCAGTGGGTGGGGAGTCAGGACTCCTGGCTATTCCTGGCTCTGCCACCATCCTGCTAGGTGACCTTGGGCAAGTCCCTTCCCTTCTCTGTGCCTGAGTTTCTCCTCCCACCCTCTGTCTCTTTAGACCGTGTCTGTGCAGTGACCAGCCCAACGGGGTCTCTAGCTGCTGCCATAATCACAGTAGGGCAGAGGGTTTGCCAGGGGGTGAGAGAAAGTCTTAATCACAAGAACTCCCCCCAGCCTAGCAGTAAACATGCCCCATTTCCCAGGCAACAGCAGCCCCGTGGCCCCCATGATGAGCTCTCAGCAGGGGAACTCTGGGCATCTCAGAAGCGCACACTTTCGCCCGTTGCCAGGAGACCAGGGATTAGCATGGAGAGATCAAAACCTGTTTGTGCCTACTGAAAGCCATCCCCCCTCCCCACTGCCCTGGAAATGGGCCAAGCCTGCTAAAAATAGCCAGGCTCTCAGTGGGACAGCGGGGAAGAGAGGGAAATCCTAATGAGATTCTGCTGAGGAAACACCTGGGGCTTTAATTGCTCCATTTTTCATCTGTCTAAACAAAAAGAGAGTCGATTTGTATGATCCTGGACCCAGGGCACTGCCTCTCTGCTCTGTATCCCAGGTATGTCCATGTAGACGTACCGGCCTCATTGCTTGTATCCCAGGTACCTCCCCAAAGCACTTTGTTCTGAGGTATTCCTGAGTGGACACTCCACTGCAGGGACCTTTCCCTCCTCCAGCCCTGAAGTCAGGGATATTTTCTGACTCTGAAGCCCCTAAACTCTCTCCCCTCTGTCTTGGCTCATTATCGGCCCACCACAGGTACAAAGCCCTTCTCCTTGGCAGCTCTGGATTCCAGCCTGTTTGCTGACCACATTTTAGAGCAGCGACCTGTTCTGGCCTTCTCCTTTTGGGCTGAGAAATCTAGACCCACCTTCACACCTCAGAGACTGAAGGGTCATTTATTTCTTCCAGGACGGCTTCTTGTGAACATTCCCAAATGCTCTCGGATCACAAGGATCTTAAATGAACAAGGCTCATTAGGGACGAGGAAGAGAGGTTTAAATTGAAACAACCCAGCTGCCAGAGAGACAGGGAGGCTGGAGGGACCTCATCTCCTGGATCTGACCTTTACTACATATGCAGCTGGGGTGTTTTTTTTGGTTTTTTTTGCAAGTGTCAGTTTTTGTTCTTAATTGAGCGAAGATCCAGGCCAGTTGCCTGGTAAATAGCTTATCATTTTAGTAGAGCTAAAGAAAAGGAATATAAATGCACAAAGCTTACAGTGTGCTTTTGGAGTCACACAAAGACAATCTAATTTCTGGGCTTCATTTCACCACCAATCTACAGCGAATGTTCACCATGCCAGGCTGTGTCTAGTGATTATTGAAGGGGTCTGGGAATCAGGACTCCTAATTTCCATTCCTGGCTCTGGACAGGGAGTCACGTCTGGTGGTTGGCCCAAGGGAAATAAGGGTCAGGATTCCTGAGTCCGATCTCTGGCTCTGGAGAGAAGCCATGTCTGGTGGAGGAGTTCCCTATAAGATTCCCGGGCTCTGTTTTCAGCTCTGGGAGGGGAGCTGTTGCTCTGGGCTTTGAAGGGCTTGCCCTATACATTTCGCAGGATGGAATATAACCTGACTGCAGGGACACATGTTTAATTCATTCCCTGATCTGCTTTATTTATAGCACAAAGTGGCCCAGCGACGCATCTAAATCATTCGCCAGTGGCATGGACAGATGGAGGAGCTGGGTTCACACTCCCCGGCAGTGGCATTTCTGACAATGGGCAACGCTTCTGCAATGGGCCCTTTCTCCTTGGCAGAGGGATGAGCAAGAGGCTCTCAGCGGCCTGGCTCCCATCAATGGCTGGCGTTCTCCATGGTTCTGAAAACTGTGGTGCTTCGAGGGTTTGCAAACTCACTGGGGTTCAGGGAGAAAATGCTTTGGGTTAGAATGGACTAGCTCTACGTGAAGCCAGAGGGAGTGTTGTCTAGCAGTTACAGCAGCAAGCGAACCCCTGGGTTCTACTCCCAGTTCTGACACTGTCTCACTTTGGGTGTGTCTACACTGCACACTAAGCTCGGGGTTGTGGGGCTTGGTGTTTCCAAGCCCACGCCTGCGCGTCCGTACGGCATTGTAAACCTGTGTTTACAATGGCTGGACCTGAGTCTCACAGCCGTGCTCACGCATCCACACTGCACTACACAGAACTCCTGACTCGGGTCTGGGGCTTGAGCAGCATCCACACTGCAAAATGACAGGGCTTGCACTTGAGTCAGGATAGAACTCAGGCACTGACTCCCCCCTCCCCCCGAGCAGGGTTCTAGGACCTGGGTCCTTAGTGCTTGCTGACCCAAGTCTGACTGATTTGCATATGGATGGAAGGGGGCTTCAGATCTAGCCTGAGTTAGAGCCCAGGCTTAGTGTGCAGTGAAGCCATTCCCTTTGTGATGTTGAGCAAGTCACATGCCTGCTTGGTGCCTCAGTTTCCCCACCTGTAAAACAGGGTTGACAACACTGCCCTGTCTCTGAAGGGAGTTACTGAATCAGTGTGTGCGAAATGCTCCCAGACCCCGTGTGGGGCTGTGGGAAAGGAAAGTATTTGTCACGACAGTTTCCTATTGAAAAAAGAGACGTCACAACCGAACCTGGGGTGTCACATGATCTGGTGGGATTCACCCTCCCCCGGGCCAAGGCAAGGGATGTCCTTGCCCAAACCATTCCCTGTTCCCTGTGTATTGCTACACAATGCATCCCAAGCCATTGCCTGGACTAGGCATTCTTGGAAGGGATTGTTGATGATGCTATCGTCACTTGTCTGCTGTCTTTGATTATTTGTATTACCATGTCGCCTAGGGGCCCTAGTCATGGAACAGGACCCCGTCATGCAAGGTGCTGTACAAACACAGAACAAACAGCTAGTCCCTACCCCAAAGCGGCTTACAATCTAAACATTAGACCTTATGGCTTTGCGTTCACTGCTCAGATCGGGAAGTTAATTGCCAATACGGGGGAGAATTGCCTAGGGGCCCTAGTCATGGAACAGGACCCCGTTGTGCAAGGTGCTGTACAAACACAGAACAAACACCTGGTCCCTGCCCCAAAGCGGCTTACTATCTAAACATTAGACCTTATGGCTTTGCGTTCACTGCTCAGATCGGGAAGTTAATTGCCAATACAGGGGAGAATTCCCTTGCCAATGCCTAATGGTCTCAGAAGAGCTCACATCTCACTGCTCATACATGCACAAGTATGTGTCATGCTGGCTCCCGTGCTGGAGCCGAGAAAATGCAATGCAAAGGAGCTACCATTCCCCTTCCACTGCTGCATACAAACACTGCTCCTCATGGGCAGCGGGGAGCGGGAGGGGGAGCTGGCCCCTCAAGAGAGTCAGGGCTCAGCCTCACCTGAGCCAGGTGTAGCCCAACTGCCGTGTGAAGGGCATGAGTCCAGGGGCTACGTGATGGGAGCATGTGATTCAGAACCAGCCTGAGACCAGCTAGACAGGGAGATCTGTGGGAGATGGAGTCTGGCCTAATTGTTGGGTTTACGTTGAGCTGTTTTGATCTGGAGAAATCACTCACCCCTGAAGCAAAGGGACTGAAATCCTGCTGTCTGGGGAAATGGCCCAGCTGTCTTACAGCAGCCTCTGATTTACTGGAGAGGCAGTGTAATGAGAAGGATGGTCTCTCAGCTCTATCTTAACTATGACAGGTTTCAGAGTAACAGCCGTGTCAGTCTGTATTCGCAAAAAGAACAGGAGGACTTGTGGCACCTTAGAGACTAACCAATTTATTTGAGCATGAGCTTTCGTGAGCTACAGCTCACTTCATCGGATGAAGTGAGCTGTAGCTCACGAAAGCTCATGCTCAAATAAATTGGTTAGTCTCTAAGGTGCCACAAGTCCTCCTTTTCTTTTTATCTTAACTATGTTTATCCATCAACTACAACAGACCCAATACCACGGACTGTAAAAGAAAATCCCTGTATTACTAGGTGGGTGCACAGGGCCCTGGCTGTATGGTAGGTGACCTGCCACAGACCAATAGCAGGGCCCTAGCCCAAAGAGTCTGCCATGGCACGGCAGAATAGGAGCAATACAATAGAGAGCAAACACGGCAGCCGTGCTGGTGAATAGGGGCTGTATTATCAGCCGGATTTGGATGAACAGAAGCTGCTCTCTGGAAGCAGGTGTATAAGAACAAGGGACACATTCAGAAAAAAATCACTCCCCTCCTTCCCGCACATCCCCATTGTAAAGAGAGCTAAAAGCTCTGAACTCCTCACCCTGCGCTCTATTACACGCTGGAGTTCCAGCCCTGCGCCGGGGGCGGTGGGGGGCTGCACTCCTCCAGGGGAAATGTGCGTCCTGCAGCCACCGTCCCTCCCAGAGTTAGAGAGCCCAGCTGCTGCATTGCCCTGGTAGAGGGTGCAGCATGCATCCCTCCGGCTGGGGTGAGTGTAGGGTGGGCTGCATGGCTCCACCGGTGGTCAGGAGCAGGGCTTCACTCAGAGGTGTCCAGCCACCGAGCAGTGCGCTCCCAGCATTTCCTCCCCATTCTGCATCAGGAAAGGGGTCAGGTGTAATCTGTCCCTCAGGCCTTAGGCAGGGAAAAATCCCACTGAGATCGAAGTACAGAGTTATCACAGAGGACATACAGAGTGAGCCCTGCGTAACAGCTCCGGGATTTGTCCCGGTGCGTTTCAATGCCAGAAAGTTAAACCCCTGTATAAATATGTCTAGGTGGGGTGGGGGGGACTTCAGAAAGCACCCCCCCTTCTTCTAGTGATGAGTGAATTTTAAACCCAGGTTTGGAGACTCGTGGAACACTGTCTCCTCTGTGAGAGGAACCCCTTAGGCCCAGTTTGTCCACACTGTACTATTGCTACCCAGCGCAGGGGATCAGGGACCATCCAGGTATGTCCTCACTCTGCTCCCTACAACGGTCAGTCAAATCCAAAGCTAGAAGGAGCTGTCCCAGGGATCGCAGCTGACAGATGCAATCACAGCGTCGGATCTTATCATGTCCCCCCAGCATCTGACTCGTCCTCTGTGCCTGCCCCCTGAACAGAACGGAAATAAGGATGCACTGGGTAGTCTGTATGGTGATACGGTTATGGGAACACATGACCCCTGGTCTGCAGTGTAATTTAAATCGACAAGCCCAGTGCTGTAATAAAGGCTGATGGCAGTGAGCGCTCCTTCCAGGCCCACACGTCTCCCTCCTCGGTGCCCCCGTCTGAGACTGAGTTTCTGCTGCCCTCAGCAGCCAAAACTCAACCCTCCAGAGCCATTTAATGGCGATGGGCTGGGTCCTTGGCTGGTGTAGATTGGTGCGGTGCTGTTGACTTTGGTGGAGCTGCATGAGTTTACACCAGCTGGGGGTCTGGCCCCTACATGTGTTGTATGCCTATGTACAAAGAGCAAGACATACACATTCAGTTCTAATGCCTCTCTCATGGGAGATGAAGGAAAACAACCAAGAACCCAGGTAAAGTCTCCAGGCAGGAGCACTGTAACAGGGGGCAGCGGCTGGAAGCCAGGGAGAGATCTGAGGGGTGGAGGTTCTCAGTCTTTTGCATATTAGGATCTCCCCCTTTCCCCCAGTAGCTGGGATCCCCAGCCTATTAACAATCTGGGACCCACATAGGGGTTGTCTCTCCTTGACACGTTTAACCTTCCTGGGCTTAGAACCCATGATTTAGACGTTAGAGGGAATAGCTGCATATGCTGAAATGCGCAGCTCATCCTTATCCAGTCCTAAGAGACAGCCCTTGATTATCCCCCCAAAGGTATCGGGCTAAATTTATTCCTGGCACGTAACGCCATTGAAATCCATGTGGATTCAGATCCATTTGACCCAGTTTTGCCCACTCCTTGGGCGTACTCATAGAAGTGACGACTTGTTCCTGGAAAGTGAATGATTGGGGGTGAGTAGGAGCAGTTTATTCACTCAAGGTCATCAGTTAGGGTGTCACATGACCCAGATGTCATCCAGCTGCTCTCATAGAATATCAGGGCTGGAAGGGACCTCAGGAGGTATCTAGTCCAACCCCCTGCTCAAAGCAGGACCAATCCCCAGTTTTTACCCTAGATCCCTAAATGGCCCCCTCAAGGATTGAACTCACAACCGTGGGTTTAGCAGGCCAATGCTCAAACCACTGAGCTATCCGATGAGGGAGCAGAAGCATTGCCACATGACTCAGCTGCGGTGCACTGCAAACCGGCCATCATCAAATCAGGGCTGGCACCAAACAGTTTGTGGGAGACCCTGGAGCTGGAGCTGATTTGTGACAATTATTCATTAGAAAAAGTGACCAGTGAATAGCTGTGATCCGCGCACAAGAGCTGAACACGACCTCATTTCCACCAGCACTAACACTGAGCTATTCCTTCCTATTGCCTGTTTCCACTGGCGTAATTTACTGAGTGTTTAGGAGCAAGCAAAGGAAGGCAATAAACCAAAGAATGCTTGTGATGATTTTGATTTCCTCTCTGTTTATCACTAGGTTGGCTGATTTTGGGAGGGAGGGGGAGGCTGTTATTATTTCAACCCATTTTGATTTTACCAGCTGGGGGTTTTCTCTGTAGGAGATGTTGCTGTGGCAGGTAGAAAAAGAGAGCAGTAGGGGGAGGGAGGGATGGAAAAGTCTCTGAGAAATCCCTAGGGCAGGAAGGAGTGGTTGTTTTTTTTCTCTTCCAACAAGCAACAAGCAAATGAAACACCTGGACGCCTCACTGTAGAAGTGGGCCCTGAGGTCTCTCTTGAGTGGGACTTGGCATGTGATCCAGGCAGCAGCATCTTGGCTGGTTTTCTGTCTGTCAGCCAGTGGGGCCAGCTCACGAGCCAGTGCATCAAACGAGCTCAGCAATTTGGATATGTGTAAGGGGATGGGAGCGGGACCATTCCGCCGCTTACATATGGAACTGAAAACCTGACCAGAAGTGAAATCTGGGCATGAGGGCTTCAGAATATCTGGCCCGAGGTGCCCAATTTGCCACTGCCCTCCACTTTGCATATTCACATACACCAGTGCAAAGTGGATGCTATATGCTAACAATCTGACTAGGTATCATTTTAGATGCCCTTCACCCTGGTGTACATGGTAACATGAGGGGCAGAACATTGGAGAACTGGGCCCCCGACAATTTGGGCTGTGGACTGCTTCAGTGCTGCCTTGTGGTGCTGGGGGAACCAATCCATCTCTCTCTCCACCTAGAGATATGCTGTCTCCATCCCTTCCCTGCAAGCAGGCTGTGGGGCCTAGCTGGACCAAAACTTTGGCAACTGACCACTCAGGTCCCGATTCAGCAAAGCACTTGAGTGTGTGTTACAATTCCCATTGAAAGCCTTAAGCTGACTCTCAAATCATGGAGCATCCTATGATTTCTACTTGGCAGGGTAATGCTGATGACTTCACTGCATTGACTACATAAGAACACAAGAAAGGCCACACTGGGTCAGACCAAAGATCCACCTAGCCCAGTGTCCTGTCTTCCAGCAGTGGCCAGTGCCAGGTGTCCCAGAGAGAATGAACAGAACAGGGACTCGCCCAGTGATCCATCCCCTGTCGCCCATTCCCGGCTTCTGGGAAGCCTAGCTCTGAATCCTAAATCACCTGGTGTTTGGCTGAAGACAAAGCCCAGGTTTGTGGGAAAGCTTCTAGGGTCAGATTTGGAGGTCCCCAAAGATGCAGACAGGCAGTTTGAAAATCCCACTTAGATACTTGTCTGCTAAGGCTGTAGAGCAGACTCATTAATCTCTAAGTGGTCTCAATGCCACTAGACCTGTCTGCATCTTTAGGGCACCTAAAAATAGTTTAAAAATCCGGCCTGTGGAGCATAGTGTGATGGCCAAGTCCGTCTTTCTGCCCTGGCTTTCTGTTTCTCTCCACTGCCTGGCTCCTTCCCTTCGCTGTAATTAAGCAGATAGGTTCATCTTCATTTGCTTTTCCTCTTTGGAGCTGCAGCTACCTGACACCTCTCAGACTCTGCCAGCTACTCAGAGCCCGGCACATCGCTGTACCGACCCTGCTCCGGTGGCCTGGAGGGGCTTGGGTTTCTTGCCGAGTAAATGATACTTGAACTCCAAGCTGCTGGAGGGGGAAAGGGTTACTGATCAGTTTCACAGCTTCACAGGTTAGAGACCAGGGAATGGAGCCTGAAAGGGGCCTGGAGCAAACAAGCAAATGCATGTTCTGGCTCTTGATCCTGTTACAGTGCAGCAGAGAAAGTCTCCTCTTTCCCTACAACAGGTATTCCAGTCGTGTTCCCACAGAGCTCTGCCAACACCCCTCAATCCTGCCCCATAGCCCCTCTTGCTCTCCCAGCCCCAGGCTCCTGCCCCACAGCCCCCCCGCCCACTCTCTCACCCCTGGGAGCTCCCCCACTCCACAGTTCTGTCCACATCCCTCAGTCTGGACCTCTACAAACAAACCAAACCAACAAAAATGATATTTTATATACTAGGGCAAAATAACATCAAAGATCATGATGCTGCAGGAATTATTGACCCGTGAATGTCCAGGCTGCCTGTTAAGATTTAACGCACAAGGGAACAGTGTGGAGCTTGCTTTGAACGTCACATTTCCCTGGGGCTCTCAGGCTGATAAGGCAGGGATCAGACTGCTAGGGCAGAGTGGGGGGACTGTATGAGGGGCTCAGCCAGTCTCTCATGGTCCCCCTGGACACCAAAAGGCCTCTCCCTGCAGTAGCAGCTGGCCAGGGAGTTGTGCTCGGGGATGGGCTGTGAGTTGGGAAGTGGACCCTAAGGATGAATGCTCTCCCACACAGAGCAGTCACACTCTATAGCTTTCAATGGGGAGCCCAGGCTTGTGCTCTGCAGATGGATGGCTGTTCCCAGCAGAATGGGCTGCACCCTCTGGGGCAGGATTAGGCTCCTTTACTGCCCTCACTTCGGCACACCTTGGGGTGTCCTTGGCAGTTTGGAAGGGACTGGGAGTGGGGTGTCTTCAGTTCAAGTAAACAACTCTGCATCCAGCTCCTTGAGGCTCCTGTGAACCCCCAGCCAATGTTCTGAGGCCTGGAGGCTGCAAAAGAGAAGTGGGGAGGATGCTAACCAGGGTAGGGGGGTCCAAGGCCATCCGTGTGGGCAATGGGGCAGTGTCAGGCACGCAGCAAAGCTACGAGCTCAGCAAAGCAGAGCTCCCTGGGCACCTGAGTTCTTGCAAAATGCTCCCCTCCATGTGTAAACCTTGCTGCTGCCTTCGCTGGAGTGCGGATAAAACCTTCCCACCCCAGCTCTTTCCTCACCCTGACTGGCACGAGGCTGCCAAGGCCATGATTCCCACGGACATTGCAGGGCGGAGGACCACATGAGCTGCCCCTGCCAGCGGGCGCTCAGGGCCTCGCTTTTACGTCAGGCTGCTCTAAGCCCCTTCTTCCATAAGGGGCACTCCTCCACCCTGCTGCCAAAACCTGCCCCCATGCCAGGGGTAGCGCGGCGGGAGGCCCCCTGCTTCTAGGCCCCCAGCCTGGGCATTGCCAGTGAGGTGCCCGCCAGCTGGTGAGCACACACGAAGCTGCTGTCACCCCTCAGTGGAAGGCACCTCAGCCGCCCCAATGGGTGCCTTGTGCTACCTGAGAGCCAGCAGCAGGACCCAACAGGCTGGAACTAGGAGTCCGGATCTCTTCAGCTGCGCTGATGGGAACTGACCCCGCTGCCCGGTGCATGAGGCCAGCTCCATGCCCAGCCAAGAGGAAACAATCAGGGAGAGGCCCCAGCTGGGGAGGCTTCATGTCAGTGAGATTAGGAGCTACCCTGCTGGCCTGGAGCCAGGTAAATACCGTAAGTGCTTTGCATTCAGTGGGGTTAGACTCAGGGTGAATTTGGTCCCAAGGGAGGCAGTGGCGTGGTGAGTAACTCAGGGTGGAAGCTTATCTGTGTGCTTTGCTGGAAGCAGGGTGGGGTTATTTTAACTCAGTGCTTGCAGCGTAAGAGGGGACGCTGATTTCTGCTGATAGCAGGAGCTGCTGAGCTCACTTCTCCTTCTCTAGGGCTCTCTGTCTGGGTCTTAAGCAACTTCCCACCCCACCACAGGGCGAAGGGCGGGAAGGCGGGAAACGACAAGCTGTGGCTGGAGAGTTTAAAGCAGACACCATCACCATTTTAGAGACAATCAGAGCTCAGATAGTGAGAAAGGAAAGTCTGCATCTCGTACAGCTCCAAGCACTCTGCCAGCACGTCACAATCCATCTCTAGTAAGCGAGAGATACGGGCTCGGTTAAAGGATGTTCAAAACAGAATGCAGGTCCCAATATGTCGCCAGCAGGTGGCTCAGCAGGGAGTGCTGTCAAGTCACTGCTTGGCGTAATGCCCTGAGCAGGGCGGCCAGGCCAGGGCGTCTGGGCTGTGTCTGTGCAGGCTGTGAAGCCCGTGCAGCAAAGCGGCTGTACAAAGCGGCCCCCAGGATCCTCTCTCTGTGTTTGAACCTATCTAGGCCTTTGTCTACACTGTGGTTTTAACCTGCACTGTAGACACAACTGAACCGGCTGCACCTTTCAGCAGTGCAAAGCATGGCTATAAATCAGCGGTATGGGAGCTAAAATCTCAGCATAGACAAGGGGTAACTCACATTTCCAAAAAGCTTTTAGTTCTGATTTGCTGGGGCGGGTGGTGGCAGGATTTGTAATATGCCCTTGTGAGTTTCACAGTCTCTGTGTCACACCCCATACTTGGGTTAATAACCACATGTTACCTTTCTGCAGTGACTGGTACCGATGCGTTCCCAGGGAGCCCCGCAAACTCTCATTCATTAGCCTTTGCAGCCCCTCTGCGAGGTGGGTACGATCACCCCACCCCCTTTTACACATGGGAAAATTGAAGCATGGAGAGACAAAATGGCTTCCCTGTAGCCAGAAGTCACTGACTGAGTTGGCACCAGAACCCAGGAGTCTTGACTCCCAATTCTTCTCCCACCCCACTTCTTTCCTAGATCTGGGAATAGAACCCGAGTCCTGGATTCCCCATCTGCCTCCCTAGCTCTCAGCACTAGACCTTCTCAGAGCTGGGAATAGAACCCAGGAGTCCTGACCCCCGATCCCCCGACTCCCAGCAACTGGGTGACCCTCCCTCCCTGCTGCAATGAATGCAGAAGGGGCCTCCAGGACAACTAGAGTAACCGTCGGGGAGAGTGTTACAACATCTGAGAGCAAGTAGGAAAAAGCACCGTGGTGGACTGGGAGCCAGTGTGCAGCCGCAGGTGACGATTCACCTGCCTTTGAGTCAGAGTCTCCTCTGAGGAGCCTGCAGTGGAATAAACAGAGCACACCAGGCCGCCCGTTGCTACGTAGGAGAGCCGCCAGAATCACAGGAACAATGACGGCCTGGAGTCACCACAATGCCACTAATGGGACCGGTAACACCCACCAGACACTGGGAGGCTAATGAGGATAATTAGCCCCATCATTAGATTTGGCTTCCGGTGCTAAATAAAACACCCAGGACTAGGCTGTCAGCATCATTACTGCTTTAATTCTGAGCCCAGAGCAGGCTGCACGCAGGCTTCTTCCGCAGCCGTGCATTTCCTCTGCTGCTTAGGGGTGGGTCTGTTCCCAGGCAGGCTGCTGGGCTCCGTCTGTCTCACCCTGCCTTGTCCTGTCTGCGCGGCAGATCCGCGCCCCCAGGGAAAGAGGAGCCACAAGTGGATGTCACGCTGCAGGTGGGGGTGGCATTGCCAGTGACTTCTCCTCTCTGATGCACCTGGTTCCTGCCAGTGCCCAGGAGCCCAGAGTTTGCCCTCTCCTCTGTGCGATGGCCCCACATCCTTCTTTGGTGCCAATGGGACAGCTGATGTAACAAGTCAGTGCCCACTAGCAACTGCATGGTTCTCACTGTGCCACATCAAGTGACTTCTTAGACCTTCGCGGTAATAGCAAGGCTAGAACTCAGCTCTTCTTGCTCCAAAAGCACAATCCCCTAAAACTAAAGGAAAATCTCTGTTAGCCGTATAGGGCCCATGACACACAGGGGAGAGATTCTGATTCCATCCAGTGAAGGGCAGTGGAGGGACTAATGTTCAGAGGTGCTCAGTGCAATGCAGTTCCCACTGGGTGTATTTAAAATAAAAATGCACTGTCTCTCTTTAGAGTAACAGCCGTGTTAGTCTGTATTCGCAAAAAGAAGAGGAGTACTTGTGGCACCTTAGCGACTAACCAATTTATTTGACCATAAGTTTCCAATGAAGTGAGCTGTAGCTCACGAAAGCTTATGCTCAAATAAGTTGGTTAGTCTCTAAGGTGCCACGACTACTCCTTTTCTTTTTGTCTCTCTAGTTCTCTAGGCAGTCATGTTGCATCATCAGATGGTCCTGGCCACAGGAATTTTTTTTTTTTTTTAGATGAGTCGGGGAGAATGGAAATGCACGTTTAAAATGTTTTTGCTCCCTGCAATGAAAGGCAAATGAAATATTTAAGATCGTCCTTAAACCAAGCCAAGCTCACACAGCTCATCAAATGCTCCTCCCTTGCTCCCAGGAATGGGAAAGGATCTGGACAAGATTAGCAGTGACCGAAGGGAAGTCACTTCAGTGCCTTTCACTCTGAAGTTAAGGGACATCAACTAGCAAAGCAGCCCACAGTGGCTGCAAATTCTGGGTGCTTGTAGTATCCCACATGGCCCTTAATTCCTTCTAATGAGAAGAGAGTTTTCTCCTAAGTCAAAAGGAATGAGAAAAAAATCTGTATATCTGAACTCTAGCAATAACCATAACGTCAGCCCAAAGGTTTGGGGGTAAGTTCCCAGAATCCTTTTTTCACCAGCTAGTAAAAATAATAAAATAATAATAAAAAATAACTCCAAGCAAATAGGTGGGATTTCATAATGATATTGATCAATAATGATCACGCTCAGTACTCAGTTGCAGGATGCAGGGATCTGGGGTGGTACCAGGGATATAACCGGTCACACTGGCACCTAGTCCTAGATGTGCAGACTTTTTTTTTTAAGTCCCACTGGACTCTTGGGAGCTATACGACGTGTTCAGTGCCAGAGATCCATACTGGAGACTACTGATCTACCAGTCTTCCTCCACACCCAGGTCTCCCAGACACCTGGGCCATGTGGCCAAGCAAGTCCAAACTCAGCAGCTTGTGTCAGAGGCTGTCAGCACACCAGGGACTTGAGAACAAAACAAAGGAAGGACCTTCCACATGGAAGATAAAAAACAAACATACAGGCACAGCAGAGGCCCTCGTTAGTGCAAGAGCTTCCCCAAGGGCTGACCCTGCTCACCTGGGTGTGTTTGCCAAACAAGGAATGACACTGAAGGACTAAAAGCAACATGCAGATGGACACAGGCGCAGTCTGCAAGGAGATGCTGGGCATGCATGGAGCAGCAGCTGGCTGCGTCATGGGGTTGTTATTCAGTCAAAGGTTAAGGATCTGCTGCAGCAATGTGGCTATGCGTCACCTGGCAATGGTGCAGAGCTGCCTGTGGGATCACAAAGGAACTGGCAGGTGGGCCTCTCCCTAGATGGAACGATTTCCTTTCTATAGGTCTAACTATTGACCTACCCGCCCACCCCCATGCACATCCCTCTATCCCTCATGCACTCATCACTGTGATATCTGGGCACTTACACAAGTATTTGAAGCAAAATTCAGTCTGAACAATTGCCTTCTCCACTTTCCCTTTGGTTGTGGCATTATTACATCAGCTGGGTCTGCGAACGTGCCTGGCATTTTGTAGTTCTTGTTGTTATCCTTTAGTCCCATGGCTCAGCTCCAGGGAATTATACACTGGACCTTTGCTCCCAACATAGTTATTACAAGAAGACTTTGGCAGAGAAGGAAATGTCTTGTCTGTCTTTCTGAAGGCGGGACAATCTGGGTTTGTTCTGTCTGCTAGCGGAATGGATTTCCATGGCAAGGTGGCCTCTTGATGTGTCCACCCTGCTCCCAGAGCACTGCCCTCAGCTGATGAGATTTGAAGACAGGCTGAGAGTCAATGAAACCAGAGGCAGAGGAGGTCAATGGAGAAGATGTTGCACCAACCAGGGGCCAGGCTGAAGGAAGGCATAGTGTGTGCTAGCTGAGTGTGGCTTATTCATTATGGTAGACTTCTTGCTTATTGTATTAATTGTCCTGGGGTCCAATGCCAGGCAAGCCCTCACAGCACTTGTGAAGGTTATGGTTGTTATGCCCATGGTTTACACCCAGAGAGAAGCTAGCTTAAAAACATAAAAGACTCTTGCTGAAAGGTTGCAACGTAACACCACTTCATTGCTTAGAATTCAGAACAATAACACAAAAGGGACCCAAAACAGAAAGAGACAAAGCAGGCTACTCTTGAAAGCAGAGCGGTACAGCTCACCCCACTGTTCTGTAGACTGGCTATTTGATGACTGACTAATCTTAGTCTTCCTCCAAGCAGGACCAAGAAAACCCTCTGAAATTTGAAGTGACAGCTTACAATTTTAACACAGTTTTAAACACACTTCAATGGTACTGTTATCCCTTTGAGCAGAATGAGGTTTTGCAGGGTTGCTTCCGTTAGGATGAGAAATTGGTAGTATAAGCCTGGTCTCCTCTTGGTGTAATTTACTTATAAAAAACGTACACAAAGTCCTGTTTCCCTGAACACAATAGAAACAAACAGCAGCAGGCGGTTTCCTAGCTCAGACATCCCCAAGTCTGCCCCTCCAGCAATCTCTGTGCCCAAGAAGCTCTGTCTTTCTGCTTCCTCTCAAGGGCACGCTCAGAACTCCTTGTCCATGACTTTCTGCCTCCAGTACGTGCCGATTGCATCCAATATGCTAGTGGCTGTGTTTGCAACTTTGGAAACCCTGCAGTTCACACGGCTTAGCTCTGACCTAGTCTTTGGGCAGTCGGCTCCGTTGTTTGCCACTCTCTTTGCTACATAAAGGGGCTTGATTGCGCCTTCTGTTGATCCTGAAAGGGAGTGCTCGACCACCCACTGGCTTTAATGCGATCTGGTTGGTTTTGGATCCAAGACTCCGCTGACAGCAGCTATTTGCACCTTCCAGCCTCGCACCAACTCCAACGCTTGGCAGAGGGAGGACAGTCTTGTGGTTAAAGCACAGCACAGGCACTCAGGAAACCTGCGTTCATTTCTGGGCTCTGCCCTAGATTTCTTGTGTGACCCTGGTCAAGCCACTTATGGGCTGATTTTCAGAAGTTCTCAGCATTCACCAATGCCCTTGAAGTCTGTGGGAGATGCAAGTACTCAGCACCTTTGAGAATGAGGCCAGTAGTTCTGAGCCCGAGTTCCCCATCTGTACAATGGCGAAAAACAACATTTCTTTTCTCCCACCCTTTGTCAGACTTCTGTGGACAGAGCACTAGGCTGGGACTCAGGTTACCTGGGACTCAGGAGACTCCCAGCCCTCCACTGGCCTGCTGGGTGACCTTGAATAAGTCATTTCCCTGCCCTGTGCCTCACTTTCCCCATCTCTAAAATGGTGATAATGACAACGACCTCCTTTGCAAAGTGCTTGGAGATCTATGGATGAAAAGTGCTGCATAGGAGCTAGGTACAGTATTATCATTATTATGTAGGGCAGGGACTGTCTCTCACTGTGTGTCTCTGCACACCCAGCCTACAGGCCCTCTAGGTGCTACCATAACCCCACCAATAAATAATAAATAGTGGTGAGATGAGGGAATGAGGTGGAAAACCAAGAGAGAAAAGTTTCACGAGATGGAATGGAGTGAGTCCTCAAAGGGCCCCTAAAACAAGGAAGGAATGTTGAACTGAAACCCCTGAAAATAAAATCCTGGCTACCTGGCTTTAAGGAAATAAAATACCTACATTATTTTAGTTATTTATGTTGCAGGAGTGGCCAGGAGCCCCAGTCACAGACCAGTACCCTATTGTGCTAGGTGCTGTACAAACACAGATGAAAAAGACAGTTCCCTGCTGCCCCCAAAGAGTTTACAATGTAAAGATACATTATATGAATCTAAAGCTCTACACGGTAGCTATGTCAGTCAAGGGTGTTAAAGAGGTGTGAGCCTTCCCGGCGTGTGCTCCAAATGTAGACGCAGTTATACCAGCAATCCTGTGCTTTTCCCAATATAGGTTTCAGAGTAACAGCCGCGTTAGTCTGTATTCGCAAAAAGAACAGGGGGACTTGTGGCACCTTAGAGACTAACCAATTTATTTGAGCATAAGCTTTCGTGAGCTACAGCTCACTGCATCCGATGAAGTGAGCTGTAGCTCAGGAAAGCTCATGCTCAAATAAATTGGTTAGTCTCTAAGGTGCCACAAGTCCTCCTTTTCTTTTTCCCAATATAGCTTGTTTCATTCAGTGGTGGTGAAATAAACTACCAGTAAAAGCATCCACACTAGGAGCACCTTACTGATATGGTATACCTAAATACAGATTATCGGTTGGGAAACTTTCCTTTCTTTATTCTAAGAGCAGCTATATCAACACCAATCTGAAGCCAATTAAATCCACCATCCATCTTGGTCTTTCCTGACTTCCCCACTTTAGAAAGGGTTGAAAGCAGATCTCCATAGCTGAATGAGAAAATAAGGAAGCATACAAAGCCTATTCTCTGTACCTTACAACAACTCCCCTGATCTTCAGGGTTACTCTGGATTGCTCTTATAACAGATCTTTTTTTTTTTTTTTAAAGAAATGTTTAACCCACCTAACCCTCTGCTATCTCTGCCTCCAGCCCTCTTTCAAATCATTCGAGGAGAGGTAGCTAAAATCTCCGCCTAATCCATTTGCCAGTATACAGGGGCCAGATACCTGGGTAGATCTCTGAGAAAAGAGGTGTTGAGTTGATTCTGCTAAAATGAAT
The DNA here is from genome assembly GCF_965140295.1 of Lepidochelys olivacea. NCBI lineage: Eukaryota > Metazoa > Chordata > Testudines > Cheloniidae > Lepidochelys > Lepidochelys olivacea. Next base: position 16,190,302 of record NC_140437.1, on the reverse strand, counting down.
CCTGCAGCTACTGCCTGAGTGCTTTGCTTCTCCCAAAACGAATGGGCTTTTCCCTCCCTGGCTGCATGGAGACTCTCTCGCTCGGTCGCTCCAGGCGGAGTTTTCAATCCCCTGAGGACGGATATCATTCTCTGGTGAGGAAAAATCCACCGCTTTCTCTCTCTCTCACACACACACACAGAGTCTCAGACAGATACGCACACACCCCCAGCATCTGGGCACCCGCTTGCTTCCCTCTAGCATCTGTAGCTTTGCCTGCAATTTCTTTATAGAACAGTGCTGAGCCGGAAGGCTATTTTTTATTACGTCTCTCTTTTTTTTTTTTTTTGCACATCTGGCTGCACCTTACAGCCCCCCCCCCACCCCCCCATGCGCTGGAATAGAGACCTATTTCCAAAGATCAGGATCCCCCAGCCCGCTTCCAGTTCAGAGAGGGGTACCGTAAAAACAGGAGCTGCTGTGATGCCTGCTTTTGAAGAAATCGTAGCTGGTTTCTCTCTCTTTCTGTCTCTTTCCCCTCTCCAGTTCCAGGACTTTGAGTAGACGCAGAAAGACGCAACTGACTAAAGGTGAGTCAATTTCACTTACGCGGTTAATGCAATAAGGTAGGAGATGAGGCTTAGGGGGTGCCTCAGACATGCTCAAGCCAAGGAGGAAAGAAAGAATGAGACAACGTTAGATTGGGTCAGGGGAAAAGCCAGATTCTGCTCTGAGTTGCAGGGGTGTAAATCCGGAGTGACTTCACTAACTTCCTATTTACACTGATCAGAATCCGGCCCTGTGATCAGTCATCTGGCAGAACCCCCTAAAGATCTTATTTCACGTGTTGGTATAAAAGGTAAAGCCAAAGAATTAGGTAGGAACCTGCTTGCCTGCTTTGACCTTCTCAGAAGGGTTTGAATATGAGAGGGGGACGGGACGGGGGAGGGGGAGACAGGGAGAAGCATGTTTCAAATCAAAAGCGAAAGGTAAAAAAAAAAGAGAAGCGGGGGGGGGGGGGAGTCTGCTGATTGACGCAAACAAATAGCTGGACTCGGGGGAAGGGAGAAGTTGCGAGTGTGAAGTTTATATCAGCTGCTCCCCGAGTCTCAGTATTCAGAAATGAGATGAAATCTTAGATTACCCAAGAGAGGGGAGCTGAGTGTTGTATGCCCATCCAGACCCGAGGAGGTGCAATTTTAAACATAGCCCAGGTTAACCTGCTGGCGGATTTGCTTTCTCCTCACTGCAGGCAGGGAGGGTTTTTGCTCTGCTGCCCTAACTTTCATTGAGGTGGGGGGAATCCCGTCCATACATTGTCAGGGTTTCTTTCCCCCAGAGCTTCAAGACTCCTCTGTCGTAGGCGCGGAGCAGATCTGACGCCCTCTTCTGGTGACGGGGAAATGGCAAGGTCTTTCCTGAGGAGCTGGCTGGGGAATAGTCAGGGAAGATGAGAGAGTAATTTTCCCCTTGTAATTTCGTTGAAAGGTTGAAAAACCCAGCAAAATCCCCAGCTCACAGAGCTGCGGTGATTTATTCCGGCCCCCCTACCTATGCTAGACCCTCTGAGTACAGAAACACAAGCCCTGCCCGAGAGAATTTGCAGTCTTTTTGTCTCCCTGTCTCCAGAGTAAACGGCCTTGTCAGGGCGCTGTCCCCCGTCAGCTGCATCGTCCATCGAGGCTGCCCACTCCCCCAGTCCTGCTCCATGCGCCGCCGTTGTGTTTTCAGTCTGACTTTAGATGGTAAGTCCCTGGAGGAGCCTCGACTTTCTGCTCCGTGCACATCTAAGGGGGTAATAAATGCGGCTGATCAGATGGTAGGAGTGGGACAGTTTCTTTCTCTCTCCTGTTAGTGGGATTGTCTGCGGGCAAAGATCAGTTTGCTTGAAAGGCAGGAGATGGTGGGGACACACACACACACACACACAACTTCCCTGGTCCATCTCAGGAAATTCAAGAGCAAACTGCCTGATAAAATACATACAGGAGTATTGTTCCCCTTATCCTGCAGCAGCGTTTCTGATCTGCAAGGTGATTTCCACTGAGTATCACTGGGTGGCTGTAGAAAAGCAATCTTCTTCCTGGAAGGCAGTGGAATATTAAGGAAGCAGATATTGCAGTTATATTTGTTTTAAATTAGATAATTCTTTCTTTCTTTCTTTCTTTCTTTCTTTCTTTCTTTCTTTCTTTCTTTCTTTCTTTCTTTCTTTCTTTCTTTCTCAGACAGAGCAGGGTTAATGCAACAGGGATGCATGTCTATTACACTACCCCTTTCTGCCTGTTTTCACTGCTCCCAAAGGGTCTGGGGGGTTTTGGCTTCATTTGAACACACTGGGCAGATTGGGGATTTCAGGAATAATTCACAGGTGCACCTCACTGCTGCAGGGCTTGCTGCTGGAAGTGCAGCGATATGCTTTGCAACTCACTGGAATATATTTCTTGCTTGGTCTTCCTGCTCTGTCTGGCTGAAGGTATCTGTGCTTTGTCTGGCCCCAGCTAAAATACCCCACTGGGTGGCATCTCCGTCTTCTCCCGAAGAAGGCTGGATGTGTCCCCTTCTGAGCCTGTCAATGGTCCTCTGACCACTCGAATGATGCTGAATGCTCCTGTCCCATGCAAACCTAGGAATGAGGGCCAAAGTTAGAGAGGAAGGATGGTGCAGTGGTTCAGATGTTAGCCTAGGACTTTGAAAATCTGCATGCAAGTCCTTGCTCTGCCACAGACTTTCTGTGTGACCTTGGGCAGGTCACTTAGCTTCTATTGGCCTCCATTCTCCCTCTGCAGAATGCAGATAATAGCCCTGCCCTACCTCACAGGGATGTGATGAGACTAAATACATGAAAGATTGTGAGGTGCTGAGACACCATGGTAATGAGGGCCAGAGAAGGCTCTCAGATGCTGTTCCTAGGTTGTTTGGCCAGTCCCAGAGAAGAGGGAGTGGCAGTCATATCATCAGAGAGAATTAAATAGCAACTGGCTAAGTAAGAACTAATATGTCAAGAGATGAGTTTTCAATACACATATTTAAAAACACCTGATTCTGCTTCGTGGCCTCCATCACTGCAAATGGTGTGGGTGCCTTTCTTCAGGGGAGCTGCCATTTTACAGAGGTTTCCCAGCAGGAGCCCCATAAAGCTGCATTGGGAGAACCAAACCCCTCCAAATGGCATGTCCGTGGGGGATGATAATCAACATGCAGGTTTCAGATTCACATTTAAATGTACAGTAACTCCTCACTTAAAGTCGCCCCGGTTAACATTGTTTCATTAGTTTGCTGATCTATTACAGAACATACTCATTTAAAGTTGCACAGTGTTCCGTTATAAGGTTGTTTGGCTTGCCATGCTCTGCTCACCGGGCACTCCTGCCGGAGAGTGGGGTCGGGCTGCGGGGGCTTGCCCCGTTCCACCCACCCAGTGTTCCAGGTGGCGAGCGGGCACGCCCCCCACCCCGCTCCCTGGCTGGGATGCCAGGTGGGCGGAGACGGACAAGCCCCCACACCCCGACCCCACTCCATGGCAAGAGTGCCGGGCGGGCGGAGCCGGGAAAGCCCCGTGCCCTGACCCTGCTACACCCCTGCCTCAACCAAGCTTCACAATCATCATTTATGTGTACAGTATTGTTTGTTTAAAGTTATTTAAAACTTACACTGTATATGTATATAATGTCTTTTGTCTGGCAAAAAAAATTTCCCTTGAACCTAACCCCCCATTTACATGAATTCTTATAGGGAAATTGGATTCGCTTAACAGTGTTTCACTTAAAGTAACATTTTTCAGGAACATAACTACAATGTTATGCGAGGAGTTACTGTATAAGCTGAGAACTGGCGTGGGGTGTGGATGGAAGATACCTAAGTGTTGCCAGTTGATTATTAATCACCATCTCTGCAATCAGGAGGCATTGTACATCCACATAGTGCTGTTTCCTTTAAGGTTGCAGGAATGAAAACTGCGATGAAGTTTTCATTGATCATTGCTTAAAAAAAATCATGCAAGCAAAAAACAATGAAGTAGCATAAAGGTGCATGCAAGTGCTGAATGTCTGCCGCCTACTTTGAGATCCCTTGGGATAAGCTACTCTATAATATCTAGACATTTACATTTCATAGGAGTTTAGAGCTGAGTTGACAGCCCTGGAGACTAGTCATCCAAAGAACAGGAGAAGTCCAGGCAGAGAGTCTGCAAACTTCCACACATGGCCCCATTACTGAGCTGGTGAACTCATCATGTCTATATAATACTTAATCCTGCCTCATTGCAGGGGGCTGGATTAGATAACCTAGTGAGGTCCCTTCCAGTGCTACATTTCTATGATTCTCTGATGGAAGGACCAGCAACACTGACAATTCTGATGATGGGGTTTGCTGTATAGACAACTCTCCAGGCAGAAATTGAGTCGAGAACCCCAACTGGAACAATTCACCAAAGACTGTGGTGGATTCTCCATCACTGGCAATTTTTAAATCAAGACTGGAAGTTTTGCTAAAAGATCTGCTCTCATTCTAACAGGAATTATTCTGGGGGAGTTTTCCGACCTGTGTTATACAGGAGATCAGATTAGATGATCACAGTGCTCCTGTCTGGCCTTAGAATCTCTGAATCTCTACAGTGAAGGGAGTTGTTTGCACAGCCCATTAGTTCCTTGGCGTCCCTCCTGAGGCTGCCAATAAGGGGCCAGTTGCGGTGCTGGTTTTCGTAATGGGGATCCTCTTCCCAACGGGAACTGAGCTTGGAACACCAAGCTGCTTTTGCACGAATCTCTGAGCAGGCAGCAGGGGTTAAGAATCCTCAGTCACTACCAAGCTGGGCTGGATTTGAACCAGTGAACTTCTCTATAGCCCAATCCTGGTTCACCGAGCCATCCAGTACCCTGATAACAGCATGATAACCATAAACTGCTTGGATAGATTCTGTATCTTTTGGGGGAGCCACGCTGCAATTAGCCCTCAATGCGGAAGCAAGTGGGGAGAGGGAGCAGAGCTTCCTGCAAAGTGTGCAGGGGAGTGAGGGCACTTCATTGGTTCATGGCAGGGCTAATCATGAAGAATAAAGGGTGGGAAGGAATGACGTGAGAGTACAGGGCTGGCATCTGGTCTGCAACCTTTCAGGGATCAGAGATACCGTATGTCCCTCACCCCTCCACAAGCCCCTGTCTCCTCTGGAAGTTCCAGATGGATTCTGGTTAATCTGCCAGAATTCTTCCAAGAGTTCTTTAGTAACATGTCTCTTCCTCAGCCCCAGCCCAATACAGCAGGTGGCTTAGAAGCACACCTTGGGTCCTTATCGCACAGGGTAATTTCTCAGCCTTAACACTGCCACTGTCCGCACAAATTCCTTGCTGAATACATCCCTGTCTGTAGCATTTTGTTCCAGCTTGGAAGTCTGGTTTCCATTTGTCTACATGTTTTTGCAGACCGGGTTTCCTCTTGCCATTCTGCTGCTGTAGTTTTTAGCAAAGCCTCTGTAAAAGGCAGCCAGCTATGGGAGCAGCAGGGCACAGATCTTGCGGGGCCTGTATCTGGAAGAGATCAACTCACCAGGCAGCCCACATCAGCTTTTCAAAGCATGCCTGGGAATTGGCATTGGCATTGGCATTAACTGGGAATTGGTCCTGCTTTGAGCAGGGGGTTGGACTAGATGACCTTCTGGGGTCCCTTCCAACCCTGATATTCTATGATTCTATGCCACACCCCCTGCCCCATTTGAACAGTTCCTGGGGCACCCCACCCAATTCAGTGACTATGTGGGCACCCTTTCGTGTATGTTCCTTTAATCATGGGAAGAACCAGGCAAGTTGCTGTCAGGCTAAAAATATGAGGGCTCTTTCTGTGCAGAGTAGAGGCTGGTGTTGACAGGCTGGTAACACACCCGCAGATTTCACAGAGCGACCCTTATCTGCCTTATCCACCCTGGGAACATATTGCAAGCTCTGCTCAAGCAAGTTTCCTTTTTCTGTTTTTGTTTCTCCCTTGCTGACGTTCTTCCCTTCTGGAATAAAGAGCTGGATGGAGAATGCGATTACAGCCCTTCGTGGGGCCACCCAAACTTGGTGACACAGCGGGATGTATTGGCCAAAAGCCAGCCTTCCCAGTGTGTGAACCAGCTGGGTTGGGGTCAATGGCAATCTGGAAGCTAACTTTTGCTAGGACCAGGATCAAAAGCAATGCACCCACCAAAATATTTGCTTATGCTTGCATCTTCCTGGAGAGATGAATGGAAATTGCTTGTTTGAGTTTGTTGGCATTAAAAACCTTGGAAAGGTCAGCTGCAAGCTTCCACAGCAGGGTGATAGCAGCCCTGTAGATGAATCTTTGTATCCCCAAATCAATCTGTAAGAGACCACATAATTAAAGAGCAACAGACAAATCCTGGACAAGTCTGGGGGCCAATTTTGCCTCAAGTATTTCTGCATTCTGGTCCCCTTGTTGTCTCTATTAAGAGGATGTTTGCCTGAACACAGGATTTTGCCCCTGCTGCTGCTGCTTATTCTCCACCAGGAGTCCCAGGGTGAAATCCTGACCCCACTGAAGCCAATGGCAAAAATCACATTGATTTCAGTGCGGTCAGGGTTTTACTCCTGTCTTTGGCTCAGGCTTAATCCTGTAAATTCTTTGAAGCACAGGCAGCTTGCAAAGAGGAGATGTGCATCCACTGGGCTGTGCAAATGTACTCAGCAGGGGGTTAATCCTACCTTGGTGAGGTTTTGCCATTGATTTCAATGGGAAGCATCATCAGCCCCTGTGTGCGTATGCATTCAGTCACCATTGTAGCCTGACCCAAAGTTTGGTATATATCATTGTAATTTGAGGATTAACAGATTCTTGTCCCAAGATCAGGCCCAGTAAGATTATTGTAAAATTATCATCTAGTTTGGGAACCCCGATGTGCACAGGTGCAGCACTCACACTATAGGAACTCTCTTTATATATAAATATACGATTTATTAGTACTTTAGCAAAGTTTTACACACACACAAACGCAACAAAGCAGATAGAGATAATGCAGAAAGTATATTTGGACGGCCACACTTACACCCTGGAATGTTAACCATTATCTTTCTCGTCACCGTCAGCATCCTCATCTTCCCCGGTGGCCATCCTTCTGGCCCCTCCCAAGGTCTACATCTCTCCAGCCTATCTGCGGCCCCTGGGATGTTACTTTTATAGTAGGTTATGCTGACGCTGCCAAGTCCAATGCATATTCAATAGAGGTCCTTATTTGTATTTCCTCCCCTTAAAGTGTCCGTTTTTTATAGGTTAGTACAGGGGTCTCAAACACGCAGCCCGTGGAGTTATTGCTGCGGCCCACCAAGCTCCCTGTGCCCCCCCACGAGTTATTTCTTGCAGCCGCCAAGCTCCCCTCCCCCGCCATCCCCCTTCCCCCCCCCCCAGCACACTGTGTCCCTGCTCCTCTGCCTACCTCGAGGCGCTTCCCTCTGCCAAACAGCTGTTTGGTGGTGCTTAGCGCTTTCCGGGGGGGGGGGAGGAGCAGGGAGCCGCACGCTCAGGGGAGGAGGCGGAGAAGAGGTGGGGCAGGAGCAGGGATTTGGGGAAGGGGTTGGAATAGGGGGAAGGAGAGGGCGGAGTTGGAGTGGGGACTTTGGGGAAAGGGTTGGAATGGGGGCGGGGAAGGGGTGGAGTGGGGGCAGGGCCAGGGGCAGTGGGCCCTCGGGCCAATGTACTAGTCCTCATGTGGCCCTCATGGTGATTTGAGTTTGAGATCCCTGGGTTAGTATAGGTATGATGTTACCCTGTTAGCATACACGTCAACTGGCTGTCATGGCACCTTTGCCGTTGGAGGTTCTGTCTGGAACCTTCCGGATGCTGGCGTCAGCGATGTTCTATGTGTGGCTGATGTCAGTATTCTGGACAAAGTTTCCCCTCTGGCATGCCACTTTCAGTTCTCTATAAAACTTATGAGTTACTTAAGTTTATCTATACCAAAGGTTACAGGCCCCAAGCCTCACACTATCTACTAAAGCCAAATCTTACGGGATAAAAAGCCTGTAGGTTCCTTGCCTTACTACTAAATATAATAAAGCAGAATAACAAAGCAATGAATATAATACAGGTAAGCTGGCCCACGGGGCTACGCCATACAGTACAGTGGAAAGCACTATGCATGTAGGTTCACTAGACTCAGAAGAGGGTGTGCCGGGGGAGCAGACAATGCCTGGGGCAACGGTGTTGAGCCTTTATCCGTATTATGGAAATGAGAAATGCAATAGCCATTTTTTGGCCAAAAAACTGGTGATCTTCCTAGGGCCAGGAAGGAGTACAGCTCAGGAGCACTGGCCTTTCAGGGAGGTAAACAGCCCTAACCTGCCTCTCTCTGCTCCCAGGCATCACCGTCGTTTCCACAGCAACCTGCTGGGATGTCCCAGTTCTGACCTGGTTCAGTGGATAGGGCATGGGACTAGGAGGGCCAGAAGACCTTGGCTTCTAGAGCCAGCTTTTGGTCTTTTGGGGACCAGGACTATTTTTCTGTTGTATGTTTGCACAATGCCTAGCGCAACGGGGTCTGGGCCCCTGACTGGGGCTGCTCAGCACCACGGTAATACACATAAATAATAATAAATATGATCTTGGGCAAGTCGCGTCACTTCTCTGTGCTTCTGTGAGATGGGGATGGGGATACCTGGCTTCCTTTCGTGATGCTCTTGGAGATCTCCAGACAGACGTTTCTGGGTGCGGCTGTTATTCAGGTAAAGTGCTTGGAAATGCTGACCACAGATCAAGGTTTGAGAGCCATTACCCTACCATACATGCACATGCTACTTTTCCAGGGACTCGAGTTTTGGGCCTGGACACATCTGATGTGTCAAGGACAGATCTCCATGTTGGAAGCCATAATTCATCTGTCGTGTAACAGGAAGGGGTGCTTAGTTACTACAGTGGTGGGTGCTATTATGAGACACCAGCTAGAGAGAATAAAGGCCTGGGATCACATAAAAGCCACGTTATTTCTCCCTGTCTAGCATGTTTTATATTTTCCCCTTGCTATCTCTTACTCAGATACGATGAATCCAGTGGACCGCTTGAGAGAGAGAGACAGCTGATAAGCAAGTGGCCACGTGATTATGCAGACACCCCACCATGCCTCTAGTAGACTGGTACCTCCGCCACTCGGTTACCATGTGGCTGCTGCTCCAGAGCTTTGTCCTGATGACCTTTTGTTTCCATCCGGCCACTACCTTTCCTAAAGGCTGCTACCATGCAGAAGAGGACGGTTATAAAACCTTCCGGTGCAGCAAAGCTCAGCTCACAGAGGTCCCTAAGGACATACCCAATGACACTAACAAGCTCTACCTGGATTTCAACCAGATTGCCTTCCTCCCCGTTGACACCTTTCGGAACCTGCCAGTCCTGCTGGAGCTCGATCTGTCTCACAATGCCATTGTCAGGATAGAAAGTGGGGCTTTCCGGGGCTTGTCGGAGCACTTGCATTCCCTGGATTTGTCCTCAAACAAGCTGGTGTCGGTCAATAAGGATGTCTTTAGCAATCTGAAGGCCAAGGTCAATCTCTCCAGCAACCCTTGGCTGTGCGACTGCAGGCTCCAGGAGCTGATCAGGACAGTGGACCTGGTTGCTGGGTCCTCTGGGAGCATCGTCTGTGACTCCTCTACTAAGGAGGAGCATATTGGCAAGCCCTTCCTGCAAGTGGTCACAGACATGGACTTCTGCAGTGTTTACAAAAAGACCACGGACATAGCCATGCTGGTCACCATGTTCGGCTGGTTCGCCATGGTGATCTCCTACCTGGTCTACTATGTCCGGCAGAACCAAGAAGACGCCCGTCGGCACCTTGAGTACCTGAAGTCCTTGCCCAGCAAGCAGAGGAAGTCAGAAGAGTCCTCCACCATCAGCACCGTGGTGTGACTGAAAAACCGCTCCCTCCTGCCGCAACCCCAGCAAACGTAGGACCCCTGGGGGAGTTCATGGAAAGACCCCTGCTGAGTTTCATGGGTATTCAATCAGCTCCATAGACACACAATGGCCAAAGAGGCTGTTAGTTAACAACAACAACAACAACATTAGTTTTGTCCTTTGGAAAATAAACAGATGGTTTCAGGAGACCCAGCCCCGCGTGTTCAGAACAAAACAGGAGCAGGGAAGGCTTGGCCTCTATCCACAATTCTGCAGAACAAGAGCCAACAGGGCTGTGATCCACAGCAATTAGTGAGGGCTCAGTGAAACCACGGGGGATTTGGGCATCTGTTTATTGTGTTGAATAACAGAGGGAAAAGAAAAGAAACCCAGTGTGTCTCCTCAAGCATACAGTAATTACGCAAATGATTCCCCTTTCAGACGTTAAACTTAATTTTAAAAGAATTTTATATACTTTACAGGACTCCATTAAGGTGTTAAAAAAATCAGTGGTTCAGACACTCTCTGTCTACTTCCTTCACTCTCAGGAAGGGATGTTTCCAGCAACCTGGCGATGCCCCAAGAAGACACTGCAGAGTCTCAGAGAACAGTGTTGTACCCTTACTATATAGTCCTCCTGGCTTTTGCGGAATATTGGGAATACTGGGTATCACGTCAAACTAAAGAGATTAAAGCAAATCCCAACTGCTGGAGGGTGGTATGAGCTAACCCCTCATAGGATCTTGAGTTAAAAGTTCTACCCAAAATATCTGCCCCTTCTTCCATCAAAGGGCCAGTAAGGTCAGTGAGAGCTGAAGATGCTCTGCACCTCATAAATTTGGTCCCTAACAAAGATATGAGGCAGAAAGGGATTTTATCATTAGAGATGGATGAGTCTGTTAGGATAAAATAAAATCCATCTCCGTGCCCCTAAAATATCCCCCTCTTTTAGAAACAAATCTGAAATGAGCTTTTTGAGGTTCTGAAATGTTTACTTCACTTCTGCTCGCCGGGACTAGAAAAGTCGAAATGCGAGCCATCCTCAGAGTTTTTCCAGCCACAACAACACATGCTGGGATTCTGCTGAGAGAGCCCTTCCCCTGAGATTGTCCATAGACCTGGAGGGTCCCCCCGGGGTCTCAGTCATAGGTAGGATATAAGATATACACATAGCAGGTCCAGCCGCTAGATGGAGGACTCTGTGAATTGGGAAAGTCGTGCTCCAGTGTGTCTCTCCAGCACTGGAACATGCAAAGGAAGGGACACACCTTCTGGCATGAGAGAATCTTCTCATTTGCAGTAAGGGTTCCAAACCAGAGGTGTGACTAGCATTCAATGGCTGAGCCTCAATCTTACTTCCCTGCCTCAACCACATGAACCGATTTATAATGTATTTGGGGGTAGGGCTCTCTGTAGCTTAAACATTTACAAGTCAGCCTGCTTCGGCCCAAACCACTCAGCTGGCTCAATATGTAGGACCCTTTGGGTCTCCTACTTTCCCAGTGGATACTGGTCATGGCCAGAAGGCATTGCCTTGAAGTGGGGAGTTTCCTCACCATCTTGTATCTAACTGCCTCCAGAAGAGAGGACTTTGGTCATCATGTTTACTTTAGGACTCACAAGTTTGTCGACCTATCACTGTGACATGTTGGGAGAAAAAAGGATGTGATGGGTTAGAGTGAAGCCACAGCTAAGTTTCTTTCTTCTTCTTCTCTTTCTGTCTCTCTCTCTCCTCTGTTGGCAAGTGGCCTCATCCTTCACCCTCACCAAAAACCCCAACATCTCCTCTCTATGTTTCCAGTATTGGGGCATAGAATCCCCCCAGCCCCATGTTCAGAAACAATATTTGAATATCCAATAATTAGAGAGGGGCCTGAACCACTAAATTTTGGAACTTGATTGAACTATCTCCAAGGTTTGGGGGTGTTTGGATCAGAGGTTTTGGGATGACCTTTGATGGAGGACAGCTGCAAAGTCTGAATCAAGATTCATCTGATGTTTAAAGAAATAAAAGCAACCGGAATCAGAATCTTAAAATTTAACAGTTGGATCTACCTCTGGCCCAGGACGAAAAGGCTGCAAAGCTGTTTTGTTTTGTTGCATCCAGTCTAAACGGACTAAAGGTAAATTGCCTGAATCTGTCAAGGTCATCAAAGCTCTTTGAACTCAATCTTTCCTTTGATTTGAGTGGGTTTTGGATCAGGCCCCAAGTCTCTCTCCTTGCTTGTGTAGTTCTGACAGCAACCAACCATTATATTATATTACTATTAGAGATGATCCTACTGCAGAAAAACATGGATTCAAATCCTAGTGATGAACTGACCTCTCACAACATTTTGGGGGTGTTTAGATGTTAGGTCTAGGTTCAGGCCCCTCCCTGACAAGCATGAGACCAAATTATCCAGAATAATCAAAAACAACATTTGAGTAGCGGGGGAGGGGAAGTTGGTGAAATCTCCAAATGATCTGGAAGAGATTTAGAGGTGGGAAGCAGCGAAAGTTCACTTGGTGCTCATGAGAAAATCTGATGTCCCATGCACAAATGCCCTCAGAGCTGCTCAGATATATTCAGAAGTGCCTACTTTCCAAACATCTGCAGGGTTCCTGCATCATGCACAAACACCTTTTGACTCCGTCTGATGCCACTTTTGTGCATTGAAAGTGAAGATCGTTTAACAAGTTTTCCCTTTACAAATCTATCTGATGTGCTGGAAAATGGAAGGCTGAAAGCAGCTAATTCAATGACCTGGGTTGTCCAGATGTCCACATTAAAACCAAACGTGAATTAATGAACTGCATATTTCCCCCCCAGCCATCAACCCCCTGTACCCCTGACATCTATGCTCTGTAACAAAAGCCCAGTAGAATTGTGATCTTCTGGGTTGCCAGGTTTAAAACATGGTGGTCAGGGCACGCTCACTGTGTGGGATTATGTCTTGATAACATCTGACCAAACGATGTGCTTAAATAGTCAGTTCATGTTCTTACTTTATATGAGAATAAAGTTGACTTTTACTTTGGAGTTTGTGTCCCTCCTCTGAACGGTAGGAAATGTTGTTCTCATGGCAATTATTTCACCTCCCCGGCTCGGCCAGGATTAAAGCAAGACATTTCAATGCTTTTGGTGCAGTGTAGACATAATGCTGGGATCATCCCTAAAGGAGAAGACTTTCCGACCCCCCCCCCAAATCTGTCATGGATGGGGAGGAAAGTTGTGGGCTGGAGCTATCCCTAAAATAGCCCTCGGTAGCTGCCTAAGTGGCTTGACCTTTATTTAGCAGAGAAAGAAATAAGAAGAACCCATGGCTGGAAGCAGAAGCCAAACACATTGAAATTAGAAATAAGACAAATTTGGAACAAACTCTCAAGGGAAATGGTGGATTCTCCATCTCTTGAAAGGCCTTCAGATCAAGACCCGATGCCTTTCTGGAAGATGTTTAGCCAAACATAAGTTATTGGGCTCAATACTGGGTGAAATTCTGTAGCCTGTGTTATACAGGTTGTCAGACTAAGTGATCTAATGGTACCTTCTGGTCTTAAACTCTATGAATCTGTGTATCTTACCTCCAATCCTGGTCTCAGCACTTTATTCCTATCAGGATAAAAGCAAAAGGTTCTTATGTTTTAACATCAGTGTCACAGTTTTGGTGACCAGAGGTCATCCCACTACCAACCCTTGAGAGCAAGACATGGTGATGGTGCCATTTACAATTATGATTTCCAGGAAAGAAAAGGCAAGATTTGTTAAATTTGCTTTTGGTGCTATTTCTGTTTTAAAGGAAACAATGAAAATCTGCCTCAGGATGGAAGGAGATTTGGAAGTATGATCTGATCTACTATGGCAACTCCTACATTCCTTTGAGCTTCTCTTCCCAGGGCCACTATCTAACCCCATCCACTTCCTAAGAGGCATTAAAATCCAGTACAGGATTTGCATGTGGCTGGTGAAAAATCCCAGTAAGCAAGCCGTGCAATCACGTCAGACTCTTAAAGGGAATTTTCTCAGTCAGTTCATCTATTTGACATAAATAGTGGAGGAAGTTGGACTGGATTTCTTTATGTCCTCATGGAATCCACTCTGGTTAGAGCCTCTGGGAAGACAAAATCCTGTTGCCCACCTGGAATGTACTTGGTACTGCCCCTATATAGAAAGCTGGGGCAGGAATCTCTAAGCATCCCTTGAAGTTGTTTACTGCCCATGTCTGTAATAACAAATGAGTCACTAATTTTTCGGTGCTCTGGTGACCTGGTGATGGAGATAAGTGGAAACCTTTTCAATTACCTGGTGGTGTGGAAGCCACAGCTGACTTTGTGACCTTAGAATTCACAGCTGATTGGCTTCTTTTTGAAGCTGCTGCTTCAGAGGCATTGTTGACAAAAGAAGGAAAAAAGATGAACAAGTCTACTAAAAGGCCCCGTAGAGATCACAATGATTAACACACCCACAGGATTTCAGGGAGGCTGAACGACAGTCCTTGCTTTTGCCAAATTTTTTTATACACCACTGCATCTTTTGCGACACCATCAGGACCCATGGGCAACTTGCCACGAAGTCAAGAGCAACTCCGTTTACTTGTATATTGACATCATTTTAAGTACCACATATAAAATATATAAAATTATATTTGTTTGCACTTCTATCTTCCTTGGGAGGGCTGAAAAAGAGCTCTGTGGATCACTGTAAAGAATACCTTTCCCTCTAGAGTGACATTTGCCATGTTTCCCTACCATTTAGCTGTTGTTTAGACAAGTCATAACTTCCTAACTTTTAAAATCTTTCCTCACTCAACTTTCCTGATCATTTCTGGGGCTCTTCTCTGAACTCCTTCCATTTTTTTGGGTCAACATTCTATTTGGCACTGAAGTGCCCTAACTGAATACAAAATTGCAGGAACTTTCCCATTTAAAAGCGATCCTCTGAATTAATGCTGGTGTAGGGGATCTTGTTTTGGGTGTGTGGGATAAACATTAAGGATAAACAGACAGGCCAGTCAGCCTCACTTCAGTCCCCGGAAAAATCATGGAGCAGGTCCTCAAAGAATCAATCCTGAAGCACTTACATGAGAGGAAAGTGATCAGGAACAGTCAGCATGGATTCACCAAGGGAAGGTCATGCCTGACTAATCTAATCGCCTTCTATGATGAGATTACTGGTTCTGTGGATGAAGGGAAAGCAGTGGATGTATTGTATCTTGACTTTAGCAAAGCTTTTGACACGGTCTCCCACAGTATTCTTGTCAGCAAGTTAAAGAAGTATGGGCTGGATGAATGCACTATAAGGTGGGTAGAAAGTTGGCTAGATTGTCGGGCTCAACGGGTAGTGATCAATGGCTCCATGTCTAGTTGGCAGCTGGTGTCAAGTGGAGTGCCCCAGGGGTTGGTCCTGGGGCCGGTTTTGTTCAATATCTTTATAAATGATCTGGAGGATGGTGTGGATTGCACTCTCAGCAAATTTGCGGATGATACTAAACTGGGAGGAGTGGTAGATACACTGGAGGGCAGGGATAGGATACAGAGGGACCTAGACAAATTGGAGGATTGGGCCAAAAGAAATCTGATGAGGTTCAATAAGGATAAGTGCAGGGTCCTGCACTTAGGACGGAAGAACCCAATGCACAGCTACAGACTAGGGACGGAATGGCTAGGCAGCAGTTCTGCAGAAAAGGACCTAGGGGTGACAGTGGACGAGAAGCTGGATATGAGTCAGCAGTGTGCCCTTGTTGCCAAGAAGGCCAATGGCATTTTGGGATGTATAAGTAGGGACATAGTGAGCAGATCGAGGGACGTGATCATCCCCCTCTATTCGACATTGGTGAGGCCTCATCTGGAGTACTGTGTCCAGTTTTGGGCCCCACACTACAAGAAGGATGTGGATAAATTGGAAAGAGTCCAGCGAAGGGCAACAAAAATGATTAGGGGTCTGGAACACATGCCTTATGAGGAGAGGCTGAGGGAACTGGGATTGTTTAGTCTGCAGAAGAAAAGAATGAGGGGGGATTTGATAGCTGCTTTCAACTACCTGAGAGGTGGTTCCAGAGAGGATGGTTCTAGACTATTTTCAGTGGTGGAAGAGGACAGGACAAGGAGTAATGGTCTCAAGTTGCAGTGGGGGAGGTTTAGGTTGGATATTAGGAAAAACTTTTTCACTAGGAGGGTGGTGAAACACTGGAATGCGTTGCCTAGAGAGGTGGTGGAATCTCCTTCCTTAGAAGTTTTTAAGGTCAGGCTTGACAAAGCCGTGGCTGGGAAGATTTAATTGGGGATGGGTCCTGCTTTTGAGCAGGGGGTTGGACTAGATGACCTCCTGAGGTCCCTTCCAACCCTGATATTCTATGATTTAGAGGAAGCTCGGAAGAACCTGTTACTGTTTAGAGAGAGCTTAGTAGCATTTATACATGGCCAGTGGTTATTCCAGAGTGTATGCTGCTGTACGATTTGAGGCAGGAGCTTCCCCCCCACTCGTTATGTCCAGAGCCAAAGTCAATGGGAGTCTTTTCATCTGCTTCAATGAAATTTGAATCCAGCCCTGCATGCACAATTGACATGGTGTATTTTGGGTCTGAAGGACTGTACAGTGCAGAAAAGTGGACCATGGGTATGTCTACACAACAAAAATCAAAACAACCCAGAGTCTCAGAGCCCAGGTTTGATGGGGCAACACTCTGTCCCTATTCTCTGATACCCCAGAGACTGTTCAGACCCACTTTCTTTTAGAGTTCAGTTTGTATTTTATTCTAAACCCTTCTACTACCACCAGTATAGTGCAACATCACAGTTTTACATCCATGCATCTTTCACCCCCTTTACTAAGGCCCTGGCAGAAAAGAGCTCTCCCTAGAGACACTCTAGACTCAGCTAGCCCTGTCCTCCCCCCTAACCCTGCCTTCCTGGTTTTTATCAGGTTAGCCAGCTGAGGCCTAATTAGTTCATTACCTCCCCATCCTCTCCTTCTGATTACCTAATTATTCAATCAGCCCTCACTGAGGGAACTAATTGAGGCTACTCTGATTAGAGGGTGAACCCACCTGTCAGGTCTCAGCACTCTGCTACACCAGGGTAACTGACCTGGGCTCCCAGGGCTTCTGCTACAAGGCTAAGAAGAGCAGTGTAGACTTGCGGTGTGCTGGAGCCTGGGTTCTGAAAGCCTGTGACTGAGGTGGGTCTCAGAGCCCAGCTGCTGCCTGAGCGTGGGAATGGCTATGCTGCAATTTTTAACCTCAAAGAACAAACCTGAGTCAGTTGTTCCAGGTTTGGCAACTTGCTTCTGTGTTTTTTTTTTGTTTTTTTTTTGCAGTGTAGATTTACCATATATGGACAGCAGCATTCTCAGTTCCTGCCAGACCTTTGGAAGATAAAGGCCCAAATTCAGAAGATCTGTCCATGTTTTAATAAACCCTCCTTCCATTTATTTAATTTAAAAATAGCAGCTAGAACCCATCCCTGAAGGGATCTAAGGAAGTGCTAGGGGGGTATTGTTAGAGCAGCCACGTGTTCTATACAATATTCTTTTGATTAGCTGGCAAACGAAGACATTTTGCTACTTGTCCTTGAGAGCCAGGGTAAAAGAGAGGGGTGTTTAAATACTATTTTTTTTAAAGTGTTGAACAGCTGGGCAAGTACAGCAGCAGGAAGGAAATAAAAGAGGAAGTGGCCCAAAGAAAGCAGAATAGGCAAGTTCGTGTATCCAAATGTGAGTGTGTAGTCACATTCTGTGTGAGAGAGAGTCTCTGAGCGTATCTGCATAAGTACTGTCTGTCTGTGTCTCCTGAAGTGTGTGCATATGTACTGGTTTCTTGTGTGCGTATGTTGGTGTTGTGCGTTCATGTAAAAGCATGTCCATTGGCTTTTTGGGGGTGTCTGTATGAAATGTATACATTTGGTTCTCTGTTCGCATCCCAGAGTATATTGGTATGAGGGGCGCTGCTATCTGCATTGCTTCTGTTTGCATCTCCATGTCCATCTTGTGTAATGCAGGAGGTCAGATTAGTTGATCATGATGGTACCTTCTGGCTTTTGACTCTCTGTGTAGGTGTTGGGGTTGTACATACAGAACAAGGCTTCCCTATGAGCAGAGAGAGACTTCCTTTGTCTCTATAGCCAGACTGAGCAAAGGGCAGACAGCGATGGTGGTGATGTCAAATCCTCCCTTAGAAAACATTGCCTCTGTCTGTTTCCAATGCCTCCCACAAAGCTGATAACATAACTTTAACATCATAGGCAGGAAAAGCTGGTTAGTTTCCTATGGGGTAGTCCTCATGACATTTAGGGAATGCAAATACCTTATCATTCACGCTGGTGGAGCCCTGCTCCCTGGCCCCAAAACCCTACCTCCCCTACCTTTCTGGATCATTGTTTGCATTCTGTTTTCTGTTAAGAGGATGGAGCTTTTAGAAATAAAATCACCTAATCCCAGGTTGTCACCTAGTGCTGTGGTAATCCTACCTTAGCTTTGAATTAATGAACACACAGCAGTTTAGTTTCTGCAGACAGGAGACCATGCTCGGGATCAGAATAATTCAGGTCACTTAGAGGTTTGAAATTAGATAGGCAGCTCTTGCTGAAGCAGGGGGTGGGAGGGTGAGCCAGCCAGATCAGCAACATTTGTTTAATTTGTTCTAATTGTAATTGGCCTACAACAACTGGAGTGAATAAATCCTATACCGGGGAGGGGAGGCCATAGTTTAGGGGAATCTCCCATGTGTTAGCACCACAGGGTGGCTTGCTTGTTTGGTTATTTTTAGTAGTGCCCTAGCAACTATCACTGCAGTGATGTTGTTCACAGCAGAACTACTGGGCTACAGGAGGGGGGAACGGGGATCCCCATTTTCAAAGGGATTGAGGTGTGTCTTCTGAAGCTGGATGTAAGCGAGCGTTGGACCACAGAGGGGAGCCAGTCTCCGTGACGCTATTCTCCCTCTCTTTGCCTCTAAACATTTATACCATGCTCAGTGCAGTGGGATCTGAACTACCCCCAGACAGACTGTGTGTGTGTATATGTATGTGTGTGTGTGTGTGTGTGTATATATATATATATATATATATTTCCTGGCTTCTTTCTTCAATGACTTTGACTTTGCCTCTGAGCCATTCTCCTCTCAGACTGGTTCCCATAGGCACTGGTGGACCCCAGGGAGGCTGCTGTAAGGTTACAGTCATTCATATTCCCCTCTCAGAAAGTGAGCATGCCAGCTATCACCAGCGCTTCCTCTGTACCGTGCATAGCTTTAGCTGTGGCATCTGTTCAGAACTGTTAACTATAGGCCCAGGAAGCCATTTGTTTTCCCCCTTTGCAATTTGTGTACATAGAGGATTCATTTTGGTTTCAGCCGCATGTGCCCAATCCACTGCATGGCATGACTATTGCACCTGATCGGTACACGAAGGATGGAGAAGGAAAATGGGCCAGATCTTTAAAGGTATGTAGGTCCTAAAGATGCAGATAGGCACCTAATGGGACATTCAAAGCTCCTATGTGCCTAATTCACATTGTAATCAATGGGAGTTAGGCACTGACATGCTTCTGAAAATCCCACTAGGCACCAAATTTTAGATGCTTAAATATCTTTTAAAAATCTCCTAATTGAAACAGATTGG
Organism: Lepidochelys olivacea; assembly: GCF_965140295.1. Taxonomy (NCBI): domain Eukaryota; kingdom Metazoa; phylum Chordata; order Testudines; family Cheloniidae; genus Lepidochelys; species Lepidochelys olivacea. The sequence goes on along the minus strand of NC_140437.1, from coordinate 16,170,859 downwards.
GCTGCAACTCTGCTACCCCCATCAAGGGCTGCAGAGAAGTCAGCAGGTGGTGGGAGAAATTGCACCATGCGAAAGAACTGTTCTTCCAAGCTCAGTTGCGTGACTGCTTCCTTTATTTAGACACTCGCCATCTGAGAACCCTCCCCGCTCTGTCAGAGCTCCGGAGAGGGAATTTTGCAGACGAATCTGCAGAACAGCACCATAACCAAAGACACTCACAGGTCCATTTGTTAATAAGTTAATTTTCCTTTAACTTTCCATCAATAAGTGTGGTTTTTTTGTTTGTTTTTTGGCCCAGTTTCACTTCATTGTTCTTGGCTGCAACCTCTCTCCCCCCCCCACCACTCTAAACAATTCCCTTCTCTCCTTATGGCCTACACCTTTCATATACTCACACATAGTTATAACATGTCCCTTTGGTAGCTCTTTGGCTGAGCAATCCATATTTTATCTTGTTTCTGTTTGATAAGCATTGATTTTTTTTATTTTTTATTTATTTTTTGCTGCAGAGCAGCAGTAAAACAAAGCAGGGGCGTAGTTCAGAGGCCCCTAAGAGGAAGAGATAAGTAGCTAATAAACTGTTGTCTTTACATTACAGGGAAACTTTCATCTTAAGGCCTTTTGCAAACATTAATTCTCATGATATGTGCTTTATAACACTCGTAATCTAAAGCTGAGACTTGTCCAAGAGGTCCATCAATTGCACAGACAGTAAAAGAACACAGGAGTCCTGGTGCACAGTTCCATGCTCTGGCCACTAGACCATATTGTTCTGTGTACCAAAGCATAAACAATCTGTCAAATTTGGTACCAAAGGATGCACAAGGCCAGCAGCTAGGCTAAAGAACACACAGTGTATGTCTGTGCTCCCTCCCTCCTTGGGATTTCATAATTTGGAGGTGTCTACACATAGGAGAAAAACGTCCTTCCTGACCCCTGCAGTGATCAGTCTGCACCCAGTGCAGGGTTGGAAAGACCTTTGGCTGCCAGTAATGGGCAAGCATCTTAAGCTAACACAAGGCATTCTACTAGAGCTAATAGTAGAAGAAGGTGGTGTTGTTGGTGGACAAATCCATAGTCATCGCTACTGGAGTTTGCAGGTGACCTTTCCCAGTCCCACAAAGGGTCAAACTCATGACTGCATATGGAACAACAGCTCCCATTCATGGGAAATTTAGCCTCCTGTATCACATGGCTTGCTCCAGACACAAACATGACATGACTTGTTTTGACGGCCACACTCCTACAGATGATACGCTCCCAGATGGATAGTGGTTGTGTCCTTTCTTATCTACACAAGTTAGCCTCTCTGGCACTTTCCTCTGACCTTTCAGGGATCAGCTGTGGAAGGAGGGGGATGTGTGTATGTGAAGGCACCCATCTGCCATCACTGGCCTGCCCCACTTGGTGCTTATGGAGATGGAGACTTAGAGAAGAAAGGTCTATGAGCCACCTTCTCCCTCTCTGGGTCTTCTGGCACCCATAGCAATGGATGGCACAGAATCTTGGACCAACAAGCTATTTGCTGGGTAATTAGCTTTGGAACAACAAGCTCATGGTCAGACACCGTGGACTCTGCAGAGGTGAATTCCCTGTTGGAATTTTCTAGCTAACAACCAGTTTAATTGGGTCTCAAGTGGGGAAGGAGAGGAACCTTTTTGACAGACCCCAGTCTCTTTCACTTAATGCAGGGGGTGCTGGTAACTTTCCCCTACTGAAGGTAACACTACTAACCAGTAGGGAATCCTATGAGCTGCACCTAATCTATTGTTCCAATGCTTAGAACCTTAGCTCATTGTCTCCTGTTGGAAAGCAAATAGACTTGTTTGATTTTACACTGTCTTCAATAAAAGGGACCCTGTTTTATTCACAGGGCCATCGGTTGTCTATATAAAAGAACAACCGTACTAGCTCATTGATGGAAAAATAAAAGAATCCAGATCCTATAAATAGGATTTATTACCTACGTTAGGGGTGTTAATAAAAAGATATTTGACTTAAGAACAGTCTCATCCATTTCTCCTTCCCAGTCTCCTGTCCAATACTTCCCATGTCTATTTAACTACTCTGTCCTCTCCTCATCTTTGCAGACAATCACCAAAACTCCCCCCCCCCCCCGCAACCCTTAACTCAATTGTGGAGTTCCAAAGGAAATTTGCTAAGTTTCTGAGTCATGTAGCCAATGATTTTAGTTCATTGTTCATTTATTGTGTGATGTTATAATTAACTGACATGTTATGTTATATATATAATCGTATGCTAAATAGAGTTAAATTGAAGGATTATAGAAGTATAAAACTGATCCGTAGTTAGAAGGATAATCATGTATTAGGTATCTAAGTGAAAGTGAGTAGGGTTGAAATGAAAGGCCTGTAGGCTGAGGCCTACAAGAGTTTAGCTTAGCTATTTTAGGCCTTGGAGCTAAGAAATGCTGACATAAGGGACCAAACAATAACCCAGTGCCCTAAGATTACATGAAAAGATGTACCAATGCATCATATTGCGAAAAATTAACAGTAAGAGTAAGATTCCATTTTCTAACACATGCCCTTGCAGGGTGCATGATGCGCATAAATGTTAATGCGATATAGTCAGAATTACATTATAAAAGGGGGTGCCCAGAGCGGGAAAATTGAGCTCCCTATGGGACACTCCAGCAGGAACCATCCCTCTACTGATGATCAATCCATGAGAGACTCATCAGACCCTAACACTATTGTTAAGGATGTGAGTATAACTATATTTGCAACTTGTGCATAGGTTTGTATAGAATTTCTATATGCTTGGGTAATCATAACTTTAATTGTAATTTTAATAAAACTTGTAAAATAGATACCTTGTACTTATGAATGTATGTGTGGTCACCACCTTTGCTCTTTATCTGTTCTTACAGACTCTAAATCTAAAGCAAGTAGCAGAGGTGATTTTCACTCTGTTAAGCTTGAAACTATAAGTGACCAGAGCTGAGCCCACAGGGGTGCAATACCACATTACAAAATTCACTTTAAACAAAAATAAAAGGCTACAGTCATGTGAAGAAAATAACAAGTGAAGCAATCCACTGCCAGTGAACTACTTCCCTTTGTGGGTAAGCACAGCCTAGAACTTAAAGCAAGTCACTGCTTAGTGATTTCAAGTTCAGTGGCAGAAGTTCGCTGGTGGGAACGTATTGTACGGTCTGGTGCCATCCTATGTCTCCTCTCCTCACAATTAAAACAACTGGGAACTTTCTCCACACACAGGACAAGTGAGGCGTGAGAGTCCAGGTATGTCTGTTTTTTTAAACTTGCTGACAGAAATCTCCTTTTCATTCCCATTTTCAATATCTGTTCTTTCAGTCCTGGGACTCTTATCCACCTCTGCCAATGCATCTCGGTCCTGACTCCTTCCCGCACTTCACCCTGCTATTGCAGCCCTGGGCTCTCTGCACAGATCTCTGCTGGTGCACCTCAGTCCTTCCTGACCCACCTGTTCCTTGCTATTCCAGTCCTGGGCCCCCTACATACAGCCCTACCAATGCATCTCAATCCTGACCTGCAGCCCCTTGCTATTCCAGCTCTGGGGCCTGCTCCTGTATCAGTGTGCCTTGGTCCCGATCTGCAGCACCACCTGCTTATTCCAACCTATTCCATTCCCAGGCTTCTCCCGAGCAGGTACTGCCAGACATGCTACATTTTCCAGGAAATAGTTTGCAGGAGGTGGACAAAAAATAAAATCAACTATGGACTCAGACAAGACCACGATAGACATTACTTGTATAGCTAGTCCAGCCTGAACCCAAATTTCCAAAGGAAATTATGTGTCACGTGTCGCTCTTCAAACAGCAGTGTTAACAACTCTCATTGTATTCGGTGGGTTTTTTTAAGGCCGCCGTTCCTGGAGTTAAGCAACTACCTGAAGGGGGGTTTCAAAGAGGATGGAACTCAGCTGTTGTCAGGGGTGGCACGTACAGAACAAGGAGCAATGGTCTCAAGTTGCATTGGGGGAGGTCTAGGTTGGATATTAGGAAAAACTATTTCACTAGGAGGGTGGTGAAGCACTGGAATGGGTTACCTAGGGAGGTGGTGGAATCGCCATCCTTAGAGGGTTTTAAGGCTCGAGTTGACAAAGCCCTGGCTGGAATGATTTAGTGGTGTTGGTCCTGCTTCGAGTAGGAGGTTGGACTAGATGAGCTCCTGAGATCTCTTCCAACCCTAATCTTCTATGATTTCAGAAGGTCTTCGAATGGAATGTAAGCAATAACAATGATCATAATAATACATCACATTTATATTGAGCCTGTCAGCCAAAGATTGCAAACCACTATGTAGACATTAAATAACCTTAAGAACACTCTTGTGAGTGAGGTAATGTATTGATTATATTATCTCTTTAGAATGTAAACTCCTTGGGCAGGGACTGTCTCTTAATATAAGTATGTACAGTGCCTAGCACAATGGAGTCTTGATCACAGCTGATGCTTTTAGGTCCTGCCATAATACAGACAATAACTAATAATAGCCTCCTTTGTAAAGTGCTTTGCAATCTACAGATGAAAAGAGATGAGCAGGATTATTACGTTAACTTCATGTATTCCAATTTGCCTTCAACAGATGGTCCATTGTTAACCCATCAGATACCATCTTTAACTAGATTTGGCTACAAGTGGCTGGAAATGTTTGCTAAAGCGGCCAAGCAGCTCACAAAAGAGCTGGACTCTGACGGGAGACTCATTCCTATATCCAGCTTGGCTAGTGCCGATAGTTACAGACCCTTCTGTCTGGTCACGAAGAAGCAGCCATGGCTGCCTTTACAACCCCCAAAATATCTCATCACCCCCTACAAACTTACAGATATATTCAAAGAAGGAACAACTATGGATGCAGGTATGACTTGAATTCAGACTTAAAGTGATCACCAGTTATTTTGGGAAAGGGTCGACTAATAACTGTGCCCCTCTATAGCCTCTTCCATTCAAGGGTCCCAAGTGCTTTACAAACAGTAGTTCATTAAGCCCTCACAACCCTCCTGGGAGGTACACTAAGTAAGTATTTTTTACATTGTTTCCTCTGATGGGTAAACTAAGCCACAAGGAAACAAGCACAAGATCACAGGGCAGGTCAGTCTCAGAGCCTGATTAGAACTCAGGAGATCTAAGCCCTCCAGTCTTATGTTTTGACTGACCACTAGACCTCACAGGTCACTCACAAATTCCTGCCTGGATTTTGGTGCTCACTTGCAGCGTACACTGGGTCGACTCCAACTTCCTTGGGAGAGACTAGTTTCCAGCCATCTAAGAAAGCAGTGGCTTTGTTGGGTATACTGAGGGTTCGTGGGAAGCCACTGGTGAGATATGAGGTAAACCTTAAAGAAACAAGTACAAATAAGAGTTTCTGCAATAAACGAAACCTGATTAAGTTTGTTTCCCAAGAGGTGAAATATGTTGATCTGTTACAATACTCCGAGACCACAGACCAGAAAGCAGGAGGAAAGCTCAGCCTTAAGTTACAGCCCACCGAGGTGGACTTTGCTTGCTCAGGGAAGAGTTTATTCTCAGTCTCTCAGATATCCGTGAGAAAAGCCTACGTGGTTAAAAAAGGGCAGTGGTGAGTATGGATTTTTATTTTACCTCTTTTGGGAGTGACTTGCCTTTGCAGCCTTGAGATCTACTTCCCACAGCCAGGCACTGTTGCAATAACTGGGCTTGCAAACTGACTAATTGTGAGCTCAACAGTAAAAAGTGAGTGAAAGTTTATAAAATGACACAATGACCTGTTGCAACAAATGTTGATGGGGAAAAGGTACAAAAGGGAGACAGACTGAATTATTACAAACAAAATGGCCTACTAATATAATTCAAGGAATATGCAAATATTAAACCTGGTAAACAAGGGAAGTGTGAGACTAGAAATCAATAAACCAAAATTGGTGTGTCAAAAATTAGGCCTAATTATGGATGAAATAATGAGGGGAGGGGCTATTCCACCCACCACTTCCATTTTGGGGTCCTTAAAAGACTTCGGGGAAAAATCGAAAGGTGTTTCACAACTGCTGTCTGGGAGATGGGTGGACCAGAAGAAGTGAGATTTACCATTATGGCTGTCACCTCCACCATCTCCTGGGAACCCAGGATCCACTGTTACATCTTTGGGACTTTATTGTCCTAATCTCAACAGATGTCCCAACCAGACTGGGTCAAAGAGTGGGACCCAGATGATAAATCCCAACGCCACCTGGGATGTGAGACTTGCTTATCGTCTCTCCCCGGACCCCGGTGTTCTTTTCCTTCCTCATCTTATTTCTTTTCTTAAAATCATAGATTTTAAGGTCAGAAGGGACCATTATTATCATCTAGTCTGACTTCCTGCACAACGCAGGCCACAGAATCTCACCCACCAACTCCTGTAACAAACCCCTAACTTATGTCTGAGCTATTGAAGTCCTCAAATCATGGTTTAAAGACTTCAAGGTGCAGAGAATCCTCCAGCAAGTGACCCGTGCCCCACGCTGCAGAGGAAGGCAAAAAAACCCCATGGCCTCTGCCAATCTGCCCTGGAGGAAAATTCCTTCCTGACCCCAAATATGGCAGTCAACTAAACCCTGAGCATGTGTGCAAGACTCACCAGCCAGTCACCCAGGAAAGAATTCTCTGCAGTAACTCAGATCCCACCCCATCTAACATCCTATTACAGGCCATTGGGCATATCTACCGCTAATAGTTGAAGATCAATTAATTGCCAAAATTAGGCTATGCCATCATATCATCTCCTCCATAAACTTATCAAGCTTAGTCTTGAAGCCAGATATGTCTTTTGCCTCCACTGCTTCCCTTGGAAGGCTGTTCCAGAACTTCACTCCTCTGATGGTTAGAAACCTTTGTCTAATTTCAAATCTAAACTTCCTGATGGCCAGTTTATAACCATTTGTTCTCGTGTCCACATTGGTACTGAACTTAAATAATTCTTCTCCCTCTGTGGTATTTATCCCTCTGATATATTTATAGATAGTAATCATATCTCCTCTCAGCCTTCTTTTGGTTAGGCTAAACAAGCCAAGCTCTTTGAGCCTCCTTTCATAAGACAGGTTTTCCATTCCTCGGATCATCCTAGTAGCCCTTCTCTGTATCTGTTCCAGTTTGAATTCATCCTTCTTAAACATGGGAGACCAGAACTGCACACAGTATTCCAGATGAGGTCTCACCAGTGCCTTGTAGAACGGTGCTAACACCTCCTTATCTCTACTGGAAATACCTCACCTGATGCATCCCAAGACCGCATTAGCTTTTTTCACGGCCATATCACATTGGCAGCTCATAGTCATCCTGTCATCAACCAATACACAGAGGTCCTTCTCCTCCTCTGTTATTTCCAAGTGATGCATCCCCAGTCTCTCTTTTTTTTTTTTTTTTCTTCTGTCTAATAAGAGCCTGGCTTAGCCTGCCCACACTGCATATTCTGCAACCTTGCTGTAAGCCTGCAATCAAAGAGGTGGTTAAAAGCAATGCCCCAAACAGCCCAAGGCTGTTATAAGTTTGCCAGGTCTCGGAGTGGCTAATAAAACCATGTTCCACACCTGTTTCTGCAGCAGGAAGAGTGCAAATAAAAGTCAATACCAGAGACAGAAGTGGCATTTTCTATCTTTGCTGTTTTCTCTCCTGTCTTTTAGGAAACCTGATCGGACTTTGACAACAGCCCCAACAACACCACCAGCCCATTTCAACCCTTCTTCTCTTTTCCCCTCAAGACCGTTGCTACCCTCTTGAATACCATCTAAAAGACTGAAAGTAGGAGGGATTTCCTTCTAAAAATTCTCTCCAGATAAAGGGAATAAGAGATGTTGTTGAATCATAGATACAGAATTTTGGACTTTGGTTCAGTTTACTCAGTATAGGGACAGAGACATAGAATCATAGAATATCAGGGTTGGAAGGGACCTCAGGAGATCATCTAAGTCCAACCCCCTTCTCAAAGCAGGCACAATCCCCAATTTTTTTTTTGCCCAAGATCTCAAATGGCCCCTTCAAGGATTGAACTCCCAACCCAGGGTTTAGCAGGCCAATGCTCAAACCACTGAGCAAATGAAAGCCTTTCTTAATACTTTACATTTCAAATGCTTTACCTATGTTTCCTTTTTTCTGTATCTTTAATAAAAGTTTCTAAAATGTTAATATTGCGTTTGCCGTGGTAATACGCATGCGGAAGTCTCTATTACCAAACCCCAAACCTGGTTTAAAACTGTTTAGTGTTGGACAGTGACTAGGTCATGTTAACACCTTTAACCTTTTGGGCCCATATAGCCCAACGTGAATACAACAGCGCACAGCATTTAATCCCATTCCTAGCCCCTGGATACCCTGCACCACAGAAGCCATCTTGCTAGCTGAGGAAGGTAAACCTCTGTCTGGAGCTCAGCAACCCTCTGGCAGGGGAAACAAATTCCTCCGCGGGCCAGAGTGTTCTCTGTGGAGTGACTTATGACATTTCCTCTCCAACAAGGACGGAGCACAGCACTCCCAGTCCCTGTGGCCCTGCGGAGTCCTGCAGGGCTGTGTAGGTAGGAAGGAAGGCCTTGTGGTTAAACTGTGCAATAGAATTGCAGAGGCTTAGACTCAATTTACTGCTTTACCACAAGCAACCTGTGTGACCTTGGTCAACTCATTTAGCCTCTCTGTGCTTCAGTTCCCCATCTGTAAAATGGGGATAATAGCACTTCCCTGCCTCACAGGGGTTTTATCAGGGTAAATACATTCATAACTGTTCGTCACCCTAGTGTCTGAGTGCCTAGGCCCATGTATGTTTCTAAAACAGAGCATTAATCAGAAGAAGGTGTAAAGATTTCCTCCTGTTATACTAGGAACAACTTGCTCTTAATTGTTTTTTTCCTAACCAGATGCAGTTAGTATTTGGCAGATGCCCTGAAGCACAAGGGCTGAGACACTTTGTAGTAACAGCAGATGATGTTCTCATTGTTACTCTGTGTCCTCTGCAGGAAAATTGACATGTCACACAAGTTCATAAAGGAGTTCTCAGGCTCCCCTGGGACGCAGCTGTATGTCGTGACTGAGGCTTTTGAGTTAAAGGAACCATTGCACATTCAGAAGACGAGCCAGGGAGGAGGCAAAGCCGTGATCGCAGCAGGGGAAATAGGTGAAATACAGGTTTGTGCATTTGTACTGTGTCATTTCAATCAGCTCTCCGACTCAGCTGTGGTTGGAGCCATTGTATTAACATTTGTAACTACCAGCTGGCAAAGAGCATGATACTGGGATCACCTAGTAAGGCACCTGGAGGAATGAATTAGTGAAATAAACAAATGAAATCAACAGTAAAAATAAATGATCTTCCTTCTAATTCTATGTGCCCTCCAGAGGTGTTCGTTTCCAGGAACAGCATCTTCCATTAGTCACGCGCTAGCAGCATGGAGAAAGCGGCAGCTGGTGTCATCCGCACCCCACACGCTGTAGCACATATTGCACAAAAGTGACACAGCAGTCGAAGAACTTCACGGGTGGGTGTCAGTACATTGGGACTCGCTGCCTCTGGTAGCAGTACTCTGTGTGGCCACCATGCATGAGGTTCTGATTTAATTTCCCATCCTGATCTATTGCTGCCCAGTCTGGGAGTGCTGCCAGGCACCTCGTGTCTCCTCGGACCAATTAAAGGTCTCTGAAGGTCACAGATCCAGTGCTGTGCAGTAGATATGAATGCAGCAACATCCACGCCAAGCCTCAGGGAGTGGGAAAAGACATGATGGTGGGGGAAAGGAAGGCAGACTACTCATTCCAGTTCTCAGTGGACAGGTATTGACAAAACCAACAACACAATTGGCTTTAACTGGCCCACTTACAGGCAATCTCCAAAGATAAGCCCATGGCTTGGATAAGAACTCCTCTCATTCCAAGGGATGGTCTCAATAGGTGAAGTTTGAGGCACGCCAGCAGGGGCATTGTAGAAGCACAGCCTGGGATGCTGCTAGTGCCCATCATGTCCAAGGCTCTTGAGCTATCCACGGGCCATACTTTCACTAATACTAAAGTCACACAAAGATTCTGAGAGAGGGAGGGGAGGTGGGGAGAGGAGACTAGGTTTACATGGCATTTTGCTCTGCTGAAATCAGGCACATAACAGGAGGCTATTTCCTGTGGCTTGTTCCTTTCTCCTGACATACTTGCTCCAAAGCAACTGTGTCTAAAAGCCATAAATAAGCAAAAGCCTGTTTCAGATAAAGGAGCTGGAGAACTGCCCTCTTCCCCCCATAGACTCTGCCAAGAATCAAAGCTTGTCAAGTACCCTGTGATAAATGAAGTGGCAGGGGGAGTAGCTCCCTTTGATGGACACCCAGCCAGCCAGTTAGCTGTAAAATCCCTCTTGGTATCTGTTCTCTACTTGCTTTACCTGTAAAGGGTTAAAAAGTCCCCCAGATTTAAAAAAAAAAAAAAAAAAGTGGGCACCTGACCAAAAAAGCCAATGGGAAGGTTGAACTTTTTAAAATTGGGAAAGAAACTTTCCCTTTGTCTGTTGTTCTCTGGAGAAGGAGACATGGAACAGCAATGCTATAAGCAGGAATGCTGTGTGAGGCTTGAACCAGGTATAAAAATTCATCTTTCATACCTAGAAAAAATTATTGGACAGGGCATGTTTAAATTATATTTTAAAACAAAAGTGAGATTATTAAGTATAAAAGTAGGATTTAAGTGGTTCCAAGTAATAACAGACAGAACAAAGTAAGTTACCAAGCAAAATAAAACAAAACATGCAAGTCTAAGCGTAATACATTAAGAAACTCTTTACAGGTAAAATCTCGCCCTCAGAGATGTTCCAATAAGCTTCTTTCACAGACTAGACTCCTTCCTAGTCTAGGCCCAATCCTTCCCCCTGGTACAGTTCTTGTTAGCTCCAGCTCAGATGGTAACTAGGGGATTTCTCATGACTGGAACCTCCTTTGTTCTCTTCTACCCCCTTTTATAGCTTTGGCACAAGGCAGGAATCTTTTGTTTCTTTGGTCCCCCCACCCCTCCTTCTAAATGGAAAAGCACCAGGTTTAAGATGGATTCCAGTACTAGGTGACATGGTCACATGTCCCGTGAGACCCCAAGCCTTCATTCTTCCTGGCCTGACTCATAGGAAGGCTTGCAACTAAACAGAGCCATCTACAGTCAATTGTCCTAGTCGATGGGAGCCATTAAGATTCTAAACCACCATTAATGGCCCACATTTTGCATAATTACAATATGCAGAGTTTCAGAGTAACAGCCGTGTTAGTCTGTATTCGCAAAAAGAAAAGGAGTACTTGTGGCACCTTAGAGACTAACCAATTTATTTGAGCATGAGCTTTCGTGAGCTACAGCTCACTTCATCGGATGCATGCCGTGGAAACTGTAGCAGACTTTATATATACACAGAGAATATGAAAAAATACCTCCTCCCACCCCACTGTCCTGCTGGTAATAGCTTATCTAAAGTGATCATCAGGTGGGCCATTTCCAGCACAAATCCAGGTTTTCTCACCCTCCACCCCCCCACACAGATTCACTCTCCTGCTGGTGATAGCCCATCCAAAGTGACAACTCTTTACACAATGTGCATGATAATAAAGTTGGGCCATTTCTGCACAAATCCAGGTTCTCTCTGAGGGGGTGAGAGAACCTGGATTTGTGCTGGAAATGACCCAACCTGATGATCACTTTAGATAAGCTATTACCAGCAGGACAGTGGGGTGGGAGGAGGTATTTTTTCATATTCTCTGTGTATATATAAAGTCTGCTACAGTTTCCACGGCATGCATCCGATGAAGTGAGCTGTAGCTCACGAAAGCTCATGCTCAAATAAATTGGTTAGTCTCTAAGGTGCCACAAGTACTCCTTTTCTTTTTGCGAATATGCAGAGTTATGCTTTATATTCCTAGGTTCAGATAGAAGAATGAGACATTCATAGAAATAGGATGAACATACTCGGTAGATCATAAACTTTGTAATGATACCTCACGAGACCTTTTGCATGAAGCATATTCCAGTTACACTGGGAGGGAGGGATAGCTCAGTGGTTTGAGCATTGGCCTGCTAAACCCAGTGTTGTGAGTTCAATCCTTGAGGGGGCCATTTAGGGATCTGGTGCAAAAAATGGGGATTGGTCCTGCTTTGAGCAGGGGGTTGGACTAGATGACCTCCTGAGGTCCCTTCCAACCCTGATATTCTATGATATATTATATTCACACTCATTAGCATATTTTCCTAAAATCATATGGAGAGTAACATCACCCCATCCTCCTGAACTTACTGCCAGAGACTTGGACACTGTCCATATCAGAGGCAGTATACCTAAAATTCCTCTTTGGGCTCCCCTCTGGGGCAGACACTCCTGTTTCCCGCAAAAGGGAAGGTGACCCTGATCCAGTTGTGGGCTCACAGCTACCAGCTATTGACAGCCCTTCATTGACCAGCAAAATCCACACACCCCCTTCACTCATGTTGGTCTTGCTTCCAGCTACAGAGTCTTTGGAGTCCTACAGATGTCTCCTTCTCCAGAGAACAACAGACAATGGGCAAGTTTCTTTCCCAATTTGAAAAAGTTCTCCCTTCCCATTGGCACTTTTTTTTTTTTAACCTGGGGGACTTTTTAACCCTTTACAGGTAAAGCAAGTAGAGAACAGCTACCAAGAGGGATTTTACATCTAACTGGCTGGTTGGGTGTCCATCAAAGGGAGCTACTCCCTGCCACTTCGTTTATAACATACCCACGTGAGGATTTATTGACCTGCCTTAGGAATCTCACCGGAGACATGTGGCTGTGTTTGACTCCACAGGGGCGGGGAAAGAGCATTAAAAAGAAGACTATGACAATTCCTCAGGGCACAGTGCTGGCATATGTTGTACAGCCCCTGAATATCCTGAAGGAAGGAACACTTTGTAAGTGATCTAAGCTAAGTGTTGAAACCATTAAGTCACATGTGGCGTGGGGTACTGGGTCCCACTTTAATGCAGTTATATTCGTTTTGCTTTCTGCAGGCCAAACCACAGCGCATTTTATCTTTCCTCACAACAATATGAGGTGAAACATGGCAGTTGAATCTTGTGGCTAGAGTTGGGGGCTGAATTTCCCACCTGGACTAAAAGTATGATTCTCAGAAGCGCTGGAAAGGGATTGATCTCTGTTTCATGGCACCGATTAGATAATATGGGTCAGGGTTACACAAGTTTATACCACTTTCATTTGGTAGGGGGTCAAATGTCCACTGACTTCTGATGATACCATTACAAGGACTCCTGGCTTGTATGCCACTGATTTACTGTGACCTTGGGCAAGTCACTTACCCTCTCTGTTCCTCAGTTTCCTGATCTGTTGACATGAGGATTGTGATGGGTTCGGTCACAGAGACCCCTTTGTGACGGTCACCTGACGTGCTGAATTTACCTCTCAGCCCATTTTTCCTGCCATCTTGGGACACCAGAACCCTGCCTTGTTGAGCCAGACACGCTAGCCTGCTGCAACACAGACCCAGGTCTGGTCCATGCCCCCAAAGCTGCAGACTTTAACCAAAAACTGCTCAGCAGATCACTTATCTCCAGTACCCAGACACCCAGTTCCCAATGGGATCCAAACCCCAAATAAATCCATTTTACTCTGTATAAAGCTTATACAGGGTAAACTCATAAATTGTCCCCCCTCTATAACACTTATAGAGAGAGATGCACAGCTGTTTGCTCCCCCAGGTATTAATCACTTACTCTGGGTTTAATCAATAAACAAAAGTGATTTTATTAAGTATAAAAAGTAGGATTTAAGTGGTTCCAAGTAATAACAGACAGAACAAAGTAAGTTACCAAGCAAAATAAAACAAAACACGCAAGTCTAAGCCTAATACATTAAGAAACTGATTACAGGTAAATCTTGCCCTCAGAGATTTCCAATAAGCTTTATCACAGACTAGACTCCTTCCTAGTCTGGGCCCAATCCTTTCCCCTGATACAGTCCTTGTTAGTTCCAGCCAGCATCTTAGGTGAAAAGCAGGGGCTTTCTCATGACTGGGACCCGCTTTGTCCTGCTCCACCCCCTTTTATAGCTTTGGCACAAGGCGGGAATCCTTTGTCTCTCTGGGTCCCCACCCCTCCTTCTAAATGGAAAAGCACCAGGGTTTAAGATGAATTCCAGTATCAGGTGACATGGTCACATAACATTGTAAGACCTCATTTTTCATTACCCATTGGCTGGCACACACATATACAGGTAGGCTTGCAGGTAAACAGAACCATTTACAGTCAATTGTCATAGTCAATGGGAGCCATCAAGATTCTAAACCACCATTAATGGCCCACACTTTGCATCATCACAATAGGACCTCAGAGTTATACTTCATATTTCTAGTTTCAGATACAAGAATGATACATTCATACAAATAGGATAAATATATTCAGTAGGTTATAACCTTTGTAATAAGAAAAGGAGTACTTGTGGCACCTTAGAGACTAACCAATTTATTTGAGCATGAGCTTTCGTGAGCTACAGCTCACTTTATCGGATGATGCATCCGATGAAGTGAGCTGTAGCTCACGAAAGCTCATGCTCAAATAAATTGGTTAGTCTCTAAGGTGCCACAAGTACTCCTTTTCTTTTTGCGAATACAGACTAACACGGCTGTTACTCTGAAACTTTGTAATGATACCTTACAAGAGACCTTTTGCATAAAGCATATTCCATTTACATCATATTTACACTCATAAGCATATTTCCATAAAGCATTATGGAGTGTAACATCACAAGGATATAAAAATGTACAAGGATTACACATACGCTGAGGGCCTAATTCGTGAGTGATTGGAAAGCACTTTGAGATCATAGCATGAGAAGGTCAAAATATCATTAATAATAATTTCTATTTTCTTCTCCAGGTAAATGCTCATTGGCACAAAACAGGAAATTTTTATTTGTTTCGGATGGTAAGCAATTTATTTTATTGTTGTACTCTAGCTACATGTAACTTCTATCTTTCTTAGCGCTCTTTTTTCATATCATTTATATTCCCCTCCTCCTCAGCATCTTTCAACTAGCTGGTTCTCTGCAATGCATCTCAGGCATGTCTCATAATGGCTGAAGTCAAAATGAGTCGGCATGGGTATTTTGCTGAGCCAGAAATTAATTTAGGCTGCTTTACCAGACATGAATCACTCAAAAAAATGTTTCTGGGACAGAAAGAAAGGGAAATTATTTGGAGTGGAAACCTAGAGGGATAATAGAAAGACACTCCAAATTCAGTCACTGTGTTTGAAAGAATGACAGCTGGACTTGGGTTCTTAAGAGGGACTCTCATATGACAGCACCAATGGATGCAGGTAAATGATCAGCTGGTAGATTTGCTATGAGTGAAGACCCCATAAAAAACAGCTGGAGGATAAAACTACCTGGCACATATCTGGACTGTCATTAGAAGGCAGGTCTAGTGGTTAGTGAAAAGGAAGGGGAGTCAGGAACTCCGGGGCTCTGTTCCTGGCTCTGCCATTGAGTTGATGGGTGGCCCTGAGCCACTTAACCTCTCTGGATTTTAGTAAACTCTGGTGTAAAATGGGTATAACTACACTCCCCCATTACTATTTCTAGCTCCTAGGGGGTTGTGAAGCTCAGTTAATGGTTGCTTGTAAAGTTCTGTGACAGTCTTGAGAAAGGGCCCCAGAGAAGGACACATTATTGTTAAGCTTCTGTTTCAATTTAATTGTAGTACAATGATAAAACTGGTGTTTTTCTCATTTCAGGCTTCAAGGATAAGTCAGAGCCTTCACTAACAGGCAAGCAGCATGCTGTTAATTCCTTTCTCCATATTTTGCTTTTGTTTTTCGGATCTCAGAGGGTTTGAAAAGGGGCTCTGCAGAAGTAATAATACTTTCCATGTATCTAGCACCCCACAAAGTGATTAACATACAACAATTAGTCAATAAAACATCCTTATGAGGAGGATATTGGCAATCCCATTTTACAGGTGGAGGAACTGAAGTGACTAGCCCAAGTTCACAAAATGAACCCATAACAGAGCTGGGAATGGAACCCAGGAGTCCTGTCTCCAGAGTCACAGATGCTCAGCACTGCTCAGTATTTGGCTGTCTAGTATTAGCTCTGTTATTTTTATTTTACTGTGTTTTGATTTTAGTTTAAATTTTTTTTCCCAAATAGGTTAGCATCATTGCAGTGAAAACATCATTGCTTGACTCCCCTCTCTTGCTTTAGCGCTAGACCACATTGATGTATGCATCACACCATTGTCAGACTTGGTAGAGTAGCTTAATGACCCGTTAGGTGGGTAGGTTGGCTGAGTGCTGATGCATGTTGCTTTTTACCCACCACCAGCATTTCAGAAAGTGAAGGGCACCATCAAAGAAGAATGTGCACAGCTGATGTCTCTGAGTCAGGATTTCAGGATCAAACTGCTGGGAACCTTTAAGAGCTTTCTGCAGGATGGTGATGTTATATCAGATGTTAAAACTGTGGTATGTGCTCTTTAAATTTCATTTGACAAGTTCACATTAAGCCAAGAAACACATTGATTGGTGCATTTGTGAAATAAATGCATGCCAAGTGCCACTTAAGTAGAGATTAGAGACACATTCATCACTCCAACTGCTTGGCTACTACAGTACTCTGTAACTCACCACAGATATAACAGAGCTATGGGCTAGATCAGCGGTCCCCAACTTTTGAGGGTCACCCCCCCCTCACCCCTGTCTGCACCCCCCGGAGCCCAGGTTGGGAGCAGAGGGGTTTGGGGGGATGGGATGTGGTCAGGGGTAATCGGGCCAAGGCTGGGGCCACAGCTGGGGTGGGTCTGGGGGCAGGAGCAGAGCCGCAGCTGGGCTGTGGTGGGGGCCAGCAGCTGGGCTTGCAGCCAGGTGCAGCTCCGCTCTCAGCCTTGCTCCCAGCCTCGGCCCCAGGCTGGGGAGGGAGCCGTGGGGGCTGGCACAGGGCTGGGAATGGGGTTGGGAGCTGGGGACGCAGCTGGGGATGGGACTGGAACAAAGTTGGGTGTGGGGTGGGGCTGGGTGGTGCTCCCTCCCCACCCCCGTGGGCGCTGGCCCAGGCCCTGTTGGACCCCCTTGGATGATCCTCCACATCCCCGTAGGGGGGCACTCCCCACACTTGGAGGACCTCTGGGCTAGATCACTACACTACAGCTGCTGTAGTGTCATAGTATAGACACTACCTATATTGATGGAAGGGGGTTTTCTGGTAATGTGGTTAGTTAATACACCTATCTGAGAGGTGGTAACTAGGTCAATGGAAAAATTCTTAGGTGCACCTATGCTGGGGGTTAGGTCAACCTAACCATCGTGCTCAGGGAGCAAAATTTTTCACAGCCCTGAACAACATAGCTAACTTGATCTAATTTTTAAGTATAGACCAGGCTGTTAGACAGTTGTGAGCTACCAAAAGGAAGGGTTTAAAACACAGAGCCTGATTTGCATTTGCATTAAGACTCCTTTGCACCACTCTGGCAGTGTAAGTACGCCTTAAAGTTGATGTAAATTAAAGGAACATAAAGGGGCCTTAATGTAAATGAGAATGTGGGTCAAAAATACTTTAACCATTGCATTCACTGTGGGACTGGATGGTTCAGGAAATTAGTAATGGGATTTAGAGTGCAGCCTTTCACCTTTATGTCACAGTTTTGCATCCTTCCTGATGGCTAATGGCTGAGAGTTGTTCCCATTTGTCTGGTGGTCCCAGTAAAGTGCTAAGGGGACAGGTATCTATGTCATACATGTTTGCACACACGTGCGCACACACACAAAATGCCAATCTTCTGGGGGAAGGAACTATACTTTGACTGACAGCCGTCCTTTTCCCCCCTCCTCTTCTTTTATTCATTTTACCACCAGCTGGAGCTTTTCTTGGCAGGGGGTCAACCTAAGCACTCAATGCTGGACTCGTTGGATGAATTTCTCTGGCCTCAGGTGGAAAATTTGCTTCATGATTTAGGAGTTTTCTGTGAAGATCAGAGAGAAGAAGCCCCTTCATTATTGCAACCGATACACTTCCTGTGCTCTTCTTTAGAAGGTACGGAGACTTCAGTCAATGCAGAGGCAGTCCCAAAGTTGCTTGAAAAACTTATGGCTTGGGGAAAGCATGACCGATTGTCCTTATCCATGAAGAACTAGGTTTTCCACATAGAGTTCTGTAGTTTTATGTGTTGGATCTAAATAAGCATATACCCATCTGCTCATCTGAGCTTCCTGTGTTGATTTTTTTCAGTATGATATAGAATTTCTATTGGCCTTGTGTTTTCTCAAAATCAGGACTGTATCGTCTATTGAGAACTTGAGAAAACCCAACCTGAGATGTCTCTTCTACTGATTCTTTCTACTGATATCTTTCAACTGATATTGCTGTTCAGCCAGTGCTGTCTATAATATTCAAGTAGTACACAAATCTCGCTGAGTTTCTGGGATATGCTCAGAAGCACATGTAAGATATTCCAATCCATCTTGCAAGAAGTCCAGCCTATATGCTATCATGAAGTTTCACTAGAAGTATCAAGCTCTACAGTGAGCAGTGTTCACCTTATCCCAGGAAACGAGGCTTTCACAGGTTGGAAGCAGCTGGCTTTGCACTACTACTACATCATGTCAGGAAAGTACAAACCCAGCATAATGAGGGAGTGGAAGGGTCAGCAGTATATTGAACATCAGAGCAAAATCGTGGAATCAGAGAAATGCTGAGCAGGAAAGGACCTCAAAAGGTAATCTAGCCCACCTCGTTGCGTTGAGGCAGGATTAAGTATACCTAGACTATCCATGACAGATGTTTATCTAACCAGTTCTTAAAAACCTCTAGTGACAGGGATTCCACAACCTGTCTGGGTAACCTCTTCCAGTGCTTAACTTAAAATGCGAGGCCCTATTTGATGTTTTCCACTTCATATTCCTGGAGAAATGGATTTGGGTCTTTATAGGTTAAGCGTCTTCCAAGGCACTGATTTCAAACATGAAACCCATACATGACAGACAGACCAACTACCAAATGTGTTCCTTAAATAATTGGATAGGCACCACTCTGGCAGCACTGATGGGCCTCAGATCTTTGATCTGAGACTTGTGGAAGAGCAGCTGCAAAACGGATTTAGCTTTGTGTGTGTGTGCTAAAGTTTATGAATGAGAGAGATTCGTGGAGTTCTAAGAGGAGAGTCAAGGAAGACTGCAGTTTGCTATCTGAGTTGTATAATTTTTTCATACTGCTAGTTATGAATTTGGAAAATTTCTTGGTGAGAAGGAAGCAAAAAACTAGGGGAAGTTTTTGCAACTGAAATCAGAATAGAAAAGTGTGCAATTAAGTGGTCTTGGAAAGGCTGTGTAAAGAAGTGGGCTTAGTTTTGCAGCAATGTTTCTCAACCAGTGGGTCATGACAGACTATCAGGGGGGTCATGACGTGGAAAATTTTATTACAATCTAAAGCAACCCCCCCCAAATAAAAACCCACCTCTTTACTCCCTGCACGCCCTTCCAGATCTAGTGTTCTTTATAAACCTCTCAAAACACACACTTAAATAAATTATAGAGGCTTAGCATTGTTATCACTGAAACATTTTTACTCTTATTTTTAAAGTAAATGTATGGGGAATATGAAAACTTTTTACTTTGAAAAAGCAGTCAGCAACCTGAAAAGGCTGAGAAACACTATTTTGGAGAATCTCAAGGGATGGAATGCACCTTAGCAAGTCCCCTCTGCATCTTCAGAATGGCTCTGAGATTTGGCTTCACCTTGATCCCAATGTGTTCTCGTCCCTCCATTTTTCTCTCCTGCTGTGGTATTCTGCAGCTTTCCCCTTCTCCTCTACATTTTTTACCTTCCAACTCTTGGGGTTTGCCATGGAACATACAGAATCTGTGTCGGCCATTCACTAAAACTATTGCTTCTTATTTCATCTAAGTCCCACCTTGGGACACCTGGTCATGGTGAGACATCAACTGCTTGCAGTAAAGTGCAACAGCATTCTCCCACTGACACAGCTGTGAATCCTTGATTGGAAGGGCTGTGGTCAGAAAACAGTATCTCAGGGGTCTGTAGGTTTAGAGTGGAGATCTTTAGGGCTCCACAGGAAACAAAGAAACAAGAGGAAGAGGCCAGCTCAGGGGATTGTCTATGGCAGTCTGAGACTTTCATCTCTGTAGTGAATCACTGCTCAAATTCAGCACAAGTTATTACCCCTGTCGATGACTAGTGGCCTATGCAAAATGTGTTCGGTGGGTCTCAGTCCAGTTCCTAGTGGACAGGAATACACATCACTAACACCACCATTTAATCATAACCAGAAGTGAATGGACATTAGAGAGTGAATTCCCCTCTCTTATCAAGTAGTGGTCCCTTCAGATCAGGGCTGAGGCACATCAGTGGGGAGATGTGCACAGAATCTTGCACATTGCTGCCATTTGCACTCTACCTGCTCGAGCAACAAAGGACTCTCAGCCTAAGGGCTGTTAATCTGGTATTTTTCACCTGCACTGAACAATTAAGAAAAGAAGGTATTTTGTATTTTTAAAAGCATGAATCACAGTAACGAATTATTACAGTGCACCCAGAACTTTCAACAGCTCCGCTCTAAAGGACACCACCCCGAGCATTTTTCTTTTTCTGGCTCTCCCTGAGGTTGTGATTTAATTTTCGCAGATCTGGACTTTAGACTGCTGACCCTGCTTGTGACCTGCCTAGAGAAGAATATGGTGGCCAAGCAGCTTGAGCTGGTAAGATCCTCCCACACTTGTATCTTTGAATATTTACTCGTTAACACTGCAATAAAGCTGATTGATACAGCTCAGCACAGCATCCAGCAGGACGTTCGGCACGCATGGTACATCTGAGATTCACCAAGGTGCTATATGAGCTCAAGATGCTTCCTTTATAGTCAACTCAAACTGCAGAGCAACCATGCCAAGCCATTTTGACCTATGTCCTCACAGCTGCCTCTTGTGTGGATTAATATCTAGGAGTGGATTTTTTAGCTGGAGGTCGAATACCTGTAGGAGGGGAATGTTTTAGTGAGAAAAAGGCCCCATTGTTCATTTTGTGGGGCCAGATTTTCAAAAAAGCTGGAGACCCAACAGATCCCATGTGTCACACTGTTGGTTGGATTTTTCCATGAGCTCAGCCCTCAATGTGCTGACGCCTTTGAAAATGGGAACTGAGCTCTAGAAACTCAGGCCCTTAGTCTCCAGTTTATCCTTGCAGGAAGCCATGGACTAAGATGTGGACAGAGACCATGATGGGTCTGAATCCACCAAACCATTCCCTCCACCTCCACTAAAATGCTTCAGTTGATTTCTTCCCTATCCCCAATGAGAACCAGCAGCATTTCCCAGGCATGTTAGCCAAACCAGAGTTATAGGACACCCGGTTCCATTTCCCCCTCTCCAAACACCCCCCCCCCGCATTCTTTTGCTAGGTTTATACCCTGACATGACTCAAAGTGGCTTGGGACGCACTATGAACTCCAGCATTTCCTGTTCCCTAGATCTTACAACAGTATCAGCTGGCCAGAAGGCGGTGATCGTCTGTGTATCCAGCTGACTAATTCAGTGCTGCATTAGGTCTCCAATAGCAGTAACTGGATCTCAAATATCCTCCCTCAATATTCCCAGTACAAGTTATAGACTGTTGCTAGTTGTAGCCTGTCTCACAGTATTTAAAGTATAAGGAAAAGACTTAATCTGCCCACTTTGGAATCTGTCTCCATGTATCTTCTGCTAGGTTCCTTACATCTGTCACTACTCTGTTGCAGACATATCTGCAGTAAAAAGTGATGGACTGAGAACATTCTGGATTTATGCTCCTCTACATCTGTAGTGAGCCTGTTACTTAAAGGAACAAGAGTAAATACCTAGTCTGCTCAAGCATAGCACACAGCAGAGTATAAAAGTGTTGGCTGTCCCTTGCTTGGTTAGAAAATGTTTATCAGTGCTGTCTGTGATAACATCTTTCACACTCGGACTGCTAGCTAGTTTCTATTTATTGTTCTTTGGGATTAATTTAGTGCTGCTGAAAGGCATCAGATAAGCAGCTCTGGAGGCTAAAACTTCTAATTCATTTGCAGAACAGGAAACCTGCCTTAGAAATATCAAAGATCCAGGTAGATACACTGACAGATAAATAGTACATGGCAGTACAACCTTCCACACACTCCAGTCTCACCATTATTCTTGTCACTGATACAGAGCTTGGTAAGCTGGATTCAAGCAAACTATATGCATTTATGGCTAAATGTAAATGTATGTTTCTAGGAACCAAGAAAGTAGGCTAAACTTACAGGGTGCGGGACTCTACCTCAGGAAGCAGTGACTCTGAAAAAGATTTGGGGTCATGGTGGATAATCAGCTGAACATGAACTCCCAGTGCAATGCTGTGGCCAAAAGGGCTAAAGAAATCCTGGGATGCATAAACAAGGGAATCTTGAGTAGGAGTAGAGAGGTTATTTTATCTCTGTATTCGGCACTGCTGTGAGCTGCTGGAATACTGTGTCCAGTTCTGGTGTCTACAATTCAAGGTTGTTGATAAATTGGAGAGGGTTCAGAAAAAAGCCACATGAATGATTAAAGGATGAGGTTTGAATGTCCTAAAATACCTAAAAGAAGTAAATCCTCCAGTCCTTTTTCATATAAACCTCCTACCGAAATGAATGCGTTGCATCCGAGAGTGCTAAAGGAGTTGGCGGATGTGATTGCAGAGTCATTGGCCATTATCTTTGAAAACTCATGGCATTCGGGGGAGGTCCCAGATGACTGGAAAAAGGCTAATGTAGTGCCCATCTTTAAAAAAGGGAAGAAAGAGGATCCTGGGAACTACAGGCCAGTCAGCCTCACCTCAGTCCCTGGAAAAATCATGGAGCAGGTCCTCAAGGAATCAATTCTGAAGCACTTAGAGGAGAGGAAAGTGATCAGGAACAGTCAGCATGGATTCACCAAGGGCAAGTCATGCCTGACTAATCTAATTGCCTTCTATGACGAGATAACTGGCTCTGTGGATGAGGGGAAAACGGTGGACGAGTTGTTCCTTGACTTTAGCAAAGCTTTTGACATTGTCTCCCACAGTATTCTTGCCAGCAAGTTAAAGAAGTATGGGCTGGATGAATGGACTATAAGGTGGATAGAAAGCTGGCTAGACTGTCGGGCTCAATGGGTAGTGATCAATGGCTCCATGTCTAGTTGGCAGCTGGTATCAAGTGGAGTGCCCCAAGGGTTGGTCCTGGGGCCGGTTTTGTTCAATATCTTCATAAATGATCTGGAGGATGGTGTGGATTGCACCCTCAGCAAGTTTGCAGATGACACTAAACTGGGAGGAGAGGTAGATACGCTGGAAGGTAGGGATAGGATACAGAGGGCCCTAGACAAATTAGAGGATTGGGCCAAAAGAAATCTGATGAGGTTCAACAAGGACAAGTGCAGAGTCCTGCACTTAAGAGGGAAGAATCCCGTGCACCGCTACAGACTAGAGACCGAGTGGCTTGGCAGCAGTTCTGCAGAAAAGGACCTAGGGGTTACAGTGGACGAGAAGCTGGATATGAGTCAACAGTGTGCCCTTGTCGCCAAGAAGGCCAATGGCATTTTGGGATGTATATGTCGGGGCATTGCCAGCAGATCAAGGGACGTGATTGTTCCCCTCTATTCGACATTGGTGAGGCCTCATCTGGAGTACTATGTCCAGTTTTGGGCCCCACACTACAAGAAGGATGTGGAAAAATTGGAAAGAGTCCAGCAGAGGGCAACAAAAATGATTAGGGGACTGGAATACATGACTTATGAGGAGAGGCTGAGGGAACTGGGGATGTTTAGTCTTCAGAAGAGAAGAATGAGGGGGATTTGATAGCTGCTTTCAACTACCTGAAAGGGGGTTCCAAAGAGGATTGCTCTGGACTGTTCTCAGTGGTAGCAGATGACAGAAGGAGGAGTAATGGTCTCAAGTTGCAGTGGGGGAGATTTAGGTTGGATATTAGGAAAAACTTTTTCACTAGGAGGGTGGTGAAACACTGGAATGCGTTACCTAGGGAGGTGGTGGAATCTCCTTCCCTAGAAGTTTTTAAGGTCAGGCTTGATAAAGCCCTGGCTGGGATGATTTAGTCGGGGATCGGTCCTGCTTTGAGCAGGGGGTTGGACTAGATGACCTCCTGAGGTCCCTTCCAACCCTGATATTCTATGATTCTAAGGAGTGCAGCATTTCCCCATGTTTGACAAAAGGAAAAAGATTGGAATCACTAGGAAAAAATCATAATAAGGTTATGCATGAAATGACACCTGACCTCACTTGCTTTAACTAAAGGAATTCTCACATACTTGTCATGAAAAACAACATACTAGCGAATGGTGCCCTACAAATCTGATAGATTTTCAAAAGCAACCAGAGATTTTGGCTGCTCAGCCTGAAACACCTTAAATGGTCCCAATTTTCAGAAAGCACTGAGCACTCACCCTCTGAAAATCAGATCATCTAGTGATTTTGAGTGCCTAGTTTTAAATCCCTTAATCACTTTTGAAAACTGTGGCCTACTGCTCTCTGAAGATCAATATAACTGCTTCTGCTCTCCTCCTCTCCCTGCATATTTCATACAGTTACAGACTCCAAACCAGTAAGGTAGCCATTAGGGCAGTAAGCTGATGTCCCACCTTATGAACAAACATTTCATTTGCCTTTTCAAGTAATTTTTACTGTCTTCCCTTACCCTTTGTTTCATGGTTCCTTTTTTTTTTTTTGCAAAGATGGATGACATCTTGGAGTGGATTCTTTCCAGTGGCAGAGAAAGCAACTTCAGCTTGGCCTCTTCTCTGCCAGAAGAAGAAAAGAACATAACTGCAGAAATGATGTATACCTGTGGACTGATTCCACAGACAGACAGACCCTCTTTAACCTACCTATGGAATAATGAAGCCCAATCAAACCTATTTGCACTGTATGCAGCCTTGTATGCTTTGTGGATTCTCAGTGAGTGATACCAGGTTAAATGGGAGGGTGTAAAAATAAAAAATGTGGATCAAGAAAGAGCTACAAACCATCACCCTAAAGCAGGGGTGGGCAAATTGCAGCACGCGGGCCACATCCGATCCATCAGGCCATTTAATCCGGCCCTCAGCTCCCGCTGGGGAGCGGGATCTGGGGCTTGTCCTGCTCTTGTGCTCCAGCCAGGGAGTGGGGTCAGGGGCTTTCCCTGCTCCGCTGCCCCATCTGCAGGCACCAACCCCGCAGCTCCCATTGTCTGCAGTTCCTGGCCAATGGGAGCTGCAAGGATGGCACGTGCGGATGGGGCAGCGCACAGAGCCACCTGGCCATGCCTCACAGCCGGAGAGGGGACATGCTTCCGGGAGCTGCTTGCTGTAAGCGTTGCCCGGAGCCTGCACTCCTGAGGCCCTCCGCTCCCCTGCCACAGCCCTGATCCTCCTCCTGCCCGCCGAACCCCTTGATCCCAGCCCAGAGCCCCCTCTTGTACCCGAAGCCAATCCTCCCCAGCTAGAGCCCTCACCCACCCCAGGCCGCAACAGCCTGCCCCATCCCTGATCCTCCTCCCACCCTCCGAACCCATCGGTCCCAGCCCGGAGCATCGTCCTGCACCCCTCATCCCCGGCCCCACCCCAGAGCCCTCACACCCCTCCCCTGTACCCCCAACCCCCCTGCCCAGATCCTCCTCCCACCCTCTAAACCCCTCGGTCCCAGCCTGGAGCCCCCTCCTGTACCCCAAAGTCCTCATCCCCAGCCCCACCCCAGAGCCCTAAGCCCCCCTGCACCCCAACCCGGAGCTCCCTCCCGCACCCTGAACTCCTCATTTCTGGCCCCACCCCAGAGCCCGCATCCTCAGCCGGCCCTTACCCTACCCCTATTTTGTGAGCATGCATGGCCCGCCATACAATTTGTCTCTCAGGCCAAAAAGTTTGCCCACCCCTGCCCTAAAGCATGATATTCATTAGGGTCGCTTGAAATATCTGTCCAGGAGCAGCTCAAGGCTAAAAGTCTCTTTTGGGATACTCATTAGGAAAAGAAACTGATTTCTAGGGGCCATACCTGCCATCCATGTTTAAACAGAACTCACTATTGATTTCAGTGGGAAATTTTGCTTAAATATAGATGGCACGATATAGCTCTGGGTACTGCAGGTCTATCAGACAAAGGTCTAGAAATTGGATATAAAATACATTAGTTATGTGTAAAAAGGAATAATTTCCCTTATCTCAACATGACTTTACTGTGGTAAATTGCAAGGACTGTCTTTCACAGGGGTTCTCAAACTGGGGGTCGGGACCCCTCAGAGGGTCTTGAGGTCATTACATGGGGGGTCACGAGCTGTCAACCTCCATCACAAACCCCGCTTGCCTACAGCATTTATAATGGTGTTAAATATATTTAAAAGTGTGTTTAATTTATTAGGGGGGTTGCACTCAGAGGCT
Organism: Lepidochelys olivacea; assembly: GCF_965140295.1. Classification (NCBI taxonomy): domain Eukaryota; kingdom Metazoa; phylum Chordata; order Testudines; family Cheloniidae; genus Lepidochelys; species Lepidochelys olivacea. Next base: position 16,144,485 of record NC_140437.1, on the reverse strand, counting down.
TGCGATGTGAAAGGGGTTGCCAGTAAAAAAGTTTGAGATCCATTGGTCTTTCGTCTTGGTGTGCAGTGTGTAACAGTGAGGAAAGGGACAAATTGCCCCATGTCCTACCAAATAAAGGCTAAGAGAATCCCAATATCCTGTCTGGAATGATCCTGCACAAGTGCACAGCAAATTAGACCGCATGGCATACTATCTGAGCCCTGGTACATGCCTGCCACTGTGTGCAGGAAAAGGTGGTGAGGTTGTAAGGATAAGGCCTTTGTCTGCAGCCATATTGTAAGGCCTAAAGCCTAAGGCCTTTCTCTGCAGCCAGATTAAAAGAGCAGCTGAGTTAGCTGAGAAGCAGGAAGTCACATCCTCACATTCCATCTGAATTACATTAAAACAATGTAATATTAGGCTGTCAAGAAGGAGACTCCGTCCTAATGGCACCTACCATCACCAGATAAAGAAACAGATCTTAAGATGGTTAAAGAAAACTTAGTTTGATAGCATCCTGTCGGTCAAGAAATCACTTATCAATAGTTGTGGGTGTAAAATCCTCATTTCTTTGTTTTGTCATTATGCTCCCCACTTCCCTATTGTTTATCTGTATGGTTTCTGTCTGGTTCTTTAATTGTCTGTTACATAATTAATTAGGGTGGTGGGGTAGGATTGGTTAGAGAATTTTATTACACTATGTTAGGATTGGTTAGTAAAATTTTAGTATAACAATTGGTTAAGGTATAGTTTAAAAGGACTCAAATTTCACTATATAAACTGGGGTCCAAAAGAAAGTTCTTTGGGAACCGACTCCGGGACACAGCCCCAAAGATCAGAGCTGCCAGACCTCAACACTCTGCCAATAACACCGTGCAGAAACTGGAGTCCCCCAGATAGACCCGATCCTGACTGGCCATCAAGAAAAGTTCATCTGTCTTATTGGGAGCATTGTATGTGTAGCATGTGCATTCCATTTTTGGTGATTGTTAATAAATAGAGGTGATGTCGTATATTATTGTGTAAGGCTCTTTCACTGGTAAGAGGTCCTGCACACCTGCAGAAGTAGTATACACCTGGAGCCCTACGTATTGGGAGAGGGTGTGGGTACTTAAATTGACCAGGTTAGTTACACCCTGAGCCCTACGAATTGCGTACAAGTGGCCCTGAGTCCTATGAATTGGGGAAGGGTAGGTGCTTTTCGCCTGGAGCCCTACAAATTGGGAAAAGGTGAGGTTCCCTAAAGTGTGCAGGTAACAAGGTCAATGTACATTTGAGTGTGGCCACAGGAATAGAGGCAGCTTGGTACCAAATGCAGCAGAAATGATCCCAGAGGAGCAGTGTAACTGGTGTACAATTTAAACCAGCTTCAAGTTGGTATGGATTATCCTTATTCCACAGTACACAATAGAAGATGAGAAACAGAGCTCTAAGAAGATGGGAGAAGCATTTAAAAAAATAAGTGGATGCAATGACCAGATGTCTTGGAGCCCTTTCCAGACTGGTTTATTGTCAGGCTTCAGGACGTGGCGGGCTGGGGCTGGACAGTGCTGAGAACAGGTGCGTTTATTGGGAAGGCAAGGGTATACATTGCAATTATTATTGTGACTGCTGGACCAGCATAGGGTTTTGGTGGTGATGCTCCTTAGAGCATTTTCCCTTCCTTAGAAAGCAATATCTAGCCAAGTAAGTATTTCCTTTGTAGATCACCCATTGTATATATTATATACATCTCTCACTCAGCATTTATACCACACACTTCACTGTGGGTGCTATCTGTGCTCAGTATGATTAGCTAAATTATTTAGCAAATATTGTTTGAGGATTTTTTAAGTATCATCAGCTTTCTTACTTACCCAGGTTTTTCGGTTCAGAAATATATATTTGATGTCAGTAATTTTCAAACAGAGTGGAATGTTCAAGGTACTCAAGCCAGACTGTGTTTTATCACTTGTAAATTTCTCTAATTTAATATTTACTCCATCCTTGGTCATTTAGGTAGGGGTTGGCATCTGAGTCAAATCTGAAACCAGACACAACTGGTACTGTGTGTAGCTAAATATAGGAAATTGCCAAACATATGGGTGAGCTTAATTCCAAGGTAAAATTATCAATCAGAGTGATATAGTAAACACTTTTCTTTGAACAAGAACATATGTTAATCAATTTTAATATCATATGTTTCTGTAGTTTTATTTGCAATTATATTGTATATTTATCTATTGCAATCAGTAATAAGAGAATTAGAAGCATGACCTCTGAATGTATCCTTTCATCACACAGTTAGATCTTGGCTATTAGAAGAATTCTTCTTCACTCAGATGAGTGGGTAATCAGTTTGGCACACCCAATGGAAAGCTATTTTATTCTGTGGCTGAGGGAGAATGTATTATTGGAAAGAAATAAAAAATCATGACCTGGCTAGCTGTGAGCTAATCACCACCCTTGAAAGCCTAGAACTCATGGCTTATATACTCCCCACAGATAAAAATCAATGTGGTTAGATGACTGCTGCATATTGTGCCATAGATTCATAGATACTAAGGTCATCTAGTCCGACCTGCACAATGCAGGCAACAGAATCTCACCCACCCACTCCTGCGATAAACCTCTCACCTATGTCTGAGCTATTGAAGTCCTCAAATTGTGGTTTAAAGACTTCAAGGAGTAGAGAATCCTCCAGCAACTGACCCGTGCCCCATGCTGCAGAGGAAGGTGAAAAACCTCCAGGGCCTCTTCCAATCTGCCCTGGAGGAAAATTCCTTCCTGACCCCAAATATGGCTATCAGCTAAACCCTGAGCATATGGGCAAGATTCACCAGCCAGATACTGAGGAAAGAATCCTGAAATCCTTACTTAGGGTCCTTACTTTAAGGGAAATCCTTCACAGGGAGAGGAAACTCTACAAGTTGAGGAAACTCAGATGGTGATTCTCCCATACAAAAGAAGTTTGCGGCTCCACTCCCATTAACCAATGGATCCTCCATGACCTAGGTAGATCCCTGGGTTAAGCTGGAGCCTCCTAAATGGATTGCCCTTGATTTACTCCGTCACTCAGTCTCACTGGTTTCCAATGGCCCCAGAGTTGTGCTTCCAGGGACTACTTTTGTTATGGTTCCTCCCAGATCCCCCCTAAAGGGTTTGACTTTACAGCTGTAGAGTGAAACAGAGTATTTCTACCAGTTTACACATAATGTAGCAGTGCTACAACCTGAAAAGACTCATTCTAGAAGTGAAAATAAAACTATTTTAGCGTATCCCTGAGCTTAACATTTTTTAAGGAAGCGGGAATTCCGCAAGATGTATGAAAAGAAAAAAACAATTAAATCTAAAAATTCAGGGTTTTTCCCCTCCAGGGAACTGTAAAGCCAGAAATCAAGACTGCTCTAGACAGGGTTTATTCTGCTGCTCCCCTTCCACTAAGAAAAGCTAGAGGCAAGAACTTCTGCCCAATCACTCCTCAAGAGTTGTGTTCTCAGAACTCCACAAGCCCCAGCCAATCCTGCCAGTATCTATCCTAGGAGCAATGGCTATCTCAGTGGAAAGCCACTAATCACCTGGGTAGCTTGATGTTTGATTTTGCATATTTGAATATTTTAGAAAAAGACCTAGAGGTGATTTATTTTTTTAAAGATAGTCCTGAAATAAATTTAGCAAAGGTAATCACTTTTTGCATTTCTATCCCTAGATTGTGTTTTGAACTTTTAAATGATTAGAGTCAGAAGAGGGAATGAAGGCTGTCCAATTGTTTAATCTTCATAACTATAAAAATATTTCAAATAATTAGAACTGGTGGCAATTATACTGTGGTTAAAACTGGTCTGCAGTTCATCAACAACCCTTATTTATTTAACCAAGCAAAATCCATTTTACAGTGGCACTGCTGTCAATAATAAATCATACTTCTTCATTGTATGCAAAGGACTCCTGTGATGTTGCTTGTTATAGTGGGAATAATGCTGTTCATAGAATATAGTCAGTGACGCTTTCTGTGAGTGGAAATTAACTCCGATGAACAAGAAGCCCAAAAGTCGTTTAAATACATACCATCATTACATTTTCTGTTTCCCACGCAACATGCCTTTTCCTGAACAAGAAATCAGAATGAAAAAAGCCTTCCCTCCTAATTAACTGTTTGCTGTAATCTTTTTTTCATTTCTCATGCAAACTGATTGACACTAAGCAAAAACCAGATTTAGTTTCTTTAATTTAAAAAACAGAGGTACTGTACATTAATAAAAATTGCAGGCAATCCAGGGAGGGGTTTTTAAGGCTTTCCAGATAGAATGATTTCAAGTCTCAGCCAAACTTCATGGGCCAGTCTGGCTTTCTTGGTTTCTCCACTGTTCCAAACAGGCACAAATTAATGTTGCTTTTGCTGCAATTTTTTTACCCCATTTTCTTGTCAATTGTGAGACCCTGCAGAACTCCCAAACACTGCACAAATACTTCTAGTAGGTGTAGAAGTAATCTGAGCCCTGAATGGTGTGTAAATGCTGTAATTCAGCAATCCATGACTGTTGAGTCCAAGCCAGGATTTAGGGAGACTGTCTGGTGAAAGTAAGTAGCACAGGCTTTGTGTTGTATTGTTCCAGTTCAGCAGAGCACTTAAGCACATGTTTAACTTTAACCACATGAGTGGCCCCATTGGAGTCAATATTTTCCTTGGTCAGAGACTAAATCTGGAAACTAGGGAGCTAGTGAGAAATGAAAGGCCTACTGGGTCCAGCAGCCTCAATGATGAATCCCTGAAGGGTTAATGTCTAGCTATTCCACCTGAAAGCAGGCGGGGCACACCCTGACTGTCTCCTAGGAGCAATGCACACATTGCTCTATCCAAAGACAAGGGCTAAATATGAACCCTAAGAACTTAATTGTTTGAACAGCAACTGTGAAAGGTTTTTTTAGCCTGGGCTCAAGGCCTAAAAACCAAAATTATAATAAATAAAAAATAGTAACTAAGCATATAAATCAACGTCATACATTCCTTTGTATAGCAGTGTGTAATGCTTAAAAAAAAAATATAATAAAAAAAAAAAATAAAAGGCAGGGGGGGCAAAACAGCCCATCTCCGCTAACCAGCCTGCTTGCTTGCAAAAAGCTGTGTTCTGTCTCATCACTAAACCGCAACAAATCCCCTTTGTATACATTACAATGGAGTCCACAGTAGTCTTCCACAGTAGTCATTGGTGGATCAGAGGGGATCATTGCTAAAACACAGTGTTTCCTAACTCCAAAGCTTCGTACTGAAATACTTCATTGTGCCACCAAGCACAGAGCATCTGCAATGTTAACTTTAGGTTATTAGGGGCCTGGATAGAGCCATAAGAATTGCACCCATAGCTCCCCTCCTAGCTTCTTTTCCTGTCTGTGGGATAGGGTTAGCCATAATTTGGTCCCAATTTCACCAGGACTTTCATGAAAAGCATAAGCTTAGGGGGGATGGGACTAAACTAGAGTGTACAATGGGAGTGAACTAGTGTTTTACAATATCAAAAGAGCACTTCAGACTGCTGGAAGGGAGCTGGATTCTGAACTAGCTTTACAGAGAAAGTAGAAGTGGAAAGAATCAACTAGGGGAGCACAGGAGAGAGGTGTTAAAGCTGAGGGTTACAGACTGTATGAATGAAAGAAGGTAGTCTTGTAACCTTAGCTTTGAAAAAGAGACTATGAATATATTTTTGATTTCACTGGGAAGGTGATTTTCTTATCAGAGTCATGGGTTAGATGACCTGTTTGGTATTTTCCATCTCTAATGCCTGACTTTGTGATCATATTATGTTCTGATCGTTATCTGAGCCAAAGCACAGCTGTGCTCAGCTTTCAAATTCGGTTTCCAGTTAACGGAGATGTTCTGTTCAATATAGCTTTAATTTAATAAAGCAAGCAAGATGGCATTTCCCACTCTGAACTTATGCAATTAAGCATCTTTAATCCAACTGACAAGAGGACTAGTGTGCTGTCTTGCCAACTGAAGTATACTTTGGTCCACATCTAACAATACTTCAGTGTAGCACCTTCTGCTATGGAATGGTATCTTAGAGAGGAAGGATTCATTTTATGATTAAGGCACTGTACTGGGACTCAGGCAATCTGGTTTTAATTCAAGTCTCTGCCACAGACTCCCTGTGTTACCTAGGGCAAATCACGTAAACTCTCTGTCTCTCAGTTCTCCAACTGTAAAATCAGGATAATAATGCTTCCTTTCTACCACCCCTTGTGTGTCTTGTCTATTTAGACTAAGTTCTTCAGTGCAGAATATTGTATCTCTGTATATAATAAATAATACATTTCTGTTTTATATAATATGTCTGTACAGTACCTAGCACATCCAACTTTGGATGGGCTATCACCAGCAGGAGAGTGAATTTGTGGGGGGGGGTGGAGGGTGAGAAAACCTGGATTTGTGCTGGAAATGGCCCAACTTGATGATCACTTTAGATAAGCTATTACCAGCAGGACAGTGGGGTGGGAGGAGGTATTGTTTCATATTCTCTGTGTGTATATAAAGTCTGCTGCAGTTACCACGGTATGCATCCGATGAAGTGAGCTGTAGCTCACGAAAGCTCATGCTCAAATAAATTGGTTAGTCTCTAAGGTGCCACAAGTACTCCTTTTCTTTTTGCGAATACAGACTAACACGGCTGTTACTCTGAATACTGTAATACAAGTAATTAAGAATTTAGAATATAAGAATGATGCAGTTAATAATGCAAGAGAAAAGCCTGGATTAAATAAAGATTTTTCATAACTTGAGCTGATAGTAAAAAGCTATGAAAAACCAGTGATTTTTTTTTCGGGGTGGGGGGATCACACAAATTTTTGGAATTTCATTTTGAGAGATTTTGCACTCCTTTTCCAATTTTGCATTTCTGCAAAATTCAGGAAAGTGACTGGTCTTCAGAGAGGCAACTTGTAAAAATTCTCCTTTTGCTTTTTAAACTTTGAATCCACCTTTTGCTCAGAATTGGTCCATGTTCAATAGGAAATTGATTCCTTTTAACTGGAAAAGGATCCCATTACTGAGAGGAAAAATCACAAATCATGAATGTTTTTTGGAAAAATAGCCCATTTTCATATTGGTAATGAAATGTGGAAAAGTCAAAATTTATTTTAGCTTTTTCTCTTGAATATTTTTCCATCACTAGTAGTGATGAGTGCTCTTTTGCTTGATGTCCACAGTATTATCTATATACCATGTTATTCAGAACAACTCTGCACTACTGCTACAAAAACTCATTGCACTGTTTACTAACCAAGATACAAAATTGTGATTTTTTTTAACCAATCTTTCATTTTTGTAGACCTTTTTACTGTCCCACTGTAGTCACGCAGAACCCTGCGGTGGTATCAAAACTTTCTACAAAGTCCAATTGCTTCTAATTTGATGGAAACTGCTATTAGGTTGTGGCATTCAGAAATGAGCTACAAGCTGTAGCTCACAGCTCTGTCTATCTCAAACAGCTGAATGACCTGTTCCAGTTCTGTTTCATATTATTCAAATTTAGAGAAATAATCACTCACAGATTAATAGAAATGCTATGTGAGACACAAGAAGATATTTCCACTAAAAGTTATGTCATCGTTCTAACACCCATGATAGAAACATTTCCTGATTTCATGGCTACTGCACAGCAGTGCCATTCCAATCCACCAGTTGGCACAGCAGATCTACAGAGAATACTTTAAAATGTCTCTGTTAACATTCTGTTTTATTGTTTTTATTTCAGACTGGGAAAATATGGCTTTGACATTAGAACAAGGGGTATGACTTTCATAATTATTTGTAGCATTCATATATTTTTAAGAATGAAAATCACACACAGAGTGCAATTTATACTGACACACAGGAGAGGCTTCTGATCTAATGGTCCATACTCAGAAATCGGTGGCAGGAAGTTCCAAGTTCAAGCCTTATGTCTGTCAGTGATTTACTGGGTGGCATTGGGCAAATAACTTAACCTCTCAATGTCTCAGTTTCCCAGACTGTACACTGAGGATGCTAATACTCATTCTATTACCTCACAGGGGTTTTGTGAGGATTAATTAATTGTGAGAAGTTAATCAATACTTTCAAGATATTAATTGCTAAGTAATATTTTTAAATAGTATCCTTTATACAAAGTATCACAAAAGCTTTACAATAAGAGGTAGACTAGAGAGAGAATATTTTAAGGCCCAGTTTCACAAACATTTATCCATGTGAGAAACTAGAATGTGTTTACAGGATCAGGGCCTATACTTGGCTACAGCAACAAACAGATGCAGGTAGAGAAGGGGGGAAAGGATGTGTAAAAATGGAATAGAGCAAAAGGAGAAAACTGAAATTTAAAGGTAGGAAGGAGGCTAATAAGTATTCTTGAGGTATGTCTACACTGCAATTAGACCCCCTGCTGGCCAGTGCCAGCTAACTTTGGCTTTTGGGGCTAAGGCTAAGGGGCTGTTTTACTGCTGTATAAGCTCAGGCTGCAGCCCAAAAGCTGGGACACTCCCACCTTGTAGGATTCTGGCATCTGGGCTCCTTAACTATGGAGCTGACAAGCCCAAATGTCTACACCACAATTAAACAGTCCCTTAACCTGAGCCCCGCAAGCCTGAGTCAGCTGGCATGGGGCAGCCCCAGGTTTTTAATTGCAAGTGTAGACATACCCTTGATGACCTGTTACAGTGAGGAGAAAATGGAAGGATACAATAACTGGTGAAGGTAAAGTAACGGTAAGCAGAGTTTAGAGTAAATTACAGCAATTGGAAGAAGGAGAAAGAGTTTTAAAGTTTTGGTACAGTATAAATAAAAGAGTAATTGCACACTTTGGGGGTATCACAGGTAGGAAAAGAGAAGAAGCTAAAACTGGAGGAGCAGAGAGTGAATACATAAAAAAGGTCAGAGGAGTAAAGTAATTCTATGTCATGTTATTTTACACAGACTATATAGAAAAAGTTCATGGGCTAAAGTCATCCATAGTATAATTCTACTGAAGTAAATGGAATTAGACAAGGGATACATTTGAACTGTGTTGTTTATTATTTTAAGGTTAACTTGAAAAACTTGGGGGACTAATAAAGAACTAGTTATGACCCCATTAAAATAGTAATAAAAACTAAAAGCAGACTGCTGCCCAGTACTGCCTCACTAATGTCTACTTATTGTACTTTCCCATCTAATTTATATGTTGCAGTTCTCTAAGATATTCTGCTGTGAATTAGGCCAAAAAATGTACTGTGCAGTCTCAGAATGCCCCTCTGTTGAATCTGTATAAACCTGATCAATGCACAAGCTGTCCAGTTGGCAAATAAGATAATCATCCTACAGGCAATTTAAATGCTCTTGTTAAAGAAGATTTTATTCATCAGTGTTTAATAAGTAATGAATATGAAAAGGTTGAAGTATGGTTTCTACCCGTACCACTTCCTGCTGCGATTTTGTCAATCTGCATAAGCTAAACTGGGTTGATCCCAATCAGTTCTTGGATGGGTGCCCACCAAGGAACTTCTAGATGCTGTAAGAAGTGGTGGTTGTTCAGTAGGTGCCACTCTTTCTCCTGAATTAATATTGAGGCAATGCCCAATAAGAGGATGAACTGTGCAGCAGAAGAGATGCTGGGTCTGGTTTTTCATTGCCGTGCATCTTTACACCTTGGCATCATGGGTGTAGAACAGTACTGAGTCAGAATGGTAGTGTTTCACATCCATTTTGCACATATGACTACATAAAAGTGCAAGGCAGTGGTCAATCAGGCTCACTGTACATTGAATGAGATGTACAACTACCTTCCTGACCCCTTGTAGTCACTTTTTTTGGTAGTAGGAAAACTCTTCTTCTGTGTTTTAGGAATTGCTTCTAGTAAGATATTAGGTTTACAAACCAAACCCTTTTAAAATAAACACAGATAATCCTATTTGGACTCAAGAAATATCTCGGGCCAACTTTTTCAGAGGCTTGCAAGATAATACATAATATGTATTATGAAATTACTAAAAACCAATGTTACTTGAAAAGCACTTGTAAAACAACAGTGTAGTATTAACACAGCTTCTATGTTATAGGCAATACAGTCTATCATTGTAGATATCTTCGTTCTATAAGATAACATTTTTACCAAATTTGCTTTACTTTTGAAAGGTTAGATTCTTTCTGGGAATAAATACTTCCACTTTATCTTAATATTTTCACAATTTGTTCCTGGACTTGTTTACTGATCCAGTAAAAATCACAAAGGGTTCAAAACTGCTGTGAAGAGAATAAGCTTCTGTTCATAGAGCATGGCACCTGGGACCTCCAGCACATGCCACAGGTGATATGCAGAGAAGAAGAAATAGCTACAGAAGCAAGCAGATGGAGATCAAAATGCTCAGCACCTTTTTTGTTTGCTTATAATATAGTTTCTGAAAGTATGATGGAAGCAGCAAACATAAAAGTCATATAAATAGGCCCCTTATGTTTCCTGATTCCAGGACTGTGGCATTTGCCAACATATCTTGCCTAAGATATGTGATCTGGAATCTAAGCTTTTTATTAAAAAACAAACAAAAAAACTGTCTTTCCAGCCTTCATTAGCCTACTCTACATTAAGCATTTTTTTTAAACTTCCACACTGTTGCACTACATATAGATCCCACTGGTGATGGCAATGGTGGAAGCTCAATTGGCTGCTAGTGTTTTTACCATTATACTACCTAACTTTGCACAGAGTAGGCTGCAATGGAAGGATTTCAGGCACAACATAAATGCTGAGATTTCACTTTGATTACGTAAAGAAATGTGCAGGAACTTTTTACAGTGAATTAAAGTTAAAAGAAAATAACCACTTTTATTCTTGGCAAACCCCTATTCTTACAAAAATTGTGATTCAATCTTTAATAGCTACAGAGAACTTTGCTTTTCAGGAACTCCTCCAAGAGACATGTCCATTACATTAAGCCACACAAAACTTAATTTGTCTGTCTCAGAAAGATGATCCTCCTTGAATTTGGTACTGTGGTTTGCAGGGAGACTTTTTCAAATTGCTGATGAAAGCAGACGGTACTTTAGGGAATTTGTTTTGAGTTTCTTACATATGGTCTGGAAAACCGTTCTGCATAGCATTGTGAAATTTTCAGTATAGTAAATTAATATTTTAGCTACACAGAATCTGCTAGAGTTTTCATTGTAGATTCTGTGTTTAAGGGGATTTATAAATGAGTTCTAACAACATGCTCTGAAACATTTAGCTTGCATGGCTAATAAATATTGGTACACCGTATCTCATAGCAAAATCAGTACAATATGTTAATATAAATTATTTCAACCTCCCTGACTTGAAAAGGAGTTCATATGCAAAGAGGAAAGTTGTAACAACCTTGTTTTTCTCCAAAAAGGGACAAAAAGCAAAAGGAAATACAATAAATAGTTTTATTTTTTACATTATAGAGGTTAAATATGTACTTCTGGCCTACAAGAGTAATTTCTTGCAAACATTAATGTACATGGACTTCTACTTAAAGCATCATAACACATTAGTATGCTTCTACAATCATTCCACTATACTATAAATCACTTCTCCATCAATTGTTTATGTCTCCTTCATTTATTTAAAGTACAGTGCTATGCTGTGTTCAGTGTCAATACCACAAATCAGAGACTTTTCTGTAAAAACCACATATTAATACTCATAATTTTCTTTGCATTCTTTGTTTTCCATTGAATTACTCTCCCCGGTATGAACATTTTATACTAGACATTTTTTAGAATCTCTATCCACAAGTAGCTCCTGAATACAGAAAATGTAGTTATATCAATCTTGAGAGGATTGGCTATTGAAATATAAGAGCCCCAGGTTTGGAGGTAAAAAAAAAACAGACATCACAAAAGAATAATAATGCTTTCACAACTTTTCTTCAGTTTTCCAATTTCTATTTTAAGTTTATTAGCAAGATTTTGCTCCATAGTGTTTGATTCGAATGCTTGTACAAATCCGACATCTCACTTCATTGTTCGGGCTGTATGTTCCAGGGTCACAAACCACTGCAACCAAACAAATATACAGTATTTCAGTCAGATGACTTCCACCATGGGCTGGGTTATACACATTATGGAATTTTCAAACTTGTATTAGGGACATTCAGCAGATCACTAAACTAGCTCCAGGTTATTTTTTTTGCATGCTGAATATTTCATATGGAGCTAAGTGATCCTATAAAATATATTAAAATTAAGAATGTAGTTTTCCTTCATATCAGTTACTTTTCATTTAATATTTTAGTGCTCCATTCCGACATACCCTGTAGAATAACTCTACCTGTATTATAGAATGCCTTTTTCAGTTTCTCTGAGATCAACACACTTAGCTTCACTTCATAACACAGTAGCCTGAACCAAAAAGTCTGACCAGAAATTAAGGGCTCAATCCAGGGGCTGAGCACTTTGCTTGATCCAGCAATGCACATATACTTTGCTTAACATTGTGTAACTGACTCTAGATGGCTGCCTTGCAAATTTCAGTTGCCATGAGCAATAGAAGTGACTGTTGGAAATTACTAGTGATATGTAAATATCCCCAACCTCATTTTCCTGAAAAGTTTTTCTGGAGGGTTAGCTATTTATTTTTTTAGGTATAAAACATATGTACTGCATTGCCTTTGGGTAAACTCAGAATTTAAAAATACAACCTGTTCAAACTATAAGCTTGTTAAAAAACCAATACAGCCTAGTGGATGGTGTGAAACTACAGATGTGATATATCTTGATTTTAGTAAAGCTTTTGACACAATCCCACAGAACATTCTCATATGCAAACTAGGGACATATGGTCTAGATGAAATTACTATAAAATGGGTGCAAAACTGGTTGAAAGACTGTACTCATTCAGTAATTATCAATGGTTTGCTGTCAATCTGGAGGAACATATCTAGTAGGATCCTATGGCGGTCTCTCTCCTGAGTCCAGTACTATTCGACATTCTCATTAATTACTTGGATAATGGAGTGGAGAGTATGCTTATAAAATCTGCGGATGACAGCAGGTTGGGAGCAGTTGACAGTTGACCTTTGGTCTGACCCAGTATGACTTTTTATGTTGCTAGCACTTTGGAGAGGAGGATTAGAATTCAAAACAACCTTGACAAATTGAAGAACTGGTTTGAAATCAAAAAGGTTAAATTAAATAAAGACAAGTGCAAAATACTACCCTTAGAAAGAAAATAATCAAATGCACAGCTACAAAATGGGAATAACTGGCTGGGCAGTAAAAAGGATCACAAATTGAATATGAGCCTGATCTGTGATGCAGTTGTGAAACAGGCTAATTCTGGGCTATGTTAACAGGAGTGGCATATGTAAGACACGGGAGGTAATTGTCCCTCTCTACTCGGCACTGGTGAGGCCTCAGCTACAGTACAGTGTCCAGTTCTGGGCACCCCACTTTAAAAAAAGATATGGACAAATTGGAGAGCAACAAAAATAATAAAAAGTTTAGAAAACCTGACCTATGAGGAAAGGTTAAAAAAGCTGGGCAGCTTTAGTCTTGAGAAAAGCAGCATGAGAGGGGACCTGATAACAATCTTCAAATTTGTTAAGAGCTATTGTAAAGAGGACAGTAATCAGTTGTTCCCTATGTCCACAGAGGCTAAAACAAAAAGTAATCAGATTAATCTGCAGCAAGGGAGATTTAGGTTACATATTAAGAAAATCTTTCTAATTATAAGTAAGGCTACAATTATGTCATGGAGGTCATGGAAATCACAGAATCCGTGACTTCCATTGACCTCTGTGACATTTTCTGCCCTGGGGCTGGAGCTCTCAGCCAGCCCTCCCGCAGCTCCCAGTCCCTGCCCTGGTAGGAGAACCCCTGCAGTTGCCCAGCCACAGTGGGGGGACCCTGCATCTGGATGGGCAGACCCCCTGCTGTTGCCCAGCTGAGGCGGGGAGACCCCCTGCACCTACCCAGCTGTAGTGGGGGGACCCTGCGCAGCTGCCCAGCCTCAGCGGGCAATGAGAGGATCTTCCATAGCTACCCAGCTGCGGCGGGCAGACCCTGCAGCTGCCAAGCCATAGCTGGAGGACCCCCTGGAGCTCCCAGGTGGTGTGGGGGGGCGAGGGGACCCAGCAACAGGCCAACCCCAGAGCTCCCACTCACTGCAGGTGGTGGGGGACCCTACAGCCACAGCAGCAGTGAGTGCTTAGCTGAATCCACCTCCACATTTTGTCAGGGGTATTTTTAGTGAAAGTCAGAGACAGGTCACGGGCTTCCGTGAATTTCTGTCTATTGCCTGTGACCTGTCCCTGACTTTTAATAAAAATATCCCTGACAAAATTTTAGCCTTAATTATAGGAATTGTTAAGCACCGGAATAGGCTTCCAAGGAAAACTGTGGAATCTCTAACATTGGAGATTTAGATGATCTATGTATATTTGGTCCTGCCTCAGTACAGGGGGCTGGACTAGATGACCTCTCAAAGTCCCTTCCTATCCTACATTTCCATGATTCTGTAACTCAGTTCTAACTAACCCCTGTTTAACCAGACAGCCTTTGCATTGTGTGCTGAAAGCCAACAAAAATAAATAGAGGCTATGTCTACACTGCACTTTCGTCAGTTAAACTTTTGTCATCAGGGGTGTGAAAAAAAAAAAAAAACCACATCCCTGACCGACAAAAGTTTTACCAATGAAAAGTGCTGGTATGGACAGTGCTTTGTTGGTGGGAGACGCCCCTCTTTGGGGGTGGTTTTATTTTGTTGGCAGGAGAGCTGTCTCCTGCCCACAAAGAGCGGCTACACTGCGTAGCTTACCGCGATATGGCTGTAGCAGCATAGCTGTGCTGCTGTAAGGTGTGCGGTGCAAACATAGCCTGAGCACAAGAACTAAAGACCTACTGAGAACACCATGCCTCCAGTAACCCTAAATTCAGAAATAGATACTGCTAGCAGGAGAACTCCCAGAACAGTTGAGCATTTATTTTAAAATAGCAGTACTATGAAAGTGACAATTTCTTATTGATCCTATGTCCTGAATACTACAACTGATCTAAGAGCAAGAGGAGAAAGTCAGATGGGCCAATGACAGCAGTGGTAGCCTTTATTACAGTATGATATGCATCAAATACTATCAGCACCTTTTTCTTGGCTGTTTCCATTCCTGCCAACTTTATCACTTAGAATCAAAATGCCTCTTCAAAAGATAAACAGCAGTACGCTTACATTTTTTTTTTAATATTGGTGATAAAAGTATCTGACAGGAAAACAGGGTTAATATGCAATAATATGTAAGCAGGGTTAATATGAAATAATCTTTATATTGCTTGCTAAAAATATGGATACTTTATTTTTCTATAATTACCACAGCAGCTAGCGCAGTCATTGTGGGTGTCATAATTTTTTCCAAAACCTGGACGACAGCTGTCAATGCGAGTAACTTCAAAGCTATGGTCTATATAATGTATTGCAGGTACATTCCGAAACTCGTGCTTCAGAACATATGTTTGTTTATGGAAAAATTCTTCAATGAGATCTCTTGCCTAAAATTTAGGAATAATTAAATGATAAATGATAAATATGACAGTGAGATTTTGTTTTTTGTAGATCAGATATATCAATAAATATATTCTGTCCTAATTCTGCTTGAATATGTATATGATATGCAATATGGGCCTGATCCTGCACCCACTGCACCGCATCGTGATCCAGAGACTTTCCATTGGCTTTAGTGGGCTTAGGATCAGGGCCAATGTGCAATATAACATATATCATAAACAATCACCATGAAGCTAAATGAACTATATATAAAACAGAAGCTACACTTGATAGTTTCTTTAAACTGTTTTACAGCTACCAAATCATAATCCAAAGGTCTATGTTCTAGGAAAACTGAAATAAACAATACAGTACATGCTAACATATTGCTAATTTTCATAATTTCATATTTTAGAAAGTAAATGTATAAGAAACATTAACACTGGCCTCAGCAATTTTTGAATAAATATGACATTTAAATATAGTTTTCTATCTTGAGCTGAATTATTTAAAATCCAGACATCACACATACATTCCTGCTCTTTGCATAGGGTGGACTGCAACCTGTCAAAATCTGTAAATACTAATGATGGGATTCACTGTAGCGTGAAGGGACCGTGAAAGCCTTCTATAACATTTAAACCCTACTGATCCACTGAATACAATTGTGCACAGACCACCCCGAATACAAAGAAAAGTACTTAAGAGTGGGACGTCTGCATGGATATCTGCATGTCCTTTTCAATAAGGGGGGGGGAGGGGAGGGGAAGAAACATTCCACAATGGTCCAAAATTGGTTACATAGGGGACCACTGGGGATGGATGTGCAGAGGGGCCTCTAGTTCCCATTTACAAGAATCCAGTGGGCTAAAATATCTGAATAGGAGACATGGAGTAGCAGTGGCTACTATTCCCTACCACATCTAGAATAGCTGCACCAACACACCATGGTCTGCTTGTGGATTGATGGAATAGATTCCTTCTCCATGCTGTTCTTGCTCTTCTAGACTTCCCTGCACAAAGCCCAGTTATCTAGGATTTGTACAGGGAAAAGTAAATTTCACCTTAACTAACTTTGTAGTCCATATTTTACAACCTCCCACCCCGCAGCGTCTCCTTCCCTCATTTTGGGTTCTAGAATATTCACATGTTTATTTAGGTATGCTTGCATTAAAAAATCTTACCTCCTGAACTCTTCTGTTGGTTACATCTTCACAGTCATAAGAAATCTGTTGGCAAACTGCTTCCCATCCTGGGGCAAAAGGATTTACTATAGAGAAAAGGAGAAAGGGTATAAGGCAAAACTGTATTGTAATAGCTCATCATAAATACCTTGAAGAATACATTACAAAGGAGCATCCTGAAATGAGTGTCTTTCATTTGGAGATTTATTTTACAAAGCACTGGCATGCAAACGCCAGTCATCCTACTGTTGCTGCTTCTTATCTGTATATTACATTAATTTTATGCTGTTACAATACAACTCAAGAGCAGAGGCACTCTATTTTGCCTCAAATTTGTGAGGAAGTGTCAATTTATTACATTTGTTTCTGTGGTCAAGATATTTTTTTCATAACCATTGTTCTTGTGATCTAAGATACTTAATTGAGTTTTAAATAAAAATAAAGATAAATGGGTAACCAAGAAGGAAAGGCAACTTCGATTACCTCCAACTGATTAAAAACAGGTAAGGAAATACTAAGAAAACATGAACATATATAAATCAGTCAGTCTAGCTGGCTTGACATTCTAGGATGTTAAAAGTATTAGCTAATGAACATTCTGAATGCCTAATAATTACTTCTAAAGGGTCATGGAAAACTGGAGAGATACAAGATTCTGGAAAAAACTATGTGGTATCATTTATTAATAAGGGAAAAAGGAGTGGTCCTGACAATTCCTATCCAGTGACTTTAGTGTCATTCACTAACAAAATAATGAAATAAATGAGAAGAGAAAAGATCTGGAAATGAGAGATGGGACAGACTCAAACCCCCATATATACAAATAACTTCAAACTATGGAAAGGTCCAAATCCAGATTTGAACTTTGAGGCTTCTCTGTTGTGAACATGGGGGGAGGAGAGGGGGAATTCATTCACTCTGATGATGAAAAATTGCCACAAAGCAACTGCAGGTCCCATCAGACAAATTCCCCCCATGCAGGGCAGATACACAGTCAAGAGAAAATGTGTCCGGGGTGTCCCTGTCCCCCATCAATTCCCTAGTGCTATGACACCTACAGAGAGCATTATGGATCGACTGTCCCTATGGAATTCAAAATGTAGAAATCTTGGAAACACCTGAATCCCTGGGCACCAAAAAGGTCTAAGCACTGGAAACTTAAAGATGGGAATTAAAAAAAATCTTTAAACAAGAAATAATGCATAGACTTTCTGACTACACAAAGGGATTTGTTGAGGATATCTGGTACAAATTAAAGTTAACATCGCTAGAAACAGCATACAAAGTCCTAGGAGTGATTAAACCAGTGCCAAAAAGGATAAGAAGGAAGACTTGGTGGTGGAATCTTCAGGTTAAAAAAATCTGTGAAGAAAGAGAGATAACTTTTAAAAAATGGTAGACCAGTAGCTTGAGCAAAGATAAGATAGTGTATATGGAGGTGAAAAAAAGAGAAGTGTTAGAAGTGTTGCCACAGCTAAAAATTTGGCTTGTGACAAGCTATATAATCAACTAGGAGGATATGACAGAGAAAAGACTGTCCAAAAACTCGCTAAGGCAAGAAAGAAAAGGCTCATATGAGTTTGTACACACTAGAAGTGAACATGGTATATTGTAAACAAATGGTGAATCAATCAAGAATGTCTGGAGTGATTATTTTGAAAGAGTGACAAATGAGAACTCACAGGAGGAACTAAGAACATGTAAGCTGAGCCAAGTCATAACAGATTTCACACTGGAGGAAGAGGTTGTAGAGGCTCTGAGGAATAAGAAAAAGAAGACAGCACCTAGGCTAGATGAAGAAGTGCTGGATGCACTGAAGTAAATGAGAAGGGACAGCGTCAAGTATTTTACAAGTCTGTTTAATGATATTCTTAAGAAAGAGAAAATGCTGGACGAATGCAATAAAAGCTTTGTGGTGTCCATTTTTAAACACAAAGGAGATATTATATTGTATGCTAATTATGGCCTAATTAAGCTGACAGCACATGCCATATGAAAGTTTGGGAGAAGATTATTGAAAAGCATCTGAGAACACTTGAGATTTGGAGAGGTCAATTAGTTAGTTAGTTAGAAATTAGTTAGGGAAGTGGATTGGACTGAAGAATTTATGGGTTTAAAGGTAGAGGAGGCCTGGGATTATTTTAAATTAAAGCTGCAGAAGCTATCGGAAGCCTGCATCCCAAGAAAGGGGAAAAAATTCATAGGCAGGAGTTGTAGACCAAGCTGGATGAGCAAGCATCTTAGAGAGGTAATTAAGAAAAAGCAGAAAGCATATAGGGAGTGGAAGAAGGGAGGGATCAGTAAGGAAAGCTACCTTATTGAGGTCAGAATATGTAGGGATAAAGTGAGACAGGCTAAAAGTCAAGTAGAGTTGGACCTTGCAAAGGGAATTAAAACCAATAGTAAAAGGTTCTATAGTCATATAAATAGGAAGAAAACAAAGAGAGAAGAAGTGGGACTGCTAAAAACTGAGGATGGAGTGGAGGTCAAGGATAATCTAGGCATGGTCCAATATCTAAACAAATACTTTGCCTCAGTCTTTAATAAGACTAAAGAGGATCTTAGGGATAATGGTAGCATGATAAATGGGAATGAGGATATGGAGGTAGACATCACCATATCTGAGGTAGAAGCGAAACTCAAACAGCTTAATGGGACTAAATTGGGGGGCCCAGATAATCTTCATCCAAGAATATTAAAAGAATTGGCACAAGAAATTGCAAGCCCATTAGCAAGAATTTTTAATGAATCTGTAAACTCAGGGGTTGTACCGTATGATTGGAGAATTGCTAACATAGTTCCTATTTTTAAGAAAGGGAAAAAAAGTGATCCAAGTAATTATAGGCCTGTTAGTTTGACATCTGTAGTATGCAAGGTCTTGGAAAAAATTTTGAAGGAGAAGGTAGTTAAGGACATTGAAGTCAATGGTAAATGGGACAAAATACAACATGGTTTTACAAAAGGTAGATCGTGCCAAACCAACCTGATCTCCTTCTTTGAGAGAGTAACAGATTTTTTAGATAAAGGAAACGCAGTGGATCTAATTTACTTAGATTTTAGTAAGGCGTTTGATACTGTGCCACATGGGGAATTATTAGTTAAATTGGATAAGATGGGCATCAATAGGAAAATTGAAAGGTGGATAGGGAATTGGTTAAAGGGGAGACTACAACGGGTCCTACTGAAAGGTGAACTGTCAAGTTGGAGGGAGGTTACCAGTGGAGTTCCTCAAGGATCAGTTTTGGGACCAATCTTATTTAATCTTTTTATTACTGACCTGGGCACAAAAAGTGGGAGTGTGCTAATAAAGTTTGCAGATGATACAAAGCTGGGAGGTATTGCTAATTTAGAGACGGACAGGGATACCCTACAGGAGGATCTGGATGACCTTGTAAACTGGAGTAATAGGAATAGGATGAAATTTAATAGTGAGAAGTGTAAGGTCATGCATTTAGGGATTAATAACAAGAATTTTAGTTATAAGCTAGGGACGCATCAACTAGAAGTAACGGAGGAGGAAAAGGACCTTGGAGTATTGGTTGATCATAGGATGACTATGAGCTGCCAATGTGATATGGCTGTGAAAAAAGCTAATGTCGTCTTGGGATGCATCAGGAGAGGTATTTCCAGTAGGGATAAGGAGGTTTTAGTACCGTTATATAAGGCACTGGTGAGACCTCACCTGGAATACTGTGTGCAGTTCTGGTCTCCCATGTTTAAGAAGGATGAATTCAAACTGGAACAGGTACAGAGAAGGGCTACTAGGATGATCCGAGGAATGGAAAACTTGTCTTATGAAAGGAGACTCAGGGAGCTTGGCTTGTTTAGCCTAACTAAAAGAAGGTTGAGGGGAGATATGATTGCTCTCTATAAATATATCAGAGGGATAAATACCAGAGAGGGAGAGGAATTATTTAAACTCAGTACCAATGTGGACACAAGAACAAATGGATATAAACTGGCCACTAGGAAATTTAGATTAGAAATTAGACGAAGGTTTCTAACCATCAGAGGAGTGAAGTTTTGGAATAGCCTTCCGAGGGAAGTAGTGGGGGCAAAAGATCTATCTTGCTTTAAGATTAAACTCGATAAGTTTATGGAGGAGATGGTATGATGGGATAACATGGTTTTGGTAATTAAATATTCATGGTAAATAGGCCCAATGGCCTGTGATGGGTTTTTAGATGGGGTAAGATCCAAGTTACCCGGGAAAGAATTTTCTGTAGTATCTGGCTGATGAATCTTGCCCATATGCTCAGGGTTTAGCTGATCGCCATATTTGGGGTCGGGAAGGAATTTTCCTCCAGGGCAGATTGGAAGGCCCTGGAGGTTTTTCGCCTTCCTCTGTAGCATGGGGCACGGGTCACTTGCTGGAGGATTCTCTGCTCCTTGAGGTCTTCAAACTACAATTTGAGGACTTCAATAGCACAGATATAGGTGTGAGGTCTTTTTTAGGAGTGGTGGGTGAAATTCTGTGGCCTGCATTGTGCAGGAGGTCAGACTAGATGATCAAAATGGTCCCTTCTGGCCTAAATATCTATGAATCTATGAAACACTTGAGATTTGGAGAGGTCAATATGTATTTATGCTGGGAAGGGGTACAACTGATGCCATATTTGCTCTATGAATACTCATGGAGAAGTTTAGAGACAAGAGACAGCAACTGGGCACAGCCTTTGTGGACTTGGAGAAGGTGGTGTATAAATGTTCATCAAGAAAACTAGTTTGGTGGAATTTGCAATGGAGAGGTGTGCCAGAAGGATATATTGCCTTATTCAGGATATTTTTGATGGAGTGACGACCATAGTAGTCTGCTACAGCAGTAAATTTCCAGTAAATGTTCAGCTGTATTGGGGGAGAAGGGGTCAGTGTTTAATCCTTCTTTGTTTGCAGTTGCCTTGGATGTGATAAGTGAAAATAGGGGAAGGGAGTTGCCTTGGAATATGCTGTTCACTGATGACTCAGGCCTTGTCTACACTAACTGGGGGTTCAACGTGCAGCGATCGACCGCCAATTTCTCTCCCATCAACTCCTGTCCTCCACCTGAACGAGAAGTGCAAGGGAAGTCGATGGGAGAGCGTCTCCAGTTGATATAGCGTAGTGTGGACCCCGCAGTAGATTTAAGTACGTCGACTTCAGCTAAGTTATTCATGTAGCTGAAGTTGCGTAACTTAGATCCATCTCCCCCCGTAGCGTAGACATGGTCTCAGTGATATGTGCGAAAGACTGTGAGACCCTGCAATCCAACTTTGAACAGTGGCAACATAGAGCAGGCAGGAGTGAGAGTGAATGTTAGCAAGACTTAGGTTACAATTGAGGGAGGACGACGCACCATAAAGGATATTACAGGCAGAGAGCTTAGACAAATGAAAGAATCTAAATACATAGGATCAGTGAAAAGAAAAAGGAGTACTTGTGGCACCTTAGAGACTAACCAATTTATTTGAGCATAAGCTTTCGTGAGCTACAGCTCACTTCATCGGATGCTGTAGCTCATGAAAGCTTATGCTCAAATAAATTGGTTAGTCTCTAAGGTGCCACAAGTACTCCTTTTCTTTTTGCGAATACAGACTAACACGGCTGTTACTCTGAAATAGGATCAGTGGTTGCTGATAGTGGTGCTCTGAGTGAAGCCCAGCACTGTTCCAAAGCTGCTTGGTGCAAATGCTGGGGGCTGACCCCAGTCATCTGTGATAAAAGATGCCTACAAAATTAAAAGGTAGAGTGTGTAAAACTATAATTCTACCCACCCAAATGTGCAGAACAGAGACTTGGCCAGGCACAAGAAAATAAATCAGTATGTTCTCCACCACAGAAAAGAAGATGCTGAAATGGCAAAATGGCTGCACACTCCATGACAGGAAATGAAATGAAGTTATGAGGGGCATAGTGCGGGCTGCCCCAAATGAAGACAAGTTGAGGGAGGCTAGGCAACGTTGGTAGGGACATGTCCAGTGGAGAGACCTGAGAGTTATGTTGATAGGCTGGCCCTTGCAATGATCATGGACGGAAGATGACCAAGGGGAAGGCCAAAGACTTGGTATATGGACCAGACATCAGTGGACATTAGAAAGACCAATTTGCATGACAACCAGGTGTACAATCATGAGTTTCGGAAGAAGACAATAAAAGTTGCTGACCCCAAATAAGGAAGTGTCAAGAAACAAGAAGAAAATAGCAAGAAAGATAAATCTGATCATTTTTCTGACAGAATTACAACATTGATGAAGAATCATGAATGAACTATATCTGGACTTTAGTAAATGATTTTCTGGGAATGGGCGACAGGGATGGATCACTTCATGATTATCTGTTCTGTTCATTCCCTCTAAGCACCTGGCATTTGCCGCTATCAAAAGGCAGGATACTGGGCTAGATGGACCTTTGGTCTGACCCGGTATGGCCATTCGTATGTTCCCCAAGGCCCTTTGCAAATGACACCCCTGTTAGAGAATAACCTTTCCCAGAAAGGTTGTAAAAAGTACATTAATATAAATTCAAACAATTTATAAGCTGCATTATAGCTCCATCTGTGGGCTAAGAAGAAAAAATACAGAAACTCTGAAGAAAAGCAGAGAAGCAACATATGAGGGAACATATGACTCTGATATAATTGCAAATGTAATTTATATTGCCCTTAATTTAAGTTTTTTTAATAAAGTAACAGTGTGACACTACGTCTTAAACAAATGCTTAAATCTGTTACCTTGAAAAGTAACAAATAGCTCATCCAGGAGGCCATGTTTTGGCATCTTGATGACATGACATTTGTATGATGGTTCTATAACATGACATGTCAAATCAGAGATTAAATCATTCAAGATTTTCTTCAGCTCTTCAAAGAATTGACCATTAGCTGCTAGTCTGCACTCTTTTGTAGTAAACCGAACAGATATCTGGTATGTGTAGTCAGGCTCCCGATATGCTAACAAAAATTAGTATACACATAAGTACATGCAATATAATGTCTGTCCCACACATATTATATTTCCTATGCAGTACTACTCTTTGTATCTTATATCTTAAATAGACTTTTATTTAGAGGCAAACCAATTTGTTTACTTATTAAGCATGACGGGCCAAATGCATCCTTGGTATAGCTTCCCTGTCTTAAATGGCATTACACTATTCATTTAGTTTGATACACACAAGAATTTTCGTATGTGTACACACTATATTTTTATATGACTATGTGCCTAAATACCAACCATGGGAAAATGTTATATGTCAAAACAGCTACAGAACTAACATAGCCACTTTTGAGCCTGTGCACTTGCTTACAAAGTAGACATAACTGAAATGTGATGAGAAATTGTTAAAGAAAGTACTTCATGTACCTGCATTTTAGGGTGGAGAGTTTTGAAGTGACTGGAAAAAGAATTTACATCTGTTTCTTCCTCCTTTCATTTACTTTTTTATAATTGTTTTTGGGAGAATGATGGGGTTGCTAAACTGCACAATCTGTCACCCTTCCACCACTTGTAACATATGTCATCAACTAAGATCAGACCAGGACAGAGCCCCATCTTTGACACCTCTTTGGAACAAGATCACAGCCACACCAGAGCCTCTTCTTCTGTCCTTGGGTACCTTTGGGGGAAGGCAGGAAGAAGGCAATGACCTCGTCTATTTTTCCCAAGGGTAAAGATTATTTCATTCTCAAGGACAATCATCAGATGCTATTGGCAGTTGTGTTGATTTGATTGAAATCGAAGTTGTATTGAACTGACTTTTCAAAAACTGGCATTTAGAATAATAAAGATGTTTATCACCAAGGTGCTTGAAAATGTAATTTACATTCTGGAGTACAGTGCTAACTAATTGTGTTTAATAAACCAATATTCAGAAAAGTCACATGCACTAGTTTACCAGCAAATTTGTACGGTCTTACCATAAACCATAAATTTATATGTCTTAAATTTCTCTCTCTCTTCTTGTATGTCAGTTTTGATGGTTTTATAAGAAAGAGTGCAAGTATAAGATCCAGACATAGATTCCTGAAAACCTCTCACCATCAGTTTTCCTGTTTCCGTGAGATTGATATATCTTTGTCCTAAAATGGAAACAGGAAACTACCTGATTAATATTAGAAAAATACTGATGCATAATTTATGTAGTATACTAACAGATGAAAGAAGATATATTATTTACATAGGAATATCAATTTACTTATAGAAGTTGGTCTGAATCTAATGACCTTCAGGACTTGTTGCAAATCTCATTTTTTCCCTCAGGCATTTGAAAATTTGGAGAAGGGAATGTAATTGTAGGAGTCCAGAACTATTTGACAGAAAGGAGGATCTACAGCAGGTTATCTTAAATTACTGCACTTAAGATGTATTTTTAAGTTATGTTAAGTGTGCTGAGAACATAAACATGTGCATACTTTTAGCATTGCTATATATCAAAATAAAAAACGTTTAAGATGCATATACAAAATATTAAAACAGCCTTTAAACATATATCAAAGGTCAAATTTTTACATCCCTCAGTAAAGTAAAAATCATGCTTTGTGTATTTATTTGGTGAAAATACTTCAAAGCATAAACTGTTTTGACAAAACTTATGAACAGGTGAAAATATGCTCTTGATATGCTAATAAAGTGAATACTCAACTAATATTATATGAGTGAAAACATCTTAATTTTTTTAAAAGTAATTCTTTTTCTTCATTTATGGTATTATAATACCATTGCTGGTGTTCAAACTAGTGGAGTGGGGAATGTTTGTGTGTTTACATCTGTAAACTGATGGAGTGGGCCAACTGGGCCAACTACAAAGTCTTTTACCAAGTAAAGCTTTTCTCCACAGCTTTATTCTTGAGCCTGTCTGTGCTTAGGTTAACAACAACAAAAAAGGAAAATATAGACTCAAACAGAAAAATCCCAAATCAAACAACAACCCAGTCCACTAGGCATGGAGCTCCACTTTCTCCATAATCTCTCCCATTTGGTTACCAAGCAGTGATTTTTTAATAGTGCTTCCAGTTTCCCCTTAAGTGCCTGACTGGATATTCAGTCCCCAGCCCTGCTTCCTTAATCTACTTTATAGATCTGTGTCAGTTATGTGAAGAAAATTACCTCCTTTCTTTATGGAAATCAGGAAGAGCTTCAAAACAAATTCTGACTAATCACACATTATTATGGAAAATGTCTTAAAGAAATGAAGGCTAATGAAAGCACCCATGAAAAAATTCACATAGGATAACATGACCCACAAGTCACACCATCCCACTGATGATAGGTTTCTCCACAAACTTAGAAAGTGTGATCTCACATACAGCATTCTGAAATCGACTCAACCATTAGTGACGGAATTAATTTTTTTCAGTAAAATAGGAGAGAAAACAATGCTATCACATATGGATTGCTTCTTGTTATGTGATATTCATAAAAATCAGATTCTGTGGGTTAGTAGGTGATGGAATAAACATGGAACCAGTAAGACTGTATATAAACTATAATGAGGAGAAAGTAACTTGCCTTTTAGATTCTTTCCATCTGGTCCAATCCATAAATAGTTTGGATCTATTACTTCTTTTTGAGAAAGTGCCAAATCCATGCATACTAGAAATGGACTATTTGTATACACTTTAACATAAATGTTCACTGCAATACAAGAGAATGAATTAAATAACTAGCAATGCTGAAACTGAATTAAATTACTAAATATCAATTTATATATACACATATACATTATTTAATTCTTTACTTTTTTAGGTCCAACTTGCAAAATTAGTTCAATGTTACACTAATTATTATTATTATTGTTTATTAGTTTGTACCATGGAACTCTCCACAATGTGCTTTGTACTGTCCAGATATACTGGAAAACATGGTCCCAGTCCCAAAGATTTGACAGCCTAAGAATATCAGATCTCCAGTTTGCAGCTGAGGTGGTGAGAAGGCAAGTAGTACCCTTATCGTGACATTAAATGCTTACAAAATTCTAGAGCAACACCACAGGGGAAAAGTGTTAAGCCACAGCTCTGCATCCTGAGAATAGTATTGTTGGAATCACCAGCAGCTCAGCAGCATGTGCTGTTCCTATGGCGTAACCTGATAAAGGTTAGTGCTTTAATACAATAAAGGCTAGTGCTAAAATACAATAAATTGACCACAGCCAACACCCCAGAAAAACAAAGATTCGAGGGCATTTTTCTAATATGATCTATTTAATTTCTCACTAAATAATAAATTATGCCCCCATTGACTTTGGCTCACCTCCCACCCAAATTAAAGTTCTTTAGAGTTTTTCTAAATCATTTTCCATTGTAACTTTAATAGGTAGTTGTAAACATGTGGTGTTAAACTTTTTCTAGAATAAATCTATTATATTACTTCAATTAACTGTGCGGACCAATCAGATACTTTATGGGGTCAATCTGGTAAATGAACAAAAAGGAAAGAAATGAACAAGTACAGACTGGATCCATATGGGAATGAATAAGCTATAGCCCTACTCTATATCCCAGGTACAGAATTTGTGGGATCTGTTACAATGGGTATGGAATAAATAAATTTTCCACTGCTGTTGGGTACGTAACAGGTTTCCATCAATTCTACTATGCTAGTAACTGTACTTGTTTCCCACCAGGTACGACCATTCGCCATCCCCAAATACTCTGCCACTCTAAGTTACCCACCAAGTAGTAGCAAACAGGTATTTAGAGAGCAGTTTGGACTCTCTACACCTTGGCACAAAGGCTTTTTAAACACCGTTTACCTCAAAACAAGTTTTTTCTCAAACCCTCCTCCATGTGTGTCAGAATGGGACCCTGATTAAGGAATTCACAACAGAACCATGTCTAATGTATATGTTGTCCTTTGATTAAAAATGCATAACTATTCTCTTTTATCTTTCTTTACTGTGATTCAGTTAAAAACATTATAGCCTTGGCCAAAACACAGTTCGGCATACTTGACTTGCAGTCCTTACTGAAAACAGACTCTCCAAGATTGTGCAATATCGATAGCTTGTAGAATGAATCATCATTTTGCCAATACCTTTTTCATCTTGTATAAAAACCCATAAGCACACATCCTACTGCTCTGTGCAATCACTTAATTCAAAGATCTTTCTGTTTACAATGTCCTTTATTGCACAGTGGCTATGATTTACTGACAGCTTTCAGATTGCAGTAATTGAATTGTTCCAGTTGGGAATAATTTGAAGTAAAAAATTTAGTTGCCTATTTTATGATATCCATTTCCTGTTTATATGCTTGAAGAATTATGTAATTTTCTATATAATTAAGATTTGAAATTCTTTTGGTATAATAACACAGCCACAGTCACCAACATATGTACATTTGTTTATATGCTTTATTGCTGTATTTATGATCTTTGTATTAATATTGCATTAAAATGCTTACTGAGATCTTAACTATAAAAATAATCACCTTGATGTTTGATGTTGCCATAAATGTAATTCTTTTTAATTACTTTAACAGAATATTGTTCTTCATCAATTGCAGCTTCCACTGTAGAAAAAACACTGTAACACTTAAAAAAAAACATTTTAAAAATCAAATCTGAATTTAGTTTGTTTCCCCTTTCCTGAACAGTTTGCAGTTCCCCTCTCTTCCATCCTTTTCTTAAAACAAGTACTCCTATTTACTGTTCAAGTAGTAAACCTGTCTTGACTGTGGAGCCTCCACAGAGGCTCAATATTAACTTTCCAAAAATATGTAAGTAAGGAAGGAAGCTGTTTAAAAATTTGCAGCTCTTCAAAATAATCTCAGCTACAAAACTTGTCAAGCTTGCATGAAACTTACAGAATGGGCATTACTTCTCTGATATAAATAAACAAAAAGGTGGAGTTTGCAGCCAGAAAAATTAAATACTGGTTTGAACCATTTTCTGCTGTTTAAAGTCCGGGGTTCAATTACTAATCCCAGTCATTCACTACCCAGGTCAGAAAGTTCTGTGGAAACAGCACACTCTGCCCAAAAGGTGAAGGAAGTGCTTTGCACCGCTTAACTAATCAATAGCAGTGCCTGTGCTAATCCATTGGAGGTTCTAAACAGGAATATTTTGGGGGGCAACCCCATACAATATCTACTAATAATTAAGGGGGGCCATGAGTTGCTCAGGGCCGTTAAGCCATTGCTTTGTCTGCTTATGCCTAGCACTGTCTTTGATCAACCCCAGAACCTCTGAATAGTTACAGATTTCAGTGAACAGGTTGGAGATTTCCATTAACAGTCTCTGAAAGGAATACCATTTATTTATAATTTGCAGGGGCCCCCAACTCCGACACCCCATCTGACTTTGGGACAAAAGAATTCATAACTATGGTTATGTAACACCTATTTCAGAAGGGCAGCCCACCACCGTTAGAGACGCATCTGCTGAGGTTGCAGGAGGCTCTGATTTCTCTGACACAAGTGGGGTTCAGGGAAGCCACAGCATTTGTGATCTTGTGGAGGGTGTGGGGCCCATGTTTCAGTGCTCCTGTTTCCATATCCACTGAGCCGTTTAAAGGGATGAATAAGCTAAATGATGAGCTATATGATGAGCACTGGGGCCCAGTACATGTGAAAGGGCTTCTCTCTCAAGAGAGCCCCTAATGGGTGTGAAGACCGCTGTCCCGATATTTTGGGGGCCCTCAATGACTCCTGATCCAGGGTTTCACTGAAGGCCTCCAGGACACTGGGATGGCCTCTTCTGATGTCTGGCTTCCCAAAGAGCGAGGCCAAGAGGTAAAGGGGTATTGGCAGTGACCCACACCGAACATGAGGCCTTGATGATTTCTGAGCTCAGGGAAAAAGGGGCTCTGGGAGACTACAATGGCCCCTTACAATCTCTGATCTCAGAGTGAGGGCCACAGGGAGAACAGGGTGTGCCTCTGCCATCCACAGGGTAAAGAGCTGGAGACCCGGGAAGCCCCCACAGAGAGTGAGGACAACCTGCTCCCCCGGTTACCTTGGGTCAAAGCAAACAAGGCGCTCAACAAAACCCCCAGGGACAGGAGGGAGGCGCTGTAGAGGGGAGGGCTCAGCCCGCAGCCGCCCCCCTGCATGGTCAAGCGCAGCCCCCTCCCACGCGGTCCTCGCTCCCTGCCAAGGAGAGAGGGCGGGGCTCAAGCTCCCCTCGCAGCCCCTCCCCCGCCCGCAGCATTCTAACCGCCGCGGCGCGTGACCAACAGCTTTGCGCCGCCCGCCTTTTTCCCGCCTGTCGCGGCTTCAGCGCGAGCCTAACCGCCTTGCCCGCCTTTTTTCCGCCTGCGGCGTCCGCAGCGCGAGGCCAAATGCCCTTCTCGCCTGTCGCCCCTGCAGCGCGAGGCCAAATGCCCTTCCCGTTTGTTTCCGCCTTTGTCGCCTCTGCAGCACGAGGCCGAACGCCCTTCCCGCCTTTTTCCCCTGTCTGGGCCGCAGCGCGAGGCCGAACGCCCTTCCCGCCTTTTTCTCCCCAATCGCGTCCGCAGCACGAGACCAAATGCCCTTCCCGCCTTTTTTCCGCCTGCTCCTTCCGCAGCGCGAGACCAACTGTCCTTCCCGCCTTTTTCCCTCTGTCGGGGCCGCAGCGCGAGGCCGAACGCCCTTCCCGCTTTTTTCTCACCAATCGTGTCCGCAGCGCGACCAAATGCCCTTCCCGCCTTTTTTCCTCTGTCGCGTCCACAGCACGAGCCTAACCGCCCCACCCGCCTTTTCCCCGCCTGTCGGCGTTGCAGCGCGAGGCCAAATGCCCTTCCCGCCTTTTTTACGCCTGTTGCCGCCGCAGCGTACGGGGTCCAAATGCGGTTCCCGCCTTTTTGCATGCGAAGCCTACCAGGTCTTCCCACCACCTTTCTGCTCCCATTTGCTACCTTTAGGCTCCAGAGAGGCGCCTCTTTCCTCCTTTAAGGGGAGTCCCTCTGTCATGGGGGGAGGAGCTACCTCAGTCAGCTGCCCACTTGAAAGGGCATGTGGGGCTGATTGAGGAGATCTCTTTGCAGGAAATCTGGCTGGATAGGACAGCATCCCTCCTTGTTACTTGCCGGTAGCACTACTGGGGGCGGGGGTGTCTCCCTTTCCACCCTCTACACCCCAGCACAGTAAACCAAGTTGCAAAGTGCAAAAGCTGATCATTATAGCATAATTCTCCTTCCTTGGGACAGAACCACCCCCAGCATCACTATGCCATCTATCCTCAACACCATGTGCCACACATCAGTAGAAACTTTGTTATAACTATGCCCAGAAATTATTTCCAAATAGGGTGACCAGATGTCCCGATTTTATTGGGACAGTCCTGATTTTGGGGTCTTTTTCTTATATAGGCTCCTATTACCCCCCACCCCTGTCCTGATTTTTCACATTTGCTGTCTGGTCACCCTATTTCCAAATACTGTAACACAGTGTTCTATATCCTGGCTCACACAACTAGCAACAATATTAGAAAAACCTCCAGGGACCCTGGGAGAACTGGGACATGGTGATGTCTGCCCCTGCTTTCCACAGCTAGAAACAGCACTGCACTAAACCATGGTTAGAAACCATTGCTAGACACAGTGCACTGTGGTTTGTGTCTGCATTCTGCTGTGTCAGCTTTCACAATTTAATTGTGAGCCTTGCAATGTGTAGTGTTTTTCTTAAAGCCCCAGCATCTGGAGGCATGTGATGAGTTGAGAATCTCAACTTTTTTTTAATTTTAAGTAAATTTTTAGCACTGATTGTGGCAAAAAGCTTGAAAATGTGATCTTGTATCAAAATCCAAAATGCAAACAGAAAGAATTTATTGCAAACAGAAAGATTTATTGTTTTTAAAAATATCATAATTTTTAAGCCCATCTCATGATGTTGGGGGCCTGGCTCAACTTTTTTGAACATGTGGGGCTGGTAATACTGCATTTCTAAAAACGGTATTAAAATAACCATGTTCAGAAAATGTGCCAGGACACAGTATTCATATTTGACATTGTTAGAAACAGTCATATAACCGTGTTCGGAAAACACGCCAAAGACTTTAGCTAATAGTATTAAGAAAGAAAGAAAGAAAGAAAGAAAGAAAGAAAGAAAGAAAGAAAGAAAGAAACCTCCCAAGGGGATAATATTGAATTATGAAAGGAAAATGTTGAGATAGAAAACATAATTATGGACTAAAACATTAGTGTTTTTAAACTATTTATCCTCCAATTTTCATGTTATTTAAAGTTTCTTGCCTAAACATTGGTGCTGCTTTAGTTATTTCAGTTGACACAAGTTCAAGAAGACTTAACAGTTATGTGTAGAGTAGCTGGCTCAGGTGTAAGGAATATGTCAAGGGGTTCAGTTTTAGTTTCTACGAGTAGTTAATTTAAAATTAGGACCATCTCAAAAAGGTCTAGCGCGCCTCTGTGTCAAAGATTTTCAGTTTTACTCAAAGTTAACTTTTCACACTTATGCGATATCGGCTAAGTGATTCAGTTTTAATCTGTGTCCGTTATATACGAGTCATATCTCAGTCTGTTCCAGAGGATGTTTATGCCCAAATTTAATTTGACTGTCCCACACAAACTTTCATTATCCCACTTGTTAATTATTGTAAAATAAGAATCTCTCCATTATAAAGCTTTGTCTGCAGTTTTGGATCTCTGTAGATTGAGACTTATGATCTATGCCTCTAGCCAAATGACTCATTCCTTTCAAAGTCAGTATGATATTTCTGAGTTAGAAGCAGCTAGGTCATCTTCTTAATAGATCTGTGAACAGCATTTTCTTCTTAAAAAAGATTCTTTGTCAACCAAAAAATAAGAGATATAGTTTGGTTTATTTCCTTAAACACTATTTATTTACATATTATTCTTATGATAGCGCCCACTGGCCCCAGTATGTTAGGTGCTGTACAAATACATAGAAAGGTCTTCTGAAAATTAAACAAAGCTACATTAATCTACTAAACAAAAATTCCTTAATATAGAGCATTAATATACAATATACAATAAACTTATTTGTGCATCTGTCTCTTGGTGTATTTTACTTTCTATAGAAGAATTAAGTTGTATTTTAGAGTCAGTACACTAGCGTTCAGATTATGTTTCTCATCTTGGGTGTTTTCAATAATAATGATAAAAATTAATACTTGTAAAAGTACACAGAGACTTACAAAATACAAACTAGGCCAAAGTCCCTGCGCCAAAGAGTTTACAATTTCATTCAGACAGCAAAATGTGTATATGGAAAAAAGAGTTCAGGTGATGAAAGTACTTTTTTTAATGGCAGTCCCTTTTCAGTCCCCTAAAGAGACAACCCAATCCTTCCCTGCTTCCACTGAAACCATCCTGTAACTTCTACTAGCTCCTACAGCTTTGACTTTTCTGTTGCAATGGGTGTTTCCAGGGCACAATGAGTCTAATTTTGAATTTAATACAGGTAAACTAAACATAACAATAGTTACCCCAAGACCCTGAAATACTAGCTAACTGCTCAGGTCAAAAGAAATAATAATAGTATTTTATTTGATAAAATCTCTTGTACTTCCATCTGTTGTCAACATTCAGAGTTTTAATAATCCTTACAAGCATGGTTATTTCTATATTATTGATATTTTCTATCTTTTTCAGGGTTTTATACTGTCATCCAATACTGTAGTATCTCAGGACCTTTGACACCGAACAGACTGGGAACAGTGAGGTGCTCATGGACTTTCATGGAGTGTCTAGCTCTTCTCCCTTTTTGGATTATAGAAACTGGATGGACATTCAGTCAGAATGCAGTCTTCAGAGTACAAAAAAATAACTCTGAGAATCATATCCCTGTGCTGTATTGTTATCACACAGCAGAGCCATGTTCAGTTTATGTCTTTTGAAAGATCTGTTCAGATCACCATTTCATTCACCAATACCTTAGACTCTCAGTTTTGCAATCATTACATGAGTACTCTCATTGACTTCAAAAGGACTACTTGCAGAAGTATGGGTTGCATAACTGGGCCTCCATAACCTTAGAGATGTAATCATTCCCATAAAATGTCAAGTAACAACATAAATTAATTCTCAGTCCAGTTATTACTCCAATGCTTTTATTTAATTTCTCAACTGCCAAATATATAAATCATAAACAAGCTGCAAGTCTTAAAAACACAAAGGCCGAATTAAGTAAAATATATTTTTTTAAAAATTAAGTATTCCATATTGATAATAAGAATAGAAGCCTCAATCTAAAGTATTCATTTCCCCCCCTTACTTTCACTCTACACTATTTTTGTCTCATCAGAGCTTGAAGTTGCAGGTATAAATATAAGATGATGTCGAATCATGTCATGAGCTGATTGTTCTTGTGATGATGCTGGTTGCTGATGTGGAGATTGTAATATCTAGGCCATTTAAAATTTCATAGGGCCATTTCTTGGTAAATAATTCTGAACTCTGATAAAAAAATTACAAAACTATTTTTAGTTAACATGTGAATTCTTGCACATTCAAAACTTCAACTGATTTGGTTCCCAAGTGTTTATTAGAGCCAGTTTCATGCTATTTTTTGTTGAGTTGTAGGAACAAAGATGATTCATTGTTAGCAGTAAAGGTTTTTGAATGGAGTTAATCATTACTGGTGTTTACTAGGCATCTTTGTAATTTGTCATTTTTTAAACAACTGAGTTATTTTTGCTTTTTTTTAAAAGCTAACAATCATTGACTTTCCTTTATTAAACCTAAAGAGATGCCAAGTGTAGTCTCAGCAATAGCGTGTTAATATATATGCAAGCCTGTGAGGGTGAATAACACAGAGAAAACAGTGTTGATGCAAGTCTCTGAAGACCATGTCACTATGTTTACATGATGGAAAAACAGTACCAGTCCAAGTTACACATAAAGGAAATTAAATATAAAGAAAGAAAAATATTTTTTCATGTTGAGTGTGGGCATGCTGGCATGCTATTGGCAACACTCATTCAAACAAAGTCCTAAACTACCCTTGCCAAATTGTAAGAAATGAGTCACAAACCCATCAAGGCAAGGTAGTTGAGTTACTCCTGTCAAATTCTTAGCAATACAGTAGTTACTGTCTTTGGAGTAACTAATAGATGACCGAAACAAAGTAGCCCCCAATGGCTTTTAAGGGGTATTGTGGGAATTAATACTTGTAAAGGACTTCACAAATGAAAACCACTGTATAAATGATAAGCACAATTTTTAACTAGATAAATGTTTTAATGGATTATGGGCCCATTAGATCACCTGCTTTATGGAAGGAGTGGTAAACTATTTTCACAAATGTGGGCTACAATGGCAAATTGCTTGAATGGAACACATTGCATCTGTCTTTTATGTTTAATATGGAGGCATATATCTTACAGACAACAGTAGTTCAACTGGACCAAGATGTGTCATCCATGCTGGAAACTAGTATCTGCTGATGTCCTGTTTGTATTAAAGATGAGGGCAGACATGGGAGATGTGGAATTCCTTGAATGCACTTTGGCCATTCCTTTAAAAGAACCATGTTTTTTTAATCATAATGTTGTGCATGTGAAGAAACTTCTGTGGAACAAGTCACTGGGAACTAAGATATGTAAGTGTCAAGATGTGATGACTTAGGACACCACATTTTAGGGATGTTATAACATCCTCAGCAACTCAGAGCCCAGTTTTCCTTTCTGTTAATGGGATCATGGAGAGGGGCAGTCACAAAAGACCTCATTCCCAGTTTCACCAGTGACACCTCCAGGATGGATCCCATGCTTTTGGGACTCCTTCTGAAGCTTCTGGGGAGACAATGTAATCCAGGGAATAGGACATGGATTTGGTAATCAGGATACCTGGCTTCTGTTCCCAACTCTGCCACTGCTGTAGCTCCATGAATGGCAAGCGTTGTTATTCTGTCTTGTACAACTTGCTCCTCTCTCCAAGTAGTATCTGCATGTTTCTGGGGACTCTGCCTTTGATTCTTTACTTGGAAGGTCATAAAGTCATCTCTGCAGACATGGAGATAAAGATCCATGACATTTGTTGTGACCCTTTTTCTAAGAGTAGGGTTTGCCATGGCACTTTTTGAGTCACTGGTGCTTTGTGTGAGAATAGGAGTTTGCCCTTCTATCCCTACCAAAAATCCCCCCTTCCTTTGCACTATTATTAAGCATCCTGCACACAGATTGGTGAGGCAGGATCCTATATCCCTCAGATATCTGCATTACAATGCCTCTGCATTGTAGGTTGTTTGCAAAGCACTTTGGGATAAAGGGTGCTGGAGAAAAGTAAAACGTTATGATGTTTATAAATCTCAGGTTACAGGACTATGAAGAAGCCTTTTAAAAAATCCTAATGACATTTTAAATGTTTATTTTAGCACTAGTCCAACTGCCTCCGCCTATCAACATGCATGGTCTTAAAAGTTTAACTCTCAAAATCACACCAATTTCCTCCCACTCTAGATAACTTGCCGGTAACACATTTTAGCTATCGAGGTGGCATTTTTTGTGCCTGAAATTAAACATATTTCAATCACATGAAATTAATGACAGGTTTCAGAGTAACAGCCGTGTTAGTCTGTCTTCGCAAAAAGAAAAGGAGGACTTGTGGCACCTTAGAGACTAACCCATTTATTTGAGCATGAGCTTTCGTGAGCTACAGCTCACTGCATCGGATGCATGAAAGCTCATGCTCAAATAAATGGGTTAGTCTCTAAGGTGCCACAAGTCCTCCTTTTCTTTTTATGAAATTAATGAATTTTTAAATTAGTTAATTAACAATAATAACAGCTAATTCTGAAATGTACCCATTTCTCCTGCCAGAGGTTGAAATTTTGCACCCAGGCTCATTAAAGGGATTACAGGGGCTGTGTGTTCTCGCAGCAGTTTTGCACGAGGTTTTCAAACCACCACCCGGCGCCGCTCTAATCACACAGACAATGAGTTCCTGTCCCTTTAAATGCCTGATGTCACAGTCTCCTATCCAGAGCGGAAGCCCAGTCGCTGGGAATCTCCCGCCTGCTGCAGTTGAGAATCCTAGAGCCCTGGACCAGCACGTGGAGTAGGGAGCACACGTGGAACAGCAGCATGGAAGGTGAGAAGAGACTCTGCTGTTTTTACAAGGGTGTAGTGCACCGGTTTAGGGAACCCTGGGGTTTTTTTGTTGTTGTTGCTTTAATCGTATTTAATGGAGTATTTTATAAATCGTGATTGTCCTCGCAGTCAGTTGAAAGTTTCTTCTTTTGCCACCTTTTCTGCAACCAGATTGCAATCCATAGAGGTGGAATCAAATCGTGTGTTGCAATAAAACAGGAAACGAGTCGAGCCTCTTTCTACGTTTAATTTCAGAACCTGTGCAACATAGATGTTAAAGTTATAGATTTAGAGCCTGGTTTAACTACAGCTCATATTCTGGGTTTTAACGAATTAAGGGCGTGTGGGTTTCTTTGCGCTTATAAAAAGCGCACGCAACTTTCGTATCCAGTTAAAAAGAAGTTGCAGGTTAATTTAGGTTCTAGTATTTGAAACGAGGCAAAATACTTTGTTTCTTCATATTGTTAACAACCTTTGCAATTAGTCCCATTCACTAGTAGTTTGAGAGTGAGATTATTAATACATTGTTTCGATTCTTCATGTTAAAAAAGCCTGAGAGTAAAATCCGCCCTGCCTAGTCTCACTCACTCGGAGGGGGAGACCCCTTTATTTTAGGTTAAATTAAAATGTTGTTTTAACAATGTCTAGCCCTCTTGTGATGAAAGATTTTGAGATGTACATTTCTGTGAGACTCATAATTTAAATACAATCTGACTCAATTCGGGTAGCCACAGCTTGATAGCGTGAATGCTTTGAAAGAATGGGTCTACTTGCATGTGTCAGTTTCATTTTTCTTAGTTGATCAAGTTGTGATTACTTACTGTATGTTTTTATTCAGCAAACAAGAACAGTCTCTGAATAAGTAATGAGCAGGCCTCTATCTCTGTGAAATGTATATTTTTTTCTCCAAAAATTTGCTTATTTGTCTTTTAAAAACTCTTGCAAGTAAAATATATCTTGCTACTGATGGTTCAAGTTTTAATGTTGCCAGTGGGTCCTATGTGACATCCTACACTCTGAAGTTCACTTGATGCATTTGAAGTGTACTAAAGTTTCTTATGTTTTCGGATGCAATTTATGTGAAAGATGCTGTACAGAATAAAGTTACACTGTATTCTCTTTGGACACAATAACTATAAAGTTTTCTTTTATAATCCTAGTTTTACACTTTTAGGGGAAATCCTGGCTCCACTGAAGCTTTACCATTGACTTCAAGTGGGGCCAGGATGTCTTCCCTTGTTTTTCCTGCCCTAAAAAAAGAAGAGGTAATCCGACGGAAGTCAGTGAGGTTTTACTCACATGAATAAATGGTTACTTGCAAGAGTAAGGGTTTTCAGATTGGGCCTGGTGTTTATGAGCTAAATTCTGTAGTCCTTACTTGACCAAATATTAAAAGAGTTTAGGGGAAGTTTATTTTATTAAGGAATGCAGAATTTGACCTTGTGTGATTAGTATTTGCATTTAATGTATTGGCATGAATAAACTGAGTAAAGATATCCTACGTACTACACAAGGTCAATTTCTTAAGATAGATGCAATGTAGATCAAAATTTAAAGTGAAAATCAGAATGTTGTCCATAACTGCATACTGCTAGATATTATATTTTCCAACATATGTCGAAGTCTAATTTCAAGTACTGTATAGTCCATAAGACTGGCTTGATTTATGCCTCTTTATTCCATGGGGAACATAGGGCCTTCATCACAGCTTTCCAATATTGAGCCGAGAAGTATTGTATATTTCTGTAATGGCTTTGTTTTTTGCAGGAACAGGTTGTTAGCCCTCTTTCAACCTCCTAGCAGGAGGGCAGGTAGACTGCCTTTGGTCTGGCTCCTACCCTTCAGCCTATCTGGCATGGGTGGCCCTACCGGTTATATTCCTACCAGCATAGTTCTCAGGATTATGGGCATTTCCATCATCTTGAGGCACAGTCCATGGGGAAGGATGTCAGAGTAGCACAATGTTATAGGACCAGATTAAAGTCCCATCATGTTTATTTTGAGGGATCTATAGACTAAAAACCTGAATACTCTTGTGTTTTGAATTTTCAAGGTCATTTTCAAAATGCATACTGGTTTTAGCAGAGAGCCATGGTGGAAAATGTGGAAAAGAATCAGTTTAGTCTACTTAGGTTATGACATAATTTATTTCTAAAATTGAAATGTCTCAATTATTTAAAAAGGGAATGAAAATTACTAGGAAAAAGGGAATGCTTTAAAGGGAAAGAGCTTTAATGCCGTATTACCTGGACTCTCTGAGACTATGAGAAAGATACTATTAGGCACACAGATATAATCTAAAAAGTGAAAAGAAATAATTTTGTTTAATAAAAGATGAAATAGGGCCAAGTGTTTTATTCAGGAAGTTATTGAAGTTTGAAATGCCAAATAAGGCACTTCAACCTGAAAATTAAATAGGCTTTCCCTTGTTCACGTGTTAGAAGTATAACATGGTTTCGAATATGAAAAATATTGGAAATTATATGACAGTGGCAAAAGAAATTACATACTATATGTAATAAAGACTGATCTTGCATTAGGACTCTTGGTGGATTAAAAATTTAAACTGTGTAGTTCTGATTGCAGACAGAGGCCTAGACTGTTGTATTTTTATTTCAGAGGTTCCTTGCACCTGTTAAGATGGTATCAAGACAGAGTAAATAGTTTTAATTTCTCTACTACATGCAACAATAGCAGGGATAATTGTCTTTAGAAATTGAAAATACAAGAGAATGCAAATAGTATAGAATGCAACAATAGCAGGGATAATTGTCTTTAGAAATTGAAAATACAAGAGAATGCAAATAGTATAGAATGCAACAATAGCAGGGATAATTGTCTTTAGAAATTGAAAATACAAGAGAATGCAAATAGTAATCTGTGAAATAGGTATTTGCAGTGAAATGCTGACTCCATTAAAGTCAATTGGAAAACTTCAGTTGACTTCAGTGGGGCCAAGATTTCATCCTTGATATGTTGAATTATTACATTTTCCAGTGCAACTGTATACTAGTAAAGAAGGCAAAATCCTGCTCTTAACTGGTGGTGGCAAACAGAGAGAAGAGAACATAACAGTGACAGATTCACACTTGCCATTCCGCTGGTTAGATGTGTGGCCAATAGAAAGATATTATTCACTGTATATTTAATTGGCAAGATCACAAGTCATTGAATACTTGATTAATTACATATGTTCACAAGTTATTCAGCCACTTCTGTATGCTGGTCAAATAACAGAATAAAACGTTCATAAAATAATATCCCTTGAATAAGTTTTTTTTGTTAAGTATTATTTGACAATTCTGATGCTGGCATAGAGTGAGTCTCACTACCTGTTGCACTTTACTTCTGTTTTGTAAATGAACATTGCACACCAAATGCAACATACACTTTAGTCAGCTGCACATTTCCCATGTACCCTAGCTGGCAGTTCCTGCCCCCATGAAGTTTATGAGGACTAGCCGATATGTAAGTGAGCCCCACCTTGTGCTTTTCTGAGCGCTAAGTAGATATTGTTCTACTGTTTTCATGGAGCACAGAGGCTTCCTATGTCCATTTCTCCTTCTAGCACACCTACATGGTACAAGGAAGGATTTGGCTCAAAATATTTTATTGAGAAGGGAGGTCTGAGGATGTATGAAGAAAACATAAGGGCTTGAAGGAAGGACCTTTAGAGAAGACTAACGTCTGATGAAAACCAGGTGCAGATGAATGGATATTGAGGCCTGAAAGTTATGCAAATACTGTGGTATTAGTGAATGGGGAAAAAAACATGATACATAATGTCATTATTTTTTAATATTAATTAATTTATAGTGCTATATTTCTCAAAGGCCCCACTCATGACCAGGGTCCTATTGTGCAAGGCACTGTATAAATCCACATAAAGGGATAGTCCCTGCACTGAGAGCTTAAGGGCTGGTCTAAACAGTTTTTGTACCACCATAACTAGTGGTTTAAAAATGGATATAGTTAAAATGGTACAGCTCCCTAGTATGGACACAGTTATACCTTTAAAGATGCTTATATTGGTACAGTTTAGTGCATTAAAGTGGTATAGATTATTGAATACAATATAAAGGTTCTTATACTGGTATAGCTGATTGAATACCATACAAAGGTGCTTATATTATATATAACTTTACCTTTATGTGGTATAACTGTGTCCACTCTAGGGAGTTGTAGTGCTTTAGCTATATTGGTTTCTAAATCAATATAGGGGTACAAAAACTGTGTTGACATAGATCA
The DNA here is from genome assembly GCF_965140295.1 of Lepidochelys olivacea. NCBI lineage: Eukaryota > Metazoa > Chordata > Testudines > Cheloniidae > Lepidochelys > Lepidochelys olivacea. Next base: position 16,103,631 of record NC_140437.1, on the reverse strand, counting down.
GCCCTAATTTAAGATGGTCTCTAGGTAACTTTAATTTATATTTTGCTTCCCAAGTCAGCAGGGTAGTAGACACTAGAGCTTTCTAGAGACACTGCTCTCTTAAGAAATTAGTATAATGAGTCTCTGCTCTCTTAAGAAATTAATATAATTAATCCAATGGTTATAGCAAAAGACTGGTGGTCCGTAATGAAAAATAGCTCACATGTATGTAATGCTTTTCATCCCAAAATGTTTTTTAAACACAGGACTAACACTGAAATGCACATACACTTACACCTGAAATGCAAACACTGGACAACAGCATTTATAAGCACTACATAGATGTCTAAGATATTAAGTGAAGAATGCCATACCCAATTGCGACTTCAGGAAGAGTTTAGTTGAAAATGGTCAGGACACTAGAGCTAACACTGTCCTACTCTTGGGTAGAAGGCCATGATCAGAAACTTGGCTTTACATTTCACTTGAAAGACAGCTCCTCAGTGTTTCTAACACCATGCTAGGGCATTGATTAGTGAAGGTTCAGAGGGAAGAATAATACCTAATGAATCTCCAACACTTCCTGCAGCATCCTTGGGAATTTTTATGGTGCTGTCCCATCCAAAGATGAACCATGGCCAACATTATTTGATTTGAATGACATATCAAGATCACAATCTAAAGTAGTATAACTTCATTAAGAGTCTAGGTTTTTGATCACGCTGTTCAGTTACTCTCTATGTAACCTTGGGCAAGTCATCTGTCATTTCCTTGTGCCTCTGTCAAGCCATTCAGAAATCAGTGTTCAGATGGTTTGCATTCTGTGGCCTGCATTGTGCAGGAGGTCAGACTAGATGATCATAATGGTCCCTTCTGACCTAAATATCTATGAATCTATTTGTGGGCCCTCAAGCAAATAGCTGCCACAATACAGTGCAGCCACGCCCCCAACATGTTCCTGATATACCCACTGTGTTTAGTTCTGGGAGTTTGATCCCTGCCGAGTCCTTACACCAGTTCCACACCAGCCAGGTGCCCTCCCTCTCCCCCCTTCCCCCCATGTTCGCATAGGGAGCTTTTCCCACTCATTTTAAGGCCTCTTGATTATGTCAGAGTGGAATAAAAATATGATAGTGTAACAAAATCAGGCTGTTTGGTACATACACTAGTTGTTTGTACAACTAGAAGATATAAACATGCAGCTAATTAGAATTGGTATCAATGGTCCCAACTGGACATATACCTAGTTATTATCAGCTGGGAGTTTCCCATAAGTATCACAGTAGAAGCCTGTCATACACTGTTCTAGGCCTTCATATTTAGACTTTATAAGGTAAGAAAATGACAAATCGAATGCCTTAGCTGTGAAACTCCTTGATTTCTAAGTCCAGTATTTCTAGTAATATATAATTTTTTTGCATTTAACTTTTTGACTGTGGCTTTGGAACATGACAATGTAATGTGTTTAATTATGATATAAGATAAATATGAAAAAAGTTGCATTGCATGAACCAATGGACTTCTACCTTTTCTGCTGAGCATTTTAACACCTTTTCTTTGGATATGATTTGAATATAATAAATTAGGCTTTGAAAAAAACAGATTATTGAAGTGTTAAGATGTGTAGTAATTTGTTTTTATTCCCAGGATTGATGGTTTCAGATAAAATAGGCTTCTGAAGAGGATCTCTTATCACATGAAAATGGAAAGCTAATTCACATTTCACAGTTTATTATTACACTGAAAATGTAACTGGAGAACACATTAATAATCAGAGAATTAGCTATTTTTTCTTTTATTATTAATTGTCCTTATTCCCAATGGAGAGTATTTGAGGAGTTTGCATAGTCAGAAGGAAATACTAGCCCTTTTACATTCCTGATGGAAAAAAACAGGGATAGTGCTCATTTGGGGGGGAACAAAAAAACTGAAAGAAAGCCACAGGAATGGCATATATATATCAGTGGACAGGTATTCACTCAGTGCCATGAGATACATGAACGGTGGATTTTGCATTTGGATTTCTTATTTAGTGTAATGGTGGGTAATATCACATGATGCCAGATGATTCCTTTTTGAGAACACTTCAAGAGATGCTTAAGATCTCAAGTTATTCCAAAAAGGTTATAGAACAGGATGTACTCCATAATTTGCCTAAAGATCAGCCTGTTTTAGATAACACATAAGTGACTTTTGTCTCTGGATACATTCACCCACTTTTGGTCAAAATGTTATTTTCTTAGACTCTGCTGTCAAAAATTCAGAAGACATGCAGAACTGGAGAACTGTACTGTACATTTTTGTGAAAGTTAGAGTAGGTCTTCAAATTACGCACTATATGTTATAGTATATAAAACACAGCTTTCTGTATTTCTGAGATCTATATTGCAGATATCACAGAATTTTTTTCTTTTGAAGTATTGATTAAAAAAATCAAACATATTGTTTAACATTTATATTGCGGTTGCACCTAAATATCTCCAACAGGTTGAGTCCTATTGTGCTAGGCATTGTACAAACTTGTAGTGAATGACAGTCTCTGCCTTTTTAGAGGTGGATATTTTTATCTTCTTGGGATGAGGCCCATCAGGAGCTAAGAATGTATGTCATGTAGCTAAAACCAACATTTTATTTGTCCATTCAACTATGAAAAGATTAGAGCTGAAACCAGAGTATGGAAAAATCAAAACAATACATGTGGAACAAGTACAGTAAATACTGCATGTGAATGATGCCCACCAGATCGGCAAATGGTTGCCCAAAAAGTCGGAGAGTAAAACAGAAGGAAATGAACATTAATGGAACAAAACTACTTAGCCTTTCTATTTAGTTGATGATCAACATATCAAGTGGTTATTTGATATCGGTAGTAAATGGGATTGAAGACAAATGTTAGCTTTCCCTGGTGGTTGTTCTTCAGAAGATGTCTTGTCTGAAAGTCTTTGACCTAAGGGATCTCTTTTTTCATTACATAAGGTACCTGGTGAAATGTATGGGCAAGAAAACCAGTGGAAAATATGTACTAACTACTTATGCTAAATAATCTGTTCGACTTTGCATTTTGCTGTGATGCTGGGAGTTCCTTTCCCAGACCTGAAGAGGAGCTCTGTGTAGCTCAAAAACTGTCTCTCTCACCAACGGAAGCTGGTTCAATAAAAAATGTTACCTTACCCACCTTGTCTCTTAGTGGAAAAAACTGTCATACAAAATGAAGTACCTTCAAGGCAACCTTTAGGGCATTTATTGTGAAGCATTTAAAAGTATAACATTATTTTATAGAAATTAGCATGGACAACCAACCCCCCCCCCAATTACTTTCCTTCTAATTTGGGCCCCAATTCAGGAAAACACTTAGACACTCAAGCATATGCTTAAGTTCTTTCTTGAACTACACATTCAAACATTAACTTTGGAAGACTTTATTTCGCAACATGCAACTCTATTCAGAAATCAAAAAGAGTCAGAAGTGACCAGGAAGAGGTCAAAATGCTAAGTTATTCCCACAATCCAGATATTACTGAATTATCAGACTTCATATAAATCTGGACATGGCATTCAGTTATTAGATTTCAGAGCTGTGACATCCCATAGCCGTTAAATGAAAAACAAATGATTTAAGAGAGGGAGAGATATTAGCTCTTTATGTTTAGGAATTACATTATGACATCTTTGTCTTTATGAATATCTCTGCTTTAGATCGCATATAGAGATCTCATGGTGACTTAGAAGGGATGAAGAGACATGAATAAATTAAGGCTGTCAAGCGATTAAAAAAAATTAAACACGATTAATCGTGCAATTAAAAAAATTAACCACACTGTTAAACAATAATAGAATACCATTTATTTAAATGTTTTTGGATGGTTTCTACATTTTAAAATATAGTGATTTCAATGAAAACACAGACTACAAAGTGTATAGTGCTCCTTTATATATATTTTTGATTACAAGTATTTGCACTGTAAAAAAAAAAAAACAAAAAAAACCAAGAAATAGTATTTTTCAATTCGCCTAATACAAGTACTATAGTGCAATCTCTTTGTCATGAAAGTTGAACTTACAAATATAGAATTATGTAAAAAAACAAACTGCATTCAAAAATAAAACAATGTACAATTTTAGAGCTTGTAAGTGCACTCAGTCCTACTTCTCGTTCAGCTAGTCGCTCAGGCGGACAAGTTTATTTACATTTGCAGGAGATAATGCTGCCCGCTTCCTGTTTACAATGTCACTTGAAAGAGAGAACAAGCATTCTCATGGCACTGTTGTAGCTGGCATCGCAAGATATTTATGTGCCAGATGCGCTAAAGATTCATATGTCCCTTCATGCTTCAACCACCATTCCCGGGGACATGCGTCCATGCTGATGACGGATTCTGCTCAATAACAACCCAGAGTAGTGTGGACTGATGCATTTTCATTCAGATGCCACCAGCAGAAGGTTGATTTTTATTTTTAGTGGTTTGGATTCTGTAGTTTCCGCATCAGAGTGTTGCTCTTTTAAGACTTCTGAAAGCATTTGTGAAAAGTTTTGTGAAATCTGCAGTGAAAGTGTTCTTAAAATGAACAAAAAGAAAAGTACTTGTGGCACCTTAGAGACTAACAAATTTATTTGAGCATAAGCTTTCTTGAGCTACAGCTCACTTCATCGGATGCTACTTTGAAACCTGAAAATGAACAACATCAGAGACTGCTATAACATGAAATATATGGCAGAATGCAGATAGAGCAGGGGATATACAATTCTCTCCCAAGGAGTTAGGTCACAAATGTAGTTACCATATTATTTTTTTAACAAGTATCATCAGCATGGAAGCATGTCCTCTGGAATGGTGGCTGAAGCATGCACGGGCATAAGAATGTTTAGCATATTTGACACTTAAATACCTTGCAATGCCAGTTACAAACGTGCCATGAAAATGCCTGTTCTCACTTTCTGGTGACATTGTAAATAAAAAGAGGGCAGCATTATCTCATGTAAATGTAAACAAATGTGTTTGTCTTAGCGATTGGCTGAACAAGAAGTAGGACAGAGTAGACTTGTAGGCTCTGAAGTCTTACATTGTTTTGTTTTTGAGTGTGGTTATGTAACAAAAAAATCTACATTTGTAAGTTGCACTTTCAGGACAAAGAGATTGCACTACAGTACTTGTATGAGGTGAATTGAAAAATACTATTCCTTTTGTTTATCGTTTTTACAGTGGAAATATTTGTAATAAAAATAATATACACTTTGGTTTCAATTACAACACAGACTACAATATATATGAAAATATAGAAAAACATCCAAAAATTTAATAAATTTCAATTGGTATTCTATTGTTTAACAGAGCGATTAAAACACTGATTAATTTTTTTAATCGTGATTAATTTTGAGTTAATCGCGTGAGTTAACTGCGATTAATCAACAGCCCTAGAATAAATATTATGGTCTAGCTCAGGGGTGGCCAACCTGTGGCTCCGGAGCCACATGTGGCTCTTCAGAAGTTACTATGCGGCTCCTTGTACAGGTATCGACTCTGGGGCTGGAGCTACAGGCGCCAACTTTCCAGTGTGCCGGGGGGTGCTCACTGCTCAACCCCTGGCTCTGCCACAGGGCCTGCCACAGGGCTCTGCCTGGCTCTGCCACAGGGCCTGCCCCCATTCCACCCCTTCCTGCCCCTGAGCCTGCAGAGCCCTCGCTCCTCCCCCCCTGCTCATTACTGTTTAACCATAGTGGGAGCGACACAGATAAAATATTTGAGAAATGAAAGCTAAACACAAGCATTTAAGAGACCAAAATAGATCCAAAATTTTTAGCAACTTTATCAGGCAGGTACAAAACTTTTTTTTTTTAACTTACTTTTACTAAGCTGAGCAGGTCAGTAAGGTCACACTCGCCCAGAATTTTTAGGATAACCTCATGCAGTGCCAGGCATCTTTACTTTTTAGTTACCAAAGCTTTACATTTTGATGTTGAAGAGACCACAAAAATGTTCCATAAACAGTGGTGGTAAAGATAGATAATTATGGGGTAAATGTCAGTAGTGGTTAACACCTCACTGCCACAGTATGTGCATTTCTGTTATGTAACTGTCAGGAATGAGTTTTATGTGCTCTGGGTCTCTTGTTTGATTATGTAAAGACAATTCAAGATTTTTTTGACATGTAAAGGAACAAAAATAGTGAAGGAAAGAGGAAATAAAGGAACAGGGAGCTACGGCACCATTAAAAAGGTGAATATTAATATCAGCCACATTTGTAAGTTGTCATGACAGTACAGGCATCTAGAAAGTGCAGTACATTGATCTACACAGGCCAGGATTTAAAAAAATCAATGACTGCTTAAGCTACTAAGTCATTTTCAGAGGTGCTGAGAACCTGTAGCTCCCACTGATTTCAAAGGGACCTATTGGGTGCTCAGCACTTTAGAAAATCACACCACATATATATGTTCCTAAATACAGACTTAGGAGCCTATCTTTAGTCTCCAGTTTTTTAAAATCTCTGCCCCAGTATCCCTATGAGAAATCAGAAACAAAGTTAGTTTTGCACCCCTATTTAAACAAATTTGATGTAACAAAATTAATAGGAGCTTTTTTCCTTTTTGTTAATAAGGGAATCTAGGAGCATCTAGTACTCTGCTCCACAGAAATCCCTCCCATGCATAGCTACTACCATCAAGCTGCATTCAGAATGAGGTCTTAAATGGAAAACATAGATGATTTGATTCGGTAACACTGAGAAACTGTAAAAGGAAGAATGCTGTTTGCTTGTTTTGGACACCTAACACTAGTCGAGCTATAGAAAAAGAATGGGTATAAATTAATTATATTGTACAAGTTCCACTTGATAAAAATAATTGTTTGATAGCTCTTTCTTTAGATTATTAATGTCAATTTTGCTGTTTAGGTTTATTCATAATAAATTATACTCTTCTAGCTTTGTTAGAGCAGAGATCATTTAAAAAATATTATTAGCAATTTACAGTGCTGCTAGTATTTACTTTGTCTGTGTCCTTTCCAGATACACAGTCAGGTATGGATCTAAGTAATTCTCAGGAACAGTCAGTGGCTACAGGTACTGTACCCTTAAGCTTTCTCTCACCCTCCTCTTTAAAATCTTAGTTAATTTTAAATGGAATAAAAATGGAAGAATTGCACAATGTACTAGAACTAGATGATACATTACAAAACTTAAGATGGACATTAGAGGACAGAAAATTAAACTCTTGAGTTGAAGTAAATGCATAAGAGGGCAATAGAATTTTAGAAAATAGTGTGATAGATGAGAAATTAAAAGAATGTGATTCAGAATTATCATTGCTCATGGACAAAAGAAAAGGTTTTAGAAATGAAGCTGGAGGTTTTGGTATCTGGTTAAGTGATAGTTGGGCCTTTTTCTGCCTGGGAGGCAATTTGGAATTGTGGGATAATCACATTAATTGCTGTTTCTGCCAAAGTGATCACCAGTGATATAGTTAACAATTTTCCTATTTAAGGGGGTGATTTTTCCAAAAGCACGGATACAAATCCATTGGGCTCAATGAGATTACTCGCGTGGTTAAAGTTAAGCATGTGTTCAAGCACTTTACTAGATAAGGGCCAGAGTTTTCAGCATCTTGCAGGATTGAGCCCCATATGAGCAAAGTACATCTTGTGAGCATTTTCTATGCTTTATTTAAAGTTCTTGTTTATTTATCTGCTAATTCATAAAATTAACTAATTTGCAATGGGTTTCCTAGTCATTAGGACACATTAGCAAGGTCCTACGGCATATTAAATATAATTACTTATACTTCAGTTTATATCTGTTTTAACCTGACTCAGAACAGTTCTAGAATATTTAAGTCTGAAAAATAGATTAACACTCCTTTTAGATGTATATTCTATAGCATTGGTGATAGTTGCTGTTTTAGAAGGGTGTATGGTTTTGGGGATCTGTTCCCAATTCTATCCGTGACTCAGTGAATGATCATAATCATTGAGCTATGTTGCTCATCCGTAAAATGGTGACTGACATGAGTGTTGTGAAAATTATTTTAAAGTTTGCAAAGTGCCTTGAGATAATCACATGGAAGATGCTATTGAAGGGTTACTTATCATTTAACATTTTCTTTTCTTCAGAAGGACAGGAAGTTTTGAAAGACTGTAATGTGAACAAATTCCAGGAGATGGAAAACATGGATAGTAGGGAAGATATGAAAGAGCACAGTCAACCTCATGAAGAAACAGGAGGTAAACAGGGGTTGCATGATGAAAACAATAGTTAAAGATCTTCTTCTTCCTTTGATTGTGTTATGTTCATGCCTAGAAGTTTTAATTAGGATCATGCTCCCGTGTGCTACGTGATATACAAACAGAGAAATATGAGTTTGAGGTCTGAACATTTTAACAGATTCCCAGGTGATATGGAGATTGGAGGAAGTACTACTATTTCCCATCAAACAATCTCCATGTGCAGATTGTACGTAGGTCATTTATACAGGACCCATGAAATGTTCACTCTCAGATAAATGCTGTACATTTCAATCTTGGGTTTATGAATGAGTTTATAGATTAACTTTATTTATTATTTAGCAAGCTCTAATAGTGTGCTCAATGCTGTACAAAAGCTCAAGGAAAAATGGTCCCTGCCCCAAAGAACTTATAATGTATTACTTACACAGACATAACAGATCATACACGTATAGTAAGTAATAATATATCAGATTCCAAAACTGTAGAAGAAGGGAGTGTTATGTAACTCTGGGTGCAATTTTGTTGGAAGCCGTGACAGACTTTCAGATAATGAGAGGCAGTTTGGGTAATGCACCTCATGCAGAATCATTCACTCGAAGTTTTCTTGTTGAAAATCATACACTGAAATGTTTTGAAACAAGTAGTTTGTTTCAGATAAAACAATATAAATGCTAGCAAGGCACTGTGCATCAATATCACTTCACCACTTTTATTAACTCAGAATATTTTCACAGCTTTCAGCTTCATTTTCTAAAGGAAGGGTAGATTATTCTGTACTCCTGGAACAAGAGTGCACTATGGAATCTTAAACTGCTGCACACAGTAATCTTTTCCCTGTAACTGCTCAGTGAGGAAAAAGCTGAGCAACTCTAGGTTTTTATTGACCATGAATTCAAACAATTTCTATATATCTCTCAAGGAAGATACAAATATTACACCCATGTGTACCTATTTTTAATTGAAAAGATATCCTATGTACATTTATATGTCTATTTAACTCTTTCTATCTAGAAACTGGTATGGCTTCTTCTCTGTAGTATCAAAGCACCTAATAGGCAAAAAAGATAAAAGATGCAGTCCTTAGATTCTTGGAAATCTTTCATGGTGTGGCCTTTAGGATTGCAACATTTGAGATAGGGGGCCTTGAAAAAGGTCTCTGTATCTAGATGGTCATAAAGTGAAATCACAGCATTAATAAACATTCCAGCTACTCTGAGTAGAGCATGTTCATTTATGCCAGTTCTCAACCACAGACAGTGAAAAATACTGCTTGGCAGAGGATGTGGTAATATATACTGAGGAAAAGCCATGTGGTGTTTTAGCAGTTTCATATTGCCTCTCAAATACACCATGTCCATGAAAATACACTAGTATCAAGACAAATTATGTCTGTGGCTTCAGGTGGCAGTTTTCTGAATCAGGATTTACTTAAATCATGCCATTTAAAATTTTTTTCTCTGAATTGGTCACCTAAGTCAGGGATTCTCAAACTTCATTGCACCGCGACCGCCTTCTAACAACAAAAATTACTACATGACCCCAGGAGGGGTGAGCGAAGCCTGAGCCCACTCAAGCTCTGCTGCCCTACGTGTGCCAAAGCTGAAGACCAAGGGCTTCAGCCCCAGGCAGGGGGTCTATAACCTGAGCCCCGCCGCCTAGGGCTAAAGCCCTGAGGCTTGGGCTTCGGATCTGGACCCCAGCAAGTCTAAGCCAGTCCTGGTGACCCCATCAAAAAGAGGTCGAGACCCACTTTGGGGTCCCGACCCACAGTTTGAGAACCGCTGATCTAAATGGCTAAAGTTAGATGTTATCTGCTTTTGCCATAACTTGGAAGTAACAGTTTTACTTTGGTCTAAAATGAACTTTCACATTTAGAACCTTTCAGTAATTAAAAATAAAACTGCTTTAACAAAATACAAAACGATATATCAAGTAAATTTAGTGTTAACTGGTGAATGAGGCAAGTCCTCTAGTTCTCCACAAACTAGGTACAGCACAGGCAGCAGGAGTAGAAAGTGCTTCCATGCCACATCCTGCAAAAGTGTTCAGTTCTGCCAAAGAATGGGCTACTTAGGCTTTGGCCGCACTTGAAAGTTATATTTGTATAACTACGTCAGTCAGGGTGTGAAAAAATCCTGACCAATGTAGTTATCTTGACATAACCTCCAGTGTAGATGCAGCTATATCAATGGAAGAGTGCTTCCATTAATGTAGCTAACGTTGTTTGGGGAGGTGGTGTTGCTACACTGGCAGAAAAACCACTTCTGTTAATGTATGCTGCGTTTACACTATGGGGTTATGCCAGCATAACATATGCAGACATAGTTGTGCCGGTATCATCTCCATAGTGTAGACATATCCTTAGAGACTGAGGACCAGATTTTCAAAGGTATTTAGTCACTTAAAGATGCATATAGATGCCTAATGGGATTTTCCAAAAGTGTGTAAGCAAGTTAGTTGCCTAACTTCCTTTGAAATCAATAGGATTTAAATAACAAAACTGCTTAGGTGCTTTAGAAGATCCCACTGGGCACCCCTTTGCATCTTTAGTCACATACATATCTTTGAAAATCTGGCCTGAACCTAAAACGTATCACCTGCCCAATATCCTGGCATCAATCAGGACATTAGTAGTTACTTGACTGCCCCCTACTTTTAGCTCCTTCATGACATTTTTCCAGGCACTTCACCTACCTGCAATAGTATGAAAGAAAAGCTATATCCAAATATATTTTATGTGCAGAGAAGAGAACATTTATGTTGACCCTGCTCTTGTACATATTATTTTATATGGCAGCTGACCTGCTGCAACCCTCTTTTGTGCAATAACTTTTATTCTTGAAAACAAAGGTTCTGTGAATTTTACATGTCAAAGATACTGTTATTAATAACAATACATCATCAATTCACTCTTCAATAAACTACCTTGCCATTATAACATTCATCCTTCATGAAACAACCCAGAGTATAAACCCACTACAACACCACAATAATCCACTCCTCTATGAAGATGTTCAATGTACAAATAAAGAGATTTTGAGGAAATAGGAGAAGGATGTTAATACATAAAAAGACATACCACAGCATCACAACATAAAATTACATTTACTACTTAAGAACATAACAATGGCTACAATGGGTCAGACCAATTGTCCATCTAGCTCAGTGTCTTGTCTTCTACCAGTGGCCAGTGCAAGATGCTTCAGAGGGAATGAACAGAACAGGATAATTATCGAGTGATAGGGAATATATTGTCCAGTTGCTAGCGGTCAGAGGCTTAAGGACACCCACAGCGTGGGGTTGCATCCCTGACTATCTTGAGTAATAGACATTGATTAACCTATTCTCTATGAATTTACCTAGTTCTTTTGAACCAGTTATACTTTGGACCTTCACAACATCCCCTGGCAACAAGTTCCACAGGTTGACTATATGTTGTGTGAAGAAGTACTTCTTTATGTTTGTTTTAAACCTGCTGCCTGGTAATTTCATTGAGTAACTCCTGGTTCTTGTGTTATGGGACCTCTGGTTCTTGTGTTTTGTGTTTGCTTCACATACAGTTCTGCACCATCAGTCTGATAGTCTATGCACAGAGTAGTTCTAATTTGTGCAGCATGCTGAGTGCAGGCTATGCTAACAGGCTCAAGAACAGTTGCTTGTGTGACTGTATGTGCATGAACTTATACCAATCCAGCTGCCTTCGCATTCCATTGTTAATTAAAAACTTCACGTTTGCTTTCACATATGCTATACAAAATGTATTGGGTATGATAATTCGAACATTAGTCACTGAACAGTCATTGCAGGTCAACAACCATCTTCATTTTACTTCCAGTTACCTGGATGCACATTCCATCACCATGCTGCACCTGCTGGATTTATTAGTGGATGTGCATCTTTTTGGGTTTGTTGTAACTATGAAAAGATTTATTAGCCGTGGCAAAAATGGGTATGCAGAGTCATCCAGAATCACAGTGGTAACATGTCAGTGTTGTTAGTAGGAATACAGTTCCCCTTTCTCTGCTCGTCACATGTCCACTGTTTTTGAAAATTCTGGCATTATGCTCTTTGTCGGGCCACCTTGTGTACACATTCATGAACATCCCTTGATGATCCACCAAAGCTTTCATCACCCCTGCAGCTTTGAAGATTAAAAATAAATGTTTAAATGTAAAGAGTTTTAAATGGATTCAGTTAGTGTGAATCAAATGCTATGCTTGCCCCAATCCCGTTGTGGGTGGAGAAGGTCCTAGAGTAGCAAAGCTGACAACGTCCACTCTTCTGGGTGGTGATGCCATGGAAGAGCTACATGGGGACCTCCACACCCCATGCAAACCACAGAACCCTGTTTCACAATGTCATGGAGCTTGACTTATAGCAGGATGTGGGAAGGAGGCTGGGGTTCTGGCATGTTCCAGGCCTAAGGAAGAGTTTAGTAGCAGAAAAGATGGTGCCACCATTGCGACTTTGGAAATGGAAGTGAGGAGTGCAGACTCAGGCTAAGCTGGGCTCTTTCCATCTTTTCATCATCACCAATCCTAAAACTTATACAGGTCAAACCAGGCTTTGATGACACCTGCGCAACCAGGGTTGTCCATATTCTGGCCCCTCATGTGGCCTTTTTACTCCGTTTGATCACGCACCCTGCAACACATTTTGTATTGTCCTGCAAGTCTCCACAACATACCCTCCATTGACTTCCCATCATCAAACTTGTCCCCAAAAGACCAGGGTGGACAGTTTTTTCACAGGGAAGTCCAAAATCTCTTCCACATTGAAGCAGTGCTCTCATCCCTGTGTTCTGGTGCTTCACTATCAAGCTTAGCTCACCAAAGGCCTACCGAGAAGCCTCCTTTCCTATCTTGATGTTATACAGCCATGGACGCTCATGCCAGGTTTTGAGAAGAACTCAGTTCCACCAGCCTGTGGTCATTGTCCATTCCCAAACGGTGTTCTCCAGCTGCTGAATGGCAGGCAGCCATCTATTTGGATGGCGATCAGGCATTTGATAGTTTAGTATTTTTTTTTTCAATTAAAGATATCTCCAACAATAATAATTGTCTTTCATTACTGCTGTAAGCCAGCATTTTCCCTGTTATATGATTAAATCATCCATACCTGGTAACAATGATCATTTCTTAGAGCTTGTTCACTTATTAATCTTGCATTATCAGGGGAGGTGGTTTCCATATAGAGTAATGGAGACATGGTTTCAAGCTTTGTGCGAGGTGGGGACAACTGCAATCTGTATATTGTCCAACTCTGGACTGGTTTGGTAGAAGTTTTGGGCTAATTTTTTGACATTACAGAAAATTAATAATGGCAATAAATGAATTATGATATAATGTCAAAATATCTCATCAAAGCTAATATTCTTGTTGCATTTCTGTATCCCTCTTCATTGTTCTCAGTGGAAAACAAGAAGCAGCATCCCAGGAACATTGCAAATCAGTTGTAAGAAAATCTGCAGTTGTAGCTAGCAATTTCGAATTTGTACAGTCCCTTGGCCAAACAAACACACACTGGGTGATATGATGCTCCCTCTGCCTGCATGCCACATGCTCAAAACCTGCCATAGAAAGGTTACACATGGTGAGTGAAATTCAGCCTTTCACACACACAGCCCAAGGAAATGAGCTTGACCTTAGTATGATCACTGAATATAGTGCAAGCAGTTAGACAGAGAACTGTAGTAGCAGGTTAATAAAAAGCTTGGTGAAGAACAAAAAGAACCCTTGCTGCCCCAAGGGAATTGAAGTTGTATGCTGTGGTGCACATGGTGTATGCCTGCCTGCAACTATGAAAAAAAGTGTTCCAATGGTGCTTCCTGTAACTAGTCAGAAAAGAGACAAGCAACGAGGCAGATATTGGGGGAAGGATTTAGACTTCCCTTTCCTTTTCATATCCCCCACCCTGGTGGCCTTGAGTGGCGCACATGCTTAAGTGAAGAGTCCTTAATTTAAAAATTAAATTAAAAATATTTGTTTCCATGGGAGACACAGGTCAAGCACAAGTACTATAATTAAAGTCTCAATTCCATCATTGGTTGAGGCAGACTACTTTTTCAGTGTTATGAATGTTAGCTAGCTTTCATGGTTGTGAAATAAAAAGAAATAGAAGCCACATTTGTGGTTTATGGATGCTAATTGCTGCTGCATTTAGGTGTGTGAAAGGGGGCGGTTAAAAGGCTGGAGTGAGACAGGAGAGGCTGACAAACCCTCGCTTAGGCGCTCACTGAGGTTCCAGTGGTGCTGTTTAGCACACGCACTTATCTGCTTGAAAAGGAAGTGCCGTTTTTTATCAGAATATTACATCTCCCAAGCCTAGATCGAGCCCTGCCGCTCATGGGACTCAGGGGTTATCTCACAACATCAGCAGTACTTTGCTGCAGAAGTTCACTTAACAGGGGATTTCTGTAAGTGTTAAAACCAGGCAAGGAGTCTGTACTGGTTAACTGTGTCAAGTCTGTGAGCTTTGATAGCTATGTCTGAACTGAAAGTCACATCTCCCTAATGTTATCAACAAAAGATTTACTCTACTTTGTTTTAACTCTGCAGTACTGTACTGTCAACAAAAAGCAATACTGCCAAACATTTTTAATGACATCAACAAAAATTAGTCAGTTTCATTACAATTTGTTTATGAATGACATACAGTTGCAGATTGTGTTGTACTGGGCACTTATAACAGGGAATTAGGGGTATGTAATTAGGAATTAGAGGTATGAAAACTCAGTAATCTTGATTGCCTTAGCCAGAAATGTGCAGTCATTTCCTTAGTCTGTTTAATCCATTATCCTTACCTAGGAAAAAAAGACTAAATTTCTTTTGAGGTATGTGACTATCTGTATCATATCTGGTCAGAGAAGGCAAGGCCAAGGAGGAAAAAGGTACATACTATTATTCAATAGATTTTTAGTTCTCAAGGTCTGTACTCCCTTTCCTCTGTTCACACTGTATGTAACCCATAGATCCATACAATACAACTGTGAAATTAAAACTGGGACAATTTTATTCTTTTTGTACTGAAATGAAATCTAGACCGGGGACCTATTTTTTCCCATGCGGTACACAACATATGAGAGGTGAAGATGAGAGAATGGCCCTGGAAATCAGATCACACGTCACATTAGACAAGAATCAGTTTACAGAAACATGGGCTAGTAGAGGATATCAATTAAGATAACTCACACTTTATCCCCAGACCTATTTATGTGGCAAAAAAGGATGAGTTTAATAATGTTTGAGTCACTGGAAGGATGCTGGAATGCAGAAATTAACCCAGAGGCGGTCAAAGCTAGATTAAAGTGCAAAAGTAATTAATGGATTATATTATCGCAACAAAGTAACTCTGGAGGGGAAGCTTTTTGTGATCTAAAAATCTAGTTTCAAAACCTGGATTATCTAGAATTATACATTCAAATCCTGATTTGGTTGACTCACCTTTCATTCTTCCAAAATAGATAATTTGAGTTTCATGCGGTTTAATCTGTTTGGGTCTTTTGGGCAGTACCTTAAAAACCAAGGTCCTGTCTTCTCTGCATGTTCATTAAATTTCCACTGGTACTTTTCATAAGAGTAGGAATTTGCCTTGCTTTTTTGGGCCAAAATTTTCCCTTCCTTATGCACTATGGTGTACTGGCTGCTAAACTCCACACAGGAGTGATTCCTCAATCCTGTATATTGTGCATAATTTTGAAAACATTTTGGAATCAAATTTGCTATATAAATGTCAGTTAGTATTATCAGGTGCTATTGGAATAAAGGACATTTGAAAATCTATTTGAGAGTGATTAGCAAGATTGTACTTTAAACAGTTCAGGTTTTGAAATGCATTTTAAAAACCAGATGACCAAAGAAAGTCAAGCCTGACTGATCACATTAGTAATATGTCTCTTAATCTCATTCGATAGTGTTTAAAGGTTATACTATCAGAATTTAACATATAACCTCTTTCAGTCTGATTGTTATGTCCAGATGTTTTCTGATTCAACTGTCTTACAATCACAACCATTAAATCACACTTCAGTATCTGGCTTTCTGGACTTTAGGAATTGTAGTTTTACAAGTTGTGTTCTCTGACTCATGTTATCTAAATAGTAACAGAAAAACTCAGAGTTTAATCTTCTTTTTTTATTTTAAAAAAAAAAGTTCAGAAAATCAATGCCAGAAGATCTTGTAAATTAAGCAACATTGGCAGAGACAGGATTTGAATGGGAGAACTCAAGATAAAATTCAGGCACTGCAGGTGATGAAGTAGGAAGTGGTGTTCTCTCTGAATCAATACTAAACTCTCATCCCCAAATAATGCCTGGTGTTCTAGTCACATTCCATCCAGGATGATTACAGTCCGCTTCCCTAAATTCCCACTGCAGCTTTAGTTGGATATAATATATGGTTGCTATCTTTCAGTCCAGAGTTGATAGCACTTAGCTTTGGACAATGTAATTCCTATATAGATAGATCAATCAGTAACATTTTGTAAAGTGGTTTGGGATCTTTCTGAATGAAAGCACGATAAAGTGAAAGACCATTATTATAGGGCAGACAATTGATAATACACAAAAGCTAACAGACATTTAAAATATTTGGGCATAGGATCCTTCATGAAATTATAGGTCTCCACAGGGGAAAAAAACCAGAATGTTAGAAGCTGAGGGTTAGGGTTAACTCTGAATTTCCTGTTTCAGAGTAACAGCCGTGTTAGTCTGTATTCGCAAAAAGAAAAGGAGTACTTGTGGCACCTTAGAGACTAACCAATTTATTGAGTTTCCAGCATAATTCTTATGATTTATTTTGTGGTAATTTAATTATATTTTAAGATACATCAGGTTCTATTTTGATTTTTGGAGGACAGTTATTAAAAGGGGAATTGTTATAGATAGAAGTTAAATGTACAAATGCTTGGAAGAGTATTCCTGATTTTTCTATTTGAAGTGCTGTACTTCAGTCTGATTTGCTTCTATTTTTATCTGAAGTCTGAATAAAAATAAAGAGACTAATTAGCATAAAACATGCATTCCACAGAGAGGAATTATAAAAGTTTCTCTTCTATTTTTAGAAGTGAAATTTCTACCAGGTGCACACTACATTGGCTCATTTAGATATCACCCTTGAAATGTGCTGTATACAGTGTATAACTTAAACGGGTGTTTATTTCTTTATCACTAAAATGTAGACGGTGAATTATAGAACTAAGATTAAAGACACTAGTTGCAACAGGCAAAAATAATCTGACGGTAATAAAGGACAGTAGGGCCAGATACTCACTGAAGTCCAATGAAGCTTTGCTGAAATACACCAGATGAGGATCTGACCCATAGATTAAATAATTATTTTGATAAGACAAAATCTCAGGCACACTGGCTCAATGCTTGGAACACCTATGGAACGTGAAGCAAAGTTGGCTTTGTGCTGCTCCACCCAATCCCTGGTGCAATGTAGTGTAGCCCCAGCCTGCTGGTAAACCCATTGTCTTGTAATGGGGCTAGAAGACCTACTGGGATTGCCAGAGTACAGTGAGTTCCAGCCATGTCTATTCCATCCCTAGGGCAGAAGGGGACATGGCTGGAGTCAACTGCTGGGGAATCATGAATTTTGAAATTAAATGGACAATCAGGTGGAGAAATACAGAAAGGTTGTTCCAGACCATGTCAGAGCTGCAATGGAGGAGGGGTGGCTCAGAGGACTGGTATTAGGCAGTGGAATCTTTTACTTCTACTTGCCCGTTAATCCAGTCCAGATTAGTAGAACTCATCTGATGGTTGTTCAGGGGACTATGAAATGACTTGAGAATATCCATTTCAGTGCCTAGCTGACAAATGATCTTCTCACAGAAAACATCATCACAGTCATCATTAATTGGCTTTATCACCATTTTCAGCAGAGAAACCTCAAAGTCTGACTGGGCCAGGAGGACTTGAATTCCATTCTCATCCTTACAGTTGATACCTGCAGCCACATTGACATAATGGTGTGAAGGAAAGTTCCTCTGTATCTGTTTGTGTTGTCCCTGTCCTGTGGGTAAGGCCAGGCATAACTGTGTTGGTCAGAGATATGATGAGGTGTGATTTGTGACCAACTAGCTGTGTCATCAAAATCCCTTAGATGCAGTAATATCAGCAAAAGCATAGTTTTACTGGTAAAAGCTGCATCCACACTAGGAGTGCTTTACCAGTATATGTATTTTTTAAATGGACACCTTACCGTAAATGCTCAATTATTGAGGGACAATCTACACTCATTCCTATATTTGCTTTCTACAACCAACTCACTGTACAACTTTTCATGAGTGATGTACTCAAATACTTGGATGCTAATATTTAAACTGTATTGTTAAATTTTTTCACCTAAATCTGGGTTATTGCTGATTATGCACTATAGGTATCTTATGACTTTTAAACAAACATTGTATTTGTGGATAATCTATGCACTATACCCAGATGTACAGACACTCTTTTCTTAACCTGTGTATTATAGAATTTTTAACATTAACGTTAATAAAAATTTTATGTCTATACTGGCAAAGTGCTTGTAGTTTAGACCTGGCCTAAATTGCAAGCTGCCTGCCTGGCACCTTTCTCCAGTACTAAATATACTGAAAAATATTTTTGTAATCTTTATTGAAATTTTTAATGAACATGTAATTTAACACTTTTGTGAATCTTAAGAAAACATGGAAAGGAAAGAAAAGAAGTAATTTATCTAAGGTTTTGTAATTGGATGAACTGTGTGCATCTCCTCAAGTATTTGATTATGGATTTTTCTTCTTTGTTTATGCTTTCACTTGACAGGATGGAAAATGGTTGCCATGTTATGGAATTACAGTATGTACACATTGCGTTATGTTCATTGCGTAGTGATTGCTGAGTTTTTCATAGACATTCAGGATTGTGAATTCTCTTTAATATGTAAACTCTTATGACTTCTTCAGTTTTGTGGTATGCAACTGTGTTATTTTGTCAGCATAGGCTAGAAAATCTCACTTTCTGTGAGATGGCAAAGAGTGGTTTTAGTACCTCACAATTCTCTCTTGTACTCACAATTCTAGGAACAGTTTGTGGAGACATTTGCATACTGTATGTAACAATTCATCAGTTAATATCAGTCAGGTACAGGTAGTCACAAAACATTCTAATCCTTCTATATATATATAGAGAGAGAGAGAGATTTGTTTTTGTTCTTTAGTGCTCCAAGCTTCTAAATCCTATGAACAGCTGTCAAAATCTGGTAAACTATCTAGATGCTTTCACAATTTGTTTAATTGGATAGTTAGGAAATGGCATACAAGAAAAGCTTTTTCTTTTCTTTTCTTTTTTTTTAAGTCTGGCTGAACATCTGTAGCATTAGGGGGCTCATTATCTCAGAATTGGCATAGCAAATCAGTAGCATCATTAAAACGCCACATTAAGATGATTAAGTTTCTTTTGTTATCCATTTGACTTTTTGCATGTGTCGAGGATTTCATTATTATGACCCCACTCCTCGTACAATACTTGAGCAACATCACCCTGTTGTGCTGTTGCCTTTAATGGCTTCTGATTCTTAATCTTTCTGTCTTCTGTAACTTCAGTAACAAACTTTGCTCAGTAACAGCACAAAACTCACATTCTTTTCCCTGTGTTTGATGTCAAGGAATTGGATTAAGCATGGCAATTGAAGGCTGTTCCCCTGAGAATTCCTCTTAGAGAGTATAGTCAAGACAACACACTTGTTTTTCTTAATTATTTGCTGCTGTTGACTGTGTATTATTATTCTTGAATTTACAGAGCATATATATGCAGAGTTTCTGTGGTGACTCAGTCTGATGTTGCCATCACAGCTTTATATTTTGGATCTTTTCCAGAACCCTTTGTTTTTACAGCGTTTCAGGTGAAACAAAAATATTACTCTGGAGTATGTCTTTCATCTCATAATCATCACCCCAGGAAATGAAACCATGTGCATCAGCCCTAATGTATCACACCACCACTTTGTTGTGTAAAATCTACCAGATCCTTTCTGCTGTGTGTATTGTCTTCCGGAAGGCCCCAAAAAGTAGTTACCCAGGCCAGGACAGATTAATTAATTCTTCTCTATTAACCTCTTCACTTTCCTGAACACGTAAGGGACAATAATTCTTATACACAAGAGGCAATAATTCTTATGGCAATAATTCTTTTTAACCAAGTGGTTCCTATATGTACTTCAATGAGCCCTTTAAGAATATCCTCGTCTTTCCTCACTTTAATTCTCCTCCACAATTCTGTGCATTCTCCTTTTGTCTGAGGAGGACTAGATTGGGTACTCTCCAGAACCTGTCAAAATCTCTCTTTATGCAACATGAAGCATTCCCACCCAACCATTAGTGTTATGATTCCAGAGGCCTCCCTATGCCTGCCAGCTTGCAAAGCAAAAAGGCCTAGACTAGAAACTGAATTTGTCTCCTGCATGGCAGTGCAGACCTCTACTACCACTTGATCAGTTATTGACTTACTTTTCCTAGGCCATTTCTTTTCTTTTCCTTGGGAAAATGGCATAAATATTGCCACTTGTTCCCTTCGCCTATCACAAGCACACTGAGGTACTTTGTTAGTACTACTTTCCCCTTAATTGTGGCCAACATCTTAAGGTAATATTTCTATACCAACATTCACTCAAAATGAAATAACTCTTCCCTAATAGGTTCTGCTTTCTGCTATCTTTTAGTTGTCAGTAGCTGCAGTTTTCCGTTGAGGTTCTTTTAACGCCTACGTGCAAACTGAAAAGCACTCAAGCTTTGGTGGGATATCACCGACAGCTGGAGTGGTAGTGATGATTTAGGGGGGAGGGCCTTGATCAGAACTCAGGTGCATCCTTCTCATCTATCATCTGAAAACAAAAACATTGCAAACAGTGTGCAATAAGGAAAAAGCAAAACACAGTTATTTTCCATGGTGGAACCATGAGATATAGCCTAAACTATATCAGTCTGCTTAATCTGTCCCAGTGGAAATCAGGGACAAAACACATGTATATTATTCACGAACATTGGTATATTTCTCTAAAGAGTAAAAAGATGTGAACCATGAACTTGTGGTGGGAAACATAAAGGATAAAACTATAGAGAAGTCTTCTACATCAGAGGTTAAGACCAACCTGTTCCCCTAAGCAGCTGCATTTAATACAGATGACAGGTAAAACATTAATTAGTAAGTGGAAATTTAAACATATTTCTGAAGGTATCAGCAAGGTGCAGCTGCAATGTGCACTTTCTTTTAACACATTGTGCAGGACCTGATGAATTATTTTGTAAGGATTGCCCTCTTTTATTAAAAAATAAATCTGTGTGGAAAAGAGTTTTGTTTAACATTCCCCCCAACAACTAGCAGTCAGTATTGTGCAAAGTTATACAGCTAGAGGCTACACTAACTTTTGCTTGAGCCCAGTCTGCTCTGGAGGATCCCCTATTTGGGGGCATGGGAATGGGCAGCAATAGTTTCAAGCAGGGAAACGCTGTCAGTGTTATTTGAGCATTCGTGAGCTACATACATACGAAAGCTTATGCTCAAATAAATTTGTTAGTCTCTAAGGTGCCACTAGTACTCCTTTTCTTTTTGCGGATACAGATTAACACGGCTGCTACTCTGAGGAGATGCACTGTCCAGGAGGTAGATAGGGAGGCAGGGTTACTCCTGAAACAGATAAGGAGAAATAAGGTACCTGTGTAGATTAACCTCTGGTGGACCATTACCCAAGACCAGTCTGGATCCTTGGGTGATCTGTGGGCTCTGAGTGCCAACCTCCCCACTCACAGAGAGGAAAGGGGAAAGAAACACACTTCCTTCTGACAGAATCATCTAAGGGAAAAACTGAGGGAGACCTCCTGGAATTTTCCTCACCACCAGGACCCTCACAGCCACTTGCTCCCCCCCTCATCCCCACACCTTTAAGCCAGAAGTAAGGCCACAGGCAGAAAATTGCACCCTAGTGAGAAAGGGTTATATTTTTAGACAAAAGCATACTTGGTGCCCATATAAATGCCTGAGCTCACTGCAAGTATTCAGGACAAAGGAGTATTTTTCTTCCATACTTCAGCTGAGAAGTTTGACTTCATGAAAGGGTTTATTGCTTGGTTTTTATTTTTTCACTTTTTTTATGCTGTCACTTCATTTTCACTAGCACCAATTGTTTTTTCTCTGCATTTGATGTGGTTTCTTTATCAGATCCAGAGATAATGCAGTTTTGATAGTCCATGTTCTATACATTAGAGAAAGGGCAAGCACCTTGCTTAGCAGGAAGGCCATATTTAACTGTCTAACCCTCATTTCTGGAAAGGAGCAGGTGGCCAGGAGTGCAATACTTTCAAACAGGAAATTATATATTTTATCTCTAAGAGAATGGTCAGTCTCCTCATGTTTTTACTCCTGGAGCATTGTCTCCTGAGTGAGGGGTTATTATTTGCAAATGGCTAACTACTTGCACCATTGTCCCATCTTGCCAGTAGGGTCATTTTCTAACCAAAACCTAAGAGGTTGTCTTCATCATTAGCCACCCAGAAAAAATGGGAACTCAAAGGACCAGGAGCCTATCCAGGGACATTTAGGAGAAGGAGGCCAAGTATGCCCTACCAGTAGGGCAGGATGCTGATAATCAGGGCTACCTGAATTATTTGTCAGACACGTGCTATGTGACTGTGAGCAAATATCTTGGGGAGGAATTTGACCCCTGAGTTCTCTTTGCAATTTTAATGGAAATTAATGGATGCTTCTAAAAGCTTTTGAGATCCTTGGATAGAAGTTGCTGTTTGAAGTGATAATTAGTGAAAATCCTGATGAGGATTGTTGAGAAGAATTAAATTAAAAGGGGCTCTCCTCACACTACAACATAGGAACAGCAGAATTAAATACTGGATCACACCTGTGGTCCATCTAGTCAAGTGGCAAGCACCAAATGCTTCAGAGGAAGGGACAAGAATCCCCTGCATTCTTGGCCTCAATGACAGACACCCTGAGGCAATAATCTCTATAGTCTAATTATGTATTATGTGAACAAATATTTTCTTTTATATATTGTACAGTATATATAACATAATAACAATTTGATATATGGTGTATTATATATTTATATAACATAGAAGCAAAATATCCCCAAAATATAATTAATATGTATAATTTTTATAAAAATTATTTCTTTAAGATTATCACTATAAATGCAAGATCCATGAGGACTGATGTCTTAACTGTATTTCATTGTTTTTTGTGGATTTACGTCAAACATGCAGAGTTATTTTAAACATTTTTATATTAAATTAGCTGATGTGGATTTGTTTTAGAGAGACATTATAGCTTCTAACATCATTTTTCATTTTGTGCTTTATTGTTCACCTGCAGATGACTTGGTTAAAGTGAAGGGTGAATACAATGAAAGAGAAGAGAGTGCTTTGAATTCAGAGCCTATGGAAAATACAGAAGAATCTGAAATACCTTACAGCTATCCAAGAGAATATAATGAATACGAGAGCATTAAACTGGAGAGACACTCTGGTTCATATGACAACATCAGGCCAACTAGTGGAAAGATGAACTGCGATGTCTGTGGATTAGCCTGCATTAGCCTCAATGTCTTGATGGTTCACAAACGTAGCCACACTGGTAAATATCCCTATATTATCCTTAAAAGAGCTACATTTTGATACCATATGATTTGAGTGTGGTCTAGTGATTAAAAGGGTAGCAGGAATCACAGCTCTTTGTTCTGTTCCTGAACCTGCAAATATGACCTTGGGCAAGTCACTTAATCTTTCTGTGCCTCTCTTTACCCATCTGCCTAATGAGTACAATAATATTTACATATCTCATCAGGGTTGAATGTTTGTAAAAGCATGTTTGTGAAGTGTTTTGAGAATTTTGGATGAAAGGCACTAGCACTTCATCACATAAATACTTAGTCAGTCAAAAACCAGGAGTCAAGCTGTTTTGCTGGTTGCTGCATCTTGCTTGTATGTCATGCTTCTCTTTGTACCATACCTTAACACAAAGTCAACTATCATATTAGGTACAGACTGGGAAGAATTAAAAAAGTTTTTTTCCCCTGAAAATTCTCAACATATTAGAATCAACTTCCTCAAGAACATTTATTTCCAGTCCACAGAAAAACTATACATTTGGAATATTTCTCATAAACGGACACATTGTGCCAAATTCACAAGTAACTTCCACTGAGGTTAACAGGAGTGGTGTTTGTGTCCCAGGACAGAATTTGATCCAGTATCTCATTCTTTACTCCTCCAAAAAGGAAAGGGTGAGGGGCTGGAGGTGATATCCATATAAATATTAAATGTCCTTTTTTTTGTATGTCATTTTAAGGTGAACGGCCATTCCAGTGTAATCAGTGCGGAGCTTCCTTTACTCAGAAGGGTAACCTCCTCCGCCACATTAAACTACATACAGGGGAAAAACCTTTTAAATGTCATCTTTGTAGCTATGCCTGCCAAAGGAGAGATGCACTAACTGGTCATTTAAGGACACATTCTGGTAAGTGCCTACAGAGACACGTAGGTGTTGTAAATGTGTGTCACTAGGACATCAGTTGTGGAAAATAGAAAGGGCTAATCCACAAGGTTTAATCTGGCAGTTGGATTCTGGAGACCTAACAATTAGCAATGACCCCTAGTTCTATATATGGTATATTCCACCTTGGGGCTCAGTTCTGCTCTTTGCTGCATGGATGTGCTAGTGAGGGAAAAGGCTGTAGGAAGCCTTACTTTCAGGAGAGAGTACTATGAGAGAGACCCAGCTACTCCACTTGTTTGTACTGCATAACATCTAGGTATGGCCTCTCCATTAGGAGATGTGGCCATGCCATCAGACCCTCCGTTTTTATAGTTGCAGTGAACTATACTCCACTAGGGCTTTCTCTCATTCTTGTCTATTAGAGCTATCCTATCCTGTATCATCAGAATGGCCCCAGGAGAATACCCAGGGCTGGTGTCACTCAACTACCAAATAATATTTGCCCTTTTTAGTGCCTTTCATCTGAATATCTTAAAGAGTTTAACAAATGTTCATTAATTTTTTCAATATCCCGTTAGCATATTATATCCCTCTTACAGATTTGGAAATGGAGGCACAAAACTGGGGGTGACTTGTCCCAACACTGCAAGTCAATCAGAAACCTAGGAATAGAACCCATACATTCTAATTCCTAGTCCTGCTCTTTAACAATCAGATCACACTTACTCCTGTTTATTTTTATATGTCCTTACTGTATTACATAGAGGTTTAGAAAAATCTCTATTTTGAATGACAGATTCAAGGATTTTGAATGACAGATACTATCTATGTACTACCACATGCAGAAAAAAAGTTTAACCGTACAAAGAATCAAATAGACTAACACGGCTGCTACTCTGAAAGTTAAAAATGAGATTATCTTACATGGATAAACAAGATTCTGATTTGACTTTGGCCCAGATCAACAAAACTACATGTCCCCATCAGGACTCACATAAAAACATCATGTGTCAAACACATCTTAATCAACAATGCAGCAACCCTCTTTGGCACAGCTGCCAAACAATATGTGAACTAATAACCTTACAATCGGAAGCTGTTTGTGATTAAAGTTGTTCTGAGAAGCCTGTTAGTGACTAATTAAAAGATGTTAAAATCTTTAAATACATAAACAAAGGTCCTAACTATACTGGGTTTTTTTTTTGGGGGGGGGGGGGGAGTTGTACTGGTATAGAGTGCAAACCCCCAATATATATGTGTTGTACTGATTTCAAGAAGGGGTTTGCACCTATGTGCCTTTAGAACTTGTCTACACATAGAGTGGCACTAGTTTAACTTAAGGGGCATTTTAGACTAATTCAATTAAAGCAGTGTAAAGGCTGTATGGACACTTTTATTTCAGTTAAAACCAGGTTTATTTCAGTTTATTTTAAATTGATTAGGAACATGTTTAACCTACATTGAAATAAGCCACTCTGAAACTGAAATAAGAGCATCCACACAAGGGCTTCCACTGTTTTAACTAAACCTGTTTAAGTAAATCAGTACAAGATTGTGTGTAGACAGGGCCTCACCCCTATAAATTACCAGGTTAAGTAACAATGGTGCAAGTCCTGTTTCACACAAGTGTAGTGTCTCTACGTTAGGGGGTTATGCTAAGAGAAGCTAGTGCTTAGAGTGGGGTACTAGGAATCAGAGCTCCTAGGTTTTGTTCCTGATTCTGCAAATGTGGGGGCTAACTTATGAAACTCTGATCCTAAGAGCACTGCCTCCTACAATCTTAGGATATGAAATGCATTAAGGATAACTGAACAGTTCTGATTTCAGAGTAACAGCCGTGTTAGTCTAAGGATGAACAGAGGGAGACGATAATTTCTGATTAGATCTTTTGAAAGCAACATGCTAATTAAATGATGATAATTTACATTAGTGATGTTATCATGGTATCAACAGATATGTATCTATTGCATATTTATTTTATATTCTACCAGGAAAAATCAGCCATGCAAAGTGCTGTATTCATTTTGTTAAAACTGTGCCTAGTTACAAAATCTCAGGCATATTTTAGCAATTATTTATAAATTTACTAACATAAAATTACTGTCCTAGGGTGACAGGTTTCAGAGTAGCTAGCATGTTAGTCTGTATTCGCAAAAAGAAAAGGAGTACTTGTGGCACCTAGAGACTAACAAATTTATTTGAGCATAAGCTTTCGTGAGCTACAGCTCACTTAATCAGATGAATTTATATCCCATACACCACAAATTTGATTGATCTGCAGAGTTTGGGTGAGAACAGAATCTGGACCCTGACCTGTGAGCAGTCTGCAGGGTTCCAGTACAGCCCCTCTGCAGTCATGATATCATATTGGGATATATGAATCTGTGCAAATCCAGGTCCAGTGACCCCTTTGGTCTTCCCCTGTTGGCCCATTATTTTCCAGCCTATTTGACACAAATTTCAG
The DNA here is from genome assembly GCF_965140295.1 of Lepidochelys olivacea. Taxonomy (NCBI): domain Eukaryota; kingdom Metazoa; phylum Chordata; order Testudines; family Cheloniidae; genus Lepidochelys; species Lepidochelys olivacea. Next base: position 16,076,498 of record NC_140437.1, on the reverse strand, counting down.
CTGCATGCAGTGCAGAAGCTCTTTGACAGATATTCCATCACTGTAGTAGGGCACTGCTGGACTTAAGTAAGGAAGAGGGCCATGTATGGACCCTCCATACCAGGGTGAATTTCACCCTTAGTTAACCTTGATTTCATAGTAATAATAATAATAGTTATCAATTATATAGGAATTTAAGGCATTCCCCAAGTGTTAAATTGAGAGTTATCAGTAATTATGTGCTCATATGCCAGGAAGGCATCATCAGTTTCATGTGGTTATTTTATCCTGCCATCTTTTCTTTCTAGTGGAGAAGCCCTACAAATGTGAGTTTTGTGGAAGGAGTTACAAGCAGAGAAGCTCATTAGAGGAGCATAAAGAGCGCTGTCGTACTTACTTGCAGAGCACTGGCATGTGTGAGGCTGGTAAGTTTATCAGATTACAGTGCTTGTCTTTGTATGTTACAGTGCCTTTAAAAGGGCATCTGGCAAACTGTTAATTTGCAGCCTGAAAACAGTTTTCACTACAATCATTTCAAGTAACGTAAGGGGCTGCAGATCTCATAAAAAGGTCTAGTTTAATGCATCCCTCAGGCAGCTAGTTAAAGAATGCTTTTATTTTAATTACTTTTTTATTTCACTGTTACTTTCAATAAAACATCCAGAATTCTTCATACACAGCATTTCTGTAGGTGACACCCACATTAAATTAAATTAGTCCTACACTAGTACTATTATGTGGTTTATTTCATTGGATGAGTTGCTGCTGGTATTTCATTACAGCAACTGTTTGCATGTGTTAGTCCATTCAGAACTATTTTTCAGTAGATTAATATTTGCTGATACCATCATAATCAGTTAGAATTTGTAAGTGTTTCAAACTGCAAAAGTATTGGGCTAGGGGATGGAAATGGGGTGGGGATCCTGACACTCTTGATGGACCAGCCTCTAATGTAGAGAAAAGTTTCGATGAGAAATATTCAATAATAAACAAGGAGATAGAAATATGCATATTTATGTGAACAGAAAGAATCTATGTTCCATTTGCCCACTTTAAGGGCACACTGAAGGGGGCCCATATGTTATACTTGGCTTTTGAAGGGAAATGGGAAAATTGAGGTATAGGCAAAGGCAATGGGTATTAGTATTTGATTATGAGTTGCTACTTGGAGAAGAGATCAACTGATTGAGCTTAGTTTTGTAATTTTAAATAAGTGACACAGCATTCAGAGCCAGAGTAGAGGTTCTTTTTATTGTTCTAAATTGAAACAAAATAAAAATAACTGTCATGTATATTGTGATAGTAGCTAAGTAGTTTAATGATTGAACAGAACCTTTTGTGAATGCAGGCAAACTAATTTTACATTCATGTAGTCTATATTGGTCAGCTACTTGAATTCCTTTAGTTATTCTGAAGCAAAGTTTTGTCACCTGATTTAAAAGTTAATTTCCAATAATAGTTTGGAACTTCTGTTTTCCTTTTCATTACTCCAATACTGGATTTCAGAAAATATTTCAGTGGCAAAAGTAACAACAATAATACTCTCCCTTTTCATAGCTATTTTCATCAGAGAATTTCAAAACATAAAATAAATTAAGCCTCACAACATCCCTATGAGGTAGGAAATATATAATTATCCCCATTTTACACAGGCATAGAGAGGTTGTGACTTGCTGAAAGTTTACAGAATTAGTCAGTAGCAGATATGAGTCTAAAACTCATATTTCATGGTAAATAGGCCTAATGGCCTGTGATGGGATGTTAGATGGGGTGGGATCTGAGTTACCCAGGAAAGAATTTTCTGTAGTATCTGGCTGGTGAATCTTGCCCATATGCTCAGGGTTTAGCTGATCGTCATATTTGGGGTCGGGAAGGAATTTTCCTCCAGGGCAGATTGGAAGAGGCCCTGGAGGTTTTTCACCTTCCTCTGTAGCATGGGGCATGGGTCAGTTGCTGGAGGATTCTCTGCTCCTTGAAGTCTTTAAACCACAATTTGAGGACTTCAATAGCTCAGACATAGGTGAAAGGTTTTTCGCAGGAGTGGGTGGGTGAGATTCTGTGGCCTGCGTTGTGCAGGAGGTCAAACTAGATGATCATAATTGTCCCTTCTGACCTTAGTATCTATGAAAACTTCAGCATTCTGGCTCCCATTCTCCTGCTGTTATAGCTAGGAACTTCCTGCCTTGAAAAGTGAACGTAAAGTATCAAGCCCCTCATTTTTGGTTCTGAATTTGAAATAGATGTTTCTTTTCAAACAAAGAGTTTAAGTGCATGTTTTACTCTGATAAAATATGAAAATTAAAAAATTAAAAATAAGGATTAAAATACTTTTATGTGAATAATAATAAATAGTAATAAAGTTACAGAATTAACATGGACACTTCAAACATAACAAAATTATTGTAGGGATATGGCTATCAAGAAAAAATATTCAGCTATTTTAGACCCTATTTATGCAAGTAGCACCACAAAGGTAAGCCCTTGAGCTCATGAATCCCCATTGATTTATTAGAACTCTGTAATGGGTGCAAGGATTCCTCCCCAACTTGCAGAGCTGCTTGCAGGTTTGGCCGTTAGTGTGCAAAAAAAAATTCAGGAAATGATGATTTATCAAGGTTAATTAGTGCTTCATAGCATGTTTTCCTTTTTGCGCACAAAGAAATGGTTAACTGAGCGTGTCAGCAAGTTGTGATTTTCATGAGAACCTGTACATACCATAACTTCAGCTTTATCTTACAAGGTACACTCAGATGGTGGCAATCACATTGAGATGCCCACCACATGGAAATTGAGGCACAGAAACTTTATACCTACTGTAGATTTCTGCATTATAGTAGTTCCCATCATTTGTACTCACTTCAGAATGGCAACTTTTCACTTATCCATAAACAGTGCTAAAATAGTGCGTAAATTGGTCATAGAGGAAATATAAATTTCCAGTACAGCATTATGTATCAGTATACTCTGCTTTTAAGGCCTCACAGCTTAAAAAATGCTGCAATGTTTTTTAGTGGCACTGTAAGATTTATGAAAAACAGGAACTCCAATCTTGCTGAGGCATTTCTATTCAATTCGCTGCTGTTAGGCACTGTATTAGATGGCATATTCTGCCCTTGTTCCACATGTAGAATGTTCATTGATGACAATGGCTGATATGCAAAAAGATTCACCTTACATTTGTCAACATTTCAGAAGTTTCCACCTCAGTGTGGCATTTCCTCCCCACAGGTTGAGACAGCAAGAGCAAAATCTTGAACTGTCATGTCATTGCTCCTCTTACCCGTAACCCTGCTGCTGCTATTGTGATGATTATTATTTATTACAGTGGTGTCCAGAAGGCCTAAGTAATACAAGGGTCTTATTATAATAAGTGCAAAAACACATAGTAAAAGACAGTCTCTATCCAGAAGAGCTTTACACCCTAATTTAAGACAAGGTGCAGGAAAGGGGTGTAATAAATACATGGAGGAAATTGTGGGGGGAGGATGAGGATAATAGTAATAGGAACATGTGATTATGTAGATCAGCCATGGGAACAATTATATGATTTCCATATGGAGCTTCAAGGATTACACATTACAGTGTTGCTCTGACATTTTTAGACATTCAGGATAATATTCAAAAATACCTAAGAGATGTTGGACTCCTAAATCTCATTTTCAAAAGTGATTTTAGGCATTTATGTGCCTTAGTCTCATCAAAAGTCAATGAGGTTTAGGTTCCTAAGTGCCTAAGTCTCTTTTGAAAATGGGATTCAGGCTTCTACATCACTTCAGCCCTTTTGGAAATGTTGTCCTAAGTCTCAGAACTGGATGAATATTCTGATTTGTACTTAAATGGATCAGATTTTTCTATTTACTGTCTTCTATGAAAACCAGAGCAGAGTAAGACCAAGACCTATGTTCTCTGAGTAAAAGCCAGAAATTCACTCTGGCTTGGAGAGGAACTAGATAGACCCCAGGAGCAGACAATATACTTCATAAAGTTTTTCCTCAAGATAGATCCATGTTTTGATTTCCAAGCCTATTCCTGTTGCTTTCAGGAGGATAAAATCTGGAGGCAGATCCCATATTTTTCTCATCCTTCTCCAGTAGTTGTACATTGTTACTAACTTCTAAATGCAAAAGTTAACCTTCTTTTATTAAAAAATAAACTAAAAACAAACACACAAACATAATTTCCCTGAGGCACACAGGCTCTGTACAAAGCTTGGAGAATATTTATTCTTTTTAATGACTCCTGGACAAAGTCCATATATCTAAAGTTGAATTCCAAAAGTTATAAGTAATATCAGGGGACAGGGAGTCCTGTAAGTGTCTTACCCTCTTAATGCCTCAGTTTATCTTTCTCTAAAACAGGAATACGATTTACTGCACCTATCTTACCAGAAGGTTGTGAGGCTTAATTATTGTTTGTAAAGCTCTTTGAGATCACTGGAAAAAAACACAACACAGTAGTAATAATAGTAGCAGCAGCAGAATACAAGATGTATTATGGAAACCTAATGTATCCCTTAAAAGTTGAGTGTCAGACTGTTTGTAGAATTACAATTTAAACAAGTGAACTGAAGGAAAAGGGAAATAAATAAAAAACAGATCTCTAGTGAAACAGAATTTTCAGCAGTCTCTAGTTCATTCATTCTTTTAAAATTTTAAATAATTTCTCATTGCATTTTAGTATTCTACTTGCTCAGAATGTGGCATGGTAACAATATTGCTGAAAAAAAAAAAGATTTTATGTAACAGTATTGTTAGAACTTAGCTCTGTCCTTGATAACAATCTCTGATCACACCGTTTTCTTAGCACAATAACCCACCTCTATGTTCCACTCTCCATTATTTAGTGACCACATAGTAGATGAGACAGGAAACAATGCCTCTAATTTGAGCTTCATTTAGCACTTCAGGGTTTGCTAATGATGCCCACATGCACTAAAAAGTATAGTCACAGTGTGACAGAGACCACATTGTGGAAACAATTCATTACAGGCCAAATGATAAAATATTAATGTTCATGACTGGAAGAAAAGGACCCGCTCCTTCTATTTCTACAGCAGGGTAGTAGACACTAGAGCTTTCTAGAGACACTGCTCTCTTAAGAAATTAGTATAATGAGTCTCTGCTCTCTTAAGAAATTAATATAATTAATCTAATGGTTATAGCAAAAGACTGGTGGTCCGTAATGAAAAATAGCTCACATGTATGTAATGCTTTTCATCCCAAAATGTTTTTTAAACACAGGACTAACACTGAAATGCACATACACTTACACCTGAAATGCAAACACTGGACAACAGCATTTATAAGCACTACATAGATGTCTAAGATATTAAGTGAAGAATGCCATACCCAATTGCGACTTCAGGAAGAGTTTAGTTGAAAATGGTCAGGACACTAGAGCTAACACTGTCCTACTCTTGGGTAGAAGGCCATGATCAGAAACTTGGCTTTACATTTCACTTGAAAGACAGCTCCTCAGTGTTTCTAACACCATGCTAGGGCATTGATTAGTGAAGGTTCAGAGGGAAGAATAATACCTAATGAATCTCCAACACTTCCTGCAGCATCCTTGGGAATTTTTATGGTGCTGTCCCATCCAAAGATGAACCATGGCCAACATTATTTGATTTGAATGACATATCAAGATCACAATCTAAAGTAGTATAACTTCATTAAGAGTCTAGGTTTTTGATCACGCTGTTCAGTTACTCTCTATGTAACCTTGGGCAAGTCATCTGTCATTTCCTTGTGCCTCTGTCAAGCCATTCAGAAATCAGTGTTCAGATGGTTGCTGATTTAAATCCAGATCCTTCTGAACCATCCTACGTCAATAAGTGACAAAATAACAAAAACAAAAAAAGATGCCTGGTGTATTTGGATTATATTGTTAACTACATGTTGAAATGACAGTTTCTACTTGGAACATCAAGTGAATAAAGTACCGGAGTAGGAGTCAGGAGATGTGGGTTCCATTCCTAAAGACTGGCCAAAAACTGACCAACTGCAATTGCAGTCACTTTAGAAGACATGTTGCCTCTTTGAGCCTCCGTTTCTTCATCAATAAAATGGACATAAAGATACTTGCCTATCTTTTGAGAAGTGTTTTGTGATCTTTGAATGAGGAAAAATGCTACATAACTGCTAAGTATGATTCTTTATTAATTAAATGGACAAGAATGAACAGGTAGATGGGAGTATCTCAGGCCAGCCTTTAGACAGGGAGAGCTACACTGATAAGGTGTGGGACAGCTGCGCCTATGCCTGTATGCCCCTGCTACAGAAACAAACATATTGTTTTTCTAGAACTACATTTTGAAGAGGTTGCAAATATATTTTGCAGCCCATATTTTGCAGTTTCTTAAAAACAAAGGGCTACTAGCATGCAGAAGAAAAGCTTAAAATCATGAGACACAACAGTCTAGAAAATTGACATTTTCAGATGACCCAGAACATACTATGTAGGTCAATATTTAGTGTCTCTTCAGCAATCTCTTCTCTGCACAGAATATTAGTGTCACCCAGCAGGAAGCTGCATGTCTACCATTTTAGACTGTAATGTAGTGAGGTTCCATCAGTGGTAAATAAATGGCATTGATAAAACCAATATGACATCAAGATGCTAAGGATAACTCCCAATATAGGTCTTGCGCTGAGTGAAACATCTTGTATTCACCGTTTCTTGCTCCTAGAGTTCTACCAATAGATATATAAAGTAGCTCTGAGAATGTATATTAAAAAACAACAACAACAACTGATGAGAGGATACTAGGAAAGACTTAGAGGTGTAGGAGGAATAAAAGAAAATCGAAAAAGCAAACAAAGAGCTGTGAATAGGAAAGAAATAAACAAGTAAGCAGTACTGTTATTACATATTTATTGTGCCCTCTTTTGCATGGATATTTTTCGTTCCAGTGAAAAGCTTCTGGGTATAAAAAGTGACCATAGTTGAAAACATAATACCTAACTTGTTTTTGTTCAGGACAGATGTGGGTTGCTGAGTTTCTTTTAATTATTAATAGCAAACTGCCTTGTACAGTGATCCTGTCAAAATTAAAAGCTTACTGGGTTTAGGATGATTCAGAACTTGGATAGGAGACCTCCAAAGATAACCAAGGGTGCCATATGGAGTGGTGCTGGGGATTTAGTAGTGGGTGCTCTTCCCCCTGACTTAGTATCAAACCAAATTCCCCAGCATGATGCTAGGGCGTATTGTGTTGCTGAATGTGACAGCTTTTGGATGAGATGTAAGCTGACATTAAAGATCCCATTGCATGCTTTGCAAGAGTTAATTCAAAGATACTGGCCAAAATGCAACTTAACTTTCTCTTGCCGTTTCAACTGATTCTGGTATGCTTCACTTTCTCACTTCAATTGTTATGCTGTGTTTGTATACTCTTTCACCCCAGAGGCAGCTGCATTTTAGCTGATGATATAGTGATCTCTGTTTATAGTATGTATATTTTCTTAAGTTTGTTTAGCATGTTGTGATCCTTTGGATTAAAAATAACCACAATATAAAGGCAAGATATTATTACCTTTAAAACACTGTGAATGTGTTCATTTGTGGGCCTGATTTATCATGTAAATCAATGGAGATACACCTGCATAAAACCAGAGTAACACAATGGAGATACAGACCCAGTTATTCCATCCATTCTGAGTCATATATATAGCTAGATTTCATGGCAGGAGCAGTTTGATACTTAACACTTGTGAAGCACTTTACATTTTCAAAACGCTGTGCAAACACTGACAAACTAAATAATGGCTGAGGTTTGGTGGGTCATGGTTAGTACTGATTAAAATACATCCAATATCAGTAACAGTAAACATCTAAGGTTTAAATTATTTTTAAATGTCAGAAAAATATTGCACAGTAGCTTAAAGGAGAATGATTGGGCACTTTTGTTATCACAGCCATATTTTACATTATTTCTACTGCTGTATTTTTAGCAAATAGATTAATTTAGGTCTAATACTTTATAAACTGCACTTAATTGGTCTGCAGCATGATATGTTTATGTATCCTCCATTTATGATAAGACTTCTCTCCTGTCTAGGCAAGACACCAAAGCTTATGGTATCCACATGAAATATTGTAACATTTAAATTGTCCATTTACAGTGAGGTCATCCCACAGCCCAACCTGCTGTGGGGCCTTGGGCAACTTACTTCCCTTCCACCCTTTGTCCATCTTGTCCATTCAGATTGTAAGCTCTTTGGGGCACAGTCTGTCTCTAATATGTTTGTTTAGTTTCTACCACGGTGTGACCATGCTCAAATAAATTGGTTAGTCTCTAAGGTGCCACAAGTACTCCTTTTCTTTTTGTCTCTTAGTGGTGCTCTAATACATATCACTAGTAATAATACCTGTTCCTGAGGAGAAAACAAGAATTTGGGGGCTAGAGCAGTTAAAATCAGAATGAGACTGGTAGTACTGGGTTGAGGTGACAAACAAGTAGTCATGGCTGGTCCAGTTCATAATTTGATGAGGTTGAGAGCATTCACAGCTGAATGTGTGACAGTGGGCCCTGGCTAGTACAGCTAGGGTCTTACTCTGGAAAATGCTAGAGCCACAGCACTAGATGAATGGTACATAGAACAGACACACACCAAGTATGCTTAAATTTCAGAAATTCTAGGCAGTTTAAATAGTTTTAAATAGCTCTGAATATCTAATAATAATACTGAAAGTGATGCATAGAGAGTGCACAGTGAATTTCAGTTGTAACAAACAGAAAAAATGTAAGACTAGATAAGACTTTTTCTAGAATCTGGAAAAAAATTGGGAATGGAAGACAGTATTGTAAGACTATTTTAAAAAATGTAAATTTATAGAAAGATTTTATGTTTCTTTGTTGCTATTTTACTAACAACCCTAGTTTCTGAGCAGTATTATTAAAATACTTGAGCTTTTTTGATAATATAACATAGGGACTGTATCTTTTTTTAAGCTGTCTTGAAGAATTATATTGGTCTGCAGCTGTCACATAGTGTTACTCAGAATCAAAAGGAAAGCCGAGCAGGGCTTATATCTCCATCTGTATTTTGTAACCAACCACGTCCAGCCTGTTTATTTTACACTTCCTCTTGCTAATGAAGATATTGGTTTTGTATGGGTTATGCTCTCCTGCACGAGCTTAAGACTGCAAGATTTTTGTGCGTTTCTGTGCTTGGTTCCACTGACCGCAACTGGTGCCCAAGACGCAAAGAACAAGAACAACAGAAAAACAACAAAACAAGTTTACATCAGATCTCCAAACTGTTTCCTTCCAGTTACTGTGGCAAACTCCGGAGATTAAACCATTCATCTCTTCCTTTTTTTTTTTTTTTTTTTTAACCTACGTGTGTTTTCTTTTCACATTTTCCAAACTAGCAAGCGTGGAGGCAAGGCACATCAAAGCAGAGATGGGGACTGAAAGAGCACTCGTGCTGGACAGGTTAGCGAGCAACGTGGCAAAGCGAAAAAGTTCAATGCCTCAGAAATTTATTGGTAAGAATAAAAAGTCTTTTCACATGCAGCAGTTAACTGTGTGACGGCTGGTAACCAACAGGTACAATAGCAGTACTTGTTTTGAAGGGCCCTTTCTAGTCCATCATGTATTTAAATAAGGTAACTTCTGCTTTCCTGCTGTGCTTCTACTTACTGATTATATGTATTTGATAAACAAGAGAAATTGTTCAATTAGGTAAATGACCAATAGATCTGAATTCATACTGTATTTTGTGTACTTGTTTGTGTTAGTGTTTGCATGGTTAATAAATATATATTTTATGGGGGCTTTTGTTTTGGAGCTGTATGTGTGTGTGAAAACCTTTCTACCAGGGTTTTACTGGGGAAGAATCAGAGGGCTTCATCTTGTTAGGGGCTGAGTACCTTATCCCCCATCGTAGTCAATGGAAGTTGAAAGTGCTCAGTAGCTCCTTGCAGAGGCATATGGCACTGCAGAATAGAGCCCAAAGACAGAAAATTACTGAATTTTTGAAAGTCATTTTTAAAAATTTCAATCTGAATGATGAATGATAGGGTCAACCCCTTTTCTTGCTCTGGTTAAAAAAAATATGGCCACAATACATTTCCATAAAATTTACTGTGGATTTAATTTTATCAAATCAATGTTTGGCAAATTGGAAATCTTAGATAGCAAGGTCTGATATAATTTGTTGTTTTCTTTAATGAATGTTTATAAAATTAAAAGTTTTACTGAATCTTGAGCTTTCAAAATGAGATTATAACAAATTATCACAGAAAAATATTTGACTCTAGTTTATACCACTGGTGTACTAAAATATGCCTGATGTTTTCTGCAGAGATTAAAATAAGTTTAAAACACATTTCTTTTTGTCAAGTAGCCTGCTGAAATGGGTATATAGTACTAGTAATAATACTTACCTCATATATAGCTAGAGAATAAAAAACTATACACTGTGGTATTCTAATTAAAATAGCTAACCAATCAAAGGTATAGTTTTTAAATAATCCTGTGTATCTGAGTTTGATGGCAGGTCCTGTTTCTCAGCAGTGTTTGATGCTGTTATCTCTGTCTGTTGGTCATAGTTATTTATTTTGCACTATATGAAGTTGCATTTGAGCTCGGGAGTTTAATTAGCCTGCAGTTATGCCTTAATCATAAATTTTCCAGAGGGATATATGTGGTACAAGATGTTTACTTTTCTTAATATACATTTTCTGTTGCAAATATTGGCCTCTGTGGTAATTTACATTCACACTCACAGGAGAAGAGAAAGGAAGAGAATAGTGATAGAAATCATCTGCCAGAACTTGAGCAATCCATTTTCATATAGTCTGATCTGCACCCTGCACAGAGGGGTACTAAAGATGCTTCTTGAAATTCTGGGCCCAAATTTTCAAATCTGGGTACCAAAGGGTAGGCTCCTAAGTAAAAAATATAGACATCTAAATAAAAGTGACCTGATTTTCAAAGGTGCTGAGCACCTAGAGCACCCATTGGTTTCAGTGGGAATTTGTCAACTTTCATCACCTCAGAAAAACAAGCTGCTTTTTCTTAGGCACCTAACTATGGATTTAGGACTCTAACTTTAGGTACCCAGCTTTGAAAATTTTGGCCTTGGGGATTAGGCCTTGCAGGCCATACTGTGATTCCTAAAATGCTTTTCAAGTTCTTTAGGTCGTTTTTTTGGTATTGAGACCAGCCTCAGATTTTTGTCATCATAATTCATTGGGGGTGTGATTTTGCAAGGTGCTAAACACTCTTGCCCAATGCAGCAAAGAACTTAATCCTTGATTCAGTAAACCACTTAAGCACGTGTTGAATTTTTCATTAGAACTTAAGCATGTGGTTAAAGTTAAGCATGAGCTGAAGTGCTTTGGCTCAGCACCTTGCAGGACGGAGTCCTTTTTATTCTATTGTAATGCTGCATTGATACAGTTTATTAACAGTGCAAGCTGACACAGGGGTATAAATAAGTGTTTTGGGGGGTAAGGTTGGGGGCACTGGGGACATTCTTTTAGTGATATAGAGTAATCGAGTTCTGAAACATGCTGTTTCTCTAGAACCTCTACTACAGCGATGATGTTGGGTAATATGTGAAAAAAGCATGAGTCACTCACTCCCTCTTATTCCTGAGTGGCATGTTTGCAGCAGCAGTCTGTCCGACCTTGACTTGACTTTTGTGACTTCTTGAACTATATGAGCAGGAGGAAAAATCTGCCAGGACAGTTTTGTGATTTCTTGGGAAACAGAGTTCTCAGAAGGGTGCTGATTTTTCATTTCCTCAGGAAGGAGGGATAAGGAGATGTAAACCAACAGGCTAGCCTAGGCTCATTTCTATGAAAAAGTCTACTGAGAAGAAAAACTATTAAATTGTCTGTTGACTCCTCTGATGACACTGCAGACTCTCACACTTCCTGTAGGCCAAATTCTGGCCCATCATGTAAATGGCTCTAAAAGATTATGTATCACATTCTGACCAGCAGTGGCCCCATTGTGTAACTCTGTGGGCTGCATATTAAATAGGTTGAGAACCACTAAGTGTTATCTGGGTCGCAGGTTGAGAACCACAGTGCCCCCCAACTAAACCCCCGCACAAACCCCTATGCTCCGCACCCTCTGCCCAGAGACACCTCCACAGAGTGGGGCCAGGAGTGGAGAGCTGGGCAGGGATCCCAACGCCCGCCATGCGGGGCCCCAGGACCCCGGACCTGCTGTGCGGGGCTGAGCAGCAGCTGGCTGCCCGGACCCCAAGCCCCGCCATGCGGGGCCGTGTGGCAGCTAGCTGCCTGGAGCCCGCTGCGTGACAGGGCAGCTGGGAGCCTGGAGCCTGCGGCCTTTAGCACACAGCTGAGATGGGCCGCAGCTGTGTGCTATTTGGGCTGCAGGTTGAGAACCACTGGTGTAAATAATTTGTGTGGGTATGTGCAGTTTCAATTGCCAGGACAAATATGAATATATATGAACAAACCATATGCCTGACTCCTAAAACTTACCTGAGACCTTTCCCCATGGCTCCTGTTGCAGAGGTTCTGCCTTTGGCCTTTCCATGGATTTTGGGAGAACAGCTGTTCAGGCAAAAGTTTTCCATGTTCCACTCCCCATCTTCCTGCCGGATTCTAATGTGTACTTCTGTGCACCAAACTTGTAGTATTTAGCAGTTTGTAATTACCATTTCAGTTAGCCATTTTTTCTAGTTGTGTGTTAAGTGGATCTGATACCCAGTAATAGGAATATAGCTTGGTAGGCACACCTTTCAATTAAACTTGCACTCAGTAGTGACTATGCTTGTGTTTCCTCATCTCTTGAATAGAATATACATTGGGGTAGATCCTCAGCTGGTGTAAATCATAGAATCATAGAATATCAGGGTAGCTCTATTAATAGAAAATCAGAGTAGCTCTACTGAAATCAATTAAGTTATGCCAGTTTACACAGCTGCCCATATGGCTCATTTTGTGCTACTTCTTTTTGAGAAGTATGCATCTGATGAAGTGAGCTGTAGCCCACGAAAGCTCATGCTCAAATAAATGGGTTAGTCTCTAAGGTGCCACAAGTCCTCCTGTTCTTTTTGCGAAGACAGACTAACACGGCTGTTCCTCTGAAACCTTCTTTTTGAGAGCAGCATTAAAAATATCTTTCTCCCCAGTGGTAAATGTGCTCGTACAGTTCTGAAACTTCAGCAAATACCACCAGCTCTCTGTGTGAAGTAACTAATGAAAAATGGCCTGCCTTGGTTAGCAGAGCAACAGGAAGCAGGTTCACTCCCTTTTTCCAGTGTCCACACCTCATCATGTCACAAAAATCTGCATACTGCTGTAGAGTAAGCATCACTGAGCAGCAACTGGCTATGTGTTTGCATTATATGATCGTGTGAATTCTGAAGGGGAAAGTTTTGCATTGCACTGAGTTGAAAAAGATAAACTGGGGAAAGGTGTTTCTTAAAATGTGTAGTAGCTAGCTTTGTAAATCAACAGTAGAAGAGAATGCAGGCTTGGTTCTTAATTTGGTGTTTCACAGTAACTTTTTGGTGCTTCCTCTGGGAGCAATAGCAACTTAACTCACAGTAATCTCTTGCAATGTCCCACAATGCTGCAATAAATAAAATTGTATCACTACTTTATGCCCTAATTAATCTTCTTTACTTTATTCCATTGCTCTCGTGCTCTCTTGCCTCTTCCTAATCTACTCTTCTTTTCTTTCACCCCTGTCTTGTTGCTGTCTTAATGAGGCAAAGTTTGAGCTGCCTTTTGTCTCCTTTTAAGTAAAGGGTTGCTGACTTAGAACACAACAAAACCAGTGGAACTCCATCCGTTTGCCTATAATGTTTTGTTATCATTTGGTATGATGTAAATGCAGGGAAGAACATACACTTATTAATTTTTCTGACATTTAGTGCCTTCAATAATGAGATCTAATAATAATTCCACTTACTATATTATTTAATATGAAACACCTTTAATCCCAAAGTGCTTAACAAACTTAATAACCTGATAAATACATGTAGGAATCATTCACTCACCACTGTTTATGGTGTGGAATATGGAAGCTTTTTAAAGGTGCACAGCACATGACATCCCTGTTTATGTCAGGGGAGTGAAGTAGGATATTCTATCTAACTGAACTATCATATGGAATCTTAGGGAAGCAGAATGGAATTAACTAAGTGGGAATTTGAACAGGTCCTGAGGGCTCACATCTCTGTTGGGAAAAGTAGTGCCAGATCGTTAATGACCACAAGAGGGCAGGACATTTGTTTCATGTCTTATTTCAATGACTGCTGAGCTTTTTAACAGGAGTTTCATAGTAAGATTCTGTATGTTTTTGCTCTTGTTATTTTTTTATTTCAGTTTTGATTAAACCTTTCATTTGTCTAGAACTGGTATTATGAGTCATTCAAATGTGTTATACCATTGTTGTTCCCTCTGAATAGAAGTTGGATCACAAGTTTTGCTGAGGGTTGGAAGCAGTTACATTCTTGTGGTTCACTAACCTTTTTTATAAAAGTGTTTTATAAAAGAAACGTGAGCTTCTGGTTTTGCTGTCTTTGCAGTGAAACCTGGTGAGTTTCATATACATTGAGTCATAGTGTCTACAGGTGACTGATAAACATCTGTACTATTCAAGTTACCGTAACTCAAAGATTAGTGGATCTGATGTTTGCAAGTCACTTGCATGTGAACATTCAGGCTTGTCCATTTTCTTAACTATGAAAGATTATAAGTTTCATTTAAACCACAGAATTCAGTTACTTATTTCTAGACATCCACAAAAGAGTTACTTCAGTCTTTTTTGGAGTGCAGCTTTCTTCCTTCCTTGCACCTGGCACACAAAGGGTTTGGGCCATGGCTCCACCCACAGTAACCTTCCTTGTCCCATACCTTGCTAGCAGGGGTATGAGGAGCGTTTCAATTGTGTAGCCCCTCTGCTCTCTCCCCATTCCCTTGATGCCTGGCTGAGTACAATGTGTGCAGCGTTAACATAGTCAGGGCAGAGGTGGGCTTGCTCCCCTGTGTGACTGCATTAGAGATGGTCAAAATCTAGCCCTATGTAATGTAATGTAATGTTCCAAAAGAATACATTATCTCTACTTATATGGCTTTCAATACTGTATTATCCGAGATCCTTCACAGAGTTAAAAGGAAACAATTCCAGTCCAAGGGGAGTTATATTATGCCACAGTCTAGGTTGGGAATATGCATAAATTCTTGTTAATTTTAATGTATTAAAATACAATGGGTGTAATTCTCCAATGTACTTCTACAGTTTCACACCCAAGTAACATCATGAAGAATCAGGCCCAATAAGAACAAAAGAGCTGGAAAAAGAAAGTTTAAGTGAGGGCTCCCATGCAAAGAAATGTAAAAAGATTTAAGTGCAGTCGTCCCAGAATTATGCCTATGTAATCTTATTGAAGGGGCCTTCCAACTACTTAATTTAGAAAGAGATGAGTAAAGGGGAGAATACATCATATATTTATATAAAATCCATATCTATATCTATCAATGAATGGTATAAGAATATAAGAACAGCCATACTGGGTCAGACCACGGATTCATCTAGCCCAGTATACTGTTTTCTGACAGTGGCCAGTTTACCCTCCCCGTCACAGACGAGTACAATTTCTCAGGAGATGATCAAAGAGCTAGAGGGAATGTTCTAAACCTTAAGGACCTGCTGTGGATTTTGTTTATTGACTAATTGACTTTTTTGCCTGTTTTATTTTTCATGAATCAGTTTTCACATGATTTTCTGTAAAGATGAAGGAAATGAATCCTTGACGAGCTTTCCTAATTTTACTCTTTTCCTTAAATCCCAGAACCATCAAGATCAGTGATGGATTGGCCGGCAAGTTGCTTAACTAACTTCTCTATTGCTCCATTTCCTATAGGCTTGTGCGTCAAAAAGTCAATTTACTTACATAAACAGCATCCCTGCCCCAAAGAGCATATAGCTAAATTCAAATCTGTTTCCTTCTCAGGGCCTACTGCTATTTAGAAAAGGATCCTAGAGTTTCAATACTTTTACAATCCACTCAGTAATTCAGTTTCTTTCCTCTCTTGTAGGTGAGAAGCGACATAGCTTTGACATTAATTACAATTCCAGTTTCTTGTATGAAAAGGAAAGTGAAATGATGCAAGGACGTATGATGGACCAGGCCATAAATAATGCGATCAGCTATCTTGGAGCAGAAGCACTGCGTCCACTTGTACAAACCCCACCAGCTCCCACTTCTGAGATGGTCCCTGTCATCAGCAGCTTGTATCCCATACCACTCACCCGCTCTGAAATGTCAAATGGCAATCCACAAGATACAGAGAAGAGCCATGCCCATCTTAGAGACAAAAGTTTGTCTTCTGACAGAGGCCTTTCCCCAAACAACAGTGGCCAAGACTCCACAGATACTGATAGCAACCATGAGGAGCGCCAGAATCACACCTACCATCAAAACCAAATGATCCCCTCCCAGGTCCGCAATGGCCTCCAATCCTTGAAGGAGCTCCCAAGGCCATATGACATAATCAAGCCACCAACCATATGCCCACGTGATGCCTTTAAGGTTATCAATAAGGAAGGTGATGTCATCGGGGTCTACAGATGTGACCATTGTCGTGTCTTGTTTTTGGATTATGTGATGTTCACCATTCATATGGGATGCCACGGATTCCGTGATCCTTTCGAATGCAACATGTGTGGGTACAGAAGCCAAGACAGATATGAATTCTCCTCACATATAGCACGAGGAGAGCACAGAGTGGTCCTGAAGTAAAAGGATTGATTTTCCAAGAGACCAAAGGATCTGTTTTAGATTTGTTTGTTTTTTAAATTTGACTAAAAAAATTGCTTAAATATTTTTCTGTGCCAATCCTAAAAGAGTTAGTGTCCCTTGTAGTAGCAAAGTACTGATGGGGCTTTTTATTTGTTACTCAAAATGCAGTATTCTGTAGCATCTGTGCCTAGATACTGTGGTGACTGGCACGATATATAAACACCAAAGATAGCCAGATACAGATTTTGTATGAACTTTATGTTTGTGAAAATTTATAGCAACTTAAGATGTTTTTAAATATTTTAACATGTATTTTTGTTAGAACATTTGCTTCCAGTAATAGCAAAATGGCCATCTAGCTGTATTATGAGTGAAATACAAAGTCAAATATTGATGTGATAATTCTCATAAAAAAAGTTGAAATTCAGCACAAAAGATTGTCCATCCTTACTGCCCTTTCAGAACCACTGTATTCCAGCCAATAACACCCAAGAGACACTTTCTGTTAGTGTTTCAATTTCTGAGGTATTCCTAAAATGGCCAAATTATTGAAACACAGAAAACACATATCTGGGGAGATTGTATCAAATAACTTTTAAATGTTTCCCCCAAAGTCTTAAAAGTGTGTTGTCTCACCACACTTTGCTTTTGCTTACTCCACTCTGTTCACTTTCTTTAAAGTCTCTCCCCACCTCATCTCTTACTCAGTAATACCAAAATAAGCCATCTGAGCTATTTGGGGTTTTAGTTTTTGTAACTGTGTACGCTTTTGGGATACCCATTGAGACCATTTGTTGGCTTGCCCCTAAATTCTGAAGGAAATCCTGCTTTTCATTAATGGATCAAGTATGTGTCTTTCTAACAGAACAAAATTGCAATGAGACTCAAGACCCGATTCTGCTCCCGTTGACATCAACAGCAAAACTCACACTGACTTCACCTGGTGCAGGAG
Source organism: Lepidochelys olivacea (assembly GCF_965140295.1). Lineage (NCBI taxonomy): Eukaryota > Metazoa > Chordata > Testudines > Cheloniidae > Lepidochelys > Lepidochelys olivacea. The sequence continues at coordinate 16,058,825 of NC_140437.1, read as the reverse complement.
CAGTCTCTAAAATAGCAATGGGCAGACAAAATGCTCATTAAGGCAAATGGAATTTTTGCTTATCTAAGGGCTGCAGGATTGGGCAGTTTGAGGTTACTATAACTCAGGGAGAGAACAGAGACGATAACATATAGAACAAATAAAAAGAAAACTTTTTGATTGAGAAAGCAATTTTCTAATGACAGTGTACTGAATGTGAAAATAAAGGTCCCGAGTCTCCTCTCACTGGTGTTACACCTTTGTGAGAGGAACGCTCGGCTCAAAATTTATTGTATCAGATGCTACCCTCATTTACACCCATGTAACTTCAATGATGGCCAGGTGGTTGTGCAGATGAGCATAGAAGTTGACTCAATATATTTTGGATTTAGCGTTGCCAAGTAGAATCATAGTGTCCTGGCAAAAATTTGCAGTAGCTACCGTGAGAATCTTCATGTAAGAATGTGTGGGAGCGGACAATTCAATCACACTTTCTGGTTTTACATGGGGATATCCCTTGGAGTGAAATGTGCTGTTTTGCAAAATGAGTATTTGCGATTACTTTGAAGCCAGTTTTTAAAATAGTTTTAATCTAATCATTGTTCTGCAGCTGTATTATTAGTCATTGTGCTGAAGATGTGAATATGATAATTTTGCTGAGTGTATGTTTATTTTTTTAAAATCTTTTATATAATGTAGAGTTAGATGTGTTTTGCTGGATTTTTTCATCCAGTGGGTATTTGGTCTGAGCATTTATTTTGTACTTTTTCAGTGTTGTGTCAACTGCTGTGTAATGTTTTACTTTTTTCCATGGAGCAAAAGTGAGAGCTAGTGTTCTGAATAGAGGACTGAGTGTAAGGAAATACAGAATTCTAACACTGGCTCCCTCTGTGATCTTGGACAAATCACTTCACCTCTCCCTGACTTATTTTCCTCGTGTAAAAAGGGAATGATAATATTTTCTCTGCCTGATAGGGGTATGTGTGAAGATTAATAAAATTAATGTTTGTAAAATGCTATGAAGTTGAAAAGTACTATATAAGTGCTAAGTGTATGTCTATATATATATTTTGTGCAGAGTGGGGAAGATATTTTTGTCCATTTGTGTTCAATTTGTAGATACATATTTGTAAAATACTTTTATTAATCCCTTTGTGGTAGAAAACTTCTGATTACCAGGGACATTTTTAGTGAGCTGAGTGGATGCCCCTCCTACGTCCCAAACACACCCATGCCGCAGCACTACTACAAAACCCTTCAGTTGAGTTACTCCTGACTTACAGAAGATCTGTAAAATCAGATAGGACATTAGGTTCATGCTCAGTATATTTGGAAATACTTTGGAGTTGGTCTCTTACAATAGGAGGTTGCCTAAAAACGGTGGGGCAGAAACATACTGTATTCTTCTTTATTTCCTGTCCTAAATTACTGTGAGCTGATAAACAGTTTCTACATTTCATTCCAAAGATGGCTGTATTTTCATGGGAAAAATGATCAATATATATGTACACCATAGAAAAAATGGTTCTCATTAGGGTTAAACAAAATCATTTAGAAAGATTAATAAGACAAAGTACAAATAGTGAAGTGTTACCTAGTCATTAGCACAGGAAACACCTTGAATTACTGCATGTATATTACATCAAATACCACCAGCTTCTTTCTCACTCCACCATAGAATCCTTGAAGATTACTTTGCCCAGAATTTACTTTCCCACTCTTCACTCATTGTTCAGCTAGGCAGGGCTTCAACCACCTACCCACCCATTATTTCCCAGATAAAGTGAGCAATCAACCACTGCGCCTGTGAAAAGTTCAATTCGAGCTACATTCAGAGTTTTTTGAAAGAGGTTTCACAGTATCTTCCCCTAGTAGGCAGACTTTTCTCACCACTACTCAGGCAAAGAAGTGTTGTTAAGATATACTGCACCAAAATAAATTGCTCATAGCCATTTTCTGGGCCCAATGAGCAGTGTATTTTAATGAGTACCTTTTATCTGACATGAAAATCCTCATTAACTTCATAAGTGTGTGTTTGGGACTACTCCCACTTGGGCCCAGGACTGCGTTGGTCACATATTGGCACTGAAGCTTGAGGAGTACATAAGGCCCACACCTGCAAAGTGCTGAGCACCACTGCTTTCCATTTAAATCTGGATCTGCCCCCTAATTTAAAAGGATTTGCCCCCTAATTGGCATAAAATTGAGCAGATTGACACTTACCTCATCTTTAATATGGAGGGGTAGCTCACAGACACTAAAGATTGCATCTTGCAGTGCTCCATCTTGATCTCAGCAGCCTTCCACTGGATCAAGAGGAAAGATTGCATGGTGAAGCAAGTAGTCTGTTTTGGCCATGTCTGTTTATCAGAAAGAAGGTGGATCACAACGTTGGCTGCTGAGAGTCACATTTAGCTTGCAAGATACATTTTGCCAACCCCTGCTGCAAAGAGTTCAAACGCCAGAGTTGAAAAACCCATTGATGACTTTGCAAAATTACCTGAACTGCAAAATGAAAAACCTTTGCAAACTGTTCCTAGCCTAATTTGTTCTACTGGCCTATTTTAACACTGCTGGTTCAGTTGATTTCAGTATGAAAACACATTTTGCATAGACATTTTTCTGAAATGCAGCCTGATCAACAGTTTTCTCTGTCTCAGTCAATTCTTTGTTGTGCTAACTGATAAATTGCACACATACAAAACATTGATATGGTTTTTCAAATTGTATTGTATCATTAAGGAATAAATTTTATTTTTTGTTTAATATTTTATTGAATTTTTGAAGGACAGACCTACAAAAAGAATGTCTAATATTTGTAATTGCTAAAGAAGTCTCAGCAGATATAACAAATAGATGTAATGCAATTCTGTGTTTGTAAAAGGCCTAGCATTATGGGGCCTTGATCCCTGATTGGTGCTTTTAGATGCTACAAAACACACGTAATAATAATGCTCTATATGTTGAATAAATTTTTGTATTTAATTAAGACAAATTAATTCAGATAGGCAGCCCCTAGCTTCCAAATGTTGAGAATTTTTGTCTTACTAAGCTTTAATCTATCATATTTCATATTTATAAATCAAGAAATTGTGATGAAACTTATGGTCAATATGCAGGTTATGTGTTATACCCTTAAGAATGAGCTTGATGGCTGTGGTTAACAGAATGTTAAATAGTTTCTTAATATAACTCTGTTAAATGTAGAGATTTAACTATAATATAGGCTACTCTTTTAATTGTGGAAAAACTATATCAGTATAGTATATACTGGTAGTTGATGTATAAATTATATATATACAAAAAAAGGAGCCTTGTTTGACCTTTTGGATTTAGACTGCACATTCCCTGCGTTCCAAGCAAATCAAGGATAGGCACATAAAGATGAATAACAGGCCAAATTCTGCCCTGGGATATACACAAGTAATTCCTACCAAATTTTCTGGGACTTTTGTGTGCATATTTCTGAAGGCAGAGTCTGGTCCTTACTTTGTCACCCAGTGTTTTAAGAATCTCCATTCTTTTGGCTCTATGTTACTGAAGCCAGGTTGGCCTTGGAGATAGTGGGGTTCTTGCTCCCTGTGAACTAGTTGATTTGCCAGTGGAAAATAAAGTACACTGTAAATGTTAGCAGTGGATTTGAAGAATAGAAATTCCATTTATCTACACATACTGCCTGGTGACCTTAAGTGACTTTACATTATTATAGGGTCAAAGGCTTTTCACCTTCACACTCTTCATGCAAAGCCTAAACAGGCATTGCACAGGCCTTTAAAAGCACTTGGCTACTAGAGTGAGGGGCAGTATAGAAATACCTAAAATGGAAAGGACTACTCTTCCCCTTAATCCAGAAGTGTGGAGTGGTTGGGTGGCTAATCTGTTGCCACAGTTACAGGGAAAGGCTGTAGTAACAGCTGGTGCTCCTGGGTGTGATGTTTAGCCCTGTAGATTCTTGTAGTGGTAGCTCCATTATTTAGTCGGAGCCTGTGCCTGCCATGCCCCTGCCTCCTTCCTTCCTTCCTTCCTTCCTTCCTTCCGTATTGCTGGCACTGTGGAATAGAACTATGCGGTGAGCACATGGGGTAGACTTCCCCATGACAGCTAGTCCTTGGCTTGCTCCACCTCAGGAAGTGGAACTGTGTCACTTCTGCTACCTTTAGTGCTTTCTGCACCAAAAAAACAGTGGGGTGAAGGTTACAGTCAGCCCATAGTTCCCAGCTTCTTTTTAAAAAGTGCTTTAAGAACAAACACTTTAGTCTTCTATGCCCCTGGGGAGTTCTGTGGAAGGCTCAAGTATCCAGGAGTCTCTGAAAGACTAGAGCTGCACCTAACTCTCTAGAGTAGTGCTGCTGAAAGTGGTGGTCCGCCGACCGGCTGCCGGTCTGCGCGCGCATTGGAAAAAAAAATGGCCGGTCCCCCCCATCAGATAGCTTGAGAAGCACTGCTCTAGAGCACATCAATTAGAGGGAAGCCTCAGTAACAAGTTGTGGAAGAAGTAGCATTTCAAGATAATACTAGGACAGCCAGCAGGCCCTTTTTTAGCACCTGTTTTAACAACTTCACACTTGTTCACACTTACTTCATTCCCTCTTGACACTTTTCACCACAATAAACTGGACCAGCTTAACAGAAGAGAGAGAAAAGAAAAAGTCAATGCATTTTCTTCTTTAGAGTCACCTACTTCCTTCCCACCACCCAGTAAAACCTAAACAACTGTAAATAGTTTCCCCATTTTGCTGCGAAACTTTCACACTAAGCCTTAAAGAATTATCTAAATAATTTCCAGTTTTTGAAATGTAGCAGTACTGGCAGGTTTAGAACAGTGAGCAAAATGTTAAGAAGCAAACTCTGTTTTAATTTTTAATGTATCTTCATTGTGGCTTTTCTTTTAATAAAAATAATTCTTTTGTCAATGGAAAAAAATATTCATGTGCCTGGAACCAGAAACGCATAAACATAAGGTTTATAAAGGTGTTGAGTTGATGTTAGGACAGAGAGATCCTTATCTTTTGATATACTGTAATTGTGATAGAACATGGAAGAACTCATTTTGCCTGTAGTGTTCAAACATGCTTTATAATGCATGAAAATCCTAAAAAAGTGTACACAGCATTAAACCGCATCATTTGAATGTTTTAATGTGCTCATGCTTTTTGCAAGACTGTCTCTACCCTATTTCGCAGAAGGTAACAGGGCCAGTGGTGACAGACGTTCTGTCTTTGGTCTCTCTGCAGAGACTGCCAGTGAGAAGGCCAATTAGTGAAACACTCAGCTAGCTACACACTGGAAACCATACAAAGATCACCAGACTCATTCCATGTGGGCTACTGAATGGTCATCACATGGTAACTGGGTCACTCATTAATGTCCTGAGCTGGATCTGAACTGGAACCCTAAAAGTCTCCCAGCCTATCACTAACCCCTTGAGCCATGCAGTCTCTGATCAAAGTCCTTTAATCCTCCAGTTCTGGAGCATTCAGCACCTCCAAATGAAGTTAGCAGCAGTACATTTCAAGGCCCTTGGACACCAAAACATTATTCACTTCAAGTAAATTTATGTTGCTTGCCTCTTCTGTTTTTTTAGGACCTGGTCAAAAGCCCATTGAAGTCAATGGGAGTCTTTCCATTTATTGCAGTAGGCTTTGGATCAGGGCCATTATCTATAGGTGAGCAAAGGAGGTAGTTTGAGCTGCTTATGTACTGTAAATTAGTTCCTTCTCAAGCTATATTTGTATGTGGCCTGGGAAAACTTGCTTCCCTATCACTCTGTTACAGGGAGATAATAATATCTACCCCACTGGGGTGTGTGGCGAGAAAGGTAAATTGCTAGGCTTAAATATAGGCTATGCCTGTTTCCACTGAAGTTAATTATGAAACTCCCATTGACGTCATTGCAAACAGGATTGGACCCTTAAGTGTTTGTAAAGCATGTTGAGCTGCTTGGATGAAAGACACTATAGATGTGCAAACAGTTATCATTCCCTATTTAGGAGACATTAAAAAAAAAAACATCACTACACATACAGGACCAGATTTTCAAGTGCTCAGCATCCGCAATTGGCCCAGCTCCCATTGTGGCACCCAAATAAGGACCACATTTTCAAAAAAGCTCAGCACTCAACTTGCTGAGCTCTTTGGAAAAGCTAGTTCTTAGTTAAAAAGAATGCCTGGACACAATCACTAATACCATGGGCCCATGCCGCCCTTACAGTGAGTAGCAATTACGAGAATGCTCCCATTGACTTCAAGCCCTATGTAAAACAATTCAGTCAAGCATAAAGGATGCATGTTACCACACTGGCAAGAGCGGGTCCATACCAGACAAACTGCACCCTGGCGAAGGAAGTTTACCTTCACAAGTTATCAGACCAAGGCCCTCAAGGGAATCACTCTCTTTCTCCTTTTCCTGGCCCATGTGCTGTCATGAGGCTAACATAGAGACATTCCATCAGAGGAAGGTTATATTTGTATTGCCATTTGCATATCAGCAAACCATTGCACCTGTGCAGCTAGTGAAATTCTCCGGGGAGCGAGAGTGCAGAACAGTAACTAACAATTGTAACACGCAGACTCGCCAATGAAAGGAAAGTCCCGGCAGACAATTGTTTTTAGAAGAACACACTTTCCTTTCAAGAGTTACTAAGCTAAAACCTCTCTACATGAGCTACCACTACTTTAGCTTGCTAAAGCAAATAAATATTTCAAAGTTAGATATTTTTAAATCAGTAGGTCCAGATAACTTGTATACAAGACTTTTAAAAGAGCTGGCTGAGGAGCTTGCTGGACCATTAATGTTGATTTTCAATAACTCTTGGGACACTGAGGAAGTTCCAGAAGACGGGAAGAAAGCGAATGTTGTGCCTCTAGTTAAAAGGGGTAAATGGGATGACCTGAGTAATTAGAGGCCTGTCAGTCTGACATTGATCCTAGGAAAGATAATGGCCCAACTTCTATGGGACTCGATTAATAAAGAATTAATGCCAATCAATGTGCCTTTGTGGGTAATAGATCCTGTCAGACTAACTTAATATATTTTGATGAGATAACAGATTTACTTGATAAAGGTAATAGTGTTGATGTAATATACTTAGACTTCTGTAAGGCGTATGACTTGGTACAGCACAATATTTTGATTAGAAAACTGGAATAGTATAAAATTAACATGATGTACATTAAATGGATTAAAAACTGGCTAATTGATTGGTCTCAAAATATAATTATAAAGATGTGTTTCTAGTGGGGTCCTGCAGGGTCTGGTTGTTGGCCCTATACTATTTACCATATTTATGAATGACTGGGGAGAATGACATATTTATAAAATCACCACTGATAAAGTTTGCAGACAGTTACTGATATAGAGAGATCTGTATCACTTAGTAAGCTGGGTACAAGCAAACAATATGCCATGTAATACAGCTAAATGTAAAGGCATAGGTATTAGGCACTGGTGTAACCACTACTGGAATATCGTATGCATTTCTGGTCCACTTCCATAATTCAAGAAGAATGTTGATAAATTGGAGAGGGTTCACAGAAGAGCCATGAGAATGACTAAAGGATTAGAAAACCTGCCTTATAGCAATAGACTGAAAGAGCTCAACATGTTCAGCTTAACAAACAGCAGGTTAATGGGTGACTCGATCACAGTTTATTAGTACCTACAGGGGAAACAAATCTTTGATAATGGGTTCTTCTGTCTATCAGACAAAGGTATAACGTAATCCAATAGGCTGCACATTGAGACCCGATAAATTCAAGACTGGAAATAAGGCACAGTTTTTAACAATGAGGGTAATTTCCAAAGGTAGTGGTGAATTCTTTATCATTGACAAATTTAAAATCAAGATTGGATGTTTTTCTAAAATATATGCTCTAGGAATTATTTTGGGGAAGTTCTGTAGCCAGTATTATACAGGAGGTCAGAATGGATGGTCGCAATATTCCCTTCTGGCCTTAGAACCTATGAAAATGCAAAGCATTGTGTTAATTTATTATTTTTGTCTCCAAGGTTTATGTTACTATGGACCAGATACTTAACCAGTGTAAACTGGCATAGCTCCACTTACATCATCTGCGGATCTAGCCACATATATGAATGCACATACACGCACCCCTGTGCACACACATACCCACACGTTTGTACACACGTCCATTCAGCAATTTAGGACTAGATTATATCTTTCATGCCACAACCCTGTTTAGGGATGATAGAGCGCTGGAGATATTGTGCCTCAAATAGGGAAATCTCTCTCACTGCTGCCTACTCGTGTGCAAGGAGGGAACTGCAGGTTACTCCCACTAGTGCAGGCTGGTGTACAGAAGGCGCAGTGGCCCATGACCCCACCTCCTCCCTACCCCTTTTCTTTCTCAAACCCCATGGGTCCCCAACCCAGACCCATCGGGCCCCTGGCAATGCTCAGACCACAGATGTCTCCCCCAGTCAGGAGCTTTGTGGGCAGAGTCCTTTGTGAGCTAGAGTTCCGCTAGCCCCCTTTGCCACTGATTCTCGTGAGCTGCTGTGGCCCCAGCCTGAGCAGGACCTACGGGCCTGGGTCTGACATGATCCTTCACAGCCTACTCCTCAAGAGTGGGGAATATTCACAAGCACGCCCCATGCTTCCTAGGGTGCGTGAGGTGCAGGTGGTATAACTGTCAGGTTGCTAGGACACTTTCTGTTCTCCAGATGGCCCCTCACCTATTTGTTTGGTGCATGAGGATTCCTCCTCCTTTCTTTGAAGCTACCGGAGGTAAGAAAGCAGACTCTGACGGATGGTTTCTCTGATCCAGTGGAGCAAACCTTTCCCCCCCATTGCATGGTCCCTGTTATTATCATGACCTTTGATTTCCACTGCAGCCGTGAATGAATTGTTCATTAATTAATCACTTTAGATTACAAGATAAATGCATGGTTCGTGTACCATAAAACTTTGTTGACACTCCATCTGTAGCAAATAAGGTCTGGGAATGTACTAGCACCTTTGGAAGTGGGGGGGTGGAGGATGCCTTCTGCCCATCTGGCTGACCAAGGAGTGATTTTCACAAGTTCTGAAGGCAGGAAAGATGGTGGCCACGCAAATGTCTGGCGTGGATAGGATCACAATAGGGGAAAACACCCATTAGGCCAGTGGTTCTCAACCATTTGGAGTGAAGGACCCGTTTGTAAATCTTGATGCATGGTCTGTCACAACCCGGAGATACCCCCTGCTCCCCCAGACCAGATGCTCTTCCCCCTGCAGGATTCAGTGAGGGGGAGAGTCTCAGAACTAAAATTCCAAGTGCTCCATCCAGATGTGAACAGCTGGGGCATATCCCTCTCCAGCAACTGAGGAGAGGGGCAGTGAGATAAGACAACCCCCTAATACTACAAAGCCCCCTCACGGCCCATGGGAGGCAGAGAGTAAGGGGGGATTTGGGGGCTTGGAGGTGAAGTGGGGAGATTGGGGCACCTAGGGGTATAGTGAGAACGAAGTTGGGGCTTCTGGAGGGGGATGGGGAAGGAATGGGGGGGCAGCAGGGTGTGGGGGGACAGTAAGAGGCTGGGGAAGGTTATGGGGACAGAGGGGTCCGGGGGAAGGACAATGAGCTGATTTTCCCCCAAAACACACAACCCCTAAATGTCCATGGGGGGCAGACGGTAAAAGGGTGGGTGGATTTGGGGTCCTGGGGGTAAGTAAGATGGGGAGGTTGGGGGAAGGAGTCGGGGGGCAGGAGGGGCTGGGGTGGCAGTGGAGGAAGAGCTGGGGATCCGGAAGGGTGGTATGACAGAGGGGTCTTTGTGGGAGATGTACCTTGGGGTCCCCATTCGGAGGTCCTGGGGTGCAGGATGGGGGTATGGAAGATGGGGTGTTGTCCAGCTTGGGAGTGCAGTACATTGTGTGGGGGCAATACTTACCAGAGAGTGTGATATCAACTGTTCCCTCCCAGCTCCTGTCCTGCTGGGCTGGCTGGGCTCAGCCCCCTGATGTGGGGCAGCTGGCCAGGCCAAATTTGTGTGAGTGGCATTGCGACCACTCCCTCAAATTTGGCCCACCTGCCTCCCCCATCATCATGACAGAGGGGCAGCTGGGCCAAACCTGAGTGGCGGCATGACCCGCTGCACCAGGTCACAGCACCCGGAGTGGGGAGGTGAGCCCAGGCAGCCCCTTGACCCTTTGACGTGTTCTGGAGATCCAATTTTAGGTTGTCACCCACAGGTTGAGAAACCTTGTATTAGACTATCACGGGCAGGATACACTCCCCCAATAGAGGGTGCCCAGTGTTCCCATGAAAACATAAGATTCGCAATCCCAAATGTGGCGCACCGAGTCTGATATCCACCTAATGCTTCAGAGGAAGGCAAAAAACCCACTCTCTCTCCCCTGCCATAATCTACCCGTTCAGCACGTGCAGTGATCTCCTGGAGTGTCACTTTCTCCTTGACCCCTGCCACGACTGGGACTCCGGGAGTGAAATCCTAGCCCCATTGAGCCAATGGGAGTTTTGCCATTGACTTTGATGGGGTTGGCATTTTACCCATAGTTCCGCTTGGACACAGAGAGCCAGGCAAGATTCCACCCAGGAGAACAGGGGAAAGTGACTCTATAAAAATGGCTCTTTCTTGCTCAGCAGATCTGCTGCTTGCGTGCTTGTCTCAGGGTCAGATGCCTTTATTCTCACAACAAAAACAAGGCCTTTGCAGCTTTTGACTTCTACTAGCACTGCAGAGGTGAATTCACTGGATCCCATTCCATCTAGGTCCTCAACACAGTTATGTGCTAATCATTCAGCAGGCCCACTGCATTCGCCATTGGAAAACACTGACAAATGTCCCTGGGGCAGATGCAGCCACTCAGGATCCCCTCTGTGATCGCAGAGGCGTCACCCAAAAGGCTGAATTTGGACAGTAGTGTCTATCGTTAGCAATAAGAGGTGCAGAAGGCAGGCAGAATGGTAGGGGAGAGATCTTTGCAGGGGCCAGCTTGTATCCCTCAGCAACTTCCTGCTTTCACACTGAACTAGGCCCCTCCTGAAACCTGACCTTCTTTCTCCAGCTCCACTCATCACGCTCCAAGGGCAACCTCTATTGCTGGTGATGATTCATGAGGTGGAGAGAGAGCCCACACTCCCCTTTCACTGCTTCCTTTCCAGAGGGGGCCTCCCCCTTTCATAAATGGCAGCCTCCCCTGCACTGATGTAGTTTGAGTTCCCATTTCTGGGAGGGCTGCAGACAGGACGCTGCCAGTGTCCCTCCTCCCACAGCAGAGCCAGAGATAGTAAAAGTTCATGGCAAGCTCCCTGCCCGCCCCCCTGCTGCTAGCAGTGGGATGAAAGGCATGGAAGGGTAACTGGCAGCCAGCCGTTGGGGACTGCTTTTCCGTTAGTCTACACATACTCCATTAAAGGACAGCCTGTTTGTGCACAAAGTGAACTAACTTCGTGCCTCACTGTGCTTGTCCCTGACCATTTCAACAAAGCAATGTTAGGTTATTATCTTCTATTTACTCTAGCCCACCTGCTCGTTGCACTCAGGGGTTTCATGGCTGCCTCAACGGAGACATGGTAATGTCATGATCGTATCATGGTATTTGATGCTTTGCATAAAGCCGCCGATCTCAGCTTTTAATTTTTTTAAAGGATCAGTTTCTAGCCCTCGTGGTTACAGGTCAAAGTTCAAAAACCTGACCCTTGTGCTCGAACACCAGATGGCAAAGACACCCCCAAATATGTGGGGTGGGGGTATTAAAAAACCTCATGATTTTGAAGCCAATGTAATGATTTTTACAGGGCCCGATCCACGGTTTTTGAACGCTCCACGTTAGCAACGCTGTAACAGCAATTGTTCCCGCTGTCTCTCTCTCTTCCCTGGGTTAAACCACCCCCCCACCTTCGCCCCTGCCCCTCAGAGTGGAGAGAGTTAGTCAAATTCTCATAAACCACAGACTGGGGGGAGGCTGCGTCTCTGCAGCTTCTCGGCTCTTTGATGTCACTGATCTGAACCCTGGGTCCCGCAGGTGCGGCTGCTGTTGCCATGGTGATGGAGGCAGTCGTCCCCTGACTACTTTTTCTGATGAACATTGACTTTAAAAACAAAACCAGAAAGAAAGGAGCCACAGAGCTGTCTCCTGGGTGAGCTGACTGGTCTCAGTGCAGCAGCATGTATCCTGGGACTCCATGTTCAGTGGGCCAGTGCTGGGGGCGGAGGGCGGGAGCAGCAGCTCCTCTTGAGCTTGTTCGCCCTCCATCCCCACCTAAATTCAACCCAGATAAGAGCCTGTGGTAATAACAATGCCTACCTCTTCTATAGTGTTTTTCATCTGTAGATTTCAAAGCGCCCCCCTCCAAAGAAAGTCATTATTATTATCTGCAGGTGGGGAAACTGAGGCCCAGTGAGGGAGAAGAAATTTGCTCAAGGTCACCCAGCAGGCCAGCAGTTGAGCACCCAGATCTTCTGAGACCCAGCCCAATGCTCTGTCTACTAGGCCATACTGCCTCCCCTGTAGTGCCTTACAGGGGGAAGGGGAGCAGCATCCGAAGACACCGAGCTAGGGTTGTCCAGTGGTTAGGACACTAGTTTAACACTTGGCAGACCTGGATTCTAGACCCTGCTCTGCCACAGACTTCTTGTGGACCCTTGGGCAAATCACTTGGCCTCTCCATGCCTCCATTGCCCATCTGGACCATGGGGACAAAAGCCCTGCCCTGCCTTGCAGGGGTGTTGTGAAGATACATGTATTATGCTCTGTGAAATACTTGGGTACTCTGGTAGTAGAGCTCGTATGAGTACTGTAGACAGACCTTTCCCTAGAATGCAGCCTGTCATGTCAGTGGTGTTCCCCTCCTCACACATCTCATGATGTGTTGCACTTTCACCCCAGGCCTTTGCAGAGCCTGATTGGCTCATCCTCCTCCCCTTCCATAGGAGGCAGCTATTACTAAACCCAATTTCCAGAGTGGGAAACTGAGGCACAGAGCAAGGAAGAGACTTGTCCATGGTCATGGAGAGAGTCAGTGACGGAGCTGATGGCCAGTCCCGAGTTCTGAGCCCTGAGTTCTGGCGAACAGGGTTCACGGGGTTCATGGATCCAAGTGTCAGTGGATAGAAAAGGAGAGCCATGTCCTACAGGTGGCTCAGAAGCATATTAGCCCCCTGTTGTGGAGCTGTATACCCCTCCATTTCCTAATTCCCCTGGTCCCTATCCAGTGTACGCACACCCATACACACACACACACACACAGAGCTCCTCATGGGCAGAGCCTCAGTTGCGAGATGAATTCCCAGGCACCGGTGCAGAGTCCGCCCTGCTGGCAGACAGCCTTTGTCATCTAGAAAAGGAGAAAGGGCACTTTTGGGCTTTCTCACACTGTCTCCCAGCTCCCTCCACATTCATTTCAGAGCGAGCCTCGGAGACGGCTCAGTTGCCACAGGAGCCGAATGGCGGACGCTGAGAATTGCTTCTGAGAAATGGTGCATGGGGTTTAATCATCCAGGACCTTTCTGTGGTTTCTCTCTCTTATATCATCTTCAAAGTTCAGTCACGCTGGGCGCCCACACAGTGGCTAGCATTGCAAAAGGGCGGCTGTGGGACAGGGAGCCAGTGAACAACACTAGCAGTCGCACTGCGGCTGCTGAAGCTATCGCCAGTGCCTTGCATTGGGGGAGTATTACACACCCCACTGAGCAACAAAACCCGAGCACGGAGCGCGTCGGGCCGGATTGGACGGTGTACGATGGCTCGTTTGTGCCAGCTAGGCTGGTGCAAATGGCACTATAGGGAAGTGAAGAATATCCCCGTCATAGACAGGCCCCGCTCTAGCCTCGGGCATCCTGCAGTGGGCTGGGGGTAGATTGGAGGGGGTGTGGCTGAGGCAGAACTGTAGCGCAGCGATTCTGCTCCCCTGTAAAGCCCCGGGGGGGCGTCACTAAAGCAGGGACACAAGTTAGGGCAAATCTGGAGCTGCCCTAGTGTCCTCGGCCACGCCAGTGCAGATGAATCCCTTTGTCGGTGGGATAGCCAGCTGTTTAGCCATGCAAAGCAGCAGGGCAGGACAGAAAGTGAAGGAGAGTCCCCCACGCGGTTGAATCAGCAGTTGGGTTTTAGGGTGATGTTTGGCCAGGACCCCAGAGCTAACACATCTCCAGGGACTGAACATTCAGTCCAGTATCAGGGCTGGCTTGTTCTCCGTCTTAGCTTTCCATCTGCCTCACAGCACCCACGCAGATTTTTCCCAGCCCTGCACGGCTGTGCCGAGAGCAGCAGCCCTCTATAACAACAGCAGCTGCCCGGCACCAGGCCTCTGGTCTGACATCCCAAAAGATCTGGCAACACAAGGCCACCCCAGCACCTTGCCGGGGCAGTTCTGAGGGAGAAAAGAGCTACCATAACCCATTGGTCATCATGCATTAGGCATTCCCACACTGTGTCTAGCCCACAGAGGATGTGGGTCTGTTACAGCACAAGGTGTGCAGGCTGGTTCTCAAGCTCGAGCAGTTCATGCTTTTCGTTGTTAAGATGCCTGGTTCCATCCCTGGCGTTGGCCAAGATGGTGGCGGTGGTGCAGCTCCATCCCTCCGGGTTCCTCCGTCACTTCTGCCTTTTCTTGGCCCTGTCCCTGGTAGTGGCCTTGCTGTGAGAGTGTGCTGACCACCCACATGGCCCACAGGAGCCAATGGGAGCTGTTAAGAGCTCAGCACTTTCAAAATCCAGGCCACAAGGGGCACGTGGTGCGTGGTGCTGAGCATCCCTCAGAAGCACTGGGTGGTCCCAAACCCCTGCCCGGGTCACTGGGAGCCACGGTCCCTGTCACCTCACAGGAGTTGCTCACACAGTTTCAGCAGAGCCTGGATCTCCCCTCTGCAGAGTGAGCCGGCAGGTCAGATGGGGTGAGTCTGTGGAGATTAAACCCTGCCCATGCTGAAGTTAGTGGGAGTTTTGCCTTTGATAATGGGGCAACTTTTGCTGGCTTCAGTGGGAGCCGCATCTGTGGCGCCGAGGGCTAGGTCCCTAAAGGTCACTTGTGTGAGGGTGGCGATGACCCACCCCTGCTGTGTGCATGGGAAGGCGGCAGGTAGCTGGGGACCGAGGGATTTGCAGTAGGGAAGGCAGGAGGGAATGAATGCCCAGTGAGGTGCTAATGGGATGCACCTATTTGCTGGGAGCTGGGCTGCCACCTGACTGGATTCATTTCAAAGTTGGCCCCTAGGAAGCCCATGGTGGCACAAGTTCAGGAAGCAGCTGCAGTGGCAGGGGGGCCAGACCCCCCTCCACCATCAGAACAGCTGCTCAGCCCTTCCCAGCTCGAAGTCACAGTGGGTGCACTTTCAAAGGAAGCCTCTGTACTTTTTCACCCGGTGCTGGTTAAAAATATCACTCCAGATTTTAATAAGGGCTGTCACTCGAGATATTTCTGTCTGGGAGTGGGAAGTGAAACCCTCTCTCTGGTCACAGCCCATCACTTGATTCTGCCAGAATGAGCTTGAGCTGCTCTTCCCCAAGGCCAGGCAGACATACCCCTTCCCTGAGCACTCCCACTCTTCCCAGCACTTGGCACTCAAAGCTCTGAGAGCCTGTTACAGCTACAAATGACTCAGACATTGCAGCACCCCTGTGCAACAGGCTAATGTTGAGCCGCAGCTCTGCCCAGTGGACAGGCCACTAAACTGTGCCTTGGCAAGGACTGGGTTCTCTTCCTAGGACTGCCATTAACCTGCCATGTGATCTTCTGAACCACTTCACCTGTTTCCTCTTCAAACCCTTTGCCTAACTAAGCTCTTAAATGCTGTGACTTTCTCTTATGATGTACAGCACCTACCACAACGAGGCCTCTAGGTGCTATTGCAAAATATAAATAACAAAACTCCCCATCTTACAGGTGAGGGACAGAACAGCTACAGGGGCATCCCAACTCAGGGAGTAGAGCCCAGGAGTTCTGATGCCTACTCCCCACTGCTGTAACCACAAGACTGCACTCCACCTAGCTAGGGATAGAACCCAGGAGTCCTGTTCCACTTGGGCTAACCTCCAGACCTGACTCCCGCTCTCTGGGCTGAGAATTGTAGGGACTAGGGTTCCTGACTTGCACTCCTATAGTCTAACATTTACATGTATAGATGATGCTCTTTATGCACTTAAAAACTATTCTTTATATGTTCTTAAATCCCCCATTAGTGCCTCCGCCCAAAGTCATTTGTCCTCAGCAGGTCAATGTGGAGTCCCCAGACCAACCAACCTGGACTGAGAACCAGAACAGAAAGTGCATTGGAAAAATGTTGAAAAAGCAAACTACAGCCAAGTTTTCAAAGCACTGTCACTTTAGAAAAGTCTGATTTTTTTTAACCAAACTTCCCAGCAAAAATGGACCCTTCTGTGAGATAAAACATACAACCTTTCAGAAGATCAGATTCAATTATGAGAAGTTGTGGTTGGTGTTAGAAACTGGGCTTATAAAGAAGGGTGAGCTTCAAATTACTGGGATGCGTGGCTACCATTCTGTAAAGATCATCCTGGCTAAGCAGCTTACTCTGAGTGTAGGGTTTGGTGAGACAGAACAGATATGTAACATCTGAAGGGCCAGGACTGCCCAGAAGGGGTGGGCAAAAGAGACAGCTTGCCCTGGGACCCCTGTTTGAGAGGGGCCCCAAACCTGAGTGGCACTGGGACCTCAGGTGCCAGGTTATAACACCTGGAGCAGGGAGCTGGGGCCAGACCTGTGGGCCTGGAGCTGTGATTGTGGGGTTGGCTCACTCTCCAAGCCCCGCAACTGTCCCTCAATGTTTTGCACCCTTGTTTCATATTTTGCACTGGGCCTCTGAAAACCTCTGCAGCCCAGGGAATTTTTTCAGTATCAGCCTTTCAGTGTCCCTGTTCTTTACACTCACACACACATGGGTGAAACACAGGGACACTTTACTCTGAGTAACTGGAGGATCCCACTCTGCCTTGCCACATTTGGCTTCTGATTCCTTCCCCACCCACCAGCTCCATCCTTCACTCGTGACCCCTTTGTAGTGTATAGGAACTGGGTAGCATCCCTTTAAACAGTTTATGGTGCTCACTGGGTTCGCTGTGCAACAGTGTGTGACTGTAACTCACTCTTGCATGTTGTATGTCACAGTAAGTGACATTATATGGACCCCACATACCCCGGTGACTCCTTCAGACTATTATTAGTGTCTAAATTAAAAAGACACAAGGCCACTTAGCTTCTTTTGGCCTCATCATTCCTCCCTCCCATTGCTTTCTGCTCATTTTCCTCCTATACACGCAGACTGTGTCCAGAGCAAGCAGGTCTCACCCAGCCAGCTGCCTCTACTCTTCCTACCCTAGTTGATCCAGGGCCCTTGGATCCCCACTCACTCCTGTGGTGTACTGAGGACTGTGTTTGAATTGTAAGCTATCACTTTAAGAGCGCGGGGGAGAAAAGGGCTGAGTAAGGGTGCAGGGAGGTCCTGGTCCAGTTTGCAATTGCAGGCTAGGGTGGGGGCTCAGCAACAGAGTGTGTGATCAGAGTCAGTCTGGAAAGAGCCAGATTAAAGCAAAGTGCAGTGCGGTATGCCTTGCTGCCTTAGGGAGTAGCCTGTTTTCTCTCTTTCTGTTTATGGGTCCTTGTGTGTTATTGTTCTGAATTCAAAGAATTCAAGTAGCGTTACATTACAACCTTCCAGCAACAGCATTTATGTTTTTATCTAACATCTCTGTGTGTGTGCTATGAACATAACCACCCCTGCCCTTTACAATGTTACCTCTCAGTCCTGGCATGACAGCCCTCTCCTGTGCCTTTTCCCACTCCTCAGTCTTGATGCTTCAGCCGCTCTAAGGGTCTTCTTCACCTGCTCATTCCCTCTCCCTTCCAACCATTCCCAGCCTCTCTCATGTCCCCACAAGCCAGCCCAAGACTCTGCAGTCCCTCACAGCTGGGCCTCTCTGTCCCATATGTAAGGCACCAGACAGAATACACTGCTGCAATTACTAGCACTGACCACTGGATGTCACTGCAGGTGCACACACCAGTCACTGCCAGGGGATTCTGTGCAATGCCAATGACCAATAGCTGGCATTGACAATGTCCTAAAAATGTAACGGGGGCTTAACATTACATGAGCCAGGAACTGAGCACTAGTACAATGCACTAAGGAGGGTGTGGACTACAGTGGGATCTGTGCTCCTATAAATTGAGTTTAGGTAGATTTGAGCTCTTGGGTTTTAGCATGGAGATAAAAATCCGCCTGAAGCACAATCCTGGAAACTTCTCTGTAGTTCAGCAAAGTTCAGGTAAATATTTCATCCAGAGGGGAAAAAATCCAGCCCTTTGGTGCTTCCTAGTTTACCTTGGGTCAGAAATGCTGAAACACAGCAAGGAAAACTGTTCGAGAATATTTCTGCCTGGAATTTTACCTCCTTGGATACATTTGAACAAGATGTAGATAAATATCTGAACCTCTAAACCTTTGGAATTGGTATAATTAATATTTTATATTCCAGTCGTTCCCAAAAGCCCCGCTAACATAGTATGAGACAGTCCCTGCACCCAAAAGCTTGCAATCTGAATAGACAAGACAAAGAAATGAAAGATTTTATACCCTTTTTACAGAGGGGGAAACTGAAGCATAGAGAAATTAAGAGACTTGCCCTAGTTCATACAGGAAGTCTGCACCAGAGCTGGGAAGTGAACCCTCCTCTCGAGACCTAGTCTGGTGCCTTAGTCACAAGAACAGGCTCCACCCTGGGAAAGATCCTCTCAGTAGTGATTATGTCCTCCACAGAGTCAGAACAGTCAGTTCCATAGTTCTGAGCACAGTATCTCATTGTCTCTCTTTTCTCTCTCATGATCTATCTATCTATCTATCTATCTATCTATCTATCTATCTATCACCAAGATATCTGGTGTGCAAACAGAGACTCATCATCCAGATGTATTCAGACATGTATACATGATCATTACATTTTCCACTCTGAACTTTTCCACACAAGATGTAAAACCTGAAGGTGTTTTATTCCATAGTTCATCCTCCACTTTTTGGGCTCTTCTCTTCCATTGTGGGTAGCATGCCAAACAACAAAACTTTGCAAGGGTGAAGAATGACATGCACTCAGACACAGCATCCCTTGCATGGTGTCTCCCTGACTGCAACGTTTCACACTTGGATGTGGCACTGAATGTCATGGACTCAGAGCTCAATGGCGCTTGCGCTGTTGAGATTACTAGTGACATGGTCACCTTACATACAGGAAGGAAACTTTAGGGCAGGAAGGGATTGCAACTAGCCACACCAAATAATAACCATCTGTGGGCAGGTCTGCTGTGTTTCAAGAGAGGTTATGCCCATTCCAGACCTGGCATTAAAATAAACCATTGAAGTAAAGCGAAAGACTCTCATTGACTTCAATGGGTTTTGTTACAGGGCCGTGAGTTTGGTCCACTAATGAACATGAACCACTAATTGACGCAGCAGGTTTAAAACAAACAAAAGGAAGTATTTTTTTCACACAACGCACACTCAACCTGAGGAACTCCTTGCCAGAGGATATTGTGAAGGCCAAGACTATAACAGGGTTCAAAAAAGAACTAGATAAGTTCATGGAGGACAGGTCCACCAATGGCTATTAGCCAGGATGGGCAGGGATGGTGTCCCTAGCCTCTGTTTGCCAGAAGCTGGAAATGGGTGACAGGGGATGGATCACTTGATGATTTTCTGTTCTGTTCATTCCCTCTGGGGCACCTGGCATTGGCCACTGTCAGAAGACAGGATACTGGGCTAGGTGGACCTTTGATTGACCCAGTCTGGCCGTTCTTATGCATACTGGAGGAGTCCTTCTGGAAGACTTCCAAAGAGGTTATACCAAGTCTTGTTAAGTTTTCCCGAAAGGCATCTCTGGAAGTTTGTGTAACTTAGATCAGGCTGGAGATGGGAGACAGAGCAAGGGCTTCTGCAGTCCTACAGCTACACTGGTATTGGGCATCGTTCACTCAAGCTCCCTATGATTCTTTTAACATCATGCACCTTCTGCTTATGCACCTGGCCCAAAAAGCCAAGTATTACGACTGAGTGTCACGCTCTCGGTTTGGCACATCTGTTGGTGCTCATGGGCTGGCTGGTGGACAGCAGTGGGATGGGGACTGGATGTGGGCAAGTAGGACTCTAGTTTGCATGGCAGCTGTTGGCTTTATATCACATCCAGCTGCAAGAATAAAGGCACTTCCCTCCTGCCTTTAAAGCAGCAGCCCCTCTTACTATTTGCTGCTATTTAAAATTACAGTACTTGGGGGAGTATGAGTTTGTTCCAAGGGCTGTTAGTTGGAGAAGGAAAATCTTGTGCCCCTAGATCACAGGTTCAAATCCAGCTAAGGCTGGTAACAAGCAAGCAAAGGCCATCACTCGGCCCTGCCTTGCTTACTGACTCTGATTGCACATGTACCTTCAGGAGCGGGTCCTATTAGCTCAGTGGGCTCTGAGGAGAATCAAGACCCTGGCCCCTCTTCGCTCCCCTCCTACCTCTGTTTTCCTAGCACCTGTCCCTCCCACAGAAGCTCATCCCTGTTGCATCAAAAGCCTTCTCCCCTGGGTGCCTCTAGCTGTCAGCTACAACCTCTTACCCCCCCCACAATAACCCATGCCTCTTCATTTCTCCTTCTCCCTACTATTTTGGGTACAGCTTGTGCAAAGGGCACCCTATAAAATGAAGCCATATTGGGTTAGTGTATGGTTCAATGGGCCGGAAGGTCTCGGTCCATCTCCGAGAGACACATGTCCACTGAACCCCTTGATCATCAAGCATCTCCAGCCTTTTTCCAGCCCTACTGCACCTGAGCCCACTCTCCACCCCTTCACCCTGGTTCCCAGGGCCTATCTGAAGCTGAGCATCTTCACCCCCTGCCTCATCTTCTGGGCCTGCCATCGGATCACCTTGATGGCCTTCAGGCTGATGTGCAAGAGCATGTCGTACTTGAAGACCATCTTGTAGAAGGTGTCAGCCATCAGGGCTCCAGTGGGGTCGGCGTGTTTCAGGGCTGTCATGGGCGTGTAGAAGGCGTTGGTCTGGTGGCGGAAGGGTGGCTTGGCGGCACTGATCACCTGCAGCGTGTGCTGCAAGGGAACCGAGACAGCCCCACGTGAGTGCTGTGCCGCCCTTTGCTAAGCCAAGAGTAACATAATACTTTACCAGCACCGTGCTTTGCAGCTCCATCCCAGAGCTCCCTGTGAACATCAGCCTCACCATGCCCTGGGAGGTAGGTCAGGACCCATAGTCCTGCAGCGCGCTGTGCTTTTAAGGGATACGGTAGCGGTGTCGCCCTGGGACTCTGGTTGTGCCGCAGGTGGTGGGATCTCAGAGAGGACACAAGAAAGGTCTCTGACTGAATCTCCTGGGTTCGTGAGCTGCCTCTATGTCCAGTACCCAAACGTGTCCAATATGTTACAGTCCCCATTGTGCTGGGGGGAAACTGAGGCTCAGGGAAGGGAAGCGATTCTCCCCAGGCCACCAGAGGGTCAGTGACAGAGCTGGGAACAGAACTCAGGAGACCTAGAACCCACTCCTACACTTTAACCACTAGACAAGCAATAGGTGTTTACAGTATACCTGACTTGATGGAGCAGCAATCTCATCTGACAGGGGGAACCCCCCCGTTTCCTATGCATCATCTCCCCACAGGGCGGGGGAGGAAGTATTGTCTAAGGATTTGTGAATCATGGGGTAGGAGGCAGTACCATTCATCTACTCAGTGCGTGACACACATCCACCAGTGAGCAAGAGAGTGGGCGAAGGGAGACATCCCAGGGTTCAGACTGGGGCAAAATCCTGGGTTCCACCCCACAACACAGATCCTCAAACCCATGAATCTCATCTTGTGGAGACTAAATCTCTTCCTAAGCCCCCCTCCCTGGACCTAGGGAGAGTGGTCACTTTGGATAAGCTATTACCAGCAGGAGATTGAGTTTGTGTGTGTGGTTTTTGGAGGGGGGTGAGGGGGTGAGAGAACCTGGATTTGTGCAGGAAATGGCCCACCTTGATTATCATACACATTGTGAAGAGAGTGGTCACTTTGGATGGGCTATTACCAGCAGGAGAGTGAGTTTGTGTGTGTGGGGGCAGAGGGTGAGAAAACCTGGATTTGTGCTGGAAATGGCCCAACTTGATGATCACTTTAGATAAGCTATTACCAGCAGGACAGTGGGGTGGGAGGGGGTATTGTTTCATGGTCTCTGTGTGTATATAATGTCTACTGCAGTTTCCACGGTATGCATCCGATGAAGTGAGCTGTAGCTCACGAAAGCTCATGCTCAAATAAATTGGTTAGTCTCTAAGGTGCCACAAGAACTCCTTTTCTTCTTCCTCCCTGGACTGCTGCTGCACCTGGGGTGAGTCACACAGAACCCTAGAAATGTCAGGCTGGAAGGGACCTCAAGAGACCAGCAGGTCCAGCCCTTAGTGCTGAGGCAGGACCAAGTAAATCTAGGCCCTCTCTGACAGGTATTTTTCTAACTTGTTCTTAAAAACTTCCAGTGGCATGGATTCCACAACGTTCCTTGGAGGCCTGTTCCAGAGCTTAACTACCCTGAGGGTTAGAAAGATTTTCCTAATATCTCACCTAAATCTCCCTTACTCCCATGGTGATGCCATGGAGGGCCGTGTGACCAAGTGCAGACCAGGGCCGGAAAGACCCACTGGACTTTGAACGTTGGTAGCAGGGACTCAGAGACCCGCTTTGTGCCTTCCAAACAAACCCAGGGGGGCCCCGCTGGGATCAGTGGAGGGGGAGAGCCAATCTAAATGGTCTCCTGACAGCTTAGAGATGCTAAGAGGCTTTGGGGCAGGATAAAGTGGGGATTAGGGAGGATTATTTTGTGAATGTTGAGGGGGAGGGATTAATTAATTTGCGAATGAGCCGGAAGATATAAACAGAGGGAGGAAATATGAGCTAACGGGACATGACATTCTTTGAGTAAAAGGAAAGGAGGCCAGATAGCCTCCATTTAGCATTGCCACTTAGTGGGATTCGTGAGGAGGTTCTGGGGAAGCTTGGCCTAGAGGGGAGAAGAGTGGATTTGCAGCTTTCAGTCATTGGGTTTAGAATCAAGAAGTAACTAGAGCAACTGGTGCCTGTCAGCTGTTGGGCAGCAGAATCCAGATATATAGCCAGAGCTCATGCCAGGTGGGCGTGAGGAATGGAGTCCCGCTAATTTGCCTGCCAGGAGTGGTGCTGGAACTAGGGGTGCTGCTGCACCCCCTGGCTTGAAGTAGTAATAACAAACACCAGATACATGGTTTCCATCATCAGCTGCCAGGTGAACTGTGGCCCCTGGAATCCATTCTAAGGGGGCACTGGTGCTCCAGGACATGTGACAGTGACCGCCTCCTTATTCCAAGTGACCAAGCAGGCGGAGGGAGCCCTCCTTAGCTCACACTTGTCACCTGGCCAATAAGGCAACGGATTTTCTTGCCTGCCCAGAATGGATTGCAGCTATGGTGCACTGCTGCCTGGTGTCAACGTTAAGACTTAGCATCTCACCATACTGCTGGGACAGGAGCTCGGGCTGTCTCCTGGCACGCTCTGTCTGCAGGGAGGGAACGCAGAGATCATGGAGGAGGTAATGGCATTGCTGGCAATTAACATACCAGCTATTAGCCCTCCTGCTGAGATCTCTCCACAGCCCACTAGGGACTGATGTGCTCCATAGGGGGACCCTCCCTTCTAAAGGGATACCGTGAGGTCCGCCAGCAAGGCGTGCTTTACCACGGAGAGTGGGGTGGAGATCAGACGCCTTGTTTGGGGCGTTCCAGATCTTGGGGTTGTGTCATGTGCGCTTGTGAAAGGGTGTGCCCACGAGAACATGTTTCTGCTGTGTTAGCGTGTGGCCAGGAGCATTAGTCTGGAGAAGAGAAGACCGAGAGGGGACATGAGAACAGCTTTCAAGTACATAAAAGGTTGTTGCAAGGGGGAGCGAGAAGAATTGTTCTTCTTAACCTCTGAAGACAGGACAAGCAGCAATGGGCTTAAATTACAGCAAGGGAGGTTTAGGTTTGGACATTAGGAAAAACTTCCTACTTGTCAGGGCAGTGAAGCACTGGAACAAATTGCCCAGGGAGGTTGTGGAATCTCCATCATTGGGGATTTTTAAGAGCAGGTTAGACACCTGTCAGGGATGGTCTAGAATATCATACTTAGTCCTGCCATGAGTGCAGACGACTGGACTAGATGACCTCTCGTGGTCCCTTCCAGTCCTGTGATTCTATTATTCTATGCCTGCTGCTGGGTGGGTGATGCATATGGCACGTATGAACAAGGATAGAGGGCAACCCTCTCTGTGTTTGGGGGCACACCCACGAGTCCTTTTACCTCTGCTATGTCACTGGGAGTCTGCCCCAGGCTGGAGAAAATCGCCTTGGAGTTCTTCAGGTAGAGGTTAGTGAACATGTCTGCCGTCTCAGGGTCTGTCGTGGAGTAATCTGCATTCTCTGCATCTTCATAGACCTTCGTCTCAAACTCTGTCACCACGGGGCCAGGCTCTATCAGGCTGACGCTGGAAACACAGGCAAGCATAACAGCCCTGTTCACAATGCAGTGGGTCTGTAGATTTTAAGACCAGAAGAGTCCACTGTGATCCTCTAGTCTGACCTCCCAGTGTTAAGGCATAGTTCTGCCTGGGCACCTCCTACCGTGTCATCCCTGGATGCCAGACCAGCCTGTGTTAATGTCTCCTAGGTAACCATGCCCGCTGACATCATGACACCGCATCGGCATGGAACCGTGCCCAGTGATGCTGTGTTAACGAGGGGGAACAACACAACCCTATGCGGCGATGTCCCAGCTTCGTGCGCTGACGTTGCTCCTTCCCGCAGTGACGTTGCCTCGTGACACCTCGTCTTGCTCTGACCGGATGTTAGGATGTCAAAACAGGCCGGGAGAATCGCCACAACACAGTCTCCTGGGCAACGTCACTGCAGAACTAGCTACGGCAAAGCTGGCCACGCTCTTGGCCTTTGGAATCCAGACCGATCCCACGATTGCGTTCTGGGGCTCATGTCTCACCGGTTCTCTGCTCCCTCAGGTCATGCTGCAGGAGCTCTGATAGGCGCAAAGCTGGGACTAGAATAGTCTCCCCAGCTCCTACCAGCTGAGCACTAGTTCCCTCCTATGCCCCAAGCTACCCCTCACCTCTGCATGAGGCATAGAGGGGTCAGCCTTTCGCTCCCAGGCCACTCTGCTGCCCTTCCTCTTCCTTGTGCCCGCTCCTGGCCTGCCTTCCCTTGGGGACTCCCAGCCTGCAAGACAGGCCAGAGGCAGATTATACTAGGATGGAAACTAGGCTAAGGCAAGGGGGTTGGGACTTGATTCTCCTAAGAATCCCAACCCAGCATGCCCTATGGTGGCCTCTGATGAACTCTAGAAATTAGCTAGCTCCCAAATGACACCTTCCTGGGGACTGGCCAGTGTTTTAAGGGCCAAGCAGCAGTCGCCTCCGGGGAAAACTCACCCTAGCCAACCTGACCTGTGCAGACAAAGAATCTCAGCACAATCACAGAACAAAGGCCTCAGTATACTCCGGTGAGAAAAGCATACACGGAAGTTTGGACAGCAAGGTCCCCCTGCGAATGCCCAGGGGTTATTTCACACACTGAGCTATGGGGGACTCAGAATATCTCAAGGACTTGTAGATTTAAGATAAAATAATGAATAGGCCAACGTGCATTCCTGGGGCTTGGTTCTGGCTGGATGGCGGCTGCCTCGCCTAGCTTGCTGGCATGAAAATGTCATTATTTCTTACTCACAGTATGGAGCAAAGAGGGGTGGTAGCTGCAAGCTGGCTGTGGGTTGTGAGCACTTGTCAAGAATGTCCCACAAGACAGGACTTTAGACCTCTGCATAAGAGCCCTGTTGCTTGCCAAATGAATGCTAAGGGTGTATTCCCCAAAGGGGATCCATTTCCTATTGGAAGGTGGTACCGTGTTGTCTGCGGTTAGTCCCAGAACTGTATTCCCAGGGGATATTCCAGGGTCAGTTTTCTGTTTAAAGGAATTAATGATTATGGAGGCTAATCCCAGCTGTCTGCTTCTGCCGAGCCTGTGCCATCTCCACCCCAGGGATGGCTCCCCACACCTGTGTGGTATTTTAAGCTAATACCCTCAGAACAGAGAAATGAAACAGCACAGATAATTTGGAACCCTGGCTGTGTCTGTAACATAATAAAGCTGATTCCCGTAACTCACAAGATGTTGAACTTCAGCGCCTGTATGACGAGGCTTTCGCAGAATCCTTCCACGGCAAACTTGGAGGCTGTGTAGATGTCATTGAACATAATGCCTGGAAGACAGAGGCAAGAGAGTGGTGAGAGGCGTGAGAACAGAGCTGAACCACAGCGAGCGTGTGTCAGTTACGTGAGCCCACAAAGGAGTCTCTTGTACGTTGGATCTGACGTGGTGAGCTGGTTGTGGGCAGGGGTTGAGGGGATACGGTGTCCACCAGGTAATCGAGGGGTAGCTATTGACAGGAAGCCATCGGGGATGATCCATTGGCTGGTCATGCAAAGCAGGGTAGTGGCTTTGAATTGCAGACTGCCAGGGATCTGACTGCATGCCCAGCACAGAGCAGGCTTGTTGATTTGTGAGTTAGACCCAGGTGGCAGAACCCGCTGGGGTGCGGCGCGGATACAGCACTCTCAGCTCCTCAGGGGCAACTTGGGAGCTGCTAATTACCAGCCTGCAATGCCCTGATTAGCCTGCTCTAACAAGCACCGACGTTTTCATTGCCTTGCAACTCCGGTCCATGGAGCCAAGTGCTGGAGCTTATGTGGTCTGGTGGTTGCGAGCATGAGAGTGGGACTAGGGAAACCTGGGTTCTGCTCCTGAATTGCAGTGCAGCCCTGGGAATGAAAAGGTCGGCAGCTCTGTGCCCCAGCTTCCCAGCCTGTGAAAGCGGGATAAATCTGACCCGACGCTGAGAAAGGCCAGGGAACTGTCACGATATTTAATCTGAGGCTATCTATCAATCTGTCTCCGCTCTTATGCAGAGCCTCCACATCGGTCACTACGCCGCACAGCGTGGCCAGTCAGAACGTCACAGCAGCGAGGCCAGAACTGATGCCATCCTGCTCCGGAAACCTTAGTTCCCCACTCATCTGAGCTAAAGGGCACTCTCCATTACCTCCTGGCAGTATGGGGCCTATGGCACACAGCGAACAGATCTGAATCCCTCCATCTGGGTGTAGTGGTGACACCCGCACACTAGCGATTTCACTACATCATTACCAATCAAAAGGTCAGGATCAGTGGTGCAGGAGGTAGCTGGGGAGTGGAGTGGGGTGGGGGTGGGGGCAAGAAAACACCCCCTGACCCCCCCCTCCAAGGCTTTTGCACTTGCTCAAAGTTCCATAGGCCCTGGAGCCAGGGGAGGGCCATGACCCGACCGCTTTTAAGCAGTGGCCCCGTACTAAATCAGTCTGGCTGCTGCTGGAGCAGTCTGGATCATCGCTCTGGCTGCGTGGTCACAACACCGCTGTTCTGTACGGACAGAGTGAGGGATGGGTCAAAGGGTGCTGTAACCTGGCACGTAGGGAGCCTGTCCCTGTACTGCGGGGCGCAGGGAAATCTGCTGGGAATGCGACTGCTGGTAGCACTGGCTCATGCACTGGGTGGGTCAGAGAGAGGGGAGACTCCCTGACTGAGAGAGACGCAGGTCCCTGACGGGGGAGGGAGGAGGGGACCGGAACAGGGCCCCAGCCGGTAGACCAGAATTCTGCCCTCCTCCCCCCCAAGAAATGTCTGAATTGGCACTGCTGGTCAGGAGTCTTTTTTGTGTGTGTAGCTTTTTGTGTAGCCAGTAGAAGCCCTTACTGGACTTTATTCAGTGTGTAAAGTCCCAAGAAGAGAGAGGTCACAGGACTCTGCATAATTCTCCTCTGTAATTAGATTTGCATCAGGCTGATAAGGAAGTGCTTCCTAACACTTGTACTTTGTAAGGGATGGTTATTTTTATCCCCCAGACTTTACTGTAAACCCACAAAGTGCCTCACCACAGCTGAAAAAAACCCAACCAAAACAAGCCAACCCCACAATCAGCTAGCTCAGCAGAGCAAGTAACACATGGAAAGCTGCAAATTAAAGCAGAAATGGACTTGCCGTGGCAACGGGCGCATGGAAACTCACAGGGGGTCTGTAACAGGGGCTACTGGAGTCAGTGAATTCTGGCTCCGGTCACATGACAGCGGTACTGAGCGGGGTTACCCTGCTCCAGGCCAAGAGGCCGCCTGCCTCCCCCTGTATAAACAGCTGTGCCCCATCACTATGCTCTGGTCTTATTCCAGACCTGGGCATAATTGGGGGATTTTGCACCCTTCACCTGAAGCAGCTGTCACTGATCATTGGTGGGGATGTGCTACTGGGCCAGATGGATTTTAGAGTCTGATACAGGATAGCAACGCCTACAACCTTGAAATCTCCCAGGGACCTACGTTTTCACTATTATTAATTTATTGGTGTTCTAGGGACTTGTGGACACCATGACTGAGATCAAGGCTCCCTCATGCTCTGTGTTGTACATACAGCTAGTAAGAGATAATCCCTGCTCCAAAAAGGTTGCTAGAGACAGACAAAAGATGGGAGGGGAAACTGAGGCACAGAGCGAGGCCGTGACTGGCCCAAGGTCACCCAGCCGCTCGGTCGCAGGCCTAGGAACAGAATCCAGGGGGAGCCCTGATTCCCAGCCCTGGGCCTTACCCGCCAGGTCATGGGGGGCTGCTGCAGATCAGTCACAGGTGGACTGGGCCCTGTAAGTGGAACCAAGTCCAGCCCACCTGTGCCTCAATAACAGCCTCCTGCCCGGGCCTGAGCGAGGCAGCTGGTCTGTATAAAGAGCCGGAGAGGGTGAAGAGACAGGAAGGAAGCTATAGCAGAGCAGCAGTGAGCAGGTGGCTCCTCTCTGAGACCGGGGTGGGGGCGGGAAAGGAGTTTGGGCCTTGAAGCCAAAGGCAGAGGAAGCTGTAGAGAGGTTTCAGAGCATGACAAAGGCTCCTGTAGCAGGGACCCTGAAACACCAGGGGAGTTTTGAGACAGCACCTCAGGGAGAAGGGGCCACATCCAATTTATAAGGGGGGGGGGAGCTGTTTTGTGTGTGTTTATTTTGAGCTTTATGCCAATAAAAGCAGACTCTAAGGAGAGAGATTATGGAACAGCGAGACGCCTTTTGGGAGTTATGGAGGACTCCAGGAGGGGAAACTGAGGCAGGGTGCAACAGAGACACCCGAGGTCTTGAGGGGGCATTCAGCAGGTGGCTGTCCCTGTTACTATCATGTAAACAAAATCCACTTTCTCTACAAGCCAAAGCTAAAGCAGCCAGGTCCCCAGCTGGTGCAAATCGACGTGGTTGTCGGTGCCCGCGTACATCAGCTGAGGCTCTGGCCCGAGATGTGTAAGGGCCTGACTTCTGGCCTGCTCTCGCGGCTTGGCAGTAGCTGCCTTCTTGTGACCTCTGCCCTGGGCATGTTAGCCTGCCGGCCTCAGCACTAGGTGACGGAGAATGTGAAGGCTACAGCCCACAAAAAACCTTTTCCCCCTGGTCTGCCCCCTCGGAGCGGAGAGAGTTAGTCAAATCCTCACAAACCACAGGCTGAGGGGAGGCTGCGCCTCTCATCCCTTTGATGTCACTGAGCTGAGCCCTGGCTTCAGCAGGTGTGCTGGGGTTGCTGGGTGACGGGCCAGGAGTTCCGACTGTGGCATCTGTGACGTCCCTGCGTGGGACCCGGCCACCAGGTGCTCTCCCTCCGGAGGCATGAGTGGGCCCCACCTCCTCACCAAAGAGCTTGCTGTCTGTTTGGCACCAGGTCCCAAACACCTTCCATCTTCTGGGGGGGGCCAAGTGGGAGATGGAACCTAGAGACTGACCTTTTCATTTAATGCAGCCTCTCTCCATGGGCCATTTCCTTCCCCAGAATTCCTCCTTCCACCTTTCCCTGTGTACGAGGAGCCGGTCACTCTCAAAGGGCTTGGATCCCTGATCCGTCCAGCTTCCCATGTCAGGTCTAACTGTTCCCCACCCTGAAAATGACTGATTCGATGGACGTATTTATGTTGATTTAAATAATAACCAGAAAGATGCCTGTCCAAGATGCTAGGCCACCCATCCTGCGTTAATGCTACACTGAAATCTCAGCAGTATTAATTGATCAACTCAACTGGAACAGAGCCTGTCACCCACAGAAACTTCTTTCCACCCCATCGTCATCAAGCCCTCAGCCTTCTCAGAAAAATCCCTTTTTGTGGTTCTACCACCTAATGTGGTGGATTAATTTAACGCTAGTTTGGGGCAGATGAGACTATTAAAAGTGATTAATTTAAATTGTAAGTTCCTCGGGGCAGGGACTCTCTTTCTGCTCTGTATTTGTACAGCACCTACCACAGTCTATGAGATTTTCACCTAATCACCTGACTCCAGGATTTGGGGCTATGAGTAAAAACATTAACTAGCACAAAACTGACTCATAAGTGGCACTTAGGCTAGTGAGTCTCGCCCTGTGTATGGTGAGACAGGAGGCATAAGTGCAGGGAGACTGGATCTCTGCTCCAAAAACTTTAACAACACTAACGCTTTACAACTGTATGTATCAAATAGAAGATTAAAACTCCACAGTACAGCTGGAAAAACCAGGTCCTTTTTAGTGATAAACGGACACATACTTATCCAAAGCCAGAAACTGCCATCCTTATTTGTTGGCTGCCATCTTGGATGACACCAGGAATTGAACCGGAAACCTCCAGTACTAAAACCATAAAGTTGCTACCATTAGAGCTGAAGACACAGGTGTAGTTTGAAGTCTGTATTTTGTGGGGGGCAGCTGCAGTCAGGCCAACAGGGCCACACTCGGGGGGGGAGGTGTGCAAATTCCACACCTGCCCAAGGTTTGCAGCTGGGGGGAGGCAACACCGGCTCAGAACCAGCTTTGCATAGACGTAGAGGGATGTTCTCCTGGCCCCCACCTACCTTGCAGGCCCATGACACTGCTGATCACCACAATATGCCCACTCCGCCTCCTCTTCATATCGGGCAGCACCTCTTTGATCATCCTCACCACACCGAAGAAGTTGGTCTCCATCACACCCTTCATCTCCTCGATGGTCTGGCATTCGATGGGGCCAATCATCCCCACCCCGGCGTTGTTAACTGCAAGATATGGACAAGCAGTGTAGCGTCAGCAAGGAGCCCTCTTGTATTGAACGAGCATGGTTTGCACGGGCTTGACCTGTGTAGTCTCAGGCCGTGTCTGCACAGAGGCTTGCACTGATCTTGGTTTCAGTGGGTTATTTTGGTTTAGCTTAGGATTTCATTGCCTGGCACCTGCTTTCAGGTGCGTTGGTGCAGCTTTGCCAACCCAAGTGCACAATATCACAAATAAGGCCCCCCGAAATCATGAGGGTTTTTAAAAATAAAAATCAATTCTGGGTTCTTCCTCTTGGCCTTCAGGGTTTTTGAGCCTTTTGGGATTGTATTTTCATGCTGTGCTCAGTGGCCACGAGGGTTGGGACCTTACTTTGAAAGCCAAGACTCTCATCTCATCCGATGAAGTGAGCTGTAGCTCACGAAAGCTTATGCTCAAATAAATTTGTTAGTCTCTAAGGTGCCACAAGTCCTCCTTTTCTTTTTGCGAATACAGACTAACATGGCTGCTACTCTGAAACCTGTCATCAAATCCTGTGTATCCAGGAGCTGGGGCTTTAAGAAAACACGTGGTAAGACTCCTGATTGCAACAGTTGGACACACTGTTGGTGTGAGTCTCTGGTTACAGGCCCGCATAACAACTGACAAGCTCCTTGGGGCAGGGGTGCAACACAGGAGGGGAGTCAGGTCTCCACTCCCATGGCCACCGACCAGACGATGGAGGGCCGTCCTGGCCAAATTGAAGGGAGTAGCTTTGCGACCCAGCAAGCCAGGATGCAATGCCACTCAGTCAGACTTGACCCAGCTGGCCCTCCCTCAAGGCCAGGCAGGTAACCTAGGCCCCTTCCTTAGTTAGCAACATTCTGGTTGCATTCCTAGAGATCTTTCTCTTTGTGAGTCTGGACGGGCCACAGGCTTTTACCATGGCCCAGTCCTGCCTTCCCAGTGCTGAATAATTGCAGACTGGTTTCCCCATGGGTCTGGCAAGCAGCGCAGTCTGGAGCGTGCAGCTAGGCCTGCTCCTTGGGCTGGAGAATCCCTGTGTGACCTAAGGTGGATGGGGCCCAATCTGGCTCCCAGCCCAGCTCTGACTGAGCCAGCGGCATTGCAGTTAATGGGCCAGGTGGGTGTGACTGAGATGAGCTGCCCTTGCTTCCACATTAGACCCTGGCTCCTGTGACGTCTCCACTCCCTCGCCCTGCTGAGGGCCTGAGCCACTGCCCTGGTGGGGCAGCATGAGAGACGTCCAAGAGGCTCTGCGTGGGAAGGCGCGTTCAACATGGTTCTCGGGAAGCAGGAGAGCCAATCTCCTGCTCCCAGAGTGTCAACTCCACATTGTTCCATAATCTCAGGAGAGGGGCCCCGGGCACGTGTGTCGCTGACCTACATAACTTTCACAGATCAGCCTCGGTGTAGTCTGTGCAAGCAGGGAGCAGCAAATGGGTCAAGGGCTCCTGCGATTAAAGATGTGACTCAGTGCCAGCCAAACTGCCGGCAGCCTCTGACCCAGTTCGAGGGCTGAGAGGGCTGCTAGCATCTTTCCCCCGCAGTGGAGTTAAAGGTCACGGTCCTGTGCGATGTGCAGCGGATGTGGGGAGGGCAGACATGCATCGGGCACAGGGAAAGGAGAGATGTGCATAGGGGATGGCAGACATCTATAGGGGAGAAAAGGACATGCAGAGAAGTCCAGGGGCCCAGAAGAGGACATATATATATATAGGGGATGGCATATAAGGGTGAGAGGGAGAATGAATATGCAGAAGGGAAGATCATAAATCATAGACATGTAGGGCTGAAAGGGCAGTCATCAAGTCCAGCCCCCTGTGCCGAGACAGGACCAAAGTGAACCTAGACCATCCCTGACAGGTGTTTCTCCAAACTGTTCTTAAAAACCTCCAATAATGGGGGTTCCTCAACCTCCCTTGGAAGCCTGTTCCACAGCATAACTACCCTTATGGTTAGAAATGTTTTCCTAATATCTCACCTAAATCTCCTTTGTTGCAGATTAAACCTGTTACTTCTTGTCCTACCTTCAGTGGACATGGAAAACAATTGATCCCCATCTTTCTAACAGCCCTTCACATATGTGCAGACTGTTCTCAGGTCCCTCTCAGTCGTCTTTCCTCAAGACTAAACATGCCCAGGGTTTTAACCTTTCCTCACAGGCCAGGTTTTCTAAACCTCCGGACATTTTTGTTACTCTCCTCTGGACTCTCTTCAATTTGTCCACTTATTTCCTGAAGTGCGGTGCCCAGAATTGGCCACAGTACTGACGCTGAGGCCTCACTGGAGTGGGACAATTATCTACCCTGTCTCACATGTGACACTCCTGTTAATGGGATCATATTAGCCATTTTCACAGCTGCATCACACTGGTGACTCATGTTCCCTTTCTGATCCGCTAGAACCCCAGATGCCTTTCAGCAGAGCTCCCGCCTGGCCAGTTATTCCCTATCGTGTCACTGTGCATTTGATTTTACCTTCCTCAGTGTAGTACTTTGCACTTATTTTAATTGAATTTCATCTTATTGATTTCAGACCAGTTCTCCAATTTATCAAAGTCACTTTGAATTCTAATCCTGCCCTCCAAAGTGCTAGCAAGCCCTCCCAGCTTGGTGGTGTCTGCAAATTTTATAAACCTACTCCCCGCTCCATTATCCAAGTCATTAATGAAAATACTGAATATAGTAGCAAACCCAGGACTGACCATGTGAGACTCCATTAGATACACCTTCCCAGTTTCACAGCAAATCATTGATAACTACTCTTTGAGTATGATCTTTTAACCAGTTATGCACCCACTTTATAGTAATTTCATCGAGACCACATTTCCCTAGTTTGCGTATGAGAATGTCACGTGGAACTG
This sequence comes from Lepidochelys olivacea, assembly GCF_965140295.1. Classification (NCBI taxonomy): domain Eukaryota; kingdom Metazoa; phylum Chordata; order Testudines; family Cheloniidae; genus Lepidochelys; species Lepidochelys olivacea. The sequence continues at coordinate 16,024,857 of NC_140437.1, read as the reverse complement.
TGTCAAAAGCCTGACTAAAATCAAGATATTTCACATCTACTGCTTCTTCCCTATCCACTAGGTCAGTAACCCTGTCAAAGAAGGAAATTGGGTTGGTTTGGCATGATTTGTTTTCGACAAATCCATGCTGGCTATTGCTTAAAAACCTATTATCCTCTAGGCAGGGGTTTTCAACCTTTTTTCATTTGCAGATCCCTAAAAAATTTCAAATGGAGGTGTGGATCCTTTTGGAAATCTTAGACATAGTCTGCACATCCCCAGGGGTCCGTGGACCACAGGTTGCAAACCACTGCTCTAGGAGCTCCCAAACTGATTGTTTAATAATTTGTTCCAATATCTTTCCAGGTATCAAAGTTAGGCTGATTGGTCTGTAATTCCCTGGGTCCTCTTTGTTCCCTTTTTTAGGTAGACCTGTGTAGGGGAGGTTAGGACTTGTAGGGGCATTGGAGAGCACAGATATATATGGGAAGAGCAGATAAGCACAGGTGATAGGGGGAAGAAATGTGGCGGGGGCCCCATGCAGGGGGCAGCAGCAGGAGTTTGGGCAGAGGCAAGCAGGGGACCTCACTCAGTATGTCGATGTGCCGGTTGGGGATGCTGTTGATGCAGCTGATGATGGATTGCTCATCGCACACGTCCAACTGCCTGATCTCCAGGGTCTTGTTGAGGGTGACTCCGGCGGCCGCTTCCAGGCACCCTCTCTTGCCCAGGTTCCTCATGGTGGCAATGACTGTAACACAGAGCAGCCTGGCTGCAGGCACTGGGGTTTGCTGAAGCTGGACAGGGCCCGGTGATGCTGCAGGGCTGGGAGCGAGGAGAGCAGGTGTAGAGGGGGGGCCGCGATACACAACGAGCTTCTCCTGCTATTCCCACTGCAGCAGGGGTGGGTCCTGGAGAGCAGCCCGCGAAGGCAAATCCCAGGGCCATGCACCCCAGAGGCTGCAGGGCTCTCAATGGGGCTTAGAATGGGGGTTCAGAGGAGGTGTGGGGTGTCAATGTAGGGCCTCCTGTGCCATCAGGGCCATGCTGCTCCTAGTAAGTGTTCTGGCACCATGGGCCCAGATGGAGGGAGGGGGCTCCAGACTTGGCTTGTGTCTCGTTGCCCCAAGCATGTTCTTGCCCAAGGCTGGTGCAGGCCAGACAGCCATTCTCTCCCGCAAAGGCCTTTGGGTCAGCATCGACATGGGGAGATGTACCAGCTACTCGGGGTTAGCCTCCCCTCCCATGTCCTAAAGGAATACGGCAGTCATGCTAACTCAGTTCCAGGCCACTGGGTCAGATTCTCCCCCTTCCCTCGCTGGGATCCTGGCCACTGGATCACAGGTTCCCCCATGACCCCTCGCTGGGATCCTAACTACTGGATCACATTTAAGGGGCCCAAACCATCCTGGGAGGGGAGCAGGTAGGAGGAAGGCAGCTACTCCCACTCCCTTGTGTTGTCCCATTTGAGTTCCAAGCTGGGGCCCCTGCCCCAGAACAGAGGGGCAGGGGAAGGACCCATTGCCCTCTCCATTTCTTTCCCTTTGGAGCAAATTATTTATTTTACCATCTCATGTGTAAAGACTTCTCCTGTGCCCCACCACTCATGCAAAATGTTCCTAGTTCCCCATCCCTTCCCGGCTGTGTCCAATAGGCCGGGTACCAAATGCACCCACAGCCTGGCTGCATGCTGGCATGGAAAGACCCCAGGACAGGCGAGGGAGCTGGTCAGCTCTTCTTTCCCCATCCTGCTGCAGTACTCAAGGCTTGGCGGCATGGGGAAAGGAGATGGACTCTGCTGTTCTGGGAGTGGGGGTGGGAATACGCAGCCCCGTCCAGCTGCAGGGGAGTTGTGGGTCTCCCATGATCCCAGCCGTACCAGCTCCACCCGGGGGCAACCTGGGCATTCGCGCCTGTGTGCCCGACACCCTGGGCACATGTGGGAAGCGCTCACCTTTGAACCGCTTCTGTTTGTCCTGGGCCATTTTCACAGCCAAGGCCAAGCCGATGCCGGAGGAGCAGCCCGTTATCAGCACCGTCTTGGGAGCCATGCCGTTCCCAGGAAAAGCGGGGCACCAAGGAGGTCTGGTCTGGATAAGACGGGCAGGCGCAGCAGGGGTCCCTGAAAATCCTCCTGACGCAGGAGCACTCAGAGTGTTGCTCTCAGGCTGGAAGTTCCCAAGGGGTCTTGGCAGCTCCCAGCTCTGTCTTCACATCCCGCTCCGACCTTCCTTCCAGCCCTAATAAAGGATGGCCTGGCTCCTAACTGGCCAGCGCCCAAGACCTTAATCTTCTGGGCCTTGTTAATCTCAGGATGGATTTGCACGATGATTCCTGGCTAATCTCGTCTGGCTACCACCACATGTGATGCACAAAAAGCGCCACGGGAACTACGGCAGCAGGCAAACCCTCTTACCGAGCATGCCTTGCATTGGGGCCCTTGTCCAAGCGAGCACTGTGCAGGAAGGTCACGGGCTGGGTCAGAGGCAGGGCAGGTAGTTAGCACAGTGGCAGCACTGTGTGAGGTGGGAGCAGGGTGCTTTGGCGGGACGGGCGGGTGGATTTCTGCTCTGCTGGCTAAAACACCTGGAAGGTTCTTGGCTGAGCCTTGCCAAGCTGGTGCAAAGAGTCTTTTTCAGGCCATTGCAAACCCCCTTGGTTTTGCATTGCCACGAACCAGCCTGAAACGCTGCAGGGAGCTGATTCCTGATTTGGAACCCTAGGCTTCTCAGGGCTGCAGATTGGGCTGCAGACCAGGGCTGTGTTGGCCCCATGGGAACAGCTGCCCTTCTGCTGGCTGGGAGTCGTTTAGTGAGCATGTCAACGAATGGGCACAGTGAGGGCTGAACATACCTGAGCCCCTCTCAGATACTAATGGATTTAGCCTCGCAACCCCTGCTCTGCGAGGTAGGAAAAGCATCGTCCCCATGGGACAGACTGGGGAACAGGGGCCCGGAGAGATGAGGTGATTTGCCCAGGGTCACAAGGAGTCTGGGAATTTAACCCAGGTCTCAAGTTCCAGCCCTACCTGGGGGTGACTTTGCCCAAGGTCATCCCAAGAGCCAAGCATAGAACCCAGGAGTCCTGGCTCCTGATCAAACCTCCAGGCCCCTTTCCCTCGATCCGACTTCAGCATAACCCTTTCCCGGCTGGGGCCTACGTGGAATTTCCCACGGAGTTTGACGCTGCATGCAGATCAGAAGTCAGAGCCAATGCGGGAAGGTGGCTGGATCCCAAACTCCCCCGACCCATCTCCCCACCATACCGCCATAAGGAAAGGAGAGCAGCCAGGTATGAAATAGACGAGATTTATTTGTAGTGAAAAGATTTTGGAGTAGATATAAATAGAGATAAATCTGTCTTCTTACAGGGCTTGGTGCTAATTTGAGTTATTTTTCTCTTTTTTGTACAAAATAAAAGCAAGGATATGAAAAAATAACATTTATTACCACTTGTATAAAACACATCACAGTTCGACTGGCCTCTCAGGTATGTACAATAGAGACAGATCCGTCCTCTTAGCAAAACCCAGGATCCTTCTAACACGGCGACACCACACCCCTGGCTGGGTTAGCTGCAGCAGGTGAACCTGGGGATCTTAATGCCTGTCGCTACTACGTCAGCTGAAATCCCCACCTCTGTTAGCCTTGCCGACACCAGGCTTTGTATGTGGCCCAGCCGCCACTGAAGAGGACAGAGCTCTGCACCAAGTGGGTCAGATCTGTCTCCCACTTCGGGTTCTTTGATGCTATGGGGGTTAGTAGCACCCCAGGCAGTCCTGGCTTTGGGGGTCTCTGGTGTGTTGAGTTCAGTGCGTGCAGCACAGTGGAGCGCACAGAGATGGGTTTGGAAGGACAGTCGGCGTCTAGGCCGTTGGAGATGGAAACATACTCCTCCCCCCTTCGCCCCGCCGGTCTTTCCAGACCTGGGCACGGCCCCATCACCGGGTCCTGGCAGCCTACATTCCAGAGAGCGGAAGCCTCTTTGGGCTGACAGGAAGGGACAGGGAAAAGCCCAGCTCTTTCCTTACTGTGGCTGTTCCACTTGTCTGCTCTCGCCCTTGACACCTGCCACCAAACCCCCTTTTCTCCCCCCTGCCATGTCCAGAGCAGGGCTTGGGGCCAGCCCCCCAACCCCCAGCATCTGAACAAGGCCCAGCTCGAAGCGTGACCCTGGACTCCCTGCACCTCCAGGTTTTCCTCACCTCTGGTCAGCCTGAATGGACCCAGCTGCACCTTGATTCCCATGGCCCTGGGCAAATGGCAGAGGAATCTCTGTATGAGTCACCCTGGCTCCTGGCCAGCCCCAAACCTAGCTGACGCTAGCTTCTGCCTTGTTCCCAAGGAGGGACTTCCTCCCGGAGGATTGGGAGCAAGGCCAACCCTGTCGGTGGAACGTTATCTACTATCAATATTGAGAGCCCCGGGCCTCTCCATGCGGCCCGATAACCCATCGCTAATCCCAGCCACTACAGAAACAGCTGGGCGCTGTTTCTTGCTGTGGCCAGGCCTGTTGGCTTCACCCGCCAGCTCAGAAAGGGAGACATGGCCACTCCCACACAGGGGGCAAGTGCATGGGATCTGCACTACCTATCAGGGTCCGCTGCCACTGACATACAGTTCTCCGTGGCCGGGGAACGGTGGCTGCCCTCAGGCAGGTTGCTGCTATGGGGAGCAGAAAGGTGAGCCTCAGCCCGCGCACAGAAGGGTCTGGACTCCGACCCGCAGGGAGGCCAGTGCTCTAGGTTAGAAGGAGCCACTCTGGCACTGATCTGACGGAAAGAAGTGGAAACCTGAAGAGAAAGGCAACTTAACCACCCCCTTGCCTCAGCTCCCAGCGGTCACTGGCCAGAGAGGTCGGAACCTAGGGGAGAAAGTGCACGAGTGGGTAGATCTTCCCAAAGGACGAGGAGCTCCAAACCCAGCCAAGAGGCTGCAGGGGCCCAGGGAGGAGGGCGCAGACACAGCATCCAGGGCTCTGTGCAGGAGGAGTGCTGGGACATACCAAACGGGACCATCCCCAAGCTCCCGGCTTGGCTTCCCAAGGGCACACAGAATACGACCGTTAACACTGAGTAGCTGGTGGGGAGGGAGGAGAGACTCTAGGATCAAACAGATAGAGCATATTGGGGCAGAGCTGGGGGCGCAGGGATACAGGTGGGAAGGGGAATACAGGCATGGAGAGCTACGGGACAGAGGGATATGAGGCAGAAAGAGATGGGAGTGGAAGGATACAGGAAGGGACAGAGAGAGATGACAGTGGAAGGGTATGGGGCAGAGAGAGACGGGAGCGGGGGCACAGGGGGAGGGGCAGCAGAGCGCCAAGGCCGTGAGATGGTGGAAGCACAGGGGCGAGGTCTCCCTTTGAAACGATGAATTTCGGTCCTTCGGGCTCCTTGGGCGCTGGGGGTGCCATTCCGGCCTCTCACCTGGCCGGTGCTCACTTGACGGGGCTGAGTGGTGACTGACACCCCAGCAGAGGGCGGAGCACGAGCCAAGTCTGGCCCCTGCGGCCGCCACTGCCTGGCCGAAGTGGGGCGAGGGGCGGAAGTTTTGTGCTGATCCTAGTCCCGCTTGCTGCGCGTTGGCTGTGGCCCCTCGCAGGGCCCTGCTGCCCACCGGGAGGTCTGTCACAAGGCGACGCGGGTGCAGTAATGTCTGAGCTTGCAGGGCAGGATGCCCCGGTTGATTTGGTGAAACTCCACCAGCTGGATGAGATCGGCAAAGCGCGTCTGGCCGTCATCCATGGTGAAGTAAAGCTGCCCCTCTTCCTCGCTCTGCAGAGAAATGGGGTGGGAGGGTGTGTGCTCAGCTCTCCTGGCCCATGCTTGGACAGGGCAGGCCGGGAACAGCCAGCTCCCCTACAGACTTATTAAGCTATTGTTTCAGTGACCTCTCCTGCCAGGAGGCGACACTGGAGGGAGTGGGAGCGTTCCCAAGGTTAGTGTTGTCTGATAGTGTTGTCCTCTTCAGGGACTCACACAGGGAGAGGCTGGGAGCTCCCCCCACAGCCAGTGCTCCTGCCCCATTTCCCTGCTGGGAGCTCTTTTTACACCATTCCTATATGTGACTCTCCTCCCCATGGGTTTGCTCCTTGAGCGAGTTCGTAAAGCACCCTCACCCATATTGCTGGGAAGGCAAAGTCTGTGGCAGCTGGGGCTGGGGAGGGGCACTTACTGGCAGGATGAGATAGTGCTTGACTTTCTGTAGGTGGCACAAGGACAGGACGTAGCCCTTGGGGTTCCGCTGGCTTTCCCGCACCAAAAACACCCTAAAAAATCAAAGCAAGAGAGGGGGCTGTTACCAATATGCTGTCGCTGCCCACCCAACTTCTGCTATCCACCAGGGGGAGCCCAGAGCAGCATCTGAGCTGCTCAGTCAGTTCAGCTGAAATCAACACAGCCTCACGTGGAATGCTGTTGAAAGCAGCCGAACCCGTGCCACGACCAAGGGGTGCTGTAACCCTTTGCAGTGAGAGCTGGCAATGAACTTGTCCCAGACAGTGGCCTGTGCTGGATAACTCTGAGGCATAAAATCTTGCCTAATTGCACAGCCCTGTACCAGGGAGGGACATTCCCTCCTGACCCCAGAACTGATGGGTGCCCTGAAGCATGAAGATTGAAAGCTTTTCTTACTTTATCCTCTCTAGCGTCGCTGCTGGTGCTCATCTTATCCACAAAAGCAGTACTGACAACCTCAATTATTCAAAAAGCAAGTCAGGCCCCAAAAAGTATGAGATTTATCTTAAAAATAACGATTTTTTTAAAAATTGGGGGTTTCTTATTTGCCTTCTTGGTTTTGAGCCTGTAGCAGGGGTCACATTTTCTCTGCAACCACAAGGGCTAGAAACTCACTTTAAAAAAAAATGCTCAGATTCTCATGTCATCACAAGTCTCCAGAAGCTGGCGCTTTAAGGAAACTTTAAGGAAAATATTGTGAGACTGGGGATTAAATTGCTGTCCAAGTGTCTTTGGAACCTTGCTAAGCATTTGGCCTCACTGACATCCTGCAGCAGGGAGTCCCTTGAGTTAATGCCTACTTCGAGTTAATAGAAGCCATGTAATCAGTGTTCAAAGCCTTTCCGTACCCATCAACTAATCCCTGCTGGATTATCAATCGCTGTGTGTCTTCCCTTGAGATTCGCCCATGAAACCATGGCTGTGTTCGATGGATGGCTGAGAAAAGAAAATGGAGGAAAAAAAGCTTTTTTGATCTGACTCTCTTACAAACCCTTTCACAGAGAAAATTTGTATACCGTGGTGGGTTTGCAAAACTGAAGGGGTATTGGAGAGAGCAAGAAAGAGAAAAAAAGGCAAACTCTTTGGGGCAGGGACTATCTCTTTGTTCTGCCTCTGTACAGTGCCTAGCACCATGGGGTCCTGGTCTGTGACTGGACCTCCTAAGTGCTATGTTAACACAAATAATAAATTAAAGTAGCACTGACCCCAAATGAGATCAGGGCCCCATTGTGCTGGGTGCTGCATAGACAGAGAGTGAGAGACAGCCCTTGCCTCAAAGGGCTCCCGGGCTAAATAGACAAGACAGACAAAGGGTAGGAGGGGAAACTGAGGTACGGAGAAATCAGATGACTTGTCCAAGGTCACTCAGGGAGTCTGTGGCAGAGCCAGGAATTGAACATGAGTCTCCACTGAGCATCTTAGCTACAAGACCATTCTTTGGCTGGCAGCAGTAGTAGGCCCTTATCCACCATGTAGATCAGATACTGGGGAAAGTTTCAATTCAGTCCCCAAAATTCCCTTATAACCAAAGTTAGAAGAATATCCAGGGTGGTGTTTTAGGTTCTATAAAATCTTTTTGTTTTTTTTAATCTCAAAATTCACTTTTGGAACAAGTTCCCCTCCACTTTGTGTCTCCGTCTGCACCAGTGCAAGGTGTGTGTAAGACACAACCACCCTGATCTGCTAGTGTTTCACACCCACTTGGCACTGACATGAGCTTCAGAGCAATTGGGCTCATTGTATCCCTACAGCGTCTGGTTCTGGCTCCCCTTTGATCAAGCCCAGAATCCTTTTGGGAAGGACGTCTCCCTGGGTGACCCTCAGCCAACCGAAGGGGGTAGAGGGGTCTTCACTCACCTGTGCTGAGCGGCGAGCCCTGGCAAGGAATCGGCAGGCTGTAGCGGTGACTTGTCTTCTTCTGTGGCACGGAAAGCAAGGAGCAGGGCATTACTATGGGGTGTTGTTATTAGGCCTTAGCACAATGCTACTTTCATGGAAAATCAAACCAGAAACGAGCGTCACGGTGAATGCTGGGAATGACCTGGGAGCAAGGATAGGACAGACCTAGAGAGGGCGAGAGCGCAGGCTGCAGCCGGGGGGAGGCTGCAATCTGAGGGCTACCGTAGCCTCATTGCAATCTGGTGCAAGGGCACTGTGTCTCCACACCCTCACCAGAGCATCCCACTGGACGCCGATGGAGCTGGGCTGAGACGATCTCACCTTTCCCGGACCGGAGGAAGAGCTCTGTGGAGCTTGGAAGCTTGTCTCTTTCGCCAACAGAAGTTGGTCCAATAAGATATCAGCTCACCCACCTTGTCTTTCTCCTATCCTGGGATCAGCACGTCTACAACAACACGGCATCCACCAGCCCATATCACAGTTTAATTGTTTAAGCTAACCCGGTGCAGCTCTCTGTGCAGATAAGCCACCAGCTGGAAGCTGTTTGGACAGCTTGATGAAGATGCACGGCCCCAACACCGCCTCCAGCCTCAACCCGCTTCCCTGCCCGGCCTCTGACTTCTAGCTCCGCCTGGAAGCATGAACTCACCCTCCACGACTGAGCCTCTTCCAGGGCCACCGTCAGCGCCTCGTTGGGGTTCTCAATCACACGGCCTGTGCACCCCGAGAAATCCATGGCCACCAAGGTGTTGTCAGACATGCTCCTCTGTGGGATGAAATAACAGCTGAGGCGAGAACAGCCACGGGGGTGGGGAAGGGGGACCCTGTCCTGGAAGACGGGAGCCGTGGGACAGAGATCTACAGTTCTACAGTTCTACAGTTCAGGGCCCTGTAAGCAGCTTTGAGAGGGGTCCCATTATGTCAGCACTGAGTCCTATCAGCAAGGGACCTGGGGGCCTGTAAGTGTTGAGCTGTAGCAGTTCAGGGCATAAACAGGGCTCTTCATTGGGCACCTCTCCGCAGCACAAAATGGACTCAAAAATCAAAGCTCCATTATGGGCATCATAAAATCCCACCGCGGCCCAAGGATCCCTGGGTATTTTAAAGGAAACATTTCGTGGCCAGCTACATCATTAGGTACCACCCAGCCTCTGCTTCAACTAACTGCCCCATCATCTGCATAGGTCATGTGGGGAACGTCACTTTGAACTGACGCTCTCCAGTGACTGGGTCCGATAGGTGCCCTCCAGAGAGGTTGCCCTCACGGAGATGCTGTTTGGTGAGCAGTGCAGACAGAACCTGATATGTAACCCCCAAAAGGGTTGCATCTGGTCAGATCCAGACACCAGTCTCCTTGTCCTCCCTTCGGCACCCAGTGCTGACAGGCTACTCCTCTAGAGGGTGCTGTCTGAGGCCATCTCGCCTTTAGTTCTGTTTGAACAACAGCACCATGCCTTGCTGGGCAGCTCCTGCGCCCTGGGAGGGGTGGGGGAGCCCGGGGAAGGGCTAGTTGAAAATTTCCCATTGAAACTGTTTTTCTGATTGGAAATTGGGATTTTGATGAAACACATTTTTCACAAAATGTGAAATTTCTGAAAAACAAACACCCCCAAGCCCAAAAAGTTTGATTTGGAAAGGCTGCTACGGTGCCTCATGGGAGCTGTAGTTCAGTTGGCCCATGTTGCCATTCTTCTCTATGGGCCAGGCTCCCCAGCTGGACTACATCTCCCAGGATGCACTCTGGCCAGGGCCTCCCAGGATGCACTGCCAAGGAAAAATCCCCATTTTTCAATCAGCTCTCTAGGCTGAAGGCATTCACCACACCCCTAGTTGCAGGGGGAAGAAACATCATCTTCTGCTGTGCTAACAGGAGATCCGGCGGTGTCGACACAGGAAAACATCGGCCTGGAACAACAAGGGCAGTGAACAGCTGCCGCCTGTCCAGATCCTTTCCCACCTGGGCTCTACCTGTTCTGTGAGCACGTCAGTGAGGACGGCTGTAGGGAGAATGTGGGAATGGGGCCACCACCGTGCACTGCAATTTGGAATCCGCTGAGCCGGCCAGGGGAAAGCGGGGAACGCTGCAAAGGGAGCTCCTCAGGGTGGCTCAGGCGAGGCGCTTACCAGGGGCGTGGTGCTGATCCAGGACTGGTGGCTGCGTCTGGACTGGGACTGCTGGTAGTTCCTGTAGAGCTGCACGCCATACTGGGAAGGAAACAGCCCTTGTTAGCATCAGCAGCACCAGAGCCAAGCCCAGCGGCAGGGCACTGCCTCACCCCGGGCGAACGGCATGAGCTGCAAGGCAAGCAGCACCCCCACCGGCCAATTAGCCCCCCATCGCAACGCGGGGGGGAGGGGGGGTGCTAAGTAGCAGCACTAACCTCACCAGCCCAAGTGGTGCTGAGCTCCCACAGGAAACAGAACCGAAGTGCAGTCCCCGCTTCCGCCAGCAGGTGTCGCTGTCCGCTCTAGCATGCCAGTGGGCTGGCAGCAAGGTGCAGGGGCCGGCTGGAGGCTCTTACCTTAAAGAGGCGGAAGGCGGCCATCCAGCAGGTGCGGCTCTGCTCGTCCTCGCTGCAGAACAGCTTGAGGCCCTTCATGCCGCTGCGCACCTTGTAGGGCTGCAGAACAGAGCGACAACGGTAACCGCAGGGGGCTGTCTTCAGCGCCGGCCGGGAGGCTACGGCACCGAGCTCCCTGAGCGCGAACCGAGCCCCCCAAGCTGTGAGCCCTGTTTTAGTGGGAGGGGAGAGCGAGGCACGGACTAGCCCCAAGAAGTCTCTGGGAGAGCTGGGAAAAGAACCCAGGAGTCCTGAGTCCCAGTCCCGCGCCCCCAACCACTAGACCCCAATCTTCTCTGATTGCTGGGAACAAAGCCCGATATCCCAGGCCCCTCTGCTCTACACTCCAATCTGACATCTGGCAAGCCAACCCAGGAGTCCTGGCGCCCAGCCCTCCTTTGCGCTAACCACCCGGCCTTAATGGTTGCTGCTGGTGTGTCTCCAGTCCCTTCCACCTCAAGAGGCGCCTGGAAGGACTTTGCGCACCTGGGCCCCTGGTGTAACCATCCTAACTTCTGCTGGGTTTACAGCAGGGATGGATTTGGCCCTGTTTGTGCAGGGATTGCTTCACTTACCGCTGTGGCCTCTAGGGTGCCAGGTGGCAGCCATACCCCCTCAAAACACCTGGCCTCCCTCACCTTGATACAGAAGCTGAACTCGGTGGGCGTGCTGTAGAGTTTTCCCCCTTGGGCGATGAAGTAGACATTGGACTCGTTGAGGTCAGCGAAATACTGTAGGTGCCGTGGGTCCTGGGGGAGGAGAGGAAGGAAGAGCATGTGCTGTTTTAGGGGAGGCAGTCCTGGGGCAGGGGGACCAGGACACTTCCCGTCCAGCACCCTGAAGGGCCGGAGAGACCAGACTCCAGACACCGCCGCGACCCAAGCATGGGGCACAGGGGACTCAAACCCAGGAGCCACCGTGGCCTTAGAGCACGAACACCAGGAAGGGAAACCGACTGGCCAGAGGTAGGGAAACTGATCGGTCTCTAAGCTCTTTGGGTCTCCCCATGCATTTGTACATCACCTAGCAAAACGGGGCCCCCCCGGCAGACCAGGGCTGTTGCGTGCTACTGGAATACCCATAATAAACACTGATAATAACTGGCTCGAGGGAAGGAAGGGCAGATTTAAATGGCATCAAAGGTCAAGGAAGGGTTTTAAAAATCACTTCTGCTTTAATAGCCTCAGTGCGTGTTCATTCTGGAGGCTGTTATTTATGTACCGTCAGTCTGCTGGGCAGGTTATCAGCAGGGGAACTTAACCAGGAACCTTTGGATGGAATTAGAGGGGCCTGCGGTACCTGAACTAAAAGCCCCTGCTCCCTTAGCAAGGGCTGCAGCAGGCTCATCAATATGCGAGTGTGGCCCAGCCACCACTAGAGGGGGAGAGAGCCCTACACAGCGTGCACATGGGTGACATATGTGTAGCATCGATAGGGTACTCAGCGATTCATACTGGGATAAGAGCCTACTGCTGCTACCAGCTAAGGGAGCTATGCCTTTAGTCCAAGAGATGTACATCCCGTGCTTTAAGCTAACTATCCAGGGTTCAAGCCTCATTTGTGACTCATAGAGGGCATAGTTCGGATCGCTCCACCCAAAGTAACTAAGAACTAGCCACTTCTATAGGAAGCCCACGGCCATAAGATGTCTTCAGCCCCACCCCTCCTGCGGTGCCCCCTCTAGACCTGTTGCTGAGCCTCACCTTAGATGTGCCCTTTGTGGAGTAGTAAAGCCCTGAGCGCCGGAGGGAGAAGTAAAACCTCTTCCAGACCTTGCGCCCCACCTCCTTCAGGTGCAGGAAGCCCTGGATCTCTGGGCAGCTGCCAGAATTGAGGAAGTTCTGCAGGACAGGAGGGGTCGGGGAGAGCATGGGAAGGAAGAGTTGGGAATTGTTGGGAATTGCGAACAGAATGTTGGGAATCATCAAGACAGGGATAGATAATAAGACGGAAAATATCGTATTGCCTCTATATAAATCCATGGTACGCCCACATCTTGAATACTGCGTGCAGATGTGGTCGCCCCATCTCAAAAAAGATCTGTTGGAATTCGAAAACATTCAGAAAAGGGCAACAAAAATGATTAGGGGTATGGAACAGCTCCCGTATGAGGAGAGATTAATAAGACTGGGACTTTTCAGCTTGGAAAAGAGGTGACTAAGGGGAGATACGATAGAGGTCTATAAAATCATGAGTGGTATAGAGAAAGGAAATAAGGAAGTGTTATTTACTCCTTCTCATAATACAAGAACAAGGGGCCACCAAATGAAATTAATAGGTAGCAGGTTTAAAACAAACACAAGAAAGCATATTTTCACGCTACACACTGCCAACCTCTGGAACTCCTTGCCAGAGGGTGTTGTGAAGGCCAATACTATAATGGGGTTCAAAAGGGAGCTAGATAGATTCATGGAGGATAGGTCCATCAATGGCTATTCGCCAGGATGGGCAGGGATGGTGTCCCTAGCCTCTGTTTGCCAGAAGTTGGGATTGGGTGACAGGGCATGGATCACTGGATGATTACCTGTTCTATTCATTCCTTTTGGCGCACCTGGCATTGGCCACTGTTGGAAGACAGGATACTGGGCTTGATGGACCCAGTCCGGCTGTTCTTATGTTAAGAGCTGATACTGAACTGGCCCCATAACTTGAGGCTATCAGGCATCCAGCTCAAGCATTAAGCTCTCTGACTAACAGGCTGCACGGCGGGTTTATCCCAGGTGCATTCGCTTTCTCCCCACCCCACCACAAACTTGTGCTATGCCTGTTTATAAGGCGAAGCTACTTGTGGGCGGTGCCTATGGACAATTCCCAGGGTCACTTTCCTGCTTCAAACCATGTGGGCTAGAGTCAGAACTGGCCACCGGCGATGAGTGCCAGGAGGGCAGTCTGGCAGTGCATACCTGGATGAGCTCCGAGTGGGTCATGCCCTTGTTGGCATCCAAGCAGCTGGACACCATCACCTCAGGGAACAGGGACTGCTGGGATCAGAGAGAGAGAAGATTGTTAGCGGGGACTCTGGGGCAAGCACAAATGCAGCAGACGGGCGCTGCACCATAGCAGCCCCCAGCATCTGGCTGGGGGGCAGACTGGCTCCCCTGGGATCAGGACCAGTGGGCTTGTGACCTCCTGGTGCACTGGGCAGCTGTCCATTTAATGCAGGGCGGTGCTGGAATTAATTTCCTGGCAGTAAAGGGTAGATGCTTAGTCCAGCTGTTTTAGCATATTCAAAGCTCATTCCCAGCTGGGCAGCTCCGGGACCCTGGGGGTTCAGGAGAAGGGAAGGCAACCAGATCTTCCAGCAGCTTCGGGGATTCTTCCCCTGAGCACCACCAGGTCCCCTCTGGTCAGGTCAATGTGTGTCTGGGATTGGCTTCTATCCAGGCAGGGCTGTTCTGTGCCCAGGATGCTGCCTGGATCTCGCCCACTGGAGTCCAAGACATGAAAGGCCAGTGGGTGGCCCTCCGGGTCATGCCGGGCTGGGTCGCCCAGCAGCAAGGTCGGCAGGCACTTACCGGTGAGCTTTTAAACAGCTCGTACTTGGCAAAGTTCTTCCGGAAGACAAATCTGCTGTCTCCCCCAATGGGCCAGGTGGCCTGGACCTCCACCACTGACTCATGGTCTTCCAGGCACCGCTCTGTGGAGGAGAAAGCCACAGGGTCAAGGAAGAGCCCTGCCAACCATCATGCACCACAACACACTGGCTTAGCTTGAGTCAGCCTGTCTCCTTCTAGTTGCCAGCCTCAGCGACTACAGCAGCTTGCCACCACCCCAGCTAAGCAAGTTGCTCTCTTAGCACAAGTGGTAGGAGCTTGTGCTGTGGGGATTCATAGTCCCTCGCCTGATCTCACCCAAGCCTGCAGTTGCATGCACAGACCTGGCAGTGTGAGCTCCCGCAAGGTCGTGTTTGCATTTGGGCATTAGTGGACACACGTGCACAGAACCAGCTGTGCACGTCTCCCCGCAAGCTCCTAGTTGCATACGTGCACTGGTGGCCATGTGCAGAAAGCTGGCCGTGCAAGGTTCCCCGGGGGTGTACATGCCTCCTCACCTAGGGCCAAGTGCTGATGGAGCTCCACCAGGGACCAGCTGTCGTCATGGAGGGCATGAGTCTTTTGCACCAGCATCTCGCAGACGTGGTGGGCCGTGGCGCCTGCCATGACCTCCAGCGAGCGGCAGGTGCCATCTTCGCTGAAGACCTTTACCACCTGTGGGGCAGAGGCCAGGCCAGGTTAACTTCCCTCTCCCACAGCCCTACCCCCTCACTCTGGACACTCCCTGGGTTCCCTCCCCTCCTCATGTCTCAGTTCTGAATGCACCAGTGGCTGGGTCAATGTCCCTGCAGTGGAGGTCAGGATGGGGCGTGGAGAGCCTGACAGCCAGCCCCAAGGGCAAACCCAAACTGGGCTGAGGTTTATCACCCTCCCAAGGGGAGGCAGTGATGTGTGCAGGGTAGCAGGGTGATAGCAAACAAGCCCTGTCTCCGCACCTGCTCCCCTCCTGGCCAGAGCAATTGTCCCCCCAAGACGCCCTCGGTCGGTTTCGGGGCGTTTGCATCCTGCTCAGCACTGTGGGATCACACAGGAACTGCCAGCCAGAATCAGCCCCAGAATCCATCTAGCCCAAGGTCCTGACAGGGCCCAGCACCAGATGATTTTGAGGAAGGTGTAAGAACCCTCCAGTAGCAGTGGGGAAAGCTGCCACCCCCCATGGTGGGTCTCATCTTGATCTCTAATAGCTAAGAGATCAGAGTAAGACCTAAGCAGGAGATTTACTATCGCAGCGTCGGTTTCAGGGTGGAATGCACTGCTCCAGGCCAAGCTGGCTGAGCGGCTGTAACTGCTCCCTGCAGAGGATAAGAACCTTCTACTGCAGCCAACTAACTGAGGTGCTTCTTTAGTTCAAGTGCTAACGAGCTGTGCTTTTGCAGCAAAAGGTCCCAGGATTGGTCCCTGCCGGGTGTGGGTCCTCCCCCCACTCCAAGCCAGCGCTCCCCAAAACCAGCTCTCTCTGTCTCCCTCCTGTGAGGCGGGTCATGGAGCAGTTCTCAGGCACTGACTCTTTGGCACAGGGAGGATTGACCCCCTGGGAGCCCAAATCCCTCTTGCTGTTCACTGGCGTCAACTCATCTATGAAGCCCCCAGCAACTCCCCCTCTGGCTGTGATCGCCCCCTGGCTCTCAGGCTGCCTCAGTAAGCGAGCGGGTAGCTTCGGCGTCCCTCTGCTCCCAGCGCCTGGGAAAGTGGTTCCAGGGCTGTGGGTTGCCCAGCGACCGGGTAGCCTTAGCCTCCTTTTGTGCCACAGAGGGAGATCTCTGGCTCTATGCAGCTGGGGCTGGGCAGCAGGCCAGCTGGCCCGCCCCTCGGCTCCAGAACCAAATTCAGAAGCAGCAGAACGAGACAGGGGCGAGTCCAGGGATCAGGCTTCTGGCTGTGGGGAGAGGTCAGATTGGGGAAGAGATGGTAGAAGTGCAAGAAAGCCTGACTCCGACTGGCCCAGCCCAGCTTCTACTGGCCCCGCCCCAGAGGGGAGTCCGTGATGTGTCTCATCTGAAACAGCTGCTGCCCATAGCCCAGGAGGGTCCTGGCTTAAGTTGGGGGGGAAGTGGATAGCTATGTCACCACTGCCCCTTGGCATGGGCTGAACACCCCTTGCTCCATGTTGCACCCCACAATCCTTCTGGTGTTACAGGCTCCCCGTTGCGGGGGCCTGATGGGCAGCTGGGGAAATGGCCAGGCAGAGACCTTCTGCATCCCCCAGCGTGTGGCTTGGTGACACCAGGGCAGTGGATGCGGCTCAGGCTCCGCCCTGTAGCGATATCCCCAGGGCATGACTATGCTGACCCCTTCCCTCCCCCAAAGGAATGGGCACTGCTGGCTAATGAGTAACAGGCTGGGTCTGCTCCCAAGAATACAGAGGGTGTGAGGTTCCCTGCCGGGCCTCTGGAGGGGAAAGATTGCTGGGGGTTTGGAGCTTGGGGCGGGATACGGATGGGGAAGGAAAGGCCAACGAGTAGCATTCCCTAGGGGTCCAACGCTGCACCCTTGCACTGTGGGGAGAGGAACCCCATGACCAGCTGCTTAGCACTAGCTGGAAGTAGGCCTGTCAATAGACAAGTGTCAGCTGCCAGCAGAGTTTGGGGGTGGGCTGGCTGGTCCTGTTCCCGTCACAGTCAAAGGCAGGAATCCCAAGGTGCAGGATTGGGCCCCAAATCTCTCCAGCAACAAAGAGAAAATAAACAGTGCAAAGATACTGGAGCAGAGTGGGCTAGGGGCTAGAGCATGCATCAGGACTCCTGGGTCCTATTCCCAAATCTAGGAGGGACTATCGTCTGGTGATGCAAGCAGGGGTTCAGGACTCTGGGGGTCTATTCACATCTCTAAAAGGGAGCATTATCTAGGGGCTAGAGCAGGTATTAGGGGTTCAGGACTCCTGGGTTCTATTCCTGGCTCAGTGGTCCATGCTCATTACAGTACTTGGTTGCAAATTGAGGTGTGTAGTGAGTCAGCTAGGGGCCGGGGAGGGGGGAGCTTTTGCGAACATAACCAGCTCATTGAGTTTCTAACCTTACAGCCCTTTCACAGGGCTGTCTGCCAGGAGGGTGGCGGGGTCCCCCAGCACTGAACCCAAACAGCCTCTCTGGAGGGAGCTGGAGCATCGCTCCGAGCAAGGAAATGGAGGCAAAGTGAGGTGGCCAAGGTCCTGCAAGCAAGCCTGGGAGAGAGCCAGCAGTTGAACCTGGATGTCCAGCCTCCCATTCCCATCCCTGTTAGACCATCCACTGCCAGGGGATCCTGGCAGGAAGCAGCATCATGGCTGGACCCTGCCCACAAGGAATTTACAACGACATCGAAGTGCAGCAGCGCCTTGGGCTAGGCTGAGACCCGAATCCTCCCTGCTAGTCCCCGTTTAACCCACCAGAGGGGGATAAGCACCTGCTGAATTGGCATGCCCTTTGCAGAGCCGGCCCACTGTGCCTGTTCTCTGTGCCCCAGCTGTGACGAGGCCCCATGGTGCCAGGCACTGCACAGATACACAGCGAGAGGCGCCCCTTGCCCAGCCTGTGGGAGAGACAGGCGCTCCCCAAAGGGCTTGTGACACTGTAAACTCTTCGGGGCAGGGACCGTCTCTTTGTTCTGCGTTTGTACTGCGCCTAGCACCATTGGACCTTGGTCTGTGACTGGGGCCCCTCGGCACCACTGCAATAGAACTAAGGAAGGGTGGGAGGGGAAACTGAGGCACAGGTCACAAAGCAGCTAAGGGAACGGCACGCAGGCTACTTAACTCCCAGGCAGGCCCTAGCGGGGAGGAGCAGGGGGCAGCCCAGGCCCTGGGGTGGCTTGGGAGGCTGCCAGCCACTGTCTTGAAGCCACAGGCTCCCCCCTCCCACGTGCCATGAAGTTCGTGACCTTTGCAGGGAGGGTTCAGATTTCCTTCAGTGCCTTCCTTCAGGTTCTACCAGCTAGGGGCGGGTGCGGGGAGGCTCTTTCTGTGGTTGGCTGCTCTCTACCAGCCACCTGAGCTGCTCTTTGCAGACACCAGCCATGCCCTGAGCGTCTGCACACGGAGGGGGCAGACGGTCGTTAGGGCTGCAATAAAGCAGTTCCTGGGCTGGCCCCACGTGGCACCCGCTGCTTGGCTCCTTTTATCTCTATCCAGGGGCCATTGCCTGGCAGGAAACCAGTCCAGGTGCTGATCCCTGCTGCCTCTGGGACATGTTTTGGCTATGTGTGCCATGGACCCCTTGCTCTGAGCCCCCAGACGGCCCCTGCTTGGCCTGCCATGGGCATTATCCACCCGGCACCACTGGACCTCTGTAGCCCGGAGAGAAGCAAGGTGTCGAAAACCCATGAACATCCCATGCCCACCTCCCTGCTCTTCCCTTCAGTGATGGCTCATCCGCTTCCCTCCGGGAAGTGCTGAATTTCCTCAGCCAGCAGCCAGGCCAAATCAAAGCCAAAGGCGTTGGCTTCTTGGGCTCTGTCTACTCCGATGCTGCTGACCCCAGGGAACAGGGGTCCCGCTTGCTTGTCCCCTCTGCCGGAGAGGCCTTGGGAACCATCTGCCCCCCGAGCTCACAGCCTGGGGGCAGCCTGTCCTTGGCATAGGGTCGCAATGGTAACAGTGACGTGGGCTTCCTGGGAATGGCCCTGACAGGTCTCCCAGGGTCATTGGAGCTGTGGGGGGGCGCATGAAATATGGGGGGTGTGCTGCCAAAAGGGGATTGATTTACAGTCAGGCCAGCACGGCCCCTGTGTGGTAGGCCCTCAGCTTGGGGGAAGGGCGCTGCCCGGCTGGGGCTGTACTGAGGCCTCTGAGCTGCTGATGGTGGGAGGAGACTGTCACGAGCGTGTTAGGCCTCATGCTGCTGCCACAGCCAGCTCTCCGTCCCACAGGCTGAGGAGCCCCTGGCTCGTGGCCCCCACAGTCTGTCGGGATGGCTGCGCTGGCCTCTCAGCAGCACCTCCCAGTGTGTGGGGGAGGGACACCAGCTCCCACCCTCGGCCCGCTCAGCTAACCCAGCCCTGGGGGCGAAGGGCTGCACCCGAGGTCCAAACCCCAACCCCATCACCGTCCCAGGGGAGATTCGGGTCTTGCGGCAGCCCTGGGTTGATTTAAGGCTCGTTGACGTTCCATGGGAGGGGGCTGAGCTGTCCCCTACCCAAGGGCTCCCCAGAACCACCCTGACACCTGCTACCTGCACTCCGGGCAGGTGAGATGCCCCTAGAGGAGGGATCCTAAAGTGCAATGGAAATGTACGATGGAGCACGCAGACAACACCCCTGGGGGCAATGGGAAGGGCCGGGGCCGGCACCAGGGTAATCCTGTGGGAAAGTGACCAGTCCATGGCTATGTGATCCCCTTCCCCTGGCTGTCTGCTCCTCACCCCACCCTGACCCCACCGCTGCTCCTCCTGACTGATCAAGTCCCCCAGGGATTAGAGCACCCCAGTGCCCCCTCTTGCTCACCCAGCAGCACCCATGCTCCAGATGAAAGGCAAGGGAACCTTTATAGTTATTATTCTCCAAAGCCCTTAATTGTAATCTTATTCCTTGCTGGCGAGTCAGTAAATTGGCTCCAAGATCTGAGCACGTCGGGACACACAGACCTCCTAGAGACGTCCAGAGATTCTTCCAGACACATAATTCCACTCTCCCCACCCAACCCAGGGTAACTGCCAGCGTCAAAACCCACAGAGTCCCTGGGCTATGTCCAGTTGTCCCTCTGAACCTGAAGGAACAGCCAAAGACCGACACATGTACAGAGACTGACATGTCTAGAGGGCTTCTCGTCCAAGAGGATCCCAAAGCACTTTGCTCACGTGGAAGAAATAGAGTCCACCATCCCAACCTGCTGAAATGCAGCCACCTCTGGGGTGGAACATGTCAGCACTTTGAGCAAGGCCTCAGCAACACTGCCTAATACTTTAGGGCAGGGAGTGAAGAAAGGTACTGAACTGTAGGGGGAGTTTAGCAAGGGGGAATGGAGCTTTCCAAATTGGGATTTGGCCAGAAAGCCAGGAGTTAAAAACCTGGCTTCTCGCAAAAGGTGCCGTGAAATCTTCAGTGACCACGATTGGTCCAGATCTTGAGAAAAACAAGTTCCGGGGACCAGAGAGCAAAGCCAATCAGATTTGTCAGGGAAAGGGAACTGAGCCTAGAAAGAGCAGCCACTTCCCTCCCTTGTGGTTCAGCTCACCTGCTCCTGCAGAGACTCAGCTGCATTTCCCAGCTGTTCCCTGGCTCTCCTGGGCCTGCTCCAACCCGTCTCATCCGTCTGGCTTGACTGGGAGGTCTTTGGGGCAGGGATGGTTTATACAGCACCCAGCACAGTGGGGCCCCGATGGCTAACTACTACAGCCCCTTCCCCCGCCCCCAGTACCAGCCCACCAAAGTCTCTGCACAAGGGGGCACTGATCCGGGTCTCCAGCGGGGGCGGGTGCACTGGGCGGGCCACACCGTGCTGGGGCACCTGGTGTTTTCAGGGTGCAGTGTTCGGCACACCACGGGTTAAGCGGCTGTGCTGGGCCCGGCTCAGAGGCAGGTGATTGCCTGGGGAGGTGTCAGGTGGGAAGTGCTGGAAAGTTTCCAAGGGTGCCTGGAAACTGTCCCACCTATAATTACAAGCTTGTGGGGGCCTGGGTCGCCGAAACACACCGGGATCCATGCCGACCATCCCTATGGAAACCAACCGCCTGCCTCATCAAGCCCCGTCATGCCCAGCTGCCCTGCACACCCCAGCCAGACTCAGCTCAGGAGTTCGATGGGGCACCAGCACAGGGGGATGACCCACCCAGGGTCAAAAAGCAGGTCAGCGGCAGAGCTGGGAACAGGACCCAGGAGTCCTGACGCCCAACCCCACTGCCCCAACCACTAGACTCCGCCGCGTGCCAGAACCAGGGAGAGAACCCAGGTGTCCTGGCACGCAGGCCCATTGATTCCCTGTGCGTCCAACCACCACTGTGGCTAACGCCGCAAACCCGTCCAGGAGCTGCCCTGCCCTCCCAGCCCCTGAGCCGGTGCACTTACGTGGGGGCCGCTTTCCCACTGCGGGCCTTGCCCTGCCGAGGGGCTGCTGAGGATGGGTGACTTGGAGGGGCTGCAGAGCTCGGGGAAGGGGTTGGGGATGGACGGGAGCGACGAGGCTCGCGGCTCTTCCTCCTTCAACTTCCTGCCAGAAAGGAGAGGTTTGGGGTGAGGGCGCAGGGGCCTGGCATGTGAACCACACTGAGATCACAGGAGCCATACAACGTTCCGATGCAAACAACAGCACAAAGCGTGGAGGATCGGGCCCAAAGTATCCAGAGCCTGAAGGTAGTCGGGCGCCCGGACCCTTGCAGCCCCTCCCCAGAGACTGACGGCTGTGCCAACAAAAACTACCTCCACCCCAGTCAGCAGCAGCCGCAGGCCTGGTGATTTCACTCTGCTCTTAAAGGGACGCGCCGTGCACTCCCTCAGCCGGAGAGTGGGCCCAGCGCTGAGATCCAGAGGTGGGCGGGCGAGTTAATAATTAACTCTAAACCCCTTGGCTCTCCCTAGTGCTGTTCATCCAGGCTCAAAGGCGAAGAAGGAGCCTCCCTCCTTGCAGGCTGCACCCCTGTCTCCTCCTGCTGGATCCCTCCACCAGCTGATGCTCCCCTCCCTCCCCATGGGGGAGGCTTGTGGCACAAGCCTCCATTTTGCAGAGGAGGAAACTGAAGTATGAAGCGGGGAAGAGACTCACCCAAGGTCACACAGCCAGTCAGTGGCAGAGTTGGGACTAGAACCCAGGAGTCCTGACTCTCAGCCACCCCTCTAACCACTAGACCCCATGGTCCTCCTAGTGCTGGGCACAGAACCCAGGAGTCCTGATTCTCAGCCACCACCACCTGACTCTAACCACTAGATACCATGCTCCTTCCAGTGCTGGGCATAGAACCCAGGAGTCCTGACTCCCAGTCTTGTATTTTAACATGATCGACCTTCCAGGACCATGTGGCTTGGAGGCTAATGGTGGTGAGGGCATCACAGCTCCACAAGGGGACAGAGACACTCACTCTCCCCCCAGCCCCCTGGGGCTGGCCAGACACACTGCTGGGAAAATCATGGGACCCCGTTGTGGAGGGCAGGACGGAGTTCCCCACAATGCCCTGCTCCTAACCTGTTGACTTGGATGACCAGCGGCTGTGAGCGCTTCACGTCGCTGCCGGCCAGCAGCCCGGCCTTGTCCCGCTCGCCGGTGGGGAAGGCATGGCCATTGGACAGGCTCCGGGTTCGGTCCTGCTCCAGGTGGCCCTGGTACAGGTTGTCCAAGGTGGTGGGCAGGTCGTTCCGCAGCGCTGCCAGGTCCATGGCATTATCTGCAGAGAGAAGGGAGGAGACTGGGATGGTTACTCGTGCCTCTGTGGCTTTCTTCAAACCACCGCACCTTCCCCACCCGCCATGCCGAGCGCCAGGCTCAGCCACAGTCTGTGTCCTGCTGGGCCAGAGGCACTGAGGCCTTTTGGGGAGGGGGCACCCCTGCTCAGCACAGAAGAAGGCTGGATGCACCTTCACCCACACCCCGCGCTGCCGCTGAATCTCCTGCCACGGGGAGCTGCACTGAGGCGCACCCCCTTCCTCCAGCCTGGGGCAGAGAGCGCTGCCCTGCTTCAGGAACGGGCCAAGCTGGGGAATGAGGCCTAAGCGCCCATAGGAAGGTTGGGCACCTAGAAACCCCGGGGAAAGGCAGCTGGCAGGGAGCACCCACGCACCAGCCAAACGGGGGGGGGGGGGATTCCCTCTCTCTGACCTCCCACCCCCAGGTGACCATCTGTGACCGGGGCGCGGCACAGGGCAGCGCAGCGATCACCCCACCCCCACGGTGCCTGCACCCCAAAGAGCCAAGCTGCCGCTTCATCAGCTCGGAAAGCTGTAGCTTACGTTACACCAGTGTGGCTAAGACCAGATTCTGGCCCTAACAAAGAGAAAGCCCCATCCGAGGCAAAGCATGAAGTACCCAAACCTGCCAGAACCCTTCCTGCCCCTGGAGGGCCAGCCGCGTGCCCCTGGAGTGTGCCCTGACCTGGGGCTGGGTTCCTGTTAGCTCATCCCTGCCGCGTGAAGCGGGGCAACCCCTCCCCTGCTATAGCAACAACCTCGGGCCACATCCCTTATTGCAACTGGGTCAGATGACTCGGGTAAAGCTGACGCTGGCCCGAACCAAGATAGGGGGTTTGGGTCTGTTCCCTAGCAGGCAAGGGCTGGAGAGGCCCAGTGGTAAGAGGCCCTGCTGAGCCACACAGGCAAGCTGGCTTGTGCAGGAACCTTGCCCCGCCTGTGGTGCTGTCCCGTCAGGCTCATTGGGTGCCCCCGGCGCCTTGGCCAGGAATTTTAAGCAATCAGGCAGGTCTTCTGGGCACAGTTATCCCTATTGCACAAGTCAGTCGGCTAATTGCACATGGACTCCATGCACTCTCACTAAGTGTGCACCAGTCTCATGCACGTGTCACTCAGCTCATTGCACATGGAGTCGCTGCCATCTCAGCCCATCAGCACTAAATTTGGTTTAGCCCTAAAGAAACATTTGCTGAGGCCGGGTATCATGCTCTCTGGCGCCTCCAGAAACGGACCAGTGTCCCCTTCCATCTCCCCTGCTCCGTGCCTGCGCTCTCCGGCAGCCTGGCCAGCTCAGCTGTACCGGGCTTTTACAGGTGCCAATATCCCAGGCTGGCAGCCTATGCTGGGTGTCAATCACTGACTCACGCTGCGGGTTGCCCCATGCTCAGCTCTCCGGCAAGAGCAGCTACACTGCTGGCACGAGCCAGAGCCCATCTGGCTACACCCCAGGGGCAGCCCAACGTGCCAGGCACCAGAAGGAAGAACTGCAAAGCCAGAATGAGAGGCAGGGGGCGCTGGCATCTGGCCCCTTTGGCCACGATCCGGCAGCTGGCCTCCACAGGGCACTGTCTCCCAAGTCTGCGGTGGCCCATTGTTTTCCCTTGATCCACAACAAAGGGATGAGTCAGCGTGTGGGCAGGTGACTCAACACAGCCCCACCCTTCTCACTGCAGACCTCCTCCACGTGCTTGCGTGCAGGCGGCCTGGCTAGAGGCTGGTGGGATCTAGAGCCGGGTCGGAGGCAGCATTCGTGTTTCCTCTGTACTGGGTCCCTTTCCACCTTGCCCAGAGGTTTGTGTTGGCCGTGGAGGTCAGGGCAGGCATTGCCCACACATTCTGCTGTGGAATAGCTGCTACTGGGGCGGGCATGGCCCAGTCTACCCGTCCCGGACCGGGTGCCTCTGTCCAGGCAGATCTACAGACACAGAGGCAATCAGTTAGCTGCTCCATCTAGCTGATCGCTGAAGGGGCCATTGGTCTAACGGGCTAGCAGCCTGGACTGGGATGTCCAGATGATCCCCACTGGCCGCTCCTGGGCTGCCGGGCCCTTCCAGCTGGCCCGAAGACTCTCAGTTAGGAATTCCTAAGGTGCCCATCACCGTGGTGGCTGGGCTCCAAAGAGCCACGGGTAGGTTAGAAAAGCAGCTTTCTGGATTTGTCTGTGTTGCCGTGATGTTGCGTCTGCCCCCCTCCATCTGGGTCCGGGGGCTGTCGTGGGACACGGGGTTGAGATGGGGAAGCTGTGGTGGAGTCAGACAAGCTGGAGCAGCCAGATTCGCCACTAGGCCTGGTGACCACTGAGACAGGCCGGCCGGAGCGTGAAACAAACACTGGGTGGGTTGGATAATGAGGCCAGTCCTGTAGGCTCTGGGGCCAGCTTCTGATCCCTGTTACTCCCCTGACTTCACAGGATTCATGCCAACCCAGCTGAGAGCAGGACGCAACCCGTTCAAAGCTCCCACGACACAGCTGTTCCTATCAGCTCAGCCATCTCCTCTTCCTTCCCTCACACCCCGGGAGGGATAGCTCAGTGGTTTAAGCATTGGCCTGCTAAACCCAGGGTTGTGAGTTCAATCCTTGAGGGGGCCATTTAGGGATCTGGGCCAAAAATTGGGGATTGGCCCTGCTTTGAACAGGGGGTTGGACTAGATGACCTCCTGAGGTCCCTTCCAGCCCTGATATTCTATGATTCTATGACCCCTATTTGCAGGCTGCGACCCCAGCGACAGAGGACTCCCTCCCACGCCCTGGTGTCTCAGCACTGCTGACCACCCTGGGGATGCTTGAAATAATTTGCAGGGCCCCGTGCTGGAGGGATCGATCTGGAGGAAACAGGATTGCTGGCGTCTTCTGTTGCTAATTACATACGTGACCTCTCCTGGCTCCCAGGGAAGGTGAAGCCGAAGCGTGGTGCTGGGGAATAAAGACAAGGACAATAAAGACAAGGGAGGTGTGCCCCGCTCAGAGAGATGGTGGGAGAGAGACTTGGGAGTCTGGTGGGTTTTCAACTACCAATGGCTTTTCATCACCACACCCCGTGTCGCAGGGCAGGGCTTTATCCCCAGTGTACAGTGATCAGACAGCCTTCTGGCTAGCCAGGCTTAAACTTTAAAGTAGTCAGGGCCAAATCTGAAACAGTTCTTTCATAAGGTACAGGTGGGGTACTGAGAAACAGAGTGGCCAAGCAACCTGTCCCAGGAGTCTGTAACAGAGCTGAGAATTGACCCCACTGCTCAACTAGCGTCCTGCCTGCCAGACCAGACTTCCCCTCTAGCTCTGCATGGGGACTGGATGGCTCCAGGGGGCTGTCTGTGGACCACAGAGCCTGTCACCCGTTTGGATCCCCCGCTCCGGTGAGTGGTAGCCGGATGCTGTCACGCAGCAACCCAGGCCTGCTATGAGTCTGGGGGCCTGCACGACCACAGTCAGCCCCTTTGTCTCTCCAGGGCAGGCTGAGGCCTGTGGCTGGCAGGGCGGGTGTCTCGTGGCGAGAGGGAAGCTCGGCCTGCTGATGCCAGGGCTGTGCCAGCCCAGTGGAGATTAGTAGGGGACTCCAAAGGCAGGGGGGTGGACACACATAAGCCGGCCCCTGGTCCCCGATTTAACCCTTCTAGCTCTGCTTTGGGGGGATGCTGTCTACAAGCTAGCTGTCCTAGCACCCCGTTGCCGGGGGCAAGGAAGGGAAGGCCCAACAAGCCCAATTCATTCTGGCTGCCGCGGCCGCAGTTTGGGGGAGATACAGCGCCCCCCCTTCCCCCCAGTGTCACGAAACAAACAGGTTTTATGGGCCTGGGAGAACATCGTTAAAATCACTGGAGTATTAAACTGGAGGCGTCTGCAGCTCCATGGGCATGTCGGGGGAGGGACCCTTCCCCTGCCACGCTGGCACCCCCTGCAATGTTAGGCTCGCCGCCAGCCAGTCGGAGCCCCTCCCCACACCAACATCTCCAGCCACAGCAATGTTGCCCATCCAGCCGGGGGTCTGGGCCGGAAGGAGGAGGGAACATCAAATCTGGCCAGGGGACAGGGGCACCTGGATCCTCAGCTTGGCAACTTCTTGCTGTTTCCTTCCCTCCCCCGCTCTGCTCTGACTCAAGCCACCCTGGCCCGAGGGGAAAGGGGCAGGGTTCCTTTAAGGCGGGCCCTGAGCTGTGATTCACCCTCACGGCTTCCTGCCTTTTCTATCCCGGCTTGAAAACAACCACCCACCCCAGACAAACTGCAAAACAAAGCAGTGATCGCCAGGCGGATTGTGCAACGGGCACTACCAGGCACCACCGAGACACTGGGCGTGGGACCACAACCCACCCAACCATGCCGGGCATTTTCTCCCACTGCAGCCCCCTGGCATGGGGTGGGGGGCTGCTGCATGGGGGAGAGGTCGGGGGGTAATGGGCAGTGGGTGGCAGATCCCAGGCCTTTGACTCGTCTTGAACCAGAACAGCATTACAGTGGGTTTGTGCTTGGATGGGAGACTGTGCTGACCCTGCGGGATAAAGCGTGCCGGCTATCTGGAAAATGGCACTCTTTGCACACAGGCACGGGGTGACTCTCCGGTAAGCGAGGAAGGCATGGCCTTCGGCACTGAAAGTCCAGGGGCCTTCAATCCTAAATCATTCAGGCGTTTGTGAACATTTTCCCCACTGTCCCCGTCACATGGATGTGATGCAAATCTGAGGCCCTTGTGGTGATTAAATCCTCTTGTACCTTGTACTGGAATCCAGGTGTTTACCTCGGTATCCTGGCAAAATTCCAATCTAGGGTAACTGCATTCTGCTGACCTACATTCCACCCCAGAGATTCAACTGGGTGCAAAATTCTCCTTCACGTCCTGACTGCACCTCTTATATAGTGTCGCTGTGAACTGTTACAAACAGCTGTGACCTTCTACTCCAGAGGTGGCTGCATTTGGGAAAAAGAGGACATGATTCCCAATCACAATCAATCTGCTAAACTTGGGATCCTTTAGTAGGCAACAAATTCTATGGTTTTAAATTAATTTATCATAAAATCCCCAAGGAAGAGCAATGGGTTTTGCCTCCAATATTTAAGTGGCGCTTAGACCCCTCTGCACAGGAGTGAATCCCCCCTGGAACCACCAGCAAGGTACCAGCCTGAGTGTGCTTGGAGATCTTCGCATAGCACATGAGCGGTAAAGGAAGTGCAGCCAGGACACTGCTTCCCACAGCCTAATGGAGCTGATCATCACTTCCTCCTACCCCGCAGCCCATACACCTTCCTGCTTCTGGCTAAACCAGTTCTACACCTGGACCTCCCCAGCATGATGAACTGCTGGCCTCTCCCTGCTACAGCTCACCCCCTTGGTATCTGGGACATCCAGCTGGCCGGGATGTTCAGACACCAGGTCGTAACGAGGGCGCTGTGTGGTCCTGAGCCTTTGTCAAGGAAAGGAGAGCTCTGCTACACAAGGCCATATTGCTTTGCGGGGCCTAGGACTAAGGGGTGAATGAGAGAAATCAAAGGGAGTATCAGTCCAGAATAGACCAGTGGTCCATCTGGCCCAGCATCATCCCCCTAATCTGGAGGGCTGGATTAGCCCACTGGTGCCATTCAGTCTGCTATCCCCCCATTCCCTGCTGCACAGGATCAGAGCCCTGCGTCACACCTGGTCTGCCACAGCCAGGCCCAGCTGGTCCAGTAACTTGCCTCAGATGATGACTAAAGCTGGATGAGTCAGAGGAAGGTGCTGTTTTCCTTCCACCCTCATGCAGCACACCGAGCTCTGCAATACTGTCCCAGGAGGGCAGGTTCCTTCCTGACCCCTGTAGGTAGCCGTCGCTTTGTGCCCTGCAGCATGAGGATCAATACCTCTCGTGATTGTATCCTAGTAGGTGCCAGGCTTATTCAGATAGCGCCTCATGGCGCATGGATACAGCCACCGGCTCAGACTCAGGAGGGAGACGCCCAAGCCCAGCCATTAGCTCTGGCTGGAACAAATCCTGTAGCTGCCACAGCAATAAACCTGCGGAGGGATGTAATCCAATTGGCTTGATTCCTTGGCTCCGGTTTAAGAACCCTTTTCTACAGTCGAGTGCGTTTCTGGGAAGTCCCAAGGTCGCAAAAAGCAACTTTAGTTTGATGAGGAACAGCAGGCACTTGTAAACAGCGATGCCAGCTCTCCTCTGCAGGGGCTGCAGCTTCCCTGTGCTGGCTCGGCCAGCCCTGAATCATGCCCCTGCTTCAAGGCTTCTACGGGGCTTTGCTGGGGTAGAGGACCAGCAGAGTGCAGATAATCTCTGGCCATTCCCCACCCCACCTCACGGCTCCCGCGCCCAGCGGCCCCCCCTAGCTAGGGCAATGAGGGGTTGGGTCTTTGCCTGTTTATGCTTGTTCTGAATGTGGCCCAGTGGGTCTGTCCCTGCACTAGATCCTCAAGTCCCTGGAGAAGGGGCTGCTCATTTTGTGCAGCGCCCTGCACGCTGCCAGCACCCAGCAAAGCATGAAACATTGCAAGGCTGAGGTTCATGGCTGGCTCCTGAAATCTACAATCTGCCCTGACTGTGGCACTGGGGGGATCTGGGAAAAGGAAGGAATCCTGGAGCCAGGCTAGAGTCACACGGGGGCATGTTCAGAAGATTAGGGAGAAGCGTGGAGACGCATCTGTGTGTGGAACTCAGCCCAGCACGGCTGCTGCTTCATAAACCTCCCCGCGAGCACATACCGTACTGCAGAGCGAGCGAAAAGTATGAGCTGGATTAGAGCAGAACCCATGAGGGGCCGAGAAGCAGACAGAGCCCTGGGGTTAAAGTCCTCTGATGAGCCAGAGGCTGCAAACACAGCAGAATTTCTACAGAGGGGAAAACATTCTCCCCATAGACACATCTACCGATCTGGATCCAGCATACATATACGCTTGGAGCAGGAGACTGGTGGTCAGGCCTCCTGGGCTCTAGACAGGCCTCTGCCTCTGGCACACTGGGTGACCTTGGGTGAGTCCCCTCCCTTCTCTGAAACTCATTTTCCCCAGCTGTAAAATGCAGGTGAAGATACTCACCCTGGCTTGTTAAGCAAGGGTAATTTTCAGGGATGAAACGGCTATAGAAGTGCAAAGCAAGGTAGGTACATTTCTCTGATACCATATCACACATAGCATGGTGCATGAAACGCCGCACAGCATTGTATTTCTTACACGCCCAAAATACCTGATTCATTACCTGTATTACACTTTACAGATATAATTTTCAAAATGGCTCAAGTGATTTAGAAGCACAAGCCTTATTGACCTGCAATGGGCCTTGTGCTCCTAAGTCACTTAAGAGGCTTTTGAAAACCCCACCCCAGATATCTATCAGCACCGGGCTGCTGCAATCACAAGCGCTTTCAAGATGTTTATAATAAAAGTGTCATGTGAGTGTGAACCAATCATGTACATTGTTTCCGGTTTATTCGTAGCTTACACAGAGTTCAAAGGGATTTGCACCAGAATACAGGAAATGTTAGCGTCTAAAGTTTGAACGTTGACTCGACGGCTAATCCAGTAGCTACCAGCAACAATACAACCCACAAGAGCATAGTGTCATATGAGACTGGAGTCACGCTGAGGGCTAAAACAATGACCCCAAAGCTGAGGAATGACGGTATGTTTACACTGCACTGTGAAGCCAGGTGTGTGGACTCGGTAATTCCAAGCATGTGCTTGAGCGTTCATACTGCATTTTAAACCTGGGTTTACGATTGCCGGACCTGGCACTCACAGCCGTGCTGACGCGTCCACGCTGCACAATGACGGGGCCGGGACCCAAGTCACAGGGGGACTTGGGCTCTGATGACTCACCCCCCAGCAGGGTCTGAGGACCTGGGTGCTGAGTGCTCGCTGACCTGTCAGACTAATTTATGTGTGCACGGAAAGGGGGGCTTGGGCTCAGATCAGAGACAGAACCCAGGCTTAGCGTGCACTAGAGACATAGCAAAGGCTGTAGGGAGGAAGGGTAATGTGGGCATTAAAGAGCTGGAGAATTGGGTTCAGTGCCCTGTCTCTGCCACAGGCTTCCTGTGTGACCACGGGCAAGCCTCTTAGGACCAGATTCCTAAGGTATTTAGGTACCTAAAGATGTAGAGAGGCTCCCCAGCAGGTGCCTAAATACCTTTAACCACAAGGCCTTTAGTCTCTTTGCATCTCAGTTTCCTGTGTGCAAACGGGGGCAATAGACCTGCCCTACCTCACACGGGGCGCGAGGAGGAATGCAGTATTGATTGTACCAACGCTCCAGTGTCTCCGTGACAGGCACCTTGCAGCTAGGTAGAAAAATAGCTTATGTCCAAAGGCGTGTCTGCTACACAGTTTGATACAGGAGTGTAGAAAAGGGTTAATGCCTTTAAGAACCTGGTGGCTGGTTGCAAGGAGCCCCAGGATCCTCCCTAGTTAACATATTTTCTAAAATATGACCCATCTTCCTAATCTAAACGTGGCCCAAATGGAAACACCAAGAATGTACCCGCCCTGTACGTACAGCCCAGGAGCAAGTTACTACTTATAATGAGCACCAAGCTCCCAGAAGCCTCAAGATCAACAGCCTGTCATCACTGGTCTCCGGCAATTTACAGCCTTGCCGTCTCCTAGTAACTCTGGCCCTTCATTCCTCTGCCAGTTTCTTCTTTTGACATAAGCACTGGCACAAGGACTTTTGGTAACACTTTGCTGCCTCAGCCGATGCTCTTTGTCACCTCTCAGGTCCTGATCCTGCTTTTATCCTTTACACAATGCCGGATCTGGCCCCTTTTAAGTGTTAGAGCAACCACTGCACAATGTATTGCATGGACACAGGGAAATACAAGTTCTCTCACACTGGTATAAATAGGAATAACTCCCTTGACCAACAGAGGCCAGCATCAAACTGCAATGAGAGAGGAGGATCAGGTCCCACAGATCATAGAGGTCCAACCCTGCACAATAATGCTCCTCCCTGATCCAATAGGGGATGTTTTCTTCCTGGCCCCCAGTTGCGTGAAGGGTTTGTAACCAGAAGCATGACAGTGTCATGGTGGCCCAGGACTTCTTGCCATGAAATAAATTCCTGTGGTCTGAGTTTGTGCTGAGGCACCATGCCAAACGAAACCACCGAAGGGCTGAAATTAACCAACTGGTCTGGGTAGGTTCTTTAGTTACCGGTTCAAAGAGGGGAGGCTGGGGGTCCATGGTTCCAGAGCTCTGAAGACACCATAAGCCCTGCTTACACTGTGTCTACACTCCGGAGACTATACTGGCTCAGCTCTGTCGGTGTTGCTATGCCAGCATAACCCCATAGTGTAGACGCCACCTACACCGGCAGAAGGGGCCTTCCACCTCCCAGAACGCTTCTAGCTACATCAACGGAAACATTCTTCTGTCCACATAGCTGTGTCTACACTGGGGATTAAGGTGGCACAGCTTTGTCGGTCAGGGAGTTGCTAGGCGCTGACCCAAGTTTTAAGTGTAGACGATTTAATTCCCTTTTAATCTGGATGTGGATTCTTAGGGTCTACCTGCCGAGTCACAGGCCCGATTCCGTCCACCCCTCACCCGGGGGACCTGCCCCAAAGGGTTACTTTACATGACAATCACAGAGGCACTGGGGGTGGGGGCAGGGGTGTCACTCTCCAACCTGGCAAAAGCAGGGTTGAAAAGAACTGCACCACGTCTCTGAATGCGTTCCGGTGAAAGAAGGAGAGACACCACCAGAAGAAGCACTATGCAAAGAGTGCAGATAGATAGCCAGATAAGGTGGGTGAGGTAATATCTCTTGTCTCTCTAACATCCTGGGATCAACATGGCTACAACAACACTGCAAACCGATAGACAGATGGATACTCGGAGACATCAATGCTTCCAGCATCTAAGCTGCACCTCAGAAAACCAGGTACCCGAATACTCCATCTAAGAGTTTGTTTCTTTGATCTCCAAGCACCTCTACAAAGGGCAGCTGAGAGACCCAGGCATGAAGTGTAGCAGGAAATTGGGCCACTTGCCGCCCACTCCTAAATTTGCAAACTATTATGCTTTCTGCCTGGGAGCCTAGTCCTGGAAAACAACTTCCTGGCTAAAGGCAAAGCCACTGGCTAGGATGCAAAACACCCCCCGGCCCCCAAGACACACACAGATGCATAAATAAAAAGAGATCCATACAGACACACATCCACACACAGACCACCAGCACATAGACACATGCGCACAGGCAGACGGACCACACACATGCACGTGCAAACACAGACACACACCTCTCTAAAAAAAACCCCTGATGAAATCAGTACACGACCAACAACAGCACGTCCTGGAGAAAGCAGCCCCATTTAAAGTTTAATTTGTTCAACAGGCCAAAGCGAGAGGTTCATTGATCTCAGGGTTTAATCATTCATTTCTTATTTACAGTCCCCAGGGAGGGGGGCATATTTGTCTCTCCACAGCCCTTCTCAGGTCACTGCCTGCCCAGTAGGGGAGGAAGCTTGCAGTCCATTGTCTGTCTCTGGTCAAGGTCCCAGGCTCATGCTCTCTCAGGAACAACTTCCCAAGATGTTTGTGCTTGAAAGTTCACGTGTGTCGCTGGAGGGGGAGCAATTTCAAGGCCTGGCGTTGCAAAGTGGCTTTCCAAACAACTAGATTCAGAGCTTGGTTTCGCCGGTGGAAATCTAGAGTGGACCCACTTACTGTGGATTTAACGCAAGTCAAACTGAGGTTGGAGCCTGGT
Source organism: Lepidochelys olivacea (assembly GCF_965140295.1). NCBI lineage: Eukaryota > Metazoa > Chordata > Testudines > Cheloniidae > Lepidochelys > Lepidochelys olivacea. The sequence goes on along the minus strand of NC_140437.1, from coordinate 15,991,640 downwards.
TTTCTAAGTCCAGGAATCCGCTCACTTTCCGCTGAATGCAGCCATCTCTTGGGAGAAACACAGCAGCTGTTTTAACAGTTGCTGCAATGCAACACAAGAGTTGAAGTAACGATTGCTGCGTCCAGTTGAAACATGAAGGAGAATTTAAGGCGGCAGAGCTGGAATTTGGCTAGAATACAGGCCTGTAATGCAAAGCATGAGCAAAATGATATGGCCACAAGTGACTGGGACCTTAGTTTTACATCTCCCCTGAAACACAGCTAGCTTGTTATGATTTGCACTTATCATCACAAATCTTCAGATTCACGAATTCTGTGAATCCTGAGCTGTCAGCAAACAAGAGGAGAGACAGGAGCCACAAAAATGGATCAAGACACCTGGTCCAAATAGGTTTCAGAGTAACAGCCGTGTTAGTCTGTATCAGCAAAAAGAACGAGGAGTCCTTGAGGCACCTTAGAGACTAACAAATTTATTTGAGCATAAGCTTTTGTGGTCTAAAACCCACTTCATCGGATGCATGCAGTGGAAAATACAGGAGGAAGATATATATACACACAAATAACATGAAACAATGGGTGTTACCATACATACTGTAACAAGAGAGTGATCACTTAAGGTGAGCTATTATCAGCAGGAGAAAAAATCCTTTTGTAGTGATGGTCCAAATAGTTTGAGAAGATGGCCCCCGAGTCGGCATCCTCCCCAGACCTTGCTGCAATGGGCAGGTGGAGACTATAGAGCGGCACCCCGGCGTGGAAACAACTTATCCTTGGCAAAAGACTGACGGATCAGAGCTCTGCAAATGGAGAATCTGACTGGAGGGCTCAGAGTGCGGAAATGCACTGGTATATGGGAATCAAATGAAGCCAGAACAAAGCACGAACGCACTTCCCTTAACCTCACAGAGAAACGCTGTCTGAGGCTCCAAGCAACCTGGACGCCATGCCTGAAACTCAGCCCATCCTCTCAACCACCTCCTGCAAGACGCTGCCTCTGGGACCTCACGCATCTGTGTGAGGTCCTGCCCCATGGGAACCTGAACAAAATGGCAATGAACAGCTGTACTGCCAGGGCAAACAGGGACGCCGAGATTGAGATGGCCGAGAGCACAGAACTGGATGGGTGGGAAGCCCCCAACCAATCACTGGCAACATCCTGGGTTCTAGAGTATGGTGCCGTACACGGGGGGGTTCTTGACTTTCTAAATTTCCAATCAAAACAAAGAATATCTCAGGATAGTGCTCTGGAACCTCAAACATTTTGAACTTGGTGGGTTTTCAAACTGAGAACCGTTTCGAACTTCCTGGGTTCTACAGTGTAGACCACCTTAAACCTCGGTGGGTTCTGGATTTTAGAGCCCTTAAGAACTTTCTCTTGGACGGTAAATGCTTTGGGGCGGGGACAACAGGCCGAATTCTCAGCTCGTCTGAATCAGCAGAGTGCGATGGATGCAGACGGGCTGAGGCTCTGGCCTCATGACTTGGGGCGCGTTGTGCACTGCTCGCATTTATCAAAACACAGATAATATCAATAACTTCACGGGCTCAAGGAGCTCGGTCCTTTTAGAACCTCCCAGGCTCTTGGATTTTGAACCTTTTAAAATCCAACCGTGCCCATGAAAGCTGTTTAAAGTTTAAAGACGACTAGAGCAGCTGCCCAGCCTGCCCGTACGGGCCTTAGCGATGGTTGACAAAGCACCAGCAACTATCAGCCAGAGCGCAGCACTTCTTGGCTCACGGACGAGCTGCTTCTTTCATCCCTGCCCTGAATGCCCCAGCGCCCTGCAGCCTGCTGGTTAGCTCAGGACAGCCATGCCTGGCTGAGCTGATGGGCTGCGGGTGGGGAAGACGGGTGCCCTGGAGCTTAATTCATTGGATGTTCTGTCCCTGCCATCCGCTGAGAGACCATCCAGCACTGACTGACGGCCCCCCAGCAAACACAAACCAAGGGCTTTAATCAGTAACTTGTGCTCTCACCCACCCCCACCTCCCAGCTCAGCCATTAAAGCTTCTCAAAGGAAGGCCGTCTGCCTGAATTTCATGTGCAAGCAACTTCCAAGTGGTGCCAGGCCACAGCCCAGCAGGGGTCGGGGTGATTTCGACCATAGGACCGAAGGGCACTGCCTGGGAGGAACCGAGAAGTCTCCCAACCTCATCAGGAGCAGAACTCTTGCCTGGCAGCCGCGTGGATAGCCAGACTCTGGTTCACAGACCTTGGGGGGTGTTCCCCGATTGGTCAGGCAGCACTCAAAGGGTTAATGGCACAGAAAGGGACGATTGGCTTTGGGGACAAAGCCCTGCCGGGCTGCAGGAAGGATGTGGGTCCTTTGTTGGCATCCTTGGACATGGGCTCAGCAGCAGAGGAAATGACCCGAGGGAAGAGGCCAAAGCACATCTTCCCCAGCAGGGCTCAGTCAGGGACCTGTTATGCAGACAATTTCATTGATCGGTTCTACAGCCCTCCCTGGGGCCCAGGCAGGCTGGCTTGGCCGGCCCCCTTTGGCTACACTGGAGTGGGCTTCCCTTTGCGCCATGTCTTGCTCGTCCGCTGCCCTGGCTCTGAGCAGGATGACGAGACACCCAGCTTGGCGCAAGCGGATGGGGCAGGAGTAAAGAAGGGCTCCGCTCTTGTCTCCCAGCTTCCGTGCCCTTCCTCTTTGCGAGCTCAAAATCCAGCCCTCAGAAATGTCCTCCAGTCATCGCCGTTCTCATCGGTAACCTGGCCCAGGGGGATATTCCTGGGGAGAAGCCGCTCCCGCTAGAGGCCTTATTGTATTTCCTAGTCGGGCCGTTTGGTCCTTACCCCCTGTCCATCACCATGGCATCAGGTCAGCACTCGCTAGCATCAGATTGCTCACTACCAATAATGCCTGTTTGCCCTAAGTGCCCCGGCCACAGCCTGAGCATCGCCTGCCCCTACAGGTACTTTCCAGCATCCTGGGGCCAGCCCCACATCATGGAAGTGCCAGATTCACGCGTAAGCCAGGCAGCTGGAGACGATCGACGGAGCACAAAGGCGGAGGCCAGCAAGGGCCCTCAGCTGCTGAGATAATAAACCCCGCACACAGTCAGGTGCTGGACTCCGGGCTTTCGGGGCTCCAGGTTCGCTCCCGAGACTCACGATCAGCCCCCTGGCCCCGCAGGGAAGCATTTGTTCCCTAGGTGACGACGTCGCTTGAGGCCCTGGCTTCGTTAGGGTCTGCCCTGCAGCTGCTGCAGCCAGAAACAGGTGCTCCCCGGGAACCCCTCCCTGTGACTACTCCCTTCCCGATGGCAGACGGGGATCCCGTTCCCGTCTATCGCCCATCCCTGCAGACACCCCAGGAGCAAGGCACCGCGCAGGCCCCAGCTCTCCTGCCCCGAGGGCCTCCCCTCTGCCCGGTTCCCGTCTCGCTTGGCTGGGCGGGGGGGCAGGAGCAGGTGAGGAAAGCGGGTCGGGGGAGAGAAACGAAGGGGAGAAAGGGAGGAAGAAGGCAAGGAAGGGGAGGGTGGAACAAAGAACCCACGGAGAGAGAGAAGAACTATGGCGGCAGAGAGAACGCATTAGTCTGAAACGAGGGATATTGCCCCCAAGCCTTGCCGGCTGGAGGAGCATCACGTCACACCCCTGCCCTCGCCCCTGCGTTACAAAGCGTGCCCCGCGTCCCAGACTAGTGTTTGTTGGGAGCAGCCAGCCGCCTACCTGGCCCCGGCGGTGGGGGAGACGCTCCGTCTCTGCTGGCCTGACGGAAAAACTGGGGATTCCTGTTCCGCTCTAGTCCTTTATCTACCTGCCCCGCTGGCGGCTGGCAGCACCCGCCCCCTGCTTGACATCATGCCGGGGAGAGGGAAAACAGCTTCACTGGCCTGGCAGGATCAACAAAAAGCCCCGTGGCAGGTGCAGGGCCCCGCTGCGGCTGCCTGCTTTGCTATTAACTTTGTAACTCAGTAGCTTTGTTGATCACTCCCCACCCCGCACACCCTCCCACGCCCGGCCCCTTTTCCTTAGCTGACCTTCTAGGATTCGGCAAAGCCGGGAACTGGGAGATGCCAACTATCCCCACGCACCCCGTGGTCCCACTGTTTGCATCAGGCTTTGTCCCAACCTCGGAGGACCCAGGGTAGGGTGACCAGATGTCCCGATTTTATAGGGACAGTCCCGATATTTGGGGCTGTGACTTATATAGGCGCCTGTTACCCCCCACCCCCTGTCCCGATTTTTCACACTTCCTGTCTGGTCACCTTAGACCAGGGGGATGCTGGACCAGGAGGGAGACAGGGTCGTGGGTTCACTCAGCCCGTTAGGCCTTGAAAGAGCCTGTGATCACCACGGCCCTGGAGAGGGAGGCTGGGCTAGTGGCTAAGGCACAAGGCTAGCAGCCAGGAGAGCAGGGTTCGCTCGGTGTGACCTTGGCCCAGTCTCCTCATCGCAGTTCCCTGCCCTCTCCCCCGTCACAGGCTTAATTCTTCAGGAGTTTCTTAGCAGGCTGTGTGTGCCCCCATGGGAACAGACCTCTCTGCGACAGGCCTTGCCCTCTGGGGGTGCCAACCTGCCTTGCGACCCTTTGCGGGCATTTCGGGGGCCGCAAGCTGCCCTGAGCAGCCGGGGTAGGGGGGGTTGGGTGGGAGGAAGGGCAGCAGTGCCCCCTGGAGACTGATTGCTCCAAGCCACTGCCATGTGTGCTCTCCCTCCCCCCCACCCGAAATCTCCCCTTTTGGCGCCATTCACCCTGGCCAGGAAACGGGCCCCATTCTGGATCCCACCCGGGGCAGGCTCTGCCCAGTCATTAAGGAAAATAAATCCTGGCTGTTCCCCGCCACCAAACACAGGCATTGGGGATCCTACATCCCGAAGGACAAGACGGGCCTGCAAACCACCTCTAGGGCGCGTGAGGCTTCTGCCTTGCACAGAATCGCCCCGGCTCCGAGCCCCGTCGCTCTCGCTGGCAGGAATGTTCCCTGGAACCTGCCAGCTGCCGACGGGCCCCTCCCTGGTCCAGACGAGACTCCCACACCTCCGCTCCCTGCCCTGAATCAATGGGCCCATTGTGCTGGGGCAGGGTGCCCATGCCCTATGGCAGCCTGTGTGGTTAGTGCCTCCCCCTCCCTGCCCGGCTGGGTGCGTCTCCCTCCCACCGCCCCGGCATTGTGAACCCCGCCTGACTGATCGGCGGGTGTAAGGGGAGCTGGGGGAGAGGCACAACCGACAGTGGGGATGCGTCAAGGTGGGGAAGGGCTTTGTCCCCCATCCTAGGCCTTTCCCTGGCACTATGGACCGACCTTCAGAGCAGCCCTGGATGGGGAAGCACCTGCCACACCACGCTTTCCTGCCAACCCCCTCCAGCTCTGCAGCTTCCCTGGGGGCGTCTGTGTCCTTGAGTCCCCCATTCCCCACAGTCAGGCGAATATATTTCCATGCCACTCCTCCCCAAGGCAGCGCTCCCAACCCCAAGGGCGGGTGCCACCCGCCAGGACTTTAGATGCCAGGCACCCACCCAGGCCCGGAGCGGCAGCTGCTTACAAGGGGCAGGTCCAGCTGTTGGGATTCCAAGGTGGTCGGCAAATCTGGAGTCCAGCGTCCTGGGTCCAGGGGCGCTTGGGGGGTGACAAGGAAGGACGCTGCCACTTGGAACATCGAAGAAGGCCATGCCTAGCGTGGACAGATGCTCTGCAATATTCCCTCGCGTGGGCTGGCTGATGCCCAGCAATGCCAACCCACAGCCCCCTGGCTATTCCAGCCCTGGACTGCCTCCCACAACAACTCTGCCTGCCCCTCAGTCTCGATTCACAGCCCTCCTGCCACTCCAGCTCTGGGATCCCCATGCAATGGAGGCTCTGCTGTGTCCAGTACCCCCGGTGCCCCATTCTCCTGGTCTGATCTCTGTCTCTTCCCCTGTCCGGGATTCTCCGTGCCCCTTTGAACTTGTGGGCGGGTGCCAGGCTGGGCCAGCAGCCGGTGTTACTCAGCACTCTCATTATGGATTTCATAACTCGCAGAGGGCCCTGTCACTGCCTGGCCCCTGGCCAAGAGCAACATAGGTCCGACCTGCACCATTCAGGGCTCGCCGGGGAGACAGGCGGAACTGCAGCAGCTGTGCCATGCCCGGGCCCAGCTGCTTGGACCTAGCACGCTCCAGGGTGTTTATTACCCTGCCTGGGTACGGAGAGAGGGCTGGGAGGTGCCTGCCAGCCCAGATGTTAGTCAGGCACAGCTGGAAGGCGAATCTGAACAGTCACAGAACAGAGCCGTCTCCATCTCGTTATCAGTGGGGGAAATCTCAGGGCAGGGGAAAGGGCTGCCCTGCATGTCGGGCCTCTGTACCGTCTCCCTCTCCATACACAGCCCCCTTCCAGGGTCCGGGCTGATCCCTTTGCTCCTGCTGCATGTGCTCAGCAAAGGGACTGGGAGTCCCCTGCGTGACCTGGCACCGCTGCGCTGGGCTTCGTCCTGCCGAGCTTATCTGCCCCTCCATGTGCTGGGGGCGTGTGCCTAGTATGCTCCTGGGCCCCGCGCAGAGGCGTGACGCAGCTTTGCACACGGCGGTTGTGCACAGCGACTGTGCACAACCGCCATGTTTGTGTGCAGGGTCAGGAATCAGGGCCGACGGCAGAGCCCCGCTCCGGTGACCTAACCAGGGTAGCTGGTCTGTAACAGGCTGCCTGACTGGTGGGGAGAGCCAGCGGACTGGTCTTAAGCCAGCAGCATACACAGGTCACTGCTTGCTTCACCTGCTGGAATAATTTATTCACAGGCATGATAGTGCCTGCAGCCCTGCTCCTGCCTTCGATCCAGCCTTGCCTTACTCCAATTAACCCAGTCCTAACCGCTGGCTCTGAGTGCTGACTTCTGCTCTAACCACTCGGCATGACTGCCCATGCCCTCAGTGGTGGGTGTGCATAGTCCGTGTCTGAGTTCAGGGCTGGATGCGTATTGCAGGTTTGTACATAAGACCATAAGAGCGGTCAGACCAATGGGCCATCTGGCCCAGTATCCTGTCTCTGACAGCAGCCAACGCCAGGTGCCCCAGAAGGAATGAACAGACCAGGGAATCATCAAGTGACCCATCGCCTGTCGCCCATTCCCTGCTTCTGGCAAACAGAAGCTAGGGACACCATTCCTGCCCATGCTGGCTAATAGCCATTGACCGACCGATCCTCCAGGAACTTACCTTGTTCTTTTGTGAACCCTGCTCTAGTCTTGTGCAGGATGGCTGTGCAGGGTGCAGGTCTGAGTGTGGGCGGCGTGCACTGGTGCATGGTGAGTGTGCATCGTGGACATACGTAATACTGGCTTGCAGGCAGGCGACCTGTTTGTGCCCTCACATGCTCACACCCAGGTGCCTTTGCGGCTGCAGGGGTGCCCCCTCCAGGTGGCTGGTGCTCTTAACAGAGAGACGTTGTGTGTGTGCCCAGCCAGCAGCAGCAGAGTTGTAAATCTTGACAAAGTGCTGGGACAGCATTTTCCACCAGACTCTTGTGCAATGTGCAGGGATTAATGTTCAAAATTCAAAACACAATCAGTGCCCCCCCCCACCCCCGCCCCCGCCGTCCTCTCTCAACCCCGGCCGTGGAAGAAACAACTGTGACAGATGGGGAGGCTTCAGAGCTAAAAAAGACCCACCCACCCATGGTTCTGCAGCGCTCATTCCCCACTTCTCCCTCTGCAGCTGGAGGAGAGGGCTTGGGTGGGGACGGCGGATGCTGTTAAAGCAGCCATCGGCCTTCATTGGGCTGGGGGAGGCAGCCCCATCCCCTGCGTGTCTGTTGCCCAACACCTGGCCCCAGCTCTGCGGGCTAAGTCCAAGTGCTGATCCTGGCTCTGCCCCCCTCAATCTTGCCTCAGGCAAGTCACTTTTCTGCTCTGTGCCTTGGTTTCCCTTGCCCTGGGGTCGGGACAGCAACATGGGGACAGGGAATCAGGCTTTGTCTGTTAATTCTGTGCAACGCCTGGACAATCCATGACAATGCAGAAGTCAGTGCCTCAGTTTCCCCTCCCACCCTGTGTCTGTTCAGACTGTCAGCAGTCTGGGACAGGTATTGTCTTGCCCTAGGTTTCTGTGCAGTGCCTGGCTATGCAGCTGGGTCCTCTGCATTCTGCTGCCACACGAATAATAAGCAATAATCCCATTAAACCCATTCTGAGGGGCATGGGGAGCTGGTGTCTAGACCCCTGGCAACAGGAGGGCTTGGAGCACTCTAAGCTGGCCAGATCCCTCGACAAAACGCTCCACAAATTACAGCACCCAGTGGATACAGAACTGGACTGTAGCAGCCGGATTTCCTGGCAGGAACCTAATGCAGAGTCCTGTCCTCCCCTGCAATGCTGGCTCCAAGCACTGCTCCATCCAGCCTGGTAGGGCTTCTCCCGCAGCACCATGAGGCCTGTTACCCTGCAGAGGCCTGAACCTGGAGAGGAAGGGGGAGTTGCCCATATTGCACTGGGCCAGTTGCTCACTGCTGCCCTTTCAAGTGTGGGGAGTAGGTCAGGATTCCTCGCTGGTCCCTGCGCAGATGGGTCCATGCTGATGCCCCTTTCTGAGTCCGGAACGCCCCTTCCAACAAAGCCCCTGTCCAGATCACCGAGGACAGCATACTAATGATCTCTGGGCGATCTGCCAGCGCACACAGCCCCAAGCAAGCAGTCTCTCGGCTCTCTGCGCCAACGCCCTGCTAGGGAGAAGCGTAGCCTGGAAAGCAGTGCTTAGGCGAGACCAGTGTCCTCTAACGACAGGAGCTGGCCGTACTTTTCCCCTTCGGCAGGAGAGCGGAGCCTCTAGTCTAGAGGGTAATAGTTGACTCTTCTGTGGCAGGATCTCTAAGAACTTTACAAGCTTACTCAGCCTTCTGCTGGGAAAGAGGGGAGGGTTGTTCTGCTCATTATTTTACGGATAGGGAAACTGAGGCACGGATATGTTTGCACAGCACCTAGCACCTGGCCCATGACTGGGGCTTCTAGCTGGCACCTCAATTCAAATAATTAATAATAAGGGACCTAGCACAGAGAACTGGCAATAGAACCCGGGTGTCCTACTTCCCAGGCCAGGTGACTTGGCCACAGAGAAGCTGTCATTAAGTCAGAAATCCTAGAAGTCCTGGACTCGCAGTCCCCTGCTCCAGTGCGCTAGGAACTGCTCTCTTTCCAGAGCTAGCTAGGAATAGAGCCCGGAGCCTTGAGGCTCTGTGCTGGCCCTTAACCAGAAACCACCATCCCTTCTTCCGAGAAACAGTCAGCCCTACATCCGGCCAGTTTGGGACTCTCCCAGCTCTGGCCACTCTGCCCAGCCCAGTGACCATACCCAGGGCACCAGCCCTACCTCAACGTCTGCCCCCGTCCGCTGAGACACAAGCCACAGAGATCAGCTAAAACCAGCCCGTGTGGGTGCGTTCCACCCCCTCCTACTCCACCCTCATCGTCAGTCGAGGCTGAGGCTGCTCCATCAGCCTGAGAAATGGCTTGCTGAGACGCTGCAGGGCGGGAACGCCTGGGAAGGAATTGGTCAATCAGCCTGACCAGCCAGTGCCTCCTGCCAGGCACTGAGTCAGCATCCCAGGCTTGGCCCTTGGACGTGCTGATGCTGGTTATAGCCCTAGGCTGGGACTCTGGAGACCTGGGTTCAATTCCTAGCTCTGCCCCAGATGCCTTGTGTGACCTCAGGGTAGTCATGTCCCCTCTCAGTGCCTCAGTTTCCCCCCACTAAAGGGAGATAATGATTTTCTTGCTTAGTTAGCTCTTTCGGGGAAGGGACTGTCCCATGTAGATGCAGCACCCAGCAGTCTCTAAGCACGAGTGTAATACTCCCAGAACCCAAGCAGATCCTCTGCTCAATAAATCAGCTGCAATCCAGCATCTCCTGCAGCTTCCTCCTCCCTTGTCGGGGCTCCTACCAGGAGGGGAAGGGAACAAGCCCTGTAAATTCCCCATCCCTGATTCATGCTGCCTCTCCCATTCGCCCAGGCTGCTCTTGGCCTGTTCCCCCACCCCTCTGATGATCCCAAAGAGCTTTGCACGTGTTAACCCCCTGCCCCTCTCACTGGGAGTGGAGTCAGGACATTGATCCCCCTTTCACAAGTGGGGAAACTGAGGCAGAAGGGACATGTCCCACATCATAGAGCTGGGAATAGAACCCAGGAATCCTGGTGCAGAGCCCCCATGTCTAACCGGTAGACTCTGCTTCCAGAACTGGGAATAACAGAATCTAGGAGTCCTGGCTTTCAGTCCTGAGCTGGGATTAGAACCCAGGACATCCCAGCTCCTCACTCAGTCCCCTGGGTCGCCCGTGTAGCCACACCGGTGTGCTCCTTTAGCACCCGTGGGTGGAGCAAGAGCTTCTGGGTTCTGCCTCTAGCCGTTGCCCTGCTGGTCCGCATGGCGGAGGCGGGCATTGCTGGAAGCCGTCTGTGGCCCAGGGTCAGTGTCAGCCTTAATTCCCGGCTATTCACAGCCCCCTCTTGCTTTTACCCAAGTGTTGCAATTACACAGACTGCCCACCGGGTGGCAGCGCACTCGACAGAGGCCTGCGCCCAGCATGGGAGCAGGATTAGATCACTGGCTGGGTGTTGGAAAGCGGGGTCCCCAGCAATGGGAGCATCAGCTGGGCCGCTCCCCCAAGGAGTGCGATGCAGCCTCGGCTGGGCAGGGTGGCCCTCCGAACACGGCCTTTGCCTCAGCGCTGTTTGAAACGCTCCTGAGCCGTCTCTTAGCAACAGTCCCGCACGGGTGGGGCAGAGTCTCCTGGCCAGGCTGTGGGATTGCAGTGCCCGGGGCCAGGAGCTGGGCTGGCCGGCGGGGATGGTGGGGGGCAGCGTCCGGTGCACTCCAGGGAGAATGCAGCGCTCGTGGGGGGCTGGGGCTTAGAGCACAGGGCAGGGAGCCAGGATACCTGGGTTCTCTCCCCAGCCCCGTTTCCCCATGTGCGGGGCAGGGAGGATGACAGTGAGCAGGGTTGTGAGGCTCCTTGGGACCCTGTTTCGCAGGAGGGTCTCTCAGCTCCCGGGGTTTTGTCACTGGCAGGGCTGGATTTACACTTTATGTGGCCCTAGGCACTACCTTCATTCCCCGCCCCCCCTTCCCTACAGCTGACCTTTGTGTTTTCTGTAAAAAAAAATGAAACTTTTAACCCACTTTTAACTTTTAGGTACCCCGAGGCACGTGCCTACTGTGCCTAATTGGAAATCCGGCCCTGGCCATGTGGGGCGGGGAGTTGCCTACCTTTCCCCTGGCTCTGAGCGGCGAGGCGGAGCGATCTCCCTCGGATCCAGGCCCGAATCCTGCGCCCCGACAGCCCCATCTCCACATTCTCCTGTGGGAAAGGACAGGAAGGGTCCCTCAGCCCCAGCACGCACAGCTGCCCACGGGGGCGCCGGGAGAACACCGGGCACCCAGAGGGAGAGCCACCAAGTGCAAACAGCGATGCAAAAAGCTCCCCAAACTCTCATGAGCCCAGAGTCCATGCAGCCCTCAGCTTCACTACAGTGACAGGGGAGGGCCATGGGAACTGAGTGGAGGCCCCCCTCTGCCTGTCTAGATTCTTATACTGCACCCATCACCATGGTGTCTGGGCATTGCTCTTAGACGGTCACTGCATCCCACCAGGCCCTGCCGGTGAAAGGCTCTGGCTCTCCCACACACACACACACAGCCGCGGTGTTGGCTATAGGCATTTTATGTGACACCCTCTTTTCCCTCCCTGGTGCCAATTGTCGATAAACAGCAGTGACCCTGAAATCAGTGCCAGGACTCCCAAGAGTGGGCCTGAGGGACCCACTGACCAGCCCCCCACAAAGAGAATTAGCAGTAAAGTGAGAGACTAGAATCCCCCATCTGTCGGGGGCAATGAGCCCACCCTACCTCACCCATGGCGCCCACTTCCTAGCGCTCGCCTTCCGCGTCCTCTTGTCCTCTCCTAGCAGTTATGACCATTTCTGTTCCAAACCACCGGCCCCAGCTGGGAGCCTTATCTGGGCTCTTGGTTTGCTGTAATTTACCAGCTATAGCTCGCTGCTGCTGCTGGCTTTGTGCAGAAGGGGAAAGAGAGACTGAAGGAGAGGGATCCTTTGCACTGCATCTGCACAACAACCCCCCCCCCCACACACACACACATACACCCCTACCAGAACCCACAAGCTCTTGAGGTGCCCCCTGCATTTTCTGCTGTGAGCTGGGGCACACGCCTTTCTAGACCCCCAGCGAGGACACGTGTTTTAACCACCTATAAATATCTTTCATCAGAGAATCTCATTTTGCTTATCGAACGTGAATTAATCCAGCCTCAAAGCTTGCCCGTCCTTCGAGGCCGAGATCAGTAACTTCACTTTGCAGCGGGGGAAACTGAGGCACAGCGTGCTGAAGTGACTTGCGTGTGGCCACAAAGTGAGTTAGTGGCAGACCTGGGAATGGCAGAAATTCTGCCAGCTACACCTGTGCTCCACCCCACTTGGCAACACTCCCTCCCATAGCTGGGAATAGATCCTAGGAGTCCTGGTTCCTAGTCACCTGCTGTCACTAGATTAAACTCCATCCCGAACACAGGCCCCCAGCCAGAGCAAAAAGGAGCAGTAAAGTTGGCCTATAATAAATTCCATTTTAAGCAATGAGTTAATTTAACTGTGAGTTTTTCCTGGGAAGCTAATAAGAGTCTAGCTAATCCTGCAAAATCTCATGTTTGTTCCCTGCTGGGGACCAGATTGGAACCTAAATGTTAAAATTTGTACAGTGCCTTTCACTGAGAAAGATCCCAGTCCATGTCCCAGGCTGTATACAGAACAACTGAGGACGCAGCCACCTCTGGGGAGGTGGGGTGAAAAGTAGCGATGGGGAGAGAATAACTTGGTGAAGAATTCAGGAGCAAACCCCTCAAATTAGGAAAAGCACCAGGAGTGTCCATGGAGGAGGAGCTGGATTTTCTTTCTTTTTTTTTTTACACTCAGCCAGGTGGCTTTAGTAGGAAGCTGATAAAAGGCACTGGGAAGGCTGTGGGGTCCATAAGGTGGTCTCTTTAGCTGTGGGTCTCAGGTTGGTTTCACTATTGTGCATCTTCCTTGTACAATAACCTTGCAGCCATCAGGTGGGGAGAGATTGGTTCCATTCCTGGTCCATCACTGACTTTCTCATGTGGCTCTTGGGCGAATCCCTTCCCCCACCCCTTTGTGACTCAGTTTCCCAATTTGTAAACTGGGGCTGAGGGTATTTACCTGCCTGCCTAGCAAGGGACTGCGGTCATTAATTGTCTGTGAGTACCAGCCCTGGCTTTTATTGAGGCCAATTCGCACAGACTTGTAGGGATAGGAACTCAGGGTGATTTGTGACTGTCTGTTCCCAGGCTAGGGTCCCTGTCCGAACATCCCACCCACCCTACAAGTGTCACCTCATCTTGAAGCCCCCGGGCAGACGTCTGACACTGTCAGGAGAGTCTGCCAGAGGGTGCTGTAGAGCAATATACGGTTCTCTGCTCCCCAAGGAGACAGCTGCCTCCAGTCCCAGCTCAGCAGAGCAAGAGGCCAAACAGGGCCTGAACCCAGGTGTCCTACCGAATGGCCCAGGGCGCTGGCTGGAAGGCCGATGGGAGCTTGTCTGTGCAGGCAGCAGAGCTCTCTTGGGGGCCCGTCTCAGACTGGAACAAGTTCCCGTGGGAGCCAAGAGCCCTCCCAGATCTCCCTGCCGTCGGCTCCTGACGCAGCGGGCACTCCTGTCAGCTGCGCTCGCTGATCTCTGCACAGAGCTGCACGGACGTTCCCAACCCAAAGCCTGCCCAAACAAGCCACGTCAGGCCCAAGACACCCCCAGGCAGCGGGAAAGAGAAGGGACCACAGGGGACAGATGTTAGCCGTGTCGCTTCGTGCACAAGTGGAGGAGGGTGCTCAGGTACCGGTGACCGGTGCAGGATAAGAACCTGACTAGATTAGTCAGCCCACTGCTAAGGGAGAAGAGGGGTGTAGATGTTCTTTCGGGGGGGGGGAGGGGCTGAAAGTCCCTGAGAAGCAGGAATGGGGAGGTAGAGTAACAGGTTCCTCGCTGGTCAGGGCTCAGCTCAGTTCCCAGGTGGGCCCGCGTCCGCATCCCAGCCCTTGTCACCCTCCCACTGGAGAGTCTCAGCAGAGAGGTTCAAATGAGCCCAGGGCAGGGCCTGGAGGAAGTTCTGTGGATAATTAAGGCCCCCCAGTCTCCAGGGAGCCTTTAATTTCACCAGGGCTAACTAAATATTTGGGAGGAGGAATTTCTGAGCCAGGGTTGCCAATCTGAGGCGGGCTCTTGCATGGAGTTAATTTGCAGCACAGGGTTTGTCAGACTGGATCAGACCAGAGTCCAGTTAATTCAGTGTCCCGGCTCCAACAGGGCCCAACATCAGGCATGAGAACCCCTCTAGTGGTCACTTATGGAATAACCCCCATCAGTTAGAGGCGATCTTGCACCCTGAGGCCAGCAGGTTTATTTCCCATTCAAAGTTTCCTCCTGGTTATTTTTTACTCCTTTCGGTTCTAATGCCAGATATTCTTGTTCTCTATGTAAATGCCAATCCTTTTCTAAATCCCGCTAAGCTCATTGATATCATGTGGCAGGGAGTCTCACCGGCTAATCATACTTCATCTGAAAAAATATTTCCTTAAATCTGTTTTAAATTTGCCTCCTTCTAATTTCACTGACTGTCCGATTTCCCCAACCAAACACCACATGCTCTAAAAAGCAGTGCCATGCGCATCCGAGCGGTGCTGGCATCCAGGCGGGATTCAAACGGGATGAAATGAGGGGGAATCTATGGCTCCCTCCCCATCCCAAACTCCTGCCCAAGGGAAAGAGACCTGGCTGGACCAGTAGATGGCAGCACAACCAGGGCTGAGGCTGGATTGGAGCGGTGATAATGAATGAGGATGTTTCCCACAATCCCCAGAAGGGGGCAGGGGTAACCCCAAATTGATCAGAGTACAGTCCCTCCACCTCTACCGTCCTCCTCCCCCAAGGGCCCCAGTGGTTGGGATTGACAGAAGCTCCCGTTTTACTCTCCCAAGCCCCCCAGGATTCTCAGGCGAATGGTCCTGCTGGCAAAGCAGCCGTGAGATCTGGGTTCCTTTGGAGGCTGGTGCCTGCCAGCCTGCTCAGTCCAGCAGGGAGAGTCGGCCCTGGCGTCCCGAGGAAAGAAAAAGCCGTTTATAGCTGTACAATTACAGCGCTGGCTTGGCTGCTGCCGCCTCCCATTCCCATGCAGCACAGAGGCTGAGCTTAGGTTTCCAGGAACAGAAAACTGCTTTCCAGGAACGTTCAGGAGAGCAGCGATTCCAGGCGCCTTCGCAAGCCCGGCCTCCTGGGGAAAAACCCAACAGGACGCAGCAGGATGGCACGCCAATCCCCCGGGGCCGGGAGCAGCCGAGTGCCAGGCCTGGCGAGCCGGGGCTGCTCTGCATCAGACCCATTCTGCTCCCCAGGCGGTTCTTTCCCCTCACTTCTGCGCCCCACCCCACTCTCGCTAAGGCCCTCGTGCCACCTGCCAGCCACGGCCACGTGGGCTTCTTAGCCCGAGCCCGCTGGCTCAGAGAGCAGCCAGGTTCGGCTGGGCTTTGCGTTGTGTTGTCCCCCGTCGTGCCCAGGGTTTGTCTACACTGGAAAGAGAGGGGTGCTCTTGACTCCCGTTAAAATAGCAGAGCAGACAAGGCAACTGTGCTGTCAGCTCCAGTAAAAGCCCGGGGGGCAGCCTGGGGTTGAAGGCGAGCTGCTAACCCCGGTTCAAACTGCAGTGCTGTATCCTGACCGCTGCTTTAACCTGAGGTAAAACCCCTCTGTTCCTGCAGCCTAGATGCACCCTCCGCGCAGGTCCGGTGGCAGCAAATCTCGCAGACCCCCTGGTCATCAGCAATCCTGCTGGACCATGCAGGGACTGGGGGCAGCTGGGGCTTGGTGATGTGGGGCCTGCCGCCGGCTTTGGCCCTCGTGGTCAGTGTGGCTCATGGATATGGGCTCCGTGCTGCTCTCTGTACCGGGCCCAGGGCGATTGCTCTTTCTGATGCCTGGAGGGGAGGGCGTGGGGCCATCAGAGAGCACGGACAATGGCACAGGGTGAGGGGGACGACAGCAGCCTGATGGCGCAACGGGGGGGAGCGGGGGGAGGGATCGCTCAGTGGTTTGAGCATTGGCCTGCTAAACCCAGTGTTGTGAGTTCAATCCTTGAGGGGGCCATTTCGGGATCTGGGGCAAAAATTGGGGATTGGTCCTGCTTTGAGCAGGGGGTTGGACTAGATGATCTCTTGAGGTCCCTTCCAACCCTGATATTCTATGATTCTATGGCAGCGAGGGTTGATGGCACGGGGCAGGAGAGAGGAAGGGAGTCTGGGTTACCGGCTTCGGCTCAGCGTCTGGTCTGCCTCACTGGGCAGCGCTGGCTGCTGCGGGTCCCCCGGAGCTCTGAGAAGCCCCTTGACAGAGGTCAGTAAATCAGCAACACAATGTGCCATTACCACTGGCCCTGCCAGGCAGAGGGCAGGCCCGGCCAGAGCCCCCCCGAGATGTCTGTACTCCACAGGCCCCCTGTGCAGGCCTGACCCCTCTGGGCCCTGCGCAGAACCACTCCCACCCATCCCTGGGTCCCAGCTCCTACAGCCTGGGGCCAAACGTGAGCAGGCCACAACGCTCCCGCTAGCAGCCAGGACAACCCTACGCCTAGCCGTTCCCCTCAGCACCTGCACCCTGTCAGCACCATGCATGCCTGTCGCCCCTCCTCCATGCTCGCTGAACCCCCGTCCGTGTACACCCATGCAAGAGTTCTTCCCCAGAGGGCGAGGGACTCCAGACGTCTGCCCAAAGCCGCAGCTGCATGGCAGGGACCGATGCACCACTGGGCGAGACAGCCAGAGGCGACAGCCCTGGAGGGGCCTGGACAGGATCCCATGCGGCAGGCAGCAGAGGGAGCGGGGAGGAGGAGGGGACGCAGAGAGGCTGGAAGGAGACCAGGGGGCTGAGAGCAGGGCTGATACTATGCCTGGGAACACCTGGGTCTGAATTGTGGGAGCTCATGAAGGAGCCGCCTCTTGTGATGGGAGGTGAGGCTAAATTCTAGGGGCTCCAGCAGCCTCTGGAGGATCAGGGAGCCGGAGCAGGTTTGAGATTTGGTTCTGAGGTGGGGATTGTTACTATGCTGGGTCTGGGCTTGCGTCCTTATGTGCCAGCACCCCTGGTGGCTGCTAACTAGTCTCCACGCGTACCTGCTGAGGCTGCTTAGCCAGTGCCTTGCAGTGCTGCTTCTGCTCCCGCTGGACTCCATGGAGAAGGGAGAAGAGGGTGCTCCTGACGACAGCGGGAGCTGGCTGGGGCCGGGAGAGCCCTGCCGATGTGACGCCGGGACTGCTGTGGGGTGGGCAGGTGCATGCATGCACTTAGTCTATGGCCCCGTCGAGCTAAAGAGAACTTTAGAGATCCTGTCCTGAATTCAGGGACAGTCTGGGCCCGTGAACCACTTGATCCCCATATCCCTCCATTGTACGGGTGGAGAAACTGAGGGACAGAGAAGCGACATAATTTGCCCAGTGCAGGGGTCTGAGGTGGGATCAGAACTCCCGGCTCCCAGCCCAGGGCTCAGCCCAACCCTCTGCAGCTGCACGTGCCAGTTGCTGCATATTTGCAACAGTTGCATATTTGCATGCCAGTTGCTGCATATCTGCGTGCATCCATGTGCGCATACGCATTAGTGCGCGCGCGTGCACCTCCACACAGACACATGCATCCGTGCACACCCCCAGGCACATGTATTTGTGCACGCACACACAGCCACGTGCACGTGCAAAAGATTGACACACCGATTTATACACTGGCAGGGCTGGGTCCCCAGGCGGGCAGGCAGCAGGCCCAGAAGCTCCCACGGCTGTCCCTTGTGTCGCCCCTGCCTCTTAAGTGGCGCTGCGAGGGTCTCGCGGCAGGTGGGACCCTGCGCTGCAGAGAGGAGATGGCCCCTTGGGGAGGGAGCGATTACCTTGCAGTGGGAGGTCATGCTGAGTGTCCCATTCTGCTCAGGGTACGCCTGCGCCTTCCCCGGGGGGCCCCGCTTGCCGGGGCAGGCGCAGCAGAAGACCACCCCCACGGCCTCCTTCCAGTGGAGCAGCCTGCTCTCTTGCATAACCCGATTCGTCTCTCCCGGAGCCGGCACTCTTCCGCGGCTTCCACCCGACGCCTTCCCAGGGTTCCCCCACCCCGTTGCTGCAGCTCTTGGGCTAAATCCCAGTGCCTTCCACGTGGTTTTCACAGGCTGCCTCCCCCCTCCTTTCCTCTTCCCCTCTTTAATTGGCAAACGGCCCCATTAACAAGGGCGGGCTCCAAGGGCCCAAGCTTTACTGCCATCCGCCCAGCTCCAGCCCCAATTCCGAAATGACTCAGCTGGCCGAGCGGGCAGCTCCCTTCCAGCCCTGCACACGCAGCCGCAGCGAGGGCCCCGAACACTTCACACTCGTGTGATGATAGAGCTGGATGTTTCAAATAGTGACAAGACCAGCACTGAGCCGGGACCTCCCCCCGCTCCGGCTCGCCGGCCTCCGCACCTGCCTGCCCCTGGGCTCCCGTCCTTCTCCCTTCACAACCAGAATAAAGGGGAAGCCAGTTGTTCCGTTGCGTGCTGGAATTCCCATGTGCTGACGCGTAGAGTGGCACTTACCCCCGGATCCTGAGCACCGCAGACTCCACCTGGTGCCAAGCCATGTCACGAGCTATTTCTGGCTGCCGGAGGGTGAGGGGAGGCAGGACGTAAGCACTCAGGATTCCTCACTGGCAGGAAACCCTGGACTCTGCCACCGACTGGAAGTGGCGCATTGAAGAGAAGTGGGGGTGGGAAGGCACCCTGACCTACTGCACCCTGATGTGCCCCACCCCTTTAAGACACCATGGAGCACCCTGCTGCTTGCGTGCGGGTTACCAATCAGGGTCAGCCTGGTTTTGCCTGGACCCAAGGGGCTCCTGGCACCTTCAGCCTGCTGCCAAACATACTCACCACCAGCGCTGCAGCAAGGAAAGGGTTACTGGCATTGCCACTCTCCTCTGGTATCTCACCCTGCCCCTGTGTGGTGCTTTCATTTACAACAAGGGCAGCTGCACTCCAGTGGGGCTGTGCCCCTCCAGCCATTGTGCTGGCACGGGGTGGGGTGCTCACTGGTTTGTAACTTGGCTTTGCAGGACGCTGATCCAGCTGGTTCAGATCCTGGCTCAGGACAGACCCAGGGACCAGCGGATCAGGGTCTCACATAGGGTTGATCTAAACCCTGGAGATCATGGTGAAACCCAAGTGCAGTGGGGCAGCAGCATGGTTCGTTCTCCTCACTCTAGGGGAGGGGCAAGGCCTCCCTTGACACTTCCCATTCCGCCACCTGCTCAAGTGAGGGGTAAAATCTGGGGCCTGTTTTTCAGGGAGCATGGGGAGGGCTGGAATTTCCTGGGGAAGAGGCACTGGAACCAGAGACACTGGGGGGTACAGCAGCACCCTCTGGCTTGAAGTAAGAGTAGCCACCGAATGCGGAGCTTCTGCCATGTACAGGGGTTAGGGTTTTGTTCAGTGGCTTTCAGCAGCCGCACCATACAAATTGTTCCAGCCCCGTCCCTGACAAGCTCTGCTGCCTCTGGTCCCATGGGTGAGAAACGCCAAGGCCACTGATTTGTTGGTTTCTCTCCTCTGGCTTTATAATCTCAGAGCTGGATCTGCAACTCCAGGTGCCACCACAGATTTACAAACCTGCACTGCGAGAGAGGGGTGGATATTCCATCCCATGGCACCGCCAGTTCTAGACTGGATGCCTTTCTGGGAGATGTTTAGCCAAATGACTGGGTTCCGTTTAGGGGTAACTGGGTGAGATTCTCTGGCCTCTCTTATGCAGGGGTCAGACGAGATGATCAAAAGATCCCTTCTGGCTTTCAGATCTATGCACCTATGGACAATGTCACCATCTCCACACCCTGTATACGGACCATCTGCACAGAGCAGGGTATCATCGGCCAGCTATGACTGAGCACAGCTCCACTTACTCCAGAGGCAAACAGCAGGTCAGCTGGGGCAGCCCGTGGCTTGAAGAATCTGCCTCTGGCCGCTGGTTTTAAAAGTTTAGCTGGATTCCGCCTTACATCCTGCATGTTGCATTGTGCACAGTTGCTACTTGAGGCAGCTTTGTCCCACACCCAGCCTCGATGCTGCCTTGCTGCGGAGATTTCACGCACCCACAGACCAGGAGGCATTAGGGTGAGAGAGAGGAAATGAGGCAGAGGTGAGTGTGACGGGGATCCCTGGGGTGCAGCCTGAGACCATGGGATCGCTCTGCCCCCTTAACTCTCCAGCCTGGGCTGTCTCTCACAATGCTTTGCTCGTGACAAACAGCAAACCCCTTCAGGTGCTGTGATCACTCAGCACAACCTCATGTGGAGCCCCCACACCCAGCTAGAGTGCATGAATGCTCCCAGAGCCACTCATGAAACACATAGAGAAAGGCACCAGCCAAATCCCCGCAGCTCCAAGCCTTGTATCTCAGGAATATACCGTCCTGCACTGCTCAAGACAAGCAGTGCAAATTTATGAATTGATTCAACACTTCATCAGTGGAAAGTGGATATACACCAGCCTTCGCAAAACCTGAGCAGATTTGCCACATACTTCGTACAAACTCACTGGTAAAGATAAATAGTAAAAGAAGTTTATTGCCAGAAAAGGTAGATTTTAAGTGATTATAAGTGATAGGCAAAAAGTCAGAGTTAGTTACCAAAATAAAATATATTATATTTATAAGCACGCAGTCTAAACTCTCAGCTCTATTAAATTGGGCAACATCTAGATTAAGCAGTTTTTCTCACCCACTGGATACTGCAGTCCTTAATATACAGGTTTGTCCCTTAAACCTGGGCCAGTCTCCTCTGTTGGAGTCTTCAGTCTTCTCAGTGTCTTTGTTGCTTGTGGCATAGGTGGGGGGCTGGAGAGAGGCCCAGCATGTGGCCAGTGCCTGTTTTATACTCTTAGTTCATGTGCTTGGAGAACACAAGTCCAGGCATGTCTGGTGGGCATTGCTTGTGGGCCAGGGAAGGTTGAGGAATTCCCCTGGTATGGCCTTATGCAGGTGAGTCATTGCATTGTAGCTCCCTTGCTGGACAATGGCTGGTGATGTTTGCCCAGCACCCACCGGGGGTTGGTTACCTCCCTTGTCATTATCTCCCTTGTCATTGTCTCTGGAGAGCTAGTATCTGGGCACCTCCCAAACCCATAGCATATTTTAGTGACAACCATACAGGACATTCTCATAACCTCATATGAATTGATGATATACATATTTTGATGGAACAATAGGTTTCAGCACACCATAACCTTTCCCCTGATACCTCACACGGCCTGCTTTATATGCAAGATCACAATTCTATATAAATGAGGAATATGGGGGTTACAGGGCGCTCCCCCATGGTATAGAATGTCACAGTGAGAGAATCTAGATGTGCTCAGATGGCAGGCCTGGTGGGTATTTCAAACTCAGCCTTTATTCCACTGCAAGCTTTGTACTGTAGATAAGGAGAGGTCTCCAGCCTTTGGCAAACACCAGCAGATTTCACAAGCAAGGAGTACCTGGCTGGGCTCCTCCCACTGCATTCAGAGAAACTGAAACTTATGCACTACTTAGTGAAGAACTGGTAACCAGGACTTGTCCCAGGGCCAGTGGGGCTGGGCTTTGCAGTACCTTGCTTCCTGTGCACCGTGGACAGCTGTTGCCTTTAAGAAGTGTAACCCTGCTGGAGTGCCAGCAGATCCAGCTGTGGCGAAACCCCACCGAAGGGTTGCTAAATTCCCATCAGTACAGCTGAAGCAGCAGAGGGACGGGAAGGAGGGCAGTGGTTCTGCCATGGAGGCTCCTCAGAGGCACCCAGTGGGGCAGAGTTGTGATAAAGAAATAGAAGACGTGGTCTGTAACTTCCTGGAGGCTCAAGAGGGTGTGGAAAAGCTCCAGAGCTGCTACAAGAAAAGGATCCAGGCTACTCAGAACGACCTGCAGTCCCTTCGGGAGGAGGTGATGGGGGACTTCCGAAAGATGCACAGCTTCCTGTATGCTGAGGAGCAATCTGTGATGGCCAAGATTGGCCAAGAAGAGAAGCAGGTACTCAGTCGCCTGGAGAACAGAGTGACAAACATCACCAAGAGGGCAGCTTGTGTTCTGGAGCTAATGGATTACTTGAGTGAGGTGGAGGACCATGATGGGCACCTAACAGGTATGGCTGATAGCCAGGTGGATCATCTAAAGGCAGAGCTGACTAGGCGTAGCAAGGAGCTGAGACACTACAGGCCCGCTGTCCTCTCCAGCCCTTCTCTGACGTACATGGTTTGTAGAAGGATGCTGTGGTATGTGATGCGGTCTGCTCTGGAGCGCCTCACCCTGGACCCGAAGACAGCCCATTCGCACCTGCAGCTCTCCGAAGACCTGAAATCGGCAAAACTGGGACCCAGTGCCCAGGCTGTCCTGGAGGACCCCCAGCGCTTTGAGCCATGTCTTTATGTCCTCTGCTCTCAGGCTTTCCGCGCAGGCAGGCACTACTGGGAGGTGAGCGTTGGGGGCAAAAGCAACTGGGTGATTGGGGTAGCCAGCCACTGTGTCAACCGCAAGGCAACAGAAGATCTCAAACCTGAAAATGGATACTGGGCCCTTCGGAAGATACCCGGCAACCGTTACTATGCCCTGTCCTCACCCCCAGCCCTCCTGACCCTGGATTCCAGCCCCACGCAGGTGGGCATTTGCCTGGACTATGAGAGCGGCAGGGTTGGGTTTTACGACGCCGAGTGCATGGCAGAGATCTGCACCCTCGGGGGCAACTTCCAGGAGCCCTTGCACCCTTTCTTCTGCCCCGGCCTGGTGCTGGCCGAGCAGGACTATGAGCCTCTCCGGGTGTGCAATTAGAGCAGGGAGAGGGAGAGCGGCCGCATCGCCACCGCTGCCCCCACCCTGGTTCCCTCAGCAAATGGGGGGCGGGGGGGCGGTCGGGGGGGGGCGAAGTTAACTGCGAAGTGACGGTTTCAGATCGGTGAAAGGAAAGAGGCGAAATAAACCAAGTGCTGCCCCGCGACGCCTGGGCGAGTTTCATTTGCGGGGGGCTTGGGGCGCGAGTGGGATCAGGGGATCCTGGCCCAGGGCCCCCCCAGAGAGGATGAGACGGGCTTTCGCAAGCAGGAGGTTCAAAACGCGGGCGGGCGGCGGGCAGGGGTTGGGGAGGCGCCCGCAGGGAAACAAAACCTGGGCCGGGGGGGGGTGTCTCCCCAAAACAAACACGAGACGGGGGTGCCTGGGCCTGAGGGGCTCGGCCCCTATGTGTGGGAGGTGGGGGGGGAAGAGGATCAGTTATGGGGGGGGCTGGTGAGCTGGGGGGGGAGGGGGATCAGACCGGGGGGGAGGGGGGGGCTGGTGAGCTGGGGGGGGAAGGGAGGCTGCAGTTCCCCGCTCCGCCGCCAGGGGCCGCTAGAGCGCGGGGCCGGCGGCGGCGGGAGAGGCGGATCCCGGAAGCGCCCCCTGCACGTGACCAGGGAAGCCGGAAGCGCGAGCGGGTTGAGGGGGCCGGGATGAGCGGAGGGTCCGAGCCGGCGGCGCCCGCCGGGCTCCGCATCGTGGTGGAGTATTGGTGAGAGGCCGCCCCCCCCCGCGGGATGGGGCGCTACGGGGGCTACAGGGGCGGCGTGGGCAGGGGTGTTTGTCGTGGGCTCTCGGCCGGGTGGGTCCTAGGGGGGCTGTGGGGGCTGTTGGGGGGGCTGTTGGGAGCATTGGGGGGCTCTTGGGGGCCTTGGGTTGGAGGTTGTTTGGGCTCTTGGGGGGGCTGTTGGGAGCATTGGGGGGCTCTTGGGGGCCTTGGGTTGGAGGTTGTGTGGGCTCTTGGGGGGGCTGTTGGGAGCATTGGGGGGCTCTTGGGGGCCTTGGGTTGGAGGTTGTGTGGGCTCTTGGGGGGCTGTTGGGAGCATTGGGGGGCTCTAGGGGGTTTTGGGGGCTGTTGGGAGCATGGGGGGTTGGGAGGCTCGGGTTGGAGGTTGTGTGGGCTTTTGGGGAGCGGTTGGGAGCATTGGGGGGTTGGGGGGGCTCTTGGGGGGTTGGAGATTGGGTGGGCTCTTGGGGGGCTGTTGGAGCATGGGGGGTTGTGTGGGCTGCAGAGGGGATCTTGTCATGGAGGGAATGTGGTCGGGGAGTGTTTAGTGGTGGGCTAAATTAGGCAGAGTGGAGTTATTGGCAGTTCACAGAGAGGGGACTGTAGTTTAATGAGTGCCTAGGGGGATGTGAGGTTCAGTGGGAATATGATGGGGTGATGGTCTTTAAGGGGATGCCCCATATCCATTCCACCATCTTTGCGTGTTGCTCTGCAGTTCAGCTCCCACTAGATCTTTGCTCTGTATAGCAATGCATTGAAATTTGTCTTCCTCATGTTAGCCTCTCAGCAGCTCCAGTAGCCTCTCCAAAGCTTTACCCTGTGTGTGTCTTTTTCAACCATCTGTTTTTTTTCCTTTTTTATCAGTGAGCCCTGTGGGTTTGAGTCCACTTACCTGGAATTGGCAAGTGCAGTGAAAGAAGAGTACCCAGATATAGAAATCGAATCCAGGCTTGGGGGGAAAGGTAGGATTTTCCACCAAACTTTCGCAACTACTTAGGTGCTACCATGCCAACCTTGCAGCCTCAAAGCTTTGTCCTCTAAAGGCCACCTAGGTGACATGTCTTGTGTATTGGCAAATAATTCAAGGGTGAAAGGGGTTAAAAGTGCAGAGAGGAGGAGACTGCTTTGGTCCCATACACATGGTTTTCCTAGAGGATATGTAACTCATTGGGCCAGGACCTGCTAACCACAAGAACTGCCTCTTTCTGCAGCCAACTGAGAATGTCGGGCTCAACAGGAATGCAGCAAGTGATGGATCTCAGTTTGAAACCTTCAGGACCGTGGGGCAGGGCTTTTTTGGTTGAGATTCATGGTATGGAATGCCCTTTTACCAGTGACCTGCTGGAATCTGCATCTTCTAGGGCCCTGGGCAGGACAAAGCTATGTGCATATAAAGAATCCTCTTTATGTTTGCTACACCCCAGACCAGTCTTGTCTTATCACGAGGGACTCTATGCCACATATGCACACGACCCAGTCTGTCCCTGCTTAGCACATGGTGTCTGACAAGGTCACTGCCTCAGACCAAGTGATGTGGGCAGTAATCTTAATGGGGGAGAGGATACTTAACATTATTCAGGTGGGTTCAATTGTACGAGGATGTTGGGATATTACTGTACACAGAAACTGATCTTTAACTGCAAATTTGAAGCTGTGTAATCTAATACAGCAGGACTCCTGGGTTCTGTATTTGAATGTCACGCCTTTTGGGTGACCAGGGGCAAGTCATGTGGCTTGCTTTCCTCTTCTGTAAAGCGAGGATAATAGTTCCTGACCTCATGGTGAGGTTGTGAGGTGTAGGACATTTTATGCAGCTCTTCGAGATCCTTGGATTAAAAGCACATATTTTAAGACAGACCTAGCACAGGCTTATAGCATAGCATCAGTTAGATAGGTTTTTCCTTGTTTGCTGTCTGTATGCTTAAACTGACTGAATGCCCTGATCTTCAGCATTGAGTAAGTGATCCTGTGGGACTGATCAGTGAATTAAAAATGTAGTTTGGAAGTGTCTGTGGATTGTTACAGCTCGGTTGTGTTTACTGTTTTTAAGGTGCCTTTGAAATTGAAATCAATGGGCAGCTTGTCTTCTCCAAACTAGAGAATGGTGGCTTTCCTTATGAGAAGGATGTAAGTATCCAGATTCCAGCTTGACCCTTGCATCAGCCTGTGTGGAATGTGCCTATAGGGACGCTCCTGTTTACAACAACCCCTTTCTGACGGAGAAGCTTTCTATTTTTGGAAGTGACAGGCTTTTCAAAGGCATTTCATCATCCTAGGGCTTTGCTACTCTCCTCATAATATATCAAGGCACATTTCAAACTGAAGGGCATGTTATTACAATCAGAACCCTGCTGCCTGTAACAAGAATTCAGACACCATCCTGGACCCTGCTTTAGTGCAGCTTAAACCACAAACTGTTGTCTGCCTCTAATATTACTTGGCTTAGAAACTTTGGCCAGCATTTTCAAAAATGAGTAGTGATTTTTGGATGCCTGGCTTGAGACACCTTTTAAGGTATCTTGATTTTTCAGAAAGGGGGTGCATAGCATCTTCTGAGAGTCCAGTCCTTGAAACTGTTTCAGGCTGAGCCCACAAGATCAGTAGACACTACTGCAATTTTGGCCCATGCGTGTGGAGAGGGCTCAGTAATTCTTCTCCATTAGAGGCCTATGGGAGAATCTTTGGAGGGATTAATGCCTTTCCATTCTGTCTCTTGTTCTTTAGCTCATTGAAGCAATAAGAAGAGCCAGAAATGGGGAACCACTCGAAAAAATCACCAACAGCCGTCCCCCCTGTGTCATCCTGTAGCCCCGGCAGCACCCTCGTCACTACATGTGTTCTGTTCTGATCACCTTCAGCTCTGCCCATCCACTCTTAAATCTCATTACCTTGCTGCTTTGCTCCTCTCTGCCTTCTGGCTTAATTATTTTACTATATGGCCAGGCAGCTTCATGTGTGGAAGAGACATCAAGGTAACTTGAATCTCTAACGTTGCTGTACAAAGAGGCTTGTGAGGAATGGCATCACATCAGGTGACTTGGGACTGGAGATGGGTTAGCTGAGAGCTTACTACATGTTGCTGTTGGGGAGGAATGACTAAACTTTGGTACTACTTTGTGCATGCCCTCTAACCCCAGACAGCCACCCAAACCCCAAGGAGGAGGAGAGCAGCCTCATGCCATCATTTTCTACCCCCTTCCATTCCGTAAATGTCCCCGTTTCTCCTATTTCTGTAGCACATACATGGGCAACTTCTTGCCTTGCTGTCACCCTCCCTTAAAATCCAAGTAGGTTGGGTGGAGTCTACCAGAGACCAGATTGCCCTTCCTGTCCCCACCAGGGATTCTAAGTGCGCTGAGGAAGCTCTGCCTGTTTTGGTTAGCACTGTGGTAACATGGAAATGAGAGAGGCTTCCTGCCATAGAGTAAGAGATAGTCAGTGTTTTGGGGCAGAGAACTGACCACAGTGGTTATGAAGACCTGGTGATTTGGATCAGAAGGTTTTAGAGAAGAACTGAATTGTTCTTAAATGCTAAATACTATTGTTAATCATTTAAAAATACCCTTGTCACTGTTCAGACCAGTGCTAAAGCAGGATCAATTAG
This sequence comes from Lepidochelys olivacea, assembly GCF_965140295.1. Classification (NCBI taxonomy): domain Eukaryota; kingdom Metazoa; phylum Chordata; order Testudines; family Cheloniidae; genus Lepidochelys; species Lepidochelys olivacea. Next base: position 15,964,450 of record NC_140437.1, on the reverse strand, counting down.
ACATCAGTTTTTGGATAGTAAAATCCCTTTCTTATTTTCCTCTCCTCCTGCGAGAACCATAATTAGTGACTGACTTCTAATTGCCCATCTGCTCCCTGCAGAAAACTTCCCCCTCCACTCCACTCCACTCCTCCTGTTTAACACCCAATTTTCACTTTTCTATTGTCATGACTTTGCCCTTTGACACTGAATGCCAAGGGGGTGAATGAGCTAAAGGATAAAGTGCTAAGTGACTTAAGAGAATGCTGGTGTTAAAGATAAGAACCTGGCAGTGCCAATGAAATTCTGGCTACCCAGTGTCTAATTTATGCTTTAAGGGAGGGTGATTCTATTTATTATAGACTGTGTATTAAAAAAAAAAAAAAAAAAAAGCCAGTAGTAAATAAAATCACAGTAAAACCTTGTTCCTTTTTTACTTTGTCGGGGAGTATAAATGACCGGGGAGATTATTACTGTGTTATAAGATAGGGGTACAGTGCACTGGGCTATGAAAGCTTTGAAACTCTAGCTGTGGTTACAGTAGCGGGCAGGTGAATATTGTTCATGGATTTCAGTCACCTGGAACTCTGGGTTGCCCAAAATATGTCGCTTGAGGGTTGCAACCCCTTTGATTAGAAAGGTTGTTCAGAGAAAACCGTTTTATTTGCGCTTGTGGGTGCCGTATGCTAGATGAATAATTTTGCACTTGTAAAAAGTGTTTTTGTGCACTGAGATAGCGAACGATGTAAAATCCTAGTGGAGACAAAAGGCATAGGGAGCTTTTTACCTGCATGCAGCTAGATGAGGTCAATCCCTGTACCCCCTGAGGTTGATCTGGTCTAGCTGCATGCAGGTAAAAAACTCCCTATGCCTTTGTCTTCACTAGGATTTTACATCGTTCGCTATCTCAGTGCACAGACACACTTTTTTTTTTTTGGCAGCGAAGACAGCTTCATTTTACGAAGAGAGAACCTGAGGCAAAAGGCCAAGGGACTGCCTTGAGTGCAGATGAAACGCGCAAGTTTGCTATCTCAATGTAGAAACGCACTGTTTTTGCAGCAGGTACTCAAAGGAGATTTTCCTAATGGGTGAAAGGATTAGGCCTTGTCTACGCTGTCAGAGCGTACACTTGAGTGCTTCAGTGTAGACACTACCTACGCTGACGGAAGGGGTTGTCCCATTGTTTTAGGTAATCCAGCTCTACACAGAGAATTGGGTTGGTTTAACAATGCCACTCAGGGGTTTGGGTTTTTCACACCCCTGACCGATGTTGTTAAACCAATCTATTTTTCTAGTGTAGCCCAGCCCTAAGTTAGTGTTTAGAAATTGTGCATACACAGGAAGGTTAGGCTCTGAGTATTTCAATGCCAGTATGGGTTCCCTGATTAGAAAAGCAAATGAGTTAAAAGATAGAAGGTGAACAGCTCAGATGTGTTAATGTTTCACAGCTAGCAAGCTCCTTGGCTCAAAGCATAATGGCTGCTGGAATATACAGAAGACAGAGCTGACAGGATGGGCCAAGTGCTCATTAATATCACAAAATGCTCTTTCTCTCTAGTGAAAACAACATTGACGAAGAAATTTGAGACTGTCTCCTTCAGTTAGCTTGGCTGGAGACTTGGATAGGATTCATAGTTCAGCAAATTGGGCAGAAATATTTCTTCTCAGATTTTTCTTTAATGGCGAGAAAAAATTACTTTACTCTCCCCTTTGGTATGTTTTCCATCTTAATGAGGATGGGAACTAGTTTGACTGGCCATCAGGCTCAGAAATGCTGGTCGGATTAATTGTCCATGGCATCTCAGAGAGAATAGACATTTCTGTTCTATCTTTGTGGTTTTAATGTACTCCCCACCACGGTATCTGAGCACCTAGTCAGCCCAGAGGAGTTTACAATTGAGGTTAAACTGAGCAGTTGGCCAATTCTAATCAAACCATTCACTGAAAAATTCCAGGTTGAGAAATGCTGTTGGTTACCTTCACTTTTTCCAGCAGTGAGTCAGAAAGGTGGATGTCTTTTCAGGTAATGCAGGTGAACCGGTCCTCTTAGTAGGATTCATTAGTCATTTCTCAATGAAGACTGGCAGGGACTGGAGGCTTCAGATCTCCTTTCTCTCCCATCAGATGGCTAAATTGGATTGAATTACTCATCATAATCATTGTTTAACATCAAACAGATGTTAAAGTAGGCCTTGGCAGAAGGGCTTTGCCATGTGTCTGCCTCAGTTTTCCAGCCTATATAACAAATGACTTAACCTAGATCCCGGTTCTGCGGGGTAGGTAACGTGGTTACATCCCTTTGCTCTCCTGCACAGGGCGGTGCTACAGCAGTGCTACGGTTTACTATCTGCTGCGGATGCTGAATGCTCAATATTCCTACTTCTAAAAGTTTGCTGAGAGGAGAAAGTAAACAGCAAACACATTTGCCTCACACAAGAAAGAAAGGAGATGTGCACTCTTGGGGGAAAAACGCTTCAGACAAATAGAGTAGAAAAACAATGTACAGTCAAATATACAAATAGTTTTGATACATTTGATTAAAAACAATCCATCAGTCACCTCGTACAATGCATAAAACTAACATTTTTAAACAGGATCTGGGGATGTCTTATCACAAGTCAGCTTATCCCCCTGAGAAGTTTTGTAAGAGCAAACTTCTCTCTAGCACATGTAGGTCTGGGAAGGTTTGAATTGAGAAGGGCCAGGTGGAGGGTTTGAATGTTATCTAGGGCATTGCATGACAAACCAATGTAAACCTAAACGGATATAGGGAGAGATTGAGGCTTTAACAGAAGTCTCTGGGGGATTACCACACTGGAAGACCCAAGCCAGTTTTGGAAGTGGATCATTGCTCTTTAGTGTCATATGCGGCCCTCTTGAATAATTTGGAGGGGCAATGAGTGAGTGACTGCCGATTTAAAAAATAAATACTCCAGGTAGAGGAAGCCATTGCATTTATGCGGACAGTGCCACTTCAGTGGGAACAGGCTGTGCTCCTTCCTTTTAGTTCATTGTCTTAAAACAGGAAGTCAAAGCAAGCATGACCAGCTCAGTGGGTGATCTCATGGTGTGAGAGGTTGTACAGTAGCAAAGCAATACCTGTCTCCACCCCGCACCCGTTTCGTAGAGCTTGGACAGAGGCCTGGTTCCCAGCTCCACGGGCAGTTGGAATGAAGGTCTGTTGAGTAGGTTGCTGTAGCTGCTGGACACAACGGGAAAGGACTGGTACCCTGATCTCCATTCCTTGTGTCTCGTTCCCATCCTGTTCTCCAGAATGGGTGCTGAATTGGACAGCTGAGCTGTCCTGTCCTTGGCCAGTAGCTGTACTAATAGTGGTCTGGTCATACCTCCTCCCTTGCTGCTCTTGATTACTTATTACAGAGAAAGCTCTGAACTACAGTGCCTGCCGCATGCTTCATCCTAGTTCTCTGAATTGTTGAGGAGCAGGGAAGGGCTACTCACTGATGCGGGCAGCTCCAATCCACCACCACTTTTAAATCCTGTCCTGTTAAAGCTTTTCCATGGGTGTCTTAAAAAAAACATTACTGGTAACCCCCTTCAGGCTGTGGGGGTTACCACATCCGCCCTTATCAGTACCCCACGTGAATGAAGGCCTGTCCCCCACCCTTCCTGTTAACGATGCAGCAAGGAGAAGAGACGCCAGTGGTTTGCCACCCCTGTAGGCTTCGTTTCACATTTTTCCAGTCAGAATCACTCTGATTAAAGCCCTTGAATTTTAACCGCACCATTGACCTGGCTCTGGCTTTTATAAGCCAAGCGGCCCAATGGTTGGCATGTGGAAGTGGGAGGGGTCTGACAATCCCTGCACAGAGAAGGTGGAGATGGAAGAGACCCCATAGGTCCCATGTTTTCCATAGACACCAAGGTATTTGTCAAAATGAATCCAGTTTCATAGATAAATGAAGGACAGGCTTGTTGAAAGCAATGCTCAGCCCCTACATCCTCGCTGGAATGAGACGTGGACCAGCCCTGTTTGGTCCTTTTGGGTCATCTCCAGTCATCAACCAGATCTAGTTTTAAGAGGACTGGCAGAGCTGCCTTTGAGCAATAGTTACGGGCCTTGGTGCTATTCTTCCCTGGAGCCCTTCATTACAGGACTCCCGCACGCTGCATAAATGAATTGTTACCATTCATACATTGATACATATCCAAGCTGCCTTGGCTGAAATAGCTTCCTCTGCTGACCAGGCGCGGCCCTTAATCTGATGTATCCTTGGGCGGCGGGATGGACGCGGTGAGGCCAAGATACTCTGGATTCTCGGCAGTCGGAGTCGTGGTGAAGCCATTGGTTGTGGAGCCTGGTTCGGCAGGATTGACTTTGGAAGGGTCCTGGTTCCAGTAGTAAGGGTTGTCAAAGGCCTGCGTGAAAGCACTTGCCAAGGAAAGGTTGTGTGGGGTCAGGTACTCTGGATTCTCCACGGCATTGGCGAAGCTGCCTTGGAAAGGGTTCTTTGGTTCCTTGATTAGCCCGTTCTTTCCCAGGTGTCCCTTTGGCTTCTCAAGTGTGGACACCTGGGATCTTTGGTGCTTGCTAGGCGAGAGGCAATCCTCCATCTGGTTCACATACTCTACAAATGGGAGACAAAATGTCTAATGAATCACGGAAACTGGGCCTTGTTTCCGACTTCCCCATGCAGCTTGGAGCCCGTTCGCTCTTAGTACTTTGCAAAGCCTAGCTTTTTAAAACATTCCACCACTTCCCTTTGGGGGCATTGCCTCCCAGCCAGGTAACTTTATTCTAGGGCTTTGGAGCTGTGCTTCGGCTCTGCTCCCGCTCCAGGCAAAAACCTGCAGCTCCACTGCTCCGTGCTCCAGCTCTGGGCTCCACTCCAAAGCCCTGCTTTATTCTGCTTTCCTTTGCAGCTTCCTCTACTGGCCGTTACCCATAGGCAGGACAGGGGGCTGGATGGCTCAAATTGTCTGGAAAGTCCTGTATTCCGGACAGATCAAACTTCCCCTGCTGTTCAGTCTGAATTTGCCCTTACTTCATTTCATCCTATTGCTCCCAGCTGTGTGACACTAAACGGTTCCTCCTGGAGGTTCACACCCTTTAGATTTCGGTGGGTGGTTGGGTCCCTGGTTTAGTGATTTGGGAGGTGAGATTTTATACTTTGACTATTTCCCTTGCTGCCAGTCTTCCTAAGCTCATGATCCCTCTGCCCTGTTTTTCATTTGACCTTGTTTTACCTTTTCATCACCCCCCCCCACACACACACACAGAGGAACTGGCAGAACAGCTTGTTTTAGCGCCTTCCTTTCCCCTCCCCCCCAGCCTGGAAACTCGGAGAAATGGCCTAACTCCAAAGCTATAAAGCCGTAAGTGACACCAATACGGCGTCTCTAGTGCAGAGTAGAGGCATCTTTGCAAGAGTCACAGGCGGGGGCTGTGGGGTTGGAGTGACCCACGAGCACCTTATCCAGGGCTGGTTGGTTCCACCCAGTTGGCAGAGTCATTAAAATCACAGCCACCCTGTATCCTGCTTTCTCATACTCCTTCCTTGAGCCATGATCAGCAATTGCTTGAGGCTGGAGTGTTTCTGTATAATGCTATGCCCTTTGCTGAGGCTCCCAAAGAACAGCAGAGCCAGTGGTTAGGGGACTGGCCTTAGAGATAGGAGACAGAGGGTCAATTTCCTGTTCCATCACACCTCCCCTCTTGCCCTGTGACCTTGGGCAAGTCACTTAGCTTCTCTGTGCCTCAGTTCCCCCTCTGTGCCTCCCAGGGGGTTGTGAGGATAAGTCCATCACAGTGAGAGACGGCCAGGTAAATACTGGAGATAGTGCTTTCCAAGTATTCATGAATTAGGTCTCAAAAGCTCCTGAGAGCCAGCCACCCTCATTTCAGAGGGGGAAACTGAGGCAGAGAGGGGCAGGGGACTTACCTGAGGTCACCCAGTGAGTTGGTGTCAGAGCTGGGTATAAATCCCCATCACCTGAGTCCCAGTTCTGTGCATTTGCCCCAAGAACACCTCCCCTGCTCATGCTCAGCTTCGTCCCCGGCCAGAAAAGGGCAGTTTCCCCCGTGGAGGGCTGTGTCCGACCTCCATACCTGGAGCTGTGCTGCAGGATGACGGGCTAATGTAGCTCTCCGATTCCGGCCCCTCATTCTTGTCACTTGAGACGCTGGTGGGGTCCTCGCTGTAGCGCTGGAGGGTGCTGGCCTCCCGCACAGGCGGGCTCTGAAGGGCTTTGCTTGCCACGTAGTCCCTGTCAAACATGTCGGGAGTGGGGCCCTTCGACTGCTCCAAGAGAGCCTTGCCCAGGTATGGATAGTGGGCCGAGTCCTCTGTCTCCTCTGCATCCACCTGGCTCTCTGTCATGCTCTAGGGAGTGGGAGGAGACCAGAGCGGGAGGGATGATTGCTGAGGCCCTTGACTTCGCTGTCCATGGGGACCCTCCTCCTGAGCTGGCTCTGCCCCTGAAGCTGGGATGCAGGCACCCAACAAGCCACAGGGGGGAGGAGCTGCTTTTACACCGCAGGCAAATGAAGGCAACATAGCAGCTTATTACCTACCGGGCCAGATGGGGTCAGAGCCAGCCTCGAGGGAAGACAGTTCCTGGGTCACCCGCGCCCTCCTCCTCCGCAGCACCTGCCATTATTTCTCCCACCCAGTCCCGACCTGCTCTCACCGTGTGAATTCTCACCCGCACGCAGCTCAAGGTGGCTTGGCTGAAGCCCGGTGGCTGGCTTGGCAGCCTGGTTTGGCAATCCGCGGTATGGCTAAGTGAAGGCCCCGAAGCAGCGCCCGCCGCACTTACCCTGGTGGAAGGGATCCGGCTGCGGTAGCTGGCAGAGGGCTCTGCATTGAAGAAACCCTGGTGAGGGACCAGGTACTCCTCAGCATCCACCAAGTCCTGCATGTCGTCCTCTTCCAGCAGGGCGCGGTAGAAGGTGCTGTCTATGGGACTGCCCGGCACCATCATGTCGTCATTCTGTGGGGGGCAGAGACGGGGAGTTGAGGGCATTTCAAACCCTCGTTCTCATGCTCTACAAAGCACCAAGGACTCCCCAGGCTGGGATCACAACTCCAGGGGAAGTGGGCGGGCAGGACGATACTGTTGGGAAATTAACCCTTTAGCTGCTAGTCCTTATTGCAGCCTCTGCATATGGGTGATGCATTCTGCTCCAGATCCACGGAGACTGGATCTAAGTGGTTAACGGCCCCAAAAGGATGTCCCTTGATTAAAGGTTGGAACTATTCTTTGTGCTTCTCCGGCATGTTCCATCACAAGATCCCCATGCACGGGATGGACATTCATCCTCCCCACGCCCCTGGGAGTAGGTCAGCATTATCCCTTTCCTACAGAAGGGGAATGTGAGCCGCAGAGAAGTGACTCGCCAGAGGCCGCGCAGTGAATCAGAGTCAGGGATAGAACCCAGGACTCCTGGCTTGTAGTTCCCTGCCTTACACCACACTTGAGCTTCCCAACTGGTAGAGAAGAACCCCAAACCCTAGACTTGCTGAGGAGCTGAATGGGGCAGGTGAAAGCCGCTCACTTACTGGTTAGGTTGGGGTGTGGGTCCCCTAGTAGTGCCCCCACAGCAGGCCAAAGACTGAGCTTTTGGGAGCCAAGCAGTGGGGAGGGAGTTGGCTGCTGCCCGGGCCTCTCACTGAGAGACAGACACCCCCTGCTCCCTGCCAGGAGCAGTGTAGCGACCTAAGCCGCTTCCACGTACCTGGATGACCACAAAGCGCTGTGGGTCCCTCGCCATACGGGAGAACTCTGTGACCAGCTCCCGGAACCGGGGGCGACACTCCGAGTCGATCATCCAACCTTTGGGCAGAGAGCAAGCAAGGTGCCAGTGAGCCCTAGGCATGTGCACCCCGTGTGAAGCTCTGCTGACTGATACAGGAGCAAGGACTAGTGCTAGGGGCCTGGTGAAGAGACACCTCCCAGCCCTTGTGACCCTCCCCTCAGAACATATATCTGAGCGTCGCCTCGGCCCCAGGAGGCTGCACCACCAAGGCGAGCTTGAAGGACTTTGTAGCGGGCGGGGGGGGGGGGGGCGTTTCGCCTATTTACCCTCTGTCCCAATTAGGAGTAGGCAAAGCCCCAGTCCCTGTACCCAGAAGGTAACCCAGCTCACCCGCCCATGCCACAGGCCAAATGTTGGCCCGTCTTGCAAAGACACCCCGCCCTCTAGGACTGGTTGAACAGAGCTGGCTATTACCCACCCCAGAGGTTAGGCCCCAGGGTCTTTACCCAACAAATTCACCCTCAAGCCTCAGTCACATATTAGCAGGAGGGACCCCATCCTCTGAACCCCAGAGTCTTTTCTTCTGAGGCTCCAAGACCAAACGTGCCTCCCACCTGTACAACCCAGGAGTGGAGAATGGTGGGGGAGTGGCTAGTGGACGCCTGTGACAGTTAGGGCCCTCCGTACATTTCACCATGATCATGTAGACATCGATGGTGCAGATGGGAGGCTGGGGCAGCCGCTCTCCCTTCTCCAGGAGGTCGGGGATCTCTCGGGCCGGGATCCCATCGTACGGCTTGGCACCAAAAGTCATCAGCTCCCAGACGGTCACTCCTAGAAAGACAGACTCATCAGGGCCAGGAGCAATGGGACTTTTACCCCACACCCCTTGCAGCTAGGGATCCTGGAGACAATGCAACGTACCATAGCTCCAGACGTCACTCTGGTGCGTGAATCTCCTGCGCAGGATGGACTCCAGAGCCATCCACTTGATGGGAACCTGGGGCCGGAAAAACACAGAGCAGACTGAGCCTGTTCATTTCACCCTTGCCTTGTCATGTGTTCAGGAGCAGGGAGAGACAGGACAAGGGCACTAAGAGCTGCCTGCAGATATTGGCCAGGCTCCCTAGTCAGACTACATTACCCATGATGCACCAGTCTCCCCTCTGGGTGAGGGAACATGGTGGATCATGGGAGGAGCCTGGTGCATACTGGAGAATGGATGCCAAAGGGACCCAAAGTACAGCTGCTGTGAGGCCCCACGGCCGCGTTTTGGAGTGGAAGCATTTTGGGGTTGGGCCAAAATATTTTGGATTTAGATTTTGTGCTGAGAATTTGAGGTTGAGAATTGACTGCGCTCAGCCAAGAGCTCGGCCATCCATCACAGGCCTTGACAGCACTCAACAGCATAACATCCAACAGGACCCGATGCCAGGAGGGAGGTAGCAGAGAACTGCTAGGTCTGCGTACGGCCACTGAACGTAGATCAGCCGTGTACCGGGCTAGTTCCAGCACCACGCTCTCCGAGAAGGCTTGCGGGGGAAACGGCCTCAGGTACATCATTTAGGTTTATGTCCACAGGGTCTTGACTGCAAGGTGTACCCCTGACCTGGCCTGTCCACACGGACAAGACTGGACCTCCAGGGGCTTGTGGGTGCGTCAGTTTCTGCAATTCGGAGGCCTGGCAGTAATGAGCTAGAACGGCGCGTGGAGGCAGCACCCCCTCATCCGGTGCAGCCACGGCTCGCTCTCTGCTTCTGATGACACCGAATAGCAACGAGGCCGCAGGCGTTATCACCCAAGGAACACATTACAGTGACGGCCCCTCCCAAATCTGTGCGCCCCAGGGGGGGCCCTGAAATGGCCCTGGTTTGGTTAGCTGCCCCCTGCTGGGGTGTGGGATGGGATGGGATGGGGATGATGCAGGAGACTCTCACAACCTGTTCCCCATGTGCCCAGCCAGCACTGGCAGCTCATGGTTGCCACGTGATACCAGTGAGCCATTGCTGTGGGGGTGTGGCACTGGGTGTCTCTGTGAGTAAAGGGTTGGAGTCTGGGCCCCTCCCCAGTGCCGCTGGCTTCTCCCAGTTCAGTTCCCTGGTACCCCCCACCTGGCTCACCTTTCCCCCGTCCGCGTGGTACTCTGTTTCATCGATGTCCAGCAGCCGGGCCAGGCCAAAGTCAGTGATTTTCACATGATTGGGGCTTTTCACCAGCACGTTGCGAGCAGCCAGGTCCCGGTGCACCAGCCGTACGTCCTCCAGGTAGCTCATCCCCTGAGGGGGGAGGGAGGAACCAGCATGGAGACCCGTAAGCCTCTCAGGCCCATGGTGGACTTCTCAGGGACCCAGCTGGCTTGAGCCCCACCCCGGTTAGTAGTGCTCTGCACGTCAGAAGGTGTGAAAGCACTTTACAGACATTAGCCCCATTTTCTAGATGGGGAAGCTGAGGCACAGAGCAGGAAAGAGACTTGCTTAAGGTCATCCAGTGAGTCAGTGGCATAGCCGCGTACAGAACCCAGGGGTCCTAATGCCTACCCTCCTGCTCTAATTGCTAATTAATACTCCCCCTTAATTTATGGCTGGCCATCCTCCGCTTGTGCTGGAAGCAGCCTGCCCCCTATGTACCTAGGGCTGGCAGAAGCAGCTGCTGCGGTCGTGTATCCCGGTCGGGATAGAAAACAGCAGCTATGCTTTGATATTGATCACTTCCCACGGTAAGCAGCACCTTTCAGTCTGAAAGAACCAAACGGACTTGACGAACTATGCATGTACAGGGATAATGCAGCCACCTCTGGGGAGTGGAGGGCAGCATGAACGACCAGCACAGAGTGAAATTTCAAGGAGAGATTTTTGGCCTCAGGATCCTGAGACAACCCCCTTCCTGGCTCCATGCTTACAAGCCTGGCCATGGGGTCTTTAACACCCATGTAGAGCAGAGGGGACCTCAGGGCCCAAACAGCCTGGGAACCCTCTCCGGTGGAATGGCTGAGTCGGCCCTGCTGGAACGTGAACCTATGAGTGGCAAGAAGGCTCCTGATGCCGGTCGTCCCCCTGGCCTCTCTGGCAGGAGAGCTGCACCTGAGCCCCCTCGCCCATCCCCGGGGCTCCTCCTACCTTTGCGATCTGCACACACCAGTTGAGCAGGTCCTGGGAGCCGATGCGGTCCTTGTTCTCCCGCACGTAGTCCAGCAGGCAGCCGTAGGGCATGAGCTGGGTGACCAGCTGCACCGTGGAGGTGAGGCAGATGCCCAGGAGGCGGGAGACGTAGGGGCTGCCCACACCTGCCATCACGTAGGCCTCCTGGGGAGGAGAGAAACTGGCTTGGAGCAAAATCAACCCCGGCAGGACTCGACTTGGGGAGACTCCTGCCAGGAGCCTGGCCCCTAGAGATGGCTTCCCACTCCCCTGCACCACGGAAAGGTCACGTGTGGGTCCACGGGGCAGAGATTCGTGGCCCTGCCCAGCTGCTCTTCGATTTCCACAGCATGGTCCAGCCAAGTCTGGGGCCTTGCAGCGTGGAGACCAAAGAGCAGAGCGGCAAGGAAAAAACGGCGGACAAGATGAGTCCATTGCTCCCCCTGCCACAAGTAGTAATTCTGCAAACATTGGTCACACGACAGCCTGTCCCTCTCCAGCAAATGGCTGTGCTGGGAGGCTCAGGCCCAGTCTGGGGGCAGGAGTGGCGTATGGAGGCAGGCTAATACGCGTAGGCACTGACGTTGGTAGCTTGGTGGGGAAAGTGCCCTGAGCCGGAGAGCTTGTACCCGCTACCCGCAGCCACTGATGGGAATGTTGGGGACACTGGGCATGGCCACTAGGTAACTCGCAGGGATGGAAGACCACAAGTGTCGATGAAGCCCCCTCGCACTAGGCCCAAGTGCCCTTGGCCCCCACGCCCCGGAGGCACTCGCAGCAGCTATGCTGAGGATCTGCAACAAGATGTTGCAGAGTCCGACTGCCTGAAACTAAACAAGGCCAAACAGGGCAGATATGGAAGAACAATGCTGAATAAAGCAGCTTTATGTATGGTTTAACAGATGATACAGAGAACAAGGGCACTAGCTGGTAACTGGATTGGCTGGCTATATGGATACTTAGGGCAGCTTGCTATTGGATAAGTATGCTGAAGAAAGGATGTATAAAAGCCTGTGTAAATTCCTGCTCTGCGTACAGAATTTGAGATTCTAATCTCCCTGTACCTTCTTTGAAGCTTCAAAGAACCTTTTTGCTTCTCCACCCCGTTGTGATTATTGGGTGAAGCACACCAGGTAGCGAACCCTCCTCCCCCCACCCCCCGCTGTTGCTCGCCTCTGGCACTGGGTGCCGGCAACAGGAGCAAACCCAACGTGTGTCACAGACTAGGAGGGACCCGGCGGCTCAGTGACTCTAAGCAAAGTCCCGTCTGGTGGCCAGGACGCAGCTGAGCCTGGCAGGCCGGGTCAGCGCCCTCCTGCACCCGCGTGGTGTTGGCATGCGTGCCCCCAGGGCGGGTGTTCCAGCCATAGCGCCCATCTCCTACTCACGTCCAGGATCTCCTTGTTGGCCTTGGGCGACGTGTTCTCTCTCAAGACTTTAATGGCCACGGGGATCTTCACGCTCTCGCCGTCGGGGATCCAGATGCCCTGAGGGGAGGGAGGGATGGTGATGGCGCTCGACGGGGCCGCACCTCAGGGCTCGAATGGGCAGTGCACCGAAGGGGAGAGAGACGCCGTCCAGCTGTGTCCTTTAGAGCCTCTGAGTGCTGCCCCACCCCCAGCCACGCTGCCAACCCCCGCCCCGGCTCCCCATCCCACTTCTGTGGGGCAGCAGCCTGGCCCCGGTTACCCACTGCCCCCCTTGCTCCGCCCGTCCCCGCCTCACCTTATACACGGTGCCAAAGGCCCCGGAGCCCAACACTTTCACTTTCTTCAGCTCGGTCTCCTTCAGGATCCGCATCTGGGCTTGATTGGGGAGGGCCCCGCTGGGCGTCAGCGGCTCTACCAGCTGTGAGGGGCGGGGAGGAGGGTCCTGTGTCAGCGAGCTGGGGAGCCCCAGGCCCATGGGCTCCCTGCTGCGGCCCCCAGGCGACACGGAGACTCAGAACCTATAATTGACCCCTCTGTGTGGCACCTTCAGGCCCTGGCCCTGAGCTCCCCGTGGGGCAGCCGTCTCCCCTGCCCCATGTGGGGAGCGTCTGGGCTGTCCCCACTGGAGGATGGCAGGAGGAGTGGCTGTGGGGAATGGGGACAGCACATGCTTGGGTCCAACCTGGGCACCGGTCACGAGGGGCATCCAGGGGGTCAACATCCTCCGTCCCCCTGCAGTAACCCCGGGCACTCAGGCCTGGCTCTCACCCTGCCCCCCGCCTCCTCTGCCCTCCATCAGTCACTTCTGCCCAGGGCCTCCCTTGGCTCAGCTGGGATCCTCTAGCGCTCAGGTGCCCCGGGAGGCCTTGCCGCATTACCGGGCACCGCCGCGAGAAGCCTGCCTGAGCGTGCGGGGCGGGGCAGGTGCTAGGGATTGTGGTACCTGCCATACCTCAGTCTCCTGCAAGAGGCGCCGCATGGCGAGCTTCCGCTCCTGCTGCTTCCTCCGCTTGATGCACACGACGATGATCAGGACCAAGACCAGGGCCAGGAGGGCGCCAACCACGCCGGCTATGATGGACGTCACCTGGCTGGAAGAAGGGGGAGGCTGCTGGATGGGGTGGTTCCACCGTGGGGGCCAGTCTAACCCGCGGGATTGGCTCTCTACAGGGGAACGGGGGACAGGGACGTTTGGCGGGGGGCGGGTAAATCCAGGGCCTTCTCCATAAACTAGCCTCCACGGGTGGCCGATTTGGAAGCAGTGGCTTGTGGCTCCTTGGTGGTGGGTGGTTAATGGTCTGCCTAGTAACAGCCCCTGGGGCTGGGAAGGCTGCGGGGGGGGGACAGAGCAAGCCCCATCCCCTGCCAATCAGCTGCAGAAGGGATACTTGTGGTGCTCCCTGGCCAGAGGGTGGTGCCTGGCAGAGTGCAAGGGGGCTACCGGTGTGCATGGGATAGGGGGATGCTGAGCAGAAGGCAGATGGTGCCAGGGAGAGGTGGACCCTGGCTACTGCCCAGGGTGAGGCCTGCCTGGGAAGTTGGCACAAAGGGGGCTGGGCAGATGGGGGTGCAGTACCTTGGCTTCTGATCCACGGGGCAGCCGTCTTCATCCCGGATCATGCACCTGGGGAAGGACCCAGAGACGTTGCTTTGTTACTCGACGGGAGGCAGAAGCGATGTAGAAAATCCTCCCACGGCCAAGCACTGGGGCATCCTGCCGTGCTGCGTCCCATGGGCCCCCATGCCAGTTTCCCCCCCACCCCGCACCTGCAAACCTCTGCCCATCCCCACCTGCTTCGCTCCGCTTTGCTGTCTCTTCCTAGGCCGGTCTTGGCCCCTGGGATGCACTGAATGCTGCAAGCAAAGAGCAATGCTCCGCGCCAGCCAGCGCCCGTACTCACGAGTGGCTGCAGTTGGTGGGGCACAATTGGCAGACGCCATGTTCATCCGGATACTTCCAGATGGGCACAAAGGAGGAATCAGCCTTCACCCCACTCGGGCACCTCTCCACACAGTACTGGGCATCTCTGTAATGGGCGCAGGCCGCGCACTGGTCCGCCTCCTGCAAGAAAGGATGCAGAGTGAGCACCGTGTGCATTTGGGGGCTGGGGTGGATGAAGAACCCAGGAATCCGGGATCAGCCCAAAGCCTTGAGCGATCGTAGAAACTGATTGGGAATGCAGATCCCCTCCCCCTGTCCTAAAGGGGCTTTTACGCGATCCCCCCCCGGCACCCCGGGCAGCTCCTCACCGATCCGTTGCAGGTCTCCGTGCCGTTCTGGGGCAGGCACTCGGGGTGGCAGGAGAGGCAGCGGGTCCCGTTGACGTGTTCCCGGACGGCCCTGCCGGGAGGAAGAGCCTGAGCCAATCGCTGCACAAAGGCACATGTCACCCTCACCCCGCAGCGCTCGCTGATGGGGCAGGACCCAGCCCCCACCCCAGCCCACCTGAGGAACAGGCAGCAGTGCGAGAGCAGAGAAGCGCCCCTTCCCCCCCCCCGACCCCTGGGGCTGACACAGCCAGCTCTGCGACCAGGGGCCCAGCTTCAGACCCCAGACTCAGGGCTGGAACGGGGTGCCTCATGTGGGAGGCTCTGCCCGCTGTCCCGCAGGCTGGCCTCTCCCAGCCACACGAGAGCTGCCCACTTCCTTCCCAGTAGCCCCCCCAGCGCCGCAGCCGGGGGCAGGGCTGGGATCGGGCCAGCGGCCAGCAGGGTTCTTCCCTGCACTGGTAAAGGACCTGGCTGCCACTCAGGACCCTGCACGACCCAGGCCCCGTCCCCACCCCAGAGCGGGAGGGTGTGATGGGGCGAGGGAGCAGGTTGGGGATGGCTCCTAGCCTGCCCCCTGCTCCCACTGGGCACGGGCTGCTGAGCAGCAGCTCCAGCACCCCATCTCCCACCCCGCTGCACCCTGATCGGCAAGATCCTCCCTAGGGGAAATGCAGGGGAGGAAACTCCCCGGGGTATTCCATCCTCAGGGTCCTTGGAGACGCCCCAAACCCAGGCAGGGCTGCCCTATCTGTGCCAAAGGAGAAGGGGCCTGGCCACAGCTGGGCGGATGGCCCAGGGCTTGATGGCATCCTCTGCCCCCATCGCATCCAGCCACGGTGCCAGAGGCTCCCCCTTCTCCCTCATCCCCCCCAGGAGGCTTGCTGGGCACAGACACGCAGCGAGCCCAGCCGCTCAGACCCCCGCTTACCCGTCCAGAAGGTTGCAGGACTCCACGCACTCCTGCCCACGCAGGAAGCGCTCGCAGGCCACGCACTGCGTGGGGCCCGGCCCCCAGCACTGCCCCTTGGCGCAGAGATGGAAGCACACCAGCCCCTCGTTCTCTGGGGGGAGGACGCCACAGTTAGCCCTTGGAACCCAGCCCGCCCCCTCCGTCCCTTGAGGCAGCCAGACCGAGTGGGCCTTTCCCAGGGCGAACGCAGACTCCACCGGGCGCAGGCCGGCCGGGGATGCCAGCGGGGCATTTGGTATCAGAGTCGCAGCCAGGGAGACATGGTACCACTGTGGCACTGGAGTTCTGCACCAGCCAGCAGGGAGCACCTGCTGGCACCCATCTAACATGGCGGTGCCACTCAGAGCCCAGGTGAATTGGGCCAAGGAGGATTCCCTGGGCGGGGCAGAGAGCCGGACAGAGCCCTGGCAGACGGCCCCACCCCCTTACCACACTGCTCCACAGGCTTGTTGTCAGTCTGGAACAGCGTCTGGCGCTGGTTCCTGAAGATGGCTTCCCAGGGCACCTTCTGGAGGAAGCAGAGGTTGGGGTTCTGGTGGACCAGCACCATCCCGCTGCTGATCTCCTGCAGGGAGCGCAGGCCCAGCGAGACGATGGACAGGTTCTGCAGTATCAGGGAGTAGGCACCGCTGCAGAGAGACGTCGACAGGCACGGGGTGAGCCAGGAGGGGCAGGACAATGAAGCAGAAGTCAGAGGGTCCCTGCCAGCCCCACACTTGCGGGGGCTCTGGAACTGGGTCACACCCTCCCACGTGCTGCCTCTGAACCACAAACCGTCCGTTCTCCGGATCCCGTCCTAGGGTCTGTTCCTCCCCACCCCGCGTCCCTGCCTGCGCATGCTCACTTGTGAAGCACTCGTCCTCGGATGATCCGGAGGTTCTGGAAGATGCTCAGGTCTGGGAAGGTCTCTGGCCAGGACTCGATGTACAAGAAGCCTGCGAAATGGAGGACAAAGGCACATCCTTATTCATGCGAGCAGCGGCCTCCCACCAGCTGGTGGTGGGTCGGTCTCCCAAAGTCCTGGGTGACTGCCAGGTCCAGCGCCCAGGCCCGCCTCTGATGGACGTGTCCCCCCCGCCACTCCCCGCACACTAAACAAGATGGCTTAAATTTCCAGGGCAGGAGCGTGGGACCTTTAGCCAAAGCCCCACTGCTAGGAGGCCCCTGGGGTGGCTTCGCGGCTGAGCCCCGTCCAGCGACTTTGCAAGCGAGTGAAATGGAAACAGGAGTCGTTTGCACATCACAGATGGGAGGCTGCAACCCACTCTCGGTGGGCACCGGCAGGAGATGTGGGTGAGCGGGCACGGGCGCTAAGCAGTCCCTCACCCACCTGTCAGCTCCTCCAGGCTCCCGAAGCTCTTGAGCTGCTCCGGCTTCAAGGGTGCAGTGTTGGTGGCGGGATCCCTGTTTGAGAAGGAACACGGTCGGGGAGGGGGATCCTTAGTGGCATAAGCCCTTGGGACCACGGACGCAGAAGGCGATGGCTGCCCTGCGGCCGTGCAACCATAGGAGCTGCCCGGCCTGATGGGGCCTTTGTGCTACAATCTCTGCGAGGCCCAGCTACAGATTTTGGAAGAGTAAACGGATGCCCCGGGAGGAGCCCCCGCTCACAGCCGCTTCACACCCCGTGACCCACTCATGTGCATGCTTGCCTCGGGTCTGCAAGACTAAGGCACGAGGGAGGTTTCAGTTTCTAAAAGGGGCCTGATCTAGACAGGACTATAATGGACCAGCTGGCGTGTGCACTGCTGTCCCCTCCTGGATAGAATCCAAACCATTCAGCTGTGTGGCATAGGCCCTACACTGCTAATGGCGATTCCCCTTTGGCTCATGCATTAAGGGCTTGTGCTTTGGAGCAGAGGCTCCCCTTGTGGACAGATAGCTGAGCTGGAGTTAGCCAGCTCCAGGTGCCCCCACACAGTGCTCCGACATGCCACACATACACCTCCTTCACTCCAGGACATCTGAGTCCAGAGCTGGGGTCCCCCTACCCACAGGGCCAGTAGCTCCTCTGGGGTGAGCCAGCAGGAGCTGTGCGGAGCTTGCCAGGGCTGGACAACGGGCAGTGGAGATGGGGGCACCTGGCACCGCTACTCACCCCGCGAAGGTCTCGGGCAGGAAGGCCAGGCTGCCAAAGATCTTGGTGCAGTGGGCAAAGTGCTGGATGTTGGAGGCATTGACGGCTCGGACGCCCTTCAAAAAATCCACGCCCAACCCGTAGCAGCCTAGGAGAGAGCAGGGCAGGAGTCTGAGAGGGGTTGGGAGGGAACCCCAGTGTGGAATAACCCTGCGCTGACCACCCATGTGCTTCCATTCCACCCATCGAGCCTCCGTAGGGAGACCCCCTTCCAGCCGCCCAGACAGTGCATGCGTCTCCCTCTCCTCAAATCCAGAGAATCCCACTCTCCTGAGCTGCTAGGATGTGCCACCCCTCGTCCCTCCAGGAGAGGGGCTCCCCAGGGCGGGGCACAGGGGATGTGGGAACGTTACCTTCCGGGCAGGGCTTGCTGCACTTCTCGCACTTCTGCACGCTGTCCGTGCTCACCTCCTGGCTGTCCTGGGGACACACCAGCGTGCAGGAGCCCACCTCCGTGGCCAGGTAATTGTCTGTGGGAGGGGGAGACATGGAGAGGAAAGATGGCCCCATGGTTAGGGCATTAGCTTGTGACTCAGGAGACTTGCCGTCAATTCCCTGCTCTGCCACCAACTGCCTGTGGGACCTTGGGCAAATCTCTTCACCCCTCTGGGGTTTGGTCCCTACTTGCTGGGGGGTGGGGGGGGGCTGTGAGGAGAAATGCCACCAAGGAGCGGGAGGCACCCGGAGGCTACAGTGGCGGGGACCAGATCGGTATTTGAAGAAGATACACGAGTCTGCCCAGCTCACACAGAGTCCGGCTCCGAGCTGCGGCGAGTCCCGAGCTGGGGACTTCAGTTTGGTCAGAAAGCTTGGATCCCAGTCTCTGATCCTGGGGCAGGGGAAGGAAATGGCTCCACCCCCACCTCCTGCAGCTAAGGGCAAAGCCCCCGGGCTTCATCTCCCCCCCCTTTAACCCCTCGACTGCTGCATTCCAGCATGGAGGCCTTTGTTTGCAATGTGGCTGGCCAGTTAACTGTAATTGCCGTGTGCGTCGTGGGGTTTTTGGAGCAGGGCAGAGCTATGGGCCTTGGAGCTCCAGGAGCCAGCCCCGACTTTGGGAAGTGCCAGGCAAACGTCAATAGAAGCCCCTCAGGCTGTCCTGCCCTGCCAGCAGGGGGCACTGTGCAAACGGAGCCCTGCGGGGGTTGCCCTGGGGATCTCTCCACCGGGCTGGGGTGCGTGGTCAAAGCCCAGCATACGCAGCTGGCAGGAAGTGGGGCACCCCACAGAGCCCACCCCACGGGATCCCCCCGGAGGAAGGGACGCTTACAGGGGCACTGGCTGACACAGCTGGCTCCGAAGGTGTAGCGTCCGTCCCGGTTGGGCACCGACTGGTAGATGTCCGAGTTGTAGATGAAGTGGGGCGGGCAGTGCAGCTCGCAGATCCCGCTGCGGTTGACGTGCAGACAGGCCTGTGGGGAGCCAGCCAGCCCAGAGGGTGAGCAGCTGGGACACCGCCCCCGCACCAGTCCGGAACCCCCCCTCTGCCAACTCCAACCAACCTCCCCGTTCCATCCCCGGCGCGAGCCTCTCTGCACCAATCCACCGCTCCAGCCACCCCCACGGCGCCTGCCCCCACCTGCCCACCCTCCCACGCCCACCACGCTAACCCCCACCCCAACCCCCTGCCCCACACTCTCCGCTGTGCTGAGCCCCTCGCCATGCACACACCCAGGGATGGCACCGGGCCGGGGGATGGCACTCACCAGGCAGTCCGAGTGCTTGGGCCCAGTGCAGCCCGCGGCACATTGCTCGTGGCAGCAGTCCGTGGGCTTCGTGCCCTTGCACCTGGGGCACCCGTCGCAGATGCTTTTGGTCACTGGGGCAGAGAGTGAAGGGGGGAGGAACCGTGAGGATCTGGATGTTTGGCTGCGCAATGGGCTCTTGGCATCTGGGGAGCTCTGCTGGGAGCTGGGAACCCAGATGGGCACAGCGAACAACTGTCCCCACCACACCACACAGGGGGTTCCCAGTCTCAGCAGCACCCAGGGCAGGGGCTCTGTGCATCCTGAAATCTACCCTGTTCAATGGATCCCTTTCCGCCCCCGTCCCGCCCTTCCAATGTCTGTGCCTCCTTTCCCCACCCCCCAGCGGCAGCCTGCATTTCCCCATCATGCATCTCCACCGACCGCCTGTCCACACCGCTGCCCATCCTCCCCTGGCACCTGCCCCATCCCTCACTCGTGGGGCAGTTAGAAAGACCCAGCCGGGACCTTTGGCATGGTGCCCCCACCCAGCCAGGCTTTGCAGGGTCCATGCCCTATTTGCATGGAGGGCGAGCTAGCCCTGTGTGCCCCTGCAGGTCATGGGCTGCCCGGCCAGTGCTGGCCAGACAGGCAGAGACCTGAGTCCAGCACCGCCTCTCCCCCGTGCCCGGTGCTCACGTGTCTGGCAGTACTGCGGCCCTTCCCCCCAGCAGTGCCCTTGGGAACAGAAGCTTCTGCATTCAGCACCTGGACGGGATGGAGAGAAGACCGAGGGCGTTAGGGGATGCCCGAGACTCTGCCTTGGCACAGTCCTCGGGAGAAAGATGCAGCATGCTTCTGCCTCGCCCCACTCTCCCAGGCATGGAAACCCCCTCCCCAGACTCCTCCAGCAGCCTGCTGGGGTGGAGGGTCCTGCAGCAGCTGCTACTCCCCACCTCCCCCGCTCCACGACTAGCCGCTGGCTCGAGGCATCAACACCTCCAGTCCCCCTTGGACGCCTGGGGCTCCCGAAGCACAGCTCAGCCTGGAGCGACGGACTGTGGGGTAGACGGGGGAGGCTGAGCGTGAAGCCTGGGGAAGTCATAAACCAGCCTGTTGGGGTGCGCCAGGCTCCGGGGGGCGGAGGAGGGGGGCTTGGTTCCTGATGGGTGTAGAGGCTCCGCCCATTGCGCCAGGCCCCACCCCTGGCCCCAGGCTCTGCCTTAGGGCATGCCGAGGGGCTTGCTGCTGGGTGTGAAGAGCGGTTACAGGGACAGGACAGTCCCACCCCCCCCTCCCCGGAAGCCGGGGCGCCCGTGGAGGGACCCCACCCGGGCACGTACACGTCCTTTCCCTGCTGCTGTTGATCTGCTGGTGCTGGGCCAGGTCGTTGTTTTTGTGGAAGATGTCGCCCCACAGGATGGTCTCCTGGAAACACAGCTGGGGGTTGCCCTCGATGTGCACCCCGCCCTTCAGGATCTCTGGAGCCGGGGGAGAACAGGACAGTAGGCAGAGCATCAGGCATAGCTGCATGGCCACTGCGGGAGTCTGGGCGACATGGGCCAGTAGATGACCCAGCCCGGCCATCCCTGGTGCTCCCACATGGCCCAGCCACGTGACAGTCTCCTGGCGGCTGGGGAATCCAGCCCCCAGTCGAGGGGGCCTCGGGCTCATTTGAAAAGACGTTTGCCAGGCAAAGCACTGAGGGATGCTCGGAAAGGCCTTTGACCTTGACAGCTGCATCTGCAGCATGCACGACCCGGGCTGTGGATCCTCATGCTCCAGGGCACCAGTCGGCTCTAAGGGGGTCCAGGAAGAAACTCCCCCCACCAACACCAGTGCTGGGCTGCTGCATCGCTAGGAGCCTTGTGTATCTGGTACTGGCCACGCTCAGAGAAAGGGGGATGTGTAACTGGTTGGGCAGGGAGGTCAGGATTACCAGGCACTAGTCTGATCCGGTGCAGTGAGGGGGATACCAGACCACACGGACCGTGGGTCTGATCCGGTGCAGTGGGGGGGTACCAGACCATGTGGACCCTGGGTCTGATTCAATGCAGTGGGGGGATACCAGACCACATGGACCAGGGGTCTGATCGGGCATAGCATGGAGGCATGGATACCAGGCTACGGGGATCACTGGTCCAACAAGGTGAAGATATTGCACTAGACAGGCCATTGCTTTGCTCTGGCACAGTGGTCCAGCGACAATCAGCTCTTCTAAAGAGGTCCCTGGTACATCCCCCCTAATTCTGAGTGCTCCCTGGGGTGAGCCCTGGCCCCCCGACTGGCTCAGGTGCCAGCCTCCCCACCTGTCAGATGCCTCATGCCCAGCTCCTGCAGCCCCACCGTCCCGGTGGGGTCGGAGTTGGCGAGAACGGCCAGCGCGTATTTCTCCTCATAGAGCTGGGTGCCCCGGATGATGCGCAGGCTCTCCAGCTGCACGCGGCTCACTTGGTTCTGCGCAATCAGCACGTAGCCCTGGACCTCCTTGATATCCTAGAGGGGCAGAGAGCAGGGTGAGCGGGAGCCAGGGACAAGACAAGACAAGCCTGGGCACCCATCAGGCTGAGGCAATAGCCCCTGGGCTGGGCCGTCAGTGGGAGAAGAACCTACGACCCCTGGAGCTAAATGTAGGAGCTGCTACTGTCTGAGCTAAAGGGCAACACCCATGCCTCTGCCCATGACCACGAGCCAACCTCGGCAGAGCCAGGAGCGCTTCAGGCTCGGCCACTTTCATGGGGGTCAGAGCCCCCAGGGGAACGCCCTTGCCCCAACGCCCTTGCGCCCCAGCAAGCACTGGGAAGATGGAGAAGACTTTCTGCGGGGAGAGCCGGAGAGCTACCCTCCCCTGAGGCAGACAAGCCTCCCAGCCCCCTACGACTGGGCTGGGCTGGAAAGATGTCTCCAAACATGAGGATCACCATTTCTAGTCTTTTAACCAGAGGAGGAAAGAGCCTAGAGTGAGCCCAGCACCTCGGCAGGTGCTCCACACTCTCCAGACCCCCCAGCTAGGAGCACACGCTCCACCGTCAATAAACTGACAAGCAGGGGGCAAGGGGTAACCTCATCTCTGGGAAACTGACAGCAGCAGGATTAGAACCTGGGTCCCCAGGCAAAAGCTTCGCGAGCTGAGCTGGAACAGCTCCTGCTGGCTGAGGAGACTTGTCAAGATGTTGCCCTGTGGTTCCTTACAGGCAGGTGGGTGCGGGCCTGTGTCGCCCACTCTAGTGGCTGGTCCAGATAAGAGTCTACTACAGCCACTGGCTAGAGGAGTTACTCCTTTAGCTCCAGCCATAAAGGAGGGGGAGGGATAGCTCAGTGGTTTGAGCATTGGCCTGCTAAACCCAGGGTTGTGAGTTCAATCCTTGAGGGGGCCTGGGCCTTGAGGGGATCTGGGGCAAAAATTGGGGATTGGTCCTGCTTTGAGCAGGGGGTTGGACTAGATGACCTCCTGAGGTCCCTTCCAACCCTGATATTCCATGATTCTATGTTGCATTTAGGGATGAAGGACCAAGGGTCAATGCCCACAGGAAGGTGGTTGCTATGTTATCCCCTGCAGGACAGACCCTGATGTCTCCTTAGAGTCACATCCCGGGCAGGCTGCCCTTTAAGGCAAGCTGGGCTTGGCCTTGCCTGTGACAAGCAGCTATCCCCCAGCTGAGCCTGATCTCCTGGCTTCGTTACTCTGAGGGACCCCAGCTGTGACAGGGCTGCACAGAGAGTGAGAACTCAGCTTGGGAGAGGAGTCAGGCTTCCCGACCAGCCCCAACACAGGGCCTGGTCAGCCCAGCGTGGGGCTAAGGAATGAGCCCTGAGGACGGGCTGGGGGGTAGCCTGAGAGGGGTGAGACATGGACAGAAACAGGCCATTGCAAGGCCAAAGAGATGATCAGCTGTGGGGGGCGGGAGAGGCAAAGGCCATGCACTGCCATGGCCTGACAGCAAGGGTCGCTATGTTAGCGAGAGTCCCACTGCAGGATGGGTGAAGGGAGGATGCTGAGCTCAGGTTCTCCCCGCTTCCCCGCTCACCTTAAGGAAGGACATATCAGCGTCTGGCCCCAGGTAGGTGATCTCCAGGTTGCCCTGCACCACCTGGCAGTCCTGGTAGAGGCGGCTGAGGGTGGCGTAGTGGTTTTCTGGGCTGGAGGGACGCAGGAGCTTCATGTCGGTGCCCGTGCAGACTGCAGGGGGGTGGAAAGGAAGTGCCGGTGAGGCTGGGCAAGGGTGGTGGTCAGAGACGGGGGCAGAGATGATGGATGCCATTCGGAGAGATGCTCAGCAGCGTTTCTCCAAAGGCTGCTCCACCCCAGCTGTGAGCGTTCAGATAAACAGGGCCCGGCCCCCACCTGTCCCCTACTCTGCAGGCATTTCCCCAAGGCACAGAGCTGTGACTGGAGAGCTAGCAGACACTTGGCCCTTCTGCAGGGCATTCTGTCCAAGGGCAAGAGAGAGGAAGGGGGGCCTGGCCCCTAGTTCTCAAGCCTATGGGGCCAGATTTTCAGCAGAGCTCAGTTGTCATTTAGACACCTAAAAAAGGACAGATTTTCCAAAGGGCTTGCTGAGCTCTGTAGAGAATCCAGCCATTGTGTGCCTCTGGGCCTCAGTTTCCCACCTGTAAAATGGGAGCAACACGCCTTCCCGGCTGGTCTCGTTAGATCGTAAATTCCTGGGCTGGGATTCTGTTAGCGCGTGTGGGTGCAGCACCTGACACTCCAGCTCCAATCAACTAGGCCCCCTAGATGCTACTGTAAATACACAGAAGAGACCCACAGGGGATTATTACGCATCAGTCACTGCAAGGAAAACACAGGGCCCTGAACTCAGGTCTCAACAGGTAAAAGCTCCTGGAGTGTTGTTTTTAAACACAGCCGCTTGCAAATCCCCAGACTTCTCTATTGCCTCCTGAAGCCCGCTTTGGTCAGAGTCTGCCCAAGTGTAGGCAGGTTCCCTTTATCCATTTCAAAGGTTGCCCATATACCCAACCACTGCTGAGTGTTTGTAAATCAGGCAGCAGCTGTCTAAAGCCTTGCAGAAACCCCGAGGGAGAGATTACGAAAAAGGAATTTACAAACACCCAAAAAAACCAAAAATCCTTTTGCTAGCATTTGCCAGGGTCAAAGCAAAGATTTGAGAAATGCTTGGTTGTGTGTGGGTCTTGTGCCAGGCAGAGAGGAAGGGTCCGATGGGAATCAGTGCAATGGAGCATGCAGGCGAGGTGCCGGGTTTATTTTTATCTGGAAGTAATTGGTGCGGATGAAAAGCAGGTTCAAAGTTGCAGGAGGATTGTGAAGTGTACCGCAGAGCCGTGCGCCCTGCCATGTTTGTTACAAACCCTTCTGATCTCTAGAAATCAGACGGACGGGGAGAGACGCCGACACAGTTGGCTATTGAGCCTCAGCGCCCAGCCGACTGTATCCAAGCTAAGTTTAAACCCCCTCTGCTCTGTGGACAGTTCAGGATTTCCTGTCACTGGAACTCCCACCCGCTCCCCGCCAACTTCTGGAAGGGTAGTGCGGCCGGCATTAATACCCTCTGGGTCACGGACTCGCTCCCCACACGGTCTGGACGCCGGACGTGGTTAGGAAGTGTCACTTTCCACAGGAAATGCCATGGACTAAAGTAACATCCATTTATCGTGGGAAGGCTTTCAACAGCTTCCTATGGGCTTCCTGTATGACTTCTCCCCACCACAAGGCAGAACAATGGGGTTTAGCCACGACCCTGTAAATGAGCAATTTGTTTGGTCTCGGCCCCCGGTTCTCAGCCCCCTCGCTGCCTCAGATAAAAGCTCCTCGTGAGTTGGGGAGGCCGCAGTGGGAGGCCAAATGGATTGATGGCTTCTGCGAGTCAGGACCTCTCACCCCCACCGTTGTGATCAGCTAACAAAAGGCTCCTGTCAATTAATTAGACAGAAGCTGTCAACATGGAACTCCAGTAAGGAGCGTTTGATCTGGATGCCCGCAAAGCGCCTTCCGCGCAAACTTCCCACCGGTCACGAACGCTGGGTGACTCTCCTCCCTCCCTGGGCAGAGGAGTCCCGTCCGCCCCACTTCACAGAGGGAGAAATTCGGCACTCGCCCCCAGTCAGCTGGAGAACAGAAACTCAGGAGCCCTGGTTCCCACTCCTGTGCTTTAGCAACGAGATCACGCCCCCGTCTCAGAGCCAGAAATCCTGTCTCCGAGTCCCCTGCTCCAACCACTAACACCCGGCCCTTCCCAGGAGTCCTGTCTTATCCCCCCCTCGGACCCCAGACCACACTGGTCCGAACAACCTCCCGGGCGAGTCAGACTGAAGCGTTTGGTTCAAAGGACCCTGGTTCCCGTTCCGTAGCGACGCTGCTTGTCCGCTGGCCTTGCTCCTGGCCCTGCTGAGGCTGCCCAGCCAGAGGTGTCAGTTTCACTTGATGTCAGTTACACTTTCCCAGGCTGGGGCAGGGGGGTTGGGCCCCCCACCCCCCAGCTTCTGGGGGGATGTTTGCATGCTGCTGCGGCAAGCACTGGTGGGCCTTAGCTCTGCTGAGGGTAACTGAGGACAGAGCATTTGATGGGCCCCCATGGCTCCTCCAGGGGCACAGGGAACCACTTGGTTTCGATCCTTCCCCTCCGGCTCCAGAGTACCCATTCCCCGGCTCCTGTCACGCGCCCTGTTTATATGCCATGGGGTCCCCCCACTTTACTTCCCCAGGATGGTAGGTGGAGGTTAGACTTATGACCTAGCTGGGTTGGGCCACACTATTGTTACCCCTCAAATGTAGCTAAGGGACGGGCGCACATACCCCTGGATTGGCATCAGCTCGGCACCCCTGCGCCACGGTTCCTAAAATCCCGGCTGCCCCAAACTAAACAGTCTTGATTCACACAGCCAGCACGGGGTGGGCACCCCGAACTGCTGCGGGCTAGATGACAGCCAGGTTTCCAAGGGCCCTGGGGTGGGGCATTACATAACCCAGTTACGCTGGCTTCAAAGCTCTCGGCTTTGCTGCCTCCTCCGTAGCAGGGCTAGGGTGGAGCTAGCTGGGTCTGGGTGAGGAAATCAGCCCAGTGAGAGAAGAAACAAACAATAACACAAACCTACGCAGCATCTCCACCTCCTTCTGGCTTGGATTCCAGAGCAGCAGGTGTGACCAAGCGTTCAAACTAAAAGGCCTTAGCAAACCGCCTTCCAACTCTGAGTAAGTCCCTATCCCGTGCTCCCTAGGAGAGCCCCCCAGAAGGGAGGGGGAGAAAGGAAAGAGACAGGGGAATAAACAAGGAGGCTATTCCAAACAGGCCCCACTTTCCAGTCCTCGTGGGTGGTGCGCTGAGCAGAATGTCTGAAGGGATGGGAAATTGTTACTCCTACGGCACTATACCTCCAAGGTGAGCTTCTTTGGAAGCTAAGTCTTTGGGGTGAAACAGACTCCAGAACAGCCCAGGGTAGGAACCCTGCACCTCGACTTTGTTCCCTGTTCAGATCTACACTTTAAACCGGGCTTAAAGCACGGTGCTGCTGCGGAGCAGTTGCTCCAGGCAGCTGGAGGTCCTTGGAAAACCAACACGTGATTCTGGCTCTACAGGGCTTGCACGACTGGTGGACTCAGTTCAGTTGACAGCAGAGTCCGGTCAGCGGCAGGAGCCTTGGTACAGGACTCCCTGGCTCTATTCACAACTCTGCGATTGGTGCACTGTGCGATCCCAGTCAAACTAGCAGTTGGGACTCCCAAGTGTTTGTGCAAACCTCTTCTTTGCCCAGGAACACACTTATCAGCCCCGTGAGTTTCCCTTACTGCAGGAGGTTCGGTCAGAGTCAGAACAAGACCATCAAAACCAGCTTGGGGCTCAACAATGAGACTGGTACGTGTCAGCCGAGATCAGGGCCCCATCGTGTGAGGTGCTGCACAGACACAGAGCAAAAGAAAATCCCTTCCCCAGAGAGCTCACACTCTAAGGATGGAACTAAGCAGCGCCCCCATGCCCTGCCAATACAAGACACCCCACTTTGGGGGCAGGGGGTTCGGATCCTAACTAAATAACTAGCCCCTCTCTCTATTACCAAAACTCAAACATGGGACAAACTGGGACCTGGATACAGACTCCAATTCCAAGCCTCTGGCTCACGGGTCCTGGCCTATTGTTCACTCTTGTTCAGGGAGCTGCAGTTCTATGTAACACAATCCCCGCTGGCGGTTTGTCGGCTGCGGGGATCAGATGAGGGACCGCCAGATCTTAGCTTGAGCGTCTGCCTGCCCAGCCACCACAAGAGGGAGATGAGCATCACGCCACGTGGGCATGGGTTACACCTACAAGCATAGATGCATTGGCGTGGGCAGAAGGAACGCCAGTCAAGGGTGCTGCATCTACAAACCTGACCACATGCCAGGGGGAAGAGAACTCTCAGACTGGCATTGGCGCTCGTAGGAATTACCCTGCCCCACCCAACATCCCCCTATAGCATTTCCCCTGTTGGATCCCCAATATTCACCCAGCAAATGAAACATCACGTATAAAACACATCTTAGCGCAGGTGATCTGAGACCTCATTTTTCCGATTGGCCAGCAGAAAGGAAGAGCACCTTGTGCTGGCTGTACTCCCCTCCCACGGTCCCTCCTTGCAGCAGACACCCAGGGAGAGCGATGCCATGATCAGCCGCCCGGCAGGGAGAAAAGGCAGCTTGCTCCTGCCAGCTGGGCTTGCTGCTGCTGGCACTCTTGCATTTGATCAGATAAGCCTCCTTGGCGGGAAACTGACTCTGCAAGGCTCCTGGTAAACAATCATTATAGCCATGCTGATGGTTGGTTGGAGTTGGATAATCCAGGGTGGGGCTCGCATGTGGATTGAAACCACCGGGCGCACTGAAGCGTGGCCCCAGACTCTACTGAACCCCCTTTGGGAGACTGCTGTGTTCGCTCTCCACCTGTCTCCAAGCTCGTGCCACTGAAATACTGGGAGGCAGGAGAGTGTCACCTGATAGGAACCAAAACTGGTGCAGAATCTGGCCTACCCAGTCTCCACCTCGATTTTGCAGACACGAGCCTGGAGAGTTTGGAGAAGTATCCAGACTTTGAAGCATTTATCAGAACTTCTGGAGAAGCTTTCTCCCTCTTTCCCCATCATCCGCCTGTCCATCATCCTCATTCTCAGATGAAGACAGGTTTTGAAACCTGGTCCATGAGGGAGGAGGTTGGCAGTAGAATGGTTCCTATAGCCCCTCTCTTTCCAGCACGTGTGCAGACACCGGGGTGAATGCAGACAGGCAGTGGCTGACATAACTTTAACCCCGTTGCTGCTAAATAGCCAGTGGTCCATTGCAACAGCGGCACTTTGATGGGGTGCAAGTGGCGCAAGGGGAAGCTATGGAGGAGCACGTTTTCCCCCTAGACGAGCATGCTGCGGCACTGGAGGGGAAGCTGTGGATGGAGGGGCATTGGCGGATGGGGCATTGCAACACACAGCCCTGGAGGGGCAGTCGTGCCCAGGATATGGCTGTGCATGGTGCAGTATCAGAGGTACATTATTTTTGCATGAATCCCTCGTAACTCTCCTCCCACACACGCCAGGCACTGAAGCAGTTAAACCCAAGTTCTGTCCAACTGCAGCTCATGAAATCAGAGACCCGGGTTTTGTAACCCAAACCCAGCCGGCAGACACTGATTTAAAAAAGCCAGGCAGTTCCGGAGGAAGCCACCGGACCGGAGGGGCACGTGGGAGCTCCATTTCTAATCACATCCGGAGAGGGACACCCACAGGCCTAGAGATCATAGAAACCCTCACTCCTGTGGCTCGCTCTGATGTCACAGACAGCTCTCAAATCCCTGTGACAGGGGCTGGCGTTCAGTGTGCAGTGAGGGGGCTGGGGGAGCTAGAGGGACACGGGATTTTCTGCCAGAGTACAAGCCGGGGGATAAAAAAGACCCAATTGTTAAGAGAGCTGGTGGTCAGAGCCCACCCCAGACAAACAAAACTAGTAACAGTTGCATCTCCGAGGAAAGGCAATGACAGAGATGGGCCCAAACCATAAGGATCAGACCCCAAAGGGTTGTGAGTTCTGGTTCGGGTCACTGAGCATGCGCATCTGCTTTTAATACACACCCATCCTGTTCATAGAATCATAGAATATCAGGGTTGGAAGGGACCTCAGGAGGTGTCTAGTCCAACCCCCTGCTCAAAGCAGGACCAATCCCCAACTAAATCATCCCAGCCAGGGCTTTGTCAAGCCTGACCTTAAAAACCTCTAAGGAAGGAGATTCCACCACCTCCCTAGGCAACGCATTCCAGTGCTTCACCACCCTCCTAGTGAAAAAGTTTTTCCTAATATCCAACCTAAATCTCCCCCACTGCAACTTGAGACCATTACTCCTCCTTCTGTCATCTGCTACCACTGAGAACAGTCTAGATCCATCCTCTTTGGAACCCCCTTTCAGGTAGTTGAAAGCAGCTATCTAATCCCCCCTCATTCTTCTCTTCTGAAGACTAAACAATCCCAGTTCCCTCAGCCTCTCCTCATAAATCATGTGTTCCAGTCCCCGAATCATTTTTGTTGCCCTCCGCAGGACATTTTCCAATTTTTCCACATCCTTTCTTGTAGTGTGGGGCCCAAAACTGGACACAGTACTCCAGATGAGGCCTCACCAATGTCGAAAAGAGGGGAACAATCACGTCCCTCGATCTGCAGGCAATGCCCCTACTTATACATCCCAAAATGTCATTGGTCTTCTTGGCAACAAGGACACACTGTTGACTCATATCCAGCTTCTCGTCTACTGTAACCCCTAGGTCCTTTTCTGCAGAACTGCTGCCGAGCCATTCGGTCCCTAATCTGTAGCCGTGCATGGGATTCTTCCCTCCTAAGTGCAGGACTCTGCACTTGTTCTTGTTGAACCTCATCAGATTTCTTTTGGCCCAGTCCTCTAATTTGTCTAGGGCCCTCTGTAACCTGTCCCTATCCTCCAGTGTATCTACCTCTCCTCCCAGTTTAGTGTCATCTGCAAACTTGCTGAGGGTGCAATCCACACTATCCTCCAGATCATTAATGAAGATATTGAACAAAACTGGCCCAAGGACCGACCCTTGGGCCAACTTGATACCGGCTGCCAACTAGTCATGGAGCCATTGATCACTACCCATTGAGCCCGACAATTGAGCCAGCTTTCTATCCACCCTATAGTCCATTCATCCAGCCCATACCTCTTTAACTTGCTGGCAAGAATACTGTGGGAGACTGTGTCAAAAACTTTGCTAAAGTCAAGGACCAACACGTCCACTGCTTTCCCCTCATCCACAGAGCCAGTTATCTCGTCATAGAAGGCAATTAGATTAGTCAGGCATGACCCGCCCTTGGTGAATCCATGCTGACTGTTCCTGATCACTTTCCTCTCCTCTAAGTGCT
The DNA here is from genome assembly GCF_965140295.1 of Lepidochelys olivacea. Taxonomy (NCBI): domain Eukaryota; kingdom Metazoa; phylum Chordata; order Testudines; family Cheloniidae; genus Lepidochelys; species Lepidochelys olivacea. The sequence goes on along the minus strand of NC_140437.1, from coordinate 15,933,756 downwards.
TCAGAATTGATTCCTTGAGGACCTGCTCCATGATTTTTCCAGGGACTGAGGTGAGGCTGACTGGCCTGTAGTTCCCAGGATCCTCCTTCTTCCCTTTTTTAAAGATGGGCACTACATTAGCCTTTTTCCAGTTGTCCGGGACTTCCCCCGATCACCATGAGTTTTCAAAGATAATGGCCAGTGGCTCTGCAATCACATCCGCCAACTCCTTAAGCACTCTCGGATGCAGCGCATCCGGCCCCATGGACTTGTGCTCGTCCAGCTTTTCTAAATAGTCCGGAACAACTTCTTTCTCCACAGAGGGCTGGTCGCCTCCTCCCCATGCTGTGCTGCCCAGTGCAGCAGTCTGGGAGCTGACCGTGTTTGTGAAGACAGAGGCCCTACATCCCCAGCTGAGGTTGCGCTGGTCATGGGGGGAGGGGCGGTGGGTGAGTTGGAAGACGAAGGGAGTTGGGACAATCTCTATCACCACTGTATGAAATGAGGGGGAACTTGATGCCGTAGTTAAGGTTCTAGTCTGGGACTCAGGAGACCAGGCCTCGATGCCTTGTGTGACCATGGGAAAGTCACTTAGCTTCTCCTTTCCTCCGTTTCCCCATCTGTAAAATGGGGATAATAGCACGGCCTTGCCTCACGGGGGCGTGAGGATAAATTCATTTAAAGTCGGTGAGGAGCTCTGGTAACAGAGGCCAAAGGTCAATTAATCCCAAACAGGATGGTGGGTTTTGTGTGAGGTGGATGTTTGCCCAATAGGAACTCAGCTGAGACCCCACAAACTCATTGCATGGGGGTCAGCAAACAGCCCTTAGGCCGGTTTCAGAGTAACAGCCGTGTTAGTCTGTATTCGCAAAAAGAACAGGAGGACTTGTGGCACCTTAGAGACTAACCCATTTATTTGAGCATGAGCTTTCGTGAGCTACAGCTCACTTCATCGGATGCATTGATGGCCCTTAGGCCGTTAATGTGCTCACCCCAGCGTCGCTGTCTCTGCACCCACTGTGCTGCCCAGCCTCGGTAGCAGCAAGTCAGTCTGTTCTTGGGGGTTGATGGGGGGAAGATATGAATGACTAGTTACCCCCTTGTTAGCATTTATCCCGAGACAAAACAGTCCCTGCACCAGCCAGGGCTGGGGTCCAGCTCTGGGCCCAGTTTTAAGGCGTGCTGCACGCGGAGGCCAATATTTTAAGCTATTCAGTCGATCATTTAGGGAGTGAAACAGAGGTTTGTCTTTATCCCACCCTGAAACCCCACCTGTGGCTTTCCCTGCTGGGACGCTCTGGGAACAGGGAGGACCCTTGTACCCCAGCTTCTGCCCAAGCAACTCATGTCTGAGGGAGTTCGGAGGGTGTGATAGGGCCAAGCCACAGACGGGAGTTATGGATCTTTACCTCAAGCTGTAGCAACTCCTACTTTTAGGGCTGGAGGTTTCCAGTTCAGTCCCCACTGTGTCAGCCAGGAGGGTGTCTGTTGCATCTGGGCTGCCCCGGTGAGGGACCAGTCGACCTGGAGATAAGTCTCTGTGATGGGGCTCTCCATTCCTTCTGCTGAGCTGTGGCCATAGGATACCAGAGGCCTTGGTGCCCCTTTGGTCTGGGCAGATTCACAGAGTTTAAAACCAGAAGGGCCCATCCTGACCATCTACTCTGACCCCCTGCATAGCACAGGCCAGAAAACTGGCCCCGGCAATTCCTGCCTCCAATCCAAACCTTGGGGTTGAGCTAGAGCAAGGTGATTTCTGTATACTGTTAATCCCTGGATTGGGACAGAAACACAGGACCTGGTGGCTCAGGGACACAAGTGCTCCCCCCTGAGGCCCCCGTCGCTACCATGGACTCCTCGCAGAGCAGTACGGCCAAGGCTCTGCCTCACCCTGTCTCCCCTGATTGACGGTGGCAGCAGGTCACCCCCAGGCAGTTGCAGGTTTTGATGGAACCGCTTTTTCAGGTTGGGCGTGTTTAAAAAGTCAAAGGACTGACGCAATGTTGTGGAGCCAAGCTTCCCCTCCCCGACACACCTCCGCCTCGCCTGCCCTGACGCAGCCTTCCCCCGCCCGGCCTCCTGCAACTGCTGCAGTTGTCACCACATGCTGTGAGTTGCCTGCTGTCCACTGGCCCACAGCGATGCAGGCCACCCAGGGGGGTATGGGGGCTTGAGGGGCCATTGCCCTGCCTCTTCTTCCCCGGACAGTGCGTGCCACCTGGGGGGCAAGCCAAGGTTCAAAGCCAAAGCCAAGTGACCAAAACCAAATGGGGGTAAAATAGCTGCAACAGGATAATAAATATTGAGCATTTTACTTCTTAAAGATGAGCCAGGGCCTGCATACTACAAACACAAAGACAATAAGGCACCAAGAAAAGGAGGACTTGTGGCACCTTAGCGACTAACCAATTTATTTGAGCATGAGCTTTTGTGAGCTACAGCTCACTTCATCAGATGCATGCCGTGGAAACTGCAGCAGGCTTTATATATACACAGAAGTCTGCTGCAGTTTCCACGGCATGCATCTGATGAAGTGAGCTGTAGCTCACGAAAGCTCATGCTCAAATAAATTGGTTAGTCTCTAAGGTGCCACAAGTACTCCTTTTCTTTTTGCGAATACAGACTAACACGGCTGTTACTCTGAAACCTGTCAATAAGGCACCAGAAACTCAGCGCCAAGTCCCGTTTGAAGTCCTGGAATGTGGGATGTTTTCCTAGACCCATCTGGTCCACAGGGCAGCACAATACACTAGTGGAGGCCATCAGTTCAACCCCAGTGGGTTGGCCAAGATGGGCACCATCCCTAGAGCAAGAGGCAACCGCCCTGCATTGCTGGGCTGCAGACAGACTGACAAGTCATAGAATCATAGAATATCAGGATTGGAAGGGACCTCAGGAGGTCATCTAGTCCAACCCCCTGCTCAAAGCAGGACCAACCCCCAATTTATGCCACAAATCCCTAAATGGCCCCCTCAAGGATTGAACTCACAACCCTGGGTTTAGCAGGCCAATGCTCAAACCACTGAGCTATCCCTTAGGGGGTTTGGGGGAAAAGGAGGTGGAAACTAACTCTGCCCAGGGAACTGGAGAAAGGATCAAATCTTAGAGAAGGGAGGGGCAGCAACCAGAGGATGGTGATCTCCAGGAAGGAAGCAGCTGGGAGATCTTCCTCCTTGACCAGACTGGGGCTTGATGGGTCAATGTCTATTAGAGCAGCACTCCTGAAGGGGTGGGGCTGAGAGACCCAATTCCCTTAGAGATGGTGGTGTAACCCACAGCTGCATGTGTGTTACTGGTCCCCCTCTGTGCCTGACCCTCGCCATTCTTCCAGCTCAAATCCAGGATATGGGCCCACTTCTGTGACAGCCGCCATCTTGGCCAACACCCCGGCGATTGAACCAGGGAACCTCCAGAGCTAAGTTTGAGCAAGACAGCTCCTCTGTGGATCAGGCACAGAGGGGGGCCCTGTACCACGCTCTGACGAATGGGCTACACCAACTCACTGGAGGAACAGGGTCTTCCCTATAGGTTCAGCCGGGTGGGTGGCCCATCAGGATAGTACAGAGGGAAAACTCCTTTCGGGGGTATGCGTTTCCCCTCGGGGAAGCAGCTGAGTTGCAGCAGACTGAATGGCTGGATACCCTTGGGAGGCTTGCCCTGGAGTCTCCAGGAATTAAAGATTAAGCTTTAATTAAAGATTATGTCGTAATGAAATCTCCAGGAATACATCCAACCCAAACTGGCAGTCCTCGCCCTTGGCCCCCACAGTGGCGGGGGGGCAGCACCACCATGCCATTCCTCCTTGTCTTCTCCCACCCGCCCCCCCCCAAAGAGGCAGGCGGGCTGAGGACATCTCCTTCCCAGCATTTAGTCCGCAGCGGGGTCTCTACAGGGGACAATGGCCCGCGAGGGCCTGTAATAAAGTCAACTTCCCGCGGCCAGGCATTCTCTGGATGTCGGTAGCCAGTCTCCTAGCAACGGGCGGACGGTGGTAGGCCTCAGGCCTGCCTGGCCCAGCTGAATGGGAGGCCTGATGCTGGAGCTCTTATCTGGGGCTTGGAATGAGGGCAGATTAAAATGAACAGCGCCTTGTAGGCAAGCCAGCAAATAGCCTCGGTCATTCCCAGCCACAAGAGACAGGGGCAACTGTGCCTCAGAAGCAAGATAGCCGGGAATCAATAACCCCCGGGCCGCACTGCCCGTGTGCTACCTCTGCTATCCAAAGGGTCATCACTCAGGATCTGTCCCCCTTGGTCTCTTGGGGGCTGGTTTGCAGCTAGCCAGCACCCCCCCCACACACACACATCTATCGTTGCACCAGTGGGTCTGCAAACAGTACCCCTTCTCCCCCCCCCCCGCCCCCAGTCTGGACTGTGTAGGCAAGTGGTGACTTTGCACTGGTAAAATGGATCCGCGCCTGATCCCCCAGGAGAGAATCTAGGCTGGCAAATACAGGGGCTCGGATGGGGAGAGCAGGGAGTGAAGTGAGGGGTTCTCCAGCTCTCTCCTTATGCCTCTCCTGGCTCCCCACTGCCCACACATGGGTGAGGGGGGATTGCTGGGGTTCCAGCCAGCCAGGGCTGCAGCAGGGATTACAGCAGGTGATTACAGGGAGGGTGCTCTGCTAGCCGTTGACAGGGTAGAGACAGAGAAGCTAGAGAATGGAGCAGGCTGCTGCTGAAGCTGCCCGCTGGATCTCTGGTCATGCAAGTGCTGTGACTCCAGTCTCCCCTTTGTAGAAAACTGATGGACAGAGACTAGTTTGCCCAAGCCTGCTCCTTTCCCTTCGATCAGCTCGGTTGGTATCCCCTGCCCTCCCCCAACTCTTTCCACCAGCTGGGGAATCGAGCCCCAGGACTGATCACTGGGGAATTTTCTATTCATGTCCCTTTCATGTGAGCATCTCAAAGCTCTGTACATACGAATAAGCCCTATACTCCCAGAGGCCAGGCTTATTATCCCCATTTTAATGAATTTAAGCTTAAATTAACGTATGTGCAGCAGGTGGTCGTCAAGTGCTGAATAAGGAAGTTATACCATTTGGCAGGTAGGGAAACTGAGGCACAACATGATGCTCTGACTGACCCAAAGTCACACAGCAGGTACGGGGAGAGCCAGGAATAGAACCCATGCGTTCTGATGCCCAGCACCCCTGCTCTAATCAGTAGGAAACACTTCCCTCTCCCAGACCTGGGAACAGAACCCAAGAGTCCTGACTCACACCACACCTTGCTCTCACCTCCCATTTGGTAGCCTTGTGGACTTGTTTAATTCTGCTGTTCTCCAGGATGCAGAATTATGGGGAAAAAATAGAAGCAGGGGCAAACATTTCTCTGCCAGCTACTGAGGTGGGGATGGGGAGGAAGGAAAGGGGCAGCAGCTGATGAGGTTCACTCTGTGCCCCCCAAGTCCCTCCCAGTAAAAGCAAACTGCCTTGTCATGCACCCCAGAGAGCAGTGCTGGTATTTTGCCCTGTGACCCTACAGCAGAAGCTCACTGGCTGCTCGCCACAGATCACGGGAGCTGGGATTCCATTTGTCAGATTCCTGAAAAGCTCGGGCAGCGTCGGCTACGTGACTGAGCAGCCGGGAGAAGGGATTTGTCCTGGGCTGGGCTGGGAAGCCTGCAGGCTTGGGACTTCAAATCCAGGTTGGAAAAAAATGATCCACACAGAGATTCAGAGAGATGCTGGTTTTTTCCCTCTCCCTTTGTCACAGATGCTCTGTAACTTCAGGGAAAGGTTCCTAACCCTCCTTGTTCCTTTCCAACTCAAACAGTCCTACCCCACCTCCACAGTGGTAAATTACCAACCCTCCCCAGCCTTCAGCCTGTGGACTGGGACAGCAAACAGGGCGCTCCCCGCGCGGCCTGACTGACAGCTCGCCTTGGGCCGAACAGCTGCCCAGCAATGGCATGCCGCGTGCGTAAAGCCAGCCGCGTCCAGCAGCCTCCCGCCTGCTCTGGGTCACAGGACGTGTCTGCGCAGCCTGATTCTGAGCTGTCCCTTGTCTGGGTTTGTGCTAAGGCGAGGAGTTCTGGCCTGGCGCAAAGGAGCTGAGCCCCCGGGGGTCTGTGCTTGGAGCCGCCTCCTTGATCCCTTTGGGGGGCTCCAACTTGCTGTCCAGCTCCTGGGCTCCTAAACTTGATGTAATTGTCTGCTGCTCTCTCTCGTGCTAAGCCTGGCTTCAGCTTCCTCTGTGTCCTCTGCCCTTTCCTCCTGCCAACCCCCGGCGCTATTCCTCACTCCGCGGCTTCGTTGCCATCCCCTCGGGCCTGCCACAGTGCAGCTGCTAACGTCACCTTGCCCTGCCAGCACTCTGGGGCAGTACCTGACCCCGACGGGAGCATCGACTGGACTCTGAGGAGCCAAACGGTGACCGACCCCTTCGGTTCTGTCCCGCTAGCCCTCCCCAGGGTGGCTGCTGCCATCGCAAGTGGCCCAAACTCTGTGGCAGAGCATGGCAGGCTGGGAACCACTGCACCAACCACATATCCATCGATACATTGATCTCCAGCCCCATTAGCTGGGGAAGCCAGCAGGCCCCCCCGCATTTCCTGTTCCCACCCATTCCTAACCCACCCCTCTACTCAGAGTAGCCACTGCCCCTCCCCACTGGCTGCATTTCCAAGGCCCAGCAAGCAGGGCTCTGAACATTTAACAGCTGCTGCTGGGACACAGGGAGACTCAGGAGAGGTCCGAGTGTGGGAGATCTCTGCTGTGGCAGAAGTTTAAAGGTCACCTTTGGAACAAGCTGGGCCAGGGCAGATTTGTATTTCATGCTAGGCTAACGCAGAGAGGAATCCCCCAGAGGCTGCAGAGATAAAGAGGGAAAGAGAATAATTAATGCCAGGGGCTGATCTGATCTGTCCTTGTGAGCTTCCTGGCTCAGCTCTGCACCATCACAGGGGTTCCCCAATTTCCTGATCCCGCAACTGAGCACATGGAGGGCAGCATGATGTGGGAATCCCTTTTGGATTTGGAAGCTTCTCCCCTTCGAGCAGCACCTGTGCTATGCAGAGGGAGGTGGGGCTCTCGAAGGAGTGTGGTGTTTCCTAGAGGATCCTGGGAGCAGTCCTGGGGACCATCGTTTGACCAGAACAGATCCAAGCGCGTGCCCAGTGCATAGAGCAGAACAGAGTATGTAAAGCTTCATGCTGCCAGGGGAATCATTTGAGGGGGAGGGTCCCATCTCCCATAGATAGCTTGTTTTCGCTTTCTTGCCATCACCTGCAGCCAAAGCTCAAGGTCTAAATCCACCTGCTAATCAAGAGATTGGTGTAGGATTCCAGAGAACAATGAACTGTGGCAGCTTTTGGTGGGGCAAAGGCCAGAAGGGCCCAGCACCTGCAGACAGGGCCAGATTTTCACAAGGGTTCAGTGGGAGCTGCTGGCCTTTTACCAACACCTGGCCCCAGGAGCACAAGTACGTTTTACAGGGGAGGCTTCTCAAAGCTGGATTTAGATGCCCAGTTACAATTAAATGGAATCAGGCTTCCAAAATCCATGAGCTTTGGCTTCCAAGTCTCACCCTCCTATCCCCAATCCTCTCCTCCCGCTCCCCGCAGGGTCTGGTGACCTTCCTGGCATGAGGCAAGGCCTGTCTGTTTACTCTGCCTTTTGGAAGAGGGTCAGTGCCATGCTGGGAAGGGAGTTGAGGTTTGTGGGGGGACTGCTGGTGGGGCAGTGTCTGGCTTTAGTCTGATGGCCTCTCTTTTCAAAGCTGCTGCGTGTGCACCTACGAATAAGACAGGGCAGCTTTTATCGCCATATGGATCCATATAAATCAATAGCGTCGCCTCACGTTTCGTATAATGCCCCTTTTAGTCTATTTATCTGCGGGTCTGAACCCCATCTGAACAGCTCACAGTCTTTGCATTTGTCCTCACACAGCCACATGAGGCAAGGTACTTATCCCCACTGTGCAGATGGGGAAACTAAGGCACGGAGAGGCTAACTGACTTGCCCAGGGTCATGCAGGGCACAGTGACAGAGCAGGGACTTAAACCTGCTGAGTCTCCCAAATCCCTGGCTAGCTGCCTACCTGCCGGGCCCATCCTGCCTCTGCAGCCATTTGCTAACCAGGGGAGGGTTGCTCAAAGGAGCCTGTGGGAGGGAGGCATTTCTGAAGGGAAATTCAGTGGGCACTGAGTGCCTGACTCTCTTAGGATAATCTCAGCTTCTGGACTGAATAAACCAAGCAGCACAGAGAAGCATCACACTCAGCACCTGCGAATCCCTTTATTGGTAGCCTCCGCCGAGGGCTAAGCAGGTGGTAGAGACCCAACTCCCCCTGGGGGTCAGGCACAAGACAGGTTGCGGGGATGCCGTGTAGGGAGGGAGGGCATGGAAAGCGCGCCCTGCTGTTTTCTGGACTGTCCTTGTTCTGGGGATAGGCTAAGAAGCGTTGGCCTCCAGGGCTGGCCAGCCAGCATTTAAACTAGAAAAAGAAAAGACACTGAGTGCTGCCCTATTTGCTCTGCCCTCTCTGAGGGGAGAGGGGCTGTACCCTGCTGTTTCAGGAGGTGGAATCAATGCTCTGACTATGGTCCCATCTCACCCACATACTAAGGGACGGAGAAGTACAACTAGCACTCCTGGGAGAGTGCATCCCACCTACACAGCCCGAGATGCAACATCCCTGAGCAGGTGCCAAGCTGAGATCCATCCATCCATTACAGGAAGATTGTCCCTTTCCCCGTTCGCCTCCTCTGCTACCTCCCGCTTCACCAGGCTGGCCTGAGGGCAGTGGTGGAGGTGGGGGGGGGGGTCTCCTCTCTCCCAGCTGTGCTCTGCGCCCCTGGCAGTGAATCTGAAGGGAGCTGGCTGCCAAAGGCGGAGAGTTGGGTGCAGGTTGTTAAAGTTGCATAGGAATGTGAGACAGCCCAGGCTCCCAGCAAGGTTAGTCAATTATCAATCATTAAAGGCTCACTCATGCAGTCAGCACCGGACATTTCGCTGGGAGGCTAAGGGCCTCTTGTTTATACTGATGTTAAATGCCTCGTGTGCACAGAACCTGTTTAAAAACCTGGGGGACAGAAGGCCTCTGTTTAACCACAGAGCAGTGGGGAGAGCTCCCCACACAAACATGCATCAAACTCTGCTAACAGCTCTCAAACCTGACCTGGAGGGAACAATTCTTCGGCAGAGCAGGGAGTCTAGCTTTCAATCCCTGCTAATAAGCGTTCCAATTAGTGCCAACACTTCTCCACTGCAAATTGGACTGAGGTGTCACAAACTCATCACACTTTTGCCACTGAAAAAGCCATCAGATTGTAACTGCTACTGACCTGGACTGGATTCAAACAGGCCACTTAGCTATGAAAGCCTCTATATTCTATTAACCCGCTGTGGCGAGCGTGGGAGAGTCCTGTATTATTTTTATTAATAATTATGTGTGCCTTAGTTTACCTGCTTGATATTATCTTCCCTGATCGCATGGCATTAAATCAGAGGAAGGGAAACAGACAAGAAACGAAACAATGATGGAGAGAAGGTATCTCCAGAGAGAATACCAAGGGTCTTCCAAGGAGCAATGGTGGGGACGGGAAATGGGGAGGCTATTAATTGGGAAATGCCCATCTGCCTGTCTCCAGCTAGGCTAGCAGGTTTATTTTTCCCAGGCTCAAGCCTAGGATCAAAGGGACACTGAACCATTAAAATTCCCCCACCTAGAGAGGAAGGGTAGTGAGCGGGCAGCACGAGCAGGAGGTGAATCTCTGACAGAGATGCACAGAGAGGATGCTGAGGGGGCTGTCTGTCTCTCCCAGGCCAGCTGTAGGGGTGTCTCAGCTGAGTGCAACTTGCCCAAAGCTTACAAGGAAAGAACAAAGTGTAGGTAAGATTCATAAAAAGAAAAGGAGGACTTGTGGCACCTTAGAGACTAACAAATGTATTTGAGCATAAGCTTTCGTGAGCTACAGCTCACTTCATCAGATGCATGCCATCCAATGAAGTGAGCTGTAGCTCACGAAAGCTTATGCTTAAATAAATTTGTTAGTCTCTAAGATGCCACAAGTCCTCCTTTTCTTTTTGCGGATACAGACTAACACGGCTGCTACTCTGAAACCTGTCATTAGGTAAGATTCATGCGTATTGGCCTTTGTTATTTTAACCCAATTCTCTCCCAACTGTGTTCCTATCGAGTAATAAATAATACTTTGTTTTGAAAAGGCTGAACTGTGTAGCTGCATAAATTATCTGGTTACGCAGCTCCTGAGAGAGAAGCCTCCTGCAGGGAGCCAAGCCAAAACTGGAGCCACGGGGAGAAACCGGGGTGCTATCACCCAGGGACCCAGTGGCACAGGTGCAGGATTCTGCCTCGAGTGAAATGGGCCTATCACTAGAAGACTGCCGAGGGGTACAAAGCAGAGCACACTCTGTGATCCTTGACATCAGCCCTTCAGTCAGGGATTGTGTCTTACTATAGGGCTATGCCTCGCCAAGCCCAATAGGGCCCTGATCTCAGGTGGGGCCTGTGGGTGCTATTATTTATTATCTACATTAAAATAACAGCCACCATTTTAAAAAAAAATAAATCTAAGCAGGGTCTGGAGAGAGTGAATTGAAGAGATGACTCTACGGGCAAAGATTCCTAATGGAGGGATCCATTCAGCTGCGGAACTGGATCTTAAGGAAGAGTCTGGGTGCTCCATCTCTACAGATGCTTAAAACTGGAGGACTGTGCAAGCACGGAGAATAGACCCACGGAACAATCCTGAACCTGCTGGGAGGATGAGATAATTTAACAGGGCTTTTCCCACTGCTAACCTGGATGATTCCATGGCCTGACCAGTACGTTGGAGATAGTTAATTTAGTCAGATTTTTAGATGCACTGATTCCAGGATCACGCACAAAACATCCTCCAACAACACACACGCAGACTCACCCCAGGGTTAAGCTGCACACAACCTTGCAATCACCCATTGTGTAAACAGACGGGCCTGACCTTGTGCCCTAAATGTTATCAGACTCAGTTTCTCTCAGTGTCCAAAGTAATTCTACCGTAACCAACAGTGACTCTGTAACCCGATGGACCGAGTGTTTGCAGGATTGGGGCAGTGACTCTTTTTAACGTCAGAGGTGTTATCACTGTTTATTTTGGAACACTGTAACTCAGGCCCTGCCAGGATGTCCCCATTCCTGGGAACAGGTTCCCTCTCCTGGGAAATTAGGGAGATCAATTAACTTAAACAGTTTTTCAGATATTCTGATCCCGACCAACACAAAGCATCTTATTGGCATGTGAATTGGAAAAGGTGATTCAGAATTCAGTGCCCACTTTATGCTTGGATCTCACCAGCTTAGCAGGGTTGGGCCTAGATGGAATGTATATGGGGCAGAGAGATACACACAAGCACACAGGAAAACCCAAGCAGTGCTCCCAAGTCAGTAGGTGATGCTCTTTCTGAACCAATGTCCCACCATGGCAGTAAGGGGCACACTGGTGCTGTTTTTTGTCTGAGATATCAGCTGAAGTAATTAAAGATCCTGTGGGATTTTCTCCCCTTGGGAGTAGGGGGGTTAACCTGGCTGTCCATGCCAATTCCAATCTGAGTAAATACGTTCTGCCACCCTACATCCCCCTTCACTCCTGCAGATTCAAGTGAAGGAGTTTTCCCCTTCACTTTCTCCCTCAAACTGTTGGATAGTGTTGCTCTGTGCTGTTAGGCAGCTGATGTGTTCCACCCCAGAACTGGCTGCATCTCACCTTGTGAGTGAAGTTACTCCTGTATATGTAAAGTCTCTGAAGCATTTCAGGATGAGAGATCCTTTATAAAATACTGTTCTCTGAGGGCCAGATTGCCCAGGAGCTATTATCCCTAAATATAGTGTATTACAGGGACTCTAGGGCCTAGGTACGGGTTTAAAGTAGACCTGCCCCATTTGCAGGTCAACTTCATACTGAACTAAGACATCAGAAAACAAACACTACCAGTTAGTAAAGATTTGGGTTTGTGCATAAGGTGCTATGAATCATTTACCTAAATCCGACATACCAGATATCTCCCTTGGGAATCAGCACCTAGAATTTCCTGTCTGTCCTCTCATCCAACAGAGCTGGACAGTCAATGAGCTACAAAATGTAACTGCATCAATAAAGTTGCAGCCCCACGGTATTCAAATACAATAAACAGCTTGACACTGTAAACAGCAGACAAGATGGATGAGGTGGTAACATTTTCAATAAACAACTTGCCTTCTGGCTAAAATCTCAAATCTTTCTGGCCTCACTTAATTCCCCATTGTACATTTTGAAAAACATGCAAAACAAGCATTCACTTTCAACCAGCCCCCTCACAAAAACAGGCTAGAATCCTAGCCTCCAAAACTTGTAACATAAACTCCTTTCCAGACTATTTAATGTGTGAGTGAGATAGAAAACAATTGCCCAGGTAAACTATGACTGGCCTGGAGATTCAGCCTCTGATGATTCTGCACACAGAGCAACATACGATTAAAGAGACAAATTCAGCCCTTAGAGTTCATCCAGCACCTCAGAGTGTGTAAAGTCTGACCCTGCCATCTACTGCTGTACAGAGCAATCAGATGGGTAACTCCCTTCCCTTACCATGCAGTGATTAGGCACACAACTCACTCCAGATCTCTGCATCATGCAACCTGAGTGTCTGCATGTGATTGCCTTTGGGCTATTAGGCAAGTTCCATGGACCCTAGTTTTTAAACCCACTCATTCCTTGTAACAGCGACAAGGAGAAAGGGGAATGAAAGAAACCATTTTCAAAACCAGTCAAGTCTCCCCCTCCCTACACTCCTGATGCAGCCGCAGTTCTCTGCCTCTCTGGTCACGTCTGACTGGTGTAATGGTCCCTGGGAAAGGGGCACAGCGATCGCCCTTTCGTGCGTGTCTCAAACAACACAAAAGGGCAACATCTAGAAACACCCTCCCGCACTGAAGCGGCAGCCCTGCTCTGACGAGTGAAAGCTCCAGCTAAATCCTTGCTCAACTAGGACTCATGGGACCCAGTCAATGTCATGATCGCGAAAGTAATTAACAAACTCTTCGCCCCCAGGCTCCCCCTACTCCCCCTCACACCTCACTCTGCTGGGTGGAATGATTCATTTCTGTCTTCTCAGTAGATCTTTGAGTAACGACACTAAAGATCATTCAACTAGGTCAGGTCTCTTTCTTTATGCAAGTTCCACAAAACTTCAGACAAAGTTTTTTTGGGTGTGCCCCCCTCCCCCCTTACTTTTCCGGGGCTGCGTGTGCTTGTTCGGAGTTTTCTTCGCCCACATCCTAAAATCTCTCTCCCTGATCTGAAATTTCTCTTTGCTAACGTCCCACACAAGCTTGCTTTTCTCTCTCTCTCTCTCTCTCTCTCTCTCTCTCTCTCCTTTTTCAAATCTGACCCACCTTCTGTGCTCCAGCAGCCCGGCAAGAAAGAGGCTAAAAGCAGCCCCATGCAGAAACAGCAGCTGCTGGGAAGGATCATCTTTTTCATTGCAGACAGCAACCCATAGCTTCTACCAGAGAGGGGTCTTCTCAGAAAGTTTGGGTGGGTTTCCCTTCCTTTGCACGCTCAGATCCACAACTTTATTCCTGCACAGGACTTCCTCCTCTGGGCGGCGGAGACGTGCCGCGCGCGCCCCCGAGCTGGATTCCAACTCCCTTGGGAGTGGCTAGGCATTCTCACTCCTTGTAGCATGCCAAGACCATTGTGTGCCTCCTAAGAAAGCACTTCTCTCCGTCCTGGTGCGGCAGGGTCATTCTGATTTCACTTTTCTCTTTGCCTCTTTTGTTTGGTCTCAGTCTGGGCTGCCCTGGGACAGATCGGGGTAAATGGAGATGTCGTGAAAGAGGATGAGAGCGAAAACTAAAAGGGCTGATTGAGGGATACACATTGGAAAATCTCTCCTGGGGTGAGGGAGGCTTGCAAACTGCTCTAACAACCACTCCAGAGCAGGGAAACTCCCTCCAGATCAAGGGAACCGGGAGATGGACGTCAGCCGCTGCCCAGGGGTTCTGGGATTTAGGGACAGATCTCCAAAAGGGTGCAACTCTCCAGGTGCCTAAACAAGCAGCTGGATTTGCAAGAGGGCTTTCAACAGGAGTGGTTGGGTGCTGTGCAGTTTGAATATCTGACCTCATCTTTCTGGGCCGAAACAGAGAGGCTCAGCTGACTTGAAAATCTCCCCTGACTGTGGGTGCAGAACCCTCCTGAAAATTCTGGCCCCCTGCTCTGCTTTATAAGGGTGCTGAGCTCATTCCGCAGTGATCTGTACCTGAGTCTGTGGACAGCCTGAAACAATGGCTCCAAGAGGCATGAACTGCCCTTGGCGGTGTATTTTAACTCTGAAAACTAATGATCATTAATGATTATTTCAGGGGAACATTGTTAACCATTTTGCTGCTGATCTAGGTATGTGAGAAAGGAGAGAGCTGGTGAGACTATGCAGAGCTGGAAGCAAAGTGACTGACCAATGGTCCATCTAACCCAGTATCCCATCTCTGACAGTGGCCAGTTTCAGATGCTTCAGAGGGAATGAACAGAACAGGGCAATTTTGAGTGACCTATCTTTGTTGTCCAGTCCCAGCTTCTCGCAATCAGAGGTTCAGGGGCACCTGGAGCATGGGGTTGTGTCCCTGACCATCTTGGCTAATAACCATTAATGGATCTGTCCTCCATGAACTTAGTGATGGGCAGAATTTGGTTTGAGGGTGGAACTTGGCAGAGTATCACCGCAGGAGATGTTGTCAATTCAACCCAATTGATAGAGCTGAGCCTGAACCAAACCCCTGCATCTGAACACCTCACAACGTGAGGAGAGTTTAGATTGGATCAGAATTTCGTACCTTGGGCCAATCACTGCCTATTGGGAGAGGACTCAGACTGCCGCAGCCATTCTGACTCATTGGGATGCACGGGAAGACCAAGGAGGTCAGTTTGAAGGTCAGACCACTAGACAATCAGAATAGCCTGAAAATCTATGAAAATATGTCCTCCGAGCTTCTCTGGGAGGGAATCCTTGCCTCATACAGAAGGTAGTAGATTTCCTCAAAATGCCACACCATCCATCAGGGTGCCCAACACCATCTCTCAGTGGATCAGGAGAGGAGATTGTGATGCATCATGGGAAATGTAGGTCACATGGGAGATGTAGTCCAGCAATGAAGCCCAGACCCCAGAGCAAAAGGGGAGCACAAGGCACCCAAACCACAACTCCCATGAGGCACCATGGTGGCATTTCCAAATTAAAAAGTGTTTTTGTTTTTTTACCAAAAAGATGAAATTTACCATGAAAAAATTAAATGAAAAAAAAATGGTTTTCATTAAAATTTTCCACAGAAAACACCCTCTTTCTCAGATAGTCCCTCGTTGAGGCCCCCAAAATCATTTACACAAGCCACCAAACAGCCATCAGATGGCGATAATTTCCATTCACTGTTCACCAGGAGCTAGATCTGAACCTATCCCAAGAGGAAGGGACTAACTAGTCACTATCATAAGTCAAGAGCAGTTGGTCTAGTGATAAGGGACTGAAAAGAGGACACCAAGGTTCAGTTCCTAGATCTGCCACTAACCCAGCTGTGTAACCTAGGGCAAGTCACTTCTCTCACTATGCCTCAGTTTCCCCTGCTCTAAAATAGCTTAATAAAACTTAAATAAGGGAGGCTGCAAGACTTAATGCTCTGAAAGCTTGAGGCCCTTGGATAAAAGGCCCCAGAGAAAGTATCTTGTTAAGAAGAAACTAGTTTTCTTTGTAATTTTCTGGATTCTAAACAGAGGTCAATATCTTGAGTACAAGAGAGTATTTCTAGTCAATATTAGACAAATTACAGGATTGGGCCAAAAGAAATCTGATGAGGTTCAACAAGGACAAGTGCAGAGTCCTGCACTGGGGACGGAAGAATTCCATGCACCGCTACAGACGAGGGACCAAATGGCTAGGCAGCAGTTCTGCAGAAAAGGACCTAGGGGTTACAGTGGACGAGAAGCTGGATATGAGTCAACAGTGTGCCCTTGTTGCCAAGAAGGCCAATGGCATTTTGGGATGTATAAGTAGGGGCATTGCCAGCAGATCGAGGGACGTGATCGTTCCCCTCTATTCGACATTGGTGAGGCCTCATCTGGAGTACTGTGTCCAGTTTTGGGCCCCACACTACAAGAAAGGATGTGGAAAAACTGGAAAATGTCCTGCAGAGGGCAACAAAAATGATTCGGGGACTGGAACACATGACTTATGAGGAGAGGCTGAGGGAGCTGGGATTGTTTAGCCTGCAGAAGAGAAGAATGAGGGGGGATTTGATAGCTGCTTTCAACTACCTGAAAGGCGGTTCCAAAGAGGATGGATCTAGACTGTTCTCAGTGGTAGCAGATGACAGAAGGAGGAGTAATGGTCTCAAGTTGCCGTAGGGGAGATTTAGGTTGGATATTAGGAAAAACTTTTTCACTAGGAGGGTGGTGAAGCACTGGAATGCGTTACCTAGGGAGGTGGTGGAATCTCCTTCCTTAGAAGTTTTTAAGGTCAGGCTTGATAAAGCCCTGGCTGGGATGATTTAGTTGGGGATTGGTCCTGCTTTGAGCAGGGGGTTGGACTAGATGACCTCCTGAGGTCCCTTCCAACCCTGATATTCTATGATTCTATGAATATCCTAAACAGACAGTGCAGGGTGGGGAATCTGCTTGTTAATATCCTAAGGGGAGATGCCTAGTGTGGGGCAGTTGGATTGTGTCCCAGAGGGTATATCTCTGGATAACATGTGTGATCTGAATCTGAGCAGGTATTAGCACATCTGGCAGGATCCCGCAGCTGGGAAGTTGGTGTTTGATTCCTGTTCCCAGCCTCAGAAGACAGACTAATAGAAGAGCTTGCTATATTTGGCAGCCCTCCTTTAATTTCCTTGTGTGGTTGGAAGACGTCATCAGGGCTATAATGGGCTGCCACAGTTCTGTCTCAGATAAGGAGGAGAGTGTGGTCAGGAGAGGGTGGTTTGGGGGAGGAGTCGGCCTGAGAGATTAGACCCTGGGGAAGAAAATCTTGGAAGCAGGAGGGGCTCTTAGAGAATGAACTCCATTCAAGCCTCCGCTGAGCCTTCCAGGCAGCCAAAAAAAAAAAAAAATGTCCATCTGTTGTTGTTATTGTTTTTCTCCTTTTCCAGCGGACGTTTGAAAAGGGGAGGGAAAACGAAGGCAGGAAAACGAGTTTATTGCTCGAGTTCCCTGTAATCTGCACCTGATAATAGCCAGGCACCACTTTACAATCCGTGCAATTGTGTTGCCGTTGGGATGTGTGTGAAAGAGTGGGCAGGGGCAGACCGAGACAGGTCCAAGGGTTGAGACAGTGCAGGCAAGAGAGAAAAACGAAGAGGGTCCCAGGGGACCTTGTCACAGTGCATGGATGCAGATGGTTACAACACATTTGCATCTTGGAGTGTAGATGGGGGCCAAGCCGGCTGAAAGCTGTACTCTGATTCAGGGACACAATTTACAAACAGTGTGATCCCATCTACTCTGCAAGATAGAACTAAGTTAGGTGAGCACTGCCCTGGAACTACTGGTCAATGAGAGAGCAGCTTTGTTTTGAAAGGGTCTTGGGGGAGAGGGTGGAGGAACTGAAGTTCCTTTTGGCCTGGATATTTCCAAATCAAACCCTCTGCCAATTTGGCATTAAGGCATTATCATTTGTGGGCCTTGTTTACACATAGATTTGCATGTGCTTAACTGAGCTCTTGTCCGTATGAGAAAGTTGTTGCTGGTTTAACTGAAGGTGTGATTTTAAACTGATTTAAATAAACTGGTGCAAAAGGCCATGTGGGTGTGCTGGCTTTGATTTAAACCAGGTTTTGGTTTGCCTGATGTTGATTAGGAATCAGTTTAAGATAAATGAAAATAAACTACTCTTTAAACCAAAATGTGTCCACACAAGGTTTGCACTTGTCTAAGTAAATCAGTTAAAAAACCTATTTAAGTTAAACCAGTGCAATGTCCATGTGTAGACAAGGCCTTGTTGTGGGGCAATTTGTTCCCTCTCCTACCTTCATTCCCTACTTTTGTCCCTCACTGTAGCATTAGACATTAGCATTTTAACTCTCTGATGTGCTGGGCCTGTCCGTCTCTGAGGGGAAAATGGGCAGGATCAGGATAGGACTCTGCAGCTGCATTGAACACAGACCTGCCTGTGTGTTTGTGATCATGTTGCCATCTAGCAGCTGCAACCAAGAGGATACCAGCCCTATTACTGCAAACAGAAGAATGTCTCCCAGGTTGCAGCTGCTGCTTTGGTATTAGGGCTTTGGGAAGATGCCATAGGGAATGGCTTAGAAATGGCAAACCAGAGGCAGTCCACTGAAATCTAGGGGCCTTGCTCTTGTGTGTGCTGAGCTAGTCGAGCTCTGACGGGACTGGGGTCTAGTGGTTAGAGCAGTTAGTGGTTAGAGTGGTTATTCATTCCCATAAGCCTCTCAACCTGGAGAGACGGACACCATTTCCCATGATCCTCTCTTCTAGGGGTGTGTGTGGGATACTTTCCCATGAACCTCAGTGTCTGTGTAGGGGTGACCAGATAGCACGGGTGAAAAATCGGGATGGGAGTGAGGGGTAATAGGTGCCTATATAAGAAAAAGGCCCAAATATCAGGCCTATCCCTATAATATTGGGACATCTGGTCACCCTAGTGTATCTGATCCTCTCTGCCCTGCAGGGGGGATAGACACTTTCCCATGAGCTTCTCTGCCCTGGAGGGGTAAGACACTATTTCCCATGATCCTCTCTGCCCTGGGGGATAGATACTATTTCCCAAGATCCCCTCTGCCCTGGAGGGTAACACACTATTTCCCATGATCCCCTCTGCCTGGGTGGGAGGGTTTGACACTATTTCCCATGATCCCCTCTGCCCTGGAGGGTAATACACTATTTCCCATGATCCCCTCTGCCCTGGAGGGTAACACGCTATTTCCCATGACCCCCTCTGCCCTGGGTGGGGGGTTGACACTATCTCCCATGACCCTCTCTGCCCAGGGTGGGGGGTTGACACTATATCCCATGATCCCCTCTGCCCAGGTGTGGGCTGGACAGACACTATTTCCCATGATCCCCTCTGCCCTGGAGGGTAACACGCTATTTCCCATGACCCCCTCTGCCCTGGGTGGGGGGTTGACACTATTTCCCATGACCCCCTCTGCCCTGGGTGGGGGGTTGACACTATTTCCCATGATCCCCTCTGCCCAGGTGTGGGCTGGACAGACACTATTTCCCATGAGCCCCTCTGCCCTGGACAGTAACACACTATTTCCCATGAACCTCTCTGCCTGGGTTGGGGGGTTGACACTATTTCCCATGACCCTCTCTGCCCGGGGTGGGGAGTTGACACTATTTCCCATGATCCCATCTGCCCTGGAGGGCATCACACTATTTCCCATGATCCCCTCTGCCCGGATGGGGGCTGGACAGACACTATTTCCCATGATCCCCTCTGCCCTGGAGGGTAACACACTATTTCCCATGATCCTCCCGGCCCGGGTGGGGGCTGGACAGACACTATTTCCCATGAGCCCCTTGGCCCGCAGCCGGGAACCTTTGTGCGCGGCCCCAGTTGCCGAGGGGAGGCGGCGGCCCCTTCCGGTGCGGCCGGAAGCGGCCGTCCCATGGTCCGGCGGCGGGATGGCGGCGAAAGGGGCCGCGCTGCTGCTGCTGCTCGGGGCGGCAGCGGCGCCGGGCCCGGTGCGGGGCTCGCAGGGGGATCGGGAGCCCGTGTACCGGGACTGCCTGGCCCAGTGCGAGCGGCGCAACTGCTCGGGGGCCGGCCTGCGGCACTTCCGCTCCCGGCAGCCGCTCTACATGAGCCTGACAGGTACCGAGCCCCGCCCCTCACGCCCCCCCCCACCGCCTGAGCCACGCCCCCCGCGGGAGGAGGGGCTGGCCCCGCCCACTCTCCTCAGCGCCCCTCCCCTTTCGGCGCGCCCCCGACCCCGTGCTGCTCAAGGCCCGTCGCTCTTACTGGCCTGGCAGCAGCGACTCCCCTGGCTCCATTGCTGAGGGGTCCCCCGCCCCCCCCACGCTGTGCCTTGCCCCCCCCCCCGGGGATCCTTGTCCTCACCCCATAATCCCTCGTCCCCAGCACGTGCGTGCTCTGGCATTCCCGCCCCCCCCCCCCGCCACAAAAACTCCTGCCATCAGCATCCTCCGCAACCGGTTCTCCCAGAGCCCAGATCTCTCCCTTCCCTGCCTGGAACCTGTTTCCCTCCAACCTCGTGATAAGTCACTTGAGAGGGAGGGAACAGGTTCTGGGCATCCTGACAGAGGTGACACGGGGCGACCGTCAGGCTGACAGTGCAGCTAGTGGGAGCCAAGGTGGGTGAGGTCGTATCTTTTATGGGACCGACTTCCGCGCTTATGTAGAGCGCTTTTCAGGTCTAGGAAAGGTAATCTGAGCGTGGCAGCTAAATACGAGGTGGAGCAGCTTGCTGAGCATAAGGAGTGAACGTGTAAGAGACCCTTCAAGGGGAAGAGGGCCGTCAACGTCTCCGTGGTAGTAGGACAAAGGAGGGTTAGCGGGTTATAGATTATTGTAATGGGCCATAAATCCAGTGTCTTTGTTAAGTCCATGATTTTTAGAGTCTAACAAAATCATGAATTTAAGGTCCTAGGCTTGTCTAGAATTTAAGATCCGAGCTAGTGTGAGGGAAGTAAACTGATCCTGGGGCTGTTCAGAGGAACCAGTTTTCCCCTGTGGGTCTCCTTGCTATGTTTTTAATCCTGTGGGTGGGTTCAGTTGCTTAGTTAAACCAGATGCCTTGGAGGTGCAAAGGTCATGAGAATGATAGATAACATGAGAGAGAGAGAGACAGCACAAGTAGCAGAAGTAAATCAACAACAATCTTTAACATAAGCTGGATCACCTTGGGGAGTGGAGAGGTTTTATGGAACCAATGGGACCATCTAAATCCATTCGATAGCAGCAATAAAAGTTGTGACCCTCTGATGGCTGTTCCGTTGCCTATTTACTAGGGGTTGGGTGGTTCTCAGCACCGTTCTAGTGGACGGGTGTCCACCTCACACAAACCACCTCCCTATTTGGCCTGCTTGTTGGTAATCTTAGCAGGTGTACTGAGGACTAAATGGGTCGCAGAGACCATGCCTTTCCTATGGAGGTGGTCGCTTCCTGTTCAGACTGAGGTATGTGAGCATAGGGTCTTGCAGTGCTGCCGCCTGCTTGTACCCACTCTGATCATGTCTACACAGCAAAGAAAAATCCTTGGCTGGTCTGTGCTAGCTGACTGGGGCTCGTGGGGCTGTTTCATTGTTGTGTAGACTTCTGGGCTCAGGCTGGAGCCTGAGGCTGAAATGAAACGGCCCCACAGCCCGAGCCCTGTGAACCTGTGTTGGGAGGCACAGGCTGGCCATGGGTTTTTCTTTGCTGAGTAGACATGGCCTCCGTGAACCAATAGAAGGGCCTCGGAATCCGGAACAGTCACCTTTGCCTGTTGGAGATCAGATTCTCAGGTTCCTTGTTTATTTGTGACTGTAACTTACTGCAAGTGCACAAGAATAGCAGTCAGAAAACGCCACCTAGTGCCAATGCCTTCAGAACTTGTCAGTCAGTTGATTTCATTGTACCTTAGCTTAATACATATGCAAAGCAGGAGGTATCAAAGGGGATGTTGACACTACCAAAGGGATAGTCAGATCAACTTGTGCAATAGACACATCGGTGTTGAGCTACATTTCTCGGAGACCTTTCTATCCCATCCTCCTTCTGTGACACACCCAGTCTATTGGGGATGCAAGCAACTTGAACTGCTGAAATAAATTCTACATTGCATTGTTGTCTCCTCCTAATAAGTGGCTCCGTCTCTCCTCTTTGTGTCTCTTTCAGGCTGGACCTGCAGAGATGACTGTAAATATGAGTGCATGTGGCTTACAGTGGGGCTTTATGTCCAGGAAGGTTACAGAGTGCCTCAGTTTCATGGCAAGGTGAGCAGTAATTTGGCACTGAACCATTTGGCCTCAGATCATAACTCCTGTGACCTGTGCTGCAGCCATGAGAATGTCTCTATCTTTTTCGGCGAACTACTCGCTGTTGGTTCTTGGATCAACCTTGTGGCAAAATAGAGTCCTGTAATTTCAGGGAACTGCTTGTGCCCTGCTTATGGGCACTTGGTTTCAGTTCACCACCCTACCTGTATCATGAAGTCCAAGAAAAGGATGACTTGCTTGGTACCATTAGCAACCTGCCAGTGCAGGGGGAGGGTGACTTGTTATTTAGAAACTATTCATCTCCTGCAAGTTCTCTTGTCTGTGTTTTTCTCCCCTTGATCTCTGCATGAGAAACAGGATCTTTTTTTGTACAGATGATTGGTACCTAGTGCTGTGGAAAGTAAGGATGGGCTGTGGTTAAGCATGGGAGTCAGTAGACCTAGATTTGAATTGTACCACAGCTTACCACAGACTTTGGGGAAGTCGTATATGGCCAGGTTTTCCAAAGTGCTGTCTAGTTTAGGCTCTTCTGTTTTTTAAGTGCCCACCTTAAGATGCTCAGGTCCTGTTTTTCAGCAGTGCTGGATGTCTGCATCTCCCATTGACTTCAGTTGAAGTGTTGGGCACTCTGCTTCCTCTGAAAATCAGACCTGCAATTCCTTGGTATGAACCCCTCATGGGACAGCTGTGTAAAATGTAAAGGTGGGGGAATAATATGAACTTAGAGGGGGGTTACGTGGCTAAATTCATTAATGTTTTCCAAGCTCTCTGAGAACCTGGTGTAGAAGGTGAGAGGAAAGGCAAAGTATTCTGAATTATTTATTGTTTTCATATGTGCTTGAAGGCTCCCACTGAGAAGCCTGCTGGGAGCATCCAACACACACACATTTTATGAAGCTTCTAAATAAAAAAAAATCCTTTCAATCCTCAGTTAAAATCTGCCGGCACTTCTGGGTTCACTAGAGAGGCCCGATATGCCATTTTTCTAGCCCATCCTTGATACCAGGAGCCTGTCAGTGTGCTTTGTGGATCCTGTGACCGCTCTGAATGGTGCATCGCTACTGAACCTAGGGGAGCCTGGCATCTTCATAGGGGCTGAAAGAATTTTAAATAAGATCATTTAACCCCCTGTCCCACTCCTGTTTCTGTGCCAAATGCCCCTGATAACCTGGTGAGTGGAAGAGCCTTTAGCATGCATGTCTGGGCTTGACTTAGCTCTGATTTCAGCACTGATCCTGTTTCCATTAGGTGTCCTGAGGAAGGAAGAGGAATGTACAGAGAGACAGGTTTGTCTTGTGGTTCAGGCACTTGGAATGGGACTTAATTCTTGGTGCTGCCACAGACTGCCCTGTATGACCTTGGGCAAGTTGGTCTCTGTTAGGGATGTAAAATGTTAATGGTAGGTGTTCGTCTTGCCAGTTAACCTGCCTGAACCGTTAATCCCTGGGCTGGCGGGCCTCAGCGGCTAGAAAGAGGAAGACGAAAATGACTACGAAAGGAGAGATTTAAAACGTAGCTCAGAGTTGTTCCAAGAACAGAGTGTTTAAAATTTTTTTCACCTGGCGCTCTAGTCTGGCTGTTCCAGCAGGGTAGATGGTTTAACTTCTGCTGCCTACAGCTGGCAGGAAAGAACTGGAAATGTGAATTTGTTTTGTTAACTGTGTTCCTCTTTTCCCTTCCCCTTTTATTTTTGTTTTTTAGTGGCCCTTTTCTCGCTTCCTGTTCTTCCAGGAACCTGCTTCTGCCTTTGCTTCTTTCCTTAATGGACTTGCCAACTTTGTGATGTTGACTAGATACAAAGCATCTGTCCCGCCTTCCTCTCCCATGTACCACACCTGTATCGCCTTTGCCTGGGTAGGTAGCTTGAAAACTCTCCTCATTCCTTTCATTCCTCCTCCCCAACCCCTTTATAGAACTTCCTGTTTTGTTTTGTATTTAATAGTGACTGTTCATAATAACAGGTTTCAGAGTAGCAGCCATGTTAGTCTGTATTCACAAAAAGAAAAGGAGTACTTGTGGCACCTTAGAGACTAACCAATTTATTTGAGCATAAGCTTTTGTGAAAGCTTATGCTCAAATAAATTTGTTAGTGTCTGAGGTGCCTCAAGTACTCCTTTTCTTTTTGTTTATAATAACTTTCATTTAGAGAGCGCTTTTCATCCCCAAGCGATCTGCAGAAGGGATCACTCAAATGCAGCCAACTCTGGAGTGGCATGCAGGAGCTATCTGAAAGTGCACGGGAAAGAAGGGCATCAGATCTACTGAAACTGAGGAAGTATTTGAGGGAGGAAGAATACAATAGCCCCAGGAGAAGTTTCTCCCTGAAAATGAAAGACTTGTGTAACTTGCAGCTTTCACTTTGAATGGTTTAGATTTTTTTTAGGAAGCACATCCCTGCTAAATGATGGCAAAGATTTCACACACAGTGCCCTTGATCCTGAGATTGACACCATGCAAGTAGCCTGGCCAGGCACTGGGCAAAGGCGCATCTATGTCATGTCCTGTCCTGTCCTGTGCCCGGCTGTCCAAGCAGCTTCTGTGATTCTGGAGCCAGGAACCAGATTTTGGCTCTCCACTTGTAAATACTGGGTGTAACAATTTGTGTCCAAGGAGGAGAGAGTCTGGGGAATGAATGAACTGCACCACAGAGGGCGTGTCTGGAATACCACTTCAAGGGTCTTCTAGAAGCAGGTTTGCTGGATAGAGCTCGGCTCTAGAGACACGTGGTGCACAGAGAATCGTGACTTATCTCTGGGCCTCCCAGTGTGCTGACCACACCCCAGTTATACTGGAGCCTGACCAGGGTCTCAGCTGTAAACAGCTGCCGTTCAGGGCATCCTTGTCATGAAGAGCCTTCTAAAGAGAAATCCTCCACAGCCCTGTTATTAATTTATCCCCAAGGACTAAATGGGAACTGGTGACAGAGATTTAGATCCTATTCATGGGCATTGAAAATATAATTTCCCCATCATTGGGCTAAGGGATGTGAGTGGCTATCGTGCTTGGATTGGTGAATGTTTGTTTGTGGTGATTTTGCAGTGCTGCACAAGGTGGTTATGTCCATCTCTGCAGTGCAGGACTCAGGACTGCTCAAAGCACTCAGAGTCTGAGGCATCCTGAGGGACCGTTTGATCATCTGACCTCAGACACAGACCATAGAATCTCATCCAGTCACCCCTGTATTGAGCCCAATTACTTGTGCTTGGCTACAGCATCTTCTCCAAAAGAGCGCCCAGGCCTGATTTGAAGCTAGCTAGTTCTAATGGTTAATAACACACTCTGCTTTTTTTAAAAAAAAAAGATAGATAAATTGCCCTTTATTATGGGGTCCTGTTATGAGGTAATCTAAGATGGCAACAAACCTAATGTTTTACCGCAAATTCAAAGTTTTTTAAAAAGGTGAGTTGGTGGACTAACAAAAATAATTCCTGCCCAGTGTCTTGCCTACTTGTAGGACAGTGAAAGCAGTGTGCAAACCCCTGTGTACATGCAGTGAGGACAGATAAATGGGGGAGTACGCTACTCAGGTTTCTTTTTAACATACAAAGAAACGTGACCTTGCGCCTTGCCCAAAGGGGATTATGAATTCCCCTTGTGTATTGTTCCCAACTGCACATTATGGGGCAGAGTAAAGAACACTGCTCTTGAGTTAGCAATGACTAGCGCTGTGTGTGCGTGGAAGAGAACAGACCCTCTGCTGTCACTGTCTGAGGCTGTGAATTGCCATTTTAATGCAACAGATTAACCTGACTCTGTCTGTATTGTTGAGTTCCAGCCTCCTAGGCTTGCTGCAGGTGCTGTACTGTGTGGGGTTGGATTATCCGGCTGCTCTGTGGCAGTCTAGTGTAGCAGCCCGTTTCTCCCCCAGGGACAATAAGTGTGCTGGTCAGTATTCTGGGTTCTGTTGGAAAACTGCTCTGTTTTAATCCAGCCAGGCCAAATTCTTCTGGGTTTCACCAGTTAAATCACGATGAGCGCCATCCGAATGAATCGAGTTCCTCTGGCTCACACCTGCTACTCGGAGCAGGATGTGCCGTTTTTGTCTGTTGCAAGGTGACTACGCTTCACTGCACCAGCTTTCAGCACCATGCTATTCGATAGTATCAATTTTCGAGTGATTAAACCATGTTTGCTTCCTGGGTTTATTAATTTAGCCTTTGGCTTGGTTTTCCTTCCTCCTTGAAATGTAATTCGTTTCTTACAGCTCCACGGAGGGGTTTTTTTTTCCCCTTTGTTCTTATTCTTCCGTTACCCAGCTGTCATCTACGCCTTAAACGTTTCATCTCCTTCCTTTAAAACTGCTTCGTTTGGCTCCTGCGCAGTATCCCTAGTGACTTTCTTTTGTGAGTTTGCTGGTACCAGGTAGTCAGTCTGTGCCCTGAAGCATGCGATTTGATTTACTCTCAGTGCAACATTACAGATGACATTGATCATAAAGTTGTCCAGCCCTCGTCTTGGCCTTTTAAACCTTGTTACAGTGCTTGTGTTGTCTGGCCCTACGCCTGTGCTTTAGGGAACTGGTCTTAGGAGATGCTGAGTACTGTCAGCTTCCTTGGACTTTGGTACAAGAGCAGGCCCTAGGCAGAGGGGTGGCTGGTATGTGTGTAGAGCAGGCTTGTGTTCAACACAGTGTTTTGTGACTGTCGTGATTCCACTGCTGGATACAGGAAAGGATTCTCCCGTAGGTCTTGTCAGCACTGGGAGTTGGAATGCTAGTAACTATACAATCTGAAATGCGAAGGCCCAAGTTCTTAAAGGTATCCAGAGTTCTCCTCTCAGCCTAACTCCTAGGGGGTCTGCCACCCAGTGCAACTCTCAGCCCAGAGCAAGGCACGCAGTGCATGGGCAGAGCTGGGTGCCTCAGGAAAGGATTTTTTCAGCAGCTGCCTAGCTGGGTGGTGAGTGCGTAAGCTAGCCAGAAGTGAATGCTGAGGAGAGGGAGTTAGGCACTGAAGTGGCTGGCTTGGTGCACGCAGTCTGAGAGATGTGCCTTCCTCTGCTCAGGATCCTCTGCTGTGAACCCTCTCCTGGAGGCAAGGGCTGACCTGGCTAAGGTGCCTAGCAGCCAAAATCCTGTGTCTTTGTTTCCTGTTTCCCTTGACACTTCTCACACTCTTGCTCTACATTTCCCTGTACCCCGGCTGTCTTGTATGGGTGCCCTTCTGCCTCTCCACCGATTGGTGGGCTGTCTCCAGCCCTCCTGATGACAGGTTGGCAGGTAACGGGTGTTCGGTGTGCTCGGAGCATGCCTGCAGGACCAGGCTCTGCTGGTGAAATTGGAGTTCCTCTCCCTAGTCTGAGAACTCTCCCTAGTCCCTAGTCTGAGAACTCTCCCTAGTCCCTAGTCTGAGAACTCTCCCTAGTCCCTAGTCTGAGAACTCTCCCTAGTCCCTAGTCCGAGAACCTGCTTCAGGTCAGGGCTTTGCAAATGCCGACTACTGGAAATGTAGGTGTCTATGCAGCAGCAGAGTGGCAGTTTTGAGAATGTCAGTGGCACCTAAATGGTGGATTTAGACACCGTGTGCCTCTTTAGATGCCTGGGTACCTTCTAAGGATCCGAGCCTAAATGCGGACAAGGACTGTTGTGGGCTTAAGCCATGATGAAGCTTGATGTGGGGTGGCAGTTTATCCCACACCTGCTACTGCGGGGTTCTTGCACCTTCCTCTGCAGGACACAGAGCGAGATGGACCATGTGTCTGACCCACTCTTGTCAATTCAATGTGTTTAACATTGTCTGGGCCAGCTGGGGTTAATCCCAGTGTCCTATCAAGTTAACTATGACTGGCTGACATGCTGTTAAACGTAACAGCATTCGCTGGAGACCAGGACTAAGCTGTGTTTGATACGGGGTAATTAACACATGTTTTAACACTGGGTAGCTTTCTAAGTGCAGACCAGCTCTTAGAGCCGTGTCACCGTGGGAGGTGCAGTGACAGTCATGTGGGGTGGAGAGGGCAGCTGATCCAGGAGTAGCGTTGTCGGAAGTTACACTACAACGTCTTAGCAGAGCCTACAAAGAGGCATTTATGGGAGCTCCACCAAAATCTGGCAACCTTTGGATCTGCTTATCAAAGCACCTGCAATTACCGCTTTAGGGCAGGTGAGGCACTGTTGATAGTGAGCAAAGGCTGTTCATTTGTCTCCAGAGCAGGGGAGGGCAAACTTTTTGGCCCGAGGCCACATCGGGGAATAGAAATTATATGGTGGGCCATGAATGCTCACAAAATTGGGGTTGGGGTGCAGGAGTGGGTGAGGGCTCTGGGGTGGGGCTGGGGATGAGAAGTTTGGGGTGTAGGAGGGTGCTCTGGGCTGGGACTGAGGGGTTCCAAGGATGAGAGGGAGATCAGGGCTGGGGCAGGGGTGCGGGAAGAGGTGCAGGTTATGGCTGGGAATGTGGGCTCTGTGGTAGGGCTGGGATGAGAGGTTTGGTATGCAGGAGGGTGCTCTGGGCTGGGATCGATGGGTTTGGGGAGGGGGATCAGGGCTGGAGCAGGGGGTTGGGGCGTGGGGAGAGGCTCAGGGGTGCAGGCTCTGAGTGACGCTTACCTCAAGTGGCTCCCGGAAGCAGTGGCATGTCCCTTTTCCGGCTCCTACGCGGAGGTGTGGCCAGGCTGCTCTGCATGCTGCCCCATCTGCAAGCACCGCCCCTGCAGCTCCCATTGGAGCACCGGAGGGGGCCATTGGAGCAAGTAGGAGCCGGAGCAGGGCCATGCTGTGGCTTCCGGAGCCATGTGCTGCGGCCCCCGACCCAGTGCCCCAGCCAGAGCACCGGAGTGGGGCCAAGCTGCATGGTCCTGCCCCCAACCCTGCTCCTCAGCGGGAGCTAGCTGGCCGACTTAAAACAGCTTGTGGGCCATAGTTTGCCCACCCCTACTCCAGAGCATTTCAATAAACAGCTGATTCAAAAAATGTGCACAGCCCCATTAGACACTGCCAATCCTTGCTACAGGCTTCTTTAAATCCGGTTTTCATGGACTCTTGATAATGAGATTGATGGGACGTTTAGTGGAAACGTGATTCACATGAACAATTGGCACTTAGCTAATAGCAGTGGTCGCTTAATCCTCTCCCATCCATCCCATGCCTCGGCTAATGAGGTGATGAAGCATAGCTGCTCTGTAAAGGGAAATCCAAGTCTTGCTTCTCTTTGCAATACACTGGGCCATATCCCTCACTTAGCTAACTCCCCTGACTTCCCTGGAGTTAGGCTGCGGTGCATTTGGCCTGCTGTTAATTTCCATTTCTGTTTCTACTGTTCTACAAATCCTGCTTTTCCTCTTCATCCCTCTCTTTTCCACGTGGAAAGCACTGAGAAGTTTGTGCTCTTCCCCGCCACCTGCTCCCCACGCTACAAGGAACTCCATCTACACTGCAAAAAAGGACCCACGGCAGCAAGTCTCACAGCCTGGGTCTGCAGACTGAGGCTTGTGCTACGGTGCTAAAAATAGCATGTAGGTTTTCCTGCTCAGACTGGAGCTTGGGCTCCAAAACCCACACCCCTCCCTGGGCTTCAGAGCCCGATCTCCAACCCAGGGACTCTAACCTTTGCTTGGATTGTTTCTTTGTGCTTCGTCAGTTTCTGGTTTCTTTAGGTCTGGATGATGACTGATTTCACTCTGGCGATTGAAGCTCCTACCTGCGTCACTTAAGAGCATCTTCTTAATCTAGTAACTGGAGCCACCTCTGGACTCTGTTCCCTCTGTTCTAGATCACTTTATTTAGATAGTATCAATAGTTTGTCTTCCACCACACCCCCACCCGACCAGGCCGAGCTGCTTCAGGTCTATGCTTAATAAAATAACAAAAGCTGGTTACAGTCTCCCGTGTTGAATCTACACTGTGGCTCGTACACTGAGACTTCCGAAAGAGCGCAAGGGCATTCATTCGGTGTGAGTCCTGTGAACTTCTCAGGTGTGTAGCCCAAGGCTGTTGATTTAATGATCTTATAACCCTGTTTGAAAGAGCTCATTTGCGTGCAGGGATTAAAGAGTTGCAGGAGAGAGAGAGACTGGAAAAAACGGGGGTTAATTGTGCTCCAGGACACGTGGAACTCTCCAGGCACCATGCTGGAGGCACAATGTGGTTTCACCTAAGGATCGCAAAGCTTTCTCCAGGCATTTGATTAAGCTCACAAACATCCCTGAGAAGCAGGTATTATTATTCAGTTCAGCTGCATAAACAGAATTGCAGGAAATGTCGTGTAGGAGCTGTGCCTCAGTTCTGCTTTATTTTTAAATATATACACTGCAGTCGAAAGAAAAAAATACCTCAAAACCATGTATAGAAACAAGCTTTAAAGAAAGTAAAAGAAATTCTCCTAAGTAGTTTAGGAGCTTAGTGCTCTTGTAGGTTTTACCCAGAGATCAGGAGAACATGCCCTCGTCCAACCACGAGGCATGGGCTTGACGCAGGAATTACTGGATGAAGTTCTATGGCCCATGATACGGCAGATCAGACTAGATCAGTGTAGTGGTCCCTTCTGGCCGAGGTATCTATGAAAGTGTTCAGACAGCGCTAGGGTCTTTGGCAATGGCTGGCGATAAAAGACTGTAGGTCAGGTTCGGCCCTCAGTTACTTCTGTGCAATTCTGTTGGCGTCAGTGGTGTTGCAGGGTGCACATGAGAACAGATGACCCATCTGTTAAATGTCCTCTCTGGTTAAATGGTTCCTTGGCTTGTTAAAAATTAAAGGGTTGGTAAAAAGTCTACCCCCAAGTTATCCTTCCGTGCACACTCTCGAATGAATCCCATCTCCTGTGTGTCTCTTAGACTGTAAGCTCTCTGGGGTAGGGGACTGTCTCATACAGAACATCTAACTGTCTGCCTCTCTTAGGTTTCATTAAATGCCTGGTTCTGGTCTACAGTCTTCCATACAAGGGACACTGATGTAACTGAGGTGAGTGTTACCCTGCTGTGGGAGCTTTGTGTGTCTTGACAGTTGAGGATCTGTGATCTACCCTTGCTTCTCAGCCCCCTGAAATCTACAAGGCAAGCCCTGGGTGTCAAGGGGGGTGAGGAACACATGGCTATTCTCTAGTTCAGTGTCTGCTGAGATGTGGCTGAGGGAGACCTGCCTTTACCTCCATAATGCCCGAAGATGCCCCTCTGCTGCTGGCGTGAAGTCGGGGGGCTGCAGAAAGTGGGCTGGTGAATCTGTCTGATCTGAAAAATGGGTTCTGTGTAACAAATCTGGGCACCCCCCGAGAGGTGTCAGTGCCCAAACGTACGAAACTGTGACTGTAAAACCACAGACTCCACCGCTTGTCTGTGACACGTGGGCTGCCAGCTGTCTGGGGTCCTGGCCGGCAGTGGGGCTATCGGGTGCTGCGGCCGTACAAATACCCAAAACGGGCAGCCAGTTGTAGCACCTGAAAAGACACTGAATTCGCACGAAGACTAGCTGGCTGCATTTCTTCTTCCACCCACCCCGTTGTGTCCCGTCCGTCTAGGCCCTGATCCAGATAGAAGGGTAAATCTACTCTTACTAGTCTATATTCTCTCAGCATTATGGCCCATTTATATTCACTGTGTGCCAAATCCTAGGAGTACTTACCTGAGCAAACTGTCAGAGGCAGCTGAGTAAGGACGGAGTTAAGTCCCATGGAAACTAGTTTGACATTGTTGCTGCCTTGTGCACAACATATGTTCAAACGACTCTTGAAAAGAAATCGTGGTGAGTTCGATTTCTGGAAATCTCAGCCCTTTAAAACCCTGATCTCCCTGACTCTCATCAGTGTCTGTGCTGTCCTTCCTTGTCTCTCTTTGTTGCAATTCTACCAGGGATCTAACCAGGCCTCTTGTCCCACAGAAAATGGATTACTTCTGCGCTTCCACCGTCATCCTGCACTCCATCTACCTGTGCTGCGTCAGGTGAGCTTTGTATGGTTCCTGTCTCCCTGAGATGATGGGCGTGTCTCTGGCTTCACAGCTACAGAGTTGGCTGGAAGCCCTGCAGCTAGATAAGCTGTAACCTGGTATTTACTTTTCTCCTCCCCTCTTTGTGCTATGAGAACCTGACTGCGGCTTTGTTTAGACAAGGAGCTGGGGAGTGCCACTTTCCCTCACACAGAGGGGAATGTGTCTGAACTTCTGATAAGGGACATCAGCATTGCTGTGTCCTAACATTCAGGAAGTGAAGGAGAGAGACCCATCATAGAATCAAAGGGACCTCAAGAGGTCATCTAGTCCAGTCCCCTGCACTCATGGCTGGACTAAGGATTATCTGGACCATGCCAGAGCTGGCGTGTGCCCATTTTAGGGTTAGCCACTTCAGGAACAGAAGTAGCCACCTGCAAGTGCCAGCAAGGTTTGTATTCTGCTAAAGAGAGCTGCTTGTGTCCCAGGGCTTGGGGCTTCTTATTGCTGTCTGTCAACACAGCCCAAAGCGTTCAGCTGCTCTACAGTTTATGAAGCAAGCACCACTTCTTCTTCTTACCTGGCTGTATCTGGGGCAAGAAGGTGAGCTATCAGATCCATAGTAGTTAAGAGGCAGAAAGACCTCTGAGTTCACTGAATCTTCCCCTGCAAGGGCAGATCTATCCTCTGCCAGGGGGTTGTGTCAGATTCTTAACTGCTTCTATACTTCCAACAGCATAAGGCCAGAAGGAACTTTTAGATCATAGAATATCAGGGTGGGAAGGTACCTCAGGAGGTCATCTAGTCCAACCCCCTGCTCAAAGCAGGACCAATCCCCAACTAAATCATCCCAGCCAAGGCTTTGTCAAGCCTGACCTTAAAAACCTCAAAGGAAGGCGATTCCACCACCTCCCTAGGTAATCCATTCCAGCGCTTCACCACCCTCCTGGTGAAAAAGTTTTTCCTAATATCCACCCTAGACCTCCCCCCCCTGGAACTTGAGACCATCGCTAGATCTGCTATTCTTACCTCCTGTGTGGCACGGGCCACTGAATTCCACCAGCTGCCCTAGACTGAGCCCAACTGTGTGCCATAGGGAGAAAAATGACAATGCCATCGAGGCCCTGGGGCGGGGTGTGGGTTTTGTTTTCTCTCCTTTCTCTGAAGCATCAAGAATGGCCATGCCTGGAGATGGGCACTGGGCGGGCTGGGCCAGGGTTCTGAGGTGACATGGAGCAGTCTCTCTCCCTCTCTCAGGGGCTTCGCTGGCCAGTTCTTGCTCACGTGCTCAGGGTCTAACAGGTCGCCATATGTGGGACTGGGAAGGAATTTTCTCCCATATAAGATTGGCCATGACCTAGGGGCTTTTTCACCTTCCTCTGCAGCACGTGGGGATGGGTCACTTGCCAGGATTATCTGGGGGTATCTCACTTAACCATTTCCATGCCATTGTGGGGGTGCCTTGGGCATTGGTGCACCTCGGTCCCTCCTGTTCTCTGCCTGCAGAACATGATAATCCAGTCTCCTCTGGGCTGTGATACTTGGATCTCATTCGGTGGTTGGGGTTAGCATGCGGGTGCTGGGAGGAGTTGGTGGCGTGTGCTATACAAGAGGTCAGATGGGATGATCTGGGGTCCCTTCTGGCCTTGAAGTCTGTGACTCTCTAGCGGCTGGGAATAGATTAGGTGAGATCTCCTGGGGTGGGAAGTGCGTTGCTGGAGCTGGTGCGAAGCCGCTGATGTGTCCTGCAGGACACGTGTAAGCTGCTGGAGTTCGAGAACTTCTCTGCATTGTTTCGGTTTCCATTGTAGGACCCTGGGTCTGAAACGTCCAGCCTTTGCTAATGCCTTCGGGAGTTTTCTGATCCTCTTCCTGGCCTGCCATGTCTCGTACCTGACGCTCGTGCGCTTTGACTATGGCTACAACATGGCCGCAAACGTGGCGATCGGTAAGGCCCGGGGGAGGCTGGAAGGTGGGGGTGGGGTGGGCGGGTCAGTTTTTTGGTAGCGACTTGGAATGAACATGAGCAATGGAACTGTATACAGTTCACACGCAGCCTGGACTTTGGAGCCACTAGGTGCTCAGTGTCCCCCCATGGGCAGGGTTTGGGAACGTACGGTGGTTGGAGAGAGTCTGTCTGGCTTTGCCGTCTGGAGATGGTGTCTCCTAGCTGTTCCACTGCACCTGTGTGCTGAGGAAAGAGGGGCTGATCCATTCCCTGGGACTCAGGGTGTGTGTTTATATCTGCTCTCTGTAGCACAAGGTGGAGTGGCTGTTTATCTGCTAAATCTAAGGACTGCAGGACTGAAATCACCAGGACAGTCCTGACTTGATGCTGGTCCGATTTCCCCCTTTGAGTTAATATAAAATGCCATTTTCTGAGTACCATGGCACTGCCCCAGACCCCTGCCTGCTTCAGAAAATTCAGCTGCTTCAAAACCTTGGCCAGAGTTCTTAATGGTCCGAGCCACTGATGGGAGTGAGACTCCTGGCTTTGCCATTGACTTGTCTTGTGGCGTCGGGCTGGTCATTCTCCCCTGGTGCCCCCATTTCCCACTGTCCCCTGCGCGCCGTGTTATCACGAGTCTCCCGTTACTTGGTGTTTTACTTCGAGCCCTGGCTCCTGGTGGTGTGTTTTGTGAGAATCGGCTTTCATCGTTTTTAAAAGGGTAACTTGGCAGCCCTCGTGGCTTTGGAGGAAAGTTTGAAAACGTGACCCTGGGTGTGTCGTAAAGGTTCAGAAAGAGGAAGGCAGCCAGAAGGCAGAATGAGCTGTCGCTGGCTACGAAAGGCTGACGGTGCAGCTGAAGCTTGGGTGCCACGTGGGCACTGTGACCCTGTCTCTTCTAGCCACACTCCGCTTTCTTGCTACATTGGCAGCTGGGAGGCTGGCTGTCCTTATGTCCGTTCTCTGGCATTGCAGGAGCAGCCTTGCACTGAGGCAGGGCCCAGAGTGCATTGCAGCGCACTGCTGGGGCATCTGGTCTGGACGGTGGGGGCATAGGGACAAATTGAGAGGAGCAAAGTGATCAGGATGCTGAGTGGCAGGCAGCTGGTTAACTCCCCAGAGGCTGAAGTGTTCTGGGGAGTGGGGATAGGTGACTATGGCGAGAGGATCGGGGGCGGTGAAGAGGAAGGGGCGTGGCAACATGAAGGCACAGCGGGAAGGTTGGCAGGTGTGGCTGGAGGGGAGCACAGTCCCCCCTGCCTCCCCCAATCCCAATGAGACTGCAGGGATCTGAGAGCTGCCTGCTCTGGGGCTAGCAGGGGAGAGGGGAGCGAACGACGTGGCAGGGGCACATTTAAATGACACTCGCATCAGCTTGTGAGCCGTACTGCGGGCGAGTGAAGCGAGGGCTGAGTCACTTCCAGGGCCCGGTGTCTACAGCCAGGTTCTGGCAGAGGGCGGAAACACCCCCAAAGGGCGAGCTCAGCCTTTGTGGGAGAGGAGAGGAGGGGAGGCAAGGGTGGTCGGGGCGTTGGCCAGCTCTCGATGGAGCCCAGTCCTGGATAGCGAGATCGGTAAGAGGAACTGAGTGCATGGGGAGGATCCAGGCGGGAGTGGGGGGGGTAACTGTGTGGATGTGGAGTAGAGGAGGTGACTCTTCCTCTGCCCTTGTCTGAGCAGTAAACATTCGCCCAGCCCAAAGAGCAAGTCCTGCTTCCTGTGACCCTGAGATCCTCCGCCCTGTACCGCTTGCCTTCCAGGCCTTCTCAACCTCTTCTGGTGGCTGGGCTGGTGCGTCAGGAACCAGCAGCGCCTCCCATATGTGTGGAAGTGCATGGTGGTGGTGCTGCTCCTTCAGGGCCTGGCGCTGCTCGAGCTCCTGGACTTCCCGCCCCTCTTCTGGATCTTCGACGCCCACGCCATCTGGCACATCAGCACCATTCCTGTCAACGTCCTCTTCTACAGGTCAGCCTCGGGTACGCGGTCTCTGGGGGGCTGTTTGGGTGACAGAACTGTGTAATTATTTACCAGGCGACTCCCCCCTTTGAGATCCAGTCCCTGGAATGGCTACAGCAAGAACGCAGACAGCCCGTCAAGAAGCTCTGAAACGTAATCCCCTGTTATGCAGCCAGGCCGCCATATGCTACAGCTCCATCCGATCTCGCCAGCTTGACAGGTTTGGGTTAGACGAAGTCACGCCTGGAAAGGGGTGCTTTTGACTCACTAAAAGACGCTCTCCCTTCAAAGTGAGAACTGTCTCTAGCATTTGGCATCCCAACAAGAAGCAGTTTCATGGTGAGTTCTTCCCAAATGGGAGCATAGTCCGGACAGGCAGATCTTACAACCCACCAACACTGAGAGCAAGAAGGAAGGGAGATCTTGTGGTTAGGCTGCTGGCCTGGGACTCTGGAGACCACAGCCTCCCTGTTTGATCTTGGGCAAGTCACTTACTGTCTCTGTGCCTCAGTTTCCCTACCTGTACCATGGGGGTAAGTGCATTAACAAGTCTGAGATGCTCCAGTACTAGGGACGGGGGCCATACAAGTACCTAGACAGTTTGCGGGATCCCTTAGCATGAGGGTAATTCTGCCCCGTTAGTGTCCCACCAGCCTGCATAGCCCAAACCAGTAACCCAGCAGGGAAGCCCCCGGTGCAGAGCCGCCTGTGTCGGCAGTGCAGGAGCAAATGCAGGGCAGGGACTTGGCGCCGGTCATGTTTTCAGATGGAGTAAATGTCATGTGAGCTCATTACAGTTAACAAGCTAACAGGGTGAGAGCGGTTGGAACTAATTACGCGAGTGGTGCCCTTTAGAGAACTGCTTGCTGGCAGCCAGGCCTAGCTACCGCTGCAGACAGGAGCTCAGAGCTTCACTTCTGCCCGAGGATGCTCGTGCTGGGTAGGCCTGTTTGGGGGGGTGGGGGCGGTGTTGTGTCCAGTTGTGCAGGAGTCCCTGTCCCCCCCGCCCCCCCCTTATCTCTCCCTCCCCAGGATCTGCATTTGGACATCACCCACCCAGTGTGTGTGACTGTCCACCCTATCCCACCAAAAGAGAAGACGCATCCCATTCCCAAAGCTCTCTCCCCCTGCCTTCCTGGTCCCCTGACCCGGGTGCCAGCACCCCCAACCTCCTTGCAACTTCTGATCTGAGTGACACGGAGTCAGTGCCAAAATGTATGGTGGATCCAAAGTGCAGGGGATTTAGGTTCAGAGCCATGGCTGGTGTAATGTGGACTTCCAGCTGCTGAGGAGGGGGCCCTCAGTAGTGAACACAAAATGGTGGGTTCAGAGTGCAGCTGCTGGGAGGAGGTGGTGGCCTGGTACGGGTCAGACTGGGTGACCTGGTGTCCCTTCTGCCCGGGCACTGACTCCATATTGCATTGACTGCATATTTCCGACAAAAAAGACCCTTTTCTTTTGGAATTAGCCTGAACTAGCTGCCACTGGAACAGCTTGGGTTCAAATGGGGCAGTTTCTGGCTAGACCCCCTCCCCGCCACACCACGCTGCCTCTAACCCGCTCACGCTGCTCCCATTATCCTTGCAGTTTCCTCCGTGATGACAGCCTGTACCTCTTGAAGGCAAACTCGGACATTCTGAAAATAGACTAAAGCTGTTGGGGGGGCCTGTTGTGTGGAGAGGAGCGATCCCCTTCCTGATGGAAACTGTCACGTGAGACTTTCTGAGCTCCTTTCCCAGCAGCATGCCGGGTCTCAAGGCTCTCGAGAAGCGGTGATGTTGGGCGCTTTCATTGCGTCCCTGTCCATAATATGTGCTGTGCCAAGACCTGCTCTCTGCCTTCTTTGCCTCCTGGGTGCACCCGAATCCTGGGTAAACGTCCCCCTCCACCGGAGCTGAGTTTTGTTTCCTTT
Source organism: Lepidochelys olivacea (assembly GCF_965140295.1). NCBI lineage: Eukaryota > Metazoa > Chordata > Testudines > Cheloniidae > Lepidochelys > Lepidochelys olivacea. The sequence continues at coordinate 15,896,167 of NC_140437.1, read as the reverse complement.
TTTTTTTGCCTTCAGAAATTTTAATTCTAATCCCATGACTTGTTCCATTAGAACATCAATGATCCATCTCGCCCACGCGCTCCCCCGCACACACTGCAATTAATGCTCTTCTGTGCTACCGGGCAACATGGTGCGTTTCCGTTTCCACTGTTACGAAATCTGTTTGATTCTCAGCTTGCTGAGGGATTTCAGACTAAGTGGGAAATATTGGAGGGCCAACTGGTGACTCGGCAGACTGGAAGATGTCGCGAGTACATGGTGGGGACATCTGGTCATAAAGTTGTATGGCCCACAGGACCTCCAACTCTGCAGTCCGGCACTGCTGAAATGGGTTATTGTTAATATGTGTAAATAAGATGGGTGGGCCAAGGGCATACGCTGCTCTGTACATTGGATTCACTCGTCCTCTGAGACTAGAACGTGCGGGACACCTTCTTCAGCAGTTGTGGGGAGGTGGATCTCCCAGGTTATTGGGCACTTGGGGTGAATGTGGGAGCTCTTTGCTGTGCAGAGGGGATTTTTTTGAAATGGGATACTTGGTGCAATCTTTGAAAATCTCAGTGCAGTGTGAAATGTCAGGCTGACTTATTTTTCCGCTCCTTGACAAACCTGCTCTGATGAATCCTGTGTGCCCTATAGGGGAAAATGCCCCTTTTCTGCAAGGGGAGGGGGCATTAAGGACCCCCAGAGATTCCCTAGTCCCTGCATGCCACTTTAAATCACCCACATGTTGTGGCTAGTGCACCATCCTTTCTGGCTGTTAAGTGCTGAGAAGAGGCTCCCTGCAGGGCTGAGATGAGGACCTCCTGGCTAGAGGTGGGGGGTGACACCCCTGCCCACATTATTCCAGTTGTTGAGGGGAGCAAATGAAAAGAAGAACAGGACCATTCTGCGCATAATGACATTCTGGGCACCCCCTTTGCAATTGCATTAGTCAGTGGCCTGCTGTATGTTACAGGATTAGGGTCTTACTGAGTAAAGTGAAAATCTGAGTGCTCTGGGCTCTGCTTGTAAAAGCAGAGAGACCAGGAATGCGGCAGAAAGCCGAAGGGATCAGCAAGTGCCTTCCTGATTGCCAAAGGAAGTTAATGAAGTAGATGATTGCTCATCGCAAAAGTTATGACTGTTGCTGTACTACCACTAGGTGGCAAGCGTTGCCATTTATATTTCAAACTCTCTCCATCTCCCTGCATGAGGCTTGCAGCCGGCCAGCTGGGCTGGTTCGCATTCGCCCTGGGCTTCGTACAGACAGAAGTGAAAGCAATCCGGCATCGATGTGCCCTGTGCCACCAGAGCGGACTTGGGACGTTGGCTTGGAGAGACCACGAATCTGGGTGTCCTCCATTGTAGTGTGCTGTACGGTCTCCTAGAGAATTCATGCCTTGTGTCTGAATGGGCCCAGCCTGCGTGTGACCCCGTTAGAGACAGCCAGGCCGTTCCTGGTTCTGTTAAAGGCTTGGAGTTATTAGCTCAGACTTCTAAGTTTGCATGGGGCTGCAGTGTTTGATTTGGGGGAGTGTGTGTGTGTGTGGTGGGGCTTGTTTGCAAAATTAGATTTAGGTCCATGGTTAAGATAAAGTCCAGGTGTGTGATTTGGGGGTGGGGTGGGAGGGTTCGCACTCCAGTTGGGAAGTGGATGCAGCCTCGGGTAACCTCCATGGCTGGGCTTGGCTGCCCACCTAACGCACAGATGTGACGTGAGAGAAGAGGGTAATATACAAGCTCTTCCAAACAAGGGACAGGAAGCCAAGAACTCACCAGGGACCTGAGCTACAATGAGTCTGGGGAACTTGGTCCCTTTGCTTTGCGGGGTCAGTGCTGCTTGCTCATCAGTAAGGACCTGAGTGGTTCCATTGACTTAGCTAGGACTGCCTAAGGCTCTGATCCAAAGCCCTTTGCAGTCGGTGGACAGGAGGTCACGCATCCGTGCTTAGTGGACTGGGCTGTACAGAAGTCTGCAAGGACGATGGCCTGGAGAACATGAGCCAAGCTGGGAAGACCTGGCAAGGGGCTACCTAGAAGACTTGTATTTATGTTGACCGCAGTTAGCACAATAGCTTGTGTTCAGTGGAAATTAGAGACTATGGCAGCATGGTGATAACCCCAGAGAACTGTTAGTGGTGGCTAACTTTGTGTGTGCGTGCGTGCATCCAGATGTAATTGACTACATACCATTATGTTTGCCCCTGCTTAGGGGCAGGTGTCTGTCAGTTTGTATCTCTGTCACTGCTTTGTCTTATTGTTCAAAAACCAGACTGTTGAACTTAAGTTGCCTGTAACATCCTTGTCCTGGTGATGAGAAAATCTTCTACAGCCCATATGTTTGTCCCAGCCTTACATATGTGTCTCTCTCTCTTCTCTTCTGCCTCCCCCTTGTTTAACCTGCCTGTTTTCTTCCCAGAGAAACCACCCAATGCCCTGGCTCTCCTCCAATTCCAGAGCTTGTAAACTCCACCGCTGCCCAGCTGCACTGAGCTGCTTAATGCAAAGAGTGACTTCTGCATGTTCCCCAGACATCTGTGGAAAGATCAGTCCAGACAAGCCACCTTGAAAGCTTTGAGAAAATTAAAAGTAGAGGCCAGCACAATCCTGGTCCTTATCGCTTATTAGCCCCTGCTCTGAATTCCAAACACTCTTTAACCTGGTATCCTCCATTCATCTTGCTTTACAGAGATCCTAGACTAGCCATACCCCTGGTGCAGGAGCCCGTAACTTTGCAGAGCCATATCCAGAATGAGCAAACGGAGATGTTGTATGACTCCCGCAGCACTTTGTCGTCTGGCTAGCGGAGAATGCCCTGTCCAGCTAGCTCCTAGGGCAGGGAAATCTCAAGGTAAACAAGTAGAATCCTCTTCCTGCCGGATGAGAGCCGTCTGTGGAGGGGTGCAGTACCCGCTGCACAGGAAGGGCCATTCCTACGCAGGTGGATCTGAGCAGCCAGGGCCAGGCTCTCCATCGGATCGGCGCTGAAAGTGCTAGGCAGGCCAGCTTTCAAGTCAGGCCCTGGAATTTCATGTTGGAAGTGGCGTGATTAGAGACCGTGCACAACTCTTGTTGGGGGGCAGGGTACAATTTAAAGATTTGGAGGGGCGGGGCGCACCTGCCTCACACGTGTCCTCTGTGCTGAAGAGCAGCAGCAGAGCCAGGAGGGCCAGGGCAGCGGCAAGCGAGCACCTCAGGGAGCATCTCATGACAGCTGGTCTCCACTGGCAGGGGCTGGCTCCTGCGGGGGTCACCGGTCAGCCCCGGGCTCCTTTGGGGGGAGGCAAGAACACATCGGGCAATCTTGGAGCTGTGCCGCCCACCCTGCCTGGGGAGCACCCAGCCATGCAGAGGTGGCCAGGCTCGGGGAGCAGAGGAACCAGGCAGCCAGCCAGCGCTCCGGCTCCCACAGCCCAGAGAGCCAGGGACCCAAGCAGGCTGGGCAGCTTCCCACCAGCTTCCAATCCTCTGGCTCCTGGCAGGAGGCGATGGTTTCCAAATGGTGGGCTCCACGGTTTGAAAACCTGAGTGCTAAATGGAGGGCAGACACCGGGGGGGCTCACGTGTCCCCCTGCATTGCCTCTGCACTTGATGTGCACTGATCATGAGCAGTGAGAGGGGGCGAGTGGAGCTGATGGGATGGCAGCTGGCACCGGGTGGCTGGAACTGGCTGAAGCTTTTCCCGCATTCAGTGCATTGTAGTGGGGTCCTTCTCTGGCTGAGCCCGGCTGGGCAGTGACATGTCTGACTCGCTGGGACCTCTCTTGCAGCCAGTGGATTTACCTGGTCTCTTCCCTGGAGGGATTCTGTCCCTGAGGACTCGGGGTATCTTCCTGGCAGTGGCCCATGTGGTTCCACAATGCCAGGCCCTCCTCTCGCTCGTCTCCAGTCGCAGTCCCACCCTTTGGCATGCAGTGGTCCAGAGCTGTGGAGTGTCCAGAGCTGTGTCCAGCCCAGGGGTCTGCCAAAATAAACCAGAGAGCAGGGTTGAAGTTGAAGCCTGAGCAATTTAGTTTCGAGGGGCCCCCTGTGGCATCAGGCACTGGGCCATGCCGTGCTTGCTACCCCCTAATGCTGGCCCTAGCTTTTAATCCACTGGATATGCAGTTGTGGCCCAGGTGGGCCATGAAATTTTTAAAGCATGTTGGGGGGTGCTCAGAAAGAGAGATTGAGAACTCCTGGTCCAGAGAATGGCTCCTTCACCTTGGTAGAACCTCCTGCCTTCCTTATGCTGGGGCTGCAATAGGCCAGCTGGGCTCGCTTGCCAAGGTCGGCACCAACTGGCATATCTGCTGCTTCCTAGGTCGCTGGTGGGCATTGGCCTGTTACTGAAAGGAGTCGCGATAGGCCTCGGTACCATCCTCTTCTGATAGTGCTGGGACGTGGCTGGGCTTTCCCAGGTGGGGGTGGGGCTGATGCCAGCATTCCCTCCTGGCACGGGGCCTCCTGACACTCCAGCCCCTGCTCTGTCCCCTGAGACTGGCCTAGCAGGACTTCCCTTGCTTCCCCCACTTCCTGAAGAGCCAGCGTCCCTTCTTCCCACTTGCTCCAGGGCTTGGCACCTGCTCTGCAGGCCCAAGGCTCTGACCTCACCTTTCCATCCAGCAGCCATCCCAGGGCTTTGCCTTATTCCAGCCTGGTCTCCTGTAGTCACTGTGCTCCGAGTCTCGGGGGAAGCATCTCTGGAAAAAAAATGCCCTGTCTCTGGTTTTAAACCTTAGTTTTCCTCACTCACTGTGTGTGCACGTGTGCTGGAGCAGATAGTTTTCGGGCCAGTTTAAAAACTTCTATTGCACTGGGAGGCCTTGATCCATGAGCCCCTCCCTCCCCGTGGTTTTCCACCAGAGTGCTGTACCAGAGCAAGGAGGAGGCATTTGGTGTGAAGCTGTAGTTAGCAGGGTTGTAATGGAGGCTTCTCCTGGAAATTCTTGCCAAGAACAGACTGGCTGTGTGGGCAGTGGTATACAACAGGTGATCGTACAGTGAAAGCAGGTGAAGTTTCTTGTGTGTGTGTGTGAGAGAGAGAAATGATTGACCCCGGCCGCAAAAGCAGCTTGTGGCCTCTGAGCGCTCTGTGCCAACTTCTTACTGAAACGTCCCAGTGGGTAATTTTAGAAGTAGAAAACAAACAGCACATCCTCCCCAGATAGCTTCCAGCCAACGCAGCACATTGTGTGCTCGCTCGCTGGCCTTTCACCCTCGTAGCTATCACCGGAGCCTGGCATTTGTTTTTCACATGGAAAGTGACCGGACATTCTACTGGCATCGCCCCTGCCAGCCACTTCAGCTGGGCTTGGTAACAGAATTTCCTGAAGGTGACCGGAAAGTGCGGTTGGTGGGAGCAGCTGCTTTGCTGCGGGGGAAAGGGGGAGAGCATAAATTTGTGAGTTTCTTTTTCCTCCTCCGTTTCCGAGGATATTTCCTTCTCTGGTTATACAGGTGATGGGTTGGGATAATCTGTATATATCATGGTAATAAGGGAATGGGGGCAGATTTTTTATCACTGTACAGCCCACACACCTGTCGTGTGGGGAGGTGACTGTGACTAACGTGTATTCTGTTGCTGTTTCACTTCTTAAATCAGCTCTTTGGAGCGTGATCAGTTCATTGTATTAGACTTGGGTCAAGTCGGCGATTATTGCAAACGGCGCAAATGAACCTTTGTCTTTGTTGTTGTCCTGGTTTCTCTGAGAATAAAATTGTAATTAATCTAATAATCTCCACCCCTTTCATCTGTTGGTTTTTTGCCCCCAAATCTCCACCTAAAAGAAAAACCATTTGGAGTTGCCAGAAATATTCATAATAACCACTCTTTAATCCCCTCTCTGCCTCAAATCCTGAATTAAGTGGAGTGCTGTCATGTGGCCAGCTGGGGGGCAGGTTTGGGAGGGTCATGGCCAGGAAGCAGCTACCTCCATCCAGGGATCAGGTCCAGGAGTTACTGGGTTGGGGTGGAGGGAGAATTGACTGGAAGGAGTGAGGGTGAGATGGGAACTGGAGTGGGGTTGGTGATGCCAGCTCTCGGACCTCCTGTGGTTAGTAATGGACAGACTCCCTTCCACTGCAATTGGGAGCAGGGTTGGGCTTCCTACCAGGAACCCTGATTAGAGCAGGATCCCAGCCACTCTCCTGGCCCCCATCCTCTAAACCGCGTGGCCAGGGGCCAGCCAGGAGACCTGGAGCTGCAGTCACATTCGGCTTACGCTCTTGGGATAAAGCTCGGGCCAGATTGCCGGCCTTTCCAGGGTTTGGATTGGATGGCGTGGTTATGACGTTCTTTAGACAAGGCAGAAAACCGTACGATCAAATCAGAAACTCAAAGGCCGGAGGACTCTGAACTATGCTTTCCGGGGCTGAGGCTGACATGATGTAAGGGAGCACCTGGCAGTCAGGCCCTGGGGAAACTTCTGTGCTTAAGGATGCAACAGCTCTAAATCAAACTAGTTGCTTTATTTAATGCAGCTTGTGCGCTTTGCCCCAAATCCCTCTCTAGGGACAGGAACGGGGAATGCGGGGTGGGGGCTGTAACTGGGCACAGCAATGACGCAGCCAGACCTATCTCCTGCCTCCCAGCAGCAGCTGAAGGTGGGGAAGGGAAAGGAATTTCCACCTAACCTCCCTGGTGATCAGTTAGTCCCGTGAACAGGGCCCGCTGTCCTGTCCCCTGTGGTTACCCGCCATGCTGAGGGGTGCGATGTCAGTATTCTGGCTAGTAAGGTAACACTCACTGGCCTCGCGCGAGCTGAAATCCCTCTGAGCTCATTGGCCCGCGGCTGGGGCGGGGATTGGATTTAAAGACTGGATGCTCTTTTGAAGCCTTGAATTCCTTCGCCATGCCCAACTGCAAGAACTAACCCCCGAGTAGAATGAGGCCAGCCCGGCGCCATTGTGACCCAGTGGCTAAAGAAGCGGTGATGTCATTACCAACGCGGCTGTTTTTACGGCACGATCCAAGGCAGGTATTTGCGCAGGGTGAAGAAGGAGCACGAGCTGACAGGAAACGGTAAAGAGACAGCCTGTAAGACTGACTTCCAATGGTGCGGCGGAGCTGCCCCATCCATTTTCTGTGACCTTGTGCGGGCACAGTGTCGGGCCTCTGAAAGACGCTGTGTCTTTACGCCACCTCACGTCTGACCAATGCGACCTGCAGGTCCTGCGTCTGCTGCTGCAGCCCCGAGAGGAAATTGGAGAGCCCGGCTAAGGGTGGTGCTCTGCCCTCAATTAAGCACCATAAAATCCCACCCTTGGCTTCCAGGCAATTTTTTTGCAGAGAGAGTTAACTAGAGAGGGTCCCTGTGGGGTTACTGGGCCCCGCATCTTGGGGAAAGCCCTTTGTTTTGTTTTTTTCCAAAACCATTTCTTTAAAGGGTTAGTTCCAAATTAAACATCCTGTATTTATTAAAGTTGTCAGCTGAACTATTAACCACTTAGGGATTACTTAAATCGAGACATGCATCTGCTTTGTGGGCTGTTTGTTTAACATTTACGCTTCCCTAACTCCGAGTGAATCTAGACAGCCCCGTTTGCCTTTACTTTATAGCTTTTATTTTCAATGGATTCTCATGCAGTAAAACAAAGGCACAGTGTATCACTCTCTGAGAACAGCATGGAACATGTCTATAGCCACAAAATAAATGTCTAGGTAAAGTGCCATGGCAATCATGAAAACATCTCATCAGTGGTAGCTTCTCTGAAATGTACTTTAAACATACAGTAAAAATCTAACTGTTGGGCCTAAATTATCTGAGGTTCTCACTAAAGTCTTCAGCGGATGGGTTTGGTACCAAAACTAAGTTGCACTAATTCTGAAGTTGGAATCCTGCTGAAATTCTGCCTAGTTTTGTATTCTCCCTATACAATGAAATTCCAGTATGGGTAATTTATATTCTGCCTACCTCCTACTCCCCTTTCACTTTCAGATGGAGTGGGAGGCGGTTTTTCATTACCTGTTCTAAACTCTTGTGGAATGTTACTGTCTGCCCTTTAGCAGGTGCTGCGTTCTGCCCCAGAGGTGGCTGCAAGTCATGGAAAACTATGTGGAGAGGGAGAAACCAGTGCATTGAGTGCAGGATCAGGAACTGGGAAGTGGCTGAGTTCTAGTCCCAGCTCTCGCTCTCTAACTAGCCCCTACTTAGTTTCTGTGACTCAGTTACCCTGTTTATAAAACAAGGGTGGTAAGGCAGATCTGCTTCACAGGCTGGGTGGCAGATTAACTGAATGATGTAAGCACTTTGAACACCCCCCCCCCCGCAAAGTGCTGTATAAGCACCCAGAGCTGATCAGGGGGCTCTCGAAATGCATGCCCCGAGTAGGATTTCACTCTGTACGGCACAAGGTGCTACCGAAAGCCAACCCTGCCTGATACTCCAGTAACTGCTCAAGCCATGCTTGGCCCTACGCAGACATAGGGAACAGGACCTGCCATTAATAGAAGCCTAGAATTTATGAGCCTCTCAGAGAGCCAGCTAATCCACCTGCCTCCAGTTTCATTTAACCCCTTCACTGCTAAATCGGCTACCACGTGCGAAGGAGATGAGCTGGGGGCGGAGGGGGCCGTAAGGAGAATCACGCAGCATGTCAGGTTATCTATTGCATTACTAGCTACCAAGCTTCACTTTACTGTAGGACGTGCATTTTGGCAAAGAACAAGAGGAGTGCCCAGGCCTGCCTAGTCACAGGCCACAGGCTTCTTCTGTGCATGGACAAAGAAGACCCCACTCACATCATCCACACCAATTTTCAGGCTGGGCGGCATGAGGTAGGAGCGGAAGTTGTGGATGTGGTAGCCGCTCTTGCTCAAGGCCTCTTTGACGTCCGCCTCGCTCACTGGGACCACTGAGAGCTTGGCCTCACCAGCCAGGTAGAAAGACTCCTCCAGGGCACCAATGAGGAGGAAATGGCCCCCGGGCTTCAGCAGGGTGGTAACATTACTCAGGGCTCTCTCGAAGCTCGGCCGGTCAGGGCTCACCGCCTCCAGGCAGAAGGTGGAGACCAGGGCGTCAGCCGGTTGGCCCACCTGGGAGCCCAGTGGCTCGGGCTGGTGGACATCGATGGGGAGGATCTGCCTCAGTTTCCCTCTGAGCTTCTGCTCTTTCTCCTTCCACTGCTCCCTGTGCAAGCCAGAAAAGAATGAGGCCTGACCATGGGAAAGGGGGCAGGGGAGTCCAGCAATGGGCAGCAGGGGGTAGTGTACCCAGCCGCACCTAGGAGGTAGGGGGGGGGGTTACGGTGCTCTAAGGGGGATGATGGGATCAGAGGCGCCAAAGGGGAATTCTGGCCCAACTGGCCCCTGGAAATGTGCCGGATGGGGCGGGGTGAGACTTTTATGCCCACTCAAGATGCTGTGGTGATAAGAGGGACCCACCCGTGGTCCGTCTCCGCCGCTGAGACTCCTAGGGAGAGGCTGTTTAGCTGGCTCCTTGGCCAGGTGCCCAGCCGCTTCCCTGAGGAGCTGTATAACTGTCTGGGCGAGCTACAGCCGGGAGGGACTCCAGAGCCCGTGGGCAGAACACTTCTCTGCACTCAGAAGATCATTCGCCCCCCGTCACTCGCTGCTCCCAAGCAGGGCGGGCAGAGCCCCTGGCCCTGGGGCTGGTTAGCAATCTGTACCCTGAGGAGTGCCCTGGTCGCAATCAATGCGGGGGCTTTGCAGTGACGTGACCGGACGCACGAGTCGTCCCCCCCGCACCATCGCTGACGCTCTCTGGTTGGTTTTTTTGGAGCCAGCAATCTGCTTTCCCCGAGCAGCTCCTACCCCCAGCCCTGCTGCAGGAGACTTGCCCTCCAGCCCGGGAGGCCGGCTCAGCTTGGCTTTTCGGAGCAGGGCTGTTGAGCGAGTCTCGAAAGCCAGAGCCTGGCAGAGCCCTGGTGTGAGGGTCACGCTGAGCCGGAGCGCTGGTGCCCTCGCTGCCTGGCCTCTCTGGCTGGCAGGGCAAAGCCCCTGGGGGTGAGGCCAGGCGGTGGGTTAGCAGGCCCAGGACACTGGGGCTTGCTGGGCGTCAACTTTGTAAGGCTGGAGGGGCAGTGACTTGGTGACCTCAGCGAGCGGGGGCGGGGGGCGAGGCTCAAAGAGCGGGGGGGGGGTGAGGGGGTGTCGGGGGGTGTGTGAACATGTGGGACACGGCTGGGGCAGCGGTGCGCTCCCTGTGACACGTGCTGGCCGACAACTCCAAGGCCTCCCTGGCTCCTTTAACTCTGGGGCTCAGCAAACCCCCCGCTTGTCACCCACTTGCTAAATCCTCCCCCCGCCCCCGTCCATTTCCACCCAGCAAACAGCAACTTTTTGGGAGTTCAAGCGACACCCTCAGGTCACACAAACAGCCCGGACCACGGAGCATCAGCCAGAGCGGCTGCTGCGTCCAGTCCTGCTCGAACGCCCCTCGCTCCCGCTGCCCGGGGCTGCCTCCAGCCGAACCCCACACCAGCAGCTCTTCCCCCGGCTCTGGGGCCACCGACCAGTTGGTCGCAGCCTGCCCCCTTCCTCCCCCCCGCAGCCGCCTACCCTTTGCCCTCAATCTGGCAGACGTGTTTGATGTAGGGGCTCCAGTCGAAGCCGTCAGGCTCGCCCTGCACCCACCGGCGCAGCACCGCCCGGTTCACCTCCAGGTAGTCGGTGGCAATGATCTCCTCGAAGTGGTCACAGGCGCTCAGGAGCTGGTAGATGGTGGGGCCGGAGCCGACGTCTATCAGGGTGCGGCCGTGGATGTCACCTGGGGGGCGAGGGAGACCGGTACAGAGGGACGTGTGCTGAGGGGTGTGGGGTGAGCGAGTTTTTTGGTTACCTGCTTTGCAGTGGAGGAGGCTGTGAGAGTAGAAATGGAAGGAGAGTTTCAGCCTAGCGGAGGTGAGGGGTGGGAGTCGTGGCTCCTGGGTTCTGTCCCCCGAGCTGCCAGGGGAATGGAGTATAGTGGTCAGAGTGGGAGACTGGGCACCAGGACTCCTGGGTTCTCTCCCCCGAGCTGCCAGGGGAACAGAGCATAGTGATCAGAGTGGGAGGTTGGGTACCAGGTAAGGTGACCAGATGTCTTGATTTTAAAGGGACAGTCCCGATATTCAGGGTTTTTTCTTATAGAGATGCCTATTAACCCCTGTCCCAATTTTTCACGTTTGCTATCTGGTCACCCTACCACCAGGACTCCTGGGTTCTGCTCCCAGTTCTGCCACCAGTTCCCTGGGCAGCCCAGCGAGAGTGATGGCATCAGTCTGTGCCTCAGTTTCCCCATCAGTAACAGGGTGGCCGTGACACTCCCCTCCCAAGGCAGCTCGGAGGCTTCATCCACTGATGCCTGCAAAGCCCTTTAAAGGCTCATTTACAGCTGCTGTCTCACGCCGCCACCCCAACCCTCACCTGTGGCGAAGGCTTCAGCCAGATGCCGCAGCTTCCAGGGCACCACGCAGTCCTCAGAGCTGAAGTCGGCCCGGGGGGGCATGTAGTTGTTTTGCAGGTAGGCTCTGGGGTTGAACTTCTGGTAGCTCTCCCCGACGGCCACGATGCTGCTCATGGCTGGGGGATCAGCGGCCGGCTCACGCCCAGCTGGGGCTGAGGGAGCGGCCTTTATAGCCCCTGCCCTGGGTGGCTCAGGGCGTCGCAATGTGCTAATTGGCCCAATCTGATTAGGGCCCAACGTGCGCCAGGCAGATGGGACCTGGTGCGCCCCGCAGGGCGGATGGAAATTGAGGCCGTTTCTCTAGCTGCCTCCTCCCGCCCCCCGAAACACGCTGGCCCCCCAGCCCAGCCAGGCGGGGAGGAAGCTTCTTGTGCAGTGATTGGATGGACCTTTAGGGAAGTTAATGGAGGCCCCAGAGACACGGCGGGGGTGGGGTGGGAGATTAGTTTATCTTGCACCGGATGATCATTTGCCAAGCATATTGAAAGGCGACTTTATTGTGGCCGTTCATCCCGGCTAACCAGGTTAGTGTCAACGCCGGGGGGGGGCCGAGCTGCGTCCTGCCGCTCCGGCAGAGCTGCCCTTCCACACCGACTGGCTCAGCTTCCTGACGGGGTCTGGCTCCGCACAAGTGAGCGTAATGCTTGTGAAGATGAGTGTAAGGGAAGTGCCAGCTCCCCCCCCCCCCCCGAGCTCTGCCGGCGCCCCTCAATCCCCGCCCGCAGCCCCATTGCTATTCCAGCCCTGTGCTCGCCCCCCAGAGCTCTGCTGGCGCCCCTCAATCCCCACCCGCAGCCCCATTGCTATTCCAGCCCTGTGCTCGCCCCCCAGAGCTCTGCCGGCGCCCCTCAATCCCCGCCTGCAGCCCCATTGCTATTCCAGCCCTGTGCTCCCCCCCACCACAGCTCTGCCGGCGCCCCTCAATCCCCGCCCGCAGCCCCATTGCTATTCCAGCCCTGTGCTCGCCCCCCAGAGCTCTGCCGGCGCCCCTCAATCCCCGCCTGCAGCCCCATTGCTATTCCAGCCCTGTGCTCGCCCCCCAGAGCTCTGCCGGCGCCCCTCAATCCCCACCCGCAGCCCCATTGCTATTCCAGCCCTGTGCTCGCCCCCCAGAGCTCTGCCGGCGCCCCTCAATCCCCGCCTGCAGCCCCATTGCTATTCCAGCCCTGTGCTCCCCCCCACCACAGCTCTGCCGGCGCCCCTCAATCCCCGCCTGCGGCCCCATTGCTATTCCAGCCCTGTGCTCCCCCCCACCACAGCTCTGCCGGCGCCCCTCAATCCCCGCCTGCGGCCCCATTGCTATTCCAGCCCTGTGCTCCCCCCCACCACAGCTCTGCCGGCACCCCTCAATCCCCGCCTGCAGCCCCATTGCTATTCCAGCCCTGTGCTCCCCCCCCCAGAGCTCTGCCGGCACCCCTCAATCCCCGCCTGCAGCCCCATTGCTATTCCAGCCCTGTGCTCCCCCCCCCCAGAGCTCTGCCGGCGCCCCCCAATCCCCGCCCGCAGCCCCATTGCTATTCCAGCCCTGTGCTCCCCCCCCCGAGCTCTGCCGGCGCCCCTCAATCCCCGCCTGCGGCCCCATTGCTATTCCAGCCCTGTGCTCCCCCCCACCACAGCTCTGCCGGCACCCCTCAATCCCCGCCCGCAGCCCCATTGCTATTCCAGCCCTGTGCTCCCCCCCACCACAGCTCTGCCGGCACCCCTCAATCCCCGCCCGCGGCCCCATTGCTATTGCAGCCCTGTGCTCCCCCCCCCCAGAGCTCTGCCGGCGCCCCTCAGTCCCCACCCACAGCCCCTGCTATCGCAGCCATGGGTCCCCCCCAACACACAGCTCTGTTGATTCCTTTCCACATGGGCCCCTCGGGAACACAGGTCGTTAATTGCACTTGAGCAGCAGGGTGGTTCTGTGATGTGCTGGGGGGGAGGCAGCTCTGCCCCAGCAGGACCCCAGCTCTCAGCCACCAGCTGGCCAGCCTGCTCAACCCATCCCTAGCGCTCCACCCTGGCTCCCTGGTGCCTCCCGTGCCAGGGGCAAGATGGGGCTGTCCTAAGGACCCCAGGCCTTAGAACCCTTCCCAGCACTGGTTGGGCGGGGTGGGGGGGGGGAGATCCACCGCAGCCAATGGGGAAGGGGCAGGGGGCTTCCCTTTGCCACCTCCCCTCGCCAATTTCAGCCTCTTCGCTGATTTCAGACTCCCAGGCAGGAACAAACCAGCTCCCCTCCCAGCCCATTCATGGCAGCTGGATCCGCTCAGAGCCCCCCACCCACGTGATGGGAAGGGGCTCCTTGGCACAATGCAAACCAGGGTGGTAATGGAGTTAGCGGGCAAGGGGGGCCGGCCTCGGGGCCCTGTCAATTGTGGCTGTGAAATAGCTCTGGTGCAGCTGATAACGCCAGGCCTGGAACGGGTTAGCAGCCCCAGGTGCTTTCAGGCTGTTTTGGAAAAGCTGCCTCAGCTCATAAATTATGTCAGCGAAAGGCCATTAACTGGGGCCGATCCCAGCTCTCTGGCGGGGCAAATGTGTTTTGATCAGTGAGCTGCTGGCGGGCTTTTTGCGGGGGGTGGGAATTGTCACTTGCTGCTGGCTGCATGGGTGGGCTGCTGGGGTCAGGCTGATAGCTGATCCTCCGGCCCCTGGCGTGCGATCCCAGAGCCGGTGGAAGGGCATCAGCTCCACAGCCTGGGGTCCTCTGCTGACCCGCACAGCACGGGCTGCTCCCCCCTCCCCAACATGCCCAGAATGGGGGGCATCGGCCTGGTCAGTCGTTGGCTCCCCACTGAGACCAATACCTGGAGGCCACTTACTGGCCATGAAGGATCCAGGGACCCGCCTGCTCTAACCACTCCCCTCCCAGAGCTGGGATAGAACCCAGGAGTCCTGGCTCCCTGCCCCCCCCCCCCCGCTCTAAGCCGCAATTCTCCACCCGGAAAGTGTGAGTCTTTCACATGCTGATACATCGCCCGCCCCCAGGAATCCTTGGACCCAGGGCGTCTATAATTAGCCCCATCCCCTTGTCCCCGGCGGGACAGCCAGACCGGGCTGCTCAGCACATATTCTCCCGGCTGGGCGAGGTTTTCACATTGCGTCTCTGGGCCGGCGGAGCCTGGGCTCGCTCAGTTGTCACTGCCCCCGGGTGGGCCCACCGAACAAGGGGCTGGGAGCTCACCGGCCAGGGGGCCACTCACACAGGGGGCCTCCGGGGTCAGGTTTCAGGATAAGCTCAACCCCCAAACTTGGAGACCAGCAGGCCCTGTGCTCCATGGCCTGGGGCAGTGCCGAGCCCGGCCCGTCAATGAGAAACCCAACCCGAGAACCGTCCCGAGTTCTAGTTCCAGCTTCCACATGCTTTCTCGGGTCACCTGGGTTCTGCCATCCAGGGGCCACTGGCTCACCTGGGCCCCACCAGCCAGCCGGCCGGCTCCGCTGGTATCGCCCCCACCCTCCCAGCTCTGAGGCAAGGGGGAGACCTTGAAAAGAGCCACCACCCCTTTTCCCCACTAGCCTTGGCCTTTGAAGTTGTGGGAGGGAGAGGCCCGGGATCTAGTCAGTTACAGCGGGGGCAGGGTGGGTTGGGAGCCAGGACTCCTGGGTTCTATTCCCAGCCCTAGAAGGGGATGGTGGTCTAGCGTACAGGAGCTGGTAGCCAGGACTCCTGGGTTCCATTTGCAGCTCCGGGAGGGGAGTGGGGTCTGGTGGTTAGAGCAGGATAGGCGAGGGTATCAGAACTCCTGGCTATTCCCAGCTCTTCTACTGATTCCCTCTGTGACCCAGAGTAGATCACTTCACCTCCCTGTGACCAGCCCTGTCCTCCAGCCTTGGGCTGGGGGTTTGCAAAGGGTTAATTCACACTCCGAAAGGGTTGGGGCCACCTGGCATGGACAGAGGCCCAGGATCACCGCCCCCGACCACCACACACACCCCGTAGCTGAGACTCCTGCAGCTTCCCAAAGGCTCCGCGAGGGGCAGGGGTATAAACGTTGGCACGGCAGGGCGAGCGCCAGGCCGGAGCTGGTTTCCAGTAAACAGCAAACGCGGGTGGTGTCCGGTGTCTGGAGTGCTGGAGCGTGACCGCGTGGGGCAGATATAGCTCCTGACGACGCGGCTCGGAAATAGCAGCAGGGAGGCGTTATAAATCCTGGCCCGGGCGGCCAAGCACCCAGGGCTCAGACACACACAGCCGGGCTCACACCCCCCCCAGGCCAGGCGACCCACAGGGCGAGGATGTTCGGCAAGCGCATGGTCCCGCACAGCATGGGGGTGCTGTCGGCGGCCGAGCTGGGCTGCCTGGTGAAGGAGGAGGACGTGGTGCGGCACGAATCCTTCACGGCCGAATGGAGGGACCTGTCGCTCTCCACCAGGCCCCAGGAGGGGTGAGTGTGGGGCGCGGGCACCCCGGGCAGCGGGACAGGGCGTTGGGCTCCTTGTGCCCCCGGCCCTGGGCTGAGTGAAGCCCTGGGAGTTTCCGTGGAGGGGCAGCCGGGGGGCCCTGGAGCAAACACGACCCCTGCCCTGGCCCCTCCTCCGTGCCCAGCCAGCCTGGGGCAGAGGGGTCGCAGCCCCTGGGCACAGCGGTGCCCCTTCCCCTCTGCAGCCCCTGCCCAAGCCTGTCCCCCTGCGGCTGCCCCTTCCGCCGTCCAGGAGAGAGGCAGACCCAGCTCTGGGGCCGCGCTCCCAGCCCCCAGCCCTGGGTACAACGTCTGACTGGGTGCAGGGTCGGGGATGGGGTGGAGCAAGGCCCCCTCTGTCCCCCCCCAGCCCTGGGTACAGCTTCGACTGGGGGATAGGGTGGAGCAAGGCCCCACTCTGTCCCCCCCCCAGCCCTGGGTACAGCGTCTGACTGGGCGCAGGGTGGGGGATGGGGTGGAGTGTGGCCCCCTCTGTGCCCCCCCTGCCCCCGGGCCTGCAGGGCAGCTCCCCTAGCGCGGGCGTCTGTGGAGCTCAGGGCAGAAGGGACCCCAGAGTCTCTCGCTGCCCCCCGGCCCCAGGGGTCGCAGCCCCCCAGCCTCAGGGGGCGGGTTGGGTCCTTGGGCTTGTCTGGGCTCCCTGCTCCCAGGAGGCGATGGGGGGGCTGCCGGGGGCTGCTCCCCGGGTCCCTAATGTTCCCCCCCCCCGCCCCCAGCTGCTGCCTGCGGGAGGCGGACGATCGGCGCAAGGAGACGTACTGGCAGCAGCAGGAGACGCGCTTCGTGGTGCAGCGATCGCCCGGGCTCCTCATGCGGCTGGGCCGGCTGGGCGAGCCCCTGGCCCGCTACCCCCTGCCCTACCAGCGGGCGCTGCCCCTGCCCCTCTTCGTGCCGGCCGACCTGAGCACCAAGGCCGAGCGGGGAGCCACCCCGCCCCAGCTGCGCCACAGGATGGACTTCGAGACGGCCCTGGCCGGGGGCGCCCCGCCCAGCGGGCAGTGCCCGGACAAGAGGGCCGTGTCGGAGATCACCAAGGAGCTGCCCCCCGTCGTCCAGCCCAGCCGGCCCGACTTCGGCAAGGGGGACTTCCCCCGCTCCCTGTCCCGCTCCCTGTCCCAGGAGGCGCAGAGGGGCTGAGGGGCCGGGGCACGGACCTGCCCATAGGGCTCTGCGTTCCCAGCTCACGGCTCCCCCTGCATGAGAAGTACCCACGGTGAGCCGGGCAACGCGGGGTTACTGTAGAGGCCCCATCCCAGGGCCAAAGCCATCCCGGGTGTAAGCTCAGCGAGGTTACGCCGTGGCTGCGTGTGGCTTTTCGAGTTAGGCTGTGAGCTCTGTGGGGCAGGGCCCATGGGTTCGTACAGCGCCATGCATGCTGATGGCTGGGCTGTCAATCAGCTGTCACAACAGCTGATGAGCTTCGGATCTAACAGCACAGCGGGGGAGGGGAGTGGGGGCTAGTGGTTAGAGCAGTCAGGGGCTGGGAGCCAGGACTCCTGGGTTCTATTCCCGGCTCCGGGAGAGGAGTGGGGGCTAGTGGTTAGAGCAGTCAGGGGCTGGGAGCCAGGACTCCTGGGTTCTATTCCCTGCTCTGGGAGAGGAGTGGGGGCTAGTGGTTAGAGCAGTCAGGGGCTGGGAGCCAGGACTCCTGGGTTCTATTCCCTGCTCTGGGAGAGGAGTGGGGGCTAGTGGTTAGAGCAGTCAGGGGCTGGGAGCCAGGACTCCTGGGTTCTATTCCCTGCTCTGGGAGAGGAATGTGGGCTAGTGGTTAATGCAAGTGACCGAGAGTCAAGAAGCTGGATCATGTCCCTAGCCCGGGGAGGACAAGCGATTAAGTGGCGATGCAGCAGACCCGGGAGGCTGCAGTTGCTGGCATGGGGAGGCGCAAGGCGAGGCTCAGCTGGCCGGCGCTGCAGGAGGAGGATTGGTGCGTGAGGGCGGCGAGCGGCTCCCTGCAGATGTCAGGACAGGGCTGACCTCGGGAGCTCATTTGCAGCCTGAATCCCCTGGGCTGATAGTCCGGGGTGAGGAATTCCCTGTCAGCGTCCCCGTGTTGCTGTTACGTGGCGCTCGGTCCGTCTGGGTAATAAATGGAGGAAAGGCGGCATGACTCGCTCCTTCCATTCGCCGTGGTAGCCGTCCTGGCATGGGGGAGCCCGGGGGACGGGCCAGAGCTGGGGCCCCAGGCCAGCCCGCTTCGCTGCTGACTCTCGACACACAGCTGCAGCCGGCACACAAGGTGGGGCGGGGGGCTTTTGCAATCGGGGCACCAGCGCTTCCCCTGGCATCTGCTCCTGCCCCCTCCCACTGCTGGGGCTTGGCAGAGGCGAGTCCCCCCCCCTCCACGCCCCCAGGTCAGCCTCCCAGCTGAGAAAGAAGCCGTGACGCTGACCCTGGCTATTTTCCGAGTGGGGTCTGGTCGTTCACACCACATGGCCCCCGCCTCGCTCACAGGAGGTCACGTACGCCAGGCAGGCACCCGCCTGAGTCGGGAGGCCCAGCCCACCCACCCCCCCACCTGGCTCCCAGGAAGCCCCTGGCACCCCAGACTTAACGTCACTTGGCAAACAAGGCGGAGAGCAAACCCTTCCCACGGGCCACAGCGCCCCGGCAGGAGCGTGTCCCGCGCCTCACATGGGTTTGCTTCAAAGACTGACCACTCGCACGCGAGGACGGTGAAGGGGTGAGACTTTGCCACCGCAGGTGACGCCTGCTGCCATAACGCCATCACCCCCCAGGGCAGCCCCTTTGCTGCCAGCTGCAGCACATGCCAGGCACCTGGCTAACACCCCCCCAACCCTCCCCAGCAAACCGGTGAAGCCTCAGGCCCTTTGGTTCCCCAGGGCCCAGGCCTTTGCCAGCTGAGCTCAGGGAGATGCTGCAGTGAGTTGCCAATGGCGGGGGGAGAGGGGCTTAGCTCTGCTTGGCAGGCTGCCCCCGGGGGTGGCACGGGCATACAGCTGGGTGCGCCCTGCAGGTGACAATGACGACACCGATACAAGGGTGGCCCACCTGGGGCTACACGGGACTGGGCAGCAGGACGCCTGGGTCCTAATTCCACCCTGCGACTACAGCACCTGCTCTGGCTTGCCCCTCAAGAGCTGGCCTCCAGCCACCCAGCGCTAATATAAGTCCCCCCTTTGGCCCCCTGTGCCCCTGACAGGCAGCTTGCCTCCCAACCCCCCCCCCCCCCCCGGCTGGGGTGCAGGGCAGTGGGTCCAGGCCATGCTCCCACCCCAGAAAGCCTGCCAATTTTGGGGATCAGGGCAGCCTGGCAGGCAGCTTCCGCTTGAAGACTGGCCCCCAGTGCCCAAGGGCTCCTGGGAGCTAGACGGATGCCACCGCTAGGAGTAGTTTGCTGCCTTTTGGGTGGGCGCAGGGGGGAGCATCACTGTCCCCCCCACCCCTGGGTGACGCATGACCAGCTCCCAGGGAACGCCATGCCAGGTGTCCCCTCCCCCCCCGCTCTTGCAGAGGTTAAAGAGCCTCTGGCCAAACCTCCGGTCCTCCCCCTGCCCCGCTCCCCCCCAAGCCTGGCTGTGCCAAGGACAGAAGCTGTTTATGGCCTTGTTAAAGTTCTGCTCCCAGGCCAGGAGCAGGTGGCAGCTGACAGGGCCGCAGGGGCGGGGGACACAGACACTTGCTCTGCCCTGAGGCCGCTGGGCACTGGGGCCAGCTCACACCTGGCATGAGCTAGGGCGGCTCCCAGGGGGCTGTTTGCCCAGCCACGGCAAACTGCCGGGTTAGCGCTTGAGTAACGCTCAGCCCATGGGTCGCCCGGGGCTGGCGCAGCAGGAGGTGGGGGGTGGGATGAGGGGCCAGGTCAGGGCTGCAAGGAGAGGGAGCCTGTGGCTCGAATACGAGGCGGCGTGTGGGGCGGGCCAGAGGGGCACCGGCAGAGCTGAGTGTGGGATGCAGCCTCCCGGCCCTGGCAGCAGGCACGTGGCTGGGCGGCTCTGCCCACTGGGCACGTGGCGCGGCCCGTGCAGTTCTCGCACCCAGCGCTCGCACGGGACGAAGCCGGGGCGGGGGGCGGGGGAAGACACGCTGCCTTTAAAAGTAACAGCGCCCAGCCTTCGGCAAGGTCACCTGCAGGCTGTGGTCACTTGCCAAGCGCCTCTGTTTAGAGCCATTGCCTTGACAGCGCCCCCCACCCCCCATGCTGGCTGGGCAGGGGGCCCGGCCTGCTCCCAGCTCTGAAAGCAGATCCCTGCCCGGGCTATAATTAAGCACAGGAGGCCGTTCTGGAAGGGCCAGTCCCGGTTCCCTCATGGGACTTCAGGCAGGAGACTCTGGGAGGCCGTGCCCGCCTCTGCCCGCCAGGGGCTGATCCTGGCCAGAACCCAGCGGGAGCAGGTCCTGTCTCAGCTGGGCCCGGGGAACGGCCTGGCAGGATTTGCTCCCAGCCACAGCTTGTAGCCAGCCCATTAACCCCTTCTGTGGGCCAGCCTCTGGAGGGAGACAAGGAGTCACTTCTGCTCGTGCGAGTTATACTAGGGCAGGGTCAGCCTGCTGCTGCGTGTGTGGGCGAGGGGAACAGAACATGGACCCCCCCGCCCAGATCCTTGTCTCCTGTCAGCCCGTTAACCCTTGGCCCTGCCCAAACCGCTGCTGCCTTCAGGCTCTGGCAGCACATCGCTGGAGGCCTCACACCTCCATGGCTTCTGGGCACGGAGGGAGCGAGCAGGGCCTGTGGGGAAACTGAGGCACTGGGCTGGGGTCAAATATCAGAGCTGGGAGCTGAACCCAGGAGTCCTGGCTCCCAGGCCTACACTGCTACAAGTCATGGTCATGAAACCATCCGTGCCCCTTTAATAAATGGAGCTGTACCCTCTGGCCCCCCGGAGCGCCAGCTATGGGCTTTCGCCAGGCTCCTGGCTCCCTTTAACTGCTTCCTGGCCTGCGGTTCCCTCCAGCCTGGCCTGAGGGCAGTGTTCCCCGGGGGACCCACTGAGCTCCCGGCTGCTGGGATGGCTCCTGCCCCTGCTCCTTTCCCCACCCTGTCCCTTTTCAAGGAGAGGGGCTAACGGGGGCCCCAGCCCCTCTGCCATCAGCCCAATGGCCCCCTCTCTCGGTGCAAAACTTCATCAGCCTTTCAGCTGGATTCACTGGGCTGCGACTGGGGGAGCAGGGTACAGTGCCGGGCCCCTCCACGCTGTGCCTCGCTCTGCCCCGGAAGCAGGCCTGGCCATGCCAGGCAGAGGGCAATTCCAGCTGTGACTGGCACCGTGGCTGGGCTAGCTCAGAGCCCATCCAGCTGTTGGGGGTCAGGCTCGGTGCAGGCTGCCCCCCAGCGACTGCTCGCGCATTTCAAAGGAATAGGACCAAGGCGGGACGCTGGGGTTGAGACTAGAGTTTTATTGCAGTACAAGGAAAAGTCACGCGGATAGAAACCTACCTCTCCCCCCGCTTCCCCGCACAGCAGCTGGTACCACCCTCACCCCCGGAGCCGCACCGCAGCAGCCAACAGCTCCCACCCCGGGCCGATTTCCCCACAGTTCCCGCAATTGCCAGCTCCCACCCCGGGCCGATTTCCCCACAGTTCCCCCAATTGCCAGCTCCCACCCCGGGCCGATTTCCCCACAGTTCCCCCAATTGCCAGCTCCCACCCCGGGCTCATTTCCCCGCGGTTCCCCCATCGCGGACCTGCAGCCCCCAGGGCGCTCCTCCCCATCATGCTGGTGCTTCAGGGCTCCCACGCCGGTGGCGGAAGGTGGGTTACTTTGCCCGGTGAAGGGGCTGGGATTCCCCTTCATCTCACCCGCAGTGGCCCCTTCGCTCCATCCCTTCCTGCATTGTCCTTTTGCAGCCGGGGCACCATCCCCCAGCCCCCTGGGCAGGACCTCGCCTGTCTAACTCACTGGAACACAACCCAGAGGTCCTGCCCCTGCGTATGTCTACACTGCTCACCATGGGACCCCGGCTCGTGGACTCGGTTCCAAGCCTGCACTTGAGGGTCCGCACAGCGAGTCTGGGTGGGCGAAATGGAGCCTTGGGCTTGACCCCACGTCAGAGCTGGGGCTAGGTGTGACGTGTAGACGTCCGCGTTGTGTCCCAGACCCAGGAGCCCCTGTTCCCAGCTGGAACCAGGAGCCCACTGGAGGGTTTAACAGACGGGAGCAGAGCCTGCTTCCAGCCTCTCAGCTCCTACCGGGCACAAACCCTTGGCACTGAAGGAAAGCTTGGGGACGGGCACTTGGGGTGGTGCCCTGGGCCCATGGCAGGGCACAGCTCCACCCTGGCAGCCGCCATGGGTGCCACACAGACACAGCGTGAACACAGAGAGCACAAGGTGGTGGGGCCTGGGCAACCCTAGCTCTGGGCGTTGTCTCAAGCGGGCGCCGAAGGGCCCCGGCTGGGGAAATCGGCCCCTCAGCCCCTCTGCGCCTCCTGGGACAGGGAGCGGGACAGGGAGCGGGGGAAGTCCCCCTTGCCGAAGTCGGGCCGGCTGGGCTGGACGACGGGGGGCAGCTCCTTGGTGATCTCCGACACGGCCCTCTTGTCCCGGCACTGCCCGCTGGGCGGGGCGCCCCCGGCCAGGGCCGTCTCGAAGTCCATCCTGTGGCGCAGCTGGGGCGGGGTGGCTCCCCGCTCGGCCTTGGCGCTCAGGTCGGCCGGCACGAAGAGGGGCAGGGGCAGCGCCCGCTGGTAGGGCAGGGGGTAGCGGGCCAGGGGCTCGCCCAGCCGGCCCAGCCGCATGAGGAGCCCGGGCGATCGCTGCACCACGAAGCGCGTCTCCTGCTGCTGCCAGTACGTCTCCTTGCGCCGATCGTCCGCCTCCCGCAGGCAGCAGCTGGGGGGGGGGGGGAACGTTAGGGACCCGGGGAGCAGCCCCCGGCAGCCCCCCCATCGCCTCCTGGGAGCAGGGAGCCCAGACAAGCCCAAGGACCCAACCCGCCCCCTGAGGCTGGGGGGCTGCGACCCCTGGGGCCACGGGGCAGCGAGAGACTCTGGGGTCCCTTCTGCCCTGAGCTCCACAGACGCCCGCGCTAGGGGAGCTGCCCTGCAGGCCCGGGGGCACAGAGGGGGCCACACTCCACCCCATCCCCCACCCTGCGCCCAGTCAGATGCTGTACCCAGGGCTGGGGGCTGGGGGGGGGACAGAGGGGGGCCTTGCTCCACCCTATCCCCCAGGCGAAGCTGTACCCAGGCCTGGGGGCTGGGGGGGGCAGAGGGGGGCCTTGCTCCACCGCAGCCCCCACCCCCTACTCCCAGTCAGACGCTGTACCCAGGCCTGGGAGGGATGGGGGGGGCCTTGCTCCACCCCGGCCCCTACCCCCTGCATGCAGTCAGACGCTGTACCCAGGGCTGGGGAGGGACGGGGGGGGCCTTGCTCCACCCCATCCCCGACCCTGCACCCAGTCAGACGTTGTACCCAGGGCTGGGGGCTGGGAGCGCGGCCCCAGAGCTGGGTCTGCCTCTTTCCTGGACGGCGGAAGGGGCAGCCGCAGGGGGACAGGCTTGGGCAGGGGCTGCAGAGGGGAAGGGGCACCGCTGTGCCCAGGGGCTGTGACCCCTCTGCCCCAGGCTGGCTGGGCACAGAGGAGGGGCCAGGGCAGGGGTCCTGTTTGCTCCAGGGCCCCCCGGCTGCCCCTCCACAGAAACTCCCAGGGCTTCACTCAGCCCAGGGCCGGGGGCACAAGGAGCCCAACGCCCTGTCCCGCTGCCCGGGGTGCCCGCGCCCCACACTCACCCCTCCTGGGGCCTGGTGGAGAGCGACAGGTCCCTCCATTCGGCCGTGAAGGATTCGTGCCGCACCACGTCCTCCTCCTTCACCAGGCAGCCCAGCTCGGCCGCCGACAGCACCCCCACGGTGTGCGGGACCATGCGCTTGCCGAACATCCTCGCCCTGTGGGTCGCCTGGCCTGGGGGGGGGGGGGGTGAGCCCGGCTGTGTGTGAGTGTGTGTGAGTGTGAGCCTGGCTGTGTGTGTGAGTGTGTGTGAGTGTGTGAGAGCCCGGCTGTGTGTGTCTGAGCCCTGGGTGCTTGGCCGCCTGGCCTGGGCCAGGGTTTAAATAGCCTTCCCAGTGCTATTTTGGGAGGTGTTGTTGGCACTCCCTGTGTACACGCGTGCCGCACAGTCATGCCCTGTGTGTGTGTGTGTGTGTGAGAGCCAGCGGATGTGTAGGAGGAATACTCCCAGGGCCGATGCTTCAGGCCGAGATTAACAAGGCCCATAGCTGAGGGGCAGAAGGGACACGGCCCCCCTGGAAATCACCCCACGTTGGTTTCTTACTCCAAGTTTGCTCCAAGGTGAGCGATCGCCGGCCTAAGGCCCACGGAGCCGTCCCAGTGCCGGCAGCCGAGGGCTGGTCCTGACTGCGTTTCGGAAGAGGTGCGACCCTGGGAAGCGGGCTGCTGTCAAAGCCGCCAAGGGGGGGGGACTCTGGGCTCTGGGCCGTGACCAGCCCCTGCCCGCCGGCGCGGAGGGGAGCAGGGAATGTTCCTTCTGGCCGCACAGTGAGGAGAACGCTGCTCCTGGGGTGTGCCGGGGATGACCAGACCAAACCTTAGCTGCCTGTCCTGCGACTGCAGGGTGCCGGGTGCCAGGGCTGGGTGTACCCCCCTCGCCCAGAGACTGTGGGCTGGGGAGCCCTGTTTCTACATGGCTTTGCTTTCCTTCACCCTAGTCAATCCCCTCTACAGTGGAGATCAAGCCTCTTGTGCTGGGAGTTGTGGGGTGGGCCAGGGATGCAGCCTCAGAGCCTGGCTGAAAGACCTTTGTCCTTGAGGGGAAGAAAGCCCAACTCCACAAACCCCCCATGAGGGCTGGCAATACCACCAGCTCTGAATTCGCCCCCAGGGCCGAGAAGACCCATCCCTCCCCTGCCTGCAGGGCAGTAGGACCGGCCACTCAGCAGAGCCAGAAATTCAAATCTCCCACCCACTGCCAGAGCTCTGGTGATGGCCGGGCCCACAGGAAGCCAGGTTGCCTTCCTCCCAAATTCCCCACAAGACCTGAAGCTTGGCCACCGGCACATTGCGTAGATCCAGCAGCTTATCTGCCCTCCTAACGCTCCGACACCCTACACTAGGGCAACGCCACGCGGCCCGATGGACCCAGGCCCCTCGTAGCACAGGGACTAGAGCTAGCTCTCAAAATGGACCCATTTGTCATGCGTCCTTCTCATAAAAAGACTGGACCAAGCCCCCCAGCCACGTCAGACGAGAATACCAAACCCAGGGAAGGGATAGACATCACAGGCTCGTCGACGCCGTCAGATCTTGGAACTCACAAACCAGCTCAACCAGAAATGGATTTTCCTCAGCCCATTATTGGAGAGCGCAGCGTTGCTTTAGGGAGACGTGGCCCCTGAACCCAGCCCAGGTTGGAATATGCTGGAAAGGCCTTTTGTTTGCCTGCTCCATTGGATGCATGCCCCGACAATGCTGGTGGAATGGGAGCTGGTACGGTTTTTATCACATCTGGATATTGCAATTGGAAAAATGCACCTTCGTGAGGCAAAGGTTTCATCAAACCTGAAGGCTGCTTAGCCCCCTTGAATGCAGTGGCTGATGGAATTGCAGCAAGGGAAAGAGAAGCTACAGGTAATTTTTTGCTATGTCGACATTTCTGTGACCCCCCCTCGGCGAGAACAAAGAACCACAAAGAATATGCAGTTGAATCAACTGGCTGTATTTTGTATACAATGTTATTGTGTAGTAAATAGATGTCAAGCAAGATTGCTTATGAAAGCTTGTACTGTTCTAAACCTGAGAGTCATTATAAGATCTGGCTACAAAGCCTGGTTATGAATTTATGTATTTGTGTATATAAAACTGCTCATAATTTGTGCTGCTAAACCCCACTAATACAGGGTGGAGAAGCAATCAGGGACCGGGAGGGATGCCGCCCCAATGGGCCAGGACTAGCTCCAAATAGGATTGTACAACCTAGGAACAGACCCTGGTGAACCATTAAAGTTAATGGGAAAACACGGAAACAACGTGAAAGTGAAAATAAAATCCTAATTGTGGGAAACTACGAAAGGAGAAAATTTTAACTATGAGTCACCAGGCCAAGAGGACAAAAAACCAAACCAGCCTTTGAAAACCAGCTCTTCATCAGCATCTACAAACTTTCAATCCTTGCGCTTGGAGGAAAGCTCCACAACTTGATTGTAAGATCCAGCACACAAAAAATGTTCTGATTTTATTATTTCCGTGTGTTTGTTTGCTCAAGAACATTCTGCAGTTATGAATTTGATTTTTATATTTAATTTGATCACAGCTTCCTTTTTCAGGTGCCACACTGGCTGCTTTGGTGTCACCCTCACAAAATGGAAAGAAACAGGTAGTATTTAAAAACCTTGGCAAAAGTCATGCAGTTTGCGGTGATAGATCTTACTCCGAACAATTCATCAGGAATTGTCATCAACCTACTTAAACTTATTGCGGGACACGATCCAGAAGTCAAGGGTGCGCGGCAAACCATTCCGAACAATGCGAACAATTTCACACGCTGCTGAAATTCAGAATGACAACACTGATATTATGAAGATGGTTTTGAAATATATTGTTGAAGATATTCAGAAAAACGGTGATGTCCTAAAATATGACACAACAAGGGATGCTGTGACTGTAGAAAATTTATCCACTGGTTTATGCTACGCTGTTGGTGGCAAAGTCCTTGTGGGAGTAGCCCAATTGCATGGCCTCACTGCCGAAGCTATTACATAACAAATGTTGAAAGACCTCCATGAACTGGGTCTTGACTAAAAACACTTGATGTTCTTGCTTTGATGGCTCCAACCTTACGTCAGGCGGCGTACAAATACTTTTACATGGGAAATTAAACAAGCAAATACCTGACGCACACTGCTTGAATCACCAATTACATCGGGTGCTCACTCCTGTGTGAGAAAAACTCAGCAGGGCCAGCTATGTTCTCAAATTGTAAGTCTCTAGCTGAATTTTTCCGCAGACATGACGGGAGTGTGCCGTACAAAGCTAGCACCTGCAAAGACTCACAGAAACAAGATGGCTTGGAAATAATCCCCAATAATTTTGAAGCGATTCGGAGTCTTCTGTCAAACTTTTTGTGGATGGATATGGCAACTTGTCCACTGACGCAAGAGGGCTGTTGGATGTTTCAGAATCATCTACATTCTTGTTCTTAGCTGAGCTTAAAAGAATGGTTTTGAGTGTTTGCTCCTGTGAACAAAGCCCTTCAGAAGGAACAAATGCACCTTGCGAAAGGAATGAATTGATCACACTTGCCGGTGAATAAGTGATGGGTTTTTCCTCAGCAATTTCATCCATGACCCTGTTTTGAAAGATGAACATTAAGATGTGCCACAAAAGGGCTAAGATTTCATAGTCGCTGAGCACTTCCCAGGCTGTCAAAGTGTCGGTGAGCCTCCGTGGCGCCAGATGCACCATGAACTGACTGATGAACACAGTGGTGAATTCCAAAGGAGATTTTTTTCTGAGAACACCAAGTCACACAAAAACTTGTCAGCAATGTACTCCACCTGAGCTCCAGACTTCTTGAGACTGGAATCTCGGGGTGCTTTCATTGACGTGCTTGGATTAGGGATTGAGCAGGTGAAAATGGAAATGGCTGTACTTAAAGCAGGGGCGCAGTCACAGGTGGGCCATGGCCCACCCACTTAGCATCCAGGCCACCCAGATCTGAGCAGGGGTGTAGGTCTGCCACACTGGCCCGGAGCATCTGAAATCCAGGAGAGCGCTCTGCGCCCACCCTCCAGAAAGCTACACTCTGGCAGCTCTGCCTTGCCACATTCTGAGCTGCCCCATGTGTGTGCCCAGCTTGGCAGGCGGAGCTGTGCCAGGGGGCACCAGGGCTAGGAAGAGGGCATGGCATCAGGGGAGAAGCTGAGCTGGCAGAGTCATTGCCCCTCCACCCGAAATGCCCACCCAAATTTCCATGCCTAGCTACGCCACTGACTTAAGCAAAGAATATGGAGAAGTTCTAGGTGCCGCCAAGGAATTAAAGGAGACGTTCACATGTAGTCCTGAAGTGTCTACAGTGGTCTTGCTCATCATCTGCAAGGTGTGAGAATTCCTTTGCTTGTTTGTGATCACACCAAAGGACGAGCATGACCCAGGACAGACCTAATCGACTTCAAACCTGACCTGGGCTGTCTTTGTGGCAGAATTCAGACACCATTCTCCAGGAAGAAATCAACTTTAGTCTCTGACCAGTTTGGGGATTACATAACACTTTCACGTAATGCTCTAGTCTTTTACATTTCTGACTCTGTGACCTGAATATTTCTCATACGGAGCGAGCCCATAAATAGGGCTTTATTTTTAATTGCATAAAAACAAAGTTAAAAACAAGGGTTCTGACTGACACTGCGTTTTTCACTCAGTACATATGAATTTCTGAGGACATCCTCAAGTGTCCCTCTGAATGCATCCGATGAAGTGAGCTGTAGCTCACGAAAGCTTATGCTCAAATAAATTGGTTAGTCTCTAAGGTGCCACAAGTCCTCCTTTTCTTCTTGTCAACCAGTCCGCTCCGTCCCCTGCGGCGGTGTCTTAGTGACAGGCCTGCTAATGGCCCTGTCGGGCCCCCAACTCCAGCGAGGTTGTTGAAGGGAGTTGGCCTCCTTCCCAGCAGCTTGACACTCGGCTGCCCTGGGGAGGGGCCAGCAGAACCGCTGGGATTAGCTAGGAATGCCCGACCCTCAGTTAACAACCGCACCTGACCCTGGGAGCAGCTGGCCCCGGTGCGGCCCGAAACAGCGCGGCAATGCCCTGGGACACAGATTAGCCGCTGTGCGCTCTGCCCCGTGCCCAGTCGTGTTCCTGACCCCTGACCAACATAGAGGCCGATGTGATTAGTGTGTGTGTGTGGGGGGGGTGGGTTTCAATCCTCCCCTCGCAGATCACAGCTGAATCGTGGCACTTTGGGCTCAAACAGCTAACCCAGTGCAGGGGGGCGCAGGGGCTGTCCATGCTGGGGGGCAGTACGGGAAAGGGGGGGGCAGGTGTTGCCGGTTTGCTTACAGAATCTGCTCTGACTGGGGCAGCAGAAGCCACCGGCTGGTTTTCCCACTCCCAGAACAGAAGATCCCCGTGCCCTGCCGGAAGGCCTGGTAACGCTGGCTGCCCCATTCCTGCTGGGCCCTCACAAAGTCCCGCCTCCTCTCTCGTTTGATGGCAAGGGGTGGATCTCAGCTATGCACCCCCCCCATGTGATTAAGCAGCCTGTCAGCGCCTGGAAAGCAGGACCTTGATGGCTTTGTGCAGAGAAATCCCTTTCCCAGCCTCCAGCCCAGGGGTGTCAGCTGACATACCAATGGCTCATGCTCTAGGGGCACAGATAGCCCCATGGCTGCCATTCCTGCTGGCTAAGGGCTACCCCAGAGCACTAGCCCCAGCCCCATCCACCCCCCCTCCACAGCCCAGGGGCCACGGCTGTCCGTACTGACACCTCAACCGCCACGATAGCCGAACCCAGGCAATATGGGGCACCAGACTTAACCCACCTTGTGCCCCACAGTCCCATCTGCAGGGGGTGACGGCAGCTGTCAGCGTTAAGATGAATGGGCCAATTTCACCTCTCTTGGGGCTGTTGTTTTAGGCTCTCTGCAGACTCAGGCAGGCAGAGGGGATATTCCCCCCCCGCCCACACCCCAGGGTCACATTTTCAAACTTTTCTTTGCATCCTTGAGGACTCGCAATAGGTTTTCTTTTCTTTTCTTTTTTTTTTTTTAAAGCCAAACTCTCAGCCCATGACTCCGGAAGCTGGAGCTGTAATCCCTGTGCCCAGTCAAGGGGTTGTAAGAGCCCCTTCTGCATGTAATACCCCTTCCCCTCCCCCAGGCTACGCAGGGGGGTGTAGCGCCAGGCAAAGCTGGGGCAGCTTGGCCCGGTTGCACAGAGTCACGTCAAGTGGGGAGGGGGGCAGGAGCACCGGGGTCGGGGCAGAAGTCACACCACTACACCTAAGATCAGGGAGACCCCTTTGCCGAGGGGGAGATGGCCTGTCCTGACCCCGGCCTCTGCCTTGCTTGTCTCCTCTTGATGCCACAGCTGCCCTGCCAGGCAGCAAAGCTCCCCCTGTCCCTTAGCGCCCAGGAGGCTGGAACCCGGCCCTGTGAGGCGGCCGCTAATCCCAGCCTGGTGCATAGAGCGCAGCTGACCTTTCGCGAGCCCGGGGACACCACGTGCTTGCCCTTTGGACTAGCCAGCTGGCCGCCAGCGCCCACTCCCCTCCCTGCCGCTGAACTAGACGAGCCCTCAAAGGCAATCTGGCCCTACTCCTCTTTCCCACCCCTCCTCGGGCCTGGTGCCCCCCTTGCTGACTCCCCAGGCAAAGCTGCAGGGAGCACCCGCCTCTCTTTTGCAGCCTCATCTGGGCGCACGGGCCGCAAAGGGGGGGGATGATGGACAGCCAGGGGTCGGGTAAACAACATAACCAGAGACTTGTTAACTGCTTCACGGGGCCCGCTGCCAAAGCCAAAGGGCGGTGGGGGGGGGGAGAGATGCTTTGAACTAGCATAAAGATAGACGCCTCCTAAATCCCCCAGCTTGGGAGTGACACATGATCCAAGCCTACAGCAGCAATGCCAGCCCCAGCTGCCCCTCTGCGGCCACGGGCTGGGCTGCAGGGGAAGGGGAACGGCCTGTCTTCATCCCCGGCAGGCAGGCTCTAGCGAGTCGTTAGTCATGGTCGGGGTAAGGGCCAGAGGCACTCGTCAGGGATCAGGCCCCTCTCTCCCGTGCCAGGCACTGTACATATCCCCCACAACACACAGTTTCAGGCCCCCTCCCTCCCATGCTAGGCACTGTACGTTTACACACACACAAAACAGGTGGCTGAAATAAACAAATAGGCAGCTCTCAG
The DNA here is from genome assembly GCF_965140295.1 of Lepidochelys olivacea. NCBI lineage: Eukaryota > Metazoa > Chordata > Testudines > Cheloniidae > Lepidochelys > Lepidochelys olivacea. The sequence continues at coordinate 15,865,572 of NC_140437.1, read as the reverse complement.
CCCAGAGTCAGCAGCCCGGCTGCCCTGAGGGCAGGCCTCACTCTATCAACTTGACCAACAGGGACACTTCATCCATCACTGTGGCCTCCTCCTCCTCTTCCTCCCCGCCTTGGGGCGCCGGGCTCAGCGTCACCAGCGTGGCCTCTGGGCTGGGGGGCTCCTCCTCGCTGGAGGGCCCCTCCTCGGCCTCCGGGGGGTAGTAGTGCCGGGCAGCGGAGAGGAAGTCATCGCCCGCGTCCAGGACGAGCAGCCGGTCCTGGGGAGGGAGAGACGCAGCCAGGCTGGGATGGGGAGGGGCACAAGGTCAGGGGCAAGCAAGGGGCTATGACCAGAGGGAGGGACCCACCTCCCCCTGTGGGGGGAGCAGCAATTGCCCATCATCCCTCACGGAGGGATTGTAGACACGGGGGAGAAGGGGACCCCTGCCAGCTGCCCCCCCCGCCCCACACACCAGGACGAAGAGGTAGCGCTCGGGGAGGCTGCAGTGGCGGTCGAAGAGGCTGGTCTGGTCGGCCAGGGCGGCAAGGAGCTGGCGGGCCTGCAGGGGCTGGCTCAGGGAGCTGTAGGAGGCCACGGAGGTGATGTCGAGCAAGCCGTGGGCCTCGCCGCTGAACCCTGCCCAGGGATGGGAGGAGAGAAGCCTGTGAGCCCACGCTCGCCCTCGCTAGAGCTATGCGGGGCCTCTCTGCGAGGGGATAAGAACCTACTACTGCTACCAGGCGCTAGAGGAGTTACTCCCTCCAGCCCCAGGGCAGAAGACGCCAGCCCCTCAGACCAGGCATTGCCCTGGCACCAGCCCATCGCCCTGGGCTCATTAACACTCCCCCCACGGGGGTGAGGCTCCGGCGCTCAGGAGAGGCAGGGTGAGTCCTGCTCTCTGGGTCCGACGGTGCGTGCTGGGCTCTGCGTCCCACTGAACAAGCCCCTCAGCTGCACTGCCTCCCGGCGAGAGGGCCCAGCCCAGCCCAGCCCCTCAGCCCCGGCAAAGCGTGCCCCCCCCCCCGCCAGCAGGGAAGGGGATGCCGTACCCAGGACCTCTAGGATCTGCCTCCAGCGGTCCTTCAACTCGCGGCGGATTTGGCGGTGGGCGCTGATGTCGAAGCTCAGGCGTCGGTAGCCCTGCGGGGGAGGGACTGGGGGTCAGCCCCCGGAAACCACAAGGCACCAGCTCTCCCCCTCTCCCCTTCTCTCTCCACTCATGGCTGCCGTGCACCAGCACCACTGATCGGTCCACGGCCACGGTCCCAGCCCGGCCTTGGAGACTGACTGGGAGTTTCACAGGACAGTGCTGCTTTGGGCAGCAGGGGGCGGACCAGGAGCCAGGACTCCTGGGTTCTATTCCTGGCTCTGGGAAGGGAGTGGGGGCCCGTGGTTTAGAAGAGCGGGGGCTGGGAGGCAGCTGGCCTGGATTCTAATTACAGCCCTTACTCCACTATGTGACTGTGGCCAAGTACCAGCCTCACTGTGCCTCAGTTTCCCCACGGATACAGTACAGATGTGTTGTGAAGGCTCAGATCCCAGCATCAGAGCAGCCTAGAGCACTTCAGTGCCTGGTAGATGTGCCAGCTGGGGTGAGATCCCATCCAGCCGAGCTGGGCACTCCCATTGGTCTGACACGGCCACTCACTCATCCCCTTCCTGTAAGGGAGTTATGGTCCAGTAGCACCCAGAGGAGCTAAGTGAGAGCAGGGCCCTGTTCTGTTGGGCGTTGCCCAAACACTGCCAGCCACAGCCCTGAAGAGCTCCCAGGTTAAGCAGACAGGCTGGGAGGAGAAACTGAGGCAGCCGGGACAAGGACTTGCCAAAGGTCACAGCACCGGTCAGTGGCAGAGCCAGGCATAGCACCCAGGCCTCCTGGGGCCCCATTCAGAGCCCTACACGTCTCCAGCCTCAGGGAAGAAGAAAGTTCCCTGCGGGTAGGCATGCACAGAGGGGCCCTTAGGGAGTCCTAGGGGCAGCAGGGGCCCGGGGCACCGACCTCCGAGCCGCGGCGCAGCCTGGCCCGGTTCTGCAGCAGGTTGTAGAGCTCGCGGTCGTCGTCGCGCTCCATGTGGGTGTCGTCCACCGGCTCGTTCCACAGGTTGGTGGCCTGGGCCCGTTTGCGCTTCCCCAGCTGATCGAAGTACCGGAGCATCTCACTGCAACGAGAGGAGAGCGGCCCCGGGCGAGACAGCGCATGGCATGCACCCAGCCTGGCGCCCAGGCCTTAGGCAGCACCAGCTGGCTCGGCCAGACGCTGGCATGCAAAGGGGGCCACTTTACTGGGCAGTGGGGCAGCTTTCTCCATGGACCCCTCCCTTCCAAGCCCCTGGCTGCAAGACTGGGGGTGAGGGAAGCCGGGCGGGCGCTAAGCAGGTTGTAACAATGGCGCATCCAATACCCTGCTTCAGTGGCAGCCCAGAGCCGGTGGCTCAAGGGGAAGGGGACCCCCCCAAACCTCACGCACACTCATGTGGCCTGGTGGAGAATGCAGGGTCCTGGGGGGTAACCAGGAAGGAGGCAGGGAGCTCATACCCCCACCTGGAAGAGGCAGTCGAGCCAGCAGGAATCTCGCAGGCGCTGGCAAGGGGTGAGTGGCGGGAGGTGGGTACCAAAATGGGCAGCAGGGCAGGTTCAAACCGAGGCTTCCTGACCCAGGTGCCGGGTGTTTTTAAAAAAAGAAAAAGGGGGGGGCCTGAAATGCCCTTTAGATCTTTGTGGGGGATGCGCCTGGGGGCTCTAGGGACATTGACAGGGGAGGGAGATCCCGCTCAGTGCTGGCAGCAGTGGAAACGTTCCCTCTGCAAATCCCGATCCCAGCGGAGCCTGGCTGGATAGCCCCGCTCTGTCCCCATCAGCCCCCCACCAAAGCAGCCCCCGTCATTGTAGAGGAAAGAGGAGCAAAGGTGATTGGGAAGCGGGGTTCAGAGGCGTCTGCCCTGCAGCCGTGAGCACGTCTTTCTCCATCCTTGTATGAACGCCTGCATGGCTGCCACGTCTTGCTTCTCCCAGGGCTCCGAGTTCTTCCGACACACACTCGGGGCCGGGATCCTGGCACAGAAATGGAGCTGGCCCCGCTGCGGAACATGGCGGCCGCTGACCAGCATGCGGGGATGTCGTGCCAAGCAGCTTCAGACAGGCACGCGGGAGAGAACACCTTACGCTTCTCAGGGCTGCTACCATAGCACCGGACGCAAACGCTGAATTCACTATGATGTCGAACAGAAGGGAAGGACGGACGTGGTTTAAAGCACTGACCCGGGACTCAGAGCGGTCTTGCTCCGTGCCTCAGTTTCCCCAACTTTAAAATGAGGCAAATAATGCTCTCTTTTGCATCCAGTTCTTCAGAGAAGCGACTGCCTCTCACTCCGTGCAGCGCCCAGCCCACCGGGACTCCAATCTGACTACCCTACTGATATTAATAAATACCTGAGGAGTGGATTGTTCTCTTGCTCTTCTTGTTCACAGGAGCAGCAGCAGATCTGGTGCCAAACATCCATTCTCCTAATGCGCGTATGAATCAAACCCAGAGGAGCAGCAGAGGTCTCATCAAGGGGCCGCGAACACTTCTCCTGCGAAGAAACGGCTCTGAAGGAGAGTGAGTGAGAAGTTCAGTGTGTTCTAAATTTAAGAAAAATGCAAGTCAAAAGCCCTGATCATGTGAGATCCCCCCTCACCAGGGCTCACAGCCTTAAGCAAGGGGGACGCAGCCTTGCTAAAAAAGAGGCTCTTCTCTGCATCGCTTGGGGTTACTGGGCAATGAAAGCCGGTTTGTTTCCTTCCTAGCAGAAAGCAAACCCGTGGTCTGTAATGGCTGTAAATACACACCAGGCCCAGCCCAGGAACATGATGACCAGGTCCTGGAAGGCTGGGGGATTCGGGCGCAAGCCAGGGATGTCCCCTCTCCTAGTACCTCTTGCGGGGAGCTGCTCAGATGCAGTGGGAAAGGGGTTGCTTTAGCTGACGGGTCACTCCGTGCTTACCAGCCGGGCAGTACAGTCAGGCTCAGCCAAGAGCAAGGACTGTCTGGGCCACGGAAACCGACCTACTCCTGGAGAAATCCCCCTTCCCCATGCGGGGTGGAAGCCCGTGGGCATGAATGAGCGTGCGCGGGTGACACACCGAGTTCTCCGCACACCGGGACGGTCACGTTAACCCCCCATCTCCAGCGCTCCCCTCGCATTCACGGCTGAGCACAGCAAGGAGCGAAGGTGCACCGTGCCGGCATGTCACGCTAATGGCTCTGCTAGCGGCCTTCATTCCCCCCACCCCCCGCTGGCGACACACACCTGGGCAAAAAGGGATGCTGAGGCCTGTGGAAGCTGGGTGCCTGCCAGGGTGTGGAAGAATTCCTTGCACCCCCTCTACCCACCCAAGCAAAGCACAGTGCAACTTTCCCCTGCCTAGATGCCACTGGGCCCCGCTCCCAGCCGGAGGGGGCCTGGGCCAGGTGATCAGAATCCTGCTGGAGGCGTGTGCCTTTTACTCCGCCTTCCAGCGGGACACAAGGGGACAGAGAACTGCAGGATGCACTAGACTGGTGGGCCGTCGCCTTTCCCTGGCCCCGGAGTTACCCCTATGTCGACAGGGGGAGGGTGGGGCCCCATCTGCAGTAGGTGGGACTTGCACTTGGCTGTCAGCCCTGCTTTGAAGGCCCGTTGGTAAGCCAGGGCCCGGCTGGCTGGGTGTTCCCAGCCGGCAGGGACAGTGCAGGTGTAAGTGGGCTGGTGTGCCCTTACTACGACTCAGGGGGGGTGTTTTGGTTGCTAGCTCCTAGTACCGAAAGGGGAAGGGTCGATGGGAAATCAGGACCCTGAGACTGACAGTCGCCAGGAGCAATGGGGAGAGGTCAGTGCTCCAGGTCAGCCTCAATCACAGGGTGGGCTAATGAGGGAGTCAGGAGGTCGGGGGTCCCGTCCTCCAGGGGAGCTGGAATGGCCTGGGTCGGACTCAGACAGAGCGGGGCTGAGCTAAGGAGAGAGCAGGGGCCCGAGCTGAGTGGGGGAGCAGGGCTGCGCCGGCCAGAGAAGCAGCCCAGGGGGCTGGAGCCGTCCGGAGCCGGGCGCGGGGAGGAGCTGGGGAAAGCGAGCGGGGGACCCTGGGCAGCCGGCCCAGTGCAGGGAGACGCCCCAGCCAAGACACCTGGCAGGCCAGACTTGGAGGGGATCGTAACCCCGACGGGATGGGGGCGACGCTGGGAAGAAGGGTCCTGCCACCTAGAGCCCGAGAGCGCGAGGCCACCACCAGAGCGAGTGTCCGACCCGCAGCCTCCCTGCGGCGCAGCCAGGGCCTGGGCCGTGGGAGGGACACACTGACCTTCCTGAGACGCTGGTTGTGACGTCCCCGGGCCACAGAGCAGGGTGACAGGTTTCCTTGAATCTTTCCCATTATTTCCTTTTTTTAAAAATTTGGTTGCTGTTTAATAAATTGTTTTTGCTTTGAACTGTATGTAATGATCAGTGGGTCAGGGATGTGCCCAGTGCAGAGAGAGCACCCAGGAGTGGGTACACCCTAGCCCCTGTTCTAAATGACCACGACACAGTTGGGGGTCGGGACCCCCAGAAATCCTGGGCCCAGCCTTGTTGGAGTTACGAGGACTCTGGCACACAGGAGAGTGGAAGGGGAGCCCCCGAGGTCAGGCAGGCGTCTGGGTAAAGGGAGTGGGAGCGAGATCCTTTCGGTAGCCCACTTCACCGGGATGTGTATAAGCCAGCAAAGTTCCCCACAATAGCGGAACCATTTCCCCCGCTTACACAGGCTCTGCGTTTTACTATACGATTAAAAGGGCTGGCCCTGGGAAAGGTCGGACGCTGCTGCTCCCCCCACAGCAGGGCTTCATCCCTTTAGGGGACGGCTATTTGCAAGCTGCCTTTTGCCTTTGTCAACACCAGCCAGGCGTGGGAGGCAGGCAGAAAAGTCCCGGAGCGTCAGTCCAGCCACAATGAGGGCAGGGGTTCACGCAGCCCCAAGAGAGATTCGCTGCTGAGTGCGGTTGAACTGACTTCTTCACCGAGTTGCTGTCGGGTTTGTTTCACAGGCTTAGGGCTTCTTAGTTCTTTGCTTCATTTAAAAGAGCAGGAACCAATGGGCCAAACGCAGAGGGGCAGTTCCAGAGCCTTCAGTGATCCCACCGAGATGGACTCTTTTGGAAAAAGCAGGGGCGAATTTGATCCATCATCTCCAGCACTCCAATGACAGAAGCTGCCAAGATGCAAGCCAAGGTGCATGGGAGCCCTCTTATCTCCCGGGTGTTCAGACTCAGAACCAAAGGATGGGGAAAGGGTTAGAAGTGGGGAAACCAGGCCCAGGGGAAGACACTGATTTGCCCAAGATCACACAGCAGAGCTGGGCACAGAACTCTGGATTCTCTCTGCGCTAGCCACTGCGCCACACTGCCTGAAGCAGGGAACCAACCCTACGAACCTGAGGCGCAAGGGCAGCCCCATTGCCTCTCACGGTCGTGCTTCATGTTACTGCAGATCTAAGCACTTGCAACTTGTTTCTGTCATTCTCCCAGTGCACCAGGGCTGCTTTCTAGCTGGCCAGTAAACCTCTTCCAGGCACCCCCAGGCCGTACGGCCCTGCTCCAGGAAAGCACGTAAGCACATGCTTATGCAAGTATGCCCACTGGGCTACAGCAGCTTACAAGTTAGGTGGCTTTACAGAGGCCTAAATGACGAGACAGTGGGGCGCAGTGTAACGTTGGGCAACACAGGTCAGAGGCTCTTCTCTGTTGTAGGTTTTTATTTGACGAAGGTACAAAGGTTCCAGGCGGAAGGCAGCAGGTTATTAGAGCGACAGGCTTTCTAACCAGGCTCAAGAGGAGCCCCCGCCCCACCACGGAAGAACCATAAACCCTCTGGAACTCGCTGCACAGTCCCCGGGTGTGTGTGTGTGTGTGTGCACAAGGTCCCCAAAAGATGCTTCATGTCGAGGCGATCGCTCAAAAGCCTCATGTCCTGGCGTGCGTGGCGCGGGGGAATCGGGGTTAGGGGAGCGAGTTAACGGTGTTTTCAGATTTAAAAAAGCTGAACGAACAGGATGGAGATTGATTTTTACAGGCCCCGCCGAAACTAGTGAACAAGCAGAGGTTAGTATTTCTTCTTTACCCCCCCCCCACCCCCCCAAGGCTGTATCATCCCCCTTCACCTGCACTCCCCTCTCATAAGTATTAGTCTATCCCCAGAGCAGGGGACTACTGCACTTCGTTATGAAAATGGGGTCACAGCCTCAGCGGCCAGTAGCCATTGCCTTCCTTTGACTGCCCTACGCAGCCAAAAGGGACTTGCCAAGGTCGCTCGTTCCCGGACTGAAAGGTTTCCTAGAATCAGGCAATCCTTCTCCGAGTTTAAAACTGTTTCCTCCCCAGCATCCCACCCACAGAGGCCACGGCTGCTACGTCAGCGAACTATGGCAATGGAACAAGCCTGGCAAGGCTCCACTGGTTGGAGGCCCTTCGCCAGAGCTTGTGGTGGACACGAATTCTCAACAGGGAAAGATCTTCGCGAGCTGGAGCCAACTAAGAAATGGGGAAGTGGTTATTTGAATAGTTTTTTTTACCAGGGTGCCCTTCCCTGGGCCCAGTCACATCAGAGATCCAGATATGCCCACAGCTGGGGCTGCAGAGCTATTCTAGACTTGCAGAGACTCTGCCCTGGGTATATTTCACAGCCTTTTGTGGACCACACGTGCCTAAACTAATCTGCCACTGCCTGGCGACACCTTTATCAGTGTGCTCCCTGGCAGCTGAGGAATGACAAGGGGTAGCCAAGTGCCCACAGGGTGTGAGCTACCAGTCATGCCATGTAAAGCAATGCCTGTCAGCAGATCAGAAGCAAAGGCTGTCACATGCACCTGGTGCCGAGAGTTCCTCCATTTCCCACTTTAACCATTCTCCAGCAGCAAAATGAACAGGGATGCCTGGCCCTGCCCTTCCCTCTCCTCCACAAGGCATTTAGGTAAATACAGGAGCTCCAGACCAATGAAAGTCATACACCATTATCAGAAATTTTTTAAAAAAGGACAGGAGACATATTGGGGCAGTGGTGGGCTTATCCAGCCAGAAACGGCCACCTCCGCTGGGTATGGCGAGGGAAAACAAAGTGATCAATAAAGGGGTTTGGCACATGTTTAAATCACAAAAGTCTCCACTGATTCCCAGAGCTGCTCAGTTAGTTTGATCCTTGATTGGAGGGGTGAAGAGAAAGGGATCTGCGGGAGTGGGGAGGGACTGAGGCATCCCTCGGGCCTCTCAAGGCATCCACCCCCCTTTCTGCATTCCTGCAAAGGTTGCTCCAGTTAGCATTGTTGCAGTGATAGCCACCTCCCTGGTACATGGTCTGGTGCAGCCCTCCCTGCGGGGAGGGAAGAGGTCTGCATTCCAAGCGCAGGCAGCTCCGTGGCAGGCTCGCTCCGGCTTCTTGGAAGTTGTTCCCCACTCTGTTAAGGAGAGAGGGCAAAGGGATGTCCCGTGGAGGGTCACGAGCTGCTGCTCAAGGCCTGCCCGACACCTCGCTGACCCGCTGCCGCAGGTGGAATGCAAACTCGAACATGGTAGCTGCCAGGCTTTGATGGATCAGGTAACGGGGAAGCCGACCCTACAGAGAAACAACAAACCGGAACACAGGGGTTTATTTTGCTGGCTAAGATTGTACATAGTTCCTATCCTGCATCTGAATCCTAGGGAAAGCTGCGCTCCGGATCGTCTCTCGGAGGCACTGCTCGTTTTGTCCCACTTGAAGCCACCACCATGTTTCCAGCACAGGTCTCTGTGGCTGCTCGAGATGGGTTTCACTGAGTGATGGGTTTCACCAGAGCATCTCAGAGCTTTTTTTAAACAACTGCATCAGTGCGGTAACAGGACAGGCCCTGTCTGGCGGATTGGCGAGAATCACAGCAAAGAGCAGTGACAGCTCCCAACTGCTTTGAGCTGCTTTTGGGTGTAACTTCAAGTGTTTTGATGTCTATAAAAAACCCCGCATGGTTTGGGTCCTCAGCTGCCCTGTGCCATACTGCTGCAGTAGCCATCGGCAGTGGCATTCAAGCCAGTCCTCGCCCAATGGCAGGGGGCTGTGGGTGGAAGGGGAGGCAGGGGCAGCCTGTCTCCTGTGTTTGTGCAGTGCAATGCCTTGCGCAGTGGGGTGCTGGTCTGTGACCGTGGCTCCTACACGCTACTGCAAAACAGATCATCAATAGTAGTAATAATTCACCACGGGATCCCGTGTGGATCCCCACCAAGGCCCAGCTCTTGTAACTTTGAGGGCATGCGGCAAGGCCGATTTTGCCAGCCTCTCCCCGTGGGGACTGCATGGAAGGGGCTGAGAGGGTGTTTGGTGGGCGACCGTTCTGCAGGGTACTATGAAATATTTGCACTGCCGTACCACCCCGGTAGCCTGTCATTGACCAGGACCCTGTTGCATTAGACGTTGGTCAAAAAGAACAACACTAAAGGCCGTTCTTTACGGGCATTTCTTCAGGGACACAGGATATGCCAGGAGGGCTGGACCAGTGGGTCCACCTAGCTCGGTAGCCAGTCTCAGACAGTGGCTAGCCCCAGATGCCTCGGGGTTAGGTGAGAGCTGTATAATGGACAATTATGAATAGCTTGGCTGCTACAGAAGTTTCTTCCTCACAGGCAGCAGAGAGCAGTGGCTGAGGGCCTGTCTCACAGAACTAGGCAGGTTTTCACTCCCCATTGCAAACAGCTGATTTCTTCAGAGCCAGTTCCTATAAAGGAGACCCAGACACAAAGCTCTGGGCCCAACAGCCCGAGTGAGAGGCGCAGCTGGTTTCTGCTGCTCTCAGCTCTATCCCCCAGTTTGATTCCCTAGCAGGACGGTTGATTTTGGAAGTGCTTTTCAGTCATGTGATGAGCAACAGAATAGCTGACTGACTTCTCTTGGAGGGGGCGGGGGGAGATGGCGCAGGCCAAGCGCTCCGATGAATGAGGACTTTGTGCTTCCCTGCTGCAGCAGAGGGTTACCCCGTCAACAATGTGAGTGCTCAGCAGGCCGGGTCTCTTCTCACCTCCCACCAGCCCCCGGCACCTGACCCCGGCTGGCAGCTCTTTTGTATGCTGCCCTTGCCCGAGCAGACAGCAGGGACCAAACACAGCAGTGTAGCCAATAACTCCAGCTCGGAGTCACTCGACGTGTTCAAGGCGCCTTGCTCCATGCGAGGGGAGGCGGTTTCTATTACAGGTTATTGGCAGCAACGGACACAAGGGTGGGCAAGCTTTGGGACGGCAAGACAAGATCTCACTGCTTGCGAATACTGGCAGAGCCGTGAGCCAGATTCTCCAGCTTGTGCTCTGGGGAGCCCCGGCTGTGCTGGGTGCGAGGCACACGCCGACGTGGAACCCACTTTACCTTGAGGTCCGTGTTGAGGATCCAGAGGAAGGTGCACACTTTGGGATTGCTGGCACATTTCAGTACAATGAAGCCTCCTGGCCCGTTCTCGCCCCTGGGAAAAGGAACAGCACAGCATGAGGCTCTGCAGACTTCATGTCACATACATGTACGCTACTGGGCAGATACACAGGCAGGCAGCCGGGATCCCGAATGCGCCCATGCAGCACAAAGCCAGCGGCACGTTCGAATGATCCGTCACTGCGCTTGGGTGCGCCGAGAGGCAGGAGGTCAGAGCTGGAGCAGGCCTTGGGCAAACCTAACCGGGAAACAAACCGGGCAGGAGCTCGCTAGCTCTGCTGCCAGAGAGAACGCCGCATCTTCAGCTGCCATGTGGAGATTCCCGCTCATGCTGCACCTTCAGCTTTTATTTCCCACTGGAAGAGTAAAGCGAGGTCCAGTGGCCTGTGTGAAGGGACTGGGGGTGGCAGGGGGGGGTAGTAGGCATCACAACATGCCCTGCTACCTCCACTGGCAACAGCAGAGACACAGACATGGATGGGCCGAGCAGGCTCCTCTCTATACCGGCTGGGGGCGCCTTCAGCCTCCAGAGCAGTGATTCTCAACCTGTTTATCATTGTGGGCCCCATATGCAGGTCTCCACTGGATGGCAGTGAGGATGTTCCATGGGCCACAGCTGCAGGTTGAGAACCACTGCTCCGGAGACTGCTGGTGGGGCCCATCTCACCAGTGCTACCTTTGCTGGATATTGAAAGGCAAACCCAGTTTGAATGCTGGTGCTGGTGAAAAGAGAGCTGTGGCAAATGAAACCCTTTATGGTCAGGGCAGGTACTGCATGGGCAGCTTCCTCTTCACGCCTCTTGGTCTGCTTAGCAGGGGCAGATACCAACAGATCCCTACTGATACATGCCGGATTTGTGACTAAGAGGCGAAAGGCCCCATCCATCCAGATATGTTTAAAAGGAGACACGTGTTACCACGTTCCTGCTTTGCGACACTACGTATATTTCTGCTGGATATGGCCTTAAAAGGATTCTCAAGGCCTGAAAAGCCCCAGCACCTAAATAGACTGAGGCAGTTACTGAGCCTGTGAGTTAAATGTCAATTACTTTAATCAGATTACTCTGAAAAACAAAGTCAGTAAGAGAAGCAGCTGAGCTGGTCACTAGCCACCTGCGGCACAGCCTGACTGTAACAAAGAGGCCTTGTTGGAAGAGATTCAGACCCCAATTAATGCATCACAAGGCAGCCGGCCACTGTAGTTTGGAGTAGAGAAATGCCAGAGACCTTGGCCAGTGCTTTGAGAGAGGCTCCGTATTGAAGGGCTCTCTGTTCACACCTCCTGCTCCGTCTCTCTGTGCCCTAGGCCTTTATTAAAACTACGGCCAGGCATGAGAGAACAAAAGGGCACACACATAACAAACAACACACATGATGAGTTCAGCTGCTTATTCCCCCTTTGAAGCTGCAACTGTCCCCGTGCGAGAGCTAATTCCACAGTGATGGGATGTGGAGTCGGTCAGGGTTTTTGATCTGTTGTCCCCCCCCTACCCTGCCCCCACTGCCTCAACCCGAGCTGCTGCTGACCTCCTAAGTAACATGATGATTCCATACCAATTGTTCTTTAAACAAAGGAAGAGGAACACAGGAAGTAGAATACAGTTCTGCAGACAGACAGGCTGCCAGAGGTTTTGTAAAGTGGCAGTTTCCTTTAAACAGCGACAAGAAACGCCCCCCCACCCTTTTTTTAAACTCAAGCGTCTGTGTGCACTGAACGTCTATTATACAGCAGTGTGTGCTACAAGAAAAATCAGACATTTCCCCAAGCCAAAACCCAAATTCGTACCTGACGTATTTGGACAGCGGAGGCTTCAAACCGTGAGTGGTTGACATCCCTGAGGAAATATAGCGGTCTCGTCTTCTTTCAATGCGACGCACGTTTACAAAGTCCCTACATAAATAAAGGGGAAATCAACTGCTGTGGGGTCTGCATGGGAGCTTTAGGACAGCACAGACATGGAAGGTCCAACATTCAATCTACTCCTATGGAAAAGGTGTGGCAAAAATATTTTAACATGGAGACACTATGTACATTTATGGTTATTAACGGGACAGACCAGGTATTCAGTGACTCACACAGAGGCTTGGAGCCAAGACTCCTGGTTCTCATCCTGGCTTGACTATCGATTTTGGCATAGGACCTTGGGCAAGTCATTACACTACATACTACACTATGTTACCCACCCATAGGGCAGGTAGAAATGCCCTCTTGGACCCATGGTATGTTTCATGAGTAAGATGGCTGGCCTGGAGCTCCCTCACACAAAATCTCCTTGATGTGTTCTAGGTGCTTGGTGGACTAGGCTCCGGAGCGGAATAAACTCACCTGGGTGACACTACACCACCTGCAGCCCCTGCTGCAATGTCGTACGAGACAATGGTGTTATCTTCAACCCGCTGTAAGATCTGAGTGAAAGGAGGACAGAAGAAGAGATGTTTCCTCTCACCTGCCTGTGGATCTGTACATGCCAACAGCTAGGAATAAGGAGCCTCCCTCAAAATTGCCCATGGATCCAAAACAAGTGAAGAGCCTTTAGCGGCAGATCTGACAAATACAAGCCTTGGAGAGTTCAGCATTAGCATGACCACGTTCACCTTCTGGTGTTGAGAATGGTCTGCTCTGCCCTTCTGTATAACGAGCAGGCATTTCCTTCGCATCCTGGACACAGCAACTGCCTAGGGTGAGTAAGCTCCTCCAAGCCAGGGCAGCGAGAATGACCTTGGCTCTGTGCCTCCCTAGGGCTTTCGTACAGACAGGCTTTTGGTGCAACTAGCTACTTCAGAACGTTCAGACCGCCTGGATGAGCAATGCATCGGTATTCAAATGCAGCCATGCCTCCAGCTCCTGTAGGGCCAGGCACGGCATGCAGTAGGTTCTGTGCTGCGAAGTTCCAACTCCAGAGGGTTATTAAAATGCCACCATCACAAAGCACTTACCTGGCAAGCTGCCACTGTTTTATTCCACAGGATCATCCTCTCAGGTTGGAGAATCACCTCCTGGTAGACTGTTTCAGCAGAACACTGCATGAAGGCCTGAGAAAAGGACTTGACAGTTCAGTTTGCCCCAGCTGCCTTCCCTGGAGCGTGTATTCAACAGCACAAGATAAAGATCACAAGGGACAACCAATTGAGTGAAACAAGTGCTCATGAGAAGCGATAGCAGAAGAACTGGCTGGAGCCAGACAGTGCAGACAGGAATAGCGTACCTCCATCCTGAACAGAGCAATGCCAGCTATTCCACCCCTGGGCTACTCTGGCGTCTACCGCTTATACTGAAGCGGGCAGCTGTTTCAGGAGGTTCATGGAAGGCTACTAAGAGCGTCAGCAAAAATGAAACACTCGCCTTCATCTGCAGTCTCGTGTGAGTCTTTAGAGGCAGAGGGATAATGCAGTAACATGGGGTCACCCAGATCTCCGTTCATTAGAGTCTTTTCATGGGCAGTTCTGGCAACATATGTACCGACACAAAGAAAAGTCACCACGGCAATAGGCCTTCACTAAGAGATTGTTTATAGCCAAACCACTACAGTGAGTCACTTCCTAACAACATCTGTTAATGCCAGATTGCATCTGAAGTGGGATCAACCCTGATCTTGGTGGACGGGCAGTTGCTATCTTATTGTAGTTCTGGAAGCTGTGGTTGGAACAGGATTCTTTCGTCACCTGGTCCAGCTTTCTGCCATTGGACCCCAGCGTATTTGTGGGGGGTTGGATCAATCTAGTTTTAGATGGCAAGCCCGGGCGTTATCCAGGCTGTAGAACAGAGCTCAGTGTAAGCATGCAGCAGAGTTGTGTTACTGAAAGTCCCACCAACAAGTAGAACGGGCTTTGCAGTTTAACCCGTATTTCTGGAGCCACAGAAGAGCATGAGGGACCAGCTGTGCTGGGCATTAAGCAGAGTTACTGCCTGGGGATTATGCCCCTACAACAAAGCTGCAATTTACCAAGCAAGGAGGTAGAGGCCAGAAGTCCTTACCTTTAAAATAAAGGTCTTGCCATGGAAAGGAATTTCAATGGTGTAAACAACATCGCCAAACTCCTGCGCAAGAGAGAGTCAAGTCACATTTCACATGCACAATCCTTTACACGCCGGTCGCACCTTGCACCCCAGGATCTCCAAGCACATTTGAGACTTGTGTCATGAGCCAAGCTGCACAACGGGCAGACCCACTGCCATGGCTAGAGTCAGCCCTGAAACGCAACCCCCTCCATGGCGGGACCTTTTAAAAGTACAGATCAACAGTCCGCAGCAAGTTTAGAACAGGAAGTGAAGACTGTCTCCAGCTGAATTTTAACACGCTTCCAAAAATCCACATGTACAGATGGCTGCAGACAGAATGCAACACGCTGTGGCATACACGTGACAAGACACAGAAATGGGATGAATCTGTAGCTGGATGCGTAGCAAAGGGGAGGAGTCTATTGCATGTGACAGCTCCCTTAATGCTGGGTATGGTGGTTTTCAAGATGGCACCACTCACTCCCTTATTTTACCAACAAATGTCTTTGATCCTTTCCCACTCAGTCATCTGCAGTTCCACACCATAACTGCAATTAAAGGCTAACCACACTCCTCCACCCGCCTGTGGCTGGGGGGAAAGACTGATGGGTTCCCTCTCCTGTCAAACAGGAAGGTAATTGAACGTCTAATTAAATAAGAGGCGATTTACATTTAACTGAACTGGAATAAGATTCCTAATTCAATCATGTCATTGTAACGCTTGTTAATTTTTCATGGCGTAACCAGGTTCGGAAAGCCCCACCGTTCTGCAGTCTGTGCTAACCCCTCCATGCTTTCTGCAGGCAAAGAAGGGAAATACTTGCATTGTTTTTTTCGAATTTCCAGTTTTCCTCCTGGGCTAGGATTTGATCCACAACCTCCATTGCTTCTTTGCCTTGCTGAACATATTCCTTCTCCTAGGAGAAAACGTGATCTATTTACTGCTCCCTTTACTAATGATCCTGAGCGTGCAAATGAGTGATTTTGCCTCCTCGTGGCTGAACAAAAGAGGAAGGGACTTTCCACTACTGCACCTGCTACAGATATCCTCCTTCCACTCGGGTGGCAGAGGCAAGCGTGTTGCACCTGGCAGGCCAGAATTCTAGCCCTAGGTGTGTCATTGACACACTAGCTGTGTCTCTCCACAGTTGTGATACCTTTCCTTCTGAGAGAGTCCCCACCATTTTTGCCAGATGAAATGGTACAAGCCACAATGAGATCACTTCTACTCCCACGGAGCTGCAGCCACCTCTGGGGTGAAACAGCAACTGCTTAGCTACCCCGCTGTTTTGGAAACAACGTGAAGAATCCTGTGTCCAAGTGAAACGCTGATGGGATGTTAGGGAGGGAGAAGGCTGTTACCCATGCTGGAATTTGACAGGATAGTGGAGTCAACACCCCCTTCCTCCTTCAGCAAAGGTAACCAGTAAGAACCAAGGAAACTGGAGGGAGCAGGAAGGAGACAAGCTGCTGTCAGGGCCACAGACGCCTTTAAAAGCTAACTACAGGACGGGGGGTGAAGGGGAAAGTAACTGATGCTGCACACGAGACGAATGATTCCCAGTAATGAGGGGTGACTGGATACTGAGTCAGACCTGTTTTTCCCAGAGCACCTGAGCAACATCGCTCAGCTAAGGGAATGATTTGCCCATGTTTCTTGGCAGCAAATAACATTTTGTGACCTTCGGTTCTGAGAGGAGAAGAAGAAAGGGGACAGGATCTTTAACCCCTTGATTTATTCAGCACCTTGATGGGTATGTGCTGGAGTAATTAGCTAATTACAGACCCTCATATCAACATGCATTGGACAGCCATCAGAACCAGACATTGAGAGATGCTCAGAACCAACAGGGGCAAAAGTGGGTCTCTAAAATGGCAAGATCACCGCTCCTCCATTTACCTGGGCTGTTAACGCTTTCCTCCCCACATCATCTTCATCAGACTCATTATCCGATCCTAAAGAAAGGTACAGAGTTGTGAGGACGCTAGAGATCCTGCAGAGTTGTGAGGAAGCTAGAGATCCTGCTGGTATGATTTTATGAAGGGGAGGGCCCTCATCGGGTCAGCCCTCCCTCCCTTTCCACTTCACTCTCCAAATGCACAGATCCATGCAGGATAGTCGGTGTGTTCTCGTATAGGAAAAGCGAGAGTGGTTACAATGGGAAATGCTCCAATCCCCCAGCCCTAGTGCCATCCCCTCTGAAAATGTACCAAAGCCACCAGGTTAACACCCTTTTCTGCAGCAAGCTGTGCAGTTCACACTAGCTTTTTGGGTGTCCAGGGTAAGGCCTTTGCTCTTCCCAGAGCAACCTCAGACTTTGCATTTCAAACCCTGTGTCCTGAGGCCTGGAGCTTTGGTTGAAACACAGCTGAGAATGGATTTTGATAGCACAGGAAAGTCAGGCATCAAATGCAAAGTAGGTGGCTACTTTTCCACCTCCTGACAATCTCATTCTGATCCCACAGCTGGGCACAAAAGCAGCTACACAACATAATGTGCCCCCAACGCTGGAAGCAGAGGGGAGTTCGTGGCACTGTACTGTAACACTGCTCAAAAGGTCGATCTAATTAGGGAAAGCTCAGCGAGGAACTTTGAGAGGCAATAACAGGGAAAAGGAAACCCAGGGGATCCTGCAAGCGGAACGAGCTGAGAAAGCAACTCAACCCACATACAAAGGTCACTGCATGCCAAGAAGAGGCAAAAACATTCGTCACCTGCGAAGGACTCCGGAGGGGAATAGAACTGCCCGTCAGAAAGGGCTCCAGAATAGAGCAGAGGGCTGCGGGAGGCTGCGGCCTGCGCTGCCAAGTACCCTAGGGAACCAAGAGACACAAATTGTAAACATATACAGAAGCCAGAGTTTACTCCTAACATTCATCCATGTCCTTCCTCCTCCAAGTTAAGCTACCCAGTTATCTAATGCTTGGAACACAGCTCAGTACTGGGAGCCGGGCTGTCTCTGGGACACACAGCCCAGCCTAGAAGGAGCTTTCAGTCCCTGCTCCCTCACTTTTCATTTCAGACATAGCACTTTATCTGCATGGAGATCAATGAACTCTTTTCCCTGTCAAATCCAAAGGTGATTAAGCGCCTAATTAAATAAGAGCTTTCCCTCGAAGCAATCCAGAACACGCTCTTAATCCAATAGAGGCATTAAACACTTGCTCATTTTTCATCTTAAAACCTCCTCACAAGACCCAAACATCCTCTGGTTTTTCCCAGCCCACCAATACATTTGTGATCAAGTCTCACTAGACAAATTCTTCCTGGTTTAGACGCCGCCATTTCCCCCCCTACACTCTTCTGGTTGGGAAGATGAGAGCGAGAGGAGAAGCTCCTTTTGCAACCACGGCCACGAGAACTGGAGAGTTACAGGTCAGAGTGGGACCTTGGGATGAGCACATGAGCTCCTATATAGCCCAGGTTGGAGAATTTCAGCCAGTCTCCCCTGTGTTGATCCCAACAACAAGGGTTTGGCTAAAGCATCTCTTCCAGAAGGGCATGCGGTCCCAACTCTGCTCTTGGGAGACTGTGCCAGTGGCTAATCACCAGCACTGTTAAACAGTGAGGTCTTATTTCTAATTTGAATTGGCCCGACTTTAAACTTCCAGCCACTGGTTCTCGTTCTACCTGTCTTCTTTACAGTAAGGGTCCTTTTAGTAGTTGGTATGGTCTCCCTTGACCATAATCAAGTCAGACGAGGCAACTGATCTCCACAACCTGCCTGGAGATCACTTTTAATCCTGGTTCCCACACACCACCTGGTGACAAGCTGCTGCCAAAGCCCCGGCCGGTTTGTTTGCTCCAGCCGTGAAAAGGGAAAGTGACTTACATCGTTCCTCTTCCGCCTCCTGAGATAAGACTTTAAAATCCAGGAACCAAGTTTCTAGCCAGGCGATAACGAAAGAGACGATGGGAAGTAAGTACCCAAAAGCCCCCTTGGCTAGCAGCTGGGGGAGAAAAAGAAAACCACAGGGAGTTTACACAAGCAGGGAAGTCACACCATGAGACAAAACAAAATCTCCCATTAGAGCTCTTGAGAGCAACTGACCTCCGAGAGGATGACCTTCACGATGAGGAAGGCACTGGACACCAGTGTAGTGAACTGGAAAAGGGAAGATGGTTACACACATCTACATGCCAGCTTCAGTTTAAAGAGAGACAAAGTCCAATACATCAACAACAGAAAATGGATTCCTTACCGCGATGACCCACCAGTGGCGCAGTTTTAAGAGTGCATAGCCCAGAAGTAACACAAAAAACCGGAAAAAAGCCAAGACCTTTAAAAAACAAGAGAGGCACAGATAAGGAGAGAGTAATTATTATTTCTGTTACACTCACGCCGAACTGATCATGCAGGGTGCCACACTGACAGAGCAAGCCACAGTAAGATCTTCAGGCATGGACTAGCTAAATAGTCAAGACAAGAGGTGGGAGGTGAACGGCCCAAGGTCCCTCATCAGGTCAGTGGCAGAGCTAGGCACAGAAATTAGGGCTTCTGAATTCCCGTCCAGTGCCCTATCCATTAAGCCATCTTGCCTCTATCTTAGAGAGAAATGTCTTTCCCTTTGGCTTTTTAGCATACTTACAAATATATCAAAGAATGAGGTTTTAAACTGGTACTCAATGATTTCGATTTCCAAGTTCTTCTGAATGCCATTGTTGGTCTGAGGGTTAGAGAGAATAGAAACAGAGAAATGTTGAGTGCAGAGATAAACTAAAGAGGATAAAAATCAGACAGTTCTGTTTAAAACATTAGTTAGCTCAAGTTAGGTATCAGGGCTGTCTGCTGAATGCGTAAGTGGACTCATCAGCAAATGTTTAGCCATGAACGTATGCAACACTTCATTTCACTTCCATTTCACTGTCTGTTTCACATGCAAGTAACACAGAGCAGGAACAGCATGTAGATGCTTTAAGAAAGTGCTTAGGTACTAGAAGGTATTGAAAAAACACCCACTGATTTAAACCCACTGATTTAAAAACAAAAATCTCAGTCACTGAAAACCAGCTTCCTTAAGAAAACTGCTTGTGTGTCTTTTTTCCACTTGATTCCTGATGCTAACCAAGGACCTCTTGCAATCCCACACTCACGGAATAAGCAGCCACTTTGACCTGCAGGATTTCAAACAAACATTTTCTTTTCGGATCCAGTTATTGGAAGCGTGTGAATGGGATTGAAAAAAAAAAAACCAACTGATTTTCTTAAAGGACCATTGACGAAGAAAGAACTCGGAAGGTTGTGTGATTGATGATGCTTCCACAGGGCGTTGTCTACATAAATATTCCTTTTCTTTTACAAGTTATTCCATACAAGATCTCTTCAAGACTACTTCAGATCTGTTCTCAGATGATACCTATTAACAGGCATTCCAACGCTAACAGAGAAGTACACTAAGGTTAGGTCTACACTATGAAATTAGGTCAATTTTATAGAAGTCAATTTTTAGAAATCGATTTTATACAGTCGATTGCGTATGTCCCCACTAAGCGCATTAAGTCGGCGGAATTTATCCTCAATACCGTGGCTAGCATCGACTAACAGAGTGGTGCACTGTGGATAGCTATCCCATAGTTCCCGCAGTCTCCGCTGCCCATTGGAATTCTGGGTTAAGCTCCCAATGCCTGATGGGGCAAAAGCATTGTCGCGGGTGGTTTTGGGTACATGTCATCAGTCGCCCCTCCCTTCATGAAAGCAACAGCAGACAATCGTTTCGCACCTTTTTTCCTGGGCTACCTGTGCAGACGCCATACCATGGCAAGCATGGAGCCTGCTCAGCTCACTGCTGCTGTTGTGAGCATTGTAAACCCCTTGCACATTATCCTGGAGAATGTGCAGAACCGGGCTAAGAGATGCCAGCATGAGGACGATTGTGATGAGGACATGGACACAGACGTTCCTGAAAGCACGGGCTGTGGCAATTGGGATATCATAGCGGCAGTGGGGCTGGTTGATACAGTGGAACACAGATTCTGGGCCCGGCAAACAAGCACAGACTGGTGGGACCGCATAGTGTCGCAGGTATGGGATGATTCATAGTGACTGCGAAACTTTTGCATGCATTAAGGCCACTTTCCTTGAACTTTGTGAGTTGCTTTCCCCTGCCCTGAAGCCCAGGAATACCAAGATGAGAGCTGCCCTGACAGTTGAGAAGCGAGTGGCAATAGCCTTGTGGAAGCTTGCAATGCCTGACTGCTACCAGTCAGTTGGGAATCAGTTTGGAGTGGGTAAGTCTACTGTGGGGACTGCTGTGATCCAAGTAGCCAAGGCAATCACTGAAGTTCTGCTATCAAGGGTAGTGACTCTGGGAAATGTGCAGGTCATACTGGATGGCTTTGCTGCAATGGGGTACCCTAACTGGGGTGGAGCGATAGACGGAACGCATATCCCTATCTTGGCACCAGACCACCTTGCCAACTAGTACGTAAACTGCAAGGGGTACTTCTCAATGGTGCTGCAAGCACTGGTGGATCATAAGGGACGTTTCACCAACATCAACGTGGGATGGCTGGGAAAGGTGCATGACGCTCGCATCTTTAGGAACTCCGGGCTCTTCAAACAGTTGCAAGAAGGGACTTACTTCCCAGACCAGAAAATTACCATTGGGGATGTTGAAATGCCAATAGTTATCCTTGGGGACCCAGCCTACCCCTTGCTCCTATGGTTCATGAAGCCGTACACAGGCAGCCTGGACAGTAGTAAGAAGCAGTTCAACTATAGGCCGAGCAAGTGCAGAATGGTGGTAAAATGAGCCTGTGGATGTTTAAAAGCTCGCTGGCGCTGTTTGCTGACTATGTTAGACCTCAGCGCAATCAACATTCCCATTGTTATTGCTGCTTGCTGTGTGCTCCATAATATCTGTGAGAGGAAGGGGAAGACATTTATGATGGGGTGGGAGGTTGAGGCAAATCACCTGGTGGCTGATTTTGAGCAGCCAGACACCAGGGCGATTAGAAGAGCACAGCTAGGCGCGCTATGCATCAAGAGAGGCTTTGAAAACCAGTTTCATGACTGGCCAGGCTACTGTGTGACAGTTGAGTGTGTTTCTCCTTGCTGCAAACCTGCCCCCTTTGTTGATTTTAATTCCCTGTAAGCCAGCCAACCACCCTCCCCCCTTCGATCACAGTTGGCAAAGGAAATAAAGTAACTATTGTTTTGAAACCATGCATTCTTTCTTTATTAATTAAAAAAAGAAGTGAGATAATTGACAAGGTAGCCTGGGTGGAGTGGGGTGTGGGAGAAGGGAAGGACAAAGCCACATTGCTTATTGTAGCCACACTACAAATCAAAACTGTTTGAATGACAGCCTTCTGTTGCTTGGGCCATCCTCTGGAGTGGAGTGGCTGGGTGCCCGGAGCCTCCCCACCGCGTTCTTGGGCATCTGGGTGAGGAGGATATGGAACTTGGGGAGGAGGGCAGGAGGTTATACAATGGATGCAGCGGGGGTCTGTGCTCTTGTTGGCTTTCCTGCAGCTCCAACAGACGCTTCATCATGTCTGTTTGCTCCCACATTAGCCTCAGCATCGCCTCCTGCCTTTGCTCCTCACGCTCACTTAATGCTTTCCTGGCCTCTGCCACTGAATGCCTCCATGCATTAAGCTGTCCTATCAGTGCGGGAGGACGCATGAGCTCTGAAAACATGTCATCACACGTGCATTTTTTTTTGCCTTCTAATCTGCGATAACCTCAGGGACGGAGACGATATGGGGAGCACAGAAACATTTGCACCTGGGAGGGGAGGTGGGGATAAAAAGGGAGAGTAAAATTTAAGATGATACATTTCTGAGAACAAAAGGGAGACTCTTTCACAGTGAATCAAGCAATTCACAGCAGACAGCACATGTGCTTTAGGTAGAAGGTCGCATTTTGCCTTTTATATTGAGCGCCTGCTGATATGGTGACACATCACAAATGGCTGGGCAACAGAATTCGGTTTCCAGGCAGCCATGGTAAGCCTTTTGGTACGCGGGGTTGGCTTCTTACACCTTCATAACATGTGGGAATGGTTTCAAACTGCAGCGCCATCCTTTCCCATAGCAAGCAATGCCGGTTCGGTTTCACATTTAAAAGGAAGGGCTGCAGTTTTCGGGTGGATGTGAAGCACACACCTTCCCACACCCCACCATTTGGCTATTCTCTGGGATGATCCCTTCACCCCTCCCCCCACCGCATGGGAATTCTCTGGGATGATCCCTTTTAGCCAAGCGCAAACAACCCAGCATGAACAGGGTCCTTTGACTGTTCGCTTACGAAAATTCCCCCATTTCAGCCAGGTGACCATGAATGATATCACTCTCCTGAGGCTAACACAGAAAGATACAGACTGAATGTTGCTTGAATGTGACCAAAACCCAGGACCATTCACTGACATGCTTTGTGCTGCAATGATTCCAGACTACTTGCTACTGACTTGGTGTGGTAAAGTGTCCTACCATGGAGGACAAAATAAGGCAGCCCTCCCCAGAAACCTTCTGCAAAGGCTTTCAGAGTACCTCCAGGAGAGCTTCATGGAGATTGGGGGGAGGGAGAGCTTAGTGGTTTGAGCATTAGCCTGCTAAACTCAGGGTTGTGAGTTCAATCCTTGAGGGGGCCATTTAGGGCAAAAATTGGGGATTGGTCCTGCTTTGAGGAGGGGGTTGGACTAGATGACCTCCTGAGGTCCCTTTCAAACCTAATATTCTAGGATTCCGGCTCCATCCCCAGACATGTTAACAGACTTTTCCAGTAGCTGTACTGTCCGTGAATGCATCCCATTTCTTCAGGGCAAATCAAACAAACACTATTGCTTTTAAACCCTGTACTGTAGTTACAAATGTGCACTCACCAGAGCTGCCTTCTCCGGCTTCAGGGTTGAGGATCCCGCCTCGGGAGGGTATTGGCTCCAGAGTGATGAAAAGGTCCTGGCTGCCGGGGAGAACGGATTCACCGCTTGCCTGCTGCACATTCTCCTCCTCCTTCTCTTCCTCATCCACAAAATCCTCCTCCCTGTTGTGTGAGACTTTGACCTTGCAGGTGTCCACGAACAGTGGTGGGGTAGTGGTAGGGTCCCCCCTAGAATGCCATGCAGCTAATCATAGAAGCGGCATGTATGGGGCTCTGATCTGCAGCGACCGTTTGCCTCCTTTGTCTTTTGGTAGGCTTGCCTGAGCTCCTTAACTTTCACGTGGCACTGCTGTGTGTCCCTGTTGTAGCCTCTCTCCACCATGCCCTGTGCGATTTTGGAATATATATTAGCATTTCTTTTTGATCAGAGTTCGGCCTGCACAGATTCTTCTCCCTATAGAGCAATCAGATCCAGGGTCTCCCTTTCAGTCCATGCTGGAGCTCGTTTCCAATTTTGGGGGAGACTGCATGGTCACCTGTGCTGCTGAGCTAGCCACGCTGACCAAATAGGAAATTAAATCAAAAGTTCCTGGTGCATCGGAGTTCAAAGTGCCGTACAGAGCGGTCACACTGGAGCACTCTGGGATAGCTCCCAGAGGCCAATACTGATGAATTGCATCTGCACTACCCCAAATTTGACACAGCAAGGTCGATTTTAGCGCTACTCCCCTCACCGGGAAGGAGTACAGAAGTCGATTTTAAGAGCCCTTTAGGTCGATGGAACGGGGTTGGTTGCGTAGATGCATTCATTTTAAAATCGACCTAACATGGCTAAATTCGACCTAACCCCGTAGCGTAGACCAGGGCTAAAGAAGGAAGACGACGTTGGCACTGATCAGTCAACTCCCAGGTAAATGTGCTGTGGCTTGAGGCAGAGGGGAAAAAAGGAAGCCAATTCGTTCTGTACAGGAATGCTAGTAAGGGTCTAGCATCTATTGTGTCAAAATAACTCTGCTTCAGAGCATAGTTAAGGGCCTGCCAGTGGGATTTTTGTACCACAAATCCTATTTTTAGAGGCTTGGAACTTTGGCTTATGAGGGACTGGATGGTTCAAGTAATTGGAACCAGCCTTTCACCTTCAGGCTATTGGGTGGAATACAGCCCAGCTGGACTGGAAGTTGTTACATTCTGACAGCTGTTTCATGGTCTATGAGAAACCAGTTGGTGGGTCTTTGTCCATAGCGGACAGCCATTCGCATCATAAAAGCCGCTGCTGTCACGCGTACCCTTTTGCTGGAGAGGCCAAGGACTGACTAGGCAGCCACCAAAAAGCGTTCCCTATAGATCAGGGCTGGGGCACATGGGAGGAGAGCAGTGATTCTGCACTGCTGCTGTATCTGTTCTGTGGTGAGAGGAGTTCTGTCTCCCGGGCTGGCAATCCAGCAGGTTTCACAGAGGAACGGCTTAAAAATTCATACCAAAGATTGAATTTGACAGGAGATCTCACCACAGGAGGGAAGGGACGAGGGCTTTGGGCTAAACTTCTTGGAAAAAAATGGCAAGTTTCAGAGTGGCAGCCGTGTTAGTCTGTATTTGCAAAAAGAAAAGGAGCACTACAGCTTACGTGCAAATAAATGTGTTAGTCTCCGAGGTGCCACAAGCCCTCCTGTTCTTTTTTTGGAAAAAAATGAAAGTTTAAACAAACACTGCTGCCCCGAAGAAACAAAAAAGACTGTTTGGGGAGTTCCTTTCACTCAGAAACGGACGTGCTTGGACAATTCAAGTGTGCAGGTGACTGGTGCACTTAATGAGAACTGAATGAGTTGTCAATATTGCAACAAGCGAGTGAGAACCATTTGAGCGTTTTAGATGCATGAGTCACTGCACAAACCTGGTAATTTTCACAGCAGTGCAAGTGAGCCATCTTAACATGTTCAAACATACAGCTCCTGGGCTCAAGGCCCATAGGTTATCATTTAGTCTCAGTTAAGGGCAACTCACAAGCTAACACAGCTGGGAGCAAAACTGGATCCTGAAAAATAATTTGGTAGCTTGGACACTAGCTTTATTTCCATGAGTCACGTTGCAAATCAAAATTCAAGAGACCCCTCCTTCCTCTCCCACCAGCCCTGGAGGAGGGCAATCCCACAGGGTCAAGGGAATTCACAAGAGGACAGGTCCCACAAGGGGTTTCTATAGTAACCCATTGGCCCTAGTGGAACACTGGCTGTTAATTTCCTTGCTCCTGTGGTTCCTAGACAGACCCTCAGTACTACTCACGTCATTTCTGGGGGGTGGTGTGAACTGAACTGCGGACTGAGACAAACTGTTAAGTGCAGACTCTGAACGAGGTAAACAGGACATGAAGATAATAGCTGATATATCCTCGGGGATCCAGTCATAATAAATAAGGCCAGACTGGTGAGGGCTGCACGTAGAATTGGAGATGCATCTCTGATCATCTCCTTTCTGCTCCTACCATAACAGGATAGGACAGCAGCACATGCAGCTTCAAAGCCCAGTCGCAAATGTGTAAGCAAGAAGTCTCTCCCTGCAAAATGCGACATCCCCCTTCACCCGGCAGCGGGCAGGGACCACCACAACACAGGAGACAGGCAGCGGCTCGCAAAAAGTTCATCAGTTCCCCTTTACTAAGGGGGACGCACTGGAGGAGGTTGGTCAGAACAGACCTGCTGCTCAGACTGAGCAATGCAGCTATCCACAGGATCTCAAACCAGGCTCTTTTCCAGCTGGGATGGTAGCACCAAAGCTGTTGAGATGCTGCTTTTCTGACCACTTATTAATATCACAAGCAAGGTCACTGTGACATTCTGTACCTCGGGGGAGTGCCCTGTAACCTCCATGTTCCGCATTTATATAGAATTGTGATCTTGCATATAAAGCAGGCCGTGTGAGGTATCGGGGGAAAGGTTCTGATCTGCTGAAATACATATATGGATAGAAAAATGACTCTCATTAATGTCTATGAAGTTATGAGAATTGTGTTGTATGGTTGTCACTAAAACACGCTGTAAGTTGGCGAAATCAGCCAGATATTAGCTCCCCAGAGGCAACAGCAAGGAAAGTAACCAACACCCCAGCAGGGTGTCAAACAACCCATCAACAGCCATTGTCCAGCAAGGGAGGGGCAATTCAATGACCTGCAGGAGGCCACACCAGGGGAATTGCTCAACCTTGCCTAATGACAGGTTTCAGAGTAGCAGCCGTGTTAGTCAGTATTCGCAAAAAGAAAAGGAGGACTTATGGCACCTTAGAGCCTAACCAATTTATTGGCGCATAAGCTTTCATGAGCTACAGAATGCATCCGATGAAGTGAGCTGTAGCTCACGAAAGCTTATGCTCAAATAAATTGGTTAGTCTCTAAGGTGCCACAAGTACTCCTTTTCTTTCAACCTGGCCTGGAGACTCAGCAATGCCCCCCAGACATGCCTGGACTTGTGTGTTCCCCAAGCACATGGGACTGAGGGTATAAAATAGAACAGAGCAGGCCCCTGCTTCACCTTTCTCCTGCCCCCATCCATGCTGCAAGCAACAAGGACACAGAGAAGACTGGCCCAGATTTCAAGGGTGAAATCGGTGTACTATGAACTGCGATATCCAGTGGGGTGAGAAAAAACTGCTTAATCTAGATGTTGCCCAATCTAACAGGGTTAAGAGTTTAGACTGGGTGCTTATGTTTTATTTTCTTTTGGTAACTGACTCTGACTTTTTGCCTATCACTTAATATCACTTAAAAAAATCTATTTTTTGTAGTCAATACATTTGTTGTACTGTTTATCTTTACCAGTGAGTTTGTACGAAGTGTGTGGCAAATCTGCTCAGGTTTTGCGAAGGCTGGTGTATATCCACTTTCCATTGATGAAGTGGTGAACCAATTTGGGGTGGGGGTGTTTGGCTGGGGCCTTTCCCTGTGTGATTCATGAGTGGATCTGGGAGCATTCATTCAATCTAGCTGGGTGTTGGGTCTCCACATGAGTGATCACAGCACCTGGAGGAGTTTGCTGCTGGTCACTAGCAAGGCGCTGAGAGACAGGCCAGGCTGGAGAGAGTTCAGGAGGCACAGCAGTCCCACGGTCCCAGGCTGCACCCCGGGGATCCTGTCACAGTCACCATGTGCCCAATGCCAAGCCCAGGGAAAGGATGAGGATCTCTGTTTGTAACAGCTTTATGGGCCAGATCCTCAACTGGTGTGAAGTGGTGCAGTGCCCTGGAAATCAGCTGAGGACCTGGCCCTAGGGTTTCAGAATGGGGCTGTTAAAATGGGTGGACGGCATCCCAAAATCAACAGGGGAGATTCATTCACTGCTCCCCCATCAGAAAGCGCCCAGAACTCACATTCAGCTCAATTATCCACAGCAGAGACACAAACAGCAGGTCGAAGGTGACAAAGAGGCAGAAAGTCCTCCTGACATCCGAGATGGCTTTCCTCTTCTCCGGGGAGAAGTAATAGCGCGGTGAGAAGCCCTGGCTCTGCGAGAGGGAGGTGCTCATGGACGCAATGGCTGGGAGGCTCCGCTCCAGGTCATGCTGCAAGTCTCTGGGCTTGCTCATCCTCAGCCGAAACAACTACATCCGCGAGCTTGTCACCATATCACCTGCAGGGAAGATGGAAGGGACCTTTAGACACTTAAAGGGATGCTTGGTTTGCTTTACTAGCTGAGCCAATTCTTATTTGCTGCCTTGCAGCCCCAAAGGATCCCAAGCTAGGAATCATAGAATCATAGAATAACAGAGTTGGAAGGGACCTCTGTAGGCCATCTAGTCCCACCCCCTGCCCAGAGCAGGACCAATCCCCAACTAAATCATCCCAGCCAGGGCTTTGTCAAGCCTGAACTTAAAAACCTCTAAGGAAGGAGATTCCACCACCTCCCTAGGTAACGCATTCCAGTGCTTCACCACCCTCCTAGTGAAAAAGTTTTTCCTAATATCCAACCTAAATCTCCCCCACTGCAACTTGAGACCATTACTCCTCCTTCTGTCATCTGCTACCACTGAGAACAGTCTAGATCCATCCTCTTTGGAACCCCCTTTCAGGTAGTTGAAAGCAGCTATCAAATCCCCCCTCATTCTTCTCTTCCGTAGACTAAACAATCCCAGTTCCCTCAGCCTCTCCTCATAAGTCATGTGTTCCAGTCCCCTAATCATTTTTGTTGCCCTCCGCTGGACTCTCTCCAATTTCTCCACATCCTTCTTGTAGTGTGGGGCCCAAAACTGGACACAGTACTCCAGATGAGGCCTCACCAATGTCGAATAGAGGGGAATGATCACGTTCCTCGATCTACTGGCAATGCCCTACTTATACACCCCAAAATGCCACTGGCCTTCTTGGCAACAAGGGCACACTGTTGACTCATATCCAGCTTCTCGTCCACTGTCACCCCTAGGTCCTTTTCCGCAGAACTGCTGCCTAGCCATTCGGTCCCTAGTCTGTAGCGGTGCATTGGATTCTTCCGTCCTAAGTGCAGGACTCTGCACTTGTCCTTGTTGAACCTCATTAGATTTCTTTTGGCCCAATCCTCCAATTTGTCTAGGTCCCTCTGTATCCTATCCCTATCCTCCAGCGTATCTACCACTCCTCCCAGTTTAGTGTCATCCGCAAACTTGCTGAGGGTGCAATCCACACCATCCTCCAGATCATTAATGAAGATATTGAACAAAACCAGCCCCAGGACCGACCCTTGGAGCACTCCGCCAGATACCGGCTGCCAGCTAGACATGGAGCCATTGATCACTATCCGTTGAGCCCTACAATCTAGCCAACTTTCTACCCACCTTGTAGTGCATCCATCCAGCCAGGAGACTGACGCTTCCAATATATTCATCCCATGGAGATGATCAAGGGCACAAATGGGAGCCAGCTGCCTCACTGCCTTCTTCACCTTTGAAAATCATCCCCACCCCCAATTCAACAGAATTAACTCCCCCTGCTATAAGCAATACCTGGTAGGAGAGGCCAATGTTTGCTCTTTGGTTTACGAGAGCTCTTGCATCAGCAGCAGAAAGCGTTTGGGTTATTTTTCCTACCCCGTTTCACACTTGTCCTCTGAGCCTGTTAAAATGAGCAGGAACCTCTCTTGCCTCCCCCAGCTTTCTGCCACACCCCACATTCAAACTCGTTTCAGGGGCGCGAGGATGTGCCACCAAAGGGTCTGGCTGAAAGAGAGTCCTGGTGGTCACGAAGCGCAATTTCACTCCAAACTAAATCTGTCCATGCTCTCCTGCTTCAGAGCACACTTTGCCAGCACAGAAAGCTGGCCTGCTTGCTTCTTTGACTGCAGAATCTTAGCTTTTGCCACCGATGCTATCGGGATGGCATGGCCTTGGGGAAAGGGGCACATGAGATGTTTTTGCAGAGGCAGAGATATGAACAAAGGGTCCTTTAATATAGGATCCGAGGAATAATCCCAAGGCACCCAGCTGTGGTGGAACAAGTCAGTCTAGTGGGGATGGATGGTCCCCAAGGGCTAAACGTTCCACATGGCTCTTGGGTATCGTTACTTTGTGCCATTAGCTGCCCATCCCATGGACGGAAGCGCTGCCCGTGTTTAAGTCACGTAGCTGCGCCGCTCCCTGAATCAGAGCTACTGACTACACGGACCCTTTTTTCAAAACCCCCGTTAGAACGGCAGAGTGAGGTGGATTTTATTCTGCCCACTGTATTGACAGCCCTGACAGCCAAGCTCCGATGCAGCATCTTTATTGCTGCACGTAGACTAAAGGAGGCAGAGAGAACAGCTGCATTGTCACACCCAGAGAAAGCTGGCCGTGCTGGGCATTTAGGATAGAGCTGTGAGCGGAGCAAGATGGATCAGGAAGGCGTTAGGTGGTGCTACAGCACCTGGTTTAGATGTACGTGTGACCTGTTGCACTGGAACAGGTTTTCCCTTGCTTGTAGTCAACAGGAAAATGCCATGCTGCAATCATGTGAAGTACTGTGTTTAACCCTGGCAGGTACCGTGATACTGCTATCGAAAAACCAGTGAGGTGTCATCATTCATGAATGCTCGATATGATTGGTCAGCGAGATAGTTACTGTAGTACCACGGTGGGTTTTTTAATTTCCTGTGCGACTGTAATGATCCAGCTTGATAGGGAGCTGTGGGAAGAGCAAACAGAAAGCAGTGCACTAGATCTAGATAAGAACATCCCAGTGTGCAGACACAAGACAAAGCTGTTTGAAGCTGTTAGCTTCAAAGAGCCTGTCTCCAAGGAAGCTGCAAGTCTGGTTTTGCCCAAGCTAGGAGCCTGGAGAGCAAGAGAAAAAAGAGTTTTAAAGTCCTTTTTAGGGGGAGTCACTTGTCAACAGCTATGTATGGAGACAGGCTGCCAGAGAGAGTACGCAGAGGGAGTCTGAAGCAGCTGGGCCCTCCCACATCCAGGGAATAACCAGCCTCGGGGTAGACTTAGACACAATGTTTTCTCTCAAATGCTTTGTTCTAAATTACTTTTTGCCAAGAGAAGGCTTTCTGGTCACTGCACTAACCACAGTCATTGTTCGCAGAGGGAAAAGACTGCAGGGCCCGAGCCTAAGGTCATTATGTCAGCGTCCACACTACAGCCTTGCTCCCGCTGATGTAAGTGCCCTGCTGCACCGACAGAATAACTCCACTTCCATGAGATACGTAAGGCTTCTATCGGTGTAGTTATGGCAACGCTGTGTCCCTGTAGACACTGGGGGTTACTTATATCAGCTGTTGGCTGTCATTCTTGTCAATTTCATGGCTCCCAGCTGGGCTACGCCCACCCGGCTCCCGGCTTCCCACTGGGAGCCCGGCTGCAGGATGGGCAGCCAGGCTCCTGGCAGTGAGGAGGTGAGGAGCTGGGGAGGCAGCCGGCCTCCTGGCAGTGGGGAGTTTCTAGGGTAGACATGCCCTAAGTGTGATATTCTGAGGCCATCACAGTTAGTACCATGGGCCTGCAATCCCGAGGCTGGTCAGAATGGGAGAATCATGTGATACCCCTGAGCCAGGTGATGGCTCAAGGCCTGAGAGCAGGTGCACTTGATGAGACGAGGACAGTTCAGAGGTGCAGTTTTTCCAGTAACTGTGATAGGTACCTAGGATAAAAGATGTTCCTTAACCCGGTTCGAATGTGTTTTTTCCTGTCCATATATGCAAGAAGCCACCGTGTTCTAACCCTGATGGTGCTCCACCATGTTCCCCAGTTGTGTGGATCATTGTAGGATAGGAAGGACCAGAGAAGGAATAAACATGGAGCCCTACAAGTCATTTTTACAGTCACTTTCTGACAATGGCAGCACTTTAGAAGAGAGACGTCACTTTGTATAAACAGTAACAACAAGGCCTTCCACCGCTACGAGTGGTGGGGAAGAGTCTCCAACTGAAAAAAGTTAAGACATCTGTGAGTGCTAAATAATATATGGACACGTACACAGTGCCCCATTCTCTACGGTAGAGTGTCATTGTGTTCTCAGCCTGAACAACACTTTGCACTTACAGTCCTCTGCAACTTCCAAGTATTTTACAATCATCCATCAATTCTTCACAGCCGCCGTCCCCCAGCCAGATACATAAACAGCGGTACCCCCTTTTTTACAGCTGGGGATACGGGATGGGAAGTAACTTGCCCAAGAAAACACGAACCAAGACTAAGAGTTCAGAAATTCCTGGTTCCCACTCCATGCTCTGTCTAAAATAGCGCACCGCCTTCCTAGATAAAACCAAAATATACCTCTTTACTTAGTGGATTTTTTTTTTTTGAAGACTTGATCTGCTGCGAGACCAACACGCTGATTAAGAACACCTGAGAGAAAACGAGCGATAGTCCACTTGCCCTTCGATATGCAAAGAGCAAGTTGAATTTTGCATTAAACCCAACTAGAAACAGATCTGAGGGAAAGAGGACTTTTCGTTTCCAAGCAATTCTAAAAGATATGAATTCCAAAGCTCAGGGACAAGCACGGGTTAAGGTACTGTAGAATTCTGATAAGCAAGTGATCTTAGAATCTCATTATAAGGTCCGATGTGATGCATTTCTTTTCTGGATTCTCCCAACACAGGCCTGTTCCATTAGACAGGGATGGAGTTTGGAGAGGGAACAGTAGCATGCCAGGGGGGTTTTTTAGCTTAAAAAAAAAATCCCCCCAAAAAACCCACACAAGCTTTCTTCTGTGTGAAAGATTAATTATTGAGCACCCTAGTGCTTTATTACATATTTATATATTCTCTGAAGTCTCTCTTTTTGTAGCAGGATGTCTGCTCAATCCAGGAGAGAGAGAGAATTGGTTTTATGGTGCTGCTCAAGGGGTGATGCTCGAATTCCAAACACAACAGGGTTTGAGAAAGAGCAGCAGGGAGAACAGAAACAGCACTTGCTATCTTGAGAAATTCCGTGGGTGACGATAAGACTCAGAAAAGGCACCAGGAAGCTAGAATGTCCTATGGACACTCTTCTGATTCAAAAAGCAGCGGTAACATTATTAACATCTTTAAGGAGAGTTGGGGGTTTTTTCTTACTCCTCAAGAGTTTGTGTTTCAAGCACGGGCCATACACTGGGATAATTCACTAACCAACTTTGTCCTCTCTGATGAGGAAGTGTTTCTAATGATTTGAGCAGGAATTTTGGAGACAGGAGACCCCTGCATCAAACAAAGTCCTTGTCTTAATTTTCAAGGCCTTTAATGTCCTATCCCATCATCTTTCATTCACTGATCGAGATATTGACACCTACCTCCGATTGGCCAACAGCAGCCTCTATAGCCCACTTGTTAGATTTTCAAACAAATGCCTTCTTGCTTTCCCCAATGCTGCCCCTCACTTTAAGCATCCACAAAGCTACTTCCCTATCCTCCTGCAAACCCCTACATAAACTCTCCTTTGCTGCGATGCCTACAAAAAAACTTGACAACCGTTGGGTCACTGATGAGCTGAGACCACCGTCTGTCCTTCCAATCAGTATTGTCTTATTGTCTCCTTGTGCTCCCGCTTCTGTCTGCATCCACCTGTTTCTCATCTCATACTTAAATTGTAAGCTCCTTGGGACAGAGACCGTCTCTTTCTTCTGTGTTTGAACAGTGCTTAGCACAACGGGGTTCCGGTCCACGACTGGGGCTCCTCGGTGCTACTACATACTGATAAAAAAAACCCAGCTTTGCCACTGACTGTGTGGCCCTGGGTGAGTCGCTTAGGGAAGCTGAGATAGTGTTTATCTGTACAAGGGGCACAATACCTACCTCACATAGCTGTGTTGCAAGAATTACTTGGGGTTTGTATGGTACTATTAAGTGCCAAGTATCATCTAGAGATGCCAAGAACTCAAATATAGTAGTTACATTGTAAGTGAAAGGGGACGTGTCCCACCCTAGCCAATAGCAGATCAATATCCGCATCACAAAGACACCTCAGGATTCAGTGAGACTGGCAGTGGCTGTGTGTCTGTTTGAAAGGTCCAAGCCTGGAAAAGCAGATGGCACTGCAGGTCAGGGTTGAGAGACACTGGCAAAGCGGCTTGCATAGCACCTGTCCACACTATTCTGGGATCTCGACAGCACTGCCCTTTAGGCAGCAGCGAGTGGGCCCAAGAATCTGAACTTGTCAACAGACTTTTCAAGTATTAGATAAACGTGAAAAGAACACCAAATGCAAATAACACACTGCCTTTCACACAGATCTGTCCTATGAGGCCTGACGTGCTAACACACACAGATGTTATGACCCAAAAGAGACACCTGTGTCAAAACACTGCAGGGATTTGCATTCAAGTGTGGTTATGTCATATCCTATGTACTGCACAAAGAGACACTTAGGGCCTACCATGTCAACATCCACTTGGACTGCCTTGTTCTGCAGATTTAAGTAATAAGTTTCCCATTAGCACATGTTTGCATGTTAATTACATGTCTTGCAGTAAGAAGACTCAGTCTAGTAAGAGTTTCTCTTTGCCTCCCACTCCCTAGACTTCCTATTACGGATGTGTGTTCTCAGCTCATAAAATGGCTTTAACAACTAATTCTCAAGTCACCTCCTTTGATAGTTGCAGATTTTACACCAAATACTGTATCAGAAGACAAACTGGCTCAAGAGACTATTAGACTTGGATCCTTTCAAAGGGATGAACTACAGAGGATTTACTAGAAGTTAAAAAAAAGTCCTGGATTCCCTAGAGAATAGACATGTTTTCAAATGTAACCACCACTGTACATTCCCTAATAAAGGGGAGAAATCCACATTGCAGATTTCTCTGTTTCTTTGCCAGAGTGACATAACATCTACAGCTCAGCTCTCTCTCTCTCTCTCTCAGGATCGTAGAGACATAATTTTGTTAACACACAGCAATTACATTTTTGATCATAGCAATAATTAGCACTTACACACCACTTTACAAATGTTAATTAATGTTCAACACACCAGAAGGCAGGTACAGATTATCTACTGAATACACTTTCCCCTAGTGCTGGAATCTTATAAAATTTGGGGCGTGATTTTGAAAGCAAACTTTTGCAGCTTCTCTTTAAAGTCTTTCAGGACAAATTAGCATCTGTACCAATGTTACTGAAGGTTACTGCCTGGGTCATATTATGTATTTGTTTCTGGTAGCTCCCACAAAGTGCTAGGACCTGTCCCAAAGAGCTAACATTGTAAAGTGAGGGAACAAAGACAAGGATGGAGGGAGGGAAGAGAAAA
The DNA here is from genome assembly GCF_965140295.1 of Lepidochelys olivacea. NCBI lineage: Eukaryota > Metazoa > Chordata > Testudines > Cheloniidae > Lepidochelys > Lepidochelys olivacea. The sequence continues at coordinate 15,830,677 of NC_140437.1, read as the reverse complement.
GTGAATAGCAGAGTAGCAAGGTAGTAATCTGGTTCTTAAAAAGAAAAGGAGTACTTGTGGCACCTTTAGAGACTAACCAATTTATTTGAGCATAAGCTTTCGTGAGCTACAGCTCACTTCATCGCATCCGATGAAGTGAGCTGTAGCTCACGAAAGCTTATGCTCAAATAAATTGGTTAGTCTCTAAAGGTGCCACAAGTACTCCTTTTCTTTTTGCGAATACAGACTAACACGGCTGTTACTCTGTAATCTGGTTCTTGACTCCATTCTGACAATGAAAAGTTTTACTTTTAACACAAGCTTTGGGCGGGGGCTTATCTATAGAAACAGCCTCTCAAAATCCTCTACAAACTCTGCTATTAAAGCTTATGCTCAAATAAATTGGTTAGTCTCTAATGTGCCACAAGTACTCCTTTTCTTTTTGTGAATACAGACTAACATGGCTGTTACTCTGAAACAGCTGGATTGTTACTTGAAGAGGTGGGCTTGTGAACGAGCTGAAGAAAGGTGCTCCATGCCTGGGGGGAAACAGTTGCTGAGATGTTTGTAGAAGTGCTAGACAGAAGAAATCCTTCCCCCTGCCTCCCCATAGCCTTTGCAAAGAGCATCCCTGTTAGAAGTGTGAGCGGGATCAGTGCTGGGCATAAGTATATTGGTGCCCCACACAATGTTATTTTGGTGCCCTCTCCCCATCACCTCTGCTTCCCTTAGGAATCCAAGCACATCTTTTCCATGGGGCACCTCCAATCCTTGCCCAAAAGGTGCTCTCCCACAGCATAGCTGATTGCCCTCTGCAAAGACAGCTTCTTTCCATAGCAAAATCCTTCCTATATAGTGGTGCCCTAGACAGGTGCCATCCAGTCTATGCCTAAATCCTCCCCCACAGCTGGCAGCCTGACCTCAGAATTTCACTCTGCAAGCAGGAGGAGGAAGGCCTGTGAAGGGGAAGCAGTGATCCTACTTCATGCCACAATGCTGCTGAAGGGCCAGTGCCCTATTATCAGCCCCTCAGACCCCTTGATCCTGGTTCATCTCATGAAAGCCCTGCCTGGGAGGGACAAACGGGCAAGGAGGCCACATACCAGCAGTGCAGGTTGGAGGGGTGAGTCTGTGCTGTGTTTAACCCTGGGTGGTTTTCTGTACCCCACACGAGTGCCCTTCCCCTGAAGGGCAGATGCCGCCAAACTGCCACTACCCCCCACCCCACGAGAAGGAACAAGGAAGAGCTCTTACGGCTTCCTTTCAGCACCCAAAGCTTGGTATTGCAGCCATCTGCGCTGAGCCAGGGACATGTAACTTCTTTGGGAGTCAGAGGAGACTCCTTAGTCCCCCCCCGAGCAGGGATGGTTACTCAGTGAGGCGAGGACCCTGCCTCCCTACTTCATGGGAGGACAGGCTGCTGCTGCACAACTCCAACCCCGTTATGTCCCAACAGAACCAGACTGTGTATTTGACTGTACAACGCTCAACTCTTATTACCTGCTCTCATTCCCCCCCAGAACAGGGTGAAGCCTCCTCATGGAGCAGGCCTGACACTAATCAAAGGTGGATTTGTTTGATGGGCTTCATTTTCCCCTTCCCAGTTAAGATTTTTGCTCAGACCTGGGTGTTGACAGGCCCCTGGTTTCTCCAACCCCACCCCCTTCATCAGCAGTCACAATCCCAGAGATCAGACAAATTGCAGTCAGAGTTATAGCGATGACACACGCCTTATCACATGGCTCAGTTTCCACTAGTGACTCTCCTTCCCCTACCTAGTGAGACTTTCCATCACTGAACTAGATGCTCCCAGGAGACGCTGGGCATTACAGTCATGTGACTTAACAGTAATCAAGTATTTGGTGTTACAAGAAGAGGTTAACCAAAACCCAAGGCTGTGCACGTCCTCCCTCACAAGCAGAACAGTGAACTTTAAGCCACTTTATCTCTGGATTCAGAGTAGCAGCCGTGTTAGTCTGTAGAAGTCTGTATCCGCAGAAAGAACAGGAGTCCTTGTGGCACCTTAAAGACTAACAAATTTATTTAAGCATAAGCTTTCGTGGGCTACATCCGATGAAGTGGGCTGTAGCCCACAAAAGCTTAGGCTCAACTAAATTTGTTAATCACTAAGGTGCCACAAGTACTCCTGTTCCTTTTATCTCTGGAGCTTCTTTCACTGGCCACCAGACACCACCTAGGGCAGCAGGAAGACCAGACAAGGGATTCTCAACTTGAGAATTCACTCTTGGTCAGAGGGCTGTTTTAAAACAATGCACTTGCGGTTACTCACACACGGTGACTCAACAGGACAGGCTGGCCTCTTCTCCTTCCTTCATACCCTGACTTCCTCCGGCTACGGATCAAAACTGACAATGCGTCAGCAGTCTTCCTAATAGCCCTGGGTCAGCAGCTGGCCAAGGGTACGTTAGGGAACTGAACCCAAACTGCAGAGTTCAGTTTGGATCCAAACACGGACATCTGAGCAGGGGTTTCGATCCCGCGTTCTGATTCAGGACCATGTGGCACACAGATACTCAGACCTCAGGGTGTCAGGAGCCAAATTAGTGATCAACATTACCCAAAAGAGCCACAGCAGCGTGAATTCATTATTTACTGTTTATATATATTGCATATTTTCCTCACAGCAAAATGACTGATCAAGTATTATTTTATCAACGACAACTAGTTAATAGCATAGTAAAAGCATCCTGATTGGTTAATAATTCAATCACACAGGGTTTTAATATGTGCTGCAAGAAGGAGACACGGTAAAGAGCCACTTGCGGCTTGCAAGTATCACTGATCTAGCAGAATGATGGGGTAAGCCCCCCAAAGAACTGTTTTCTGGCATTTAGTCTCACTGCCCACAAGAGCCTTGTGCTCTCTGATCCATACAGCTTACTGATCCTGAAGGGCTGACCATGCCCTAAGGCAGCTCACTCCCTCTCCTTTCCTAGGGGCAGAACAATTTGTACACAGCATGCTGTGTGACTCACTATCCCTGCCAGCTCTTAGGGCACCCCCCTCCTGCCTCAAGAGTGCCACCCCTATTTACTGCATTCTGGCTATGTTTACTATTGTGTGTGCCCGACCGGCAACTGTCTGTGCAGCTATTACCAGCAGGAGAGTGGGGTGGGAGGAGGTATTGTTTCATGGTCTCTGTGTATATAATGTCTTCTGCAGTTTCCACGGTATGCATCCGATGAAGTGAGCTGTAGCTCACGAAAGCTCATGCTCAAATAAATTGGTTAGTCTCTAAGGTGCCACAAGTCCTCCTTTTCTTTTTGCGAAGACAGACTAACACGGCTGCTACTCTGAAACCTGTCTGTGCAGAGTGGCTGGCTTTAAAAGGGCTGTGCTAACTGCAGAGAGCCACTGTAAAGGCGGATGGCACCTCTCAACCATGTTCTGCAATTAGGGGGATCAAAAGAGCCCCCCCAAAGCCTTCTGGCTTACCCATTTTTCCAACATCCCTTGAAACCTATAGAAAAATCAAGATCACACTGTGCAGCCATATCTCGGTTCCTTCTTTATTCAAAATGACAGAACCCTGTCTGCATCCAATTTGCAGTCTCCGCCGTTCAAGCGAACACCCCCCCCAGTGCAGCCGCCTCATTAGCCCTTCACACTATCAAAACAATTTTCAGAACACTTCAGTGGCAACTTAATTGTTCGAGCCTCTGCTTCACACCAACTCCATCGTGCTCTCTGATCATAGCAACTTTGAGTCCAGGGGTTTGCGCTTCTTCCCTTCCCTCCTCCCATGCTCCCCTGGAGTTTACTGTCTGACACCGACCACTTCCCTCCCATCCCTGCGCGCCTGCAAGTCAGCAGGAAAAACACCCTGCCTAAATATTCAGGAAGGCTGATTTCCATGCCACTGCAGATCAGCTGCGAAACTCCAACGTGCAGACTGGCAACTCAAGGTCTCACAACTGTGGGATGAAATCTCAAGGTCTGATGTAATTAATCACTGTTTTTATTAACAATCACCAGCAGCTGCCAGCTTGAGTTTAGAGACCGACCTTAATGAGGAGACTCTCAGGGCCTCATGTAAAAATTAGAATTAAAACATGCAACAGATCGAGTTTGTCTGGAAGTAGGTTTAGGAAACATAAGATTTGCTATTAGGCCATTACTCCATTAAGTTTCTGGCCTCCGGCAGTGACCAACATCAGATGCTTTTAAAGGAAATAAAATTCACCTCATATCCACAAACTACTCCTAGCATTAAGGGGCTCATGGGTGGAGAACGGTCATGACCCCTCAGGCCCCACCATAGCACTTTAGAGGTTACTATGCAGTCACGGAGAAAATCCAGTTTGCCACGAGCTTCCTGGAACTGTGACTGCCACAGGCTGATTACATTCCATGCAAAGTAGCATTTCCTTTTATTTCATCTAAATTTAATCTGCCATTCATTTTACCATTTTATTCACTCAAGGGCTTGGGTTCAGATTGTATGCTGCTCAGAACAGGGAACTGTGGACGTATTTGTCTATGAAGTTTCATGCACTCAGGGCTTGGCTACACTTACATTTCGTAGCGCTCTAACTTGTTGGCTCAGGGGTGTGAAAAATCACCCCCCGAGCGCAGCAAGTCAGAGCGCTTTAAAGCGCTAGTGTAAACAGGCTCCGCGCCCTGGGATCCCCTCATGGAGGTGGATTACCAGGAGCGCTGCGCGCGACCACACTCGCACTTCAAAGTGCTGCCGTGGGAGCGTTCCCGTGACAGTGCTTTGAAGTTTCCAGGGTAGCCATGTCCTTAGTAGCAGTGCATTAATAATAAAACACACAGTGTAAAGAGACTGATCAGATTGCACTGTACTTTTAATGGAGATTTATTTAAAGTTGCAAAATCTCCTTTTACTTGCGTCCTTTATGGTGGTGTGATCACCTTTGGCGAGGTGCTCAGATCCGGTGGTGATCCATGTGACACAAACGCTTAGAAAGATTCAGATTTATAAACACATGAGGAACTTTAGATGAACTTTGTACTGTTCAGTGTAGACCGTAATCAGCGTTATCGTAGGGTGGGGAGAGTTGCAACAGTCTTCGCAAAGTCAGGTCACTTTGTTTGCTCATGAAGCGGCTGCCAGGGCCAACGCACACCTTTGAATCTTTGCTTTCGAGCAGCCCAACAAGAAGCACGCCACATTGTGCGCGCTTTCAGATCAATGCAGCACTCCAACACAGACAGCAGCATTTTCCTCACACCATAAAGTTTTACAGCACTCAAGTTTGGACAATACTCATAGCAGCACCAGGCGAAAGATCAAAAGCAGACACATCCAACACTTCTGCTGCGCAGAGATCCCAGGGCTGAAGTAGAAGGGGCGAAGTATATCAGCAGAGGTTGGGCATGGGGGGAAAGCAGTATTAGAAAGCAGGGACACTACCTGTCAGGTTGGATGGGCAGACCCCTGAAAGTCCGGCCCTCTAGCCTTGTCCGTAGCTTGCAAAGTGAGGGCAGCTAAAGTGCAAGAACAGGAGAGTGGAGAATCATAAAGGCTCTGAGATGATGACAACATGTTTTCCAACATGATGTGTAAACTAACAAGATTTTAAACATGACTTAGTAGTTAATGGAGACAGGACAAGTTAGGGTTAATCACAACCAGCTAACACATATTTTAAACAAGAATGTTTGCCCTCATTAAGGACAAAATTGCACTGATTAACAGGATAAACATTTTCTAACATGAGTCATTCTCCTGGTGTAAACACAGTCAGACTCCTGTGAAATGCCCTCCTACCCCCAGAAAACAGAAACAATAGTAGTATTTAGACTTAAAAAAAAAAAATAGCACCAAGAAAAAACAAAGACTTAATTCTGACAAGCTGCCCAGCAAAGGCAGTGTCTGGATCACTCTCATTTGCCTGCATAGTTCAGGGTCTCAATATGTTTTGCAACACAAGCCTCTAAAAATAGAATATTCAACTACTACATAAGCACCAGCCTTTCATGTTACAGGTTATTGATGAGCGACTACCACATAGAGGTCTCGACACTGCAAGTCACAGCAAGCTCTAGGGATATTCTTGGCTTATTCCTTCTGGTAAGTGTTGTTAAACAGATAGAGGGGGGTCTGCAAGTCAGGAACTGAGTTCTGGTCCCAGCTCTATCTATGATTTGGCGTGACTTTAAGCAAATCACTTTATCTCTGTATGCATTAGTTTCCCCATCTGTAGGCAGGAGATGATACCACTTCCCAGCAAGGGGAGAGAGGCTTAACTAGTTAATATTTATAATAGCACCTTGAGGTCTTTGGATGGAAGCACAAGGTGGCATTAGTAAATATTGCTACAGCTTTTAGCAATCTGTTAGTCTCTGAACGCTTCTAATAAATGTTTACTGTCTACAGAGCTCTCTCTTCTCCTCCTTGCTAGGTCGACTCTCCTGTTTATTACCACTATTGCCAAAAAAACAGATCAGATAGTTTTAAGCCACTTAAATGTAATGGCGCCCTTGGCGAATTAGTGCATAAAGCAGCTTTGGAAGGATTTGATTTAAATCAGAAAATCATTGGTAATTGTCAGTTACTCCCTCCACCCAAACATCAAATTCCATTGTCAATCAAGATTTACAGGGAGAATGCTAAACCAGAACACTGCTACTCTTCTAGACAACAGGTGTCCCTTATTTGCTCTCAGTTTTATCTATTAATCAATGATTAATGCGAAATATGATCAAGGGTGACTTTACTCACTGGATCTACTTACCTTTAGCACAGGAGTGGGCAAACTATGGCCCGTGGGCCACATCCGGCCCTTCAGACCATTTAATCCGCCCTCAGCTCCAGCCAGGGAGCAGGGTCTGGGGATTGCACTGATCCCACGCTCCCGCTGGGGAGCAGGGTCTGGGGCTTGCCCCGCTTCACACAGCTCCCAGGAAGCAGCCGGCATGACCCCCCTCTGGCTCCTACCCAGTACGCACAAGCGCAGCCAGGCGGCTCTGCATGCTGCCCCGTCTGCAGGCGCCACCTCCGCAGCTCCCATTGGCTGCGGTTCCTGGCCAATGGGAGCTCCAGGGGTGGCACCTGCGGACAGGGCAGCGCACAGAGCTGCCTGGCCGTGCCTCACAGTCGGAGCAGGGACATGCTTCCACGAGCTGCTTGTAGTTTAAGTGCCGCCTGGAGCCTGCACCCCTGAGCCTCCCCCACGCCCCAATCATCTGCCACAGGCCTGATCCCCCTCCCGCCTTCCAAACCCCTCAATCCCAGCCCAGAGCCCCCTCTTGTACCTCAAGCCCCTCATCCCCAGCCCTCATACACCGCCAATACCCCAACAGCCTGCCCCAGCCCTGCTCCCCCTCCTGCCCTCCAAACCCCTCTTTCTCAGCCTGGAGCCCCCTCCTGTACCCCAAACCCCTGATCCACGCCCCACCCCAGAGCCCTCACCCCCCACTTCACCCCAACCCGGCGCCCCCTCCCGCACACTGAACTTCTCATTTCTGGCCCCATCCCAGAGCCCGCACTCCCAGCCGGAGCCCTTACCCCCTCCTGCATCCCAACCCCGAATTTCGTGAGCATTCATGGCCTGACATACAATTTCCACACCCCAATGTGGCCCTCAGGCCAAAAAGTTTGCCCACCCCTGCTCTAGCATGTTGCAACCCTTTCCCCAGGCCCTTCACTTCATCTGCTTTGTTTAGCCAGACTGTAAGCACTTTGGGGCAGGGACTTTACTTACTCTTAACTATATTAATATTATTTCTTCTTTGTAATCCTGTAGCATCTAGAGGCCTCAACCAATTTAGAAGGATGATCTAAGGGATAAGAGACTGGATTTGGACTCCGGAGATCTGTGTTCAAATCCCTGTTTAGCGCCAGACTGTGTGTGTAATCTTGGGCAAATCAATGAACCTTTCCTGTGGGAATATTATTTCCCTTCCTCCCAGGTGTGTTGCAAAGACAAAATACATTAATAATTGTGATGCACTTGGATACCATGGAATGAGGGCCATGTAAGTATCTAAATGGATTGGAGCCCTATTATGCTAGGCAAACAGAATAAGAAACAGCTCCTGTTTTAACAGCTTAACAATTTAAAATTATACAACACTCTACACAATGTGACTCCAATCCTGACCATGGCCTCAAGCTCTACCGCAATACCAATAATTAGAGTCATAAGTATTGAGGGTTTTTTTTAATTTCCTACTAGTGCAAAAATGTAAAAGGGTCAAATCTGGCTCAGATTTTAAATTCCATACATTTTAAAAAATTCCAAAAGCAACCTAATACATTCTCCTGAATGGCTGAAGCCAAACTTTGTAGAACGGAAAAAATTAGAAATGGAAGTGACTCACGACTGACTGGAAAGAGTGAAAATTTTCATAATCAGTCTGCTTAAGTGTTTATTTGCAGAGCTGTGAGAAACAGTTCTAAAAACTAAAAGAAAAAAAGAAAAAAAGTGAAAAGTACATTAAGTGTTCAGTTTTTTAAATCTAAAATTATTAGAAACTTGGGAATTTTTAACACTCCCAAGAATCAGTATAATGATAAAGTTTTGAAATAAACACTTGCAAACACTCAGGTTATTAATAGGAGAAAAATCCAGAATCTGAGCCCACAGATAAGCCATCACACTCTGATAGCTGGTACCAAGGGACCAGTGTTTCTCAAACACTTTTCGGGACCACCAGGACAGAGAGAATATGAAGCTGGTGTATTGGCAGTGGCCAATGAGAGGAATCTCTCTTATATGGATGGAGCTGTCCTGCGGGTGAGTGAGAGAAGTGATAACTTCTTCCCCTGTAGACCTCAAAGCAATTTACAAATGGAAGCTAGTATCATTATTACTTAAATACACACACACTGAAGTACAGAAAGAGGATGGGACTTGCTTAGTCACACAGCCACCCAGTAGCAGTCAGGAGTCCTGACCCCCAGTCTTGAACACTGATTTGTGGGGATCAGTGCTCTCTTATTTCTCCCCTCCAAACCAGCTGCCTTTTCATGGGGCTAACAGGCACATCGTGCACAATGAGGACAACACACCAATGACTGCCAAAGCCTCGCCACAGGGCCGTACAAAGGTGTCAGCTGGACCCCTCGGACAAGGTGTCAGCTGGACCCCTCGGACAACGGCGCTGAACAGAAAGAGCTGACCCCCAGGGATCCCCCTGAGGTGGGGAGGCTCCATGAGGGTCAGACTGAGCCTCCCGCAGCTCCCCAGGCCTGGCACAGATCACAGCCTGCAACCCCGCCGCCCGGATCAGAGCAGGGGACGCAACCCAGGAGGGACAGACTCAGGCTGGGGGAGAGGCTGAGCCCTGACCCCCCAGCAGAGCATGACGAGGGGGACGGACAGACAGACAGACACCAAAGGGGTGGGGGTTAAGGCACAGACACGGGGGTACGAGGACAGGCAGACACACCCAGCTGGGGCGGGGGAAGGGAATAAGGGGCCCTGGGAGGGACACAGAGAGAGGAGAGGGCCAGTGAGACAGACAGACGGATTCTATAGGGGACGAACGGACGGACGGACAGACACGGGGGGGGGTCGGTCGGACAGACAGACAGACAAACAGACGCGGGGGGGGGGTCGGACGGACGGACGGACGCGGGGGGGGGGGTCGGACGGACGGACGGACGCGGGGGGGGGGGGTCGGACGGACGGACGGACGCGGGGGGGGGGGGTCGGACGGACGGACGGACGCGGGGGGGGGGGGTCGGACGGACGGACGGACGCGGGGGGGGGGGGTCGGACGGACGGACGGACGCGGGGGGGGGGGGTCGGACGGACGGACGGACGCGGGGGGGGGGGGTCGGACGGACGGACGGACGCGGGGGGGGGGGGTCGGACGGACGGACGGACGCGGGGGGGGGGGTCGGACGGACGGACGGACGCGGGGGGGGGGGTCGGACGGACGGACGGACGCGGGGGGGGGGGTCGGACGGACGGACGGACGCGGGGGGGGGGGTCGGACGGACGGACGGACGCGGGGGGGGGGGTCGGACGGACGGACGGACGCGGGGGGGGGGGTCGGACGGACGGACGGACGCGGGGGGGGGGGGTCGGACGGACGGACGGACGCGGGGGGGGGGGGTCGGACGGACGGACGGACGCGGGGGGGGGGTCGGACGGACGGACGGACGCGGGGGGGGGGTCGGACGGACGGACGGACGCGGGGGGGGGGGGTCGGACGGACGGACGCGGGGGGGGGGGTCGGACGGACGGACGGACGCGGGGGGGGGGGTCGGACGGACGGACGGACGCGGGGGGGGGGGTCGGACGGACGGACGGACGCGGGGGGGGGGGTCGGACGGACGGACGGACGCGGGGGGGGGGGTCGGACGGACGGACGGACGCGGGGGGGGGGGTCGGACGGACGGACGGACGCGGGGGGGGGGGTCGGACGGACGGACGGACGCGGGGGGGGGGGTCGGACGGACGGACGGACGCGGGGGGGGGGTCGGACGGACGGACGGACGCGGGGGGGGGGTCGGACGGACGGACGGACGCGGGGGGGGGGTCGGACGGACGGACGGACGCGGGGGGGGGGTCGGACGGACGGACGGACGCGGGGGGGGGGGTCGGACGGACGGACGCGGGGGGGGGGGTCGGACGGACGGACGGACGCGGGGGGGGGTCGGACGGACGGACGGACGCGGGGGGGGGGTCGGACGGACGGACGGACGCGGGGGGGGGGTCGGACGGACGGACGGACGCGGGGGGGGGGTCGGACGGACGGACGGACGCGGGGGGGGGGGTACGGACGGACGGACGCGGGGGGGGGGGTCGGACGGACGGACGGACGCGGGGGGGGGGTCGGACGGACGGACGGACGCGGGGGGGGGGTCGGACGGACGGACGGACGCGGGGGGGGGGTCGGACGGACGGACGGACGCGGGGGGGGGGGTCGGACGGACGGACGGACGCGGGGGGGGGGGTCGGACGGACGGACGGACGCGGGGGGGGGGGTCGGACGGACGGACGGACGCGGGGGGGGGGTCGGACGGACGGACGGACGCGGGGGGGGGGGTCGGACGGACGGACGGACGCGGGGGGGGGGGTCGGACGGACGGACGGACGCGGGGGGGGGGGTCGGACGGACGGACGGACGCGGGGGGGGGGTCGGACGGACGGACGGACGCGGGGGGGGGGGTCGGACGGACGGACGGACGCGGGGGGGGGGCACGGACGGACGGACGGCGGGGGGGGGGTCGGACGGACGGACGGACGCGGGGGGGGGGGTCGGACGGACGGACGGACGCGGGGGGGGGGGTCGGACGGACGGACGGACGCGGGGGGGGGGGTCGGACGGACGGACGGACGCGGGGGGGGGGGTCGGACGGACGGACGGACGCGGGGGGGGGGGTCGGACGGACGGACGGACGCGGGGGGGGGGTCGGACGGACGGACGGACGCGGGGGGGGGGTCGGACGGACGGACGGACGCGGGGGGGGGGGTCGGACGGACGGACGGACGCGGGGGGGGGGTACGGACGGACGGACGGACGCGGGGGGGGGGTCGGACGGACGGACGGACGGACGCGGGGGGGGGGTCGGACGGACGGACGGACGGACGCGGGGGGGGGGTCGGACGGACGGACGGACGGACGCGGGGGGGGGGTCGGACGGACGGACGGACGGACGCGGGGGGGGGGTCGGACGGACGGACGGACGGACGCGGGGGGGGGTCGGACGGACGGACGGACGCGGGGGGGGGGTCGGACGGACGGACGGACGGACGCGGGGGGGGGGTCGGACGGACGGACGGACGGACGCGGGGGGGGGGTCGGACGGACGGACGGACGGACGCGGGGGGGGGTCGGACGGACGCGGGGGGGGGTCGGACGGACGGACGCGGGGGGGGGTCGGACGGACGGACGGACGCGGGGGGGGGTCGGACGGACGGACAGACAGACAGACGCGGGGGGGGGGTCGGACGGACAGACAGACAGACAGACAGACGCGGGGGGGGGGGTCGGACGGACGGACGGACGCGGGGGGGGGTCGGACGGACAGACAGACAGACAGACGCGGGGGGGGGGGTCGGACGGACGGACGGACGCGGGGGGGGGTCGGACGGACAGACAGACAGACAGACGCGGGGGGGGGTCGGACGGACAGACAGACAGACAGACAGACGCGGGGGGGGGGGGTCGGACGGACGCGGGGGGGGGTCGGACGGACAGACAGACAGACGCGGGGGGGGGGGTCGGACGCCGCAGCCCGGGGTCTCAGGACGGGCGGCCCCGTCGGTACCTGCTCATGGCCCAACCGCCGCCCGCGGCTCTGTCCCGGCGCCGGTGACAGCTTCAGGCCGGAAGCAAACCCCGGCTCGGGGCAGGCCGCTTCCGGGCCCCGCGCCACCCACAGGCCGCTTTCACCAGGCGTCGGCGTGACCCCTGACCCCGGAAGAGATCGGGACTTTCCCTCCCTGCTCGTGGGGAGGAACCATCCGGCCCGGGGGCGGACATCGGGGAGAAACCATCGCGGGGAGAGGGGGACTGAAGCCGGGCTGCTGGGCATTGTACAGCCAGAGCGGGGGAGCCCCTGATTGTGGGGGCAGGACACCCCTTCATGGGGAGGGGGAGCCCCTGTTTGTGGGGGGAGCCCCTGTTTGGGGGGGCAGGACACCCCTTCATGGGGAGGGGGAGCCCCTGATTGTGGGGGGGGCCCTGATTATGGGGGCAGGACACCCCTTCATGGGGAGGGGGAGCCCCTGTTTGTGGGGGCAGGACACCCCTTCATGGGGAGGGGGAGCCCCTGATTGTGGGGGGAGCCCCTGTTTGTGGGGGCAGGACACCCCTTCATGGGGAGGGGGAGCCCCTGATTGTGGGGGGAGCCCCTGATTGTGGGGGCAGGACACCCCTTCATGGGGAGGGGGAGCCCCTGATTGTGGGGGGAGCCCCTGTTTGTGGGGGCAGGACACCCCTTCATGGGGAGGGGGAGCCCCTGATTGTGGGGGGAGCCCCTGATTGTGGGGGCAGGACACCCCTTCATGGGGAGGGGGAGCCCCTGATTGTGGGGGCAGGACACCCCTTCATGGGGGGAGCCCCATTTGTGGGGGGGAGGACCCCTACGTGGGGATGGATGGCACCCCCCCCTCACTGCCCCTTCGCTAGGAAGGGTCTCATGTAAGGGGCTCCCTGTGGGGATGGGCGCGGTGCAGGCAGATGCTGGCATAGGGCAGGATCTCTCCAGGCTAAGGAATCTGCGGAGGTGCCAGCATCCTGGTTCCTGCTTGGCTCATGGAGATAGGAGCCCTCGGACACCTCCCGTCCCCCAGTAATATAATGTGAGGGTGAGCTGGTGCTTGCTCTCCGTGCTGCGGATGGCCCCCCTTCTCCTGATCAGGGCTGTCGGCTGGATTGTCAACGTTCTCAGCAGACTGGGACGAGCTGTGATCTGAGCATGGGACCAGGAGCTTGTCCTGAGGTCCAAAAAGCAGGGTGGGCAGAGGCCTGGGAGAATGGACAACTGTCTGTCTAGAAATGGTCCAAGGCTTTCATCAACCTCCATTCTCCCTTTGGAGCCTCAGCAGTTCGCCTCAAACTCATCAGGCCCATCTTGCTTACACTGGGGCAAATCATGAGTAGTTAGTGGACTTGCTTTGCTGCAAAGCAAGCATCACTGAGAGGAGAATCAGGCCCTTCAGGCTGTGGGGTGAGCACAGGCGCTTGGAAAGAGATGGATTGCATATCACCTGACTTTCAGCTCATTTGCTGGTAGGTATTGTTAGTGAGGCAGCAAACCCTGGAGAGCCTGTGGGGGAAACCCACGGAGGTCAGTGGAGTCTGTGTGGGTCTCTGGCTAGAGGAACAAGACTGGGAGTCAGGAAATCTGTATTCAGCATGACCTTGGAGAAATCACTTCACCTCTCTGCCCCAAATCCATGTTCCTTAAGTGGCAGTACAATATGGTAGCCAGCCCCCTCTGAGCCAGAATTTCCTACCTGGGTAGTCCACTGCATTCCTCATTGGATCAGCCCAGAACAAGCCCTTACAAGTCTGCCACCTTCCTGCGGGAAGGGATCAGGGAAAGAAACAGGCCTGTGTTGACTGGAGAATGCAGATTGACTTTGTTAATAACATGAAACTGGCCCTTGTCCGCAGTGAGACGGGTGCCAGGACCTTGCATCTTGGCAGCTTTATTTATTTCCTTGTGAAAAGTCAATTGGTGGAATGAGGGTATTGCTGGCTTCACTCAAGATGCTGCTCTTGAGTAACAATGCCCTTGCTGTGAGCCGTTCCGTTGCCAGCCAAAGCAAAAACCAGTTCCTGTACAAAAACAAAGGTACCCCTTGACGCTGCATTGGGCAGCCAAACCCGTGTGCGTACTTAAAACACACACTGGGAGGAGCACAATAAGGTGTAGTGAGGTGGGATTAGCTGGACTAATAACCTCAAGAGGCAAGAAAACAGACTAGGGCCCAGATCCTCAAAACTATTCAGGCACCTAACTGTTGTTGATTTCAATGGCATCTCTTGAGTACAGCATATGGGTCATGGGACTTAATGGCCAACTGTTACTAATAGCAGTACAGAATTCAGGGGGGTTGGTGGTGGATTACAGAGACCCTTAGACCTAGGTCACTGCTTCTACTCCAGCCCAGCTTGGGTGGGAAGTTGTTACTGACTGATCCTAGCAGGTGTGGTTCCGTATCACAAAAACCCACCACCACTTCACCTCCTTGTTGAAAGCCTCAGCAGAGAAGCCAAAGACTGACTGGATCCTGACTGCCCATCTGACTCTGAGAGGGGAGCCTGGCAGGTCAGTATGATGAAGCTTGCACAGGTGCTGCCCATCCTGTACCTAGCCCTATTTCCCCTGCCTTTCCCATCCTTGTACAGAGAGCCTAACAGCCATTGTTCTGAGTCTCAGACAAGAACCTGCTCTTTCACCATCTGGCGCTGCAGTGACTCCAGCCCACGCTCCCTCTATCACCATCTCTGTGGCTCTCCAAGGCCCTAGCACCCTATGGAGCACAAGGGATTGCGAGTTGCGGCCAAGTCTTCTGCTTACCAGCAGGGAGGCATTAACCTCTACATCAGCCCCACACACTTACTGTACCCTGCTGGGAGGCCTTGGGCCCTTGGTGACAGAAGGAGGACTAGCCAGGCCTATTGTATCAGAGCGTCTCCTCCTTTACCCTCTCCCATTAAAACACACTGCAAAGATTTATTTACAAAGCTTTATTACCGCAGTGAGGTGCACGGAAGGGGCAAGGGGCGTTGCTCAATACAGGATCAAAGGGTACAGAGAGAGAGAGAGAGAGGAGAGAGAGTGACCTAAACTAGACTAAGAAGCTGCCTCTTGCTCGCAGTCCCCATTAGGGATGATATAACCATGGAAAACAGCATTTTGGATTTGGCAAACAGGAACTTGCATGTTCCATGTTAATGTTCCCACCGAAGGGGCTGGTTCAAATCCAGCTCAAGCCACTAGCCATTGTAAGCTGTGTGGTGGCTCCTGTGAAACAAGTTAGTGGGTTCTTGGCTCAGGTCCCAGGAGATAAGTGGCCACATGACAAAAATCACCCTCACTGGTACAGACTGGCCTCTTTTGTTAGGCAGCATCAGCCTGGAAGCCAAGGATTGAGTGGGAGGCCTTCATCCTCACTAGAGATAGGGGCTCTAGGGGAATTAGGTACGTCCAAAACTTTGAGGATCCGAGCCAGGGTCCTTGCTACAGATTGAGCTTGAGGCATGTTGGTGCGGGAAGTTTGACCCTGTCTGCCCTAGGATATAAACTAGAGGACTTCAGTCTCCAGGGCTGGTGAACCAACACTATGGTTTGGCTCCACCTCTGTTCAACCCTCTGGTGCCATTTCACATTTTAATTTTAAAGTAATCCCACCTGACCTATCTCCCCTGTGTTTGGTGCCCCTGCGCCCAGACTCCGCTCCGCTGAAAGTCATGGAGATGCGCTAGTGGGTGGAATCATCTTCAAGCTTTCTCCTCTGCTCAGCACTCCCCTAGTACCACTGGGCTTCCCCCTGCCACATGGAGCTGAAGTTTGCTCCTGTGTTCCTCTCTTGCTCTGTGGTCTTTCAGAGAAGCTAAGAGCTGGTTTGCTTTAATGAAATATACAAACCAGTGGAGATAAAGACCAGATAGTCTCCCTGCTGGAAGGAAGGAATTCTTGCCCAGCTTTGCACGTGTATGCACCCACAAACCCTTCCACACAAGCCAGGATTTCACACCCTAGGGCAGCTCTTGCTAGAACAACTCCAAGGCTTGTGAGTCTCAGGTCTGTTCCTGGTGGGCAGGGTCTCCACCTCCCCTGCACCACCATCACTGACACTAATTGCCCCCCCACACACACTTTTAGCATGCCCAAGCAAAAAGGGCAAGGACTGAATGGACCAAAAAGACTGAACGGTCCAAAGGAAGGGCCTTTCTTTAGGGTTGAAGACACGGGGGAAGCTGGCTTTGCTGCCACCTGTACTGCACTGGGACGTGCGATTGTCTCCTAAGCGAAGGGGTGGAAGCCCCATTGTTTGGCACAGTTAGACGGATAGGACAGAGTACTAGTAAATGGAGAATAGGGGAAATCTTGCAGTAGCCTCCGGGCCTGGGATGGATTAGATGCCCCACGGCAAGAGGACTTGCCCATCTCTATCATCTAGTTGGACATGCAGAGACTTTCAAACATCTGTCCAGCTGCCACCTTTTGCCAGCACTACATTCACTTAACAGAAACAAGCCAACCATTGGCAGGTGATGGGAAAATCAGAAAGATGAGAAAGGAAAGGGGGAGGGGGGAATAAAGTAAATGAGGCTGTTAAGGAAAGAGAATCCATAACGTGGAGCGGGAAGATGAGTGCGTTCCACCTGTGGGACGGCGTCCTCCATCTTCCTTCCGCCACCCAGGCTAACTTGTGCCTCCCAGTGGGGAGGTGGTGGAGCAGTTCTCTACGTTCACAGAGCGTGGAGGTCTCTCTGCAAAGCCAACATGTCTCCGCTCCTTGATGTGTTCTTGGGAGGGGAAAAGGAAAAAATAAAATGCAGAAGCTGTAGATTGTGAGCTCCCCAGGGCAGGGATCAGCGGTTATTTGTTTGCACGGATCCTGCATTGACAGGAGTGCTTCGTTTATGGCTCTGAGGTGCAGGTCCTTAGAGCCTGGGACTGCTGGGGCCCCGGGTCTGTGACACTCCCTTGTCACCACCAAGGGAGATGGACAAAGCAGCACCTCACCAGTCCTAGAAGGTCAGGCCCCGCAGGAAGTCCTATCGGAAAGGCCAAGGTGTACAGCCGCCTGATTGGCTCGCACCCACTGCTTCAGCCAGGAAGCGACCCGAGGGGGTGTCTGAGTAACCGTGCATGCTCCCCATTGTGGCTGCATCAGATTCAGCTCTTGCCTATCTCCCGCAATCTGCCTCCTGCCCATTCCCACTTCACTCCTGCCCTTGCCTCGTCTCTGGCTACAGCCCTGACTGCTGGCTAGCAGACCTGGCCCTGACCCTGGCTCGTTGGCTGCCTACTGACTCTAACTTGACCCCGCAACCACTGATCTAAGTCCTTCCCATTGGGCCAGACAGCCTGTGCCCCGCTTCCTAACACTGGGGTGACTGTCCTACTGGGGTGACAATAATCCTGAATGCAGCTCTCCAAACTGCCCCAGGCTGAGATCCCTTTCTCTAATGGGAGGACCTTGCTTCCCCCAACACTCACTGTCATTTGCAAAACAGTTACCATTTGCAATCCAAATGCATGATTAGAGGGGGAAAATCCATTCCATGGATCCCATCAAGTGAACCTCTGGGGCAGGGATCCCAGCTTGTAGCTGTTAAAAAGCCACATGGCTCTTTTTGTGAGTGTCTGGGTGTTAACCAGAGTGTTGTGGCCAAACTCTAGCTCAGGGGAAACCTTTCCGCTGAGCCAAGCTTCTCCATGCGGTTTCAACAGGATGCAGGTTCCCCCTTCGCTTTGTGTTCCCAACTGTTAGTTGCCATGTGCTGTTAAAACAGTAGCCACGTTCCACCCCAGAGGTGGCTGCATTTCAGCACTGGGGATGTGGCTCTTGTATTTTCCTTTACTTACCCCACGTTTGTGGGTTAGATGAGGCTTCTTTAATGAATGTCTGTGAAGCTCTCTGAGAGCCGCCCAAGGAGCGGGTCTCCCTGAAGCGTCAATGTGCTCTGCATTAACTGGCTCTATTTATGGACTCTGCATCCAGCCCTGATTAATTCTGTGGTTGCTCCTGCTACACAATATACACCCCACCCCTGTTCTTGCTCCTCAGGCTCATGACGTTACCGCTCGGGGAAGGACTGTCCTGCCCTGGATCCGGATCCTGGGCCTTGGGCCCGTCTCCTTCAATAGCTTCAGGTTTCTCCCATTCAGCAAGTGAGTTGAGCTCATCCCCGAGTTCCGCTATCCCGCCAGCGAAGGACACTTTCTGGCCACCTTCCAGGAGTAAACACCAGCATGTTAATCAAATTCTAGGAGTGTCCATCCCCCAGCACGGAGGGTTCCAGACTTCATGCAACAATCAGACAAGTGCTTTAAAATGTCACCATGAATCAGTGAAATCCTGATTATTGATCCAGATCCAAGCCCTTCTTCCCCCAAAATTAACACTGGGATCCTCTGGAAAGACCCTTCCCCTTGTTTCCTCTACCAAAGGCTCCAAAGTTCCTCTCAGTCAGCCCACCAATCTACACACTCAGTCAGGGAAGGCTAATGAAAGACCTTGGGAAGCCGGATTAATTTGCAGCCACAAAAAGCCGCTGATTTGGGGTATCTCGATTTCTGAGACACCTGGGGGCCAGCTTACTGAGGAAGAAGAGGTCAGATGGACAAATCGACCGGAGCTGCGGGTGATCAATGCCCTCTGAAAATCAGGCCCCTCCTGCCTTAGGCCTTGTCTACGCTACAAATGCCATCCTGGCAACGCCCCCGGTGTAGACGCAGCTTGTGCCAGCAGATGGCGTTTCTCTGTGGGCATAGCAAGACCACCTCCCTGAACAACATTAGCTATTCTGACAAGACTTAGTAGTAGGCACCTGGCCTTCGGGTTGGGGGCTGGAAAATGGTGCTAATTTTAGCCTTGATGCTGCAAAACCCAAACAAGAAAAATGCAAAGGGAGACCAAAACCAGGGCTGATAAAGTCTCGGCCCCAGGTTAGTGCCAGGCCAGGTAGGTGCCTCCTCTGAAAACATAATGGAGATGCTGACTGACCCTTAACCTTGGAGGCATTGCTGGGTCTCCCACCCACTGCAACAAATCCCCACTGATCCTCCGTTGTCTATCGCACCGGCAGATTACCTTTCCTTTTGTGTGATTTGATGACAGCTGGAGAGATACGGGGTTCAAATGCCTTGGTCTCATTTCCCGGGGCTTTTCGGGAGGCAGCAACAAAGGAGAAAAAGGAACAAGACGCGTTGCACAGAATTCTCCATTGGAAATATTAACAAAGGGGATAAACAAGGCGGCAAGGGGGCCACATGCCTGTCGCAACTCCATGTGCTCTGAGCGATGGCCCTGCAGGGGTACGGAAGGGCTCCCCTCTCATAGCTAAGCTGAACGGTGGGACATGCTTACCGTGTCCAGGCACAAATCAGGACGGCTCAACCACTTAAGCAGCTAGATCCTGAGCAGCACAGTATTAGGGGCGATCAAATGCCCAGTGAGAGCCCTGACTCAGGGGGCAGGGGTTGGGGGAGAGCACAGATAGATATCTGAGTGATTCTCCGATTTACACGGGTATCAATCTGAAGTGACTCCTTTATAGTCAACGGAGCTGCACTGGATTAGCCCCTGCATTAGCACCTGGAGAATCAGGTCCCCTAGGCTGGGAGGAACCCAGTGCTAGGACAATCATGTCTGAGAGCTATGGGACACTGGTGCCATCTGAGTGATCCCCCACCCAGGGGAAGTGGGTTGTGGCTCTCTGCCGATGGTGTCACACAGCGTGAGACCACCCCCTAGGTTGGTTATGCCCTCAGTGTTCAGGTTTCCCTAAAACTGGAGGTGTTGCAGCACCTTGAATGGAGAGAGATCAGACTTCTGTTGTTTCCCTATCAATGAAAACACCACCCTCACCCTTTATAGGGTTAACACGCTTCCCTGGAGCGTGAAGAACCCAAATCCAAGGGGAACTAGCTAGTTTGTGAGAGCCAGAAAGCTGAGAGGGGCTAACCTCCAAAACAATGGGTACACTCGCCCCTCCACACACAGAGCTTTGGGGGCTGAAGGGGAAGGGAAAATGGGACCCAGAAGGGAACCGCCTTCAGTTTGAGAATCACAAAGCAAACTCCTGCTGAAGGAGGTTTTGCAAACCCAGGGTGTCGTCACTGCAGAGTTAACTCTGATGTTATCCCCAAGCCCTCTCCTATCCACACAAAATCCTGTCGCCCAAGTGGGTCTATCTTCACTGCTGTTAACCCAGGCTCTTATCCAAGTTTTAGCTCAAACCTCTCCCCACCAACCCCCTCTGACCTGGGTTTGGAGACGCTCTAAGCCCAGGCTAGCTGACCAGGATGGGGCTGAGTTAGCTCCGGGCTCTAGTTTAACCCAGGGGTTAACTCCGGCCACACCACTTGAGTGCTGATTGTCCTCCAGTGTTTTCCCACAATTCCCCCCAGGTGCCCAGAAGGACAGACAAATTCTTTCCACGGCTGGCTGGCAAAGAATCCTAGAGCAGCCCAGCTTACTGCACACAAAGAACCAAGGGATCTTCCTCCCCGAGAAGTCCTAGCAACACACACAGGAGTGCAGCACCACCAGTGAGGACCCATTAACGGGGGCTTGGCTGCTGCTCACACCAGGGCTAGATTAGCAACTCTGCAGTGCAGCCAGACCCCAACAGCACAGCTGGGTTTTGTCTCTTGCTGCTGCCAAGCGAAACCAAAGTAGCAGAAAGTGAAACTGATCAGCTTAGTTTCCTTGTGTGTGTGTGTAACTGTGACTCCTGGAATCCGGGCGGGCTGCTCCCTGCCCCTGTGACAGGGCTGTTAGCCCTCACCAGCCTGAGCCAGCACACGCCAGAAAAGGCAACAAAAGTCAAAATGGCACCAGCCACAAAAACTAAAATGAAGGTTGGGGGTTTCGTTTTTGATGCTTTCCATTTTAATCCTCAAAGGGGTTTGTCATGACCCAGAGAAGGAAACATCAGGCCAGATGCTGATCTCAGTTAAACCAGCATAAATCTGGAGTAATTCCATTGACTTCAGTGGAGTTACTCCAGATTTACATGGATGGAAATGAGATCAGAATCTGATTTTGTTACCATACGCAGGGGCCAGAGGCTGTTGTGAATTACCCCAGTGTAAATCCAGAGCAACTCCATCAGTGTCTCTCTGGTTTTACCCCAGAGGAACTGACAGCAGATTCTGGTCCCCAATTTTTTCTTGGCAACCTCCCTTTCAAATAGAACAGCGCTAACCAAACCAATGACCTGTTGTGGCAGGGGAGAGCAAGGACTCTGGGGCAGCGAATGCAAAGGGGTTTCCTTTATTACGGCGGCTGGATGCAGACAGACACCGCGATTCTCTCTCACTCCAAGACCTGCTCCACAGCCTGCGTTCCGCAGTGTCAACCTTTCTACGCTCCACCTGCCCCCCCCCACCAGCCTTGCCGCCCCCCTCCAGAACCTCTGGATGTTGTGTTTGCAAGAAGCCTGGACACCAGCGCAGGCGTGAAACCCCAGGCCCGTCTCCCCGAGGTGAGAGACGCCGCCCGCCGCGATGACATGTGCCTCCTTCCCGAAAACATTTCTCTCTGCTGCAATCACCAGCTTCCCAGCGCCTCTGGAGCTTAGCAGCAGGGCGGGGAGTGTGCGTGCAAACTCGGGAAGGGGTGAGAGCCTGTGAAAAGCAGCATCAGCTGTTTCCCCAGTTTTGGCTGGAACCGTTTTCTTTCTTTCCATGGTACTTCTTTTACAATCCCTCTTCCCTGTCCTTTCACAAGAGGGAGCCATTCCCTTACCGGAGTGCTGTTTTGGCAGAACTGGCTTGGGACGGGCTGCTGGTACCTCAGGTGTCAGAGGCAGCTCCTTCATCGCCTGGGCTCCTGGAACGAATACAGTAGCAAGATAAGCCATCTGGGGAGCAACCAGCGAAGGTCAGGGCGGCTGGCGCGCCGTCTGCAGAGCACAAATCCTGTCCCTCCCCAGCCCTGCCGGCCCCGGCCATTTCAGCCCAGTTCAGCCCCTGTCTGCTACCCCAACGCCCGATAGCTCTTGCTGCCCTCTGATGGCCCTTTGGTGGGGTGAGGTTGGCAGCTCTTGGTCCTGTTGCAAATAAGACAGGTGTCCCCGCCGGGGAAAAATCTCCTCCTGCCGCAGCTGGCTCTGCTAATCCCCCTTTGTCTTCAGCCACAGCAGAGCAGCCAAGGACTGAACGGGGCCTGGAGATCGGCTGCCTCTCTCAGCCCTAGACCGATGCCACCAGGTCAGGATACAGCCCCATTGGGCCAGATTCCTCATTCCCTCATGCTGCCACGGCGGTCTAGTAGCTAGGCCTGGGGGGTTGGGACTCAGGAGAACTGTGCTCTGGTCCGAGTTCTGGCAGGGCCATCAGGGCAACTCTGTGTCTCAGTTTCCCCTCCCATCCTTTACCTCCTCTATTTAGACAGTAAGTAATGGGGGGGCAGAGGCTGCTTCTCGCTATAGGTACATATAATTCCCTGCATCATGGGCCCCTGATCACTCTGAGGCCTCTAGGTACCTCTGTAATAGATGGAAATCACAGAACGCAGGGAGGACCCTCTGCAGCTGCTACCCTCCCTTCCTTCAGATGCCTCCGCAACCATGCGGCCTATCAGAAACCAGCCAATTGGCGACGGCTGGAGGGGCAAATTGGGACAGCTGGTGCTCTGGCTGTTGCTAATTGCAAAGGTATCGATGTCTATAAGATTGTATCTGTCTGATTATATCCTTCTCTCCCCCTTCCCCCCCGACTTCATACCTGACTTGTCTACTTAGACTGTAAGTTTGCTGGGAGTTAGGACAGGTGCCAAGTCTTCCCAAGTGTTTGTGCAGGGCCTCGCCGCCTGGGGCCCCGATCCTGACCAGGGCTTTTAACTGCTACTGGGACACAAATCTGAAATGGACACTCAGATGCTCGGGGAGGGGCACATGACAGATTCCTACACAGATTTCACTACCCTTGTGTTGCCAGCACTCTGTGCGTATGGGGAACCCAGGACTGGAAGGGAAGGGTGCTGCAGGGCAGGACTGAGGGGGCATTGGCAGAGCTGTGGCGGGGGGAGCCCAAGGCTGGGATAGAGGGGGATGTGTGTCAGAACTGAGCAGCATCAATGGATCTGTGGCGTGGGGTGGGAGCCCAGGACTATAAAAGAAACAAAGAACTTGACTCTAACCCGAACCAGCCTTTCCCAGCTCTCGCTGCCCAGAGCGGAAGGGAGCTGAGATGCCAAAGTGCCAAGATAAACGTCCCCACCGTGACCCGGGTCCATTCTGGATGAGGAAGCTCAATGATTCCCACCCCCCACCGAATTTAACTGGGAGGGGGGGAGAATCTCGCCATCCCCGGACGGTGCAGGGAAAGCAGGTGGGTGGGTTGGGGTGTGTGTGTGTGTCTGATTGAATGCCAAGGCACCAGGCTCACCGCTCCTTCGTGCCAAGCAACAGCGATGGTTTCCTAGGTGACTGACGGCTCATTGTACCAGGGAGGGAGCGAATGCGTGGAGGCAGTGGGGAATATTTACAGGTTTCTCCCTAGCAGCAAAGGCGCTAAATGAAGGGATATTTTAGTATGCGCAGCGGGTCCCCAGCGAGTGGGATCTGAGGAAGGCGGGGGGGACAGGGGAGAATAGCGAGGCCTTTAAATAGAATCCTGCTACGCTGGCAGGCCTCCCACCTGCTTCCAAACTCCTTGACCTCCAGACTCGGATCCAGGGAAAACTGCCCTGGACTAAAGCAAATCCCCTTCCCCCAGGTCGCTTCCTTCCAGGGCTCAGAGAGGTTAGAACCCCCAGCCCACCCCCTGCTTCCCACAAATGGCCAAGAAAGCCCCATCTGCCCTCTGCGCTCCTGAGTTCCACCCCAGGGCCTTTGACCAGCTTATTCTGAGCTTCTTCCCCCAGTTCTGATTGGGTAGCATCACTGAGCCACTTTGCACTGGTGTCACTGACTGCACCGGGGGGCACGGCGCAGGGTTCCCACCCATCTTGCCACCGCAGCTGGAGTCTGTGTGGTGCTCGTCCCCGGGATATCTCAGAACCTAGGGAACCCAAACAGCTGAGCCCTGCACAGGGATCCAGTGCACCAGGGCACTGTGCTTGGAAACCTCCTTCTCTCAAACAGGAATCTCAGCACAGCAAGGCCAGCAAGATGCCCTGGGAAATGCCCAGCCATCCTTTGAGCTGGAGAATAGATGCAAACTCTCCTGGAGGGGCCAGCAAACAATGGCAGCCAGGAGTGGGACGAGTCATCCCGGAGCTCCCGCTGAGTCTAAACCTGCAGGTAATTACCCCCGATGATTCATCCCGCTCTCTGGTTCAGGGACGGCTCCTCAGCCTTCACGAGGCACCTCAGGGATGGACTCAGCACAGGGAGGAAAGCAGCGATTCCCATCACTGTGATACCGAATGGGATGACCCTTCTAGCTAGAGAGCTGTGATTTGTGCTGGCATCTATCACTGTCCCCACATGGAGAAACTGAGGCACCGACCGGCTCCCCAGGGTCAGCCGGAAAGCATCTCTCCTGAGTCCAAGCCTAGCAGTGACAGGAGTGCAGCAGCAGCCGCCAGCCATTGGCTATGTCTGTTGGCTGCATTATTTGCAAAGGACCATTCACCCGGGGCTGTTTGAAACACAGCACCAACCTTACGGGATCCAGGACTAGACGCCCGTCTCCCTGGCTCCCAGGCCTGTCCTCGTAGGACATGATCACGCTGCTTCGCACGCTCTGGGCTCCCCTCCTTCGGGAAGATCTAACAACCTGAGCGTCCCTCTCTGGCTTTCCATTACCCCTCTTCCCGGAGAATGGCACCGCTGTGTTACACTGCTGTGTGGCAAGGTGCAGTACCGACTGCTGCCACTGGGGGCATCAAGCTTCTCCCGGCCTGGGAGGCTGCAGGACACCTAGCTGCCCCTAAGGGGAGCCTGGTGGGGCCGACTCGAGGGACGCCTGGCTGCCTGCACACGCCCCTGCAGCCCTACTGCACTTGCTCTGGGCACCAGCTGCTCCTGCCCCCCGCCTCCCCCAAAGTGGCTGGTTATGCCGCATTTCTCTTACCAGGAACGACGCTGCTCTCTAGTTCACACGGGCCGGGGATCTCGGAGTCGATGTCGTCTGGGTCACATGACTTGTCGTCCTCGGCCTCCCCTTCGGAGCTGTCCTCCTGCTCGGCAGCATCCTCGTCCTCCAGGCCGCTGCTGGCCTCCAGGTGCGACTGCACTATGCGCTGCATGGCTGGAATGCACAAGGAGGGAAGAAGAGCCAAGTCGTGCCAGTGGGAGCCGGGTCCAGCCAGTGCAGGTTCCAGGCGACCCAGCCCCTGTTGTCTCCAGCATCAGAGAGCAGAGGGATCCGAGAGACGGGAGCCACACCCCACTAGCGATCTCTCTGTGTGTATTGTACTGTAGGATCTCAAAGCTCTTCACAAACACCAGATCACATTCACAGCCTCCCTCACAGCAGATCAGTGCTATCCCTGCTGCACAGATGGGGGAAACTGAGGCACAGAGCGAGGCAGTCACTTACCTGAGCTCAAACCCAGTCAGTGGCTAGAGCTGGAACAGAACCTAGGAGTCCTGGCTCCCAGTCCTGTCTTCTAACTACTTCACCTTTCTCTCGGTACTCCATACAGACCTAATTCTTCTTTCACTCACATCAGTTTTATGCCCAAGTTTACACACTGATTTCAGAGGAGTTAATCCTGATTTCACTTGCTGAGAGAATGTTACCAAGTCCGGTATCTATAAAGGACATTACCAGTGTATCCTGGTACAGTAACATCACCTGTGAACCTAAAGTTTGTTCCCCGACCAGCTTTGCCCCCTCCATCACCCGTGCACGCTGGCTGGCTTGTTATAGGGTTGCTTGTAAGGGCTGCGCCATGTGACCACTGCTTGGCTGTTGTGGGTGGCTACGAAGCGCAGGACCACGTGCACTGGCTTGTCATTGCAGGGCAGTTCCCCGAGTCGTAGGCTTAACAGGTGCTGACAGCACCTTCAGAGACGAATCAGTGCCTGACCTCCCTGCGCTCTGGGTATGTTTGCGGAGCTGCTTTCTGGACGCCCCGGTTTCTCCTCCGACTAGCGGACCCAGGGGAGTCGGCAGACTCCTCCTGGGAGCAGAGAGGCCTGGTTGCATGGTAGAGACCCACCAGCCCTGCACAAATCAGCCCTCTGCTAAAACAATCTGCACGTCTGCCTGTCAACCTGGCCATGGCAAAGCTCGGGGTACGCAGGCTCAGAGCAGAACACAGGGCAGCCCTACAACAACAAATGTCAGTGCCTGGGTACACTCAGCGCCCCCCCCCCCCCATGTGCATTTGCTCCGGACGGACGCGTCTAGCATGCTAACGGACCGACCAGTGGAGTGGAGACACGCAGCTTCAGAATAACAATGCAGCCTGCAACGCTGCAGCCCCAGCTTCCTGCGACCTTCCCCCAGCCTGCCTGGGGATCGTATGAAAGCTCAGAGGTCGGATGGCTACAGTGCGTTTACTGCGTTTAAAAAACCCGCAGCAGCACCCAGTCTCAGCCTGGGTCAGCTGATCTGGGCTTGCAGGGCTCGGGCTCCAAGCCTGTCCAACTGCAGTGGAGACCTTTGGTTTCCGTCTGGAGCCTGGGCGATGAGACCCCCGGTGGAGACATACCCCAAGTGCCCCCCTTGAAGAGCTCCACAGTATCTCATGAAGCATCAAAGGAGCCAGAGTGGGAAACCTGGCCAGGAAGTGAAGTGGGGAAGCCCCAAGGAACTTAATAGGGCCCCCGCTCCCACCAGGATGATTGTCCTGTCAGCAGATCACGCTGCCTCTCACACCCTGGTTTGCAAGAGGAATTAGCGTCCGGGCCAGTGACACAGACAAGGCACATGGGGCAAAGCCCTCCCTCCTTCAAATGAATCCGGCGCTGCCTCAGCGCTTTGATCACTGGACACGCTGACCGGGTCCGGGTCTTCCTCCGCCTCCTCCCCTTCACCACCGCGGGATGAAGTGGGGACCATCCTACCCGCCTGCCCTTGGTGCGATAACGGAGGCGGCGCAGAAGGGTTCCAAGCCGCGTGGCAGCCTTCAGGAAATCTGGCTTCTCGTGGGATCTAGTGCCGCTGTCCACGAGCTTCCCAGCCCGGGGAGTTTGCGGCTGGGTGACCCTAGGCTAGAGAGCGCCGTACTGCGCTGGGTAATGTTCACACGGCAGCTGGGAACCAGCCTCCTGGCCCGGGCAGACAGCCTCGCTCTAGCTCAGCGGCCTCAGCTGCGCGGCTCTTCCGGCTCAGGCAGGTGCCTGGGCTTCTGAGCCCACCCCCTCGGCGTGAGAACCCGAGCCGGAACGGCCACGCTGCTAGCAGGGGTCTGCTTACGTGCCCTGGGCGATTCGCTCCCAGCTGCAGCGAAGACAAACCCTCTGCGGCCTGCTCCTCATCACACCCTCCCAAGAAACCCTGCTGCTTTAGCAGCGACCTTGAGACGGTCCGAACAGCATGGCATTTCCACCCCCTCCGAGCCAGCACCTGCTCTCTCGGGCCGGAGATCGCCACTGACTTGACAATCTGGCTACGGGGTCACAGTGTGGGGCCGAGTCCTTACTGAGATGCTTCAGTGCAAGCTGAGCTAAGCTGAAAATCTGGTCCCGGTTGGGGCAGCTGAGAACCCAGCAGGTGGGGAAAGCTGACCCAATTTTTTGGGGAAGCTGGGGTGGGGGCAGAACTTGCCACACAACCCAGGGCTCAGCTCAGATATGAGGCCTTTTGTTTAAAAAAAAAAAAAAGGCAGTTTAAATGTATATTTCAGGGATGAAAAATAAATGGATTAGGGCTAGATGCAGCAGAGTGGGCGTGCTGGGTCACTGGCAGGAAGTGGAGGTGGCTATAAACACCACCACGGAATAAGCCACTGTCAACAGTGAACCATTGTCTCTGTCTCTCGGATTGGTTTTGTTTCCCCGAACAAGGCTGGTCACATTCCTTGCTGAGGACTACATCCCTGCCAAGGCTGAAGAACAAGGAAACATTTGCTTTGTGTGAGCTAAGAGCTGGGTACAAAGGACTGGAAAGAGTTGGTTACGGGCACTCAGAAACAGCAGTCTGAAATGCAAGTGCTGTGGCAGCTTTGAGCCGAGGGGAAATATGGATTTGGGGATAAAGTGGGGGACAGGGAGGCAGGACTCCTGGGGTCTCTTCCTGGCTGTTGATTACAGCAGGAGGCAAGGGAGTCAGGTTTCTTGGTTTGTAACTGCAGGAGGAAGTGGGGTACATTGGTTAAAGCAGGGCCCTCCTGGCAGTCAGGACTGCTGAGTTCTGTTCCTGGCAGGGAGAGGGAATACAGTCTAGTGGTTGGATCACAGGGTTGGGGGCCCCAACTGGCTTCTATTTCTGAGAGGGAATATGGTTCAGTGGTTAGAGCAGGGGCCTGGGTTCTATCCTTGGCTGGTCAGTGTAGGCGTCTCAACCCCCTGACTCTACTGCTCAATTTAGGGCTGATTTATTTGGAAACTTGATCCTAGGAACTGAGGCAGGGGAACCAGGAGGCCAAATCCCAGCTGGACCTGGGCAGGGTGCGACCTGAAGCCATTGTCCCTTTAACACATGGGTTAGCTTGTTCCAACAGTAAAGCAGGACTGATCGCAGGGGGAATAGGGGGCTGGGCCCAGCTGCCCTCCCGCCCCAGATTAGAGGAGTGGGAGGCTGTGCCAGAGAGCCCCACAGGCCACACTTCGGCCTCCACTGGCTCCGAGGCAGCGAACTCGGCAGGCCAGCCCAGCGGCCTGAGCTGCCGCCAATGCACTGAAGGGGAGTGGGGGAGGTTGGGAGAGGAGCCAGAGAACTTAGTGATAAGCTCAGTGGGAGAGATAAGAGTGATGGCAAAGGGAGGTGGGGGGAGAGCACCCTCCTCCAGCCTTGATGGCAGCACAAAGGAGCCTGCCGGGAGCTCCCCCTCCGGCTGGCCTTGGAACCAGCCAGTGCCGGCATGGGAGCAGAGAGGCAGGAGCAAAGCCAGCGCAGGAGGATCGGTGGCCGGAGGGCCAGCGATCAGCATGGCAGCTGCTCGGGGCTCCCCGACGCTGGCTGGGATGCCCCAAGGCCAGTCGGGGACAGACCATCACAGCACCTGCTGTACTAAGGGCTGGGCCGTATTGACCCTCTCTTCATTCCACTGACCCCTGGGCCCTGATTCACCCCAGCGCTGGCATGGAGTGTGGCCTGGGGACCGAAGGGAGAGAGTGATGTGCCTCTCTAGTCCTGGGGCCTGCTCTGGCCCTGGACAGAGTTAGAGGGGCTTTGAGCCCCCATGTACAATGGGCATTGGAGCCGCCCAGGGGAGCAGGGCATGGGAACACCCTGGCCATCCCTCCTCCTGCCCCTGGCCACCCCGTCCTGCTCCCAGAACTGGCTGTGGAAAGGGGATGATTCATGGGGCACGGGGCTTACAGATCAAAGGGGCCATAGGAAGCTGAAGAATTGGCCCTTGGGTGGGTCATTTTAAAGGCACAAGGGTGTAAATCTTCTAGGGGGGAGGTGTACAAGTCCCTGGGCTCAGCACAGGGGTAACTGGGTGAAATTTACAAGGGGTCAGACTACACGAGCCAATTGTCCCTTCTCGCCTTCAACTCTGATGAATCCTATGACTCTTTGAGTCCATCTGCACAGCAGTAAAAGACCCATGGCACGGCCATGGCTGGCCCAGGTCAGCTGACACAGGCTTGGGCTGCAGGGCTATAAAACTGCCATGCGGGGAGGGTCCCAGAGTCTGGGCTTCGGCCCAAGCCTGCAAGTCCACATTGCTATTTTCAGCCCTGCAGCCTGACCTCTGTGAGTCAGCTGACCGGGACTCAGACTGCAGTGTAGACGTGCCCCATGGCACATACAGCATGGGGCATTTAAGTCCCAGAGAAATCTTGGGTGTGAGAGACTTGGTCCCGGCCTCAGTGGATTTCACCATGTGGAGCTGAAACAAAGCAAGATCCAGGGCTAGATCCTCCGCTGGTGTAAATGGGCACCCCTGCGCCGGAGCCGTACTGGTTCACACCAGCTGAGGGTCCAAGCCCAAGGCACTTTGGGGTTTTTCTAAGTTGTGTGGCCTTTGCTGGCCCAGGATCATCCAGGCTGGGCCTTTCTCTACCCAGTGCTCCCTCTGGGATGCCCGTTTTGGGAGCGATATTGACCCAGGGCCTGATTTCCCCCTCGCTTCCCCCTAATCACAGCCCCCTCTATAGCCCCATGGGCCTCGGCTCCAGCTGAGGGAGCAGGTAACGCAGCCCCCCCAGCACCATCTGGGTCCTTCCCTCTCTCGCTGCCATGCGGGAGGCAACGTGCCTTCAGAGGCAGCGAGGGAACAAAGCAGGGGGCTGGGAGGGAACACGGGGGAGGAAGAGCAGAGCCTGAGTCCTGGCAGATTTCACAGAACCCGAGATGTGATAGAGACAGGTGAGAACAATAGGTGCATGCAGATGAAGTGGGAGCAAGCGGCTGATGGGAAATTGCTATGTACAGTACAGAGCGTGTGCTCACATATGTGCGAGTTCGATGCAGTGCATGTGTGTGTGTGAGAGCGAGACAGCGGGTGTGCGCGTATGTATGTGCAGGAGTGAAACAGTGTGATTGTGTAAGTGTGAGAGAGGGAGCGGGAGAAGTAGCAGAGCAAGAAGCATGTTGCCTAAATCCACTCCTCATCCCCACTATTCACCATTCATATCCCCGCTCCGGGCCTCAGTTTCCCCATCTGTAACATGGGAGTGGCTGCATTTGCCCACCCTGCGGGGGGGGGGGGGGGCCTGAACTCCAGGAGGTCTGCCCTGTGCACTGAGATCACAGGGACGGCAGTCAGAAGGGGCGAGCTAGGCAGAGTGATGACCCTCTCTCTGCAGCTCACCCCCTGCTGTGGCAGCCCCTTCGCCACTCACCCTGCCATGAGGTCCCTGCGTGGCAGTGAACTCTTAAATACCTGGCAGCGTCTGCAGCGCAGACAGATTGTCGAACGCACACACGGCGTCAAATTAGGGCTTTAAATAGATCATGTCAGTGAACACGCTGGGCCTGATTCATGTCGCTTTGACACTGGTATAACTCCACCCGCTCCAGGCAGGTCGCTCCTGATTTACACTGGGAGGGGGAGAGAGTGGAGAACCGGGCCCTTTGATTTTGCCATTGAGGCTCGTTAAGATCAAAAGGTGCTAATGAGAGATTTGAGTTTGGTGTGGGGTTGGTTCATTACACCCTTCCACCTGGCAACATCTGACAGCTCAGATAAAGACACTTGCTGAAAAAAGCAGGGCCATGCCCGTTAACTCCACTAAATCAGACAGAAGAAGTAATTTGCTCTGTGTTCGTACAGAGCCTAGCGCGACGGGGCTCAATCTGGTTGGCCTCTACAAGCTCCTGTAATATAATAATGGGAAAGAACCTGGGAGGGAGCAAGAGACCTTCACCTCGGCAGAGAGGGTCCTTCCCAAACCTCACGTACCATCAAAGTCCCATTTAAAGATCTCAAAATAAGGCTTAAGTGGGACATCAGCAATGCACAAAATATATGCTGGCCCATTCCTCAAAAAAGGCAATAAAGGTCATTCTTTCGCTGATGAGGACAGCTTGGCCATAGGCAAACCTATGAGAAAACCACAGCTCTTTAACCCGCAAGATCAGACCATATAATTGTCAGAATCGTAGAGGGAACACATTCTGGGTTTAAATCTCTGTCTTTTTTTTAACACAACGCCTCCATAAAGAGGGAGCCAGGACTAGTGGAGCGAACAAGAGTCTGGCCGCCAGGATCTTCCTATTCTAAGCCCAGCTGAGCCACAGACTTGCTGTGTGGCCCTCGTGCAAGTCACTGCGCCTCTCTGTGCCTCAGTTTCCCTACCTGTAGAACAGGGATGGAATTATTTTGCTCCCTCTTCAGGCTGCTGCTGGGCTTATTTGATCTCTGTAGAGCTTTTAGCATTTTTAAAGTGCTGCACAATTACCACCCCTCAGCTCTGAGGCATTTAAAATAAAACTGACTGGCTATTTTTAATGGGATATAGAGGAGGGGAAAAAAACCCCAAACAGTGTGCCGGCTCCCCCTGCTAGCCCGGCTCTGCAGCAGCAGTTGAAGCCCCAAAGTTATTATCCAAAGGATTTTGTGGCCTTTAAGGATTTTAATTTTTCCCTTGTAGCTTTTGGAAACCTAACCTCACTGCAGGGAAATGTGAAACTGGCTAGAAGCAGGAAGTGAAACTGACCAAGATGCGCTGTGCCAAGCTGATGGAAGACCAATAAGGTGTCCATCAACAAGGAGGTGCGTGAATGAGGATGAAACACGCAGCTGTGTAGAGGACAATAAGGCGGCCACGCATCCCTAGGGGATGAAGCAGGACTTGAGTGATACAGTGACATTGTGGGTGAAGTGAGACATACGTGATGCATGGACTTTGCACTCTCCCTCGGCGCGGGGTGAATTTCACTGCTGCTCCCAAGCTTTCTTTTTGCAAGGGATGACATGAAAGTACACGTACCTTTAAGAGAGGGAGGCGTGTAGACACACGGGTTGGTCCTCTTTGTTTTAAGCAGGTGGCCCTCTCCCAGCGTTCTCTGGAAGGGAGGAGAATGGATTGTCAACAGCACCAGAGCAGAGCAATCAAGAGAGTCTCCAGTTAACATGGGTCTATGAATCAAGGGCCAACCTCAGGGCTGGGACAGCAAGTCGAGCAGCCCCCCAGGTGACCCAGCCAAAGAGGCCCCAGCTCTGCCGCCTTCCCCCACTCATCATGGGGAGAACCCACATGCGCTGCCTGGTGCCCCTCTCTTGGCAGGGACAAAGGCTGCCTGGGAGACCTTGGATGATGGTTGTTAAGCACAGAGGCCCCAGGTGGGGTGGCGTGGTGGGGAGCAGGGGCAAAGTTCAGGGAATCCAAAGCAAACCTTGGGCACTGAGCAGAGCAAACAAACTTTTGAACAATGTGGAGTGAGGATTTCCACACCACTTTGCGAATGGCTCACTCATCCCTTGGCCCTGGGCCTCACGTTAAAAACAAAGCCCTGGGCCCAGATTCGAGGCTGGTGAAAAACACTGGCTCCACCAGCCTAGACACTGAGGTCCAGGTCTTTAAAGACTGCAGAGGTGTTAGTTGCCCACTTCATGCTGAATGGCTTCTTGCAACATGTATTAACTCCTTGTGCTTAACAGCCTGTTCCAGCTTGTATCTAGCTGTGACACTCTGTGAGTACCTTCCCCGGGCCTGAAGGAGAGCTCAGGGTGGCTTGAAAGCTCCTCTCTCACCAACAGAAGCTGGTCCAACAAAAGATATTCCCTCCCCCACCTCGTCTCTCATATCCTGGGACTGATACAGCGACAACACTGCCCAGGTATTTAACTATCCCTTAAAGCACTGGGAGTTTGGCACCTAAATGTCTCTGAGGAGCTGAGTGCCTCTCTGCAGAGAACAGGGACAGTGCGGTCAGAGGAAGCACAAGCTCCACCACCCACTACACTGCCAATGTGCGTCAGTCCGGAGCAGAGCTCTGCTCGCTCCCGGAAGCAACTGGCTCCTTACTCCACCTGCGTGGGAGAGAAGTGGGGCTTTCTGGAGAGAGAGGATCTAGAGGGTGGGCTGAGAATTCCTGGAGGAGGAGCCCTAGGAGCGGCCAGCCCTGAGGAAAAGGGGTTTGAACTGAACTTTGCTTCACTGTCAATTCCCCAAACTCCAAGGAGTGGGGACGGTGGTCAGGGGGTTGGGGGGAGGCCGGGGGAGTTTGGATTCTAACTCATGTGACAGGTTTCAGAGTAGTAGCCGTGTTAGTCTGTATTCGCAAAAAGGAAAGGAGGACTTGTGGCACCTTAGAGACTAACAAATTTATTTGAACATAAGCTGTCGTGAGCTACAGCTCACTAAAGCTTATGCTCAAATAAATTTGTTAGTCTCTAAGGTGCCACAAGTACTCCTTAACTCATGTGAGTGGACTGTGTCTGAGAGCAGGTTGTGGGATGCCCTCCTCAGACAGGCCACTTTGTGCCCCTTGCTAGGTGGAGCTGGGCTGAGGCCAAGAGCATTCATGTCACATAAGTTGTCAAACAGCCATCGGATGGTTACAAATTTCATTCACTGTCACCGAGCTGGGGCAGGATTTGAACTGGCCACACGGAGGTGAAAGGTTCCATATGGCACTGTCCATGGCCACCAGCAAGGGGCTGGTTTTGTTAGTACACTGCAAGGTGGTGAAAGTCCACGGCAATTACGAGATAAGTCGCAAATCCGCTACAGTAACGAACTGCGAGTTCTCTGCATCGTGAGGGGCGGGAGGGGGCTTGAAGAGCGGCCAAACCCTTAACCAGTTCCTAAGCTTCAGATTCCTGGCTCCTGTTCACTTCATCCTCCATTACAGCTTAGCACTTTGCGTGCGTTAAGGAATTTAATTTCACTCGAGATCAAGGAGAAGTCATGGAAAATGTGGGCAGAGATAATCCCTCGCTGTGAGCTCCTGGAGCGTGGGGATTGAGCCGGGCTTTGCGGCAGCTCAAGTTGTTTGGGAACTTCCAAGGTAACTTTGCACCACGCAGTCTATCACTGTCATGCTGGCCTCACAAGAGCGAGGAAAAGGCCCAAGGCCGTGCGCCGGGGGCGCCCTGATGTTTTCTCCCTTCATCAATGCTGAGTAACTGCGGTGACTTGCAGCGCTCCTGAAAGGTCGCCACCGACAGCAGCAGCTACGCGCGACCAGCGCAAGCTTCCCCTGCCAATGCCCCTCCACCCTGACCCATGGTCCCCCCCGGTTCCAGTCCACAGCTCTGCCAATGCCCCACAGGTCTGACTGTGCCCTCTACGTCTCCCATGCCCCGACCCGCACGCCCAAGCTTGCCAGCTGCTTTGGG
Source organism: Lepidochelys olivacea (assembly GCF_965140295.1). Lineage (NCBI taxonomy): Eukaryota > Metazoa > Chordata > Testudines > Cheloniidae > Lepidochelys > Lepidochelys olivacea. The sequence goes on along the minus strand of NC_140437.1, from coordinate 15,795,758 downwards.
GAAGAGGGCAGTGCCAGGGTAGCAGGTTTTTCCACCAGAGGGTGAACTGGGAGGAGTCTCTCTGGAGACAGGCCATGCCCCCAAGGCCGTGTTTGTGCCTATTCTCAGCCAGTTGCACCACTCAGAAGGAAGGGGTCTTTGCAGCATCCGTGTTGCCACCACCTCCACCCTCCCAACTGACTGGGGCTGCCGACACCGGTCAGAGCCTGGGCTGATCGTTTTACTGCGTCTCCATTCAGCCAGCCCATCCTCCCTGCTCCCTCCGGGCAGGGCCCCATCACTGACCTGGTATGGGGAATAATCCTCTTCTGCAGGAGGGAGAGGGCGGGAGAGAGGAGGGAAGAAGAAAAAGACAATCAGGGCACAAGCCAGGGCAGCAGGACGACAGCAGGGGGCACCCGCTCCTGATCAGAGAGGGGCCCAGGTCCCTGGGTGCTTGGGGCCAGAGCTGCTAAGAATGGAAGGCAAATGCCACTTTGGTTCGGGGCCCAAAGGCCAGGCCAGAGCTGCCCCCCACCCTTTGCCCTGCTTCCTCTGGGCAGGGAACTCCCCTGCCCGGTGGGAATTGCCCCATGCCAGCCTCAGGCAAGGCTGCAGCGAGATCGCCAGGCAGGGAGGTGCCAAAATGGGAAGAGTCATCTGCCAGCACCACCATGGAGCTTCCCAAAGGCTGCGGCACCAGGCCATAGCAGCCCAGAGCCAGACCCACTCTGCTGGGCACCGAGAGCTACCTCGGGCATCCCTCGAGGCCTCTTAATCTGGGATTTGCCCTCCAGGCTGGGAGGGAAGGGGGATCCCCTGGGACCAGGAGGGGGCATTGGGGTGGGGCATCCTCAGGCTTTAATCCCAAACCCTCTTCTCACCAGGAAGGGGTCACCTGCCCCGCTGCCCCTCAGCTAGTTGGCGATGGCCACGAGATCTGCCCTCAGACCCAGCCACCACCAGCTGTGACCTGGCAATGGGTCTGTTTTCCCCCGCCCCGCAGCCCTCTCCTCCCCTCCAGAAAGGCCGATGAGGGCCCTGATGGTGGCTGAGCCCCTGCCTTTGTGGAAACCTCCCTCTGCCGTGTCCCCCTCAGTTGGGATGGAGGCCACGACCCCCTTCCAGAGCGGACTCACCTGGGGACGAGTGCTCCGACATCTGGAAGAGCATGGCGGGCGTGGGCCTCCGGCGGCGGATCTAACCCGGGGAGAACGGTTTGAGCATCTCTCTCTTGCCCCATGGGGGGTGGGGGTGAAGAGAGGCGATGGAGCCTTGCTCCCTTCCCCCACAACCTCGCTTCGTTCTGGCCCACAGGGAAGAGGTTTCCCCTTCCTCCACTACCCCCCTCGCCCCTCAGACCCATTGCTATGGCCCCCAGGACATGGCACCGGGGGCCACGCAAGGCATGGCAGTGGGATGCTCAGCCAGGAAGCTCCCTCTGACATCCTTGGTGCTGACACCCATGAACACGGTAATGGTTAGGTCGCTGGGGCCCGGATATCGCAGCCGACCATGCTGACCAATGCTGTCTCGTTGTTTCCTGGCGCTCCCCTGTCTGAACCAATCTCTTGTGTTATGCTTCACTTGCCAGCTCCTTGGGGACAGAGACGATCTGTTTATTGTGTGTTTGCACAGCACCCAACGCAACAGGGTCCTGGACCAGGACTAGGCTTCCTGGGTGCTACGGTACTACAAATAATAAAATCCTGCGCCCCTCAAGTAACCCATCACCATCACGTGCCCTCTCCAGCCCTCCACTGGCCCTCTAACCCATCACCCTAAGCCAGACAACTTCTAGTCCACCACCTAGCTGTACCAAAAAGCTGCAGCCAAACCCTTACAATGTATGAATCATCACCGCCCTCTATTGGGCAGCATTGGACTTGCACATATATACCCTCTACAGGTTATAAGCCATGCAACAGCTACAGCCACTGGGGATTCCCCAAGGGTGAGGAGCAGGTTTCCAGCCCTGCCACACTGCCCTGGACATTGCATGTCCTCTGGGAGCCCTTTGAAGATCACAGGGCAGCCAGCTCTCACGATTTTCTCTCTCGACATTGGACAGCCCCGGCCCTTGGACTCACGAACATCTCCGATTTCATTTTTTAAAAATAAGGACGTTTGCAGCCCCTGTGGCTGCTGGGGAAAGCAGGGGAACGTGACGCAGGGGAAGTCTCAGAAACCGGCAGGCAAATAAAAAGAACCCCCAGTTTGTTTAGTTAAAAAAACAAACCATGATTTTTTAGCCTATCTTGTGATCTTTTGGGGGACTTTGACTTGTGGTTTTGGGATGCCTGGAGCGGGCCAGGCTGGCTGACAATCCTACCACCCTTGTTGGGGGGGGGGGGGGAAGTGCGAGAGAGAGAGAGAGAGAGAGAGTCTGACAGTGATCTAGTGTGTTCCTTTGCACAAGTGTGCATTGATTTTACATGAGTGTCTGGTGTGTAAGTTTGGGTGTTAGTATCTGTGTGTAAGTGACCTTGTGCGTGCGTGTGCATTGGCTTTGTGGGGGAGTGGCTGAGGGGTGTGCGCCTTGGTATGTATCAGGGTGTAAGCGATCGTGTGTGAGAGGGGTGCTGTGTGTGTGTGGTGTATCGGTGTGTATGTGAGTGTGAGACAGGAGATGTAAGGGGCTCGGACCTGGGGATGTACCAAGGTCTCCGCATCCCCAGTTTACTAAGCAGGGACGCGTCTAAGCATAGGGACACCCTTGAGAGGAGTTGGTAGGAGAGGATCGGACGGGCAGCCCAGCGGGATGAAGGGAGAGAGACCGGCTCTCGCAGGGGCCAGGCTGGTGGCGCCGAGCACCTGGAGGAAGTGAGATCAAAGCTGCGTGCATCTTACAGGGGCCATTCTGGGGGGCACAGGTGGGGCAGCATCAGGGCAAGCTGCTGGCAGCACCATGGTAGACCCATCCCTGGCCTGGCTGGCGCCCCCACTTGAAGGGAGGGGAAATCAGTCTCTCTAGCCCTTTGGCCTCCCTGTTGAGGCTGCTAACAAGGGGGCCAACTGGTGCTAAGGGTGCGATTTGTCACATGGACACAGGTCTGCCAGATGGAGGCCCCTAAACTCAGGTCACATGGGGCATCCGAAGTCCATGAGATGATAACGTGACAGGCCACTGGGAATGTAATTTCTCCTAGAACTCTGGGCGTAGTCTGGGGGGGGCATTGCCCCCTGCACCAAACTGCAAGCCTTGGGCAGGTGCAGAATTTCCCCCATTCACGTGCTGCCCCATTGGCCTGACTGGAGCTCCCCCCCACCAAATATAGGAGTCAAACTACTCCCATGCCTAGAATGGAAACCAGGTTTCATTTTTGACCGATAACGCTGAGGTCACACTCCTCTTGAGTAACACGCCGGCTGGCGCAGGTACAGTTATGTGGCTGGAGGGAGGAGTATATTGGCTAGACGTGCAATTCACGAGGCTGACCAGTGCTAGGGGAACCGGGTTCACTTGTGAAATTGCACCTGGCATCATAGGTGCTGGAACGAGGGGTGTGGGGAGTGGGGCGGGGGGCCGCCGCACCCCCTGGCTTGAAGCGGATTCCATTATATCCAGGCTTTACCGTTTGGTTCAGTGGTTCTCAGCACCCCCCACTCTACAAGTTGTTCCAGCACCCTACCTGGCATGCACTGCCTGTAATCTCTCCTGACCTGGCTTGGCACTCTAAAGCCACCTAGCTCCGTCAGTCAGTAAGCAGGCCCCCCAAGACAGGGGGGAAACTTTGAGCTGACACCCTCCCCACCCTTCTGATCTTGGTGGGGGGGACCCGGATCCAAGTCGCATCTGGATTCAGCAAATCCAGTCCTCAGTGCTGCCTGTCTGGAGGCACCGGGGCTTGACAAACACAACTTGTGCTCACCTGTGCAGCTGGGGCAGGTTTTTGCAGCCGGATTTAACCCCACGCGGTGACGGACAAGCCCCCAAATGGCTGTTCTCACTCCAGGGGCATGGTTAGGCAAACAGCTCAGGTTCTGCCCTCCTGGCTGCTAAGGGACTAAGGTGCCTTTTATGAAATTCCATCCATTTAATGCCCAGATGCCTTAGACCGCTGACCGGCTCGAGGACAGTCCTGGCTCGGCGCATTCTCCATAAATGGAGTTAGAGCTGAGCCGGGAAGGAATTGATGGGGGCATGGTGCTTTCAAGGCGATGTGCTCAGCCCTTGGCTAACCAGAGATCAGGTTCGGGGTCATTCTGTAGATAGGGTCTGATGCTCAACTGGTGTAAATCAGCCCCATTGATGTCAGTATAGCCGCACTGATTCACACCAGCATTGGATCCCGCCCGCTGCTCGTTGGCGTGTGAGCGTGAAGGATGCGTGTGTATGTGAGTGTGCGCTGAGCTTGGGTGTGCGGGGTGCGTACCTGAGTGGGCTTTGATTTTTTTATTATTTTTAGACGGAGTATGCCGTTCAGTATGCCGGTGTCCTGGATGATTGGGTGTGTGAGGGATGCAGCGTGCACACACCCTGGCATTTTAGTGAATGCACGGCTGTGTGTACGAACCTGGGGTGCACACAAGTGGCCTAGGGCGTGAGTTTGTTTGCACTGGTTTTGTGGGTGGGTGTGCAGGAGGGCTGGGAGTGTGCAAATGGCTAGGCGAGTGTGTGCAGGTGCGAGTGTACCCGAGTGGCTGGCTGACCACCTGAGTGAATTGTGTATCCTCACGTGTGTCTGGGTGTGTGTGTGACTGGACCTGTGAGTGAATGTCTCTGAGCCTGTTTGGTCGGGGGTGCGGGCGCGTACGTGACCCGAGCAAACAGGCGCCAGCCCTAGGACCCAGCATTGCTCCGCTGTGTAAACTCCCCCTGCCCCGGCGGCCCCCAATCCCAAACGAACCCGCCGACACGCTACCCTTACCATGTCCACTGCCCTGGGGTCCAGCTGGCTGGGGGGCGCCGGGACGGAGAACTGGATCTTCTTGCGGTCCTTGGGGTCCATCGCACCGTCGCTCTCTCCCACTTCCCAGGAGAGTCTCCAAGTCCACGTCTCTCTCTCTGCCCCCTGAACTGAACGCAGGGAGAACCGTGCAGCGTGGTCCCCCCCCTCTTCCAGCCCAGGCAGATACTGGCTTAGGCCAGCAGGGTCTCTCCCTCTGCTCCCCAGCAAGTGAGCCTGCGCCCCGTCCCCCAGCCGAGTTAGACAGCTCCTGAGCCCTGCTCCATCCCCGCTGCACAGTGAGTGGTGGAGACAGGAGGGGAGAGGCAGAGAGAGAGAGAAGAGGAGGAGAGAGGGAGGGAGGGGAGAGCTGAGCGACTACTGGCTCTCAGGAGTCTGCCTGAATTATTAATCTTCCTGGGCAGGGGGGGCAGAGGGCTAGCTTAATGAGCCCTTGTGGGGAGCCAACTGGCAGGGGGGCGGTTCAAACAAAGCCACCCACATCCAGTCTTAACCCTTTCACCACCCAGCTGCGGAGATGCCCCCCAGAAACAAATGGATTCTGATGGGCAGCATTGCCCAGTGGGGCAACCAGGCTCTGGATGTTGTCCAGGAGATAAAGCAGCAGGCTGGGAGTCAGAAGACCTGGGTTTTATTCTGGTTCTGCCCCTGAGTTTAGGCAAGGCATTTAGCTGCCCCATGCCTCAGTTTCCCCAGCTGGACAGCAGGGGCAGTGATTAGCGCTGGTTGGGACTTGTTCAGTGAATTGTTTTGGCATCCAAAAAATGCCAGTTAGTGAGACAGGGTCAGGTGCAACGAATTTCCCAGCTTGAAAATAATGCCGAGGAAAAACAAACCAACCAAACGGTCAGTGTTTCAGAACGCTGACATTTTCCAAAGGAAAAATTCCATTTTTTCCGGCACAGAACAACTTTTCAGTCCCAACTCTAAGCTGCTGTTACTGAAAAGAAGTTTAAAGAAGAAAGGCTGAAATCTAAATCAAGCACTTCAACGTGATCAGAGTGAAAGTTTTCGATTGACCTGAAACAAGAGGAAAAACATCAAATCGTTTTTTCAGTTTGTGAATTCTTTTGAGGTTTCAACGTTTCAGCCCCATTTGAGATGGGAAAAGAATGTCAACCTCTCAAACTCATTCGCCACTGCCCCCCGAGCCCGCCACATGCTGCTATTGTAATTTGCTATGGGGAGCTACACTGGATGCGCATGGGTACCTAAGGCTGCTTTGGTCGTGCGTATGTATGGCGTATGCTCTTTGCATGTGTGCGCATTGGTTTTGTGTGTGCACACACCCATGTGCATCAGCTGAATGTGTGGGCATGGTGCGTTATGTTGTGTGCAGGTGTGGGTGAGCGCACGCAATGTGTACACATGAAAGCAGGCATTTTTTCTTCTGGCTGCAGGTGTGTTTGTGTCGGTTTTGTGTTTGTGGAGTAACACACACCTCATTCCAACAATCTCCTCCAGCAAGAGCCTGCTCATTTGGAAGCTGCTGCATTTCAAAGGGCAAGGTTAGTAGGTGTAATGGATACAACACTGGGCAGGGGCAGAGGAGACCTGGCTCGGTCACTGACGCTTTGTGTGACCTTAGCAAAGTCACTTATATCTCCCCAAGCCTCAATGCCCTATCTGCAAAATAGGGATAACATCTGTCTCACAAGGATATTGGGAGGGAAAAAAATCCATAAATGAGTATGCAGATCAGCTAAACATCTAATAGGACTGGTTTTCAGAACAAAAGGTCAAAAGACTGGAACTTACTTTGGAACGAAATGTTCCAAAAACCCTTGAGTCACAAACGTCGACATGTTTCTGTTTCCCCATGATGCACGGAGGCCACTCAGAGGCAAGACCACGGTGCATCCTGGGAGATGCAGTCTAGCTAGGGAGCATGACCTACAGGGAAAATGGACGCATGAGGGACCTGCGACTACAACTCCCGTGAGACACTGCAGTGGGCAGATGCAAAGATTAATGGAGACCCCATCCCCAGACTAACCATTTTGTGTTGATTTTCCCGCAGAAAATTCTCCCGAAATTGATCTTGCCCCTCAGAAAAAAAAAAAAAAACCTAGATTTTTGGACAAAACCCCCATTTTCTGATGGGAAAAATATTTCACTTGACATTTTTCCACCGGCCCTAGAATGCTGATAGCTAGAATCCACTGGTATCATGTGGACAGATGATACCAGTGAATTCTAGCTGCACGTGGAACAGATGCAGCTCCAACTTCCCCATTAAAACTTTGATTAAAACTTTCCATAGCTACACATCAAACCCACCCGGGGGACTTGGAGTTATTTAAGATCCTTTCATCTGAAGTCTTTAACATCGAAGCTGGATGTCTTTTCTAAAAAGATTTGCTCTCATTCCACTGTGGGCTTGTTAGTGTCACTTATATGGCAGGGGAGAATAATTCTCCTCGTCGCAGCAATTGCTGAGTGGGAATCTCTGGTTGGTGTTACGCAGCAGGTCAGAGTAGATGGTCACAGTGGTCCCTTCTGGCATTAAAAAAACCTTACAAAGCTCTAGACACACAATGTACATTATTATGTGTATTGTATTAGCACGTCACAGCCCCAGTCATGGACCAGGAGCCCGATGTGCCAGGGGCTGTACAAACACAGAACAAAAAGACTATCTTTGCCCCAAAATGCTTCCAGTCTGTATCTAAAGCCATTGGCTCAGTCTTCCTTAGCTCTCAACATTGCTTTGCCAGCAGTGTCTTTGCTCTCTCCAGAATGCCGGTCTTAAAACCTAGGGGCCCCCAGTCGGTGTAAATCAGCGCGACTCCATTGAATTTGTGGATTGCCACCAGCTGAGGATCTTACCCAATGAGCCTAGGACTGTGCATTAGCTGCAAAGAACAGGCTGTTCCTGCTGTCGCATGGTACAACTGAGAACGGGACGGCTCTGGCCCCAGGGGATGTAGGAGGAAGGGAAGGGCCTTGGAGGCTAACCTGTGATTTCAGGAGCTGCCAGTTGCAGAGGGGAAGCGGGGAGCGTGTGTGCAGCCAGCCAGTTCCACACACAGGGGCGTATGGGCTGCGGACCTGACTGCCAGGATCAGCAACACCGAAGGGGACATGCCCAGCTCATTCTGGAATGCGTTGACTCTGCCAGGCATTGCCCAAGCAAGCCGCTCACCCTCAATCTCTCTTCTAACCCGAGCCCTGCCAGCTTCCCACTGTCCTGCTTGTTTAGCCTGCAGCTTGTGGGCCCTTGGGGAGAGAAGGCAAACCCCAGAGCTGGTCGCACGCCGGGGTACAACCCCACCCGCTTGGGAGGGGCTGCCTGTAGAGAGCCACAAAGCTACATCATCCTCCTTCAAACTTCCCCCAAATTTGACGCCGGCTAGGCTGCTGCTGAGCTGAAATGCTGCCTGCCACACTGACCAAGGCTGTCGCACTGTTTTCTTGTACTCCCCCATAGGTCTGTTTGCCTCCATCAGGTGTCTCTTGCCTTGTACTTAGATTCTAAGCTCCTGGGGGCAACGACTGTCTTCCTTGTTCGGGGTTTACACAGCACCTAGCGCCCCATGGTCCTAGCCTGCCACTGCGGGCAACAGTGATGAAATAAGAAACAATGAGAGAACCAGTTTGCCTGATAACGCATCCAACAAGAATGGCACTGCCTGCGGGGTGCTCGGACAACAGCAGAGCCCAGGGGAATTGAGCTCCAGCGTTTTACTTTTCAATACAAAAATGACTTTTTTGGAAAAAAACCCTCCCTGAAAATCTTACGAAAATTCTTGTTTTCGTTTACATTTTTCAAGTTTTCATTGGCAAACAGTGTAATTTTCAATTTCTCGCTTGGCAAAAATGGTCCATTTTGGGTTGTTGGAATATGAAAAAAAAAATCATTTTTTGGTTTTTCAACCAAAAGCTGAAAAATTCAGTGAAAACAGTCTCAATTTTTTTATTCTGATGGGAAATAAAATCCATTTTCCAGCCAGCTCTTGAGAACAAGATTCAGCAGCTACGCATCTCTTCTAAAAGCCAAGGTTTGGAATGTGAACTCCTGACGCTTGTTTTAATACCTCGCTCTCGTGTCATGCTTTTCAGCAGGTGATCTCAAAGCACTTCTGAGCCTTTATTGCATTTATCCCCACGACACTCCGCTGAGATAGAGCAGGTGGGAAACTGAGGCACAGAGGACGTAAGTGACTTGACTGACGTCACCCAGGAAGTCTTCACTGCCCAGACCACTGCACAATCCTGTCTCAGCTCATTCAACTCAGAGCCCCATCTCTGCTCCACATGTTTTCAGCTTTGGCCTGGTCTTTGCTGGGACATAAGGTGCGTTTTTGCCACACGTTAGCGGCTAATTAACATGTGGCATCCTTCTAGCGTGGACAAGGGATCTGTGGTTTTAACACGTGAGCATGTCACCAGAGGAGCTTTTTGCCTCAATTAGAGTTTGTGGCCCTGTTGTAACTATGCCCCCACACCCTGCACCAGACCTTTCGGTTTGTGTTCTGTAGAGGATCCGGGTGAACAGGGTTTGTGGTTACTAGATGCCCTGCCTGGGTAAATATTTTCCTGGAACTTGGCCACTTAAAGCAACTGGATCACCTCAAAATCCCAGCACCTGAGCCTGTCTAGTGGCTTGCAGTAATCTCAAAGGCTAAAATTCCTACTGACTGCAATGGGGAGCAAAGTTAGATCAACATGGAGGGGGGCTTTGGAAAATACCACCAAGAGCCTGAAACTCGGTCTCGGGGCTCAGTTAAAGGACATGCAAATGAAAAGCAAATCTGAGCTTTGCTGGGTGTTGCATCTTTACAGTGGAGAAAGACAGTGGAAAAGTTTTCCTCCCAAATAATTTCGGGGTCTTTCTTCAGTTTGGTTAACATAAATCTATCACCCCTGGCTAATGAACAGTTGGGAGAAAGATTTCCTTTGTTAAATATTTAGCACCACCGCCCCTGCAATTAAGGTCTGAAAGGCTCCCAGCAGGTACTCAGAGAGCCCTCCTCCCGGCATGCCTGTGCGCTCACCACTGGGCCACGCTACCTCCCACCGAGCTGCCCGGGGCCGAATGGCACGAGAATGCTCCGCAGGGCCCGGCGCTCGGGCATGGTAGGGGAGACTGATCATGCTGCCGTCTCCGCTGTGCCTGGCTCTCAAAGCCTCCTGGGGAGGCGGCAGGCTGGCCCCAGCACCAAGTCCGCTCTGCTCCGCAAAAGAAACGAGCGCCGAACCTCTCCCCTTCCCCGCCCCGCCGCTTTGCGGCCTCCCTCGCAGCCCGCCCCCAGCTCGTGCTCCCCAGTGGACTCCGCTCTGCGCAGCTCCTTGCCAGCTGGGGCTCTGCGCCTGAGGCAGGTGGGAGGAGCAGCTTCGAGGCTCGTGACACAAAGAGCTGTGAGTCACCCGGGGTCCTCCGGAGACCCGTGTGGTGGCTGCTGGCGCTGAGGCATGCTCGGGAGGGATGGAGGCAGCTGCCAACAGCGAGCTGGGCATGGCTCTGGTCCAGCCGGGGTCTGGAAACGCAAGCTCACAGGGTGGGGACGGAGCGGTTCACTTGGGATGCCTGGAGGTTGCGATTCTCTCTCTGGCTCCAAGCAGGCTTAGGGAAGGCCAGCTGCTGTCTACACTCCGACTCCCACCATCGCAGCCTGGTGGGGGGGCACCCCACTGCTACAGGGAGAGCGGGAGCATGTCACCAGCCCTCAGGAGGCAGAAACGAGAGGCAGGTGGAGTCTGTTCCCGGGCCGTTGCCAACAGGATGGCTCCAAGCTGGGAAATGTGGGCAACCCCACTGCAGAGAGTGGGGATAGCTGGGGGTCCCTTGGGCTACGCTCTGGAGAGCAAAGGGTGGTGCCTGGCGGGGTCCTGGTGAGTAAGGGGGGGCTGGCTGGGGGCCCCACCAAAGAAATGCCCTGGAGAGCAAGCAGAGGTCTGCTGGAGTCTCCAGGGTCAGTCCCAATCTAGCCCCTTATTCACACGGCTCCTTCCTCATTCCCAGCCGAGGAAGAAGCACAGTGACTGGCCTGGGGTGGGTCTAGCCCAGGGGAGGCTGAGCCCGTTCTCTGGCTGGATCCACAGAACTGGCTTTGTGACCACTGGCCCCCCAGACACGCACACTTCTGCAGTCCTTCTGGTGCCCCTGCATTGTAAGGGGGGGGCTCCAAGTGAAAGAAAAAGAGCTAAGGTGGGGCATGATTCAAAGAAGGTTGAAACCTCCCTGGCATGAAAGGAATCACCCAGAGATCACCCAGGATATTGACAGAGCCCAGCTGAGGGCCTCCCGCCACCCCCACCCCCCCATGCGGGTGACTTCAAGGTGGGGCTTGCCAGCTCGTCACTTGGCACCCTCCCGGCGGGCAGCACAGGGTTAGGGTTTAGGGTCCGGGCCCCTCTGCGCCTTTCGGGCCCACGAGAGCCTCGGCAAGCCGGCTAGTTACGCTGCAGCCAGGGTCAGGGAGCCGGAGGGTTACCAGGCCCACAGCCTGCGAAAGGGGCCCGGGGGCATTTCCCGGCAGGCAGCAGGGTGGGATCTCGCAGGGGTTGGCACCCGCCGGTTGCAGGCCAGGGCTGGGATAGCAGGGAGCTATGGGTCGGGAGGGAGGGGCATCGGCAGAGCTGTGTGTTGGGGGCCAGGGCTGGGACAGCAGGGAGCTATGGGTCGGGAGGGAGGGGCATCGGCAGAGCTGTGTGTTGGAGGGCAGGGCTGGGATAGCAGGGAGCTATGGGTTGGGAGGGAGGGGCAACGCAGAGCTGTGTGTTGGGGGCCAGGGCTGGGACAGCAGGGAGCTATGGGTCAGGAGGGAGGGGCATCGGCAGAGCTGTATGTGTCTGGGGGCAGGGCTGGGACAGCAGGGAGCTATGGGTCGGGAGGGAGGGGCATCGGCAGAGCTGTGTGTTGGGGGCCAGGGCTGGGACAGCAGGGAGCTATGGGTCGGGAGGGAGGGGCAACGCAGAGCTGTGTGTTGGGGGCCAGGGCTGGGACAGCAGGGAGCTATGGGTCGGGAGGGAGGGGCAACGCAGAGCTGTGTGTTGGGGGCCAGGGCTGGGACAGCTGGGAGCTATGGGTCGGGAGGGAGGGGCAACGCAGAGCTGTGTGTTGGGGGCCAGGGCTGGGACAGCAGGGAGCTATGGGTCGGGAGGGAGGGGCAACGCAGAGCTGTGTGTTGGGGGCCAGGGCTGGGACAGCTGGGAGCTATGGGTCAGGAGGGAGGGGCATCGGCAGAGCTGTGTGTTGGGGGCCAGGGCTGGGACAGCAGGGAGCTATGGGTCGGGAGGGAGGGGCATCGGCAGAGCTGTGTGTTGGGGGCCAGGGCTGGGACAGCAGGGAGCTATGGGTCGGGAGGGAGGGGCATCGGCAGAGCTGTATGTGTCTGGGAGCAGGGCTGGGACATCAAGGGGTCAGGATGCACATTGGAAAACATAATCCCAACTATACATACACAATGATGGGGTCTAAATTAGCGGTTACTACTCAAGAAAGATCTTGGAGTCAGTGTGGATCTTTCTTAGAAATCATCCCCTCACTGTGCAGCGACAGTCAAAGAAGTGAACAGAACGATGGGAATCATTAAGAAAGGGACAGATACTAAGACAGAGAATATCCTGTTGCCTCTGTATAAATTCATGGGACGTCCACACCTTGAATACTGTGAGCAGATGTGGTCGCCCGTCTCAAAAAAGATCTATTGAATTGGAAAAGATTCAGGAAGGGACAACAAAAATGATGAGGAGTCTGGAATGGCTTCCCTGTGAGGAGAGGTTAAGAAGACTGCAACTGTTCAGCTTGGAAAAGGGGCGACTGAGGGGGGATCTGATCGAGGTCTGTAAAATCATGACCAGGGTGGAGAAAGTGAATAAGGAAGTGTTATTCACTCCTTCTCATAACACAAGAACTAGGGATCACCAAATGAAATTAATAGGCACCAGGTGTAAAACAAAAAAAAGGAAGTATTTCTTCACAGAACGCACAGTCAACCTGTGGAACTCCTTGCCAGAGGATGCTGTGAAGGCCAAGACTACAACAGGGTTCAAAAAAGAACTAGATAAGCTCATGGGGGATAGGTCCAACAACGACTATTAGCCAGGATGAGCAGGGATGGTATCCCTAGCCTCTGTTTGCCAGAAGCTGGGAATGGGCGACAGGGGATGGATCACTGGATGTTTCCCTGTTTGGTTCATTCCCTCTGGGGTAACTGGCACTGGCCACTGTCAGCAGACAGGACACTGGGCTGGATGGACCTTTGGTCAGACCCAGTCTGACCGTTCTTATGTTCTTAGGATTGAGGGGCATCAGCAGAGCTGTGGGGGGAGAGAGCACAGGGCTGGGATAGCAGAGGGTCGAGACTGAGGGGCATCCTCAGAGCTGTGGGGGAAGAGAGCACAGGGCTGGGATAGCAGAGGGTCGGGATTGAGGGGCATCCGCAGAGCTGGACACTTGCTCAGCACTATTCCTGCTGGGTCTGAGGGAAGGCAGGAGGGTGCGGTGACTAGCAGGGTCCATCCAGAAGCCAGAAACCAGAGGGTTTAGATGCCAGCCGAATGTCTACTCTGCATGGCTCCCCTCCTCACCAGGGACTAGTCGCTGAGACAGCACCTGTCGAACCCAAGCACTGCAGTAGCCACCCTGCAGGCCCTTAGCCGGCAGCTCGGGGGGTAGGCGTCCCTGGTGCGGCAATAAGGACCCGTCTCTGATGGCTGATCCTAGGCAAGAAACCTGGGGAGAGAACTGGGAAAATCTCAGGATGGCCTCCTGCAAACACCCCGAACACCCACGCACACGCATTCATGGACACCCCCTCACCCCCCAACCCTAACACACACATCACAAACACCCCAAACACATGCATTCATGGACACCCCCTCACCCTAACACACACACCCCAAACACCCCAAACACACGCATTCATGGACACCCCCTCACCCCCCAACCCTAACACACACATCACAAACACCCACGCACACACACCCCTCCCAACACAGGCGCACACATACAAGTGCACACAGGCCTGGTCACACCAATGCACGTGTGCGCTCACACACACACACACCCCCATTGCTAACACCCCCCCTGTCCCCCTCCACCAAATACTCATCACCCACATGCACTGGGGCCGATCCTGCTCCCACTCCCACCAGTTTCACCCCGCAGAAGAGCCACTGACCCCAGCCCAGCGAGCGTGGAGCGGCAGGAGGGCAAGACCCGGGTCTGCTTTGGAGCTGCTGCAAAGGGCTGCGCATTGTCTCAGCAGCAATTTCTCTTGCAAAGAGCGAGTAAAAATAGCAGAACATTTCGGGTAATTGCCACTTACAGGCTCACCCTTCTCTAGGAATTAAATTACATTTTATTACTTTGATTTGCTTTGATGGAGCATTATGGGGCTGCTTTCAGCGGAGAGAAGCCTTCAGCTTGGGGTGGGATGGGGCGCGAAAAGAAGGAAGAAAGGGGGGGGCTCGGAAGCTGAGGTGGGGGGCTTGCAAAGGAAGGTGTTTGGGGGCGGGGCTTGGAAGGCGAGATCCTTGGGGGTGGGGCTCATGGAGAAGGGGAGATCTGGGGAGTGGAAGAGAAGAGGCCTGTTGCCACAGGGAGGGCAAAGCGGAGGAGGAGACAGGGGAGTCGGAGTGCTGGGGCATCTTCCATTGTCCCCAGTCCCTTGCCCCGGGCTTTTCTGGGCAACTCTTGGACCCCAGCCCCCCTCCACCCCCCCAGATCAGCAGGGGAGGTGCTCCTCGCCCACTCTGCACTGCTGTCAGTGGCCAGCGCACTAATGATCTACGCCTAGTGTCGTGTTAATTACATGCCTGCCTATGCTCAGCTCCGCCCCAGGGCGAGTGGCCTGGGAGACCCCCACAAGCCCCACGCTGTAGGTTCAGTGGGTTTGTTCCCTCCCCTGACAGAGCAAGGAAGGTCTCTGGGTCAGGGCATGTGGTGAAAAGACAGTGACACCCCCCCCCCCACCAGGGACCTCTGGATGCACAGATCTAGCCCCCATCCCTCCAGCACCCTGGGGAAAGGCTGCACGGGTGATTTGGGGGGGACAAAGAGCACATACAGTGTTCCCAGGGGTTACACATACCCTCTCCCGAGGTCCATGGGTAGCTGGAGGGCAGAATTTTTCCTGCCTCAGAGGGATCCCCTCTGGGGATGAGATCAGTTCTATCCAGGGCTGGCAAGTGAGACGGTTAGGGGGGACAACTGAACCAGGGCCCCCCAAAACATCTGTAACAGGGCTGAAATGGGAGCAGACTGATACAGTGGGGCCCCAAATTCCTCTCCCTGGTCCTGGGTCTATCTCCAAGGCCCATATGCTCCTTGGCCCTTCTGCAGAGACTGTTGCCAAAGGGAGCTGGGCAGCAGCAGCATGAGGGGTGGTACCACCTCCAGAGCACCCCTTCATGGCCCCCGTAGGGTCCCCACCCTCCGCTCCCTCCCAATGCCTTTAAAACACAGGTCCCCTTCTGGGGTCTCATTTACCAGGTCTTTCCAGGTTCCGGTGGCTCGAGGTTCCAACCCGTCCCCCGTAGAGAAGGGATCGCACGGCCCTCCTTCTGGGGTGTAGGCTGTACCCCTCCCTGCTGCTTTTCAACTGCCTTTTCCGGTTCCCAGGCAGGCGGTCAGGAAGCAGAGCTGAGCACAAAACCTCCAGGGCGAGACCCTCTCCCGCCCCAGCCACTGGGCTGGGGCGCAGTCTGCCAGCCATCCAGGGCAGAAGCCTGACGCCATCCTTCACCCACAGCTGTCTCCCCAGGACCCTCCCTTATCACCTACCCCAGCCGAATTGGGTCACATGACCTTCATTTCCCCCACCTGGGGAAGAGAGGAGGCATGTCACAGGTGGGGCTGAGGCCCATCTCCCCTTAAAGGGCCAGTCACCCTGCAAGAGGCAGCCTCGCTGGGCCAAACCCCTTGGACATCTGACTGCATCCTGTCCGAAGGCAGGGGAGATGAAGGACCCAGTGCAGGGGTATCGGAAGCGGAGAGGGACCAGAGGCCACGGCCCCACCACTTTTTACCAGTTGCAAGGGCGAGCGATAGCAGGGAGGGGCGGAGAAGAGACGGTGCAGAGGCAGGGCCGAGGGGGGACGGGTGGTGCATGGGCTGGGGCCACGGTTCATGTGCCGGTGGCCCCCCGCCACTTTTAGGGGGCTTCTGCCCGCTCTTGAGACACCTGCTGAACCAGGGACGCCCACAGAACAGGCAGCATGAGTCACTTGCAGGTTCAAACTCGTGTAAATGGTGGCATCCCTGTCACTTGAAGGCTTTAACTCACGATTTGAGGACATCTGTGTCTCAGGTCGAGATCAGGGGCTTGTACGGGAGTTCTGTGGCCTGCAATGTGCAGGAGGTCAGACGAGGTCCCTTCTGACCTTAAAGTCTCTAAGACAAGGCGACCCCCCCACCCCGAAGCTGACACCACCCTGGTTAGAACCAGCTGAAAAAACTGAACTTCTTTGGGGTCTAGAAATGGTCTCCCCCCCACCCACTCCTCCCCCCAAACCAACACTTCCTGTGAAAAGCCGTAGGCATTCTCAACATTTCCCATTCTCACCCACTGCTTTTAATCCAGCGTTTTCATCTGCCGGAAAAGGCGTTTTCTTGCTGAAAACCGGCCTTTTGGTAAAGAACAACTTTCAAAAATGACGTTGATACAAAAATGCAATGAAAAGTATCTCAGAGAAGTGGGGAATCCCCCAACCCAGAAAATGGCTCCATTTTGACCCCCGCGAAAAGGAAACAATTCTGAAATTTATCTCAAAATCATTTCCCTCTTTTTTTTTGGACCACCTGGAGAGCCCCGGTCTCGGCGGGACAGTACTGGTCTCTTGTACCACCAGCAAGGAGGACGGTGAAAGACACCCAGACTTCCCCTGGCCATTGTGCCACCTTGAGACGCCATGATACAGCATTGACGTTACAGCTGGGGATGGGGGGAGCCCAGAACCATTCCGGGTTTGGGGCTGAGCCTCAGGATGTCAAGATGCTCCCAGGAGTTCCGGACTCGGATGCGCTGGTGGGAAGCATTAACCAGACCACTAGCGGATACTCTCTCCAGTTCTGGTGACCACATTTCAAGAAGGATGTTGATAGCGTGGACAAGGTTTTGAAATGAGCCACAAGAACTATTTGAGCTGGAAAAGCTGCTTGAAAGTGAGACACCAGAGAAGCTCAGCTAGTTTATCCAAGCAAAGGTTAAGAGGTGGCTTGATCATGACGTACAGGTACCTACATGGGGAAGAAATCTCTGAAAGTGGAGGGCTCCGTAATCTAGCAGGCAACGGCAGAAGGAGAACCAATGGCTGGAAGATGAAGCTAGACAAATTCAGACTAGCAATAAGGTTCACATTTTTGCCAGTGAGGGGAAGTAACCACTGGAATGACTTACCTAGAGTTGTGGTGGATTCTCTGTCGCTTGAAGTCTTTAAGACTGGGTGTCTTTTTAAGGGATACACTGCATAGCTCAACCTCAAGGTATGGGTGGGAAGAAGGAACTGTTGGGGGAGGCCGTCTGGCCTGTGCTTATGCAGGAGATCTGGTTAGATGATCACACTGGACCCTTCTGGCCTTAATGAATTCTTAATCCGGCCCAGGCCCTCCTGGCTGTACGAATCGGGGCGACACCAGTTTCCAGGGACCGGAGCGAAACTTCACTTATTAAACCCCAGCTCTGGTATGGAGGATTCATCAAAATGCCAGGTGTTATAGGCACCTGAACCTTGGGGGTCTGACTCTTATGCTAAGGGCCTTTTAAGCAGCTCCAGCAGCATAAAGGGGCTTCAAAGTGGGTATAAATGCTCCCCATCCCCTGGAAATCCCACCTGACTGGTGTAGCGCTGGCAAAAGGTTCTTGGCTCACACCCCCCCTCCCCACCAGCATTAGGTTGTGTGTTAAGGGTGTCGCATGGCTTTAGAGCTTGTCTCTGCATCCTGGGGGCATGGGGAACGGAGTGCAAGTTAGAGCAGTCCTGAGGGTGCTCTAGCTGACACCGGCAGGAATGGGACAACTGAGAATCAGGCCACAAGCCTGATCTAAGAATCAACGGGAACCCTCCCCACCCCCCAGCTCCCCAACCACCTCCCCACCAGGCCAGTGGTGCCTGGTGCCCAGACTGCACTCCATCTACGCTGCTGCACACGCCAAAGGGACTTCAGCAGCTCCTTCCAGGCTCAGCGTCTCTCCCATGGTCCCTGTGCATCCGGTTCCAGACAGCTCACCAGCTCTGGCAGGGAATTGTTCCGTGACCTTGGGAAGGGAGGTGGCAGTTTGATTTGCCAGCCTCTGCCCCACCTCTCTCCCTTTAAGCCGGGCAGCTGGGAGGTTTGGCTGGAATGAGAGTGCTCCTGGATGAGGAAGTTGGCACTGGAGGCTTCAGCAAACAAGAGACTGGGGAGGAAAATCTCACATGGCTGGTGACCCAAACCACCCTACCCACTGCACCTCACTTAGCCCCCAGCCTCAGACACAGGGATCCCAGCCCACAGCTGCATAACTGGTATTAGAACAGGCAGTGGGGGTCTAGTGGTTAGAGCCAGGGGAAAGTGCTGGAAGGGCAGGACTCCTGGGTTTCATTCCTGGCTCAACCACTGACATGAGAGGCAACCTGAAGTTTCCCCTCTGCCACAGAATTCCGGAGACCAAGACCCCTTACCAGACTCTCCCTACACTTGTGGCTGCTTGGATCCTCCGCTGGCCGCTGCTCACTGCACTGGGAAGGGAGTTAATGAGGAAAGTCTCATGCTTCAGGGTCGAGCAGCCCACTGCTTCCAGGGGTCAGGAAGGGGATTTTTCTCCCTACCCGCTTTGCAACATCACACTGTTCTCAGGGTGAATTCCACCTTCCTCTGAAGCACCAGGGCCACCCCACTGCCTGAGGGACGGACACTCAGAGGGCAACCAACACCAGGGATTGCTGGACACACGGGTCTCCGCAGCTTGAGCCACGCTGCCCCTTGGCTCAGTAACTGGGCTCCCTCTTAGCAAACCTTCAGTTCCTCTGGAGGAGTGGATCAGAGAGTACGTGACGGGCCCAGCAGCCCTGGAAAGGGGGAATATTCCCAGCGCTGCGGAGGCGGCAGAGCTGCATTAGAACAGGGGTGGGTGGGGAGCGCATTGAAGAAGTGGCGCGTGGGTGCAGCGTGTGGGGGGGGGTGAGGTGGGGTGAGTTTAACTCATTCTTGTCCGGGCTCCCCACGTGGGCCTCGTGTAGCTCTCTCGCCCCCTCTAATGGGCAGATTGTGGAGAGACCTTCCTCCCAGCGAACCGGGCTGCCCTGTTAGCTCAAGCCAGAGCGGCCTCAGGTGCCTAGAGCCAGAGGCCCCAGGGACAAGCCCTGCTGCTGACCCAGCCGGGGTGTTCTTGCACCTGCAGGAGAATTATAAGGCCTCACAGAGTTTAGGGCCAGAAGGGAGCATCAGATCATCGAGTCTGACCCCCCACAAATCCCAGGGCAGAGAATCTCCCCCACTTCCCTTAGTCACAAAGGCAGTGTTACGACCCGCCCCTTGCCCAGGAGCTAGCATCCTGTTGTCATCCTATCCCCCTTCACTCAGGTAGGGAGACTGAGGCACAGAGGGGGGAAAATAACTTTGAGAAGGTCTTAGAACTGGGAACACAACCCAGGAGTCCTGTCCATTAACCTCCTTCTCCTGTGCAGGGCTAGGGCAATGGCTCAGGCTGTAGGCTCGGATTTAAGAACATGGGTCGTGTACCCAGCTCTGCTGCTGACCTGCTGGAGGAGTCTGGGCCAGTCATTGTGCCACTCTGTGCCTCAGTTTCCCCTCCCACCTTTTTTCTGTAGAACCTATCTGGCCTGTAAGCTTGCCAGGGCAGGGACTATGTGCCCAGCCCAACAGGACCTTGATCTTGCTTGACACCTCTAGATTCTGCTGCAACAGGAAAATTAATCAAGCCCCACCGCCTCCCTAAGCAGCAGGCGGGGATGGGACCGATCACTCGGCGCTGCTGTTTCTTTTCATACCCGTGTGTTGCCCAAGCAAAGGGTCCAAGTGCTGCAGAGCCACCGACAGCCAGCAGGTGTCAGCCCTCAGCCATCATTTGCAGGCAGGCCGGGCGCTTGGCAGGCAGAACCCTGCAGCAGGCTGGCATGGCTGGTGCCTCACACATTAAGAACTGGGCATTAGCTCAATGACCTTGGCGCAGGGGATCCGGCTTGGAGACAGGCTGGATCAGAGCAAATTTGGCAAATTGTCGCTGGCCAGCTCTGCCAAGCCTCCCTGGGCAATCAAGGTCCTTTCCCAGCCTGTCCGCTAACAGTGGCCTGTGTCTCTTTCTTCTCTCTCTACCGCTTTCCTGGAGCCTGACATGGGCAGCACCCTGCCTATGATCCAGGGGAGAATGCCAGCCTGTGCCCAGTGAGCCTGTGAAGCTTGTTCCGGGGACGAGATGCCACCCCTCAGTGCCCCCCCTTTGCCAGGGGTGCCGTTGGAGCCACCGTCAGAGTAGAAAGTAGGGCGTAACAGTGGGGGGGGAACCCTCTCCCCTCCCTGGCGGATGGCATTTACTGAGGGTTTGCCAGCGAATTAACAGACCAAGGGGGCCCTCTACCTGCCGCCTGGGGATGCAGGCTCTGCCAGCTGATTCGCTTTGAACACCTGTGACAAACACACGGCAGATTTCAGCACTCACCCCGGGGGGGGTTCCTGGCAAACGCCCCATCTCTACACACAAAGAGCTGGGCACCAGGCTGCCCACGAGGGCGACCAAACCTTCAAGTGCTTTGGCTCAGTGTCAGGAGAGCAGCAAGTCGGGCTTGTGGGCGCTGAGCTGGCTTGGAAAAACTCATCAGGAGGGGCTTGACTTGGAAAGGTCATAGGGTCTAGTGGTGAGAGCAGAGTAGGCAGGGGCTAGAAAGCAGGACTCCTGGGTTCTCTTCCTGATACTGGGAGGAAAGTGAGGGTCTAGTGGTTTTTGAGCAGGGGAGACCAGCAGTCAGGATTTCTGGGTTCTTTTCCCAGCTCCACCACCAAGTTAGCATGCAACCTTGTCTATTGCCCCTCAGTTTACCTGTCTATATAATGGGGATAACCCTGCCCTAAACTCCCTCACAAGGGGAGCAAAGAGGGACAACTATTGTTGAGGACCAAGCCAGAGATGTTGCTTTGAGATCTTCACCTGGCAGATGCTACAGGTGGACAGTTCTGCACATTCCCCAGTACTCAGAGCCCACATAGGCACCCGCACCCAGTGAACCGCAGCAGGGCCATG
This sequence comes from Lepidochelys olivacea, assembly GCF_965140295.1. NCBI lineage: Eukaryota > Metazoa > Chordata > Testudines > Cheloniidae > Lepidochelys > Lepidochelys olivacea. The sequence continues at coordinate 15,774,682 of NC_140437.1, read as the reverse complement.
GGCGGAGCAACCCCCGCTGGGATTTGAACCTGCGGCCACAGGGAGCGCCCAGGCTCCAGACCTGGGCCTGGAGATCACTTAAGGCCCGAAGCCCCTGTGCTTTGAAAACCCTGCGCTCTGGTGCTCCTCCTCCTGGCAGAGACCCCACTGGGGGCTCCCGGAGGCCTCCCCAGCTGGAGCCAGGCCTGTGGTCAGCCTGGGGTCAGGAACCCACTCTCGCACGCCACGTGCAAGGCTCGGGGGCAGCCCAGCACAGAGGTGGCAGCGGCACAAGGAGCTTGTATGGAAGCCAAGATCCCAGTGGGGCGTCAACTTCAGCTGAGACCCCCATCGTTGTCCCCTCGCAGCAGGGCTCAGAGCAAACAGCCCCTCCGAGAGGGGGAAGGGAGCCTGATGAGGGCATGAATGGGGCGGGTGGAACGAGCATGGCTACGGACAAAGGGGGGTCACAGCATCCCAATGCCGGCGGGGCGGGGCGGCTGCGATCTGGACAGGGCCCGAGCACCCCGTGGGTATCCCTGGGACAGCACCATGCACAACATGCTGAGGGGCTGGGCTGTGATGGGGAGGCGGCACTGCCATGCCCGAACAGCTGACCCTTGGTGAGACCCAAGCCCCCGGGAATAATAAATCTAGTCGGCTCCCCCAGGAAACGGGGCAGCCGCCGCTGGGAGTCAGGAGGTCCAGGGTCTACTCGTGGCTCTTAACGAGAGTGAGAGGTGAAGTCAGGACTCCTGGGTTCTCTTCACATTACTGAGAGAGGAGTGGGGGTTTGTTGTTAGAACAGGGCGGAGAGGGAGAGAGAAGAGCAGGGAAGTAGGATTCCCCAGCTTTATTCCCACTAGTGGGAGGCAGCGTGGTCAGTAGTTACAGCAGGAGTCAGGACTCCTAGGTTCACTTCCAAGCTGCTGCTCATCCCGTCCATGGCCTGTGCTTCAGTTTCTCCATCTGCGAAGTCAGGGTAATGAGCCTTAAACTTCTCCCCAGAAAATTTCTCCTCCGGAGGCAGACATCCAGCATGGTAAATTTCAGCCTCAATGGTAACAAACAACTGAAAACAGGTTCTTATAATGGAAAGTGTTGGGGAACCTTAACTCCATGTACTGCCTATAATTAGTGCAAGCTACAGTGGCTTGGTGTGACACTGTCCCCCACAGAGCTGGCTAGGCCAGCTCACGATTGAGCTGTAGAGGATTGTTCATTAAGAACCAGGTTCTACCCCTGCAGCACATGATCTACTCAGGGGTTCGGGCTTACATTAGAAGCTCAAATCAAATCCCAACACCGCTAAACTCTGGGGGGGGGGTGTCCAATTCAAATTTGAACAAATGGCCCAGTTCCTTATTTTGAACTGAACCAAACTTTTGTCCTAACGGCTGCACCCTTTGGAAGCGGCTTGAAATACAGACTTGGGCTTCATATGGAGATGGGCATCGTTAATGCAAAATAAAAGAGGAAATTCCAGGTCCATGGTACCTTAATTGTGAATGATCTCCACCCCACTTTCCCAGCTCTTAGGGTTGAGGGGGAAGTCCTCCATGGAATGCAAAGTCCACAATAATATTTATATGTATTTGTTTTGCTTTGAGTTTTCCCCAAATGGCTCAATTTTGTGGAAAACCTTCTATTTCCCCCCTTGGAATTAAGACCCCTTTTTAAGCAAAAAAGTTTCAACATTCAATTAATTTTTTTGGAGGAAAATCATTTTGCATCACACACATTTAGCATTTTGCCTGTGTGAGATTAAAGACACCGATTTTGCTGAAAATGACATTTCTGGGTTATGGAACGGCCTGAAGGTTCATGACCAAAACTAATTAGGTGCTTTCACACGGTTTTCACTTCCTCTACTATTGAAACGCAGCCATCTCTGGGGCGGTGCACAGCAGCTGCTTAACAGCCACGCGGCACAGCTCAGCATCGGACAAGTGAAGAAAAATCCTGTATCCAAGCGAACCCGCCCATTGTTCTCCATTGACAACCAAGGACTTCAGTTGCGGGTTCTTCTACCTCTGAATTCTTTCCCCAGGCAATCTCGCCCTGATGTCATAGCTCATCCCTGACTTCACAAATAGTTGCCATGGAAATGACTGCGATGCAAAGCATTGTGGGATGTGCAAGATCAGGCTGCAGGGGAAGGCAGGCGGCAGGGGCTCTGAGAGAATCTGGATTGGTTACAAACAACCGTCTGTGATGGGGAAAACGATGTGGGAAAAGCCTCGCTGAGCATAACAGGGCCATATTTCCACACATCACACACACAGTTGCCTCAGCATCCAGCGTGGAGCCCTCACTCCAGCAAAGCCACCTTGAAGTCAATGTATCATGGGTTCAGGATGCAGCCCAGTTAGACCCATCAGCCTGGTGAGACAGAGCCACCCCGCCCAGCCGCAGGTGAGGTCAGGGGATCGTACCTGGATTTGGACTTTGAAGAACCTACCAATTCAGGGGATGTTGGCGCCGAGGTTCCGGTTCAGCGAGTTTTGAAGGGACTCAGAAACAGTCTCCCAGGTTGGCTGGTGGGGGCTCCATCCAGTTGGAGGACCATCTTTTGGTTGTTTGTATAGTGCCCAGCACCATGACGTCCTGGGCCATGACTGCGGCTGTGAGGTGCTATACACACACAGTGGTGGTTGAAGTATGCGTCTAATGGGAGAGGTAGTTCTGAAATATTTGGAATTATTTGCTTTAAAGACTTTTTTCAGTTTTTCCCTGGTTTTTTAAACTCAGCTTTGCAAGAGTGTTGGTGTCATTTTTCAGGTTTGGGGTTCCTTATTCCCCTCTTTCCTCCTTTTCCATTTTGCCATGGAAAAGGCAGGGCGGGGGGGAGGAAGAGAGAAAAGAACATTTGCCATTTAGTTGAAGAAAAAAAAAAAAAGTAGAAAACCCCCCGGCCACCCAGACAGACATTTTTGGTGAATTTTTTTTGTTAAAGAACTGTCTGTTTCTCATCAAGCCATTTCATCCCGTGCCACTCGCAACCTTTCAGAGTGGACTCCGTGAAGAATTCTCTGGCCTGCGTTTGACAATAGCTCTGGCTGGGGGATCTTGGAGGTTCCCTCTGGCTTTCATATTTATGAATCTACCTTCTGTAGGAACAAGCCTGTCTTGGCCAGAGGAGAGGAGTTTAGCTAGGACCCAACAGGCTTTCCCCACCTGTCATTTCCATGCAAGGAGGAATCCCAGAGCCCTGTGCAAGGAGAGAGACCTTCTCATGAAGGTCTGATCCCATCAGAACCTCTTTCTGGAGTTGCGACTTTATCCCAAATGGGAATCCAGGTTTCTCTCCATGGGCATGCATTTCCAGTTATACCAATAGCATTCTACAGCTACAGAAGTACAGAGATGTGGACACATTGTGGTTCAGGGCTGAGCCACCCAGTCAGAGGCACTGGAAACCCTGCCTGTTCTGTGCCCAATTCCATCGGGCCATGCACAATAAAGTAGCAGTCGTACAAGCACTGAATGCCAGGCTGCTGCACTAGTAGCCATGTGGCTCTTTTTGGCCTAGCTCAAACCCCTTCCCCAGGAACATAAGCTTCAAATTAAGAAAAGCCCCTCTTCTACTGAATCAGCATCCCCACTGGGGTTATACCGGTGTAACCAGATTGGTTTACATTCAGACCTCAGCTTATACTGAAAAATAAAGGTCCACTCCAGTGCAATGCAGCCACGAAATGCCACCGCTCTGCTCTCACTGGTGTCTGTGACGATGTGGGGCAGGCCAATGGGGATCCAGGCCCACCTGAGGAAGGCTGATGCAGTGGCCGGGGTGCTAACCTTGCTGAACTGGCTTCAAATCCCTGCTCAGACTGTCATAGCTTCCCTGGGCTCTTAGCGAACACAAGAGGGGAAAGGGTTCAGAATATCAAGTAGGGAGATCCACATCTTTGCTCTAGGTCAAAAAGAAAAGGAAAGACAGATGAGCTTGTACAAATCTCGGTGGGCTCATCTACAGGGAGAAATTGGGAGTAATTACTCAACTTCCAGGATGGAGTGTTCCCACAGGGGATTTCTGAGATCATCCCCCTATAGGCAGGTTAGCCTAGGGGATACCAGCCTGTACCTCAGTAAACCTGGGCTCTATTCCCAGCTCTGCCACTGGCCTGCTGCATGACCTTGGGCAGGTCATGTCCTGCTCCATGCCTCAGTTTCCCCATCTGTAAAATGGGGATAATGATCCTGCTCTCCTTTGTAAAGCGCTTTGAGATCTACTGATGAAAGGAGCTAGGCATCACTACAGGTATGCTGGTCAGTTTCTCTGTTCATCACTCAAGGTGGGGACAGTGGAACTGCTACATGGGGCTGGGGAGGTGAAATGCACCAAAAGTTGTGAGGGGCTCAGATCCTACAGCTAAGGGGCTTGTTACATACGGACAATGGCTAGACTTCTGCCACAGAGGAATCCTCTGACTTCACCAGGGAGAAAGGGCTGGTGGCCAGCAAAGAAGCAGGAATGTGCCTCACCCCTTTCCCTCTCCTCCAGCAGCACCTGGCCTGAGCTGCAATCACAGATCAGTTTGCTGCCTGCATTCCCAGAAGAAAGAATAAAGTTAAAACATCTGTTAATTTATAAACCAATTTAACCATGACTGGTTAATAAATAGCTAACAGCTGCCAAATTCACTACCCCTCAGCTCAGGAGAGGGGCACTCTGGGATGGCAGAGATGAACAGATCAATCTAGGTAGTTTTTCCATCTCTCCCTCTCACTCACTCTTCCCTGTGTATTTATTATTGTAGATTCTCCTCCCCCCCAAAAAAAAATCAAATTGCACTCATTAGGAGGAGGAGGTTTCTAGATCCATAAGAAGGGGTGTGTGTAAACAAGCATACAGGCTGCATTCCTCCTCTTTGCTATTTTCCTGCTAGATTTTAATTTGTAGTTGTGGGGTCGGTTGACACGTTCAAGTCGGTCTATCAAGTAACTGGGAGATGGAGATAGTTGTTGGTTCAAAGCCACACCAAGAGGCAGTAGGCCTGGTCCAGGAGCTCAGCTCCAAAGGCCCTGGGCAGGAGGCAGTTTTACAGCTGGTTCCTGTTATGTTTGTGGCAGCACTCAGAAGTTAGATAAAAACAAGAGACTTTCTGGAAAGCTGCACCCTAACGCAACTTGATACCTTACAATTCAGAACAATCACATACAGGAACCCCAGAGCAGAGACAGACAAAACAGGTTGCTCCATAAAGCAGAGAGGCACAATTCACCCCCTCCTCATTCTAGGCTGGCTGGCTGCAGAACTGACTTGGATCACAGGTTGCCCTGCAGAGGCTCCTAGCCTGCAAGCAGGGCCAGGAAACCCATTCCAAAAGAAAGTGATAGCTTGTAATTTTAACATAGGTTTCCATTCACCCCAGTTCTTAAGGCGAGTTTTTTCAGGGTTGGCCATTGATCCTGGCAGCCTCCATTTTTGAATCTCCTTCTGAGATCAGCCGGGACCAAGGAACAAACAAAAGCAGTTGTTCAAACCAAGCACATGTAGCTATAAGAAAGGACAGCAAAAGGGGTGGGCACTAGCCTGGACCTTGGGGAGACCTGGGATCAATTATCTGCTCTGCCACAGACTCCTTGCCTGCCCTGGGGCAAGTCACTTATCCCCATTCTACAAATGGGGCAACGGAGACAGTGTGGCTAACAGCACTGCCCTACCTTAGAGGGGCATCGGGAGCATAAACACAACAGATTGTGAGGTGCTCATCCTCTGGTGATGAGGGCTATATAAGTACCCAAGATAGAACATTGTGGTTGAAGTCAACTTATGGGAGTGAGGGTGAAGTCAACTTATGGGAGTCCATGGTGTCCCAACAGGGAATCCCCCAAAATCAGAGGCTTCCTTGAAAACAGGCCTAATTCCATACTAGGCCAGACAGAAGCCTGAAATCCTACCACCCACCTGCTTGCTGGGAAAGCTCAGCTACGGACTCCATCGCTCAGGCGCAAACTCTGCTGGGAAGGTGTCTCGACTTTAGGCCTGCGTGACACTTCCTGGTGTTTTGAGGTCTTCTGACTTACGGCCCAGATCTTGCCCTCCTATTTGTGATCCTCACAGGACTCAATGGGAACCCAACGCTGTAGTCAGGGCCCAGGTAAGGGAGCCCTAATAAAAATCCAAATGCAGGTGGAAAGTATCCAGGCTTTTAATGATCCACTACAGACTCAAAGCTCAGGGCTGCCATGAGTCTTCGCATGAAGCAGGGCTGAGATATGAATCATAGAATATCAGGGTTGGAAGGGACCTCAGGAGGTCATCTAGTCCAACCCCCTGCTCAAAGCAGGGCCAATCCCCAATTAAATCATCCCAGCCAGGGCTTTGTCAAGCCTGACCTTAAAAACTTCTAAGGAAGGAGATTCTACCACCTCCCTAGGTAACGCATTCCAGTGTTTCACCACCCTCCTAGTGAAAAAGTTTTTCCTAATATCCAACCTAAACCTCCCCCACTGCAACTTGAGACCATTACTCCTTGTCCTGTCCTCTTCTACCACTGAGAATAGTCTAGAACCATCCTCTTTGGAACCACCTCTCAGGTAGTTGAAAGCAGCTATCAAATCCCCCCTCATTCTTCTCTTCTGCAGAAGAAACAATCCCAGTTCCCTCAGCCTCTCCTCATAAGGCATGTGTTCCAGATCCCTAATCATTTTTATTGCCCTTCACTGGACTCTCTCCAATGTATCCACATCCTTCTTGTAGCGTGGGGCCCAAAACTGGACACAGTACTCCAGATGAGGCCTCACCAATGTCGAATAGAGGGGAACGATCACGTCCCTCGATCTGCTGGCAATGCCCCTTACTTATACACCCCAAAATGCCATTGGCCTTCTTGGCAAGAAGGGCACACTGTTGACTCATATCCAGCTTCTTGTCCACTGTCACCCCTAGGTCCTTTTCTGCAGAACTGCTGCCTAGCCATTTGGTCCCTAGTCTGTAGCGGTGCATTGGATTCTTCCGTCCTAAGTGCAGGACCCTGCACTTATCCTTGTTGAACCTTATCAGATTTCTTTTGGCCCAATCCTCCAATTTGTGTAGGTCCCTCTGTATCCTATCCCTACCTGCCACCATATCTACCACTCCTCCTAGTTTAGGATCATCCGCAAGTTTGCTGAGGGTGCAATCCACACCATCCTCCAGATCATTTATGAAGATATTGAACAACACTGGCCCCAGAACCGACCCTTGGGGCACTCCACTTGATACCGGCTGCCATCCAGACATGGAACCATTGATCACTACCCGTTGAGCCTGACAATCTAGCCAACATTCTACCCACCTTATAGTGCATTCATCTAGCCCATACTTCTTTAACTTGCTGACAAGAATACTGTGGGAGACCATGTCAAAAGCTTTGCTAAAGTCAAGAAACAATACATCCACTGCTTTCCCTTCATCCACAGAACCAGTAATCTCATCACAGAAGGCAATTAGATTAGTCAGGCATGACCTTCCCTTGGTGAATCCATGCTGACTGTTCCTGATCACTTTCCTCTTGTGTAAGTGCTTCAGGATTGATTCCTTGAGGACCTGCTCCGTGATTTTTCTGGGGACTGAGGTGAGGCTGACTGGCCTGTAGTTCCCAGGATCCTCCTTCTTCCCTTTTTTAAAGATGGGCACTACATGAGTTTTCAAAGATAATGGACAATAGCTCTGCAATCACAGCCACTAACTCCTTTAGCACTCTCGGATGCAACGCATCCGGCCCCATGGACTTGTGCACGTCCAGCTTTTCTAAATAGTCCCTAACCACTTCTTTCTCCACAGAGGGCTGCCCACCTACTCCCCATGCTGTGTTGCCCAGCACAGCAGTCTGGGAGCTGACCTTGTTCGTGAAGACAGAGGCAAAAAAAGCATAGAGTACATTAGCTTTTTCCACATCCTCTGTCACTAGGTTGCCTCCCTCATTCAGTAAGGGGCCCACACTTTCCTTGGCTTTCTTCTTGTTGCCAACATACCTGAGAAACCCTTCTTGTTACTCTTAACATCTCTTGCTAGCTGCAGCTCCAGGTGCGATTTGGCCCTCCTGATTTCATTCCTACATGCCTGAGCAACATTTTTATACTCTTCCCTGGTCATTTGTCCAATCTTCCACATCTTGTAAGCTATGAGTGGGCGTTTGAACTGGATCCAAGTAGAACCAGCTTCCTTGGGAGCAGAGGGCATGTCCTGGTGTGTTGGGATCCAGTTGGGAATCTGAAGTTTGGGGGGCAGGGGGTGAGCCCCGCTGAGCCCATGACGAAGTTGGGGTGTAGGGTAGATACAGCAATGAAGCCAAGATCTAGATCCAAACAATCCTAAAGCCTAAGTAAGTTTGGGTCCAGAGATCAGTTTTGGGGCCTGTCTCTAATTCTGGGCAAAATGAGAAGAGTTTGGGGCAAGTTCTCTGGGTTTATTTGAAGCCTGCATGAAATAAGATATGGGGGGGGGGGGGGCTGGGAGTGGAGTGTGGTGGGGGGGGGAAGCATACACCTGATCACTGCAGCTCAAAAAAAAAAATCTTTGGTCCAGATCCTCAGCTGGTGAGAGTCTGTGGTGCTCCACTGAAATCAGAGCTACGCTGGATTGATGCTGGCTGGGACCTGACCCTTTGATTCCTACACAGCTCTGCTAAGCCCTGCTCCAAAGCTTGTTGGAGCCAACAGAAGACACCCACTGACTTCAGATCATGTCCCTGGTGTATATCAATACACACATGTAGCTCAGCCCCTCCACTCCTGTAATTCACATGAGCTCCAAAAATTGAAAAACTGTTAACCAAATAAACCTGCAGAACTGCACACTGGGGGGAGTCCTGGTCTGTAGAGTGTGGTTTAGATTAGATGGCAAAAATCTCATATGAAAGGTTCGATGCTGTGGAAAAAGGGAAAGACAAAGGCAGAAAAGTAGGGGAAAGGGATGAGAAAGAAAAAGAAAAAAATCAGAGAATGAGTTTGATGGAAAAGAATCTTGTCTTTTCATGAAGAAATTGCACTTTTAAATTGGTTCCACACAGAGGAATCTCAGCTAAGGAGACTTTCAAATGCAAATCTCTTAAAAGGGACGGAACATATGGGCAAAGCAAAGCACGCACTTTTCAGAATGAAATTATTTGTAGGGCGTTTGTTTTTCTGCACATGTGAAGGAATGGGGTGAGGGGAACCCAGCTTGTATAGTTGGGCTCCCAAAGGGATAGGGCCCTGTTAAGGCATTATGCCTTTGTTAGGAGAGATTGTCATGGTGGCAATACAGGAGGGGGGGGCTGCATAATTATTGGCAGACTTGGAAAATAAAAATCAAACTCTCCTCCCACCCCAAAGGAAACTCCCAAATTTAAACCCCACAGACCAGATACAAACTGGCCATTGAGTCCACTGGGGCTGGACCCATTTCCACCAGCAAGGTATCTGGCTCAACGAGTGAACGAATGGGATTATTTTGGGGTTAGCAGCATCCATGGAGAGCAGGGAGAACGGGTGAATCGTGGCATGCACAGGTGTGTTTGCCAGGGAAAGGAGTTGTGTGCAGAGAGCTGCAGTTCATTTGTGACCAACTATTACAGCAGTTCTGTAACCAAGTCTGGGTGTGTATACGTGTGCCCGTATAGTGTATTAACCATTAACAGACACCCAGCATGTCTAGTGTGCTTAGGGTGAGCACGGGGCTAGGCTCTCTTCCCAACTCCATCACTGCTGCTTTGCTGGCCCACAGCCTCAGCGCCCCCTTCTGCAAAATGGGGTAGTGACAGCGACCCTCCCTTGTAAAGCACTTGGGGATTATGGATGAAAAGTGAAACAGACGTGCAAAGTATTAGGAGGGCTTCTGCTATAGAGCAGTGACACTCGGACTGAGGCTCGCCAGCCAGATGGGGCTCTAACATCTCTCTTGCAGCATGCTGCAACGTGCGATATTCAAACCCTGGGTGATTTAATTATTACCCAGGGAGCGGGTTTTCACTAAGTTATTAACCAAATGTAGTTGATAAAATACTTGATTATTCTCACAGCAAAACCAATCTATATTTAAAAACAAAATATCTCCAGTGCCACTGGTTAAATAGGACTACAAAGCACTATAGTAAATGAAACAATGAATTCACACTCCTGGGGCTCTTCTGGTTAACGTAGATTGCGAATATGGCTCCTGAACCCCTGAAGTCAGAGTATCCCTGTTCTAGAGCAACGCACAGCCTCTGTCCATGGTACACACCTGGCCGAGCTCATGTCACACGGCTCTGTGCGTGCACCTCTCTGGTATTTGAGCTGCTGCCCGATGTGCGGCATTCAGCCCTGTTGAACCAGAGGTGCTTCAGGGTAGGGACATTGCGGGGGGATTCTGCCCCCACTTCAGTCCCTCGATGTGGCTGAGGGGTGGAACAGCTCAGCTGAGTGTAGAGTTCCCTGCTGCAGGGGTGTCAAGGCTAAGACAGACAGTGCGAACTCCTAGACCTGCTCCCCAAGCCCCTCCTCCCATAGGGGCATGGCTAGGGGAAGGAGCACTTTGTACCTGGGCTCACTTGGGCTGGGGAGACACGGGGTGACTGTAGGAGTTAGAGCAGCCAGAGTACTCTGGGACCCCGACAGCCCTTGGAGCAGCCTGGGATTCTAGAACCCCAGAAATTATTTTCTCTCTCTCTTCTCCCCCCCACTCCCCCATGCATCCCCCAGCCTGGGCTGCATCTCCTATGAAAGGTTTCAGAGTAGCAGCCGTGTTAGTCTGTATTCGCAAAAAGAAAAGGAGTATTTGTGGCACCTTAGAGACGAACCAATTTATTTGAGCATGAGCTTTTGTGAGCTACAGCTCACTTCATCGGATGCATCAGCTCACGAAAGCTCATGCTCAAATAAATTGGTTAGTCTCTAAGGTGCCACAAGTCCTCCTTTTCTTTTATCTCCTATGAAGTGCAGCATAGAAGCTGGGTCCATTTAGCAGGAGTGAGGATCAACCCAAAGAATCCCATAGGCCTCTCCGAGCAAGAGAGGATCTTATCCCTGCTTGGCAATAGGGCACAGGCTGAGCACGGCCCTGGGGGACGGAGAGCGCCCGCATGTGGCTATACACAACTCTGGGAGGCGGAGAGTTTGCGCATGTATGATCAAATGTGTGTCTATGACTGGGTGTTTAGTGCATGCGGAAGCATAATTGTGCAGCTTAGGTATTTTGTGACCGGGGTGTTCATACAGAGACAGACTGAGCCTGTGTGTGACATGGAGTTTGTGTGTATATGTACATATGATCAACTCTATGTGTATATGAGAGAGAGAGAGAGACACACACACCCCCGCCCTCAACCATGGGTACGCAGAGTCTTGAATTTCTTCCAAGCGCTCTGGAAGTAATTGACTGCCACAGCCCCTTCCCAGCTGGATGGGAGGGGACACACTTAGCAGCTAGTGTGCCTTGGAAACAGCCATACAGATCTCCTCTCCTTGGGCTCTCAGAGGGAAACAGTGGTATCGCAGCATTAACCAGGCCAGCCAGTCTTGGCCCCAACCGCCTGCGGCATCCCCATAGGGCAGATGGGCACAGCCTTCATTGCTAGCCGCCTGCCTTGTAGCTATGACCCTGGATTCCCTTCCCGGCTCCTTGGGGCAGGGACTGGCTGCGCAGCGCCCAGCACAAGCCCCTGATCTTGGCTGCAGCCTCTAGTGGCTATTGGAATACAGATAATTGCTTTGTTGCATTGGGGGCGAGGAGGGGAGGGAGGAGGAAGGTGCCTGGAAACAGACTTCCTATCTACCCCCAGACTGGGTGCAACACCAACAGCCCTGCCCCTGACCTAGAGGCTCTCACCCCTGCTTGGGTGGAGTTCAAGCGTTTGGCTGCTCTGCAGAGTCAGACGGCCAGGCACTGGGTGGGATGATTTAACTGGGAATTGGTCCTGCTTTGAGCAGGGGGTTGGACTAGATGACCTTCTGGGGTCCCTTCCAACCCTGATATTCTATGATTCTATGGGTGGCTTTGTGCTGTGGACATCCCCCCCCACCCCAGAGCGAGCGACTGGGCTAAGACCCGCCAACTCATTGCACAGGGAGAGGTGTTCGGACAAGCAGCAAGTAATTTAAGAGCAAACACTCGGACAGTTCAGCTGCAGCTGTAACTAGGAGCTGGCTCCCATTGCCGTCTAACATCCTGGATCAGAACCAAACCCTTCTTGGAGATATTCAATATCACCAGTAAAGACATTAACTCCAGCCTCCCTGGCATTACCCAGCCTTCCCAGAAGCACCTATGTTATTACCATACCCAGGTGAAGGTTGCTCTAACATGGCCTGATCCAAAACCCATTGAAATCAGTGGGCCATAGAGGAGGCTTGAAACCAAGAGAACAGACCCCAGCTCTGCAAAAATCAGGACCAAGGCTTCATTGTTGTTTCCTTTTAAGCCCGAGCTGCAGAAAGCTCAGAGTTCAGGGGGAGGGGCTGGATTAGATGTAACACTGGAGACCTGCACGGTGTCCAAACTTTCCCAGAGAGTTGGGGCTAGAGGGAGGATAGGCAGTACTGCCAACACATGCTGTTTACTTTAAAGCCCCAAGCTCCTGGAGTCATGTGATCATGAGAGAATCTCAGCTTTCATTTAAAAAAATGAAATAAAAGCTGCACTCATGGTTGCAGAGAAAGCTTCAAAGCATGACCCAAGAGCTCCCAGAGGCTTTGAAAAAGGCAAAAGAAAAAAACCACACAAACAAGAACTCAACCTCTATTTTTAAAGATTTTTTTTTAAATCATGATTTTTAAGTCAATCTCACAATTCGGGGAGGGGCTTTGACTCAATTTTCAAAGGTTTCAGAACCAGGTTGCACAGAGCTGCTGTTACTGATGGGTGCTTGGGAGAGGGCTGCAGATTAAGACCAAAAAACCCAACCCCCCTCCTTATTGGAAGGCAGGGCTTTGAACAGCCCAGCAGAAGAGAGACACGGTCTGCTTACTGGGGCATCCGATCTAACCATTAAAGCAAGGGGCTCTTGGCTTTAATGTGAGAAACACAGTTTGGACCCATCTTCACAGAGAACAGGGAGTGGAAATAACCAAGTTCTTCCCCCTCCCCAGCCCTGAACCTCCAAAAAGGATTCAGTTGGAGATTCTGGATGGAGATGCAGAACTGGAGGTAAAGGGGGGTCACGTTTAAGGCTACCGGCTGCCTCACCCATAGTCTCAAATGGGACTTTTGTGCCCGGGGTTTAGGAAGTCCCAGGCCCTGGTTCAATCTGTCTAGAAGGGTTAAATTCTTTGCCTGGTGAACCCCTTCCCAACAGCTGGGTACAACACCACATGTCACACTAGTAATGTAATTTGTAAGTTAACAATGGGCAGATTGAGGTTTATATTTAATTACAACGTTTGCACCAACCTGAACTCACCCTTATTTCATCAATAATGCATGGGTTTGTGTTTATCGCTGCTTAATTAATCCGCGCTTACGACAATTAAAGGCTTGCAAAATCCCCGAAGGTGGCTGTAGGGGAAACTCTGCAGTGTCTACTGCTAGAGACTGTAGTGTGGGGCAGGGAAGGACAATGGGCAAGCCTGGCAAAGGAGGGACAATCTGCCTGCAGGTTCATAGAGGGATGCCCACAACTGTAGTATCTGAGCACCTCCCAGCTCAAGGAGGAGGTGGTAGCAGGAGAATCTAAAGATTTTGATCATCTCTGCACCAAAGTGCAGAGATCCCCAGACCTGGAACTTTGGGAACTCCGGAGGCTGGCTAACTTTACAGCGAGACAAGCCGAACCACTCCAGAACGTCAGATCAGAACTTCCCTAGGCTGATCTCTGCCATGGCAGCATAGACACACCTGAAGGGGTTTCAAGTTCCAGAACATTTTGATTAAAAAGGGAGGGGAGGGTCCCTATTTTGGACCAACTAGAGCCAGCTGCAATATTCTGGATTTCAAAATTCTGATGAAATTGCAAATCTGGGGAAGACATTCACAACCCCTCCCCTCCCCCCAATTTTTCAGTCAGCTCCACCTTGTCCAGGTGGATCAACATGAAAACAGTGCTTCAAAGCTGACCCAGAGACCCGCAACATGAACAAGCCATTGCAAGGCCAAGCAGCAGGACGAGCTAGTAAGAGGCCCTCGGCAGAGGCCAAAAGCCCAGGGCTGCCAGGCCCAGAGCTAAACTCTTCCCTACTTGCTTGTAGGCGATAAAGAGATGAGGGCGTCACACACACCAAACAAGGGGGCTGACAGTGAAGGGGTAGCTCACGCGTACAGGGCAAGTCCCACTCTGGAGAGCGCTGCCATGAATCCAAGCTCTTCGCCAGACCTTCCAGCCAAAGCAGGAAAACAAGACAAGCCAAACCACCTGGACTCAACCTAGACTGTGAGGATCCCCCAAGGGAACAAACGGTTTGTAAACGCACCAAAGAAAGAAACTGCTACAGAACAGCTCAGGGAGTTGCACAATGGGAGGGGGAAATGGTCATACTATTAAAGCACTGGGCTGGGAGTCAGGAGACTGGGGGCTGGACTTGAGGACTTCGTGAGGTCCCTTTCCTGTGCTACATGTCCAGGAGATCTGCGTACAGCTCTCAGGGTCAGCATCACACCTGTCAAGCAGCAAATAATCCTTCCTTTGACGGTAAGATCTTGAAGGGACCATCTCTTGCTGGGTTTTTGCACAGCACCCAGCCTAGAGTAGCAGGGGTCTCTAGCAACTGCAGGAATATAAAGGATAGTAATGGACAACATGTGACCTATGAAATAGAACCAGACGTCCAAGTGAAACAGAAACAGAGCCATCCGCAGGCCAGAGAGAACTTAAGGAGACTGAAACCCTCAGGTCAGGAGCAACATACAGTCCCAGTTGAGTGTGACCCATCACTGAGGTACAAAACCAAACAGGATGTTGGGGTCATATACAGAGACTAGCAGCCCACCCTGGGTGTCAACAGGTTATGGAGGTCGCTGGGTGGCCTAGCGGACTGCAAAGACCTGGGTTCAATCCCCAGCTGTGCTACTGACCGACTCACATGTTTGCTGTGTGCCTCAGTTCCTCCAGCCACAAAGCAGGGATGTGGATACATCCCCTCTAAGAGGCAAGAATTGATCAGAACTGTGAGGCAGCTCAGAGACCACAGTGATGATCACAGTCGGACACAATCCTGGAATCAGTCTCAGACTGAACAGAGCCAAAGGGCAGTTTTAGGCCCCTGAAATCATCCCCTAGGAAAGCAAAGCTGATGAATCAAGAAACACCCAACAGGGAAAGAGGGAAGTGCCCAGAGAAGTAAAGTCTGCTTAGCTGCAGGAGGGGGTAGATCTTGTGGCCTTTGTAGGTAAGCACAGCAGTTACCAAGTGGACCAGAAAGAGTGGATCATGCTGGAAAGAAGGGGAGGGGGCAGGAAGCCAGAGAGAATTTAGGGTGTATTTGTATTTAGTTCATCATCTACACCCAGCATCATTAGCCCCATTTCACCATAAGCTCACTTACCTCTCAGGCCAGTCCAAAGGGAAGGAGCCCCCAGCAGTGCCAAACTATCTCCAAACTCAGCATGTCTTTCCCACCACAATCACCCTGCCTCCCACCCCTCAGTTCAACTTCCCTACGGGGTCTGACTTATATAGACCTCAGGCTCCTCCCACTCCCAGCAGCCTCTGAGAGGATTGGCTCAGTGGAGTCAGCTGCTTGGGAGGGAGGGGTTTGCCCATGGCCACAGTTCAGCAGGTTGCCCTGCTCTTATATTAATAGCTCCTTGAGCCCCACTGTGCTTGGTGCTGTATAAACACACACTCAGAGACAGCCCTGCCCTGGAGAGCTTGCAGTCTAAATAGAGAGGGGAGCCAGAGGCCCTGAGATTTGCCCAAGGTCACATAGCAAGGAATGGAAACCAGATATCCCATGGCTCAGTCCAGGACTCCCTCCACTGGGCCACATTCTTCTTCTCTTTCTACCTCCTGAGGAAGTGTGATCTATCGGTTAGAGCAAGGACCTGGGTGTCAGGGCTCCTGGGTCCTATTCTTGGCTCTGTGAAGCAGTGGTATCTAGTGGTCAGAGAAAACAGGGCTCCTGGGTCCTTCCGCGCTCTGCCACAGCCTCCCTGTGTGACTGCAGCTCTGTGCCTCAGTTTCCCCATCTACAGAATGGGGGGTGATGATACCAAGCCCCCCCCCCCCCCAACTCCCCCGACGGGTCTGAAAGGCTCCATTAATTAACACCTGAAAATCTCATCAAGACCCTGGGATGAATTTGCGAGAGGCCTGCTTAAAAACCAGCTGTTAGCGCAAGCAGTGGGGGTCAGGAGCCAAAAGCGCCAGACTCTCTGCCACGTTGCCCCCTTGGTTACTGGGTCTCTGCCCACACCAGCGACGCCCGGCGCTTTGCCAGCACATGAGGGCAAAGGGCAGGAATGCCAGTGCCGCTGTGGCCTCTCCCTCCCTGCCACACCACCGAACTCGGCCAGCCAAGCTACGCCGGGTTGGGATTGCGCAGGGGAAGGGCCAGGGAACTGGAGCAGCCCCCCCCCCCGCCCCCTCCCCCCAGCCAAGGGAGAGCTGCCAGCTCCCACCAGCCTTGAGATCTGGGCTTCTCACAGCCATGGAGGCCCTCAAAGCCCCCCCTTTTACAGGGATAGGTCACCTACCCTCCCGCCTCTGTCCCTCCATCTCTGTCCCTTTGCCTTTTCCTTCCTTTCCACCGGCTCTCTTGCGCCATATCGACCCATCTCCTTGACTCTTTCTCCCCAGCCCAGACACCTCTGCTCTCTTAACCTCCATCCCACTCTCTTCCCACCCCCCCGCCTGGGTTGGTATAAGACCTGCCCCAGTAAGTTTCTCTTTAGACAAAGTTGGGCCCACACTCGATTGTCTGGGGCGGAGGGGACATGAAACAGGCCTGGAGTTAGCTGAGAGGAAGGCGGGATTGTTCCATCCCAGCACCCTGGACTTTTCACCTATCCCTCCCCCCTTGAAACCCAGCGCCAAACAAATAAACAAACAAAAAAACCCCAAACGGCGTTGCTGTCCCTTTAAGATGCTACCAAAGAGCGCGGCTGTCCCGGATCAGCCGGAGCGCCTATTAAAATTTTATGCGAAGTGTAAATGGGCCAGGTCTCCAGCTTCCTCGCTCCCATCGAATGATTTATTACTCGCAAATACCACAGAACTAATTAGTATAGTAATTAATTAATACGAATTTGCATATTTGCATGTGCAATTAGTGCAGTGGAGTGATTACTCTGAAAATGAGAAGTTGGGCTTGTCAGATGTTAGTGTGAACTGGACTGGAAAGCCTCATGCCGATGAACTTTAGCAGCATTACAATCCCGGCTAGGAAGCCAGGCGGGTGGGTGTGCGAGCGCACAATCACTGGGGGGGGTGCTGGGGGGTTTACACCAGGCTTGGGGTGCAAACACAACTTGCTGCACACTCATGCCGCGTGCACGAGATCAAAGCCTCCTGTGTAACAGAGCCCCCCCCTTCCCTCACCGCTCCCCCCCCAAACATCCCTTTTATTCATCTATTTCTTCCGATGGCACCCGTCCAAGTTTGCTGGAATCAAAGCTTATTGTTATGCATTATGTTTCCCTTTTGTAGCTAAGCTGTGTGTAATGGGATGGTACAAGCTGCTTCCTAACCAAGGCCTTGCATTAAGAGCAGGGCCACCTTAAAGGTGTAGCAACCCTTTTCCTTGCACTGCCGGGATCGGGAGGGGGGCTGAACCCCCAACACCCCCGCACCGTTCTGCAGCCATTCCCGATGAAAGCCTGTGAAGCCGGGGGGGGGGGGGTTAATTTCGAGCCAGACTCGCCCGTCTTGGCGTTACCAGCGCTGCCAGTTTTTAACCCGCCTGTCTTGCCGGCGGCAGGGGTGACCGGGACGCCGGGGGCCTTCGTGGGGAGGGGAGCGCGAGATAAGACTTGGAGAATGGTAGCACTGGAAGGGACCTCGAGAAGCCGTGGGGTGCTGGTTTCTCACTGGTTTCCATTCCCTCCCTTTCACCAGCAGCCCTAGCCCCCGCTCTGGATGCCACCCCCCCCATCGCCCTATTGGGCGGATTCCCAAAGCCAAGCTCCCACCTCCCCCTTTGCAAATGTCCCCTTGTCTTTGCCATGGCCCGAGCCACATCCCCAGGCTCTTGCCAGGCAACCTCACCGTGGTGACTGTTCTAACCATGGGCCATCTCCACGGCAACTCCCCTCACCATGCACCATCACCATGGTAACTGGCCGTGCCACACACCCTTGCCATGGCAACTGTCCTCACCAGCACTGTCGCCATGGTGACGGTTCTCGCCACGCCCCCCTCAAACGGTGGGGTTTTGAAAAGCCAGATCAGAAGCTGGTGGCCTGGGCGTCTCGCTGTTGGGCACCAGCCTTTCGGCTGCTGGGATTGCACAGTACACGCACCGTCCTATGGGGCAATGGCCCAGGGGTGCCTGGGGTCCCAGCAACAAAGCAGCCATGGTGATCCCCCAAACTCCTTCCAGCTGTGCTGCTGGTGTGCGGGGTGTATATGGGGTGGTGGACTCAGGCTCGGGGGGGAAACACAGGCTGCCAGGGGGATGGATGGAGGGCCGGGCCTAGAAATTTAGTGCATGAGACCATATAGGGGATAAAGCAACATCTTCCCCATGCATTTGTCACACAGGGTGGGAAGGGGGGTGATGGTGGGGGCCCTTCTGCGCAGCATGCCTGCGGCAGGGTATAAATACTGGCAAAATTGGGGCCAGACCCCCTCATTCCGCTGCCCCTGAAATTTGGGAGTGCTGGTCCTGGTCTGGATCCACAAACAACGGTCTGTAGCATGCGTGCCACATCCCGGCTCCTCCCTTCTCCCTGGCCTCTGAATTGGGATCCCCTGGGGGCCGAAGGGGGGGTTGGCATTCTGCCCCCCACCCCAAAGTCTGAATTAAGGCGTGCTGTGATGCAGTACATTTCCATAGGCTTCAGAGATAGCAGGAGCGTTTCCTGTCTGCTCCAAATGCCATGGCAGCCGGCCAGTTCTGTAATATTCCATGCGCCGCCCCATGGGTTCGGAGCGACCCCGGCAGCGACCGGGAGGCGAGGGATAGAATTTGTGTGTCCCACTATGAAGCGGCACGTGGGGAGGGGAAAGGCAGGTGGGGGGCACTTTCCCAGGGACGAGGCGCCGGCCGGGGTCCCGCATGCGGGCATGGAGAGCGGGTCCCAACTCCTGCCCCGTGGTTCTGCCACCCTGGCAGCGCTGGGCCCATGATCGCTCACACGCCATTCTCGGAAATGGGACTAAGCTGGCACCATCTGCGGGACAGAGCGGGGAGGGGAGTGGGCCTTCGCACTTCTTCCGGCTCCCCGCAGACCAGCTGTGCCTGGTGCCAGAAGCGCTCTCGTTAATCCATGACATACTGTGGGTGTGCGGGAGCCAACGGCGCATTTGGGCTTCAACCTGGATCGTTTCCATCCCGTCCGGCTGGCGGCCGACTCCGGGAGGAGCGTACTGGCTTTGCGGCTGCGGGGGGGGGAAGCCCTGGGGCTGGCTGGGAAACGCCCTTGAAATCAGCTCCAAGGGGAAGCAATGTGGGGGCGAAGCGGGGGATGTGTCTACCCTGGCAACCTTCTGGTGCCCAGCTCCCTGGCAGCCACAAGAGGGGCTGTGAGCATCGGGGGCGCCTCGAGGAAGGGAACGGGCTCTCCCGGCGCTATAGGCCAGGGTCAGTTTAAGTGTGTCCCCCTGGCCCCGCTCCTGGCCGCCTTCCCAATGGCCCCAGATCAGCACAGTCCCTGGCCTGATTGACATGCTGCCTTCCCTCCCAGCCCTGCCTCCTGCAGCCCTCCTCACCCCACCTAGGGCGACCAGACAGCAAGTGTGAGAAATCGGGAGAGGGGGTGGGGGGTAATAGGAGCCCAAAGAAGAAAAAGACCCAAAAGTTGGGACTGTCCCTATAAAATTGGGACGTCTGGTCACCCTAACCCCGCCCCTTCGTCAAGGAAACGTCACCACCTGCCGCTTGGGATGCTGCGCAGAAGGGCCCCCACCATCACCCCCCTTCCCACCCTGTGTGACAAATGCATGGGGAAGATGTTGCTTTATCCCCTATATGGTCTCATGCACTAAATTTCCAGGCCCGGCCTATAGCGTGCACAGGTGCAGGGGCTGAGAATGGAGACAGGGCAGGGCTGTGATGAATAGAAAGGGGGATATTTTATAAAGGCAGCTGGACACAGACAGCTGCACCCTGTGGTTCTCCTTAGCTCCCAGCCTGCCCTGCTCACCACACAGGCTCTGAGCATAGGCTGGAGCTAATTTGCACCAGGATCCCTTTCTGCTGCCATTTCCACTCCTTCTCTCCAAGAGATCTTTTCTCTCCCTCCCCCACTGCACTTCCTCCCTCCCCTCCTCCGATTCCACTGGGCAACCATGGGCATTATTACAGCTGGCACCACCAGGTGGTGCTGTTGCACACCGTTCCTTTTCTTAGCGTGCAAGCAAGTTTAGACACTTGGGAAGACATGCCGCTGTCAGTTCTGGGTTGAGCAAGATTGTGTGCAGGGGCGGCTTCGTGAGCCCTCCGAGCAGCAGGGGAGTTTGCACTGTGCCTATGGTGAGGGCCAATTCTGGGGGCAGAGTTGCTCCCGTTGAGCTGAGATCCCTGGGAGTAGGGATTGCCTGCATGCTGGATACCATCTCCGTTCATACACTCACCAATCCTGGACTGACAAAACCCTGGTTCCACCACATTGATTTAGCCTCCACTGGGAAGCCAACTTGCAAGGCCCGGGACAGCTGTTACTCCTGGGCATAGGGGCAAGGATGGTGTCAGGAATGGGATACCAGTATCAGCAGAAGAGGTGACAATATTGTTCCTATTACAACAGTGGCTGGTATTTCACTTTAAGAGGATCAGGATTTTTTTCTTGCCATCCATTCATGTTCTTTCATTCATGGTCTCTCTCACTGTCCCCTGCTCTCCCCACCCCAAACAGTGAACACCTTCTCCCTCTCAACCCAGGGGGCCCCCTCCCCAAACCCAGGCGGCCAGCCCCTGCCCAAGATTGCCAGACCCAGAGACCTGCTTTATCCCAGACTTGAAAATTACACAACTCACCCTGGGACTTGTAAACAATTTTTAAAGACATAGCCAGTATTAATTATGCAGATAACGACTTGGGAATTGTCCAGTTACAAACGTAACCGCTGTCAGAATGGAGTGGGCAGGGAATAACACACCTCACGGCTGGAGATACACATCTCACAGCTTATCTAACACAGCACCAGGTGAGGTTGCATCTGGTCACAGCGCTGCCTAAGGTGACGTAGGCACGAGGCCGGGAGATCTGGCTTCGATTCCCAGCTCCACAAGAGGCTCTGTGTGTGACCTCGGACGAGTCACTTCTTCACTCTGGGCCCTGATTTCCCGCTCTGTAAAATAGGGATAACGATACTTGCCCACCTCCTGAGGATGCTCAGGTGGTACCTGATGGGGTGAATACAGGTACTCTAAAAAGATCTTTGCAATAGGTTCCGTTCAAACTATACCGTCAGTGTCATGGGAGAGCGCTAGATTTATAACACAGGAGCACTTTAGACCAAACCCGAACTTGACTTTGTTTGTACGTTTTTTTGAGGGGTGGGACCATCTCATTGTTCTGTGTTTGTAAGGTGGTGGGCACGGGGCAGGGGGGGCTGCTCCTAGGTGCTGCAATAATACATATAATAAATACTAATAATTAAACACAGTCTTGATGAGGGACCAGCAGCCTATTGTGCATGGTGCTGTACAAACTCTCAAGCCATCCATTGCTCCAGACAGTTTGCAATTGAGGCTAATGCTATTAACCATGTCAGGCAAGCAAAGGAAGGCACAAACTTTGGGCGGCGTTGCTAGACTTGCCTTCATTTACCAAGGAGGGAAGCAATTAGCAGAACTCATTAATTTTTTTAAATGCCTCTTTTCACTGAATAGATCCCAGGCCACAGAGTGTAGAGGGAGGGGCTGCACGGGTATCACTAGAAAAATTCTTCCAAATGAAGCACGGCCCTAGCCTGAATCACTGGGGTTTGAGATTGACTGTGAGTGTTAAATACAAGGGAAACAGACTGCTCATGATCAGCAGGGGCATGATAATGAAAGGTCCAGGAGCTGGCAAAATGTAGGCCTGGTCTCACAGTACAATAGCCAGGGACAGTGGATGGCATGGCAACGTGGCCCATTTAAAACAGATCAGATGGTTTTTCATGCCCTGTGCAATCAGCCAGCGGAACTCACTGCCACACGTTGAGTGCAGGAGCTTAGTGGGATTAGGGGGAAGGGGAAAATCAGGCATTTATATGGAGAACAGGACTAGGTGGAGCTGTAATAAGTAAGAGTTAAAAATAGCCGAAAGCTTTGGAAGCATTACAAACCCACATGCTTCAGGGCATAGACCAACCTCTAACTGACAGGGGTCAGGAGGAAACGTCCCCTAGGGGCAGGTCACCCCAATCACTGCTGGGGTTCTTGCACCTTGCCATTGCTGGCCGCTGTGTGCCACAGGTTACGAGGCTAGATGAGCTATTGGTCTGATTCACTACAGCAATTACTAGGTTCCTCTGGTCCAGGGGATTGTAGGAAAGGGCCACCAGCCAGGGGAGTTGAAATGCCCCAATGCGTGATCTTGGGGAAGGGAGCTGACCGCCCTGCCTCAGTTAAACTGGCCTGGAAACCGGGCACAGAGAAAGTGGGATTTTCAGGAGGACGACGGTGCTGAAGCCGAGATGAGATCAGATGCAACAGGAAACCTACTGAGGCCTTGGATCCTGTTTTAAGTCTGTGGTGGGACCCTTCTGTGTGTTGTCTGCTTCCTGTGGGGCGACCAGGGACCAGTCACACACACAGCCTTTGTGTGGTGTCTATTGGTTGGGGGGCGGTGAAGAGAGGAGGGACAGTGTGATCCAGCAGCTAGGGCATTAACTGGGCAGTCAGGACTCCTGAGTTCTACCCTTGGCTCTGACACTGACCTGCTATGTTGCGTCCCCTCTCTGTGCCTCAGTTCCTCTACGATCAGCCCTCTCCAAAGCGCTTTCATGCCATGAGCTGTCCCGGTGCTCAGCCGGAGGAGTGAATTTCATGCACATTCTCAGACCATAGAGGGAGCTCTAGGGAATGAAATGGGAGTGGAGGAGGCAGTTGGTGGGAGCCTGGGGGGTTTGGGGACTTCGCTTGACTGAAGAATCAAGGCTCGTAGAATTTCATTGACGGAGCAGCTGTTTGCCATGGTGCTGCTCATCCACTTCCTGTTAGATCCCAGCAGGGTCCACTAGGTGGCGCAGTACCATGGCCCCTATAAGAAGTGGCTTCTGGGATCTCATGGCTGTAGCGAAGACCGAGCTCTTTGGGGCAGGGACGGTCTCTCATCCTGCGTTTTGTACAGCACCTAGCGCAGTGGGGTCCTAATGGGGGGTGCTAAGGTAATACAGAAGGGCAGGCAGCCTCCACTAGTTCTCCCACACACAGCGAGCAGGTCCTGCGCATTCAGGCTGCATGGGATTTTGCTTTGTAGTTAAGGGAAAGCAAAGAAAGAACGAATATAAAGTCTCCCAGAGAGCAAACGTAGGGGGAGTGACTGGCTCTTTGACTTGACTCCCAGCAGGGCCCCTCCCACAGGTAGGGAGGGAGAGCTCACCTATTTAAAAGTGCAGGAGGCACAAACCAGATCCCTAACAGCTTTCATGGATTCACGTAAACGCCTGTTAGGCCAGGGGGGTTAGGGATTGCTGCCCTGCCGCCCAGAGCAGTGGATGGGGAGGGCACACGGGAGTTGGCGCCAAAGGTCTGGGTTGAGGGGCACTGCACAGCTGTGGGAGTGGGGAGCCCAGGGTCGGGGTAGCAGGGGGCTGTGGGTCACAACTGAGGGGCATCGCCCGATCCATGCCTGTTCGGACCCTGAATGTGCCCAGCTCTAATCGCCCTGCGTTGATCTCTCCCTTCCAAGAGCACTGAACCTGCTCTCCAGTTTCCTTCCCTTTCACCCCCCTCACCTGCCTTTTTTGGCAGCACGGGCCCCTCCCTTGCCCCTCACAGACAGGGGCCATATACCCCCCTTCAGCCCCCTCCTCTCCCCAGACACAGCTGCCACCCCCCAGGCGAGAGATTGAGCAGCAACAGAAGGAGTTGCCGGCCTCTAGCCGGGAAGGCAGACTGGCTGCCAGCCCTGCCAGTCTCCCTGGAGGAGCCGTCTCACTGGCTGAGAACGTGCAAGCGAGTGGCCAGAGAGACAGCATGGGAAGCAGGGGGGGGAGGGGAGGAATCAGCTAAACTCTGCCTCACCCGCCCTCCCCCCTTGGCCTAGGTGAGTGCCCAGTTGGTTGCTGGGTCAGGATCAAGTCCTGGAGCTGATCTCTGGGCTTTATTGGATCCAGCCGCGCCTGAAAACAAGGAGTATTTCCTCCGGGAAGCCGGAAGACAAACAGGCCAGGCCAGCCTGGAAATGCCGGCGCGGGAATGCGGCAAGGCCCGGGAGCGCGGCCCCAGCAGGAGCACAGGGTTAGCACCGCTGGGAAGCAGAGCCAGGAGCTTCTGAGCGGCACCGGCTGCAGGGAGATAGAGATCAGAGACAGCAACACAATTGATACAAAAGGAACAGGAGGACTTGTGGCACCTTAGAGACTAACCCGTTTATTTGAGCATGAGCTTTCCTGAGCTACAGCTCACTGCATTGGATGCACGCCGTGGAAAGTGTAGAAGATCTTTTTATACACACAAACCATGAAAAAATGGGTGTTTACCACTACAAAAGGTTTTCTCTCCCCCCACCCCACTCTCCTGCTGGTAATAGCTTAGCTAAAGTGATCACTCTCCTTACAATGTGTATGAGAATCAAGTTGGGCCATTGGAATTAGCACCACAGGAAGGGTGGAGCCGAGCGCGCCACTCGCCAACATTGCAACCCGGGTCGGCAGAGCAAATGGGCTCGTTGCCATCTCTGCCCCTGCAGGCCTCACCTGGAGAGGGCTCCCATCGTGCGAGGCACTGTAAGGGCACCTCCCGTTTGCTGTGCCTCAGTTTCCTCAACTGTAACAGGAGGGTAATGATTAAGGAAGCATTCTGAGATCCGTGGAAAGAGCTAGGGAATACTCCCTATCCCCCTGTGCATCAGGAGAGCTCGAAGCATTTTATACAGGAGAGTGGGACCATCATCCTCATTTTACAGAGGGGGAAACTAAGGCACGCGGCAGGGACGCAACCTGCTTGAGGCCACCCAGCGGGCCAGTGGCAGAACCAGGAATAGAACCCAGCTCTCCCAAGTGTCAGTGATCTCTACACAAGGCCATACTGCCTCTTGCAACAGCAAAGTTGGGGAGGGCGGGAGAAGGGGTGGCGTTAGCTGCAGGGAGCTCGCCTAGCCACAAACTCGGCCCTAGCTGAAACCTGAACCTCTTTCTCCAGTCCCACTCTACAGAGCCCAGCACTTACCCCCTTGTCGATGTCTATGGATCCCATTATCCACCCCTGCAGTGTCTCATCCGCGTCTTCCCTTCCACTGCTAACGCTCCCCTCCGCTGCCCTCTCATTGTTCAAGGCCTTTCCGAAAGCCCCCGCCTCCCACTGACACTAGCTCAGAACCAGTCGCCTGACGGATTCCTATGTGGGTGCTGCCTCAGTTTCCCCAGCCCTGGAAAAGGGGGGGTGAGGAGCCGTCCTTTTTCAGTCTTGCTGATTTAGATTCTAGGTTCTGCAGGGCGGGGACTGTCTCCCCCCCTCCCCATGGGTTTGTACAGCACCAAACACAACGGGGCCCCAATCTCAGCTGGGGGCCTCTGGGCACGACTCTAACACACGATAACAATCATCAATTCGTACAGCTGGGGG
Organism: Lepidochelys olivacea; assembly: GCF_965140295.1. Taxonomy (NCBI): domain Eukaryota; kingdom Metazoa; phylum Chordata; order Testudines; family Cheloniidae; genus Lepidochelys; species Lepidochelys olivacea. The sequence goes on along the minus strand of NC_140437.1, from coordinate 15,748,942 downwards.
GAGGAAAGGGTTTTTTTTTCCCTCCCCAAGGAAAATTTCAACCACAAACAAACAAAACCGTCACGTTAATCAACAGTTTCCTATGGAAAAACATTGGGGGGGGTTGGACATGGAATCCCCCCCCCTTCTTTTTAAACCCCAAATGTTCAGTTTTCGGCAAACCAACCCAACCCATTGTGGGCCCAGCACTGAAGACCTACAGCCCCCCCAGATATTTTGCTCCAACACAAAAGCTCACCCCTCTTTGTAGATTAGCCAGGTAGGTCACTGCATGTTTGTGCAAGGCTGCTTCTCCCCTCCCAGGGGCTTAGCCCACAGGCTCCCAGCCTGGATCTCTCCTGGGAACCAGAAGCTTGGCCTGCGAATAACAAGAATTATTACCATAGTGCCTGAGAAGCCCCCACTATGGGCCAGACACCCTCTGTACAGACACTCAGTGGGCTCTGTGGGGCATGGACTAGCTAGTCAGACCCAATGGCTGTTGCACCGCAAAGCCTTGTGGCCTAGTGGATAGAGCACTGAACTGGATTTCAGCAGGCCTGGGTTCTAGTCTGGCTCTGCCCACTGGCTGGCTGGCCTATGGCAAGTCCCTTTCCCTCTCTGTGCCTCAGTTTCCCCATCTGTAGAATGGGGATAATGATACTCCCCTCCTTAGGGAAGCCCAGTCAGATTGACTGATGAAGAATGGCGGCAGTTAGTCTATAGCCCTTCATCTTCACAGATCTCAAAACACAGGCGGGTCTGCAGCATTAGCCACCTGTTTCAGGTGGGGAAACCAAGGCACAGCACAGGGCTGTGACCCTCTGGAGGTCAGTGGCAGAGGTGGGACTAGAGCCCCAGTCTAGTGGGAGGCAGGAGCCCCGCGTTTTAGCCACTGGGCCACGCTGCCTCCAGAGAAGAAGCCCCTTCCTCCCCCAGCTTGGCTGATGGCCAGCTCCCCTTAAACTCAGCACCCGCTCTTGCTGCTCCCATCTATTTTTAAGGCCCCGCAGGTTGACGGCGCGCAGCCGTCGGGATCTTAATAGGATTCGAGCCCATTAGGAACATCTGTGTCGAGGGGAATCGGGGGAAGCGGCATTAAGAATCGGACCCTGCAGGGATCCCGGGCCCTGGTCTCGTTTATTCACCGGTGGGGGGGTGCTGGATGGATGGGGGGGAGGTTCCTCTCTCTCTCCCCCTCCTCTGCCATTTTCCCTGACAGTGGTTCCATTACACACATTATCCCATCGATCTATCTGTAGCCAGAAATATTGCCATGTGGCCATCTGGCACTGCCTGGCCTCCCCCCGCTTCGCCCCCAACTGCAGCTTGCAGGGTAAGGGCTCAGCTAGGAAGAAGCAAGAAAGAGCCATGGAGTCGGCTTCACTCGGGGGTCGGGGCAGCCCGGTGGCTCATGTTGTCCTTGCGGAGGGTCCACGGCTGGGCCTCAAGGCCTGAGGGTCACCCCTGTTCTACCCCATGGGCAGTGACAAGGTGAACCCCCCCCACCCGTGCCCCACTGGCATCAGATCTCACCTGGACAGGGTGGCAAGGTGCCAGGAGGACAGAGGCAGCTCATGGGCTCCGCTGAGGCTGCCAGTAAAGGGGCCAATTGGTGCCAGTGGCCTCGTTGTGATGTGGGAGCCGGGTGGAGACCCAGCAAACTCGTGTCCTGCAGACACCTGGTGGGAGCCCAATTCCTCACACAGCTTCGCTGGGCTGGTTTGTGACCAGCTACCGAGAGCTGAACTGGCCCGAGCCAGCGAGATGGGCTGTTCAGGTCCGAGGCCAACGACAAACGCCCCCATCCAGAGGGGGGAATGGCCACAAGGGCACCAAACGGGAGCCCCGCAGTCCCTGGCTAGCCCAGCCCCGGGCTCCCTCCCCAGATCTGCAGTGCCCCTCGTCCTGATCCACAGCCCCCACTCCACCCCCCGCTATCCCAGCCCTTGGCCCTCTTCCCAGATCTGCCAGGGCCCCTCATCCTGATCCACAGCCCCCACCCCACCTCCCACTAGCCCCACCCTGTGCTCCCTGAACCAGCTCTGCCAGGGCCCCTCGTTCTGACCTGACATCCCCCTGCTTTCCTAATCCTGGGCTCCCACCTCCCACCCCACTGCCTTAAAGCAAGTTACAGCTCATCTTAAAGTCCTCAGTCATCCCCTTCCTCTCTGCACCAGGTTCTTCGGGGAACTTTCCTGGGCACGGGGCCTCTGGGTTCTTCCAACAATGAAAAAGGAAACCCAGAGGATCTCCTCCTACCCCAGGGGAATCAATTCACAGCCCTTCATAGCGTCCAGTTCCCCCCGTCTCTCCCGGCCTGCCAGCTTATCTTCCTTCCAAGCAGCTTCCCCAGCCCTTCTCTTTCTGGCCCCCCTCCAGGGTAATCACCACAGGAGCTAACTCTCCCCCCCCCCCGGCCCCCCAGCTCTCTTCAGGGCCTTCCCCTTGGCCCCTCCCGCCACACTCCTACTGCCAGGCATTTCTCCTCTGATCCCCTACCTACGCTGTCGCCCCAGCCCTCATCAGGCCCAAGCTGGGTGTACCTGCCTGGTCATCTGGGGAGCAGGACCAGCCTCACTTAAAGGGGCCAGCCACCCTGTGAGGAGGGGAGGGGTGAAAGCCCTCCTCCCTGGGACAGCTGACTAACCCACCAGGTATCAGGTAGTGGGCACATGTGGGGTTTGGGAGCAGCCTGCCCTCGCTGCTTGCACATCAGCTGAGCCATCCCCGGGGCTCACCTGTGTGCTGCAGACAACAGCTGAGCCGTCCAGGACGAAGGGCCTGGTCTGCCACACGCAAAGCAACTCCCTGGCTCGGGTCACCTGAAGGCCTGAGGCGGGATCTGCAGCTGTACGGGCAGAGACCAGCTCTGGGAGCTAAAGGACCAGCAATTACCTGGCTCCTAAAACACTGGGGACAAAATGCGGCACCCTGTTCCACACAGCACAGGTCCCGTTTTATATACCTGGTGCCTTAGACTGTAAATTCTTCCTGCTGGGCACCAGCTGTTTGTTCTGGGTGCAGCACCTGGCTCATGACGGGGGCCTTTGGGTGCTACCGTAATACAAGGGAAAATGTGAATCATCCCCAGATGAGATGCGCTACGGGGCTCATACATCCCGCCGCTGCTTGGGCATCTGGCTAACGAGAGGCCTGCTGTCTAAAACCTGGCCTTACTTTGGGCACCTGCCTATAATCGAGGGCACACTGTGGGGTGGGGGTGCAATTCTCTGAAGGCATGCAGACCTGGACCACAGTGCCAGGGAGGAAGAATCCACCTTCCCTTCATTGGTACCCGCAAATACCGACACCCCGAGACGACTGGAGACACAATCCACGAGAGCACACTGACACGGTGTGGCTTTGTCCAAAGAGCACCCTTGGGTTTGAGCCCTGGGGACAAGCAGCCCCTTGTTTAGGTGTCTACGTAGCAGCTGGATTCTGCTAAACGTTTGAGTGGGAGCAGCAGGGGGAGGCGTGGAGGAATTAACCCTCTGAAAATCAGCCCCATGTGTCTGGGGGGGAAGAAGGGGGGGATTGATGCCACCTTGCACTGGCCACATCTGCATCTCAGGCCAACTGCCAGCTGCTACTCCCAGGGTGGCTTGGGGAGGGGGCCAATGAGGAAGTGGGGGAGGGGGGGAAAAGGGAGCTATCCATTAGAGAAAGTCCACAGCACAATTAAGACGCGTTTTGGTTTCCATCTCGCAGCTCTCCTTTCATCCGCTCTTCCTTTTTCATGTCTCCGCTTCCTTCTCTCTCGGAGCGGCCGTGCATGCTGATGAGCCCAGGCCACTCGCAAAGCCCAGTCGCTCCTTTTCAGGTCAGTGGACTTGACTGGACTCCCGGTTTGAGCTTCTGGTGGCTTCCCCCCGAGTTTGAGGGGTTTTTAATGCCATCTCCTTAGTCCCTAAGCTGCTTCTTGGGTGGAGCTTTTTAAGTCACTTCCTCCCCCCACCAGTCTGCTCCAGAACTGTGACTTCCTTGGTCTCTTACCTTTATAATCTATATCCGCTTTAAGGCACCTACAGTGGGCATTAGGGGGCCTGGGCATTGCTGAGAATCGGGCCTTTTGTAACTTTCAGTTGCTCTCTCAGAGTTTTATACAGCTGCCCATCACCGTAGCCTCTGGCTGCGTAACCTAACAGCAATAGCCAAGACCCCAATGGACTTGCTCCTTGTCCGTTGCCTAGTTTGGTGGCTACATTTTAGCGCCACAGAATATTTATCATTTGTTATTATTTATAGTGCAATGACGTCTACAGGCCGCAGCCAAAACTGAAGCCCCATTGTGCCAGGCACAGTCCAGATCCATACCGAGCGACAGTCCCTGCCCCAAAGAGCTTACAGTCCAAACAGACTAGATCTAGGATGGGAAGGGAAACTGAGGCACAAGGGGGTGAACCCCGCAAGGTCACTCAGTGAGTCAGCGGTGGAGCTCGAACTCAGGCCCCTGTAACTCCCATCTCTAGTAGGAAGGAGGGATATAAGGTGAGGTTGGAGAGGCAGGACTCCTGGGTTCCACTCCTGGCTCCACCACTGACACGCTACATGACCTTCAGCAAGGCATTTCCCCCATCTGTGCCTCAGTTTCCCCTTCTGAAAAATGAGGGTGGGAACACAGGGCGGCTTGCGAGGCTAAATTCACTCGTGTCGGTAACGGGGTTTGATGGGCTGGTATAGCAGTTGGTGAGGAAAAGATACAAGTTGCATGACTTTGCCCATCCTCTGGCCAGCTGGCCCCGGTATATTTGGGCTGGAGACTCAGGCTGCCCCACGGGCCTGACCTTGGCTCATGACCTCTTCCGAGCCCTCGTGGAGGAGGGGATGGAGAGACGGCCAAGGTGGGTGCGTCCGCACCGCCCCCCGTCCGAGTTTAAATGACAACGCAAGGTGCGAGGCAAAGGGAATCGGGCCCCGACTTTCCTCCTGGCTCTTAGATGGGCGAGGTGACTCCGTAAACAAGCCTCCGCTGGCTCCATCCTCCGTGTGTGCTGCGGGCGCTCACGTGATGGGGGGCATCGGCTCCCTGCACAAGAGCTGCGCCGGAGAGGCAGCCTGCTTGAGCGAACGCTCTGGATGCTGCTGCGTCTGGTGCCCTCGCAAGCTGCCACCTCCCTCCCCTCTGCGGTGGATGCCAGTTCGTGCTCTCGGGAGACGGGTCGAGAGACACACTTTGGATCTTAATATGCTAAGACGAGGAAAATCAATTTCAATCTCCACAACGCGGGAGCAGCAGAGCAGAAGGGGAGTGAGCATTTCCCAGTCACTCGGCAACCGCGCAGTCTTGAAGGCAAAATAAATATATAAATCCATGGCCAAGGGCGAGCGGAAGACGGACGGAGGCGTGGGCTGAGGCCGGGGGCCAGGTGGCGCGGGTGAGCCCCGACCGGGGCCGCGGCGAGAAACGGGGAGTGGGGCGAAGGGGAGATCTGGGGGTTGCCTTCCCCCAGCGAAATGCATGGCACTGCTGGGTCTGCACAGCCTGGTGCAGAGATGCGGGCAGTGAAGCTGTGGGATCCCCGTCGGTGAGCAGGTTTTAAGAACAAGCTGGACAAATGCCCACCAGGGACGGCTCACTTGGCCCCTTGCTGACCTCCCGTGGTCCCTTCCGGCCCTGCCGAGCCCCCTTGAGGCAGGGGGTTATCTTCAAGGTGCCAATAGGCTCTCGGCTCTTTCAATGTTCACAGAGCAGGCCTCGCTTGGGCGGGTGTGCGTGCATGGGAAAACGTGTGAGCCTGTGTGAGTGATCACGTGTGAGCACGCACGCTTCTCCATGCATGGACATGCGTGTACACCTCTATGTGTGTAGGCATGTCCGTGAGCACACACGTGTCCATTCACACTAGCCCCTGCATCTCTGGCCCTGGCTTTGTGACTCACACACACCTGGGATCCAGGCGGACAATGGTCCCAGCTCCTGTTTTGTAATCCCTTCTGCTGCCGAACAGCTCTCACGCCAGTTCCTGAAGGTGCGGCACCTCTTGGGACGTGTTTCACCTGAAGATCTGCCTTCTCCGGAATACAGAAGTTGGTTGATAATAAACCTGGGGCCTACGTGGGGCTGACAAGGAGCCTGGCTCACTCTCAGATCTGGGCCATAGCTGGGCCTGGACATGCCTAGGTTATTACTACTTGCTCAGCGGGAGGGTACAAAATGCCCGTCTGATCACCTGGGTGCCTCATTCGGCCAGCTGGGCATGGGAGACATTGCGTCCTGTGGTCAGTTCCTGGGATCTCGCGTGGAAGACAGAAGCTGGGATGATTTAACTGGGAATTGGTCCTGCTTTGAGCAGGGGGTTGGACTAGATGACCTTCTGGGGTCCCTTCCAACCCTGATATTCTATGATATTCTATGATTCTATGATTCTATGATTCTAAGCCCAGAAGGGGAGATTTGAACCATATCCCAGCAGACATTTGTCGAAGCAGAAGGGGAGGTAAAGCCACGCGATCAGCTTTGTCCAGCTTCACCTGCTTTCCCACCCAGGCTTTGTCCAGGGAAAGGCCTACACAGGGGCCTGCGACAGGCCAGGCTAACCGTACCTCGGCTCCAAGGTGGTGTCCGAATCGGCCAGCTCTGCCTCCCTCAGGAGAGTTCAGCCTCTATCGATAACCCGGAGCTGCTGCTGAATTGGTCATTCTGGTTTAAAGAGAGGGAGAAAAGGGAGCGGACACCTGGGGACCTTTGATGAGTGGCTGTTTCTCAGCTGAGAAGGAGGCGAGTGTGTTGAGAAAGGCGGTAATGACGCCCCATTATGCTGTATGGGGGCTCGCCGTTACCCTGTTATTACCCACTGCAAGTTTGCAAACACGACAGCAGCGAGCATCCTAGCTGGCAAGCCCGGCCCTGTGATTATGCCTCACAAAGTCGGGGGCTTGTTCCTAGCCGGGGTCAAATCTGGGAGCGGCTTGATTTTTATCCTTCTCTTTACAGGTAGAGCCAAAAAATAGAACCACGCTCCTGGATTGTTAATTCAGCCATGTGTGTGTTGGGGGGGGCAGAGAAAGACAGAGGAAGGGGGGTGTTTGAGAGAGAGGGGAGTGTGTGTAACAGGGGAAGGTGTGTGTGTGTGTGTGTGTGAGAGAGAGAGAGGTGTGAAATATAGGAAGGGGTGTGTGTGACAGAGGGTGTGTGTGTGTGAGAGAGAGAATGGGGGCAGTCTTTGTGCACAATATTGGCAAATGCCCAGACATTTACCTACCCTCTAACCTGCTTAGTGTGTATGTCGGGTGGGGGGGGGGAAGCTAATCAATAACAGCCCCTCCCCAGATACAATTCCACCTTGTGTGGGGATTGGATACAGCAGAAAGGAGTGTCCTCTGCTAGAAACCTTCCCTGGCACCTGGCTCTGGGGTCCTCCTCGAGGGGTGGGGGTGACATAAATTTGGGAGCCTCCCCCGTGCCCCCCCCCGCTACCGCCTGGGCTCCTTCCCCTGGTTCGCTGGTGGCAGATCTGGGGAGGGAGCGGGGCTTGTCATTTTTTTGCAGCCTGCAAACCGCCCGGGCTAGATCTGGGTCCCTCGGTGCAGCCCCCTAGCCCCCCAACATCCCCCCTGCCTCCCCGCGACAGGAGCCTGCCCCCCACATTCCAGGGGGGCGTTGCTCCGGCTCGCTCCCTACACCCCATTGTTCAGCCCCCGCGCTGCTTCCTTGCCCGTGGTCCCATTTTGCAGCGTGTGGGCAGATCTGTAGATTTGGAGAAAAAAATTTTTTTTTTTCTTTTGGACTACAGAGTGACAGATGGCGATTCCTCCTTCCCCAGAGAGAAAAATCTCCCTGAATGCAGGCGCATGTCAATCATTGGCTCTCATGTGATCGCTCCGGCCGATGACGTGCCAACCATATGGCATGAGCATCAGAGCCGGTACCCCCTTTGCTTGGTCGAGATGCCACTCTCGCCTCCTTTTGGATAGCGCACTGAAGAAAGCTGAGCACCTTAAGGAGCAGTGCCCGAGTCCCAGAAGATGCTGGGGACAAGGAAATAAGAATCCCCCCCGTTAGCTTTGAAGGTAAGTTATGTAAGAAGTGCAGGGGGGGGGGTGCGGGGCTGGAAACTTGAATGGATAAAAAGCAACTTCCAGGGGCTTGTGGGGGGGGGTTCTCCCCCCCCCCCGCAGAACTGGGTTTATTTATTTATTTTTTAAGATCCGATCTGCTTTTTGGTTGAGGGGGGCGGGGAGCCTCATTGAAATGCCCCCGATTTAAGAGGGCATCGCTCTACAAAAATGAAAATACACCCAATAAACTATCTTCCATCTGTTGTCCCACCCGGGAACCAAACAGCTCTGTGTATCTGCACACATCGGGTAGGAACAAAGATGAAGCTGGAGATTTTTTTCATTTTTTTGACGGAGGCGAGGTGTCTTCAAAATCAGAAGGCTCCGGCTTTAATTTTTTGCTGGTTAAAAAAATAAAATAAAAAATTGCACACAGACTCACACACACCCAGAGAGACACCCAGAGAGACACACAAAATTGACATGAGATCGCTCCCTTCAGCCGCCTGGCTGGAGCGAAAGATTCTGGCGGCGAGATAAACCTTGCAAAGCAGAGGGAATTTGCTAGTTACAGCCCGCGGGAAACACACTCCCGCTGCAAACTCCGTAGTTTTAGCAAGACACTCCCGTGTCTGGGAGCAGGGCTGGCCTCGGAGGGGCATTTTTATTCTTCAGTTGGATTTTTTAATGCCTCTATTTTTTAAAAATCGTTCACTGCGCTGGTTTGGTTTTAGTAGAAGCCTCTGAGGGGTTGATCTGGAGCCGCAGCTGGGGTGGGAATTATGTCTCGCCCCATACAGGGGGCTTGATCGAAGCCGCAAAAACGGGGCGTGGGCAGGGGACAGTGACCGGATGCAAAGTTGGACAGCTGGGCCGGGGTCGGGGGGGTGCCGTGGGTCGGATCGGGCCGGTCTGGGGAGAAGGGAGGGAGGTCAGAGTTATTCATAATAATGGGAATGACCTGATCCCTGTTTCAAGACGGGCGAAGGATGGGGGGACACGGGTCTGTTCTGACCCACACGGAAGGAAAAGTTGAAGAGTGTTCGCAGTGTCTTGGCCCGCAATGAATGGAGCAGAAATTGACACCCAGGGGGAGGAAGTATCAGCCGGGAAGGTGGTCCGGGGGAGAGAGACGCGAATGGGGTGAAATTGGTTTCCTAGCATTTAAATCCCAGCCCTGAGCCAAACGGGACGGAATAAAGACGGCGGGAAATAAAAATAAAAAGTAATTTAATTTTTTTGTAAATAACCGGGAGTTCAGAATGAATTGTGAACCCAAATCGATCAGCCCAAACGAGACGCCCTTTCCCGGGATCCGTCGCAAGGCGATGGGGAAGCCAGTTAATTGTAATCACACTTCGAAACGATTGGATCGTTTTGACGAGGGATCTGGAGCGGTATCTCAGTCCTTCCGATGGCAATTTCTCCACCCTCCCAGCACACGCTGGGTTTCCATCTCTCTGTGTGTGTTCCGCGTGGGGAGGGTTTCTCACCAGCTGACTGCAGGGCGGAAAGTCAAGGGCAGAATGGCCATCAAACGAACATCCCTCCCCGCCCCCCTGCTTCGTCTCCATGGCCAACTGCACCCCTCTGCCCTCCGGTTCGGCGCCTGGGGAAGCACCAATGCAAATCGCGGTCCCCCCCCCCAAAAAAAATCGAATCGCTGGCCAATCAGCCCCCCTCCCCTCCACGGGTCAGGGGCTGAGCTGCTGCTGAGCCCCCGCTTCATGCAGCCGAGCCAGGGGTCAGGGGACGGAATCGCCGCCGGGGCGGGACGCAGCCGAGACAATGAGCTGGGGGCGGCGGGTTGGGAAGGAGCCTGGCTAAAATGTTTCCTCTCCCTCCTCCCCCGTTTCCCCGCTCCAGCCATCATGTTGACGAGGCTGTTCAGCGAGCCCAGCCTGCTCCCCGACGTGCAGAAATTCCCCAGCTGGGCGGAGGAGTGCGAGGAGGATGACCGGAGCGACCAGGAGGAGCGGAAAGGGAAAAGCTGCCCGCTGCAGGAGGAGCAGCGGGAAGGCTCCTTGGGCGAAAACAAAGAGGAAGGGGACCTAGGCGGGGAGGAGGAGGAGGAGGAGGAGGAGGAGGAGGAAGGCGCGGAGGAGGCCGAAGGGGACCGGCCCAAGAAGCGCGGCCCGAAGAAGAGGAAGATGACCAAGGCCCGGCTGGAGCGCTCCAAGCTGCGGCGCCAGAAGGCCAACGCGCGGGAGCGGAACCGCATGCACGACCTGAACGCGGCGCTGGACAACCTGCGCAAGGTGGTGCCCTGCTACTCCAAGACCCAGAAACTCTCCAAAATCGAGACGCTGCGGCTGGCCAAGAACTACATCTGGGCGCTCTCCGAGATCCTGCGCTCGGGCAAGCGGCCCGACCTGGTCAGCTACGTGCAGACTCTCTGCAAGGGCTTGTCCCAGCCCACCACCAACCTGGTGGCCGGCTGCCTCCAGCTCAACTCCCGGAACTTCCTCACGGAGCAAGGCCAGGAGGCCGCCAGGTACCACGGCCCCAATTCTTCCTTTGCCCTGCACCCTTACACCTACCAGTGCCCCCGGCTCTCCGGCACCCACTGCCAGTCCAGCACCATGGCCAGCTCCCACGCCCTGCGGACACACGCCTACTGCGCCACCTACGAGAGCCTCTATGGGAACGCCTCCCCAGACTACAACAGCTCGGAGTACGACGCCCCCCTCAGCCCCCCCCTGTGCATTAATGGCAACTTTTCCCTCAAGCAAGACTCTTCCCCGGACCACGAGAAAAACTACCACTATTCTATGCATTACTCTGCCCTGCCAAGCTCCCGGCCGGCCGGCCACAACCTGGTGTTTGGCTCCTCTGGGGTGCGCGGGGGGGTGCACTCCGAGAACATCCTGCCTTATGACATGCACCTGCACCATGACAGAGGCCCGATGTACGAAGAGCTCAATGCGTTTTTCCATAATTAACCCCCTTGTGACCACTGGAAATCCACCCCCCCACGACTGCACATAGCAACCCCCTCCCCAGAAACCCACTTCCATTCTGCTCTAGGTTTTAAATGTCTCCTCCGCCCCAAAACTGTGAACGTACAATTGTTAGGTGTCTCCCTGTAACACACACACACACAAAGCTAGACTTTGCTCAACTCACGGCTGTATGTGAACTAGTATCCCCCTTTACTTGTCCCCCAAGGATAGCAGACCAGGACAGAATATACACGGACAAGAAAATTTACTTTGGTGCAATATATATATATATAGAAAATGTACAAATATTATTGTTACAAAAGCTAGCCTTCGGGTTTGCAGTCGGCTGGAACAAGTGTCCATTCTGGCCACATGGAAAGAGAGTTTTAGGGAGAAAAAATTGGAAAATTAGAAAGCCCGTACCACTATTTAAAAAAAAAAAATCATAATGTGGACAGTAAAAAAAGGGGGGAGGAATGGAGAAATAAAGCAATTTTCCCTCCCCTCAAAAGTAAAGTATATTGTTTGGCAACACATCAAAGTAAATTTTAAACAATGCCAGCTCGTTGGGTTTTTTTTTTTTAAATTTTATTTATCAGGATGCTTGTAGAAGGGGTTATCTCAGACCAGGGGAATTCTATATTCTTTCCGAGGATTAAATAAAAGATCCCATGGAAGTGTAATGAAGAAACACACAATGTTTGCCTCTTCAAATCAGCATTTCGATGCAGTAAGAACTTTTAGAAGCAATAAAGAGGCAAACAGAAGATAAATATATATATCTATATATATCTATGCAAGTAGGCTCTGAACTAGAAAAGTAAAACACAAAAGAATTCATATGGAATATTAGACCATGGACCAAGCAACGTGTTGAGGTTAATAAAGGTGCACTTTTTGATTTGAAGGGAACTGAATGTTTGCCTTCCCTTCATTGTTAACAATCAGTGACTTCAGCTTTTTTGAACACCCTCGTACCACAAGTGACATGCTTTCCAAATTGTGCGTCATGATGTTTTTTACCTGTTTTAAAAACTTTAAAAAAAAAAAAAAAAAAAAAGAGGGAAAAACAAACAAGATTTCTATGAAAGGGCAAAAATCTTTCGTTATGCGTGGGTGGGAGCAAAAAACAATGCAAATATGCAAATGATAAAGGTGGTGTGAAGAGAGCATTCACTATGCTATATATTTTAGTTGGCTATTTTTCCTACGACGAGAACTCTTTACTTTAGTTCTTTATGTGATGCATTTTTAGGGGAGGGAGGGAAAAATTTGTGTAACGAATACATCCGTGTAAACCCATGATACCAAGAGCCCGACTGATACATCCCGGTATATTTCTTGGTGCATTGCTCTAATTTGTTTCATTATTATTTATTCCAATTGTCACGCATTCTTTCAACCAGGAGACACTGTTAAAATATTTCTAACCCTGCCTACATCACCTTTAAACACACCAGCATTTTTAAATAAAAGGGAGGAAGAGAATTTCTGATAAATGTTTAAAAAAAGTTTTACAAAAAACAAACAAACAAACTTGTAGCCAAGGTGAAAATGTCTGTCGGACACCAGAAGTGTTTTTTTTGTGTTTCTGTTCCGTTTAATTAAGATGAATAAATATTTATGTCAAATGAAATGCAACAGAAAACCAGTTTCTTACAGTGATGTAATTTTTTTAAAAAGCAGTCCTCTTTTGCTACAATCATTTACACAACGTCTCTTGCTTTTACAGACGTCCCAAAGTTATTCGACATTTTAGACAGCATCGTAAGGCAGATTCTGAAGGGTTAGGAATGGCATCCTATTCTGTATTTTCCCTTAAATCTCTCTGGTACTACTTTTTAAAAAGTGAAACCAAGAATGTGACGGTGTAAGCAAACCAACCAGAGATTCCGAGAAACTTACCAGACGGGGCGGGGGGGGAGGGCTGCTTACAAGCTAGAGAAGTTAAAAAAGTAAATAAATAAACTGCATGCATCAGTATAAAAAAAAAGAAAGTAAAATACTTTTTCCAGAATCTAAACTCGTATTCAATTGGATGTTTTAAGTATTACTCACAGTGGAAATTTCCACCAGAGCTGATATCTTCTGTGAAATGCACCAGTATACTCATTTGACGTTAAGAGCAGCAGTCAGTTGTGATTTGATTCAAAAGTGTAATTAACAAGCGTCCTAAGACGACAATTAATAAATATTAAATGTTGACTCTGTCATGTTTACTAGTTTACTTGAAATACTCATGCTAAATATATATACACGAGACCCCATTCTTTCAGCCAGAGCACTCTCTGAGTACTTTTTTGGAGTGAGGGGCAAAGGAGATCTCAGAACTACTCCACTCCCAGAAGCTTAACTTGTCTTCAAGGCAGCTGTCGATTGGCAACATGCTTAAAAATATATAGCGACTTTTGGAAGAGTCACATTCGATGTTATAAAGCTTAATGCAGTTTCCTTGTCTTGTACAGCTGGCATCTCCTTGTAACCTTTCTAAACAGTCTTTTTCCTTTCCTTTATTCTGTACGCCAGTTGCGTGATAAATTCAGAACAAAAATATATCTAAATACTGGTGCAATGCATGCATGGTTTGCAAACAGGGGAGAAAACACAGGGTTTTGGATAAGGTGCATAGGGCTTATATTTTAATATTCCGGCTTGCAGATTTTTTAAAAAAATACATAATAATTAACATTTGAAAATACCCACCAGCGGCACTGATATCAAATCTCTCTATACCAGGAAGACACCGTAGAGATAGTGACAACAATATCACCCCCAAATAAATACATAAATGCAATCTAGCTGCTTCTGATCGATGGGGGAGTCTGAGCCATTCACGATGGCACCCGGAGTTACCCTAAGGGGCTGGCAAAGAAGGAAGAAGCGTTTGGTTCCCTTTCCCCCCGAGGTTTGCTATTAAAAGGCATTGTCTGAGAGACGGCCAGCGTGTGACCAGGCGGATCCTGGGAGCTGTCCAGACCTCCCAGGTGCTGAGCAACCAGCTCGCAGGCAACCCGAAGCCTCCCATTCAAAGGGATCTTGGGAAGCGCAGACACCTGATCACCAATCCTTGTAACCCTGGATCCACCCTGGTCATTTCGTTCCCCCCCTCACTCGCCTTGGCTCATAAACCCAGAGTCGTGTCTAGGGAGGGCAGAGGGGTTACTGTCCACACGAAACAACCAAGGCATCAGGGAGGGTTTGACCGGCGCATGGTTTGCGCTGCCAGCCGCCGCACAAAAATGTCACAGTGGCCAGCCGAGAGAGTTGGAGCCTTGGCAATCCATGGACGGACAGGCAAAGGCACCCCTTAAAACACCGGGAGATAAATATCTCCCGCGGCTGATCGCTCCCTTTGGGGGAGGTCTGGGGAAGAGGCCCAAGCCAAGAGGCGCCCTTGCAACCTCCCATGTGATGCGCCACGGCGTTTGGCCAAAATTCAGACCAGTGCTTTTTGTTTGTTTTGTTCCCCTCAACAAATTAATAAGTCATCAAGGTAGGTAGAAAGATGATCTTGAACTTACCAGCCATTAAAAACGGAAGAGGGGTGGGAATTCGCACCTTTATTTGAAGGCTAATTGAGGGGCTAATTGTGGGGGGGGTTTCTTCCTATAACTCGCTGCGATCACTAAATGGACCTCCGTAAGCAAGGCTCAGGATTCCTATAGGACAGGGTCTCCTTTGCTTAGTACTACGTCCTTAGGGTCTCAGTCCCTGGGGCAGGGGCCCAACTGGGCTGGGCAGCTGCCCATAGGGGGGGTGGGAAAGAAGAAAGAGACGTGATTCTGGAACTAGCCAGGCAGTGGCAGTCAATCTGCAGTGCACCTGGGTGGGAATTCCAGGACCCCTGGTGCAGTTCACCCTCATCTCTCTCTCTGTCTCTCTCTCTCACACACACACACACAAACACACACACACACACACACACACCATTTTCACCCCCTATTTTCAAATCTTTGAATTTGAGGCGAGGAAGCAAAGGATGAGCCTGGAGCCACCCCGCCACGAGGATTTCTCCACAGAGCTGTGTATGGACACACGCAAGCAGGCAGCCCCCGCACTGCCCGCAAAAGGAGGTGACCTAGGCTGGGCTTTGGCGTTTTGAATTTCCCAGCAACAAAGTTCGCCGGGATTTTCAAATCGACCCGCTTTCTGTGAATCCCAGGCACGCTCGTTATGCTTGGGTCGCCCTTTGCTAGGAGTGTGACTACATCGCACACACGTGTGCGTGGTCTGTGTGCACTGCGCAGCTAGAGTTCCACGTCTCTTTCATGTATGACCTCTCTGCTCTGAGTATAGACACGTTTCTGGTCCAGTTATATTGATCGCACCTTGATGGATCATATGGAGGACAGTTACGGCTACACCTCGGTTGGAAACCCATTCGGAGGGCGGGGGGCGGTGTCGTGTTTTGCGGCGTGCCAGCGTCAAGATGAAAAGGAAAAAGGCTTTTTTGTGGGGGAAAACCACTGGCGATTTCTGAATTGCAGAGGGAAAGGCGCACTGGCGAATGAAAGGGAACAGAGCAAGAGCAAAAGGAAGGCGTTCAGCTGAAGACCCACTTAAGCAATTAGGTCTGGGTACAATCTGAGTAGTCCAGAAAATGTCACTTTTAAAGTTCGCATTAATTTGCTGTTTGTAGGATGGCCTGAACACCGCCCCCACCCCCATCTCCGAAGATGCGCGGGGCAGGCGAGGGGCCCAGCTGGGGTTCTCTTACACCCAGAAAGCTCCTTCCTCCAGGGAACCACCAGTAACTTGTTTCAACAATCTGCCCTTCCAATGTCCACCTTGGCTGGAAACGAGCTCTGAAGGAGAAACTACTTTCTAGTCCCCCCAGAGGGAAAGCCAGGGAAACCTCCCCCCCCCCTCAATAAAGAGCTCAAATGTCGAACTCTTCGGTTCAGCTCCCAGCCCCGGCCAGGAGCTCCGGTGCCCACCCGCCCGAAGGACAGCAGGAAAGGGAATCCTTTCGCCGCCCCTCTGACTTCTGAATCCATCAAAATGTCCCCGCCAGAAACAGACCCACCGCGACCCTCCGGGCGACCAGCGCTGAAAATTGGATTCGTGGCCGCGCGGGCGCAGGCTGCGCTGGTTCGGTTTGGTTGGAAATGGCAGAGATCGGACAGAAGAGCGCAGAAGTTCGGAAGTTCTCTAAAAGAGGGGCTAATTTGAGGGACTTTGGAAGAGGGGATCGGATGACATCTGGGGGTTATAATTTCACCTGAAGGCCACCTCACACACCGCCTTCCCCGCGCCCCTTTGCAAACTAAAGTTTGCCTGTTTTGCGGAGTTCATTTCTTAACACCTCTTTCCAGATCCGCTTTCCGCGCCGGATCTAAAAATGACCCACAGACCCGTTAGCGGTTTAAGCAAAACGCACCCCAGCCTAAGACATTCAGCAGGATTTCATTGTTCCAGTTCAAAACTTCCCCCCCTCTTGGCTTCCAATCTTGCCGTTTTCCAAAGGGAAAATTCGGGGTTTGAATTGCCACTTTCCCCCCTAAAATTCATTCCTTTCCCCCATCCATAAATGCACCGTGAAGCGGCTCGCTCAGAGTGCTCACAGCAGAAACAGTCATTCCAGCCTCATGCGAAACTCCATCAACTCCTTGTTTTTAGTTCCGGGAAGCAGATCCGAGCCCACAGTGCGGGGCGCGTGTCCCACTGCCATCGCCTCTCCCGAATAACCGGAATTTGTAGCTAGATTTGAATTTCAGGCTTTGGAGTGTAGCATTATGTCCAGAGCGATTATTCAAACGTCCCCGTCTGGTCTATATTTTCAGTACCTACAGAGGCGGGGTGACAGAACCTTCTCCCCCAGAACAACTATAAATAGAAACAATTTCTAGATTGGGTTTATACAGTAGTCAGAATTACAGGTAGCAAAAATTCGCCCACGCAACAGCTTCTGGAAGCGAAGCAAAACCAGAAGAAAAAAAAAGTTTTGCTCACTTTCCAACCTTGCTGAGGAAAGGGCAGTCTTGATTTTCAGAATCGCATTTTCAGACATTAAAAATGTTCCCGTTCCTAACCAGGGCTCTATAACTATCTAGCTCGGGATCTGCCCCTTTGGGCTGTTTTTTTTTTTTTGTTTGTTTTTAAAGGGCTAAGCTTTTCAGATTCCTACTGTCTGGAAAGCTAGCTTAGCTGTAACATTTATACTTCGCACGCCGGCTGCTTCTCTGAGCCACGGTCTCTGGTTCCGCAGTGGTAAACCAGAGGTTCTCTTTTGGGAGTCTAATGCCAGGCGCTATTTCGTGCCAACTGCCAGCCAAGGGGCACTGCGGGGAAGAGGTTAGCCAGCTATCCTGATTCTAGGACATCTGTTCATTATATAGCAGTTTTAAAGGGAAAGGCCCCTGGTATGCGAGGCACACCCCAGCATACGTCCATTGCACTAACCTGCCGGCTACAGCTGAGCAAAAGCAAAACCCTGAGACCTGAGGAATGTACCGTGTAAGAGGGGCCAGAGGAAGAGGGGTATTTACAAAGGTGGGGTGGGGAGGTGCGGTGGGAACTAGGATTCATTTGCAAATGTTGGAAGGCTTCTATTTTCTGAAGTCTCTTCCCTCTCATCCCTCATTTTCCTTGTTCTTCTGCCAAATTCCCAGACTTACAAATTCAACATTTTCTCCTTTTTCACCAGAGTTCGGCGTGATACAATAAAACTCTCTGGGGTTCCCCCCTTCTCCTTAAGAGCAGCTACTCTCTGCAACAATCCAGACTAGTTCCATATGGAAACGGCTGAGAAAATATGGGAAAAAATACGAAAATACAAACCATAGTAGCTGGCCGACGGAAAGATAGGGATTGTTGATGTCACCTTGGTCTTACTGAAGAGAGGGCAAAGATTTCCTGGTGATGGTGGCATCAAAATAACTCGACGGGATAGGGTAGATTAGGCTAAAACCCATCAAATCTTAGATACAAGGGTGAAGGGCTTCACATAGGACCCTAAGATAGATAGATAGATAGATAGATAGATAGATAGATAGATAGATAGATAGATAGATAGATAGATAGATAGATAGATAGATAGATAGATAGTTTGCGTGGCTCTGAACGGCATTAAGGATTTCGAGCTGGGGAAAAGATTTAGACACATTTAAATCAAGTCTGGAATCAACCCAAATCATTAAAAACGGAGATTTCCTTTTTCAACCCTACCATCCATGCAGCTGAATTCTGGATATTCCTCCCCCAATATTCGAGAAACACAATTTAAATTCATTTAAAAACACTAATATTTGATAACAATACTAGCAGATCGCCAGCGATACCGAATCACTCAGCTGGGCTCCTTTGGTCTATTTCATTTTAAAAGTTTGATCCCCCCCAACCCCAACCCCAACCCCTAACTCTCTTTTAAAAGCGGCGGTAGCCAAAGCGAACAGCAAATCGCCCCATGGTTTTCCCCCCCCCCTTTCTTTTTTTCCTTTCCATGACAAAAAAAGAAGCGAATGTAAACACTCCTGTATGCCAACCTACTGCCACCGTGTGCCCACTGGGCAGTGCCAGCCAAAGAGGGGGGGGATGATGGGAGGAGTCATTGCTTCAGTTTAAATTTCATGGCATCTGTTCATTATTATACAGTGTGGATGTTTATATGGACAGCTAAATTAAAGACAGATTTCTGCCAAAATTGCAGCTCCCATAAAAAAACCCGATGATACAGAACCTGGTGGCTTTGCTTTAACCCCCCCTAGAATGGGATAGCGGGGGGTCGTGGGTTTTACTGTTACAGTAAGTCTTGCACAGGGTACGGGAGATGTGATATTTACCAGAATTCTGTGTGGAATAAATATAGGCGGAAAGCTGAGGGTGGGGGGGGAGAAGGTCTTTTCTTCACATCGCACTAAAAACCAGGCAATTCCACCATTCTCAAGCTCAGAGCACGGGCAGTGGTGATCATTTTTAAATCGCCGGCTCAGATTTCTTCCGATGATGGCAGGCAGCTACAAAAAGGCAGAGAATGCAGGAGGCTTTTCGGGTTGGTTTCTCGCAAGAATCTGAAAATTTCAATTAAAAAAAATTCACAGGGGGATTGGGTTAGATTAATTTCCAGGTATTTTAAAATAAATAATAATAATAATAATTAAAAGACCCTGGTGGATTTAAACCTCCCCTGAATTTGAGGCGGAAGGATGGCAGTTCAGATTTCTCTTTTTCCTGCCCCTTATACAGTCTGTCTTTCCATTCCCCAGCCCCCTCCTCACCACTCCAGTCTGACAGGATTCATATCAAAAGAGTTAAAACAAGGACATCTGTGCCTAGAATTACTGTGAATATCAAAACCTGCCAATGACTGTTGGCATGAACCGAGTAACAAATGCTTGATACTCCGGAATGCTGAGCACTTGGCAACTCACACGCTGCTAGTTCGGGAGAGAGAGAGAAAAACCCTCCCAACTGGACCCAGTTGAAACTTGCTGCCCCTCTCCCTCTTCTCATAACCCGGCCACGTCTTTCAGGGCTGAGCGCCCCCGCGCTCGGCCTCTGCTGAGCTTCGCTCTGGAAGGCAACGGGACCCACACATTCAGTGCACAGATGGCAGGGAAGCCCAGGTTAAATCCAGCAGACCCGAGGCTGGTTCCCCTCGAAGGTGAGTTGCTCACCCTAGAGGCAGGCGGGGTCGGAGGGCCGGATCAAAGAGCGAACGAGCTACGTTTTGAAATGCCCAGGGTCCAAAATGCTAAGAAAATTAATGACATTTGCACGGGAGTAGACAGATAAAACAGGTACCGAAAAAAATACATATATAATATATAACCCAGTCACACATTTCATATTCATGGAGAAAGACACGCATATATATTACTAACATAGATAGATGGATAGATAGATAGATAGATATTGGGGTGTGTAGGGGGATAGATAGATAGATAGACAGATAGATAGATAGATATTGGGGTGTGTAGGGGGATAGATAGATAGATAGACAGACAGATAGATAGATATTGGGGTGTGTAGGGGGATAGATAGATAGATATTGGGGTGTGTAGGGGGATAGATAGATAGATAGATAGATAGATAGATAGATAGATATTGGGGTGTGTAGGGGGATAGATAGACAGATAGATATTGGGGTGTGTAGGGAGATAGATAGATAGATAGATAGATAGATATTGGGGTGTGTAGGGGGATAGATAGGATTATACCTTATTTTCACTTTATTCTACCTATATACAATATGTACATCGACAAAGATATATGTATGTACAGAAGAAGAAGGAATTTATATATGTAAATGATAAACGCGGGTGATGTGTGTATTATGTGTGTGTGAAGTAAAATTTCAATCTGGTCAAGTGTATTGTCCATATGATATCTAGATAAATAGAAGTCTAGATACATAAATACAGTGAGGGGGTGTAACTTTATTTCTACTTATTTAGAGACAATATGTGTGTACTCATAACATATAGCTATATATATGAGCGACATCAATTATATAATACACCCTCGCATAGGTTATCTCTGGATTATAATATGCTCTGTATTCACACCTTTAGAAATCACAGACCCGCATTCTTTTTCCTCGGGGTAGGTTTTCACTCCGCGTGTCTAGAAATCGGACAGTCAGAGGCAGACGTGTAGGACGGATTACAGACATAGAAATGCCGGGCTAGAAGGCACCTGACAGGTCACCGAGTCCAGCCCCCTGCACTGACGTAGGACAAAATAACCCCAGATTGCGATATACACACCTCGCATTCTTTATTTGTGTAGCACAAACACACACGCGGATTTCAGCCCATCTATATAATTTATGACACGGCGATACAATCCGCACCCGGTGTGTGTAGCCATATCGGGGTGTTTACATCTCCTACGTCCATGCCTAGTACAACGGATCACACACCACGCCTCGATCAGCCCCTTCATCGGTGCACGCTGGTTTGTGTCTAGATACACATGGCTCATCTAGAGATGTGCACACAGAGAAAACATACAAAGACCCCCCCACACGTATACACATAGGTGTCTACACCGCACCCCCCTGTACTCACACGAGGAGGGGGGGAGAGAGACGATGTATCTACATTGCTGGGCCAAACCCTCAGCGTCGCTCCACTGAGTTAGCGGAGTTACACCGTCTACACCAGCTGGCGGAGGGAAATATACACAATTTATTACACAACCACAACACAACCCCATTCCCTCTTTACAAAGGGCTCTTCGTTTCTCTCTCTAATTGCACACCGAGAGACAACACGCCCAGCGCACACGAGAGGGGCACAGAAGGGATGCCACCCTCCCACGTGTGGGTGCGTTTATTTTGCACACCCTTCCATATAATCCACCCCCCGCCCTCCATCCATCGGTCTCCCCACCCCCCGTCTCCCCCGACTCTGCTTCTCTCTAAATCCACATTTGGATGTGAGACTGGCCGGGCTTGTATTTTCCCAGCCAAAAAAGCAGGGAGCTTTTCGCCAAGAAAATGAAGCTTTCTCCAGGGGGAGTCGAGCGCCACTCCGTGCCCAGTGCCAGCTTGGGGGGGGGGAGATGGGGGCTCCAAGGAGGAGTCTAGCTCGCATCTAAAATTCCAAGACATCTGTTCACTATATAAGTCAGATCCCGCTCTGGTTCAAGGCACGACAATTCTTGCCTAAGCCTTCAGCCCTTGTCAGTATCTCCGGGAGAGATGTATACCAGCCCAAAGATTGGGGTGTGTTTGTGTAGGGGGCGGGGACCCCCTTCCAGAAGGACTTCCCCTTTTGTATACTGGCCGAGAGCTGTTGAAATGGCTTGATCTGAATCCTGGGAGCTGGGGGCGGAGGGGCACTCACCCCCTCACAATTGTGCTAGATGGGAAGCCGAGCGATCTCGTTAAGGATGCAAGTCTCTTTCCCAAGCTGGCAAGGGTTTTGGCAAGGTTGCCACGAAAGGTTAGAGGACGAGGCTTTCAGTAGCAGCCAGAATCAATTAGTCGGTGGCCCTGTTATTACCAGTTTAATTTGGATAAAGGCTTAAACACACAAGAAAACTGCTTGACTCTTGTATCTAAAACGGATCAATGGAGTGGGGGTGGTGGGGGGCAGGCAAACGTTGTGGATCAGGACTGGCTGGGAGCTCAGGGGCAAAGGGACAGATTCCCCTCTCCCAAGGCGTGGGGAGGATGGGTTTGGGAAGGGGGTATCGAAGGGAAACCGAGATCACCGTCCGCGTTGGCGCTCAGTGCTCTGGAAAAACCCACTGAACCAGAAAGAAACAAAGCAACGAGGCGCTCGTCTAGTGGGTTCCCTTTCAACGTTACTATTTAACGCCAGGCGGTTTCAGACCTTCCTGAGAGGAGGGGCCCAGGGATGGGAGGACAGGGGCAGACCAGGGCTCCAGGGGACATTTTAGATCTAGATCTATCCTGTTGCTTGTTCAAATGCTCCTGATTACATGTAAATTCCGAGGCAGCGCGGGCAGCCTGTAATTAACCTGGGGGTGGGGTAAGGGGGGATTTCAGGGCAGTTTGGCTCTTCTGCAACTGACAAGAAGTTGAGAGGGCGGCTCGGGATGGCATTTTTGGGCCCGGGTAAGATTCGGGTGACAGGGGGTGGTTGTTTATTTCCACACCCGCCGTGGGAAAATTCCTGGCTTTCCTCGTGCTGAGAGGACTTCGACCCACTGATCAGGTCAGCCTCAGACAACACCGCTCAGATCTCTCCAGCCTGCCGAGATATTTACCCTCCGATCCCACGGCTTTAGGGCCGGGGCTGGGAAGGGATTGCTTTTCTTTCTTCTTTTCTTTAAATGACCTCTAGTCATTTTTTGAATCGCACAAATCTCCTTCCTGCCGCCTGGCAGGTGATCGGGCAGAGCTCGTGGAAGGATTTGGATGGTAAATTTAGTTTCAACCAGACAGATTTCAGACAAAGTGCTGGCGAATCAGAAATGCGCCCTCCCTCCACGCAGCCAAATAAATGAGAGCCAAAAAATGGCGATCTTGTATGGGATCCACAAGCCACAGGCCCTGCGAGGATTTGCAGGTGAACTAATGGATCGGCTGGCCCCGATCCTGCAGGTGTTTAACTCTCCGCGTTGTGCGGTCCCAGCGGGGGAAATCCTGGCCCCGCCAAATGTTGTCTGGATTTCAGAATTTATCCCCACGGCGCTCGCAGGGCACAAAGCAAAGCAGGTGGCCAAGCGCTTGAGGATCTGGGTCGTTCACAATTTCTATCCACCCAGTTTGCAGCTAGGGCAGGGCGACAAGGGCACTGAGCTAGTTAAAGACCCTCCCCACCCTCCCTCCCCACTGAGAGCTGGGCGCTCTGCAAGCAGGGTGACAAAGGAAGGTGCCGAATAACTAGCACAGGCTTCAGTCCTTGGCACTTGGCTGTATCTGGGCTGCAGCTTCCTGCCTCCCTGGCCGGGGATGCACCAGGAGCAGGTGCTGCCCACCTGATCAGCTGTCCCCAGGCGGCACTGCAAAGGCTGGTAAGTGGGTTTCTGCTGCCATGTGGCCTGGGTCCTGCTGCCGGGCCTGGCTGGGGGGTTTTAAAGCCACAGGAACAAATGGAACCCCCCAGGGCAGGGGAGCTGGGTATTGGCCCCTGGGAGAGGGTGGATAATTGGGAGAGGAAATCAGCTCCCCCTCGCTGAGAGGCTACAGCCCAAACCTTTGCACATTCAGTAGCTGTCCTAGCTGCATCACACCATCACACTTCAGCCACCCATCCAAACCAGGTGGCCCGGGTCCAAGTCACCCCATTCCTTGGCTGGGGGAAGGAGGAGCTCAGTTGCCTTTAAACCCTCTTTGCAATCCCTGTCTACATTGCATTGTAAACCCAGGTCCGTGGGACCCAGGCTCCGTGGCTTGGTGGTTCCAAGCCAGCGCTTCAGCCTCCTTGGTTCACCAAGGCTCGGCCCGGGTCTCACAGCTGCGTCCGTGCTGCACCTGACTCTGGTGTGCGGCTTGACCTGCATCCACACTGCAAAAGGACATGGCTTGGACACGAGTCACACCGGGACTCGGACGCTGAGCCACACACCCCCAGCAGAACCCTAGGATCTGGGTCCTGAATGCTCACTGACCCAAGTCAGGCCGATTTGTGCGTGGACACAAGGGGGACTTGGGCTCAAACCTTAGTCAGAACCTGGGTTTAGTGCAAGTGTAGACAGACCTGCAGGGCTGGGTGGAAAGCTCATAGGCCTCAGGGCTGCTCTGACTTCTGCTCTGCATCCCATGCTCCATCGCCATGGTCTGTGGGAAGCAGAGAACAGCTGTAGTCCTAGGAACACTGCTCACGTCCTCTGCGCCCCTGCTCAGGGGGAGGTTTCCACAAGCAAACAGCATAAAGGGGCCTTAATGCAACTGGATGAGGCCTTGGGCCAGACGGATCACACATGTTGACCACAACCAAAGATAAACCAAATTATGCTGGCATAGTGGGGCACCTACTCTCCCATCTACCCTCTGCTGAGCCCAGCTCTGGGTTTTAGCCCCAGCCCAGGGCTGAGGAGAAGGGCAAAGTGCTGTGATCCCCAAGGGCATTGTCAGCCCTGGGTTTTTGTATGCGTGTGTGTGAGACAGAGAGGTCTGGACAAATTGCAGAAAGGCCAGAGAAGAGCAACAAAAATGATGAAAGGTCTAGAAAACATGAGCAATGCGGGAAGATTGAAAAAATTGGGTTTGTTTAGTCTGGAGAAGAGAAGACCGAGAGGGGACATGAGAACAGTTTTCAAGTACATACAAGGTTGTTACAAGGTGGAGGGAGAAGAATTGTTCTTCTTAACCAGTGAGGATAGGACAAGACGCAATGGGCTTAAATTACAGCAAGGGAGGTTTAGGTTGGACATTAGGAAAAACTTCCTACCTGTCAGGGTGATTCAGCCCTGGAATAAATTGCCCAGGGAGGTTGTGGAATCTCCATCATTGGGGATTTTTAAGAGCAGGTTAGACAAACACCTGTCAAGGATGGTCTAGATAATACTTAGTCCTGCCTTGAGTGCAGGAGACTGGACTAGATGACCTCGCGAGGTTCCTTCCAGTCCGATGATTCGACCAGTTCCTGTGTGTGGTAGTTGTTGCAAATTGCATATGGGAAATGTCCATTTTGTTGCTACTTAAAAGCTGATTTACAGCCCCATGTCACCAGCCTTGGTTTGGCCTGAATCCCTCCCCTAACATGCCCATTTCTCTTGGCAGCTTGGGGATGGCCAGGCTTGGGGGAGGCCTGTATTGGATCAAAGTAGCTCTTCCCCCCCCCATCTCTCTCTCTCTCTCTCTCACTTACTCTCCCTCCCAAGTGACTTTAAGCAGCCTGTTCTTCATGCTGGTGCTCACAGCTGTAACCCATCTGCTTTGATTGAACATTGACAGTGACGAGACAGGAGCATTGCTTGATGCATCCTGCATGCCTTGTGCTGACTGCGGCAGGAGGGAGGGGCCTTTATTAGTAGTAGTCGTACTGGGCTTGCATCTTTTGGGGGGCAGGAGGGGACCAGGCTAGTAAAATCCGGGTGTCCTCAGTGGGGGGGGGAATTAAAGGGATCTTAACTCCCCCCCCCCGCCTCTTAGCTTCCCTTCTCTGGCAGGGACCTAACACACACCCACAAATGTCTAGCGCCTTTAAAAAAAAAAAAAAGACAGGTGGGCTTGACACAGGTGGATGGGTTGTAGGTGGGGAAGCCTTGATGGAGGAGTGCAATGCAGAAGGTTTAGAGTCGGGTGACCAGACAGCAAGTGTGAAAAATCGGGACAGGGGATGGGGGGGGGGGTAATAGGCGCCTATATCAGAAAAAGCCCCAAATATCGGGACTGTCCCCATAAGATCAGGACATCAGGTCATCCTCGTTTAGAGGGACTGGAGCTGGCTGCTTCTCAGATGGACCCACACTGCCCACCCCTGTGGTATTCCTCCCAATGGCTCCGATGAGCAAGATCAAGGCTCTGAGCCTCTTGTGGGATGCAGGTGGCTGGATCGGGCCCAGCAGACACTGGTGACATTTGGAAAGCGAGGAGGCAAAACTGACACGCCAGAGATCAGGCAGTGCATGACTTCTCGTCTAACCCAGTCTTGCGGTCCTGAAGGGGGGACGGGGCCTTCTCTCTCCCATGCCGGGGTATTCTAGATCTGGCAGAGATGACAGCAAATGCGTTCACACAAGGGGTGTCAATGGTACTGCTCACAGACACGTCTGCTGGATCAGGGCCTGGTTTTTTTAAAGGGGCAGGGAATCAGGTTGTAGGGAGATACTTCCCCTAAAGGAGGGGATGCCTTCCCTTCAAAGAGAGTGTGTGGGTTCTGGGGACCTCAGGGGACCCACCTAAAAGGATGCAGGGGATTTAATCTCTACTGTGGATTCCTGACTGGGGCCAGGCAGAGGGTCAGAGAGAGTACAGTATCTCCCCATGGAAAGTGTTTGGTTTTGATTCCATGAGGCTGCCTTTTTAACTCCTATGACATGCCAAAGGTGCAAGCTCTGCTCAGTCCTGGCACACGCCCCGAGAGATACAAACAGAAAGACTCCTGCTGGAAGGCTACTGCACTAGGGCCACTTGATTTCTTAGAATTCAGAGCAATAATGCCCAAGAATGCCAAGTCAGAGAGAGAGAAAGCAGGCTGCTCCCTAAAACAGGGGCACAATTCCGCCCATCTTATTCTAGGCTGGCTGGCTGACAGCTGACTGATTGCTTCTCTACAGTGCCCTCTAGCCTGCAGATAGGACCAGGAAATCCCTGAGGATTTTAAAAGTTATAGCTCTACAATTGTAACACAGTTTTCAACATACTGCATCCCCTTTCCTAGAGGAGAGGACAGGAGGGTTGCTCCTTGCTTTTATCAGGTGGACCCAGGCAGGATCAGGGCCCTGTGAAGAGATGTAGCCAGAGGCAACAACCTCCTGAACAGCTTACAATGTAACATGCTGATCTGCAGGTGGTCCTGGTCTCATTGAACCCCCTGGGAGCCGGGCTACCCCCCGTGGATCTAATCCCAGGGTGGAAGGGCTTGAGCTAGGTCTTTGCTCCCTGCGATTAATGCTCATGACCCCACTCAGCCTCTATTCTCTGGGGGCTGGGAGAGGCTAACTGAGAACTGATGCCAGGACAGAGAAGAGACACGAGAGAGGAGGGAGGAAGAAGGTGAAAGGGAGGTGGTATTGCCTAGTGGTTAGAACACTGGTGTGCGTTTTATTCCCGGTGCTGCCACTGGCCTGCTGTGGGACCTTGGGCAAGTCACGTCGCAGCTCTAGGCCTCAGTTTCCCCATCTGTAAAATGGGGGCTAAAGATACTGACATCCTTCATGATGTGTTTTGAGATCTATGGATGAAAAGCGCTAGATAAGAGTTAGGGCTTATTTTTCTCTTAGCCCCTCCCTCTCCTCATGGGCAGCATCGAAAACCTAGATACCGCTTTAGGATAGCAAGTTCTGTGCTGTCATTACAGGTGTGAGGGGAGTGTTCTGGGTTCAGCCCAAGGGACTCTGGCGGCTCATCTGTGAGACGAGTTGGGGAGGTCTCAGTCCAGTTCCCAGTGGACAGAGCCAAACCTACTCTCAAGCCTGGCATTCACTGGCCCCCTGGTTGGGCAGCCTCAGTAGAGACTGAGGACCACATGGGCCATGACAGTGAACTGTGCCTTTGGCCTCAAGCCCCTAGATGGTGCCTCGGACTCGGGGGGTTGGGGTGGGCAGTGTGGGGAGCTTCTTTTGCTGGTGCCCATGCGGTACCCATGCTGGGAATAAGCAGAGCCCTCCCGTCAAGCCAGCACTAGACCTCACCTAAAGGCTTGCACTGTTTAAGGAGAATGGAGGACCTGGGTTTAATGCCCAGCTGGAGCACAAGTGGCCCGTCCCTGTCTTCAAACCACTCCAGTCAGGGGCCTTGCTTGAAGCTGCCATAGAGAGCAGGGGCCTGGCTGTAAATCAGGATTAAGGTGCCTCAGCACCTAAACACAGGCCAGAGAGTTGCCCCCCAGCCCCACGGGCTAATCCAACATCTTTTACAAACACACCCAGACTTGATTTGAAAACTCCAAATGTGAACTTGCCCTACCCTTGGGGCAGCAGCTCCAGGGTGAAATTCCCTCACTATTAAACATGCCTCTTATTTCCAGGTTGAATTTGTCTGACTTCAAATTCGGGCTATTTGATCTCATTCACTCTTTGTCTGCTAGGTTAAAGATCACTTTACGCTCTGTTCTCTGCTCCTCACGTCGGTGCTCATAGACCACGCAAGAGTCACCTGGGAACCTTTTCTCCAAGAAGCTACATCGACTGATCTTCTCCCATCGCTCGTCAAGGGCCCTGCTGCAGCTCACCCGTCCGTCCAGGAGCTCTTCTCTGCAGCCCTCTCCAGTTTTCCAAGCTGGTCCCTGACAGCTGTAATCAAAACAAATCTCTGGTCTAGGAGAGGGCAAAGCTAGTCAAGTGTAGCTGGTTCTTTATCCTCACCGTCCTGGTTGAGACTGGGAGAAACTGATCATTTGTATGGAGAGAAAGTCCGAGTCTCCTTTCAGGCTTTTAAATGTCCCAGTCTGCTTTAAACACTCTGGTTCCACTCTGAGACCCGTTGTACTCAGTGAGTGAAGGAAATTGGACCTAGGGCCAGATCCTCAGCTGGTGCAAATTGGTGGCATCAGTGGAGCTCAGACCTTTTCAGAGGCAAGTCGGGAGGAACTCAGCACCTGGGACAAAAATCAGACCCTTCGGTGCCGTTGCTATGATTTGTGACCTGCGATCCCCGCGCGGTTGTGCTCATTCTAAACCAAACGACAAAAACCACCACTTGCTAAAATAAAGAGGCACCCTCCCTCCTGGCTTGTTACAGCGAATGCATCGACATAATAAGGCACACAAAACAATCCAATTCCAAATGGTTCGTTCAACTGTTATTAATGCTCAACCCACTCCACACACACCCGCACACTTCACTGGCTCTTTCCCTGGCACTCGACTGCGGCTGCAGCTTCGCCGTGGCCCAGTAATGCATTGCTCCCAGCAGTGTCTTGGGCCCTGCAGCTCTGGGAGTATAATGCCAGTGTCAACAGCTGGAAGAACAGTCTGGAATTCCCCTCCTCACGCAGGAAGCAGGGCATAATGATGGCACTCAATCAGCCCAGCGTTAGCAGCCTTTGTGCGTTATTAACAAACCGCCGTGTGCCGCCGAGGGGGCATTTGCTGGACAGCCTCCTTATGATTTCAATTTTGCAGGGATCCCTGTTGGACACGGTTGTTCTTTCCTGCAATGGGATTTGTCCAGGGTGACCTGGCCTCCACACGCAGCATCTGAGGAGATGCAAGTGCAGAATAAGGAGCCAGCAACGCTTATGTTCTAATCCTCCGAGTTGGATCACAAGTGCCATGAGTTAGCTAGCCTCAGCCTGTGCCATAATGGGCCCACGCGTATCTCCATAGGTAATCCACCTCCCCGAGGGGCTGTCTACACGGGGGACTTCGGTCGGCTTAACCATGTTGCTCAGGGGTGTGGATCTTTCCTAGTGTCGGACCCATTTCCTAGCGTAGACCAGGCTGTATCTGGTGTGACATCACTCATTCCGGGATGCCAGGGCCAGGTGGCTGGACACACACCAGCCCCTTAGCCTGTAATGCTGACACCGTGCATGCTCAGTACAGATCTCTTCCCGACAACTCCGCCTGCCTGCTGCATCCCTTACTGCTCACAAAATAATCCCTGCCTCAGTTTCCCCATCAACAAAACGGGGGTTACAGCCATTACTCAACCACCTTGCAGCAGTGTGAACCATCCAGTTGCTTGGGAGTTGGTAATTGACGGAGGATTCGGCTGAAGACATCGAAGGACCCATCCCCTGTGGTAGCCCGTGGTGGAGAACAGGTGTCTGCCCCCTTTAGACAGGTCGCTGCATCTCCTCTCCCGGGCAGGATTCTAACCCTGCCTCCCAACCTGTCACTCTAGCTAGAGTGTGGAACGGGCACCTGTCACCATAGCAACTTAGGGGCTTGGACCTAGATTTTCAAAAGGAACTAGAGATATTGGGTGCCCAACTTGAGATAACTCGATGGGGGGCCTGATTTGGGGGGGAGGGGCTCCGCAATTCCTGAAAATCAGGCCTCTTTATGGTGCCTTATGGTTGGGCGCCCTCCAGAAAAAAGCCACCCCCACCCCCCACTCCTAGCCCCCCTTTCAAACCTTGGCCATAGACTCTAGTCCCCGCCCAGGGGAGTGGAGACAGAAGAAGGGGGTGATGCTGGGAGCTGCCCCATTGTACTGAGCTCAATAGGGTGGGCTCGAAGGTCAGATCCTGGCCAGGTCGTAGATTTAGACATGATGGAGACCTCAGGCAAAGGAGCGGGGCGGGGGATCTGCGTAGTTTGGGCGGGCGGGCGCACCATCTGCCTCAAGGCAAGGGGGGGGCCCAGCAGCTTGCTGCTCCTTTGACCAGCTCTCTGCACCTTGCGGCTTTAGGCCTTGGTCCTCCCCGTCCCCAGCCTCGAGTCCCCCAGCAGGCCAGACGCAGCCCCCGTCTGCTTTGCTCTGGCGCCTCCAAGGCCAGGAGGGGGCGAACCCTGGGCGACTCCGCATCGCAGCGGTGCTAACATCTGTTCCTCCCACTCCAACCCGGCTACTACGGCAGCAGTATCACCAGCCTGGAGAGCACAGGAGATGCCTTTGTGAATGCGAGAGAGACAGAGAACAGCAGGATCCAGACCAGAGTCCTGCTCCACAATCTTATTTTGCAGAGATTTTTCCAAGACCCCCCCCCACCCATTGTCAAACCTCCCCCCGGCCCCCATCGTCTGCTCTTTTTTCCAGGTGATCTTTGCAATGAGACAGGGAAGAAAGAAATCGGGGAGGGGAAACGTGACCCTCCCAGATCTCTACAGGACAAAGACGTGACTCCCGTCCAGACAAGATCAAATATGCCAGGACTGGCGAACGAACGTACGCACGTCCCCGTCTCGCTAATGAGCGGAGCTTGGGCACAGGGCCCTCGCCGTGGAGGAAGAAAAGAGAGCGAGACGGGCTTCGAAGAGGGGGTCAGCGGAGCTGGCTGTGGGGTGGCCCCCCGCGTCTGGCCACAGGAGAAGAGCCGACACCTGACACGAGGGTGGCCTGTTCCAAAGCCGGAAGGGGTCGTTCTTCCCGGGGATCTGTCAGGGGTGAGGATTGGCGGGATGGTCTGTGGTGCCCAGCAGGGGGAAGTGAACCCAAAGGACGGAAGAGAAGCTCCCCACTTCAGTGCCAACCCTTGAGGTAGTGGGGAGGGTGGGAGCTATCGGGCGGGGACCGCGGTCAAGTGTGAGCGAGTAGGGGGTGGGCTCCGCACCAAGGCCGTAGGTGCCGGGGCTAGTGGAGAGGGACTCAATGCTGACACCGGTGGTAAGGCAGAGCTGAGCTGCCGAGGGAGATGTAACCGTTTGTCACCACCCCATGCCGGGGGCTCGGCTCTGCAGCCCCGGCTGAGCTTGGATTCAGTGGGACACGGGGCGGATGGTTCCTTGATTTCAGAGCTGATTTTCTAGGCCACAGGGGAACTCGTTTCATGGAGGCCTGGTGAGTGATTTTCCTGATTTCAGACCTGATTTCATGGGACAAAAGAGGGACTGCTGTCTATGCATACAGGACACTGGTGGGCTGATTTAATTGATTTCTGACTTCATTTCACTGGGCACAGGCAGGTGATTTCAGAGCTGATTTTGGTGGGATACCAGAGGGACAGATTTCAGTGTTTTCATGGAGCACACTGGTATTGATTTCATTGCCTGTGGGACTGATTTCCTGGGACCCTGGAGAGTGATTTCACGGATTTCAACGCAGAATGGCCTCCTGCGTGCTGCAGCTTTCCTGCTCTTTGGTCAATGTAGAAAACTTTAGCAGGCAAAGTAGTGGGGATAAAAGGCCAGTGCCTGTCCCCCATTAGACCCACTGCAGTGGGGCTGAACCTGGGAAGGGTCAGGGCCAGGCTGCAGGGAGAAAGGATGGCTTTTAGGCAAGAACTAAAGGCAGTAAATGGCTCCTAGACTTCAAAGCCAGCATGGACCATCGCGATCACTTCGTCCGACCTACTGCCAATCGCAGGCCACAGCCCCTCACCCAAGCCCTCATGTCTCACCTGCAGGGAAAGTAGCAGGGCAGGTCGAGAAGGTGGGTATTGAACGCAATGCGGTTAAACCCGTGCAGGGGGCTTTGCGCCTGCTCTTCATTGTCAGGCCTGACCTCCTGTATATCACAACCATTACATTTCCCCCCGTTGTCTTGAGCCCAGTGACTTGTTTGGCTCAAGTGCCTTGAGGTCTGCGGGGTAGAGTAAGTCAATTGCAGTGTCCGCACTGGTTTACCTCTGACGACAAGGGGAGTGATTCTTTTACCGCTCCAGTTAAACTGGTGCAATGCCTAGTGTGGGGGGCCGTTATCCTGGCATCAAGGGGTCTTCAAGCACTTTCCTGGGCTTTGCGATCCCATTGAAAGGAGACAAGCACCTTCCCTCTCTCCAGCAATTTCTGCCCGGCGGAGGCATGGGGAGATGACAGACCCACAGTGGCAGGTGTTGAGAACCTCCAGCAAAGGTCTTGCCTCCCTCTGACTTCCCTGGGCCCTGAGGGCTGGAGAAGGAGGAGAGGTGATTTTGGGGTCGGTTGATCTCCGATGGAGCTCTGTAACCAGCAGGACTGGGTTTTGAACTGGCTCCAGAGTGCAGGGGTCAGAGGAGACGGATTCCTCCAGCCAGGGTCAGTCCAGAGCAGGTCAGAGAACATCTCCGGGCCATCCAGCAGCTGCATCTTCCTACCTGCCAGAGTCCCTGGCCACAGCCAAACCCCAAAGAGCGAGTAGCACCGGGACAGTCAGACAGCAGGGGCTGGTAAGTTCCCTCCATCCCAATAGCAGCACGGGCGTTAGTCCAGGAGCACGTGTGCAGGGAAGGCGAGTGGCCTGGGATAAGGAAGCCTGGGGGAAACCTGAGGGTCTATGAGTGCAGCGAGGAGGGAACATTGAAGGAAGCTGGGGGTGGTGGTGGGGGGATTGTTTTCCAATCCCTGCCTGGACAGTTAGGGCCTTGTCCGGGAGCAAGGCTGGTCCAGGGCTCTGGGAGACCCCAGTGGGATTCCCTACTTCCCTGGACTTCAAAATCCTCCACGAAACAGAGCGTGAATCCTCCACCCAGCTCGGCTCCCAGCCTATTAGATTATTCTCTGTACTGCAGTAGCACCTAGGGACCCGAGTCATGGACCCACTGTGCCAGGTGCTGTACAGGCAGAACAGAGATGGTCCCTGCCCCAAGGAAGGTCCAATCTAAGTACAAGGCACGAGCCACCAGCTGGGTGCAGACAGACCGCATGGAACCGAGAAGGCCACATCATGCGGCAGCAGGATGGGACGCTGTCAAGTTCTTCGCAGGCAGCAGGATACGAAGGACAACGAGGATTTTGTGTGTGTGTGTGGGGGGGGGGGGGGGTTATGGAGAGGTCAGCCTGGAATAAAGCCTGAAGGTGCTGGTTTGAAAATGTAACAAGTGGGTGATGGCTTGTCTCTCACTCTGTGTTCGTGCTCCACCGAGCGCAACGGGCCCCTGATCTTGGTGAAGGCCTCTGGGTGTGACTGTAATAATCACAATGGGCTTTTCTCTCCCGGATTCCTTGACTTGGAGAGATCACGGGGACTGCTCGGGCGTCCCTTGCCATGCAGTGAAATGGAGCCAGGCACCCAAACCTGGGCCCGTGAAGTCTTTACCTCACCCTGCCAGCCTGTTCCCTGGGTGCCGGTGATTCCCGCGGGCCAGCCCTTTTGCACACGCCTAATTGAATTTCACTTGACTATAAATCTTACCGTTAAATGTAATTGAAAAACACACCTTTGGAATCATCAAATTAACCCACCATCCTCTTTATTAGAGTAATTAAGCCTTTCTAAAGTTAAAGCCGGTAGCATAGGCTGGAATGCTGCATAATCCCGGCAAAGCAAACAAACTCAGAGCAAAACTAATTACATTTGGAACAGCTGTGATAATAATCCTAATTCAACCCATTTGGTGCCTAAATTCCAGAGATTCAGGTGGCTAAGGGAGGGGTGGGGGAGACACGGTATGCGTCAACCTCTCCGGGGCCGAGAGTCAGTTAGCTTTGGATCTCTGTGCCCTGGAGTTCTCCCAAAGGGTCTTGGGGTCCCTCACTGCACACCAGTGGGGTGAAGGGGTCAGAAAGACAGCGAATCCAGCCAGCTGACAATGCTCCCCCCCCCGGCCCCCAGCTGGTTTAGCTGTCTCTACAGCTGCTCATTTACCAGTCCCTGGTGGCGGGGGGGAAAGAGCTGGGGGAAAGCAGGCGTGGTCAGAGCGGGCCTCCGCCCTGGCATTCCTCAGCAGAGGTATCATCCCTGCCAGCAGAGTGTAGGGAAGTCCTGAGGCTGCTCTAAACTACACTGGGACAAGGCTGGCATAGAACTGGGCCCAGGATCAGGAAGGTGCACGTACATCAGCCGAGTCCGGAGTACAACACGTGCTGCTGACAAGTTGGTCCAATACCAGATGTTCCCTCACCCGCCTTGTCTCTCTAATATCCTGGGACCGGCTGCATTCAGTGGGTCCCACTGCAGCCCTCAGGGAAGTGCCGGGAGCATCGTACCAAGCAAGGTAAAACAATGCACTGGGGAACAAGCGCCATGGAGACAGAAAGAGCCGAAGGGCTGAACTTTGGGAGCACGGCCTGAACTTTCAGGCCCAAGCAGGGAGCTCGGGCAACCGTGGAGGGGGCAGGCCCATCTACTGCATTCAACTGACTACAACAGCAGCATCTTGGGGCCACGCTGGGCTCCACCCTCTCTCACCCCTTCGCCGATGGCCGCATCCACCAGCTGGACTGGAGGAGACGCAAACCCCAGGGCGTGGCGCAGACGCAGCACAAGGCCTGGGCGTTACTTCAGGGCTCAGGGGTTGTGTGCAAAGGGGTATTGCCATCCCCCTGTGCCGAGCAGCTGCCTGCAGGGATGCTGGCTGGCTCTGGTCCCCTCTGAACCCCAGAGGGTCCTGCTCAGAGGTCAATGTGATCCAAAGGGTGGGGCTTGTTGTTATGGGAGTGAGCTCGGAGCCCCATGAAATCCAATCAGATTCCTCTCTCTCCAAGGGCCAGGGAGCAGCTCCAATGCCAGGAGCTCCTATTTGCATAGTTACATATGCAAATAAGGCACCTGCCATTCCAGTATTCCTGAGACAGCTTGCCAGGGAATTGATTGCCGAGTGGTGCTGGGAAGCCACCCAGAGGGCAACGGGGACCCCCCAGGCATAAAGGGTGGCTCAAAGGGAGAATGGCCTCAGCCCTGGACTGGCTCAGCTGCATGAACTTGGACAAGCCCTGCTCACTCATCTATGCCTCAGTTTCCCTATCTGTCAAATGGGGGCTCTCCTGGAGCCTGTGCAGTGGATCCCCACACGTTATGCTTCATGTTTCAGTTTGGCAGAATTCCAGTTTTATAACTTGGGAGGAGACCATCAATGGTTATTTCCAGCATTGCTTAGGATTTTACCCAGTTAAATGTTCACAGTTGCACGAAATGATGGGTTTTAAGCATTTTTACCTATTTAAATGTTCACAGTTGTGTGAAATCATGGAGGGGGCAGGGTCAGACAATTATATAATGAGAGTAGACGGGGAGATTCACAAAGTTAAAGCTTGCCAAACCTCTCAAGCACAACTTGTCAACATCACACGTCAAAACACACAAAATCCATATCCTGAAATCAACAACTCAGACCAGTTTTCACTATGCTTTCCCTGTCTGTTTTTCAAACGCCTAATTCAGAAGCAGCATTTCTCTTGCTTTGCTCATGGTAAAGGATGATCATCATTAAGGGAAATCTTTTTCGTTGGTTCATGTGCGTACAGTGAAATCAACACACAAATCTAGTCCTTTCCCACCTACTGACTGTTGTCTGAAGAGCACAGCTGAGATCACAGGGCGCCCACTGTGCAGACCCACAGGAAGAGACAGTCACTGCTCTGAAAATCTTCCCATCGAAATAGACACAACCGATGGGGAGGAGGAAACTGAGGCAGAGAGAGAAGGAACATGCCTAAGGTCACCAGCCAATCAGTGTCAGAACCAAGAATAGAACCCTAATTGCTCAACCGGGCGGCGTTCCAGGAAGGCATTAACGGCGCTGGACATGTCACCTTGGAAGGCAACCCTGCGCCATGGCCTGGGACAGCTCCCAGGGGGAA
The DNA here is from genome assembly GCF_965140295.1 of Lepidochelys olivacea. Lineage (NCBI taxonomy): Eukaryota > Metazoa > Chordata > Testudines > Cheloniidae > Lepidochelys > Lepidochelys olivacea. The sequence goes on along the minus strand of NC_140437.1, from coordinate 15,712,889 downwards.
GAGGTGGCACCGACCCCGCCCCCCGCTCCCAGAACACACCCCGGGGGCGGGGGGGGGGGTGAGAGAGACAGACAATGGTACCGGGTGCACTAGCCTGGTACAATGTGTCACAAACGAGTCTGCTCCCACAGTGGGGTGCTTTGCAGTGACAACAGGTCATTCGGCTCCAGGTGCAGACAGCTGGCTGGGTAGCCTAACGCCGGCCCGGGGGGCCTCAATTGCTCCTGGTGCCCCAGGGGAGGGGAAGCCAGGGATTTAATCTGGAGCACCCTGCTGCTCTGACCAGCTGTGAGGGGCAATGCCCAGAATGGCACAGCCATGGGCCGTGGGCACCTGGGAGATCGGCCTTGAACATTCTGCGGTGCTTTCCCCGCAGGTCTCTGCGACGAACCTTTGCTCTGAGCTGCAGCCCCCTCCCCGCTACTCCAGCCACAGGCTCCCTACAGCCAGCTCTGCCGATGCCCCTCCATCCCAACCCTCAGCCCCTCCCCCTGCAATTCCAGTCCTGCACCCGCCCCTCAGTCCTGACCCACCGCCCTCCTTTGCTCAATCCTGCCAGTGCACCCTAGTCCAGACCTTCCGTTTCCCCTGTTATCCCAACCCTGGATGCACGCCCCCAGACACACACCCCACACACACACCCCCAGACACACACTGCTTTGCTGCGTCCCGTCCCGCAGCCCCTTTATATTCCAGTTTTAGTCCTAGGCCTGCATGGCAGCTGCTGACTATGGCACGTTGTGCGGTGACATGGCTGAGTTGAGACCACCAAACTCATCCCACTTGTGGCTTCAAATCCCTCCTTAGGGCAGAGGCCTCTGGGGAGATCAATCTAGCACAGCAGCCCGTCGTCCCCTCCGCTCTCCTCCCTGGGCTCCAGCCCCCGGCAGCAACAGCCCTTGCAAAACTACTGCTGCCGACTCCCCGTTCGGTGGCTCAGGCCACGGACTCCAGCGAGGCACTCGCAGGCCGGGTGAATTGTCAGGTGGGCCCGGGAGGGGCGAAGATGGTGGTGCCGCTTGAAGTCTGAATTCTCATCTCAGGGAGCTCCGCTGATGGAGCGGCTCAGAATCCGCACTCTCCTTCGGGTTCGTTTGCGGGGCCAGGTCTTTATTTCCGTGCCAATTTAAACAAACAAACAACCCCCCCACCCCACCCCAGCCTCTCTTAGCGCAGCCTCTTTCACAGCTAAATAACCTTGCATCTAGGATTGGGATTGTTCTCTAGAATAGAGGGGGGGGGGAGGAGCACGTGCCAGCTACGGGGCAATTTATTTACAAAAAAAAGGGGGGAGGTGAGACGGGAGGCGGTGGGAAATAAAAAGGTTATTTGCATCTTTGGAAGATACCTTGGGGAGCGTTTGCTAGCAATGTAGAGTGGAGCTTTTTATTAAAGTTGCCAAAAATTTGTGTTAGCTAATGGCTTCTTAATTCTGTCTAAAATGAGAGAAGGAAAATTATGCTATTCATCTTGTATTGGTTCGAAATCACATCTGACAACTAATCGATCATACTGTGGAACATTAACTCTTTGGATCGGGGCCCAACTTGCTCTCTCTCTCTCAATCTCGCTTGCTCGCTTTTGCCGTTAAATTAACTACTTTACTGCTGGTATTTGGCAATAGTTGCCAGGGCTTGTGTGGGGGGGGCGGGGGAGGGCTCTCTCCCATTTATAGCTGGCTTGTTCCATTTCATTGTGATTATTTTCCCCCCCCCACCATCCCTGTCTTCTAAACTCATGGCTGTGCCTCCCCTCACTTGGCTTGCCAAGGATTTGATGGGTGACCTTCACCTGACCTTGCTTCCTCCCACCCCTGCTATAAAAGGCAGGCAGGGTTTGGCCCCCTGCTGCCCTGCTGCTTTGACCCAATGCTCCGCGACCCTGCGGCTGGGCCTTCACTCACCATTATCCTCCATCTTACGGTGTCATTTACAGAAGTGCAAAGGTGGGATCCGAATGAGAGCGTTTCACGCCTCCTTGGGGTGACCAGAGACGTCCCAATATTAGGGACCGAGATGCAACAGAAAACAAAGCATCTGCACGGGGTGGTTGAATCGGTGCCTTGTTCATTCAAATGTTGGTCTCTGAAATTCCTTCTGCAATTTCTCAGATGCTGGGGGTGGGAAATAAAGTGGTGACATTTTTCTCCCCAATTTGAAATTTCAGCCAAAATGTCAATGACTCCCAATTTTGAAAATTAACTAGGAAAAAAGTCCCAAATTGATCAGTTTTCCCTGCTGGGGTGGGTGTGGGTGTGTGTATTAAAACACTGGAAAGTGTGGCCAAAATTTGGAAAAATACCTTGTGTGCGCATTGCAGCCTTTCCAGTGAATGAACACCGCTCTGGTTGACACCTCTCTGCAAGTGTGTTGTTATTAAAGAAGGGTTTGGAGGGAAATTTTGGGGAGCAGGGTAGGGGAAGGGCTGGGGCAGACGCAGGGCTGCAGGGCAGAACTCAAAGAGACACAGAGAGATCCAAATCCTCAGCGGATGTAAATCAAGGTGTCTCCCCCAACAGCAGAGGCCTGCAGTGATTTACACCAGCTGAGATCTGGGCTCACTGCAGCGAGGACGATTGCATTCAAGCGGCACCATTTCCTCCCTCCGTTTTGGCTGGCAGATGGGACCGGAGAGGTGACAAGAGGCAGGGTCCCATCAGGTCCCGCACCGATCGAAAGGGGCTGCATGGATCCAGAGCTGCAGCTGGGTAATGCGGCCTGGCGCTGCAGCCATTGTTCTTGGTGCAAGAGACACCCCCCCCCACAAGCCTGCCGAGGGGGCAGAGGCAGGCAGAACAAGCCCCTGAGATCCTTCGCTTCCCCCCCCTCTCCCCAGCCCCTCCATCCTTGTAAAACTGTTCATTGCAAAAATCAGTGGCCGTATGTTGCCTTCAGAGCTGACCTCCTGGAAGCCTGGAGGCAAAAGTTAATGCAAGAGCAGTTTGAAAAGTAACTGACTGGAGAACAGATGAAACCATATGTCGGATCAAAACAAAATATCTAGAGCACACGTTTGGGCAGCTTACAGGGAACGAGCCACGGTACGTCTAGCGGCCCCCCCCCCCGTTACCGGAGCGGCTGAATGCCCCGCTCTGTAGCGGATCCTTCCAACCCCTCGGATTTCAGTGGGAGCTAGGGCCCTGAACGTGGGGCTTTGGCAGAGCTGGGTGTGGGCCCAGGGCTGCTGCAGCAGCAGGGGGAGCGGAGGGCCTGGAGAGAGAAATGTGGGGCCCTGGTACATCACATTCCCTGGCGTCCCATCCCCTCCCATTTCACCCCGCTCACGCAGATGTTACAGATATATAGGGAGCCCCCCACACGCGGGACCTGATACCTTTGCCCCCTTTTCTCACCCCCTTGGCAGCCCTGGCTGTGGGTGACGCTGGAGCAGCAGAGCAGAGAGGAGGGGGCCCAGGGCGTTGATTGGCAGAAGCTCAGCACCTGTCTGCGGCTCGAATCTCTCTGCCGTCATTAATCTCTGGCTTTCATGGCGGCCAAGTTGACAGACGAACTTACACCTTAAGAACCCGGCGACGCTCACCCCGGCTACCTCCCCCAGGGACGCAGAGCCCCCGAGCCCCCGCTCCTAAGAACGTCTCAGCTGGCTGGCGATTAAGAGCCCCCTGCTCCTCCTCCAAAGCAGGTACAAACCCTCCCCGCACACTTCACTCCAACTCAGGTGGGGGGGGTATGTGGGGGGGGCAGAATTTGCCCATCGCTGCTTGAGTCGGTGGCATCAAGGACATTTCTGCGACGTGACTTCGCAGCTCGCGTGACCCTCCCAGATGAAAAGCAAAGACCCTCCCGGCTCCCCCCCGTGTTTGTGATCTCCCCGCTCCTGGTTTAGGAGGCAGAGAGATCGGACCGGCAGCATCCCTCTGCCACCTTCCAAACAGCCTCTTTTGTTCAGCCGCCCCCCCAGGAGGGGGGGGGGGCACTTGCCCGCAGTGGGGCCCACTCGCCACTAGGTGGCTTCGCAGAAACACAAAGACTCAGGGGACTGGCATCTGGCTGCGGATATTGCCCAGGGAGGCCTGTTGGCTCCTTGGCACGGGTTCCTGGCCAGCTGCTGATGGTTTGTAAAAATCCTTCCTGATCTAGGCCTGGCCTCTCGTCCCGGGTCCCACCCCCACTCGGCTTCCCTCCTCTGGCATGTCCTTGGCCTGGACACGAAGGGCGATTAGTTACCGAGGCTGCTGGACCACCCGTCGTCCCCCCAGCTTGTTATTGTTACTCGATGGGAAACCGCCCTGCGCTGATTTGGCCGCTGCCCTTCCGTCCTTTTCCTTCCCTGTCCTCCTCGCTCGTCTGGGTTGCCTCCGTTCCCCTCCCTGCATTTTGTTCCTTGCAGCAATTCCCACCCCCGGGCGTCTCTCCCACACGCCCGTCCGCGCCGGCTGCTAAAATGAGCAGCAATGGATGGAAGCGTTTACTCACTTCAGGTGGCACAGTGGCCTCTTCTCCTCTGCCGACAGGCACTCCTGTGACCAGGGAGAAACCGAGTCCACACGCCGATAGCCTGGCACCACCATGCCAGAGCTTCGGCCCAACGTCAGGCTTTGTGGGCCCTCCACCGGGGTCTTCAGGCCACCGCCCTGCGTGGGGCGGTGGGGGGACCTAGGCCAGCCCTCTGCTCTGGGTTCCTTCCAGAGCAGGGACCCTGGACAAAGCAGACTTGGCCCGTTTTTTCAGGCCCTCTGCTGTATCCCTGGGCTGCTTCCTGCCACGGTGCCCAGCTTGGCCTTTCTCAGTCTCTTCCCAGGCTGACTCTTCTGTGGAGCTCCCAAAAGAGGAGCCAAACTACTTAAAGGAAATAAAAGGTCCCCACTCCAGGCCTACCTGCTCCCTGGAGGGTCAAACATTGAAGAGTCTCTAATCTGGCTTGCCAGGCCTTCCTTCCAGAGCCAGCTAAAAAGATCCACTCCCTCACCCAATCACCTACTGCTGAGCTGAGCTCTTCCTCTTTAGATCTTCCCTCCAGGCTTGACACCTGGCCCAGGTGTAACAGGGTGGGGCTGATTGGGGCCCCAGGCTTTCATTAACCCCTTCCTGGTCAGGGTGATGCCTGTATATCCCATCACACAATTCCACAGTCAATGTCAAACTTCAAGCAGTATTTTAACTGCAAGGCCAGTGAGATAAATAGAGGGTCAAGGGGGTCACATCTGCTTGAGTCATTGTTCCAGGCTGTCTGCAGACTCAGGAAGGCAACACTGCAGGGGGTTTGCCCTTGGAAGGTTTCCTTCACAAGCCCAAGGGCTAGAAACTTGCAAGGAGTAGAGATTTTTCACAACCAGTTGTGCGGGCCACAGAAATCCAGATGGCAGCCCAGATCCAACCTGCAGGAGGTACATATGGGCCTCCCCCTTCGATCAGAATCAGGCCATTTAGTTATAGGACCAGTAAGGTACTTATATCCCCTCTCACAGCAGCCCGGGAGGCAGGACAGTGTCAGGATATTAACATCATTGTACAGAGCAGGCCCAGAGATTGACCCAGGTCACACAAGAAGCCTGTAGCAGGGCATTGAATCAGACTCCAGGCTCCTTGGGACTAGGCTAGTGCTCTAACTGCTAGCCCATCCTTCGTCTGCAGCACCCCGACCCCTTTGGAGGGGCTCAGCCCCCCAACCTTTTGGTTAATGACCAAACCCATGAACCAATTGAGGCGCAGGGACTGCCGACTCTCCGTAGCTGCCTGCCAGGCTTCCGGTCCTTCTGCCCTTCCATTTTTCCCGGCTCTGCTTCCTTGGAGCCTGCGTCTCTGGAACAGTCTGGTTGGGTCTCCCAGTTGCAGGGCCCAGTTTGACTTAATCTCTGCTCAGCCTCTTGGATCACACACGGGAGATGGGCTCTTTGTACATGAAATGAGAGTTAAGTAGCATGTGGCCAAAATGCCCTTGTTTCTTTCTCGGCTACTACTTAAGCGTCAGCCAGCTTGTGGCTGGAAGTTGCGGCAGCCAGATAATGGTGTTCAGGGGCTTTGGAGGAAGAACTGCTGCTGTACAAGCCACTCCAGCTTGGGCTGAAGGGATCCGCTGTGAGCTGTAGGGCCTGCAGCTGTGCGGTCTGCCCCCCTCCCGCCACCTCCCCAAAAGCGATGCAATTGTAACACTGATAGACCCCAGTCATCGGCGGGCAGGATCGAACCTGGGACCTCGGAGCTTTAGTGCATGAGCCACTCCTGCATGAGCTAAAAGCCAAACAGCTCTTAGCTAAGGCTGTAGAGCAGACTCATTTTCTCTCTCTTTCTAAGTGGTTTCGGGGCCATTAGCTGGGACAGAACGCCACACCCAGGTGCTGTGTGGGTTACACAATCACCCCCCTTTCAGAAGCTCTGCCTTAAGCAGAAGGGAGCAGTCACACCTGCGCACAGCCTTTCCCACTCTGCACCTCCGCTCCTTCCCTGACTCATTTGCCCGTGTCCCCCCCAACCACAGGACTCCACTCCCCGAGCCAGCAAGAGAACCCAGGAGTCCTGATTCCTCGTCCTCCCACTCCAACTGCTAGACCACATTCTCATCCCAGAGCCAGGAACCCTGACAGCTAGTCATCAGCTGTGTTAACCTCTGGACCCCATCCCCTCTCCCAGCAAGAAGTAGACCCCAGGAGTCCTGACGCCTTGTCCTCCCTGCTCTAACCACTAGTCAGCAGTCACCGACCGATTCCAAAAGCCACTGCCCAGCCAGACAGCTCCCCGCACAGCTGTAACCAGCACCTGAAAGCCTGCAGAACCCTGGCTGTTCACACATGTCTTTATAGACTCAGCGAGAAGCTTTAATTACTCCGCTTGGCAAGGAGCTAACCCTTGCACTGGAGAGTTCACAGCTCCCTGAGCCGTGCGGGGACTGGAGCACCAGCCGCCTGCTACAGCTGCAGAGCCGGGCTGCGACATAATGCTGCAGCGTTTTCAAACGTCTGTGTCAGGAGGAGATTGACCTGCCTTCCCCTGCCAGTGCGCCGGGGCTGCTGCCGTCACAGGCGGGCTGGAGGGGAGAGCCAGGCCAGGACAGACTCATGCCCGGCCCAGGTGAAAGGTGCCGGCTGCACTGGTCTGGGCAACACGTGACTTGACCGAGCTTTGCTGAAGCCACTGAACTGCTGCTAGCAGGTGATGTCTTGGGGTTTCTGCCGGCCCCTCTGCATGGGGAGATTTCACTTGCACAGAGGCATGTCACACCCGTGTACTAGGCCCATGGACTTGGCCAGGGCTTTGGAGCGGATCTGGTCCAACGGATCAGGCATGAACCACAGGCTTGTGCTTCAATTCCTGGTTCTGCCACAGATGCTCTTTGGGATATTGGTCAAATCAGTTCGGCCCATTGATTTCATCCCCATGCGCATCATCCATCCATCGCCATACACGCTCCTCTCTTCATCCATCCATCCATCCCCATACACACTCCTCTCTCCATCCACCCCCATGCACATCATCCATCCATCCCCATACACGCTCCTCTCTCCATCCACCCCCATACACATCATCCATCCATCGCCATACACACTCCTCTCTCCATCCACCCCCATGCACATCATCCATTCATCCCCATACACACCCCTCTCTCCATCCATCCTTCCATCCACCCCCCCATACACATCATCCATCCATCGCCATACACACTCCTCTCTCCATCCACCCCCATACACATCATCCATCCATCGCCATACACACTCCTTTCTCCATCCACCCATCCACCCCCATGCACATCATCCATCCATCGCCATACACACTCCTCTCTCCATCCACCCCCATGCACATCATCCATTCATCCCCATACACACTCCTCTCTCCATCCATCCTTCCATCCACCCCCCCATACACATCATCCATCCATCGCCATACACACTCCTTTCTCCATCCACCCCCATGCATATCATCCATCCATCCATCGCCATACACGCTCCTCTCTCCATCCACCCATCCACCCCCATGCACATCATCCATCCATCCCCATACACGCTCCTCTCTCCATCCACCCCCATACACATCATCCATCCATCGCCATACACACTCCTCTCTCCATCCACCCCCATGCACATCATCCATTCATCCCCATACACACTCCTCTATTCATTCACCCATCCATCCACCCCCATGCACGTCACCCATCCATCGCCATACAGACTCCTCTCTCCATCCATCCATCGCCATACACACTTCTCTCTCCATCCACCCATACATCCACCCCATGCACATAATCCATCCATCCCCATACACACTCCTCTATCCATCCACCCATCCACCCCCATGCACATCATCCATCCATCCCCATACACACTCCTCTCTCCATCCACCCATACATCCACCCCCATACACATAATCCATCCATCCCCATAGACTCCTCTATCCATCCACCCATCCACCCCCGTGCACATCATCCATCCATCGCCATATACACTCCTCTATCCATCCACCCATCCACCCCCATGCATGTCATCCATCCATCCATCCCCTTACACACTCCTCTATCCATCCACCCATCCACCCCCGTGCACATCATCCATCCATCCCCATACACACTCCTCTATCTATCCAAACATCCATCCATCGCCATATACACTCCTCTATCCATCCACCCATCCATCCCCATACAAATCATCCAACCATCTATCTGCATACACATTCTATCTATCTGTCCATTCTCATACACATCTAGCTATACAGTCCTCCATCCACCTTATCTGTCTCTCTCTCTCTATCTGTCTATTCATATACATTTAGCTATCCAGCCCTCCATACACCTCCACACACCTCATCTGTCTCTCATCCACCCATAGCCATACACAATCCTCTGTCCATCCATCCATCCACCCCCATGCACATCATCCATCCATCCTCATACACACTCCTTCTCACACACATCTAGCTATCCACCCCTCCATCCATCTCATCTGTCTCTCTTTAACTATCCATCCCCATACACATCATCCATCCAGCCATACACACTCCTCTCTCCATCCATCCATCCATCCACCCCCTTGAACATCATCCATCCATCCATCCATTCCCATACACATCATCCAATCTAATCTATCTGCTGCACCTCTCACCATGGTATTCAGGTGCCATGGGCACTGATAAAAACCCATCTGGAGAAGGACATAAGCTCTCCACTGCCTCCCCATTGCGGACGCTGTCCAGAATGGGCCCACTGGGCTCTCAGGTCCCAGGCCATCCCCAGCTGTTACAGGCCTGTGCAAAGAGCTGGGCTCTTGCTTTGTGCCCGTAACCAGGAAAGCCTCAGAGCCATCCTGGCCTGCTGCATTAGGAAGCCTCACCGGGGACTGGCCAAGATGAGGAGAGGCTCATGAGCCGAGCATTGCTGACATCCCACCCCAGGGGCCTTTCTCCAACGTTGATGCCTCCTGCTCTCCACTCACATCTCCCACTTCACGGAGCAAATAAAACACCTTCTCCCTCACTTCTTTGGGGCGCAGCTCACTAGGCTCCATCTGAAACTGGACCCCCTGATCTCCAGGCTAAGAGGGCACCCCAAGAACACCACGCCACGCTCTGGAGCCAAGCGCCAGAGCAGGGTTGTGGCACTTTCCCAGATGCAGCCCACTCCCTGTTTTCCTCTGGAGCCAGGCCCCCACTGTGTGCTAGCAGCTAAAGGAATCAATCACCGTAATGAAGCTGCAGCCTGCCATGCATGCCGGCTCACCGCAGGGGCACTGAGGAGAGGGAAATGGTGCCAAGTCCTCCAGACGGTTCAGAGATTCGGGGCCCGGTGCTTGCGTGAGCTGGGCCGTGCTGGAGCAGGAGGGATCTGACAGGCTGGGTTTGTCCCAAAGCAACTGCACCTTGGCAATGGTCACATTCACGTGGCATCAGAATCAGGGGGCCCAGGTACAGTCTCTCTCCTCCCTGGTTCCCCCCGCCCGTCTTTTCATAAAGCTCCAAGATGGCTGAGTTCGGCTGCCACACAGGAATCTGGGCCCGTGCGGTGTCAGAGACCTGCCCGTTCCCTGGCTGACGGGGTGCCAGGCTGGGTGCTGATAGGGGACTCAGGGGACCTCCTGTGGGCAGCGCTCCCACCCCTCCCACAGAATTCACCCCGAACGTTACAGCCCAGCCGTCCGTAGGGATGGCTCCCATGGCCATTGCGCCACGGGGTGTTTACATGCTGGGCAGGGTGCAGACTGGGCAGGGTCAGGGCAGGAGTCACCCAGTCACAGCTGAGTAACCCCGCCCAGCACCCAACACCACCACCGCCCTGCCCCAGAACAACAACGGTACCTCCATCAATGCCAACAGCTCCATCCATCACCGTCACATCGATACCGTCACCTCCGCTATCCCACCAACACCTCCACCGTCATCTCCACCTGCACCATCATCCCAGAACTTCCACCATCACCCCAACACCATCACACTGACGCCAACCCCTCGCACTGAATCTAGCACCCCCACCGTCATGCCGCCCCCCATCAACACCTCCGCTTTCACTTTGCCACCCTCAGCTTCGCCCCCACCAACACCCGCATTTCCTTCCAGTGCCACACAAGGTGGTGGGACTGGCTTGGAAATGAGCTAGGGCTCCTCTCTCCACGGTGCCATGTGTGGCAGGGCGAGCCACCGCTCTTCTGGAACCGGCTTCCCCGCTGCCTGGGCTCGGACCCTGCTGATTGGAGTTATGTGCTGCCTGCTCCTTCAGACCCGAACGGGCTCTCCCTGCCCCAGCACCGAAGCAAGGGGCCAGCGCTGTTCCATCAGAACACCACGTCCCAAACAGCAGCAGAAGAAAGATCGGCCGGCCAGAGCAGGCCATGGAGTCCAGCCCGCTTCCAGGACATTTCAGATGAAGTGATCTTCTCCCCGGAGTTCCCTCCTCCCCGGAGTTGTCTGCCTATTGATGGCCAAGCACGGCAGCCTCTGCTCTCCCCCACTCCCCCCGCCCCACCAGCTCCTCTCCACAACACCCATCTGTGGATCTTCCTGCATCCTACTGCCATTGAGAGTGACAATGTCCTACTGGTCTAGAACCACTGGCTTTCTCAGCAGGAGCCATCCCGAGCTGGTCCCAGCTGGGAGTCACCTGCCCAGGCTGGGCTGGTAGGAGGGGGTCTGAGCCAACAGTCACTCTCCAGAGATCTTACAGATGCCTCATTTTGCTTGGCGTGACTTGATCCAGAGGCCAGAGTGTAGGACTGAGAGCCAGTAGCTGTGGAGTTCCAGCCCCTGACACCCACTCTCTCTGAAGCTGTGAGCAAGGTACTTAACTCCTCGGCCTCAGTTTCCCCATCTGTGAGTGGGGATGGGATATTTTCTCCCCCTGGGGAGCTAAGGGGATTAGTTAACATCCGTACAAGGGGGTTGTATTCCCAAGGGCAATGGAGAGCTCCCTGGTGTGGGATGTGCAGGCTCTGAACTAGCCAGAAAATACAAAGCCTGTTTTGTGAAAAATGTCAAGGTTTCAATAATTTTTTCTTATCCCCGAGACCATTCAATATGTTTCATGAAAAACTAATAAGAAAGAGAGAAGCCCAAGCCCAGATGTCCAATAGCCCAGTGGTTATTCCTGGGACACAACAGTCACAGGGTCAGGTTCTCAGTCCAAATCATAGAGCGGAGGGAGTTGAACCCAGAACTCCAACAACCCTGGAAAGTGTCCGCCAATGGGCTATTAGCAAGGCTACTATTGGCCGTTTGCTGGTTCTCGCTCTCCCTAGTTCTGACCACAAATTCCATCCGGGCCCTCAGAACCTTCCCAACAAAACTTTAATTTAAATTGAGACGTCTTTTATTCCAGTGTCGACTCCAGCTGCAGGCCCACCACTCACGCACGTGTGCTGACTGCCCCCCCCCCAGCTGTGGCCCCCTCCATTGCAGGCCTGAGCCAGTGCTGTTAAAGCAGGGAGAGTTTGGCCACCAATTTCAGTGGATGTAGGACTGGAACTTCTATAAACAGCTTCTAGCGTTTCCATTGCCCAAGATCCCAGGATGGGAAAGCCAGGCCAGGCACATTACAGTCATCGAGCGCATCCTGCTGCATACCCAGACTAGAGCATCTCCCCGCCAAATAAGGCAGTTATTCAAGGGACAGCCAGATTTGAACCAGTGACTGTTTGATTGGCACTCAACCACTGTACCACTGAGTATAAGCCCACCACTAAAGAAGCATCCGTAACCCTGCTACATATTACTTCTATGAGACTTGCTCTGCAGAAGCACTTAAAAACTCACCTGCAAAATCTTATTGAAAAGAGTAGAAGTGTCTTCTCCCCCCTAGTTCTTTGGAACCTATGAAATTATCATCTCAACCCTCATGCTCCAGGGCACAAACCAAGCTCTAACCTAGTGGGTCAGGAAGAAACTTCTTTTATTGAGTGGTTATTCAGTAACTGTCCACTTCTGAGACCCAGCTCTCCAGTCAGGGAAGGTTGGCCAGAGAAAAGCATGATCTAGGGTTGACCCTCTGTTCCCCTTAACTCTGACCTCATTGACATTCCCCAACTTCAAGAGCTTCCCATGTATGTGTGGGGAGGCACTCTCTGGCATCAGATCTCTCCCTTGGCATGGAACATTCACCCATGCCAGGCAACTTCTGCCTACCCTCCCCCCCTCCACACACCATCCAAAAGAAAACAAGAAGCCCAGCAGCATATTCCTTCCACATCCATCTATGCCCATCAAATTGCCGAAGAGGGGAGGGTCCGTTTGCGGTGGTGGGGGGGTGCGATATTGTTAGCTTTTGACTGGGTCCCTTCTGTGCATTCGCTCTCATTTAAAATTCCGATTTAACCCAAAGAGCCTCTTTAAATTTCCGCATTAGCATGCCGTTTGTATGTTAGGCCAAGATGCTGGGGACGCGTTTGGCATGAGCCATCCTCCGACAGCTTTTGCCAGCAATAAAATAACACATGAATAAAAGAAAGTGAGTCGCTCTGGCACATGATCGCAAGGTAGCTTTGTACTCGGGGGGGGGATCGAAGAGCAGGGCCGGGGGGCGGGGGCGTTGGGAGCTCAGTTCTGAGGGGTTCGGGTCCCCTTTGGCACTGTGCAGTGGAATGCGGGGGTTCTGCTGGGGACCGAGAGCAGAGCACGATGCATTTGCAGGGGCAGTTTGAGCCCTTTTATTATCAAAGGGAAGGTCTCGCACTCGCTCGCCCCCCCCCCCTTAGCCCAGCCCCCACTCCCCTCCCTTTTCCCCCTTGGGTGATATCTTCCTTCTTGGAGGGGACAGATGTCTCCTTTGATGAGGACATGAGGATTTGGCTGGGATCCTGTTCAGCCCAACTTCATTAATGGGCTTCCACTGAGCTGGGGAACAGGTGGGGTCAGAGCGTGATCAATTCTCCAAAGAGCGTCTTTGCGCATAAAATACGACGTGTGGGATGGTTCTGACAGACCGAAGGACGGGGAGCAAAGCCGTCTAGTTACTCACAGGCGAGGGCTCGGGAAGGCATCTCTCTCTCTCTCGCACACAGACGCGGCTAGGTTACTGATCACTAATTCTATGGGCACGCACACACCTTGCTTCACGACCAACGCGCGCGCACGCCTCCTGCTCCCAGCATGGCGTGCCGGCCTCTGCTAATCTCAGCCCTCCTCAGCTCCGGCCAGCAGCCTGCAGTGGGTGACTCACTAGGCAACAGAGTTGCCAAATGCCCTCCTCTCTCCTCTGCTGGTTTGTACAAGACGGATCCATTAGCCCTCTGTTTATTACAGGGCTGGGGCGATAGGGCAGGATCTTAGTTCTGCCCAGGCCAGCCAGGGCACAAGGCCCCTGCCAGAAGGGGAGCCTGGTGCATCTTCCACCATAACAAGTGGATGAGGCTCAGGGGGCGGAAGGACATCATATGTGCTTGCATGAGCCCCACTGATATAGACAAGCATCTTTGTTTATCTGCTCAGTAGCGTCCCGCCATGATACCCCGGGGCATGACACCCTCTCTCCTACAGTCCAGCCAGTTCAGCTGGCCCTGATCCCTAGGTCTCCTCCTGGCAAATGTGCACGAAGCTATTTGTTCCCCCAAAAGATTCCAAATCTTCCATGCTCCCAGGTTATTAACACCTGCTTTGCCTTCCTAAAGCATCTTACCTGGCAGGAGCCGAGAGCCCTTTAGATCCATTCATTCACCAAACCTCCCAGCACCATTATCAAATAGCTGGCTTTATTCCAGATGAGTAAACTGAGGCACGGAAGTTAAATGACATGCCCAAGGTTACCAGTAAGGCAGGCAGAGATAGAGCTGAGAATAGAACCCAGGAGGCTGGAGTTCCGCCCCTGTCCTCTAACTTGGAGGCCTGCTGAACCGCTCCTGTACACGATGAGCTGCCAGGCGTGGTTGGCAGAGGCACCAGCTCTGCCTGAGATGCTGTTAAATTCAGCGCTGCGGTTTCCTTGTGGAAGGCTGCAGATGCCCCCTGCGCCCCAGCCGGCTGGGATCAGACAGAGGACGTGGCAGGTTTTGAAGCAGTGGTGGAGGGGCCAGGGAAGTGCCACGATCTCACAAACAAGGAGTTTGCTCTAGACTGTCACTGGCTCAGAGCAGCAGCTGCTCTTGGTTGGATCTGAAGAGGCCTGGGCCAGCTCCTTCTGCTGAGAGATCCCAGGCCAAGAGGGGGATGGGCGTGGGGGCAGCCCCATCCCTCCAGCGGGGAGGGAACATGAGCAGCCTCTGCCATGCAAGATTCGCACCTTCCTGCTGCCAAACCCATAAAGCCGGTGTCATGGGCTCTCCCATAGTGCCCCCCACCACCCTGGGCCGATCCTTTCGACAGCAAATTCCCCAATCGGGAGCCTCCTGGGCGGGTTGAAATACAATTCAGGGACCCCTGAGCCAAGGCCTGCCCCAGATCAGGGCCCCTGCGTGCAGCCAACAGGCGCCTGATTGGGGTTTTAACAGCCAGGAGAGAGAGGGGCTGGGGAAACAGGCACAGAACAGAGCCCACCTGCTGGGCCAGTCGTGGGGTCCTGCCTACACACACCACTCCACTGCTACCCAGGGCTTAAGTTCTCGTAGCATCTTTCCCGGGGCTCAGGGCTTCAGCCCCGACTCCGGATGGCTCCAGCTGAATTTAAGCCCTGCTGATAGCCCTCCGTCCCACCCCAGGGCTCCCCCTCCCCACTATCCCCACCCTGGGCTGCGCCTCCAGCCACACCTCCACTAAATACCCCTCAATCCTAACCTGTAACCTCCACTGCTCGTCCAGTCCCCCTCCCTCTCTGCCAAGGCATCTCCGCAGCTGGCCCGCTGCCCTTCCAGGCTTCCCCCTGCCCCGCTCTTGCAGCCCCCCCTTCTGGCAGTGGGCTCACCTGGCTATCACCACAGGATCTGAGCTGTCACAATCCCTTCCAGTATTTCTCCTCCCTGCGGGGCAGGGCGGGGCTTTGACCCCCATTGCACAGCGGGGGACCTGAGGCCCAGGGAGGCGAAGCGAGGCTCCCGTGGTCACGCTGAAAGTCCAGCCGAGCAAGGAATTAAACACACGTCTCCCAAGTCCCAGGCTAGTTCTCTAACCACTGCACCCTCCTTCCTCCGCTGCTCCAGCTCGGTGCTTCTCCTGCACAAAGACAGACCCCAGCCTTGGACCGGACGGTGGTGAACTTGGCCTTTGACCCAAGCCAGAACTGGACACCAAGGTTCCTGCGAGGAAGGTCCCGAGCTCCCCGTTCCTTCTGACTCTGCACAGGTGGTGCCAGGCCAGGCTTCCCAGCCCTCTGCCCCCCAGGGCAGCTCAGTGCGCTCACGGGGCCCTTCCGTTCTCAGTCGGGGGGAGGGGGGGTTCGGCTTCCATTTTTGTTTCCCGGAGTTGCATGAAGGTTTCTTCAAAAACAAACAAAAAAGCCCCCAAAAGAACAGTAATTGACCCCCAGACCCAAAGGCCCCAGTGCCAGGGATTGATTCAGAAAAACGGAGTGGGTGTTGCTAAGCAACAGGTCTCCGCAGAGGGCTGGCAGCGTGATGCCCCCCCTGCTGAGAGGCACTTTTGGACCACTTGCCCAGGATCAAGGCGGGCGCTGGGTTCCCTGATCTGAATCCAGGGTGAAAGGGACGATGGGCTTGAACCAGCAGCGGGGCTGGGCTGACGTTTCTCATGTTTTTTTCCCCAACAGGGTTCAACGTAACAACAAGAATTTGCTCTTCTCTAGCCCCTTACAGCTGAGTCACCATGCGCTTTGCAACCAGGGTGCAGCTCCGTAAACCCACATCATGACAGGGAGGTTTGACTCAATCTCAGTTTTACACATAGGGAAACCGAGGCAAAGTGACACCGTCAACTTGGCTTACAAACCCCAGACTCCTGACTCCCAGTTCTCCTCGCTGGCTAACCTGTCTCAGAAAAGATCTAGCGGAAATAGAGGAGGGTTGGCGATAGGCGATGAAAATGGCTAGAGGTCTGGAGAGATTTTTGCATGAAGAGGGGCTGGAATGATTGGAGCGGGTTAGACAGGAGACTTGCTAGAGAGCTACAAAATAACGACCGTCATTGAGAGGTAAAAAACAAACCTCTTTCAGTTTTCAAAACCACCCAATGAAAACCCTGCTTTCTCCATATTTTCATTTCATCCCACTCTGCCAGTGGCAAAGTGGGGGAAGAAAGAGGAGGGTTGGAACAAAGTAAAAAACAAACAACAAAAAAAGAGAAAATCCAGAAAACATCAAACTTTTTCACGGAAAAGTTTGAGAAAAGGAAATTTTAAAAGGAAATGCGTGAAACATTCTCACTAATTACATGAAACATTTGCCACACCTTTGATAATTAGCCTCTGGAACTCATTGCCACGAGAGATCTTTGAGCTTAGGAGGACTCTGGACACTTATATGGAGAATGAGATCACTCACAGTTGCATTAGAGAGCATGAAAAGCATTTTGTTTTTTAGAAGAGATAAATTCTTGTATCATAGAATCATAGAATCATAGAATATCAGGGTTGGAAGGGACCCCAGAAGGTCATCTAGTCCAACCCCCTGCTTGAAGCAGGACCAATTCCCAGTTAAATCAGCTCAATTGGTAACCGACAAGAGTTGAGGGAACACTTTCCCTATGGAAAATTGACCACTAGGGGGGTGTTTCTTGCACCTTCATCTGAAGCAACTGGTGCTGGAAACAGCTGGGGATGAAATACTAGATGGAGCAGAGTTCCTCATGATAACAGTGGCTGCACACTGGCCCCGCTGGCCTTCTCAGGGAGGCAGATAATTGGCCCACAAGGAATGATAGCAATGGGAGAAGATGGCTCTTTCCAGATGGAAATTCTCCTTCTCAGATCAGATGAACTATTGTGATGGGCACATTATAGGTAGCTGTTGCCCCTTCTTCTGACTCCAGTATCCCACTACTGCCACCATCCTCACCCCTTTGGCTAGGAGTAGCAGGTGTCCAGGGCCTTGCACGTTAGCTTTCCCACAGAGGAGAAATGAGTCTCATGGAGTTGGGGTTTGCTCTGTTTTCACACCCCCACCAGTCCTGCAACGATGACACAGCACACAGGCAGTCCCTGCTCCCAGGGATCTCAGCCCACCATCTGTGCCCCATTCCCGAGAAGCAGTTGAATTTGCCCCAGTCAGAGCTCGAGGCCCAGTGCAAACTCCTGCTGCTTGTACGGCTCCCAAAGTCGCATCTGCACAAAACCTTGCACAGCCCAAAACTTACAATACCCCCAGCATGTCTTCCTCCCAAGAGTTAAAACTCGCTTGCGTGCCAAGAACTGTGTGCAGCAGCACTGCCTATGGAGGCAGCCACAGCAGTACAAATGTGGACAGCCCAGGGCTTTTTGGAGGTTCAGGAAGCTTTGGAGCCAAGCCAACCTAACCCACAGTTCCACCCCACATCCCACTCTGTTTCCAGGACCAGTTTTGCTCAGACCAATTCAAATCCCAAGCTCACCGTGACATTTGGGGAGTGGGGCATGAACACCCCCCGCCTCCCCGCAAAGCGAGGCTGGAGGAAAAGGCCGGCTTCAACGCCCTGCGGGCCAAACACACGTAAACTCCTTGGCTGCAGGAAGCTCCAAGCAGGAGGCCAGGCTGGCTGGGGAAATAAATACTTCCCTTAAATGCAACGGGGTGTGCACATAGCATTTTGGGTGCCCACTAATGGCAGCTGTCATGACAGGGCTTCTTAGTAAAGGAAACGCAACAGCGGGGGTAGAACTCGAAACCTCTGCATCCAACTGCCCAAACTAAAGGAGAATCTCTACTACACACAAACACCGGGCAGTGTGGGGTCTATGACACAGTTGCTTCGTGCGGATCTCACCCAATGGGGGGCAGCGGTGCGCACATCAGCCCTTCCTCTTTTCTCTCCCAGGTGACGCTGAAGGAATGGAACTCGAGGGCTCTTTGGAAGCGGCTCGTGGGAGGTTCCTAGGGGCTCAGAGCCTGCATCTATGGCTTCTGCCACTGGAAGATTGGCTGGGGTCATCCGTGGTGCGAGACTAATTTACACCAGCCGAGGATTTGGCCCAGCCCCAGTGCTGAGACTCAGCTAAAGAAGCAGGGGGGCAGCTGCTTGGCAAGCAAGCTAGCAACCTGGCATGGCGCTGGGCAGCCCTATGTCCAGCTCTACCAGTCGTGCGGGGTGGGGAATACCAAACCACTTGGGGTGCAGGGAAGGAGGGAGACTGGCACCTCCTGCTGGCTCTTTAAAGACAGCTTCCATCTCAGTCGCCTAGAACCGCGCCCCTTTGCCCTTCCCCCATCCCTTCCAGCCAGATTGGTGAATGCTGCCAGGGGAGAGGGGGCACTCACTGGAGGGGAAGGAGAGGAGATAGGCTGTAAAGGAGATTGGTGAACATCTGGCCCGATCTGGAGTGACTCTTGGTTCAGAGCCAGGAGGAGGAACCATCCTCAGATGCTTTGGCGGGGACTGGGGAGTGAAGAGGAACCGCAGGGCCTGTACAAACCAGACTGAGTAGAAGAGTCCATGGGGAGATGCCCAACGGGGTGGGAAAGGAGAGGGGGGGCGCTAGTGTGGGAGGGGAACAGAGGCAGCTTCCAAGCAAGAGACATGGATTTTTGAAGGGACAAAAGTGGGGCTCTTTGACCGCAGTAGGAAGCTGTTCCCCCCCCCTCCCCTGACTGCTGCCATCCAGCCACCAACAGCTTCGGCCCACGGCTCAGCCAACGCCCCACCAGGGGCTTCTGTGGCATGTCAACGTGGCAGGAGCTGGCCATCCCAGGTCAGGGCTGTGGGACGAGATTAATAATGGGGGGGGGGGGCAGAGGATGGGTAGGAAACCCCCTCCCTCTGCCCCAGCTGTCCCGTCAGCCCCGCCAAGCTGGAAGAGGGCAGCAGTCGGAGCAGAGCAAAGGGTCAGGGCAGGACGAGCAGGAGCCTCTGACAGTGCTGTCTCTTACAGAGTGGCTGGGAATACCCGGACACCTGGGTTCCAATCTGGTCCCTTGTCGAGTCAGTGGAATTACACCAGGGCTTTCTGTGAAGAGCCAGATTGATAACGGTTGCCCCCTTTCTGAGCCTGATTTAGGCCAGCCATGGAGGGGCTGGGCACAAAGACTGGGTTAAAATTTTCAGAGCCTCCACCTCCCCTCCCCTCAAGGATACAACACAGAGCTCCTCCCCACAGCCACAAAGTGCCCATCACCTAGGTATCCAGGCAAGACTGCCCTCTCCGCGCAGCCAGTCGAGAGGAATAACTCGAGACAGCAGGTTCTAATTTGGCTGCCGACGAGTTTTGCCCCCGTGCGCCGTGCCAGACGCTGTCCAAACCTGGCCAATTAACTGGCCTAAGGGAGAGGAGGTTCAAAGTTCCTCAGAACGAAACCTCCCCCCCCCACCCCCGGCCAGCTGCCTCCCCTTTTCATTTAACCCTTTGCCTTGCTGAACCAAAACACCGCACCAGGGGTTAAACTGGGGGCGATGGGGGGGAGCAGGATAGAGGCATAGATGCCAAAGCCGGAAGGAACCATTGTGATCATCTAGTCTGACCCCTTATATGCCACAGGGCAGAGGCCTTCCAGACATCTGCGTACAGTAGGCTGCAGAATCCAAGCCAGACACACACACACACACCCATGCACAGGGCTGGGTTTTCTCTCACTCCTTGGAGGCTGGGGGTAGGGGGCTCGGCAGGAGGGCGCGAGTCACCCCCTTTATCGGGAGCCCCCCGCTCCCCAGCACGCAAAGGCTAAACCCCAAAAGCCTGCCCGCCTCAAGATGGGCGAATTAAGATATAGAATATTAACGTATGTCAGGAATAAATGACTGCCACAGAGGTGCCTAATCTGTTTTTCTAATATGACCACAAGCAGAGAGTTAGTGGAATTAGGACGACAGCTGCTGTGGGGGTTTTTTTTTTCCTCCCCTCCCTCTGTCTCTCTCTCTCTCTCTCCTCCTCAGTGCTCCACACACCGATCGAAACGGTGCCCTTCACTCTATTTCTCTTCATCTTCCTCCATTCTGCGCTTTTTCCGCAGGCTGTTCTGCCAAAGCTGGCTGTCGTTGGCGTCACACCTTACTGCTTTTAAAGATTGCTCCGCAGAGAGCTGGGGGAAATGGCAATTTTGTGTTGATGCAGCCTGGCAGCAGTTGGGAGCAGGGGAAAGTGAAGAAAAGTTGGAACCGGTGCCAAGTTTTCCCTTGGGAGAGATACGGGAGGGAGGGGAAGAAGAAGAGAGAGACACACACACACTGAGAGGACACACACACACACACACACACATACGCACAAGACACAGATGATGGCTTATGTATGCTAAAAGCCCATGAATTTATAAGCCCTTCTGAAATCTACCACCAAGACTCTAAGCATGTGCCAACACAAGACATGGAGCTGTATGTTGCTGAGTGTATTCCTGCGTGTGTGTGTGTGTGTATATGTTCCCTTTTTTTTTTTTTTTTTTTGGATAGCAGTAGAATGCAGTATGCAAATGAGATGGTTATTACCGCAATGTTCGTCAAGCTGAGCTGAGAAGACATTAATAGCCTGATGAATATGCATGTGAATTTGTTAATTAAGTTAATTATTCTGCTGAAAATGCATTCGTCTTCCAAGGACATTTTCCCAATGATTTTTACATGCTTCAGTCATTAGTCATGCTATATTTTATCAGGGAAATGAGTTTGCTTAAGTTGTAAAGAAAAAGAAAAGAATGTAAAAAAAAGGGGGGGGGGAATGAAAAGACAAAAAGAAAGAAGAAAAGTTGAGAAATGCAGAATTTATTACCAGAAAAAAAGTTTGGAGAAGTCTTTGTGTTTTGGAAACTAACCCAGGATTTCTTGAGGGGGGTGGCTTAGGATAAATTCTACTTTGCAATTTTTTTCTCTCTCTCTTTTCCTCTCTCTCTCTTTTTTTTTTTAAGACAAACTTTTTTTTTCCAGTGCCAAATTTCCAACACATTAATTAATTGTTGTAGCCAATTAACTGTAGTTGTGCAAATGAGTTTAGCACTAATTACCATGCAGTGCTTGTAATCACATAAAAAAACTTGCTGAGAGAGAGAGAGAGAGAGAAGGGGAAAGAAAGAAAGAAAGAAAAGAAAAAAAAGAAAGAAAAATGGAAGAGAAGCTATGCATTTAAAGGACTAGTGCCTTGATTCCACCCTACGCCCCTCCACAGGGGCAGAGCTGAGGGGAGTGGAATCGTAGGGGAAGATTCCTGGATGGCTGAGTAACAGCGGAGAACGCGCATGAGCTGCCTTTTGTCTCCTAAACGCTGGTGGGATTTTAAGAATACAACTCAAACTCCAGCCGTGATGATTAAATCAAGTCATCTCCGCTTTACATAATATTTCTGTCGTTCCTTTAATTCCACCGCTCGGCAAGGAATTAAAGCAAGTAGCCCCCAATGGAAATGGCGATAAGCAGCCTTTTTAAAGACCTCTTTTTAATAGAAGTGAGGAGATTTGTATCCTTCCAACGGAGGCTGGGCGAGGTAGTTTTCCTAGTTTAGAAGTGAATTTAGCACCTGTGAAAGTTGCCAACGCCGTGGAATTATGGGATGACCTGGGCAGTTGCCGTGCAGGCTTCCTGCTCATATGCACACTCCGGGCCTCTGCTCAAATTCAGAGCAAGCATCACCGTGGGAATTTGGCCTCCAAGGCCTGTTAAAACCCTGCAGCTGAAACTCACCTGCCTTGCTATTACATGTATTACAGTAGCACCTAGAGGTCCCCAGCTAAGATCAGGTCTCATTGTGCTGGATGCTGCACAGAGGTAGAGGCCGTCCCTGCCCCAGCAAGCTTCCGATCTAAACAGGCAAAGGGAAGATGATTCTACCCAATTGACAGATGGGGAAACTGAGGCTCAAAGAGATGGAGTTTGTGCCAGAGACAGGAATTCTGTCCCAGAAACCCAGTTTCCTACAGGCCAGGCCAGCACCTTACCCACAAGCCCACACAGCCAGGTCGCCAAACAGGCATGGGACCATAGCCACTTTGGGTTGCTGTTGACCTGGGCTGCATTCAAAGCCATAACCAAGAGGTGAGAGCCTCCATACCCCACTCCTCCTAGCCTGCCCATCTCTTCTTTCTTTGCCCTAGAAACAATGGCAATGCTGAAGCTCCGTCTCCCCCTATCTAGTTGCAGAGCATGACGTATTCTGGGCTCCTAAGAGCTTACAGCGTAAAGGCCCAACCCAACTCCCAGCCAGACAGGGGGCCCCAAGGTAGGCAAGACACCAGTGCCAGAGCGGTTCTCACAGACAACCCTTCGAGTCAGCGAGGGTGTGGGGCCCGGTGGGTAAGAGCAGGAAGACGGCACTGTAGGGGGCTCGTGGTCGAAGGAGCAAAGCCAAGGCTGGGAGAGGGAGGCCGAGGGAGCAGCAAGGCGAAGAACAGAAGAGCGAAGGGAGTGAGAGGCAGTGATTTTGTTATTCTGGTTACAGCTGTGCCCCACCTCAGGCCGGTGGTAACGTGATGGCACCACGTGCTGTTAGCAGTGGGTACAACCTATCGGCATCAGCTGCACCCAGGAAAGGGTTTCTCAGGCAGAGGGACTCAGGGAGGGATCAAGCTTTACCAGCCATGTGCTCATTGTCTAAGTACTGCACCATAACTGGCAATAAGCATTTCTCCAAAGATCTAATGCCTTTGCAGTCAGATAAACGCAACCCTGGGCTCATGGACAAGCAAAGCACCCGGCCATTTGGAGCCCACAACTCACAGGGAGGCCTCGCCTTCCTCTTCAGCGATGGAATCAGCTCACCTTCACCGCAACTTCCATTCCAGCAGTAGGAGCAGAGGAGGAAACTCAAGGCCAAATCCTCCCACTCCATAAATCTAGGGGCTCGCTGTCACTTGGGGGACTCTTGAACAAAAATCACAAGCCCCCAGAGGCAACCAGGAGAGCCAGAAGGGCACAGACATTTAAGAGACCACTCACGAAACACCTTCCCCCCCCCCGCCCCCACACACCTGAATGAACACCCAAAACATCAGCCAAAACTTTTTTGAACCTCCGACATGGTCCAGGCTGGGACTGAGGTCCCAAGCTGGTTATTGGATCTAAGTCAGTTGTACTGTTGTCCACAATTCCTACTTCCTATCAGGAAAACCCAACGGTCTTTGATTTCTGCTAGCACAGGGTGGCATGTGGGTCAGTTACAACCCTATCATGAGCTTGGTGTCAGCCTCTGAGCCAGGGAGCTATTTCTGTCTCAAGAACTTGCTAGTCTCCAAATGCTGATGCTTCCTCAAGCAGTAGATTCCAGAAGCCTCTTTGACCCAAGCACAAACCCACCTCTCCACCAGGTGGAGCTGTTTTTTGTCCTGCTTTGTTGGGTGTGTCTGGTGTAAACTCAACTGCGATCTGCTTTGCAGAAGTCCCCACAACTGGAGCGAGCAGCAAACCCACTGGGGGGCCAGAATCAAACCATCAAGTGACCTGCATCAATAGGGGTGTGAGGGCAGCTTTGCTCGAGATGTGCGTCAAGGGATACGAAACCAAACAGTTCAGATACACCGTGTGCGTGTGTAAAATGCTGCAGCTTTGGTTTTAGCTCCTCTCCTGATTACCCGCATGCTTTTCATGCTCCCAAGCAATTGAGTTGCCTCCGGCAGGTCGGGAACTGGGAAAGGAGAGACAACGCATGGACTGTGAGACTTCCTGGGCAAGTCACTTAATTGCTCCGTGCTTCAGTTTCCCCAGCTGTAAAATGGGGGTGAGGGTCCTGCCCTCGATGGCGGGTTGGGAGGGTCTGTTCATGCTAGCAAAGGGGGAGGGGAGAGCTTAGCATTCACATCCGGGCTGCTTTCCACAAGTGCTGAGCACGGGCAGCTCCTCTTACAGGAACACTCTAGACACGAGGGACGTCTGAACACACGTGAGTAGCTGGTTAACTAACGAGGTGCCAGGGGTTGGCGCTCAACAATACGGAGCATCGTTCCTGGGGTTTGCAGGGGTTGGGCTAGAGAAGAACCGATTGTGAGATGCAACCCAGACAGGAGCACAAGCGTGTAGGTCACACGCCCGTCGAGTGCAGCGCCGCACACAAGCCATTGCACAGAGCAGTGATGGAATCGGACTCACAAGTGAAATCCGTTGGTTGGTCTGTGTTTAGTCCTGAATCCGCATTGCGGAAGAACCACCAGAGGGCTGGGAGCGGCCTCAAAAGACGGTCCGGAATAAGGGGGCACTACAGGCTGAGAGGCATCGGCAAATCTGGACGGGGGAGCCCCAGATTGTATCCGGGGGGTGGGGAGCGCTGTAGGTCAGGAATGAAGACTGCTGGCAGAGCTGGGAGGCCCCAGAACTGGAATAGCAATGGGGCTGCATGCTGGGCTTGAGGGGCACCAGCTGAGCCGTGTGGGATGCCCAGGACGGGAACAAGTCACTCGCCATCTCCAGGGCAGAGGTGGTGACCGTGCTGGGCGACCCGGAGGAAGGGGAGTTTGACATCACGTGGGTTGGCTGAGTCTCTTCTTGAGGGGCCCAAATGCTGCCCAGGGAGGCTGGGAGGGTCGGGGGAGGGAAGGTACCTCATGCAGCTGGGGAGAGAAAGCCAGGAGGGGTCAGGCAGGTTCTATTTGGGGTCCTGGAATTGATCATCTTAAGTCTCCGCGGACGGCTGGAACTTCTTGTACCTGTCTCCATTTCCCAGGAGCTAGGCTCTGCCCACAGAGTTGAGAAAAGGAGACTGGACCCGGAGAGGAGGGGCCCTGCTTTGCCTCGTCGGTTGCCTCTGTCAGGGCCGCACAGATCCAGGCCAACCGGAAACGTCCCACACGATGGGAGACTCTCGACGGATGGAACCAGCGGGACGTTTTGACCCGTTCTTTAGCCGACGTTTCCCCGAGTGCGATTTCGCCCTGTCCTGGGAGAGAATCTCCAGCCCTACACGTCTGCCTGCTCTGGGCTGGATTTCTCAGTTTGAGATAAACAGCAGGTGGCCTGTTATTACCAGTATCCTGGCATTACAGAGAGGAGCCGGCCGAGGTCAGGGCCCCATGGTGCCAGGCACTGCACAGACAGGCCCTGCCTGAGCAGCTGACAATCTTCATCGCGTTGGGAAGGACCATTGGCTCCATTTTACAGATGAGGAACCAGGGATAGAGAGATTAAGGGAGTTGCTCAGGATCACATAAGGAGCCTGTCACAGAACAGGGATGAGAACCAGGATCTCCCGAGTCCCCACCCGCTGCCTTTAACCACACGGCAGTCCCTCCTGCGCGTATAATTTTATTTCAACAAGCCATCCTTAAACCTTTCCCAGCCTCCCCCACCCTCCTCAGTCACAGGCTCCAATCTGACCCAGGTGGCTAGTAACGTCAACTGGAAGGCAACATCATAGTCTGTGTGAATGAGTTCACTGGGACTCAGCTCAGTTTCTCGCGGGGATGGGAGTCGATGTCACAAGACACCAGGATCGCAACTGGCACCTCTTGGTTTCAGCAGAGCACTCAAGGACCGAATGGGCCATGGAGATGGAGCTCTCCTTCCACAGTTTGAGGTGGGCTGGGACGGGGCAGGCTCAATGTGCCAACTCAGCCAAAAGTGGGCACTGGGGGATGATACTCCCCACTGCCAGGCGCTGAGCATTCAGCCTCCACAGCACTCCGAGACCTTGCTATGTCTCCCATATGGCAGTGCCACCCGGCTGGCGCCCCAGGCATCATGGCACAGGGACACTCGACTGATATTGCCATGCAGAATTCACAGCAGGCCCCATCCCCCCCTTCGAACTTTCTGCGTCCAGCTGGGGAAACACCCTCCTGGCCCAAATGCAGGGGCAGCAACCAGTTCTCTGAGCACACAGTTGCTGCTGGGACACCAAATATGTCTAGAGAAGATGCCCTGGTGCGGGGAGGGTGTCCAGCTTGGGCTATTTCACATAGTCTCTTTCCAGAAAGATGCACTTTAAAGGTGCCCTGCAAAGAGGAAATGAATGGGCTTCTGCCCTTTTCCTGTGTGGTTCGAAGAGGTGGAGAAGGAAAGCCTGACAAGTGTTTTTTCCTCTGCTCCTTCCTCCCTAGAAATCTCAGGGATGTCACCTCTGATCTTCCCTGGTTTTGCAGAAGAGCTGCTTGCAGGACACTGGGATCGGGGCCTGGGGCTTTTTCAACCCTTTGTCGAAGGGGCAAGGAATCCTTCCCGAAGAGCTTTTTCTCCCCAGGGTTTTCCCAAAAAAGTCTGAATAAACATCACTTCCCTTCTCACACAGCCTTTGCTTCCTTGGTATTCACGACGTCATCTCTCTACCAGTTCTCCTGTCGTCCACGGAGTCTCCCAGGGGAACGAGATCAGAGCGGCTGATGTGAAAAGCAAACAGAATAAACACACTTAATAATTATATTATATATTATGCGCACAAACACAGGGTGCTGCCCCCCACACACACACAAAACCGATCTAGATTTTTATGATGTCATCCATTACTGTGTTCTCTGCGTAGTCATAGGTGCATACACACACACCTGACTATGTAAGCTTTTATCAGGTCACCCATCACCGTGGTATTTGCTGCATCAGCGAAGAATCAGTACAAGGAAACTCTTTCCGAGCTTGGGGGCGAACTCTCTCTTAGCCAATCAGAAGCCAGTAGATTCTCATATCTATTTGTGAGCCGCTCCTTCTGACCAATCAGATCAAGGGAAAAGCACATTGCATCCTGCAGCCACGCCCCTAACTTTCTAGCCACCTGATCTGAGCCTGCTACTGACATACTTTGGTCCCCTGCGATCGGATTGGCGGGTGGCACATGCGCAACTGGAAGGGCTGCCATTGGTGGCCAATCAATCCAGCTTTTGCAAATTGCAAGCAATGGAAAGCAGTGGCCTGATGGACTCAAGAGCGGATGTACCATTTTGAAGATTTAAAAAAACCCAATGAAATGGAACCATCTGGCAATAAATATTCAGTGACGTCCTGTAAGGTTTGCCAAAATCTGAATGGTCACAATGTTTTCCAGCACATTCCCAGTAGGCCTGGAATAATAAATGATCATAATACTCTGAATGCTTTGGCGTCTTTGACTGGAGAATCTTAAGGTACATGCATTAGTTATTCAAGGTAGGTCGGAGTTATCCCCCCATTGTATAGATGGGGAAACTGAGTCACGGGGGGCGAGAACCAGGAATCGGTCCCAGCAATCTCAGTTAGAACAGGAAATGGTGAGCCAAGATTCTTGCATTCTATTCCCAGTTCTGGGAGGGGAGTGTCACCTACTGGACAGAGTACGGTGGGGCTGGGAGCTGTTAAACTGCACTTTCTTACCAGGCACGGAAACAGAACCCAGGAGTCTTGGTTCCTAGATAACGCCTCTAACCACTAGACCACCTGTCTCATTCTATAGCTGTACATTAGCAAGCCACCCACACACATGCACATGTAGGGCCCGATCCTGCAGTCGTTCCTTCAAAGGGAGGTTTATTTTGCACTAAGACCCTGAGCACCTCGTGTTGGATAAACAGAGAGAGTCTGGAGGAATTCAGAATCCATCCTACCTATGGAGTAAAGACGAGCAGGTGTGGTACGTACATCAACCACGAACGTATGAACTATACGTACATCAACCACGAACGAGTGGGCTTCATGCAGGAACTGGGGGAGATTCTCCGGCCTGTGCTAGGCAGGAGATCAGACGAGATGTTCAGAATGGCCTAGCAATCTACCTGTGCACACACGCACGCACACACAATTTAGAGTAACCCAAGCTCAAGCATCAGCACCGTCTCCTCTCAGCCTTGCTCTGCTAGCCGTGTCTGCAATCTCTCTCTAGAGCCAGATCAATTGCATTCATATGAGGGGCTCCCACCCACTGTTAACCAGACAACCTCCGAGCTGGGTTCTCTCTCCTGCCAAGGTTCATTCATGCCATCAAGTTTTCACCTTGTGGGCCGGTTGCCTCAGTTTCTCTTAACTCCACCGGGATTCCTTGCTTTCCCGCCAGCCATCCGGACGGGAGAGGGTTAAAGGGACAGGATGGGTAAGCTATAAATTTCACATCAGAGAGTGGGGAGAGCGGAGCTGTGGGGGGAAGCTGGGAAAAAGCCAGTGGGCTGTCTCTAGGTAACAATAAACACGGCGAGCAAGGAGCAGCTGTTACACTGACTCTCTCTGCATCACAATGTTGAAATAACGCTAATAAACCACACACGCACACACGCCGCCGGTTCATGGGGGGAGAGGGTCGTACCCGGGGCCCGGATGGCCTGGACCACAGGCCTGGGGATGGTGAGTTGAGTTTTGCTATCCAGAGAGGGGGCTGGTGGTTAGCACGAGCCGTGCCCCAGCTCTGGAGGGGGAAAGAGGAATGGAGAACAAGTCATAATGAAAAATGCTGCCAAGAGAGGATGGAGGCCGCGATCCAGTATGCTACAGAGCGTGAAGTCAGCGATGGCCCGGGGGCGGAGGGGGTGTCTGTTTATTAGGCCCTTGGCAACCCTGCATTGGAGCAGCTTAGTCGTTAAAGGATTCAATCCTCAAACAGCGAGGGGAGCAGCATCCCCGTTTTACAGGTAGGGAATTGAGGCACAAGGCCGGCAGAAAGACTTACCTGAGGAGTCTGCGGCTGAGCTAGGAGACGAACCAAGGGCTGGGAGTTCCCAGTCTGGTACCCTGCCCACTAGGCCACCCACTTGGTTCTACTCACAAGACCAAGACCCTAAGTTTAGACATAACAGGCCCCAGTTAGCCCCATGTTTGGATGTATAGGTGCCTATAGAAACACGCTTAGATGTATAGGTACCTATCAACCCATGCTTAGAGGCACAGATGCCTATAGATACACGCTTAGATACATAGGTGCTTATAGGTACATAATGAGATTTAAATCTAGGAGCAGCCCTGTCAGCATCACTGAGTTCAGTGCAACTGCTCCTGTGTGTGCAGTGTTACCAACTCTCTGTTTTTCCAAGTCCTACAACATTTGGTGTTTCTCGAGGTCCCTTCCAGCCCGAATCCTGCTGCTAAATGGGACAGGAGCGAAAAGAAACAAAGGCCACGTCTTTTGCAAATGTGACTAGCACTTTGTGGGCTGCACCCTGACACCTTTAAATGGGGCTGGTTTCCAGAGGGTGGGTACTCAGCACTTTCTGAAAGCCAGGCCCTTTGGAGGTGCTTCTGGTACCCCAAATCACCAGCCTAAGATCCACGGGGGTGCGAGGGGAGGAGTTGATGTTTTAAAGGAAGAAAACGGGGGGGAACGTGGTGAACCTAAAAGGATAATATTGGTGTCATGGACCTGGGGCAGATCCCACCACCCTCCAGCACTAAAGCTTTGGGGAGACTGCGCCCCACCCCTCAGAACCCAGCCCAGGTTTTGGGAGTTTAGCTGGGGCTGGGTGGATTCTTCGGCAATGCAGACAGGATCAACAAAGCTCCTGGTTTGTGCTCCTCACAACGGAGTCTTGGGGCTCTGATGGAAGGATCATCGTGGTAACTGAAGAGTTGGCACCCACAATTCTGTGATTGAAAAGCACCCACAGTATGGCTTACACATGGACTCAGAAATGGCCAGTGGAGCCCACTTCCATGCTTGACTCAAGGTTGGTGGCGACCATCTGACCATGCTTTGGTGGCCTCCAGGTGTGGCTGACACTAGTGCTGTGGGCACAGAACAAAACAGCAGCTGCACTTGAACATAAGAACGGCCATTCTGGGTCAGACCAACGGCCCATCCAGCCCAGTCTCCTGGCTTCCAACAATGGCCAACGCCAGGTGCCCCAGAGGGAATGAACAGAACAGGGAATTATCCAGTGATCCACCCCCTGTCGCCCATTCCCAGCTTCTGGCAACCAGAGGCTCAGGACGCTTCAGAGCATGGTTTTGCATCCCTGCCCATCCTGGCTAATAGCCATTGATGACCTATCCTCCAGGAACTTATCTAGTTCTTTTTTGAACCCTGTTATGGTCTTGGCCTTCACAACATCCTCTGGCAAGGAGTTCCACAGGCTGGCTGAGTGCTGTGTGAAAAAATACTTCCTTTTGTTTTAAACCTGCTGCCTATTAATTTCATGTAGTGACCCTTAGTTCTTGTGTTATGAGAAGGAGTAAATAACACTTCCTTATTTACTTTCTCCACACCAGTTATGATTTTATAGTCTCTATCATTTCCCCCCTTAGTTGTCTCTTTTCCAAGCTGAAAAGTCCCAGTCTTATTAATCTCTCCTCATACGGAAGCTGTTCCATACCCCTAATCATTTTTGTTGCCCTTTTCTGAACCGTTTCCAATTCCAGTATATCTTTTTTGAGATGGGGCAACTACATCTGCACACAGTATTCAAGATGCGGGTGTACCACAGATTTATATAGAGGCAACACGATATTTTCTGTCTTATTGTCTGTCCCTTTCTTAATGATGCCCAACATTCTGTTCGCTTCTTTGACGGCCGCTGCACAGTGAGTGGATGTTTTCAGAGAACGATCCACAATGACTCCAAGATCTCTTTCTTGAGTGGTAACAGCTAATTTAGACCCCATCATTGTATATGTAGGGTTGGGATTATGTTCTCCAATGTGCATTCCTTTGCATTTATCAACATTGAATTTCACCTGCCCGTTTGTTGCCCAGTTTTAAAGCCACCTTTAAAGAGTGCTTGACCTTCTCAGCCCTAGGCGGTGGCAGCTCAGGGTTAAGGTCAGGTACGTTATAAGAGGCCATGCGCACGCGTTCTCTGCTCGGTGGCTCAGTGCAAGAGCGTTGTTTTATAGGGCTAACAATCTTGCACCCTGGCTACCAATGGCGAAAGGGAAATGCAAGCTGGTTTGCTTTGCTGTCGGAAGCAAGGCAGCCGCATTCTTGGGAGTAAGAGCATGGGGGAGGCTCTTTGAGCCCCAAATATAACGATGCAGCTGCTCTAGCTAATTAATAGGCCCTGGAGTGTCTAATTCCAGTAGCTCATGGTGCACGGATCTGGCAAGAAAAATATTCCCAGAAGATCTGGTATACAGGAGGAAAAATCCAAGCCCCATTGGAATTTCAGAGGCGATACTTCCCATATCCATGGGGCACCGATATCTCCACTGGTCCGATTTGACTTTATCCCAGTCATTAAAAAAAAAAACCCTGCTTGGCAAGCTGGCGGAGTTGCAGTTTTTGGGGAAGGGATAGCTCAGTGGTTTGAGCATTGGCCTGCTAAACCCAGGGTTGAGAGTTCAATCCTTGAGGGGGCCATTTAGGGATCTGGGGCAAAAATTGGGGATTGGTCCTGCTTTGAGCTGGGGGTTGGACTAGATGACCTCCTGAGGTCCCTTCCAACCCTGATAGTCTATGGCTCTATGACACCTGCAAGGCAGATAAACCCAGAACTGCCCCAGGAGCCCATTTCCTTGGCTCCCGGGAATCTGCAATGCAGGCAAGCGGCCTCCGTGTGAGCCCTATGTTACGGCAAGGGGGGCCGGGGGGAGAGACTTGATTCTGCCTTTGCAGTCTGGGCCGGTCTCAGAAGCTGGCTTGGGCATGCCAGCTGCTTTCTTGGCACTGCCTGCTGGCGAGGGAGGTGTTTAGCTAGAGACAGCAGCGGTGCTTTTTGATGCCAGCACGCCCAGCCCAGAAGGGGAGCCGCGGATGCTGCCCCCAGGATCTTAGCCACAGAGATAGTGACTATCGGTCTAGTCCAATGTCTCCCCCTTTCTATTCAGATCAGGAAGCAACTGATGCCAGTCAAGTCTATTGCAGCAAGATTCCATCTCTCCGCCTGTCCCTTTATTTCCTCCGTCCCTGTTCTTCTCTTCCAAGTCTCTGTCATTCTCACAAGAGAAACGCTGCCAAGACGCAAGGGGGGTATACAGAGACTGTATCCAGGCGTGATGCACAGACACGTACACACCCCAACCCTTCAGGGAGGTAGGAAGCCATGTAAACAAGCACGTGGGATAGCAAACAGGCCCCCTGTACATGGAGAAGTGCTGTCTGGCACAAGGTCTGGGTTTCAATTCCCATCATGCCACTGAACGAGGGGGAATTCTGAGTAACATCCGTCCGAGGGAGCGTCGGAGCTGAGAGCAGCATCAAACATGCGAGCAGCAAGGGAACGTCCCGGGTGGAAGGTAACTGTTGTTCCAGCAAAGGGTGAGAAGTAAAGATTCCTGAGATGATCAGGGCTGTGTGCTCTTGTAGGCAGACTTTCGCCCGTGGACTGGCAAAGGTTTTGTCCCACCCTGCCAGCTGAATTCATTTGATCGGTGCGTCAACTCATGGTGCCCACAGGAAAGGAGACATGGCCAAGGATGCACAGTTAGTCCCTGGAAGCAAGAGTAACCAGGGAAATTAGACTAACCATAGAAGGTTAACCGTTTGGAGGAGCGATGCCAAGCAATGGAAGCCAGGTAAGAAGGGATGGACGGATGGGTGTGCATGGGGATGGGTAGGTAGACGGATAGCTTCACTCCACACTTCCTATAGCAACTCAGGCATTGCCAGAATGGGCCAGAGCCAAGGGCCATCCAGCCCAAGGTCCCATCTCTGACAGCGCCAGCTACAGTTGCTTCAGAAGAAGGTGCAAGGAACCCAGGAGTGGACAGCCAGGGAATAGCCTGCCTGGGGGGGCAGGTCTCTGTCTTAGCCCCCACGCGTTAGAGCTCGGCTTAGCCGCACTCCCAGGCTCTTGCTAGGAAGAGCCGTGTGTGTCCAGCTGGCGGGGAGGTGATCGGCAGGGCCCGGCCTGGGAATCAGGAGCCCTGAGTTCTAGCACGGACGTGCCGGTGCCCTCGGGCAAGTCATTTTGTGCCACTGTTGCCCTTCCCTGCCATCTTCCGGGGCAGGGCCGGTCTCTCGCTCCGAGCCTGTGCAGCACCCGGCCCAGCAGGGCCTCTCCATGCTCCCGACAGGCACGGGGGGGGGGGGCGCTTTGCCTCCCTCTCTGGGCTTGGCGGCACGTGCCGGCCCACGTGGTGCTGCCGGCACGGGCGGGAAGAGCGAGATCCTGTCGGTATAGAAGCCGGGCCTGGCGTTGGGCCATCGGAGGCGCCTGGAAGAGAGACGCTAACCCCCCTTCAGCAGGCAGCGGAGGGGCTGTACTTTGCATTCCAGCGCAGACGGCGGCCGTGCAGCAAACACGGCAAGAAAAAAAAAACCCCAAATGACACTAAATATTAATGGCTGCCCTACATTAGGCAGCCTGCACCTGACTCGAGTGAGCCGGGAGAGCCGAGTGCCTTCCCCACCCCTTGCATTCTGCAGGGCAGCTGCCCTCGCGCATGGCCCAGGAGACATCCTTCCCTTCCCTGCCAGCAGGATGCCCCCCATCCCGCCCCCGACTGGGACACGCCAGAAGGTGGGGGGGAGGGGGCTGGTGCAGCCGAGCAGGAAGCTTGTGCACCAGCTGCGCTCCCCTTTCCAGAGGTTCCCCTCACACACACACACACACACGCACCTCCCAGGCATCGGTGTGCATGGGAGCCAGGGAGGGGAAGATATAAACAAAGCAAAGGAGGGGGGCTGGATGCTAAGTGGGGGCTTCGGGAGGGGTGGGCTTTGCCCCTAAGGGGTAGCAGCACTGACTGGAGGGGGGGGTCTCAGCGGAGGGTTGGGGAGCAAAGCTGATGAGGATCCAGCTGTGTGGGGGGCTGGGTGAAGGGAAGCATTGGATGGGATCCAGGCCACAGAGGGAACCCACCCAATGGAGGAGCCATCAGCCTCCCAGCCCTGGAAGGCAACAGCTCCTTGGACAGCAAGTCGCATGGGAAAAGATCGATCAGCTGTTGAGTCCAGCCCAGCCAGAGCCCGGCCCACCCCAGCCAACCCATGCAAGTGACGCACACGGAGGGCCAGGGTCGGCTTGTGGGAGCAAGGCTCCATCCAAGCGCAAAAGGCTTCCCAGCCACGGGCATCATTGCAACACTCAGTGTAGACGGGCCCCCTCATCCACCTGGCTCTTAGCACGGAAAGGGCCCATGGGTCCTCATCCTCCAG
The DNA here is from genome assembly GCF_965140295.1 of Lepidochelys olivacea. Classification (NCBI taxonomy): domain Eukaryota; kingdom Metazoa; phylum Chordata; order Testudines; family Cheloniidae; genus Lepidochelys; species Lepidochelys olivacea. The sequence continues at coordinate 15,678,629 of NC_140437.1, read as the reverse complement.
GTCTCGCTACGAGGAGGAAGCGGTCACAGGAAATTCCAGTTTGTCGCCCCGGGTTGAAAAGCGTTCCATTCCCAGTCACCTGCTGGGCAGCGCCTTCCTGCCCCACAGCAGGACCATCCATCCCCATCTCGTTCTGGAAACGTCCCCCCTCCCCGCTCAGCTCAGCTGGGGGCCCAAACACCATAGCAGCACTCGGGTTTGCCACGCAGGACCCAGGCCAGCTCCGCCCTACACACAGCGCTGCCTCTCCTGGCCAGTGGTGCCCACAGATCGTCCAGGGACAGCCAGTGGAGAGAGCATGGGGGGTAGGGGGGTTCATGATCAGCTGCTAAAAGTGACCCAAAACTCCGTTCTCTCAGAATAAGGGCTGGGCTTTTTGGGACACCCAGAATGCACTGGTGCAGCACAAGGCCCTGCTATATGTGGCCACGAGCTGACAGCTTCCAATCCAACCGATGCTGCTGGATGGACGCTCCAAGCTGCCATAACCCAGGGGCCAAGTGAGACGTGCTGAGCTCCTGCCCCTGTAACCCAAGGCCGGGTCCTCGCTTCTGTTTTGCTGTTTCCTCAGGTTGTCCTGTAGCTCCCCGACAGATCCTGGCCACAGAAAGCCACAGTTGCCCTGGCCCTCCGGAGGGCAGAGGAAGCTTCTATCACAGTGTCTGGGCAACAAGGGGTTACCTCCCTGCTGCAGCTTGCTTCCCTGTCGAGTTTGATCTTTTGCCCTCGCTCCCCAGCAGGGCTGCACCCCCCACCCCCAGGAGAAACCCCTTTAAAGCCCCAGGTCCAGGGTGGAGAGCCGGTGGGCCTGGCCTTTGCTGAGGTGGGGTCTGCATTGGAGCTAAACCCCAGGTACCCGTGCTCCAGCCAAGGGCTGGGCATGGGCACACGGAGAACAGCTGGGAGCGAGGACTGCTCGCCTCTTCGGAGCGACCTCCATCCTGGATCAAGCTGTTGGCACCACATGGCGTCTCTCTGCTTGCTCCAGAGCAGCTTGAGGACACTGCTGTCCTGCAGGCAACGAGCCAAGGGTCACCTACCCCAGCTCTAGAATGGGCACTGAGGATCTCCAAAGGCCTGGAGGTTGGTACCACCAGCAGTCTCCTCTTAGGGGTGGGGAAGGTGGGCTGGAGGTGGCCTCACAGCCCGGGCCCTCCCGTCTGTCCGTCCATCCAGAGAGAGAACCGTCGTGGCTTAAGGGGAAGCAGAAGCCGCTGGATCTCAGGAAGGCCCAAGCGTTGTCTTTGCATTGTGCAGTCAGAGCATCGGCCGCGGGGTCTCCGCAGGGCGAAGGGAGGAGACGCATCAGTGAATCCTGAGGCCGTTAGGGGAGACCGGCTATGGGTCATCCTGCACCTTGCACGGCTTTGTCCGCCTGACTGTCCCACAACACCGTACGCAGCTGCTCAAATTACCCAGAAGTCCCTTCTTTCAGCAACAGGCCTGGCTCTCCAGGACTCCCAGAATGCACCGGGGCAGCAAGGGACCCTGGCGTGAACAAGCAGAACGGTTCCTGTCAACACCAGAGGCTCCAACCCCCCAAGCAGTGGGAGGGAGGGCAGCAGCTGTCCCACGTGGGGCGTGAAGGGCAACAGCAAGAGGGCGACAATTAGGAGGGGAAGTTTGCTTTAAAAGAGCCAAACCCGAGAAGAGCCCCAGCTGCCCATCACTGTCTGCCCCCGGTGCCGTCTCCCACCCGTTCTGTGCCCGCGCTGCACGAGGGAACAGCGTCTGCCCAAGCTGCTCTCCCCAGCCCAACCATGCAGCCGCTCTTGGACGGAAACCCGCCCGCTGCTACCCCGAGGGGCGCTGGCCCCCAGCCTGGGCTGAAGGGGCACAAAGGGCCAGGCCCGCTGCGGGCTAGAATGTGGGGCACCAGCCCAGCTTCAACGTCCAGCCGGTCTCAGATTGGGGACTGCCCCGTGGCCAAGAGGAAGCAGACCTGGGGCCTGGCGGGGAGTGGGGTGTTTCCTGTGCGGGTGACGTCAGCCAGCAATTCCCCCAGCGCGGTTTATTTACAGAACGTACCCACCTCCCACGCTCTCTGGGTCCACACTGCATCCAAGCCAGCTTCAGGCCTCTGCCCCATCCCTGCCTCTCTCGTTCATAGGCTCAAACCCCAAACAGATCCATCTACCTTAGCGGACCCACGGTGCCCGTTTTCCTTCAGCTCCTTGTTCCGGGTTTGTACAGAGCCCAGCACAACGAGGTCCTGGGCCGTGATCCAGGGCCTGGCACTGCACAATACAGAGAGCAAGCACCTGGCCGGAAGGTGGGGATGGGGGGGGATTGGGGAAGGCTGTTGGGGGGGGTTAACAGTGGCTGAGGGTGAAGGGTGGAGCAGAAGTGGTGGAGTTGGGGCGTTGCTCTCGGGGCTGGCCCATGGCCAAACTTTCCCTTGCTCTAAACTGCTACAAAGCATGTACACAAGCACGCCCCCCCCCCCATGTAAGGCTGGGTCCAGCCATTCAGCTGGCACCCATGAAAGGCCTCGACTAGACCGGGAAGAAAGGTCTGCTTCAAAGACACATTAAAACCCTAGTGTAGACAGGGCAAGCCGCATTTTAAGCTGGGTTAGTTGGTTGGGGTGAAACATGGGATTGGGGCAGGAACTGGGAGTTCGTCTCCCCGCCAATACACATCAAAACTCCAACTGGCCTTGTCAACACTTAGGATTTCACCCCGTCTCCGCGAGTGTACAATCCGCTGAAAGTGAAGAGCTGACCCTGGCTACGCCATGGTGAAACCGACGAAGGGGACTGGCTGCATACCCACGCTGTCCTGCAGTGTACCGGTGTACTTTGGAAGTGACGATACCAGTGTAAAGGTCCCCAGAGGGAAGGGGAATTAGCCAGACTGGGACACAGTGCCATTATACTGGAACGGTCTAACTAGAGTGGTATAAAAATCACCCCCCTTACTGACCCAGTTATTCTGACACAATCTTCGTGAACACCAGGCCGTGGGGCGACCAGGCAGGTCTGCAGTGATTTCACCCAGAGGGGTTCAAATCACATCTTCTAGTCAATCCATGCGACTAGGTGTGTAGACCAGGCCTCAGCCATCGGGCTCTCAACTCGCCGGCTGCTGGCAAATGGGAGTGCAGGGTACATGGGGGTAGTTTAAATTTCTAGACCTGGAGGAGAGGGACAAGGAGCAGCCCTTTGGCTTTCTTAGCCCCAGGGCCAAAGCCGTGGGACTGACCCCAGTCATCCCAGCCTGCGGAACCAAGAACCAACTCCAGCTGCCTTGGGTGAAGGCACAGCGGAAACACCATGAAGCTAGTGGAGCAAGCACCAGGTGGGGACTCAGGAGATCTGGGGTCTTATCCCAGCTCGGCCACTGGGTGGCTAGGTGACTGTGCCTCAGTTTCCCCACCTGGAAAATGGGGATAACAATCCTGCTCTCTTCCGGAAAGCACTTGGAGATTGACTGACAGAAATAAGGTGAACCAGGGACGACGATTATTGGGTTATTACCTCTTGGGAGTGCCTCCGATACAGCAGTGAGGGAAACCCTTCTCAACAGAGTCAGCCACTGAGACTTTGCAGGACATGTGGCTCTCATCTTGGCTGAAGGGTTCTCCTCCTCATAACCCTCTTAGGGCAAACTTGCCCCCTCCCCCAAGCTGGCTAAATGGCAGAGGCTGGAATATTCATTTTCATTTCCCCACCCCCCGCCGCTACCCCTTTTCCCTCCGCGCTGATCCCCAGCCAAGAGTCCAGAGCTGAAAGTAGCGCGTGATTGATGGCAGTGTTTTCATGGTAAGCGTACCCTGTAGTCCAATCCTTGTACCTTTCCCAATTCCTCCCTTGTCCCTATTCAGAGATCATGTTGTCTCATGTTGGTCCCAGAGGCACCATTAATTAAAAATACATCCAATTAAATGGCAGGTGAAAACGTGCAATTCCTGGCCCATTCCACCCCGGTCCCCCTTCCGCCTTGGCTCAGCTGCGCTTTGATTTGAGCGAGAGGAATAGGGGAGGGTTCTCTGAACCTCAGCCAGCAGCGCCCGGGCCAGTCTGTTCGGGTGGGTGCACGAGCACTGATCTCCATGGCTGGTGGATCATCAGCTGTGCCCTGCTGCTCTTCAAGTCGCACTGCTCCCGGCTCCCCTTGGCCACTCGGGCTGCCAGGGCCAAAGCTGGGACGGCTGGGGTGGGCCCCGGTGAGCAGAGTTGTCGGAGCGACAAGCCGGTGCAAAGGCTTCTGCAGGGTAGAACACCCCTGCCCAAATACTCACTGTGCCCTCCCCCCAAACGGATGGGACAGACAGACAGAGGATAACAGGCCTGGTAATGATGTGACAGCTGGGATACGAATGGCTGAATCTGGCAAGATGCTCATTACTGATTGTGCCCACGGACGCGGGGTGGACTCTGTGCCAACTCCCCCCTGCCCTTACCGCTGGGAGAAATGAATCCTAATGGGCCAGTGGAGCCAGGGTGCCCGGTGGGCATTCCCTCTCAGGGTTGGGGAGGGCGGGGGAGACGGGAAATGCCAGAAGGCCACGCAGGGTGGAGGGGAAGCCAAATGGCGGGGGTGGGAGTGGAGGGACACATGGGCTGATGGCAAAGGCCTGACTAGAAGCTGGAAGACAGAGACAGAGGGAGCACAGACACCTAGCCAGAGAGCGGGCATGGCCAGTGGAGAGAGGACTGGGTGGAGACACGGGAGACCTGTGCTCTAGTCCCAGCTCTGGCACTGATTTGCTGTGGGACCTGGGGCCAGTCATTCCCTGCTTCTGTGCCTCAGTTTCCCTTCCTCTTTGTCTGCCTTGCAATTTAGACCGTCAGCTTGTTGGGAGCAGGGACACTCTCTTACCCTGTCTGTACAGCACCTAGCGCCCAAGGGCCTAGCCCCAGCTGCAGTTGCCGGGCACGCCTCTGTTGCAGAGAACAGCAGCTGGCAAAAGTGACCAGGTGGCTAAACAACCAGGTGCTTCCTGGCTCGCGGGCTGCTTGTCACTGTGACGTCCAAGTGCCCTGCAACCCCTCTGCAGTCACACATTAGCCAAGGAAGTGACAGGCAGGTAAACGGCCAGGGCCAGACACAGAAGCCACAGACATGGAGACAGTTGCCAGTGGCCGGGACGCTCTGGTGCTAGAGCCCTGTGTTAGCCACCAAGGAGGTGGGGCAGGAGCAAAGCAGGGAACTGGCCGGTGGACACACCTCACCAGCAGCCAGGACCTGTGTACAGCGCCTGGCACCCCACCCGAGGCGCAGTAACTGTGGAAGCAGGCAGGAGGGGGCCGGTAGATTGGGTCTGGGGGAAGGATGAGGGCCCCTGCTCCATTTAGCTCCCGGACAGGAGCAACCAGAGTAAATACAAGAGACAGGTCTGGGTGGGAAGGGACAGGAGGCAAAGGAGTGATCTGAACGGGGGCTGAGGTCCTGGGCCAGGAGGCGGTTCAAGGGGGCCAGGCCATTTGGGGCTGGGGAACCCACAGAGCTTCGCCGGCTTCACTTTAACGCTAATTGGAGCTTTTAATCTTCAGTGACTTTCCGCTCGGGGGGCCGGCAGGCGCACCAGCTGTGCTGCAATTCCACCCGCGCCGGCTTTTTAATCAAGCCGCCTTCACCGCGGAGGGCTGGGGGAAGGGAGGACGCAGAGCAGGGTCGCTGAGGCCAGGCGGCCTGCTAGCCCTAGCAAGGGAAGCCAGTGCGCCTGGTACCCCCACGCCCAAGACCTGAGCTCAGAGATCTCAGGCCAGAGCCAAGCCCGGGAGTTCAAAGGGCGGCTGGGCTGGGGAGGTCTCATTCCAGGCATCCGGCCTGCACCGCGCTCCACCCCATTGTAGCAAACAGCACAAGGACTGAAAGAACCCCGGAGCCAGACTGCCAAGCTGGGTCCCTACAGCTCTGGGCTGGCCTTCAGCAGCGGGCGGGGACAGGGGAATCTGACGCTGCAAGTTCAATAAGTGAAGCTTCCTTGGCAGATTACTAGAGTCTGATCTCCCGTGTAGCATGGGCTAGAGACCCTTCCCCAGGGGTCCCTGCCTCCAGCCCAGATCTTACGGCTGAGCCAGAGCAGAGCTTCTAGAAAGAGACATCCAGTACTGAGTGGAAGACCCCATGTGATGGACAATCCACCACAGCCCTAGTGGTTAATTCTCCTCCCTTCAAATTCTGCACCTTATTTTTAGCCTGAATCTCTCTCTGCTTCCACTGCCAGCCATTGGCTCTTGCTCTGCCAGAGTGGAGCCTTCTCCCTGTCTAGCTAGTTACAGATCAAATCGCCTCAATCTCCCGCTAAGCTAAACTGATCAAGCTTCATAAGTGCAAATCATGCAAAGGCGGTGAGGGAACAGAACAATCCAGTGAAGGTGGCCACTTGCCCCGGCTCGTACGTGGGTTTTCTACAGCACCTGCCAGCAGAGTCTCGTAAAATGGCGAGATTTAGGCTGAAATTGACAACGCCGCCTACGGGATTTGCCACCCAGTTCTCCTCTCAGCCTCCCTCACCCTACCCCATGTCTCTCCCTCTCTGGCTCAGGGATGTGACACTTTTGAGCTTGTGGAAGGGTGATGGTCAAACACAGGGATCGGTACTGAAGAGAGGTTTGCAGGCAGCTGTCCCCGAGGCCACCTCGATCTTTCAGAAAGGATGACCCCGTGGCTAGGTGCTAACCTGGGACTTAGGAAACCCAGGTTCAATTCCCTGCTCTGCCACAAACATACTGTATGATCTTAGGCAAGTCACTTAGTTGCTTAGTGCCTCAGTCTCCCCACCTGTACAGTACGGATAATCAGGGTGCTGCGAGGATAGATACCTTAAGAGAGTGTGAAGCCCAGTCACTACGGTGATAGGGCCACATAAGTAGCACAAAGAGAGATTTCTTTTTCCCCCCGAGTGGAAATGCAAGATCAAGCGCCACATCTGAGCTGTTCAAATTGTTCTTTGCAATTAACCCTGGATTGGCCCTGCCAGACGGGTGCCCAATTGCCAAGCTCACCATGGCCCTGCTGAAGCTCCTCACGCAGGCTCCTCTAGCACTGACTCACCTCTGGGTGGCATCCACAAATTTAGCTCCCTCCCTGTCTTCGATGAGAGAGGCAGGGACTCTGGAGAGCTCTGCAGGGCCTTTCAAACCACAGCCCAGGGCAGCAGGCTCCCAACCCTGAGGGGTGTTGAACCAAGCCCCAGCCATGGGAACCTGCATCGAGTTTCTGGTTTAATGTCTGGGTTGAACAGACAGAACCAGGGCTGGGCAGAAAATAAGGGCAGAAAATTGAATGAACTTTTTTTCAAAAACTTAGCTCTTAGAAATTCCAAATTTTGAGGCATTTCTAGCCCCTGAGAAACCACTGAAACAGAAGCACATTTCATTGACATTTTCCCCCACGTGGTGGAGGGAAATTTGGGTTCTGTGACCTCTAACCCAGTAGTTCTCAACCTTTCCAGACTACCGTACCCCTCCGAGAGGTGGATTTGTCTTGTGTACCCCAAGTTTCATCTCACTTGCTTACAGAATCAGACATAAAAATACAAAAAAAAGTGTCTCAACCCACTAGTACTGAAAATTGCTAACTTTCTCCTTTATAGCAGGTTTCAGAGCAGCAGCCAGGTTAGTCGATATCTGCAAAAAGAAAAGGAGGACTTGTGGCACCTTAGACGCTAACAATTTTCCACTGAATGCATCCGATGAAGTGAGCTTATGCTCAGATAAATTTGTTCATCTCTAAGGTGCCACAAGTACTCCTTTCCTTTTATATCATGTAATTGTAAAATAAATTGCAAAACCCCCCAACCCTCCCCCCAGTTTGAGTAACACTGATATAGTCTAGAGAGCAGTACAAACAAGTCACTGTGTGTATGAAGTTTTAGTTGGCACTGACTTCGCTTGTGCTTTTCACGTAGCCTGTTGTAAAACTAGGCAAATCTCTAGATGAGTCGATGTGGCCCCGGAGAACCTCTGTGTACCCCTGGTTGAGAACCACTGTTCTGTCCCAAACACCCTGAACTGGTCATTAAATGAGTGGGCCGGGTGGCTTTTTATCTATCATTCTTTTATCAACCACCCCTACATTACCCTAGTATCTGAGCTTCTCCACAATCTTGTATTTATCCTCACAACATCCCTGGGAGGCCAGGCAGGGCTGTAATCCCCTTTGTACAGATGGAGAAACTGAGGCACAGGGAAACTAAATGACTTACCCATGGTCACCGGGGGGGGAGGGGTGCTGTGGCAGAGCCAGGAATTAAACCCAGTTCTCGAGCCCCAGACTAGTGTCCTAACCACTGCGCAAGCTGTCTCTGAGGATGGCTGTTTTCTCAGCAAGCTATCTGAGCATAAAGTAGGATGAGGTTGCTCTGGATCTACACGTGCGTTCTATGGATCAACGACTGGTCAAGAGCAACACGGGAAGAGGGTCTTGACAGTTAACTACAGGTTGAGTTCAGCGGGAATCCTGCAGGATTTGCACACACAAGGTCTCGAAGTGCGTGTTGTGGGGTGGTAGGTACCATTCAAGGTGCCTAAAGCATTCGGCGCTGATGCATTTCCGTTTGTCGCTCGAAATCACCCAGCCAAGGTTTCATGCAAAAAAGTTCCCACCGTTGCTGTCTCCACCTTGTTTCCGGTGTGATGGGTTGCCCACTCTGTGCCCCAAGTGGAGGGGTAATGAAGAGGTGGGGAAAGTTGTGATCAAGCCAGCACTGCAGAGAGACGCTGTGGGGAAGCAGGCTGGTTCGCAGGCTCTGGCAGAAACAGGCATTCTGGGCCCCTCTTGTGAGCAAAGCTCAAGAGGAGGCAGGGGAGTTCAGCCCGATCGAGGAAGATGGCCGTGCAACACATTGTCCTGGGCATGCTCCACATCTCTCTCTAATGGCTGGTCCACACACGCGTCTGCTACAGCTCCCACCTAGGAGATTTCGGTAACAGTTGTGCTGAAGGTTGCGAGTTCAAATCCTGCTGCTCGGCAGCACGAGCACAGAGCCTGTTACTCCGGCAGAGAGGAGCGTGGCGCGGCTCTGAGCACAGACGACACATATCTTCTCCGTGCGGAACGGTCCCATGAGCACAGAGAGCCCAGAAGACCACCAGACTATGGCCAGTCACTGTCTACCTTCAGGGATCATCTGGGCCCCAGCACTGTAGTGTCCCAGAGGGGCTAAGTGACATGCTCATGGTTACACAGGGAGTCTGTGGCAGAGCATGAAATTAAACTCAGCTCTCCAGAGTCCTGATTCAGGGCCTTAAGCACAAGGCCAGCTCTCCATTGTACTGGCTCATCCCTACACTAAGGCCAAGCGCCTTCCCGCTCGCCATCGGCAGCCCGGCTCATACAGGCTGCAAGGGCTTTTCCCTGGAACTGCCATCTGCTAGATCCAGCACAGGAGCCTCTTTAGGCACCCACCTCCCCTCCCCGTTCACCAACCACTTTCCCCAGGTGGCCTCCCCCGTCCCATGCGGCTTATGAGAGCCATGAGGCCAAAATTCATTGTGCGCAAGCCAGGCCCCTCTTGACCGGAGGCCGAGTGTGAAACGCCAGGACAAGTGGGCAGTGGGGAACAGAAACCCAGGTCCCACGCGGATGGAAGCTTTGACAGCAGGTCGCTCTCCCCAAGACACAGCATGTGGGAGAGGAATGCAAGCAGGGATGGAAAAGGGGGTCTCTTGTTAGGACGCACAGCTGCCTAAGAGATTCCAACCCAACCCGCATGTGTGGGAAGGGGGGAGGGGGGAGGTTTACTGGTTTGCAGTGCCCTCGTGTGGCCAGAAAAGAGACGGAATCCTCCACAGATAAACACAGCCGGACACACACATGCACTAGAGTCCTGAATGTCATTGGAGGAACAATATCTTCCGTTCTTGAGTTCGGGTACAAGTAGAAAGTAACTTGCAAACTGCTGGAAGCTAGCAGGGCTGGAGGGGGTGACGGGTGACCCATAGAGAGCTAGAGGGGTTGCAAACCTCTCAGACTAGCGTCTGGGCAAAGGTATTTGAAATCAAAAGCCCTTCGTCATTAAAGCAGCATTCAAAAAGCATGAGTCAGGCCCCAAACTATCAGGTCACCAGATTGACTTAAAAACCGGGGATTTTTTTTTAAAACAAATCATACATTTGGGATTCTTTCTTGGCCTTCTGGTGTCCGAGCCAAGAATTCACGTTTTTAAGATTTCTCTGAACCATGAAGACTAGAAACTTACTTTGTATTTGAGAGCCGAGATTCGCACCTAAACCAGGGACTCTGGGGATTTGAGAAAAACTGCAAATATTACAAGAAAAGCACGAGCGTTGGCAACAATGTTTAAGACCAATTTTCTTCCCCCCGCCCACCTCCAACCCATTCGATTCACACACACACACACACACACACACAGCCCATCAGCTTGAAGTGTGTATCAGGGATAGGTCACCTAGCATACACAGAGCACACCCCAATACAGGATACAGAGGGCACATATTATACATTAAATAGGTTGATATAGATCCTGCACTCTTGGATTACTCCCTTTCCTGCTCCATTTTTCACCTGCTGTCCTGAGCCAAACAACTCAACCTAATCACGTCAGCATCTGAGCTGCACTTTGAAACCAGCAGCATTCTGGTGGCTTTGAAATTCTTTGGGTGTTCACACAGCCCCTGCAGGATCCCTCCACCTGGCACACATGAAAGCATTTATTTTTGCAAATCCCCCCGCCCTGCCCCCGTAGTGAGGCAGGGAACTGTCATTCTCCCCGTTTTGCAGGTGGGGGAAACTGAGGCACAAAGGGATGGCGTGACTTGCCCAGTGTCCCACACGGGAGCATGACAGAGCTGGGGTTTGAATTTTGAGGTCTAGAACTCCAGTCCAGTGACTTATTCACAAGATCAACCTCTAGTCCAGTGTCACCCAAACTGTTCTTAAAAAAACTGGGAAAACCAAAGACTCTGCATGCAATACAGTATCAGTTTTAATAAACAGGTTCCAGGCCTAGAACATGCCACCAAGCATTGCAGCCCACTGGGTAGAGCACTGGACTGGGAGTCAGGACGCCTGGGTTTTATTTATAGCTCTGCTGCTGACTTCCTGTGCGACCTTGGGCAAGTCACTACCCTACCTGTGCCTCAGTCTCCCCCTCTGTAAAACGGGGGGATAACAACACTGATCTTCTGTGGCAAAAACCTGAAGAGCTGGGGATGAAAAGCACTAGGCAACAGTTATGCATTATTATTAATGGAGAGTTCCTTGGCTTTTTGCATTGAATGCAGCAGCGATCATCCATTTGAGAGGACAATTCTTTTTCAAACACTTAAGCAAAGGTGGTAGCAGCTTTGGAAGGAAACAGGTCATATTACAGCGGAAACCTGTAACGCAGATATAAATAGTATCTGGAGGGAGAAATGTAGGTGTGAAAATTTAAAGTGACAGACTAACTTTTGTTAACTTTAAATGTGCTCGCTACGAAATCCTGACCACAGTGCTACACGGTCACTGTGCTGAGAGCGACATCTGGTGGCTATTTCATGCTTCCACATATGGCAGGCATTACTGGGTGATTCCAAGCCCTTCCAACACCTCCATTCCCAGGGTGCATCTACACTGCATTGTACACCTAGGTGTGTGGGGCCCGGGCTTGGGGACATGGTGTTTCCATGCCCGTGGCTTGAGCATCCACCCTACATTGTAAAGCTTGGGTTTATAATTGCAGGACCCAGATCTCGCAGCTAGGACCTGAGTGCTTGCTGTCCAACGTCCGACTGACTTGTGTGTGGACGGAAGAGGGGCTTGGGCTCAAACCTGAGTCAGAGCTTGGGCTTAGTGTGAATGTAGACATACCCTCAGTGTCTGGAAATGGATCCATAAATTAGGTGAGGATGGATCCACAAAGGACAGGTGCGGCCTTCATTGCTGACCATCTGCAGCCATTAACTTGGATCCTGAATGTTTGGTTTGCACCCAATGCCCCAGCCCACTCTTCAGAACAAAGCAATGCCTGCTGTGGGGAGCAGATTAGGGAGTAGCTGCAAACAGCTTCCTATGGCCACAGACTGCCCATTGGCTCCCAGTTACGGTGAGCTCTGAGCCACAACGTCCTGATCTGGATCCAGACTCTGTAGCCAGTTCATATCTAGTATGAGTCTGACCTGCAAGTAGCAGCCCTGCAGCCTACCATGTGCAAGAGGGACATGTCATGGTGTCAGAAGCAAAGGCACTCAGAGGAGAGCACAAACAGAAGGAAAGCAGCAACAAAGGTTGCAGGATCAGTCTCATGAACATGCCACTTTCAGCGCCCCAGAGAACTTCAGCTTTTCCACACCTCCAGATAGGGACTGGCTACAGAGCTTCTATTCCAGAGAGCGAGAGAGACTAGAAATGTGTCTTCAGTTCACTGCTAGCTCCTGCTATTAGCAACTCAGGTAGGTTACACACAGTACCTTCTCCTGGCTAAACAGGGTATTGCAATTTAGCGTTCCATTCCATCTCCCGCTGTAAGTTTTACATTCCTACCATTTACAAATCGTGCTCTATCATGCTGTCTTTAGCGCTCAGTACGTATCAGTCTCTGGATTATGCTGGTTTTCTAATTACACGACTAGCAGCCCTACAATGGGATCCACAAGCAGGGCTCCCAGGTGCTGCCACAAAACAAACAAACAACATTAGCTGGTAGCAGTAGAAGGCTGTTATCCACTGGGAACCAGCTACCAGCGGGAAGACACTTTATAAGCATGCGAGACTTTATCCAGTGTGGGTTGGCTTAGTGGCATCTCATTTCCTTTCTGCCTTTATAGACTGTTCTAAACCATTCCTTGCCTGCCTTGAGCTTTCCCTCTCCCTAGCACAACCCCCGTCTCCAGTTAGCAGATACACAAGACCACATCACAAGAGAACAGTTTGCAACCAGCCCTTGCAGCTGGGGTTGGTGCAGCTCCTCGACCATTGGTTACTCACGAAGGAAGAAGGCTTAAAGATGCCAAGGTGCCATGGGCCATCACCCTCCACAATGAGCAGGGACTCTCAGACGGGCGTTGGCTAAAGGCATACTCCAGTCAGGCATCAGCTGCTAAGAGACGCGCCAGCACCCGACCTAAAACAAAGAAGAAGACTATACATGAGGGTGTATTGAAGGAAGGGGCTGCAGAGTGAGCCTGGCCATCCCCGAAGGGAGGTTATTCAAGCCTCTGTTAAAAGAAAGAGGGCGTTGAATCTGTTCCTAGCACAAAAGAGTCCTGGTCCAGCAGTGAGGCTCCCTGGAGCTACTTCAGTAAAACATAGTAAATAAGAGTAATTTAGCACAGACTACCTTTCTCCAGCGTGTTCACTGGTCATATATGTTCACATGTACTGAACGTTAAACAAAAAGGGGAGTGCTTTAGACAGTCTTGGAAAAACCCCTTCCCTTCTGCTCTGAGAGGCACTGCACAAGTTAGTGCAACACCGCAGGGTGCAGAGAAAGTCCCAAGGAACAGCCCACGGCTCCCATTGCCTTTACTGTAGCCCAAGTCAAGAAAAACCTTTGCAGAGATTTAAACTGCCCAGCTGCCCTGTCGACATTTTATAAGAACAACTGCGGTCTCCCCATGTTATGGCAGCAGAGAAGTGGAAGAGGAGTAATGAGCATTAGCCCTTCTCTAGCAGCACCTGGGATTCCCAGAGGATCTCAAAGCACTTTACAAAAGGCAGGTCAGTCTCATAAAACATTTCACAGGTAGGGAAACTGAGGCATGGGGACTCACTCAAAGTCACTGAGTGAATCACCGGCAGAGCCAGGAATAGAACCTAGGAATCCTGGCGCCCATTCTCCTGCTCCAGCCACTAACCCCTACTCCTTCCTCTTTCCCAGTAGTACATAAAGCTGCAGCACTCACAGTTATGGCCCTTAGTGAAAGAGCAACAGGGGTTTAAAAATAACCTTGCTGGACACCGCAAGACCACCGAGGCAGCACACACTGATTTCCAGCCACTACTTTGGTATTATTATTTGTATTTCAGCAGCATCCAACAGCCACTTTTCAGAAGCAAGGCCCTGTTGGGCTGCGCACGATACACAACAGTCAGGAGATGCAGGCCCTGTCCGCTTTGATTTCAATGTTATGCTCCGTTTCCTTTTTCTTCTCAATCATCGATTCACATGCATAGGTGATGTGATTTATTTTCGTATAGACATTTAATAACAACCACCCCTCACTCTTATATAGCATTTTTCATCAGTAGATCTCAAAGCACTCTACAAAGGGGAGCAGTTTCATTATCCCCATTTTACAGATAAAGAAACTGAGGCCAGGATTGGGGAAGTGACTTGCCCAAGGGGTCACCCAGCAGGCCAACAGCAGAGCCAGGAATAGAACCCTGGTCTCCTAAGTCCCAGCCCAGCACTCGATCCACTGGACCACACTGCTACATTCACTGAGACTTTAAAAAGCTGACTTTTTAGAAACACATATTAGGACCTCTCTAGCCCCTCATTCAGAAAATATTTAACCTCTCCATAGCTACGACAGCCCAAAGGCACCACTTGCTTAACGGTAACATCCATGGAGCTGCCCAGGGACTAAGTTGAGCATGTGCCTATGTGATTTGCAGAATCGGGTCCTGTGTGCCAGAATTACTGCAAATGGCTAATCTGCAGCCAAACAGCAGCCGTGAAGGACGTGTCATTGACTCCTTCAAAGCCTCACAACTAGAAATCTGAGAGGAGACCCCATTAGCCAGCTCTTCCTCCCCTACTAAACAGACCCCATGACTATCAGCAAGCTAGGGACCTGGTTCCACCACAGTTAACATAAGAACAGCCATAATGGGTCAGACCAATGGTCCATCTAGCCCAGTGTCCCTGTCTTCCAACAGTGGCCAATGCCAGATGCTTCAGAGGAAATGAACAGAACAGGTAATCATCAAGTGATCCATCCCGTCACCCATTCCCAGCTTCCAGCAGTCAGAGGTTTAGGGACACCCAGATCATGGGATTGTGTCCCTGAGCACCTTGGCCAATGGCTACTGATGGATCTATCCTCCATGAACTTAGCCAATTCATTTTTCTACCCAGTTATACGTTTGGCCTTTACAACATCCCCTGGCAAGGAGTTCCACAGGTTGACCATGCGTTGTGTGAAGAAGTACTTCCTTTTGTTGGTAAAAAGAAAAGGAGTACTTGTGGCACCTTAGAGACTAACCAATTTATTAGAGCATAAGCTTTCGTGAGCTACAGCTCACTTCATCAGCATCTGATGAAGTGAGCTGTAGCTCACGAAAGCTTATGCTCTAATAAATTGGTTAGTCTCTAAGGTGCCACAAGTACTCCTTTTCTTTTTGCGAATACAGACTAACACGGCTGTTACTCTGAAACCTTTTGTTGGTTGTAACCCTGCTGCCCTATTAGTTTCTTTGGGTGACCCTGGCTCTCGTGTTATGGGAAGGGATAAATAACACTTCCCTGTTCCCTTTCTCCACCCCATTCCTGATTTTATAAACCCCCCAGAACACCTTTGAAAAGCATGGCCACGGTAGCTATTTTTACTTGCCCGTGTGGATATAATCATGTTAGAAACCCATGTTCTAATCTAGGGATCTACCAGGCTTACAACATGGGGTTAGCATGTGGCCCACCCATTTCCCCCCACCCAGACACGGTAAAAGAAACATGCCACACCCACATGGTGGTTTTTGGGGTAGAATTCCTCCTCCGTCCAAGACTTTGCAGCCTGGTGTCAAGACAGTGGTGACGTGTTGTCCACACTACAGCTTTTAACTCTATTGTACCTGGGGTAGAATCACAGTGTAGACAATGGGATCAAATTTAGGAGCCTAAGTCCCATTGGCGCTTAAATCTCATTGAAAGCCTCAGTCTCTTCAAAAAGGACACTGAGGTGCTTTTGAAAATGTTACCAAGTACTGTAGAGGTGACCTGAAGAGGAGGTGGGATGGAATTTAAGCCGGGGGCCTCCTTTTTCCCCCTCTTTAGGATAGGAAGAGAAGCATTGAAGGGTTCTTTATATTTTTATTGTTAAGGGTTTTCTTCCTGCCTTGTTGTTTTTTTTTTTACAGTAGAAATTCAAGGCTTGTCTGAACCGGGTGCCTCTCTCAGGACTGAAGACTTAGCGCCATGACGACATCATGAGAACCAAGCCAGTGAAAGCTGAGCCATTGACAGGGGAAGACATTCGCAGTCAGACTATTGGGTGGGTGGGATGGTTTGCGTCAATAGCGATTGACAAATACAAACGGCCTGTTAACATTTTGGAGAAAAGAAGCCTTTGCTAAAGAACGCCCATTATTCAATTAAAGTTAACAAAACCTCCTTAGGGACCCTCTAATGAGTTCTCCAATGAAGTCAGGACACCAGAGGTGACATTTCTAATAGTTTTAAGGTTAAAATTTTTTTATTTATTTTTACAGTTTCAAGCTGTCAAGTTTACACCATTAAGCAAAATAAAGGGCACAAACCCAGTTAAAAACAAATCCTTCGCAGGTCTCTAATTTGGCTACTAAAATGCCCAGCTAACCGGCTATAACAGCACCTCAAAGTGCCTTGGGAGCAATAATACTTTGAGCAAACCCATCAAACATAACCTTCTGTAGTGGATCCTGCCTCTCCTTGCCAGCACACATTCAGGCAACTAGATAAGCTGAATCTTGCCTCAGTGATCCCACCTGATCCACTGTAACCTGGGGACGTCCTGTCCCTTGGCTGGAAAGGATGGGATGGCAGCAGTTAACAAGTACCCACTTTCTGCAGTAACATCTCCATTTTTCATATTCCCCCAAATTGGGGTGTTTCAATTTGGATATGCCGCTACTGGGCCTCATGGGAGTTACAGTGCAGTTGCCGAAAGGTCTCCATTCTCCTGTCTCGGGCAGGGTTCCCAAGTGGACATCTCCCATAATGCACCATGGCCAGGGATTTCCAAGACACATGGCTTCTGCCTCTCCAAGAGGAGAGATCATGGGAGATGTAATCCAATCAGGCAACCTGGCCTTTAGAGGAGAATGGGAGCATGGGGCATTCGAACTACAACTCCCATGAGGCACCACAAAACCAGATCCAAATCAAAATATGTAGAGTGTCAACTGAAGTTTTTTGGTTTCCAAATTCTTGCTAAACAAAAAAAAAGTTACCATTTTTCATGAGGGGAAAAAAGAAAATTCAACCAGCGCTACTAAAGACTATGCCACGGACTGCAAGATTGGGATCACAGAGTATGCAAAAGAAAGCAGTGATCAGACAGCTGTAATTACTGAGAATGGCAGGGACCAGTGAGGACAGAGCCAGGAATGGCCTTTTTCAGCAAACAGGCTATAAATGTATTGAACCTTAAGTTGTCTTCTAACCAGAGAGCCGTCCTGGGCCAGTGGTCACCATGGCTTGGCCCAGGGGCTCAGTTCCACTACCAATGTCCCACCCTGCAACATGGGCTAATCAAGATGGGCCAGACCTTTTTGCTATAAAGAAATGGATCATCATCCAGTCTCTGAGAAGCAGGGCACCTGCAGTAGACGCACCCTGAAAGGTGCCATTGGTTACTAATCTATGGCCTGCATGATGCTGGAATGCAGGATGGAGGATCAGAACAGTTGCTTCTTGATTTCATGTCCAGGAATCTAAGGTTTCACTGCACTGCCCTGAACCTGATCTGTAGCAAAAAGTCTTAAAAATACATAAAAGATGGGATTTCTGAATTTGATTCATGAAAATATGAGGACCACGTGCACACACAGACACACGCCATTAGTCGGCAAATAATCACCTGTGGCTGAACCACTTGAATTTTGGACCTTCAACTTATGTATTAGATCTGATTCAGAGTAGAAGGGACCATTAGCTCCTTCTATGTACACACAGTGCCAAGAACACAGAGTGCAATCATCAGATAGAATAGAAATGATCTAGCCAGAAGCAGGGCAGTTCTGTTACCAAAACGTAGGCAAGAGGCTTTTCTTGGAGCAGAGCTAAAGCATTTAATGCCATTACCCTCTCCTTTGGATCTTAAACCAGCAGTATTGCACCATACTGTTTTAACCAAATGGAAACATGATCTTAACTAGACAAGGAGGAAAAATAGGAGTTTGCCAACATGTACAATAACCAGATTCCAGCTGTGTTTGCACCATTCTAGTCAGACCAAAAGGGAAGGATCTGTATGCTCATTCTGCCTCATCTTGGGAGCAGCAAGGGCATAGCTAGCCTGTGGAACTCATTGCCCCATGATGTCATTGCAGCCAAGAGTTTAGCAGAATTCCAGAAGGGATCAGCCATCTTTATGGAGAACAAGAGCAGCCAGAGCAAAGATTTTAAAAGTAACCAAGAGTTTTGGAATGTTCCTGTATTAGGGCAGAGCCAATCTCTAAGTGTCTGAAATTAGGAAGAAATCTCTCCAACCAGCAGATTAATCCATAACCGCCTACTGCAAAATTTCTTGCACCTTCTGGTATGGTGCACAAGACACTGGACTAGAGGGGCCATTGAGTTGATCTGGTATGGGAATTCTAAGATGTCCATGATAAACATTCAACGCAGCTTTGGTATCTCTACTGCCAATGGACAATGGATTTGGGAAGAAGGGGCAGGAGGATATGGGGATCTCAGCTGGGAGGGGAAAGGTACCAATAGGCCCATGGGAGAAAGGGGAGCAGTGGACATAGTGGTGGGAAGAGAGGGAGTAAGTTCAGTGTTGGGGTTTTCACTCTGGCATTAACAGCACAGTCCCACAGCCACTACGCAAGCAGCCAGCTTTAAAAGCCACTTTGACACCGCACTGGGGAGATGCACGAAGCAGCGCTGTGCACGATCGATACTGGCAGCGTGACGAGACTGATGGGAATGAAGCCCGGGGTTGCCAAGGCCTACATCACTGCAGGAGACAGAGAGAAGAGCCTTTTGGCTTGCAGCAAATCACAAAGTCCTCACAGCTGTAATGGGCCGCTAAAGGCTCCCGCAGGCCTTGCTCGGATCTGCTTAAGGTGAGGAGGGAGAGTTTTTAAAGGGGAAGAACTGAACATGAAGACAATTACCATTGTTCATAGGAATCTGCTAATGGGATCCTTCAGAGGGGCGACCCAAAGGATTGAAGATTTAACCTCCTTCCCGCTCCTTAAACCCAATCTAATTAATAAGAAGTCGGAGACGCTTTATTGCTTGGGGAACGGGATGAGACTAAATCAAACTAGGGCATCTACGACACAGCAGAAGGGTTTGCCGTTGGATCGGCCCTTAGGAAAAAGCAGAAAGGGTAGGAAACATGGGACCTTTAAATTTTTGGGGCCAATAAAATAAGCAGGACTCTAATCAGTTTGACTGTAAGCTCTATGGGGCAGGTAATATATCTCTCTGCTGTCTGTACAGCACCCAGTGCAACTGGGATCTCTAGGTGTTACCGTAATGTAAATAAATGAGATGTTCAAGACATCCAGAACTTGTGCATTAGAACATATTGCACCAGCAAGAAGCAGAAAACACCCTTGACTGCAAACTAGAGAGGTAATGGGATAAGTCTTCAGTGATGGGTCTTACTTTCCAGGGGGTTTTGCTTCTTTTTGTTACAAAGACCCCAGATTTTACCTTCCACGCTCTTTTAGTGCCATTATGTCAAATTTGGGCCCAGCAGTCCATTGGTCCCATATAAAAACTGCAAAAGCAGCCCCAGTTATGAACCTGCATTCTCAAGATAAAGGAACAGTCAGCCATACATCTGTCTGGATATTTTTTTAAAAAAAAAAACTATTGCTACTTGTAATTCTCCTCCTCCCTTCCAAGATTCTTGTAACAAAGAGCCAGGAAAAATGACATTTACTTTTCCAGTTTGTTTATTTTGCACACTTGACAGTGCTTTGAGGCTAGTCAGTTTCCCAAGGTGTTTGCATGGGTCTTTCACAGAAGTGATGGAAAAAAAGACTATTTAAACCAGCTAGGAAAATGTGATTGTAAAACCATAATTGGCAGGGAGACTTGGGGCAAATACAGCAACTGCTGCTTCCCCTGACACCTTTTAGATGGACTACCTCACGAGTTAATTGCATCCCTTGAAGTCCTGGCGAAGCCTGTTTGAATGAGAGCAGAAGTATTTGACAAGGGACAAACCATGGGTCTCACATTCCCCATTTCAGACTGTGACCCACATTTGGGGTTCCTCACTAGGCTAAGTGCTGAGGAAGGCATCTGTATAGGGGTGAATGAACAGAGTATTAGCTATACAAGGCAGAAAATCAGACTCCAGTTCTCCCCAGTGCAATCAACAGCAGGAAGAGTCAGCAGAAAGAGCAGTCAGGGGATTTAGTTGGATTAGATGAGATGGTAGGAAGTCCATCTGAGCCTTGGCTATACTACAAGATCTATCATTGCTATTTCCAGTTGAGAGTTACAGATCTGATTTTTCCCCAGCATGAGACAACCTGTGGGAAGCGGGACCGCTGTTGCGTGGGATGGAAGGGCAATAGAAGTGGCCAAACAAAGTACCTTAAAAAGCATTTCAAACGTATTCCATTAGGCCAGGATTGTCAGAACAGTGGGCTGATTGTTGGTTGGCTAACGGCTCGGTTTTGGTGAACACTCGCTTAGTCCAAACTCGTGGGAGGAAATCTCTTAGAATCATAGAATCATAGAATATCAGGGTTGGAAGGGACCCCAGAAGGTCATCTAGTCCAACCCCCTGCTCAAAGCAGGACCAATTCCCAGTTAAATCATCAATTCCCAGTTAAATCATCAAATCACCTCTTTGGTAAGGACTCCTCACCCCCGCTGGTAAGGGCTAAGACGACTCCTGAAACATGAGTCATCCCGGAAGTCCTCCAGCAAAAGGGACGATGATATGATTTGACAGTCCTAAGGCAGTGGATAAGGCACTAGGCTGGGACTAAGGGGACCAGGGTTGTATTTCAGAAGCAATAAATGTGCTAGGGAGTAGTGTTACTTCTGACTGGGGTTAACAAACAAGCCAAGGCCTGCAGTCTTCCTCACACATCATAAAGCAACAAACAAGTGTGCAGGCCCTTTAAACATAATCATTCCCAAGTCACCTTTAATTGTTCAAATCTACTGTAAGTTCTTAAGTGGGGGAGCAGTCTTGAGGTGAACACCGCTTAGACCCCAAATACAGAGTACTTTCTCCTGGGGGTATTGGTAAAGGGTTCCTGAGCCTTCCCCCCAGGGCACTAGTGCAGAACGGACACAGGTAAATGAGGATTAATTCCCAATTTGCTGCGGTTTAGGGCCCAACCCCCTTCTGAAACCGGCTTCTCCAACTGTATGCATTTGCAGCAGTGTCCACAACGCGCCAAGCACTTCCCAAAGAGGGGGCCATTCCTGCTCCATCAAGCTCAGGATTTAAAGAAAGTCCACAAAGCCCCAATCAGGACAAACCAGCAGCTCTGGGCCTTTTCATTGGCAAAGTAGGCTAGGATTGAGGGAGCCCAGGAAACAACTCCCATAACCTTAGAGCACAGCCAGGTCAGCAGTAGGTACAATGGCGGGACAGCTTGCACTGCGGCTGCCGGTTCTGCAACCAGGAGCTCTCAATCCAGCAGTTTACACGAGTACAAAACACACAATGAAGAAAGCTCAGTTTGTTGGTAAATGCAAAACATCATGGGGAGGGCGGGGGGAAGAGAACAACTCAACAGGACAAAGTAGCTCAGTGCTCAAATTTCATCTACCTTAGAGCTTCCCTTTTGATGGAACCATCAACCCCCTCTTTCCCATAAATGCTCCATAGAAATTATGATCTAGGATGTGTCTCAATCTTACCCTCCCAAGAAGTGCCATAATCTTTGATGTCCCACCATGTGGAACAGATAAAGCCTCTCCATGAATTATCTGAAAGACCCAGACAAAACAAACCGCACAGAACTCTTTCTGGCCGGAGTGGACCTTGTCTAGACTGGAACCTGCAATCAGGGTGTTAACAGGCATTTCAAACCTTCTGGTTGCCTGCCCCATTCCACTGACCAAGCCATCTTCCTCTGTAGCTACAAACATCAGAGCCTCAAACTAATGTGATACTGGGAAAAATCAGCCTTGGATCTCTCTACTTCACCCATCAGGACCATCATCAGCTATGAAGAACCCGATTCTCAGCCATGGATCCCACCATCTTTCCTCACACAAGTTTTCCACTGAAAATCAGTGGGAATTCTGCTTGAGTAAGGAGTACAGCCTCAAGCCTTGTGTTCGTAATTTTACTCTTGATGTGCAAGGCAGAATAGCTGGGCCACAGGTAGGATTAGGGTTTCAGCTACATCCAAAAACCTTTTCAACGTCCAACAGCAAACAAAGCAGGGCTGAACTGAAGATGCCCAACTGCATCTTCCTGATCTCAACCTTTAAAACATGGTATCAAAACGCCATTTAATTCTTCATACTTAGCAGCTCTCTGCCAGACTCATTCAGTGGGGACATCAATCAAGTCTGAGGCAGTCACATCGGGGGTGATGGATGGCAATGCAGATCCTTTCCGTGGTGTCCCATGGCCAGGTAACAAGCAATTTGTGCTAAGCGAATGCATGCTGCTGGGAACCTGCCAAGGCTGTCCAACAATAAATGTCTTTCAGATAGAACTTCCCTCACATAGACTTATAATTCAGCTGGTTTTTACAGCTACCAAGAGTTTTGCAGAAACAGGGAAGCAAAGGAGTCCTCAATCAGGCAATGAGACACACCAGTCTCTAAGGGTCTAGGCTGACCGATCTGCCGGCTAACCTCTACATTGCATCCCAGTAAGCTCAATTTTTAAGGCTCCCTGGTGGAAGCACTTAAATCCCGATTATCCTTAACGAGGGCTCCTGCTTTATTACTCCCTCCGTTTATATCTGAGCAGGTGTGGGGGCACGGGAAACAGCTAGAGTTAACTCTTCACCCGCTGCTCTCTGCGCCTATGCTGGCAAGGGCATCCAGCCAAAGATAACATGGCAATTGCCATAGGGTTCTGGGCAAAACCATTCAATGTATTCATGGTTGCGGACTGTCACTTCGATTTGAAGATAAAAATGTGCTAAATCCAGTTTGATCTAGTTCATCACCTCTTCCCTTCCCCTGGGCTCATTCATGGTCATGGCAGCTGCTGTAACAATTAGATTCACAACACATGCACAGTAATCCTTTTTCGGGGCTCTACCAACTCCCCCTTTCTCTAGGGGACGAGAGCTAGCATCACAATAGGTAGATGAGACCCACTGAGATCATCTCATCTGCCCCTCTGCAAATGCAGGAGACAGGCCCAAGGGAGGGGAGCCTGGGTAGCAAACTGGTATCACATCACCTTAGTTTTGATTCTCTCTTGCTTGGCCTGTAGGCTCAGTTTTGTCCTGGAGTCCTTAACTTGCCCTGCTGGACCCATCTCTGCCTACACGCTTTCCCACAGCCTGCAGTGGGGACACACCAAGCCATGCTGTGATGCTGAGGCTTCTCTTGGGAGCGGAGGTGTTAAATAAGATGCTTTTGTTTCTAAACCTCCCCTCTCAAAGCTTTATATTTAATCTGGTTTCCGAGGAGAACCTGCTCTGCCTGCCCTGCTCTGAAGATGCAGCGACTAAACGCAGGAGCTCAGGCAGAACTAATCCTTCCATTCCCTATGCTCTTCTGCAAACCGAGCTGGAATTGCTTGCACGCAACTCCAACAGCGCGGCCTAAACCCAAGGGAGGGATCTCCTAAGGGCCACAGTGGTGAAAGACCAGCCCACGTGGTGAGGAGGGGCCTCCCCTCCATGATGGGCAAAGGGCCGCTTTTTAATGTGTAAAGTCTCCCCACTGCCATGATTGGCCAACACCCTGCAGACTAGGCCCCCATGTGGCCCTGGGGATGGCTCAGAAGGGCAGAGGAGTCAACGCAGCAGGCCAGCTGCCCTGCTAATAAGTCACCACAACAGGGTCAGATCCCTAAGTTTTGCCACTGCTTCCAAGCGCACAGCAGAGCATGAATCCCTGGTGCTGCCTCTTTCCCCGGCACCCGCCCACTACAAACTGATCTCTTTTAATAGCGTCAGAGGCAGGGGGGACACCAACCCAGGCCTCTGCCAGGAGAGAACAGGCCAGATCTAGGATTAGGGACTCTAAAGTCCAGCGAGGACTAGATGATCTGCACGCTCCTGATGGAAACGCCCTGATGATCCATCACTGCTGGCACCCTGCCAGCAGGACAGAGAATGCCTGAGAGATGCCCATCTAGCAGGATGGGTGAGCAGACCTCTAGCTCAGGAAGGCGCTCAGGCATCGGTGCGGTGAGGACCATCTAAGCACCTGGATAGACTGGAACTGGACCCAGGCAGATCTGAGCACACAGCAACCCAGTTTCCCTTCTCGGATTCTACCCCACCTCTGCCAGGGCAGGATTTGGCCCTACAGAACGGTCTAACAGGGAAATCACCTGTCCCAGTCAAGAGAGTCTCAGGCTAGACACACCCATCAAGGACAAATTCACCCTGGAGGAATGAGCCAAATGTTACAATTCTGACATGGGTCTGGTGGCTTTCCCCAGCTTTAGAGGCCAGGCTTGTACGGCTGTGCCTTGGCTCTCCATAGGGGTGGAGCACACAAATCGCAGAGAGCTAAGGGAATCCTCTGGTTTTAGCAGCTGCTTGGAGCAGGGTAGGGGAGAGCTATGCTATGGCTTGATTTGCATGAGTCAATACCCAGCATGCTTTGGCTCACAGTTCTGGTGTTGGGGGCAGAGCAAAAGTTGCCTTCCGAAGCATGCCACGTGGAAAGGGCAATTTTGTACATAAGAGGGGATGGGACAGGTGGATAGCAGTAAGGACGGCACCCCCACGCACACACTAGGAACAAATGGTACAAGTCTCCCTACTAGGCAAGGGCCACGCTCAACCCTAAGAGACTGGCACTGTGCTGATCTCAGGCAAATCAGCCTTTTAGTGAAAGGCTGTGATGGCAGCTGAGATCTTTGGGAAATCTGACGAAGGCTGCATCTTCAATGCAAAAAGTGTGTTCTTAACTCAGGTTACAATAGCAGTGAGGACACAACGTGGCTCGTCACTCAGGTTAGCAGCTCAAGTTAAAGCCTATACAGCAGCTTATCTGCTAACCCACGTTAAAAGCTGAGTTGCTATGTCCTCCCTGCTATTTTAACCTGAGTTAAGAACACATGCAGTGTAGACACACACAGAGTCTGGCACTCCCAGGGAGGTGAGAGGGTTGCTCAGGCCACACCCACAGGAGGGGAGGAATAGGAGCCAGGTTTGCCTCCTCTCCCTCCATCCCCTTTCTCCCCTTGTTGCAGTAACTCCCACCCCTTTCACTTGTTACTGAGTCCCAGCAGCTCTTTGCCAGGCTCTAATTTTAGATCCCTGCGTTTCCTTCCACCCTCTGCTCCCTGTTCTCCTCTCAGCCCTACCACCAGCCAGCCCGCCCACCTTCATCTCTCCTTCCTCGTTCTCCCTTTTTAGGCCCTTTCCAATTCTTGTTGCTGCTTTCTCATCTAGGTCTCCAGACCATGATCCCCACACCGAATTAGCCCATGCTCTGGTTCTCTCCTTCTCCCTCCAGCTTGCTGATGCCACCATCCTTTCTTCATGGCCCAACCATGTCTCCCCACCTTCTGAAATTCTTGCACTGGCCTCAGCTCCTCTTTACGTATCACCTCCTGCCTAGTCAGACCCAACCTGGCTTCTGTCAGCTTCTTGGGTTTGCTCCTTCACTGTGTCTTCATGCCCCCCCCCTTTTTTTTTAAACCTTGGGAAAGGTTTTTCCCAGCAACATGCAACAAATCCCAT
Organism: Lepidochelys olivacea; assembly: GCF_965140295.1. Classification (NCBI taxonomy): domain Eukaryota; kingdom Metazoa; phylum Chordata; order Testudines; family Cheloniidae; genus Lepidochelys; species Lepidochelys olivacea. The sequence goes on along the minus strand of NC_140437.1, from coordinate 15,652,985 downwards.
CCCCTTCCCCTCAGATGCTTCAGGAGGCAGACCTGTTCTGGAATACATGCCGGTAACCCAGACTGCACACCTGTCTGCTCTCCTGCAGCTCTTTTGGAATGGACTGTTCCCTTTGTTCATAAACCTCTTGGCCCAGGAAGTCTGTTCTGGTTTGGCATGTTCACTAGTTGGGTGTGCACGATACACACCCAGTGGCATTATAATAATTTTCTCTCAATACACCTAATGGTCTTTCCTCCTCCAACTCAGACCTGGCTTGGCTTCTATTTCACCACTGCTTCCCCTCCTTCCATTCACTGTGTTTTCCCAAATTTGTCCTCCCCTTATTTTTCCCTTCACCTGTACAAACCTAAGATTTAAGTGTTGCCCAAATAAACGAAATGCCCCAGTGTCCAGAGCCTGTCCTCCACAGACCTAACCAGAGTAAGCATTAGAAGAGCACAGGTAACTTAAACACTTCAAAGCCACAGTTCTGAGCGACAGTCAAGGAGATTCAGGGAAGGATGGAGACAGACTCCTGGGGCTCTGGTATTGACTCAATTGAAAAGGATTCTCTCCACAACCTGGGCCTTATGAATGGACAATGGTATTTCAACAATGCATCTAAGAGGCTGGGACTATGTGTTGGTGCATTATGGCAAATCCTATTCACCCACACCAACCAGCATTAAGGTAAGACCCACTTACCGGTATATCTGGCCATTCAGGATCAAGCTACAGTTGGGAATGGAGAAGTGGGAAAAGAGAATCCTTTAAAGGCAAAAGTTACCATATGTGCTTTAAAGACTACAATGAGGAGCGTAATAACTCAATGCAATGGAGCAAAAGATAATACAGTAACAGGAAATATTTAATTTTCCAATCTCCACTTTCCATTTTTATAAACTGAAAAAAAAATTAATATATTACAAAATATCTGTACAGAGACAAAGGTACAACCAAAAAAAGGCGCGCTCAGTCTCAAAACAAAACTCAGGAGAGGTACAAGAAGGTGTTGGTATCAGACACTTCTCTGCTGGGGAACACAGTGGCTACAGCTTTTAGACATTGGTGTTAAACCCAAAGATGATCTAACATTAAGAAAAAAAAAAAAGAGGGGTGAATAATCATCTAATGAGTTCCCTGTAACCTGTACCACCAGCTTATAATCACAGACAGTTTGTTTTTTCTTTGTAAAATCCTTTAGTCTTCTACGTACAGAGTCCCTCAGGATAAATTCAGATATGGCTAACGAAAGGGAGTAAACAAACGCTTCCACCACCCTCCTTGCCCAGGATCACAAATACAAAGTAGAAGTTTGTGCCCCTTCGATCTACAGCTCCCTTCATCAGAAATTGAGCCACTTTCTCTCATCTGTCCTAGAGTCACCTGTGCAATGGAATTAATGTCTTCATGGTGCACTTAAGTAAACGCATTTTGGATGGAGCTCAGGAACTTTCCCCCCCACTCTCATTCTAACTAGGAGAGATTTAATTCTGTCCAACTTTGCTCAGCATGTTTAAAGGGATAACAGATGAACAGCAAATACCATTTCCCCTCCCGCCAAGATCCCCTGGTATTCAAAGGCATGACCCAATGCTCACTGAAATAGATGGGTGCTGGATCAGGTTGAATATCAGGTGCATAGGGGGGGCGGGAGGGTGTTTAAACTTAAAATCAAACAAACAAAAAATTCAGATTTTGTCTTGTTTTTAGATTCAGACTTGAAAGGGGAATGAAAATCCACTTTCACATTACCACTGCCTTTGGGATCCCCAGCATGGTTTTAGGGCATCCTGCATAATTTATTATTGAATGATGCAATCAAAGAAACAAAATCAATGTAATAGCATTTGATGGTTTGTGACACAAATACGTGTATAGAAACAGCATGAACGGCTGTTCTCTTTATTCACGCTTATGGGGAAGCTGGCAGGACAAGTCAGGGTTCACAGCATTGCTTCTTTTCAGAGCCAAGTTTTACTACAAAAGCCAAGACAGATAGTGCCCTCGCATCTTGAGAGTTGCTCCACCCAGACAGACCGAGGAGCTCAACTAAAGTCAATACAGGCCTGGTCTCATGGAGCAGCTCACAAGACTGAGGTTCTTGACTAGAACTCCTGGAATTCAGTTCTGTTAGAAAGCGAATAGCACATAGATGGGGCCACATCAGAAGAATTCAAGTAGATTTTTGTTTTCCCCTAACGAACACTAGTTTTGGGGAGGCGGACAAATCCGTGGATGAAAACTGGTAACAAAAGTGGAAAGGAAATAAAAAATTAAAGAAAGAAAAGGATGCATCTGCTTCCTGCACAGACTCAGGACTGTAACACAATTCTCCTTCCAAAATTCAAACAGGCTTGGGAGGAAGAGCAGGACAACTAAAAATGTGCCAGAATGTCTGACAGCTGCATGTTGAAAAGAAAAATATATATATATATATTTAAATAAAATGTCTGGAGAGGTTATTCTGTTTTATTTAGTGCACTCTGCATTTTTACAGTACTATTTTTGCACATTAGGCATTAACTGGCAATTGAAAAAAAATCCACAAATTTACACTTGGAATTTTGCAAAGTGTGTTACTAGTCTTTGCTGAATTGACAATATAAGGATTTGCTATTTTAGTCATACAAATGGACTCGTATATATTACAGGATAATATATATTCTCTCTCCTTCTTCCACCTGCCTCTGGAAAGCTTTTCCCTACAGTCACTTGTCTGTGTTAATAAGGCAGATTTTTGCCCTGTAGGTCACGATGCACCACCTGCTGGGGGTAGGGCGTGGCTTTTATTTTTAAAAAAAAAAAAACAAGAAAATAAATCCTTTTGCAATGATCAGAAGGTCTCACGGCCATAAAGTTTCTGATCCATTTTACACATCAACGCTGTCATTTTAAAAATTAAAAGAATAGATGTACGTTTTCCTTCAGAAAAGCCCACTTGGAAGAAAAATCCCCAAAATGTGTATTCTTGTTTTATTAATTTGTTTTTGTTTTTTGTTTTGAAGCCTTACTGAAGTGGACACCATTGCAATGTTCTGCAGGAGAAGAAAATCCATTGTAAATACTTTCTTGACCACACCAAAAATATATATGTATACAGAAATGATACATTAACCCTCGAAGTACGCAAACGCTGTCAGCCTGATTTAAAACAGCAGACACACACACCACCAGCCCTGAGAGCATGACTGACATTTACAAAAGACACTCCCAGCTGGCAAAGTTTCCCTGCCAGAAAATTTCTGCTTTAAATCTTAAAATGTTTTAGATTTTAAGTATTACAAAGGTTTTTTTCTTGCTGTTGTTTTAAAGTCAGGAGTTCTCTTAGGCTCTTGAGTTTCTAAAAAGACCATTTCCACTGCAAATGTATGGAGGAATAATAATAATAATTAAAAAAAAAAACCCAAAGAGCCCTTTCAAAAGCCAGTGCACTAAGGCTGCCATCAAAACACACCATCTAGGATCTGGGAGGGAGCGAGACTGAGCTTGTGATCTCCCAAGTGTAAAACTTTGAGAGACGATCTGACCTGAAAAGAAAGAGGGTGAGGGGGTGTCCAGCAACCTAGTGGAAAGAAGGGACGCTAAATAAAAATTTGTAATACAAACCAGTGCCATATCCTGGTTCTCCAAATCCAGTATAGGTGATCTAGGCACCATTCCATGAATACTTTAAATAAAAAGACTGGGGACAAAAAATTGCCTTGGGAAACGGACCCTCTCCGAGTCCTACCTGAACACCAAGATGGTTCTCTTTCTGAGAAGCCCGAGTGCCAGGCAAGTAAAACATTTTTATTTCCTTTTTCCATTTTTTTCTCCTTTTCCAAACGATTCCCCACCATCTGCAGACTAAGGCAGAAACCAACTAACCAGGTGAGAAGTTTGGCTAGCAAAATGCCCAGTTAGGATTCTTACAGTATTTTGGAGGGCACCGGCTAGCAGCCTAGCGAGCAAGGAATACAACATAGAGCTTTGCAGTAGCCGAAATGTAGACAATACCTCGCTCTGGCAAAAAAAAAAAAAAATAATAAAATAATAATAATAATTCATTTCACTAAAGGTTGAGAGGCAAGGGAGGGAAGGAGATCATCACAAAACTCAAGTCTCTTAATAAGGAACCCCTCTGCCCCTTCCCCCTCTTGGAGGCACTCTACTAGGCCCACGATAGGCCTTCCCATAAATGCCCCAGTTGTGACCTGTTCCTGTCCCGCTGGAGCCAGCAGTCCCTGGCCCCAGCTCGCTGTAGTTTTGAATTTTGGCCTCTGGGTGTGCCAGTGTGTTGTTGCTCCCCTCAGCTTTTACAAAGGACTGCCCAATAACCGAATGTAACGCTATGGGGACTCTGGTGAAACGGAGGTCCTGGTCCCCTGGAAACTGGACAGATCCTGTGCCCTGGTAATTGCTCGCCTCCCCATGGTGGCTCACAGAGCCCAAAAAGGTCCTGCTTTTCCCCAGAGTCTGGGCAGAGGGTTCTGTTAAAGTTTGGCCAGCATTCCGCTCGTCAGCACTGAATCCCCCCTCCGACTCCTCAGTGCCGTAAGTCCTGGACGACTGTGATCTGACGTAATCCGCAGATCTCAAGGCTTGGTGATCCTGCGTCGAGTGGCTTAGCGGCTCCGCCTCTTGCTGAGAAAAAAGCTGCAGCAGAGCAGCCGTCACAGCTGGGTTCAACTCCTGTGCTGCACTGGAGAGATCTCCTTCAGACAGAGGAGGTGGAGGCGGTGGTGGTCCAGGGGGCTCAGGGGGTCTCTTCTCTGGTGGGAGAATGCGAGGAGGACATGCTGTGGAAGGGTTACTTCTTTTAAACAACATCTTAAATCACATGTTAGCAGATATCAATACATTTACAGAAAACAAACAGCCCACCACTGGAGACAGCCTGCTTTCTGGGATGGACAGAGAAAGAGGCGGAGTTTTTAAAGCTGGTAATCCTTGAAAGACAAGTGTACAGTTCATTAACATTTTCCCCTGCTCTTACTCCCCCACCTCCCCACATTCTTGGTTCATCAAACACTGCTGCCCTAACACACGGGTACCTGTGAATACAATTCCTACTTCTAGATCAAAGACTAACGCAGCGAGGGAGAGAAAGACAGATGCGAATCACATGACAGAGTGTGCGCCTTGAAAGCGCTACCTCTTGCTGCTGCAAAAGGACATAAGGCGTCAATGCTCTATTAATACACTTACTGGCAGCTGTATCTCGGGGCTAACTGTATGCAATTTTACTGATGAAGCATGGACCCACCGTGTAAAAATCAAGATCAAGTTTTGACCAAGATCCGAGCCTTAGAGTAAAACGTAATTTCCCTTCTTCACTACTTAGGAAGCTTGTGACAAGAATTATATTTTTTACTTGGTTTGTTTTATAGCAGCTTAAGAAATAAATTTGCACAAGGACAGTCTTAAAAAAATATATATAAAACACTTAGAAGTATAAAAATGTTTTCACATGATTTACAGATTGCCAGTTACAAAAGGACAATCAGTTTCTTTTGTGCTCTGTTTTGCCCAGATTTGAACGAATGAGGATGTTTGTTTCAAAAGGATCTCCCCTTATGAGACCAAAATATTTTCTGCACATTGTCATGGTCACAACTCTGTCACTGGTGCCTATTTACTCCTGCTACTGAGTCAGTGGTAAGAACAAAGCGTTCTGCTTTCTTACATCACAACAGTGAAGGGTTCCATCCCATTCCCAGTTAAAGTGCAGTCACAGACAGAAAAGTGACTATGCATTTAAAAAAAAAACAAAAACAGAAAGAAGGCAATTTCCTATTGGACATATCTGCTTCCCTAGGTGTCTTTGTGGCAGTGTGCTGGCTTTACTGAAAAAAACAGTCCTGGCTCTTGTTAGGCTTGCAGAGCCAGTGCAGCCGTAAGAATGTGATTCAACGTGAGCTCACTGTCAACAACACGATCAGCTGAATGGATAATGATTCTTGTTATTACTGATGATGTTATAAGATGCAGCAAGGACATAGCCTGAGAGCCAGAGCCTTGGTGGAATTTGCAACAATGGTAATTAAGAAAATCATCTTTTGACCTCAAGCAGATCAGATTTGGTCAGAACATAAAGCACACACTTCCCTGTAATATTTTTAAGTTTACTTTTCTATTAATTGCTCTTTAAAACTAGGTTGTGTTAGAATCCAGAGGACAAGCAAGACTCTTTTGGGCCACTGCCCATTTTTCAAATAGTTAATAATAATACAAGATGTTGCACTGTACTTGAACCTGTTCTACAATAATTATATTTCAGTACTGGGGCAAAAGTATGATCATGACTAAATTCTGATGGGTGTGTGCATTTGGATGGAGTGATTGCTATTACTGAAAAGCAAGGTCTTCAACTGTATTGCAGAGAGGAGCTGTGAATAAGGTTGAAAGCGGTTCTCCGGAGAAATAAGTTGTAATTCATATGCAGCAGAAGCTTCTATAATCTGCTTCTCCTATCATCCTGTGTCGCTCTGTTGGCACTAATGGAAAATATGAATGCACATTTAAACTCACCTCTGGAAAGGAAATCCAAGATTCCACTGGCACAAGCAAAATCTTTTAGAAACAAACCTCTCCCTCTCTCACTATCTTAGGAATGAGCACTCAGCTCAATTTTGTTCAAGTCTGTTGAATTTTAGGACTCATGAAAATGAGAGACAGCATTAGAACGGTCTAAAACCAGGCGTAGCGAAGCCAGGTGTGCCAGCTTTTTCCTTACAGAACTGCTGCTGCATTCCCTGCCAATCCCATCCCCAACACACTTCAGTCTTTTCTATATATATTTTTGCATGTGTGAGAAAGACCACTACGATGTTAAGAGGAATTAGTCACTGTGCGGCTCTGATACCCCGTGCAAAACCTGCCTGCATGTGTATAAATGCAACATGAATTTATTAGCACAGTATCACTGGCCAATGTTAATCAGCCACTGGGCACTGGATCATACCAAAAAAGAACTCATCGGGTTTGTCTTCTACAAGAGGAATCTTTTCAGACTTCACTGCCCATTCCCCACCCTGTTGAAGGATTTTAAGTGCTCTGGAGAAGTGAGGTGGCCTGACCAATTTTTGAAATATCTGTGGTGTGCTTGGCTACTCAGGAAGTTTTAACCATCTGCCCTAGCTGCTCAAGCCTATTTATGAGATTCTGCTGCACCCAGTCTCAAATAAAGCGACTTGAGTGAGTGGCCAGTCACCTCCCACAGAGAGTCCTGCAGTCTGACACACTACCAAAGCTGGTGTAAGCCTGGCACCATGCTTCTTTTCATCCCTTCGTAAATCACCCTCTTTACAATGCACAAGAGGCCTGGCTCCCCACGGTCACAGTTATAAACTAGATGCACTTTTATGGAATGCTTAAGATTCCTCAGAAGGGTGAATGGCACCCAAGGTCCACAAGCAACAGTCACGATTATTTACCTGTGCTTTCCTCCTGATGCGTGGTAGGAGTTTTCCTTGGCCCACGTTGCTCACTGCTCTTTTCCCCGTTGCTTTCCTCCAGGTTTACAGCAGGTTCCTGGGTCTTCATCAGCTGACTCAGAAGAACAGCCAGCATGTTCTGCATATCTCCCTGAGTGCTAGCCGCTTCTGGGGTTGTCTGCTCCTCTGGCGGCTGGACCTCTGTGGTTGGCTCTTCTTCTATGGCTTCCTCCAGGGCCACTTTCTGAGAGTCCTGCTGCTGAGTTGTGACTTCTGTCAGAGCACTGATGGACTGGTTGAGAGCTTCCAGCTGCTGCTGCATCTCTGGGTTAGAATGTACGTTTAACAGCTGGGCCATCTGTGGGACACTGAGATCCGTCTGGCTCTGCAGCAAGTTCAGTAAAACAGCCAGTTCGCTTTGATTCAGCTGCTGCGTGATGTCTCCAAGGCCTGCAGAGAATACAAGAAGCGTCACAGAAAGCGGTTCAGGAGAGGCATAGCACATAAGTGCAGAACCATTCCTTTGGAAAAGCAGAGCAGAAAACCCACCCCCCAACCTTTCAAAAGCAAGGAGGGAGTTTTAGGAAAGGAATTCCATGTTAAAGTTTGCTCAAGTACCTCCTGACGATCTCCTCGGTTTGGGCACTTAGCGTTTGGCTGTTTTGGCTGATTTTTATCCCCCTTTGTGTGGTTAATATTTTACATTCACCTAGCACTTTCCAACCAGAATTCCCCAGAGTGCTTTGCAGACCAGAAGTGCTTCCTTCAGCCCTGAAAAGCAGGTCCTTGTGGGTTGGAATGCAGCAGCTGTTTAACAGCACACATGACAATCTGGGGCAGAAAGTGCAGCAGCGTAGGCATCCAATCAAAATGGGAGGGGAAATTGTACTGGGAAAAATGTAATTTCTCACGCTGGAATCTGGTCAGAGAGCATGTGGGACTGGGCCCTGTTAAGCATGTGTCAAAGTCTCATCTGAAATATGACACCACCAAGGGCACAGCCTCCCTTTGCACCAAGCTGGAGCACAGCATCTGACTCAGCGGCCGACTCAGAGGAAAGCGCCATTTGTTGCTGAATCACCAAGCTGTGAGTACACTGTCAGATAACCAGTAAGAAATTAGCCGGGGTATTTTATTTTATACTTTGTTCTTTTTTGCAAAACCGTCAGAAGCTTGAAAACAAGCTTCCGTTACTTGTCAGGCAAATAGCAAGCTGGGATTTCTGATTTTCCACGTCACTCGGCATGTTTTATTGTTCCCTCATTCACCCAACCCCATTCGTCTTCTTTCAGCCGCATGCTGCATCCCAACGCACAATCTCACTGGGGCATGGACTGTCTTCTTTGTCCTTTGTCTGTACAGCACCTAGAACAAAGGGGTCCTGACCTGACTGAGGTTCCTTGGTGCTTCCATAATACAGACAACAGATTTGTTTAGAAAACGTTGCATATGTCTATTTCCAGGAGTCAATATGGCTCCCTTGCGTTTACTTAATATTTAGACACCAGCATGAATAGATAGTGTAAGGTCCTGATCCTGCAAATGTTTACTACCAGGCATAATATTTACTACAATGATTAATGGGCAAAAATCCATTGATCCCAGCAGAGAATTTGGACTTTGCCTACAAGATATTCCCAGCTCCTCCTACTCTGAAAGTTAGTCATTATAATGCAACACACAATTAGGTCAAAAACAGTTACAGAATAGAATTCTTAGGTCATCCAGTCCATCCGCCTGCCAGTGCACGATTGTTTCCTTCAGTATATTCTCAGATACTTTGCTGGTCTTAAGTGACTCACAAGATTCTCTTTCATGTTTGTTGTCATATAGGAATACATGCAAAGGAGCAGAGGGTGTATAATTGTATGTACTAGGCGCTCATTTCCTCTCTATGTAAAGTATACTCCAGCTGATTATAAATTCCACCAGGAGCCTTCAGAGACCGGCTGGAAACATTTGCAACTGACAAAGTTCCCACTGGAATAGACACAGGAAACTGTTGTGACAACATCAAACTGACCTATTGCATCTCCAGCACCAGGCTCTATCTTGAGCTGGACAGGCTGTGGGTGTGCCGGGCTGCTGCTGTTCTTCACAGCGTCTGTGCTCGTTACAGAGGTAGTTTCTTTCCGAGAAACTTTAGACGACGGAGGCTCCTCCACTGTTATCCCACTTTGCCGCTGTCGTCGGCGTTTCTTGCTCCACAGCTCATGGCAATCCTGCCAGTGAGGGAGGCTGGAAGAGGACAAAACTTGATGAGAGAAGAAACATAGGAAAAGCGATGAGAAGTCCTGAGTTAAACCTTGCATGGGCTGGGGAAGTTCTCAGTAACACAAAGGGATCACTGAGACATTGTTCTGATGGCAGCAACATTACCAAACAAGGAGGGGTTTGTGTCCTACAGTGATGAAGGAGACATTACTGTGCTCACACCGCTTAAACTGTACAGGGATCTTAATTAAGTCAGGGCTAGATTAGCTTTGAGGCACGTAGCTCCTAGTTAGGACTCAATAAAAGGGTAACTGGGTGAAATTCTATGGCCTGGGACAGACAGAAGACTCAGATTAGATGATCTAATATAGGGGTTCTCAAACTTTATTGCACTGTGATCCCCTTCTGACAACAAAAATTACTACATGACCCCAGGAAGGGGGACTGAAGCCTACACCCACCCAAGCCCCACTGCCCCAAATGGGCGGGAGGGCGCGCATCAAAGCCAAAGCCAAAGCCAAAGCCTGGGCGGTGGGGCTTCCACTTCAACCCTGGGCAGTAGGGGGTCAGACTTTGGCCCCGTGTGGTGGCGTTCGGGCTTTGGCCCTGAGCCCCAGCAAGTCTAACGCCAGCCCTGATAACCCCATTAAAAAGGGGTTCATGACCCACAGTTTGAGAACCGCTGATCTAATGGTCCTGTAAGGATAAGGCCTTTTCCTGTAGCCATATTATAAGACCTAAGGTCTTTGTCTGCAGCCATATTAAGAGCAGCAGCCATTAGCTTAGAAGCAGGAAGTCATCCTCACATTCCATCTCAATTACATTAAAACAATGTCATCTCAGGCTGTTAGGAAGGAATCCTGTCCTAATGGCACCTACTATAACCAGATAAACGGATTTTAAGATGGTTAAAGAAAACTTAGTTTGACAGCATCCTGTCGGTCAAGAAATCGCTTATCAATAGTTGTGAAATCCTCATTTCTTTATTGTTTTGTCATTATGGTCCCCACTTCTCTATTGTTTGTCTGTATGATCTCTGTCTTGTTCATTGATTGTTTCTGTCTGTTACATAATTAATTTTACTAGGTGTAAATTAATTAAGGTGGCGGGATGATTAGGTTAGAGAATTTTGTTACAGTATGTTAGGTTTGGTTAGTAAAATTTTAGTAAAATGATTGGGCTAAGTTAAGGCACAGCTAAGCAGGACTCAAGTTTCACTATATAAACTGGGGTCCAAAAGAAAGTTCTTTGGGAACCAACTCCAGGACACAGCCCCAAGATCAGAGCTCAACACTCTGCCAACCACACCGTGCAGAAGCTGGAGTCCTCCAGATGACCTGATCCTGTCTAGCCATCAGGCAAAGTTAATCTGTCTTACTGGGAGTGATGAGCATTGTATGTGTAGCGTGTGCATTCTGTTTTGGTGATTGTTAACAAACAGAGGGTAAGTAGGATATTACTGTGTAAGGCTCTTTCACTGGTAAAAGATCCTGTAAACTCACAAAAGATTAAGCCCTGAGTCCACAAGGAATGAGTGTTTGCTCTGAGCCCAGAGCCCACGGAGGGTAAAGTTAGGTGCCTTTTGCCTGGAGCCCTAGGAACTGGGAAAGGGTGGTGGTGCCTACATTAACCGGGTTATGCCTTGAACCCTAGGAACTAGGTAGGAAGTGGGTTCTCTAGAGTGTGCAAGTGATAGATAATTTTGTGCGGGTAACAGTCCCTTTTGGCCTTAAAAAAAAAAAAAAATCGAAAACCTCAATCTAGTTCACAGGCCCAGGAAAAACCCAGACTCCCATTTCACTGCCTTGCATATGTCTGGATTCCTCATTTGGAGCGTTAAGAGAGTTCAGTGCCTCGCTGAGACCTTTCAAACAATCCAAGTATGTTTATAGTTTTGGGTTTTGCTTGGGAACAGCCAGCTGCTCCAGCAGATTTCTAAACCCAAACCCATCAGGGCCTGGCCCTTCATGTGATGTGCTAAATTGCGAGACAAAGTGATGGTCTCATGACGGGGCTGCCCTTGGCAGCTCTAAAGGGGTCACAGGTATTTCAAAGCCCGTCATCCCTGCATACGGAGACACAAAGGAACAGGGTTTCACAATCAGTGTGCTCTGTGGGTGGAGCTGTGTGATGCTACTCAACAGCAAGCCTTCTAGCCAATTAATAAGCAGTATTAACGAACTCAAAAGGCCCAGCCAATCCTCCTTGGCAAAGAGGTTGGGGGTTTTTAATGATACTTTACTGTTCTATATCATCTTCCATCAGAGGATCTCAGAGCACTTTACAAGCATTACTAAAGTGAACTTCAGCCCCTGTGAGAGATAAGTGGTATCCCCATTTTACAGAGGGGAGAGGCAAAAGAGACACTAAGGTAAAGTGACTTGCCCACAGCCACACGGCTGGGGCAGAGCAGAGCAAAGAGCCTAGGAATCCTAGCTCAGGCCACCACTTTTGGCAAACTGCAGTGGGTGATGCCCATCAATACGTACTCTGGAGGAGCCATCTTGCCGAGGTCCACATCCTTAAGAAAATCGCTCTGCAAGGCCTGTTCTGCCGTGCAACGTTTGCTGGGGTCCAGCGTCAGCATGTGGTCCAGCAGATCAAGAGCAGCCGAAGGAACGCTGGGTGAAGATTATGGGGACCAGGTCAGAATTAAGAGGCTGTTCTAAAAGGAGAGGGCTCAGAAAATGGCTTGACCACTCCCCTTGAGACATGGGAAGACCCACTCAGTCCAAATTAATGTTGGAGTCGTACCGGCTCAAGCAAGGAACACACTCCAAAGTATCTGTGGCACAAAAAACAGACACTGGATTCATAATATTTTCAGTGTCACTTTAGCCATTAGTGACTTTAAATTCCTATTTGAAGCCACAAGGCAAATCACATGATTAAGGTCTTCCAGAGACCATGCACACCACTGTCCTTGGAGGCAGACAATTGCAGCTTTCTGGGATAGCTGGCCCCTTGGGCCTGGTTCTCATGAAGGGAGTCTTGACAGGCTGATGCTGCCCTGAAAGTTTCCTAGCCAGTGGATTTAAAGTGAGCGCTGCAAAGAGCTGTGGGTGGGGTTAGAAGGCAGCTCATTCTTGAGCAACAATCATGGGGTAGAAATTCAAAGAGGTGTTGATAGGCCACCTCCAGCTTTCCTGGGACAGGAAAGAGTCCCCCAGGAGGGCACAGTGAAATGGGAGAACTGTCCCTTCATCCCACCACCACCTGCCGTGCCACCTAAAGTAGAAGGCAGCCAGTGGACATTACAGTGCCATCACTAGCAAGCAGTTACAGAAGGTCACAAAGCCACAAAGACAGTCACTCATCTCCTCTCTTATCAAACTCACAAAGAGAACTCCTCCCGTAGGCGCCTTCGGTATTGCTTCTTCGGTTTCATAGTGTTGAAGTAGGGCAGCTTGATGACGTCTGGCCACACAGCTGGGCAGGGGCTCCCGCAGAGCCGGCTACAAGAGAACCGGGGAACAAGAACACAGTCAGCATGCGCAGCACAGACAGCAGGAGAAGAAGAAGAGCTGCCCAAGTGAAACAATTTCCTCTCTGAATCAGCTTAGCATACAGACAGCCCAGGTCTGAGGACACACTGAGGAGGATTAGACAAAAGCTCAGGTAAAAGCAGTATCAGAAAGACAGAGGCTTACCTTGGTTTTAAAACCATTTGACAGACAAGAGTTTTCAGTGCTGATCTCTATTTTTGCAGGAGTGATTTTTACACTCAAATACTTACACCCTCACTTCACTATTGGTGTAAATATGAATAGTGAGGCATCAACCTGGTTTGCAAGCACAAACACCTAGAGGCCTAACTACTTGTATCTGGAGTTACGGTCATTGCTGGTCTCACTTTGCAAACTGATTAGGGTTCGAGAACGGCTGTGACACCGAAGACTAAGTGCATGAGCAGGTTCCCCAGTACTACTACTCATAGACATGCGTGCACAATGCTTTACCTGATTAATTCAAGCTGAGCCAGTTCCAGATTGGCTTGAAAAATAGGCTTCTTTGTAAACAGCTCCCCGAGGATACAACTGGAAGAGGAAAACCGACAGGTCATGACAGCAGACACTGGGGACGATCATTTGACTAGTGTTGCATTTCTGGCTATAAGCAGCTTTGCCTGAGGGTTCATTTGCATCCGAGCTCAAAACTTGGAGCTGACCAACTAACCTGCGTGCGAAGAGTCAGCCATCACATGCATTTAGGGAGCAACACTTGCCAGTGGCCCTGTTAAGATGTCACACCTGCGACATATTAACTCTTCTCAGGCAAAGGGAAATGTAAACAGGATCATGAAGGCTTAGCTAGGCTAGTCTATAAGAAATTGCCAACAGTATTTCACCTGCCTTGAAAAAGATAAATTGAGTCTATTATACCTCCAGCTAGGAAAAAAATAGAGGAGGGAAGAGTTCAGTCTCCATTATCCATTCAATTCCCGGCCTCTGTGGTGAGCCTTCCGACAGGAGTACCAATTAGTGCCAAATATAGCAGTGGTCTGATGTGGGCACCTGGGCTAACAACTCTTTCTCTGTTGGACACTGAACAACAACTTGACTTCATAGTCACAGTTTTCAGAAGGGATCGGCACTCTCAGATTGGGGCCAAATTGTCAAGAGAGCTGAGTTCCCACTAAAAGGCCAACATAAGCAAGCAGATTTACAAAACAGAGCTCGGCCTGTCGTGTGCTGAGCTCAGCTGAAAATTCATCCGAAAGCATCACAAAGAAAGCTGCTGGGTGCTGAGCCCTTTGGAAAATCTGGCCCCACCTGTGGATCCTGCATTCTTGAAACTCAAGTTCTGAGATTCTTTAAAAATCTTGCTAAATTCACAGGCATCAAATTGCTCTGGTGGCTATATAAGGCCACTGGAAAGCCCTGAGTTCTCCAATTTGTGATCTTGTATGGATATTGCTCTCTTCTGAGAAATCTAAACTTCCTTTAGCTTCTCTGTTTAAATAAAGTTTCCTTGATTCCGAAGAACCTCCATCATGTCATCAATTCATTGATGCACTGAGTCAGCAAGCTGCACAAAATGAACAAAGAGCACCTGAGAAATGAACTTCCCTTGCGCACCTTAATGGGGCATTAACTTCAAGGCTTACTAGTTAAAATTTAAATAGTAATGACATCTAAGCAAGTGGTTTAGAACTAAACACAACGATGCCTCAGTCCCTGTAAAAAGCTAACTAGGTAAATTTTATGCTACTGTTCTTCAATACTAATGTACACTGGCCTTCCGACACGCGTTCAAATATTCCACACTCGCTCTTAAGAGTCCTTAATAAATGTTTCAGTTACTTGGGTGGTAAGGCACCCTTATTTTGGATCCAGTTTAAAAATATTTTAGACTCCGCCTCAAGTTTTTTCATAAAGATATTTACAAAGCTAATACAAATTTCACTGGGTTAACGTCAACTGTTATAGCTAGAGAGAAAACTCTGCTAAAGAGGCCTTTTCTCTACTCCTGTCCCCACTACAGCTCAGTCAGGGATTCACAGACATGGCATGGTCACAGTTTGTAGCACAGAATCGACTTAACCATGTTCTGTAACCATGCTAAATCCTTGGACAGGGTCTAATAATCACCAAACCTGTCATCTAGGTTTTGACTGCAGCACCTTTGTTTACCCGGTGTAGCAGAAGAATGAAATTCCACCTAGATCTCTTTGACCCCATGGAGATTTTGCCAGTTTAGAAAAAAATAAAATAAAATCTTCGGACTTGTAAACTGAGCTAGTTTGACGTAGAAGTCAACGAGAGAGAATATACAAATTCTACAAAGGTCCTTTGTGCAGAATATTAACTGCATTGGATTTGGAATTTACCCAAAGTTTGCTAACTAAGCATGGCTGAAACTATACCAGGGATGAAGGAAGTGAAAAGAAAGAGGCATTACTTTAGTAGGTGGGCTACGTATAGTAATGGTAGTGGTCTTACATATGTCAAAAAAAGAAAGTCATTATAACCAGGAATTAAGCCCTTTACAGGGAAAGATACAGCTATGAATTTTTAGCAGACCATCCCCAAGTTTCCATTTAGACGAACCCTTGTGTTAAAAGTTTAATTAATGATAGTTCTGGAAAAGATACAAGGGTTTTCGGAACTTCTCAAATGTTGCAGAGACGCGATCAAGTGGAACCTACCTGTACGGTTACTATTGCACGACCAACAGATACAACACATTACACAAGGCTGTTCTGTCAGAACCTTTAGAACCACATTTGGACTCTTTCGGATTCTCACAGCTCAAACAAAATGCTACCGAATAAAACGAGGCACTTACCCACAGCTCCACACGTCTATGGCTGGTGTGTAACGCTCCTCGCCTAGCAGCAATTCTGGAGGTCGATACCATAATGTAATGACTTTATTGGTGTATGGACGGCTGGAAGGTAAGATGACAGACTTACATTTGTACAGTTCTTTTCACGTCAGTGGATCCCAAAATGCTTTAAGAACCATGGCCTTCGCTTTCAAACACAGGGGCCTAGAATTAGGCAGTTAAACAAGAGCAGCCTGGTTTTCAGAAGTGTGGGGGAGGGGGCACACAGTTCCTCTGTAAGTCAATGAGAGCTGTAGGTGGGCCACATGTCTGAAAATCAGGCCACTTCTTTAAGTGGCTAGCCTCAGAAATCCTTGCCGATACACCCACATACACAAATCACCTAACCCAGCACTGAAGTGCAGCTAACTCTAAACTGGAAGGTAGCTGAGGTTTAACAGCAACCCTGCTGAAAAGTTAAGGTAGGAAGTGAAAAATAATGGTACAAAAATTTGAAGAGCAGACTCATGGCAGTCAAGGAAGTGAAACTTCTGCACAGTCAGCTGGGTTTGTCTAAAGAAAGGCTATTAGACAGCTGGCATAGTATTACACATTTACTCTATAAAGGGGCTGCCGGCTAGCTTCCCAGGCTGACCGAGTACTGGGGCATCAGGAGACTCAGTGGTTCAATTCACATATGTTAGCAAATTCCCCCTTTGAGTGACTTACCTCTCTTCAGAGCTGTACAGTCGAGCAAGTCCAAAATCTGCAAGTTTGATCTGCCCACTGAAAAACACAAGCACAACTATGGGCATGAGTTACAGATGGGATCACTTGCTGAAATAGAAAGAAAGGTAACAGAAAGGACCAAGGACAACTGGTGTTTGGCAACTGCTCATGTTGGATATGCCTGTCTGATTTTTAACAGATCCTATGCTCTATGGAAGGATAGACATACAAGCATTCAATTTCACGACCATCACAAATGGGCATGTGGCTGCAGTGACTTGCAGTGTTACGATCAGATTCTATCAGTTTTAATTTGCCCTCACTGGCGTTCAGATGGCGACCTGAAGAATCCTAGAAAACTGTCTCCAATTTGTAACCTATCCCACTGCATCCAGCGACTTTAGCAGAAGACTACATAGGAAGTCATTCTGACACCTCTATGCCACTCCTAAAACTGGTCTCCAGGTGGTCAACAGTGAGGGACATTGGAGCTCACATCCAATACACTGCCACCACCACAATCCCAGCCTCTAAACAGCTAAGGAATTAAACTCTGACAGTGCAGAGCATGGGTGGCGTCTGCAGGCGATGGGAAGTGGGGAGGAACAGTCAGAAAAATCCAGAGACATTGAGAGAGAGGAAGACTCCTTTCCCACATTATTTATGCCAACAAAGGACTCAGTGGAGATGGTGCTGGAATAAACCCATTATATTCTCCCCCAGGGACTTTGAGACTTGAACCTAGCAGCAATAGCTGCAGGAATACTCCTTTGGGCTCTTTCACTGAACAAACACCTTATTTATTACAACTCAGCCTTCCCACAATGTTCTTTATGACATTTTGTTGCAGATGGTTTTCAGTAGCAAGGTTTAACCTTGTGATGCACCCGGAATGATCCATTCCAGGATGCCATTTCCTATTCAAAAGGCATATATGTTTCCTTTAACATAACCAAACAAGTCCCCTAAATACTAGTATTAAATAAGCAACATTTTTGTTGAAATGCTGTGGAGTCAGAAACTGCACCCAGACATGGTTTGCCATCCTTAAGAGACTGAGATAAGGAGCAGTAAGTTTGCCAGCAAAAGGTCTCTTCTGCAGAGGTTGCCGCCAACAGGAAGTTAAGCAGAAGGTTATTAGGCTCATTCACCTTTGGTTAAAGAAAACTCCTATTACAGATAGGGGACCTATTGCTTAATTAGAATATCTATCACTTCTGATGGAAACACACAGGAGACAGGACCACTACAGCAGATAAGATCCTTGTATTCTTTCCCATAATCTAAATGAATCAGTGAGCTATCATCTCACAGCTCAAATTAGCCAGTTTGATGAAATCATCATCTACCCTATCCAGTACCAAGTTACCTGTTGTTTAATAAGATGTTGGAACATTTAATGTCTCGATGAAGGAAGTTCTTTTTGTGACAATAATCCAGCCCCTCCATCAACTGTTTCATGAAAGACTTGATATGGTCCTCTGAGAAATGCACCAGGCCGGATTCTAGCAGCCCCATGAGGTCATGGTCCATGTATTCAAACACAAGGTAAAAGGCACCTGCCACAGAAACAAAGTTTAAGACAGGGGGTGAAAAGTAGAGTCAAAAGTTTCAATGTTTTTGGTTATGTAGAGGAATTGCTTCAAGATAAAGGCCAAGATTTAGAAAAAGGTGACTTGTGATTTTATATGCTCAGCTGCATACTTCTGAGGCAGGGGGTGAGGAGGGGAGGGGGTCTGATCTCCAGAGGGCAGGAGCTCAGCACTTTTCTTTTCATGGAAAGCGACAAAAGGCCAGAGTGGAAGCATTACCATAAGCTACCTATGGCATCAAGGACTTGAATCTGCTGGAAAAAGGGACTCTCCAAGTGCAACCTAAAAGGGCTGTGTTTTTAAAAGCACCATCAAACTTAGAAGTGAGACAGGATGGGAAACCTTCCATACCATTAACTGGCTCTTGAGACAGGCAACGTTATCCAGCATAATAAAGGGACTGCCCAGTGCTGGGGGAAAAATGCTACAGCTAAACCAGCAAAGGCAAACTCAGTTTTAAAGACTGATCATTCACAAACCTCCCAGGACAGAAACAAGTATACTTTACCCTTGGGACGCACTAAGTGTGCATCGGCTCTGTAAAGTGACAGGACTCTAAGATTGGTACCGTGGCATTCCACATTCATTGCCTCCCAATCACATTCATCTCAAGCATGCTTAGTTTACAAGAACAAATATATTTCTTCTAACAGACAGTTCTGCAAAGTCAACCTGGACCCTTGTACAGCACCACCATTATTAAAGGATCTGCAGCCCATTTTTACACCTATGAAAATCCACAGTCTTCAATAGGAACAGGGTTGCTCAGGTGTAACTGATTAAGATTTAAGCAACAATTCTGTTGTTGATGCACAAAGGACAGACTTCAGCTCACTCTCAGCTCACAAACTCCCCCCACACCTCCCATTTTAGACAGTCTGATACCCTGCAGAGCCAATGCAGCCAAGGGAGAAGACGCTGGAGTCTTCTCTTTAGAGCATCAGAGTAATTCATTATGTTGATACCAGTTTCCAAATGGCGTAACTATTGATCTCGGCCTCTAGCAGCTCATGAGCTAATGCTGCTATAAGACTGCCGCAAAGCTGGATACTTGGACTAGTATGAATGCTTGGAGTCTTGGGAACACTTCCAAGTAATGATTCTGTACCAGTGATCAGAAAACGCATGTTCTGTTGCAGGCAACCCACAAAAAGGATAATATCTGGTACCGAAGCAAAATCAGTAGCAGGCTGTGGAGATTTTGTTGCTGTGATCTGCAGTCATAAAATACATGTAGATTTTTTTTTTTTTTTAATCCAGATGCAGACACATAGCAACAGGCAATTCTAGAGTTTTCTCTAGCAAGAAACCCTATAATAAATCAGAACTGTATCAGATTTCTAGACCCACCCTTACACCAGGATAGTAAACAAGGTGCTGGAGACATTTCTGTTAGTTCAACCACACTATGCAGCTAGCAATACCTTTGTCCTTTTTGAAGTCCAGTGCATCTTGTTTGTCTGTAACAATTTCCTTCATGTTAACAACGCTGCGATGGATCAACTGCCGAAGGATTTTAATCTCGCGGATGGCCGTTATGGGGAAGCCTTCCTTCTCATTGTCCAATCGCACTTTCTTTAAAGCCACCAGTTCACCTGTCAAAACAAGTCAGTGTCAAAGTGTTTGTGGATAGATACTCCAAATGATAAACTCTTGATGCTGTCCAGCCTCTGGCCTGCCCAGGCCTTTGAGTTTGGTCTTTTTATGATTAGTTTTCATTAAGAAAACTGCTCATTCAGTCTTTAATTATGTTCTTAGCAAAGACCTTTCTAGGTTCCAGTTACATTGGTAATAGAAGAACATTGCAATCTGAAGACAGTTAGGGATGGGCAACTTTAAGGTAGTAGATGGCCACAAAAGCCACTAAAACCCTTTGGGCTGGGGCATATGTATGTTGGGTCCTGCCCCCAGAGGGTGTGACACAGTGTATGTGTGTCGGGTCCTGGCCTCCAGGGTGGGAGATGAAGAGTGAGTCCACCTGACAGCGACGGCTATTGTCCCAGAAGGTTAGGCCCAGCTACCTGATCCGGCCCACTGGTTCTCACCATGTGATGCCTTGCCCCACATGCTGCTAGATGCCTGCCCTAAGCTGGGCTGTGGCGGGCCAAATAAGATGATCTGGTGGGCCTGCTGCTGCCCATCCCTGCACGAAGACATTTTCCAAAAAAGTTACATGGCTCAATCTGAACTCTATCTTAAAGTATTTTTTTGCTTGCGAATACTATTTCACTAGTTCAACACAAAAGAGCTACTCAGTGAAGTGGTGGTTAGAACCAGACAGAGGGTATCAGAATTCCTGGTTTCTATTCCCAGCTCTGCAAACGGCTAACTATGTTACTTTCCCAAAGTCAGTTCAAACCATGTGGCGTGGTTTCTCAATCTGAAAAATGAGGACGCCACCTTCTTCACACAGGAATAGGGCTTGTGAGATTCAGTGTTTGTAAAGCATTTTGAGATCCTGAGATGAAAGACATCCTAGAAATGCAAGGTACATGACAATAGAGCTTCACTAATTTGCACTGACTGGGAGACAACACAAATTAGCAAGTGGACAGCACACTAAAGAGCAAGGATCCCACCATCGCAGAACGTGGTTTGTTCATTTAATCTGGAATTGATTTGTTATACTTTGTAATTCACTGGAAAACGCACTGTAGGACATTGGGTGAAACACTTCGTATTAAGCAAACTCACTATCTACAATGCTGTCTCATCTACTAAAACTTTGCTAAGTGGGGAGAGAACACCATCTATGTGCAAACTATAAAGTGCAGGATTAGCAAACTCTCCCATAGTATACCCACACAAAACCAGAAACATTGAGAGCAATAGATGCTACAATACTAAGCAGAGAAAGGTGAGTTAAGAACAGGATCACAGTTTTGTTTAACTTATTTGCTTTGGTCACTCTACGTTAGAGTCTTTGTTGTGCCAATGATCTCATCTGTGGCTTGAGAGACAGCAGCCATGAAAACAAATTTGTGGGTTTACAGGATGGAGTAACATTGTGGATGCACATGGGGAGATTTTCACAGGAACAAAAGAACAGTTAGGTGCCAACTTCCAAAGAAGGCCAATGGGGTTTGGGAAGCCTTGCTCCCTGAGAGTCCTCTGAAAGTCCACATTCCAAAGTCCATTACTGGTCATGGTGGTATTCCCCATTGAGTAGTAACAGCACTAAAACTGGAATGAGCTTTTAAGCAGGCTCACTGTGATAGCACCAAAAATAATTAAAAAGACATCCAAGAATCACTTAGGGAAATTCTTTCAATATTGCCTTATTCAGACTAAGGCTATATCTAACCTTTACCTGTATCCTTGTCCTTGGCTTTGTACACTTGCCCATATGTTCCCTCTCCAATAATCCCAATGATATCAAATTTATCCACGCAGCGCTTCCCCCAGTCGCTTTCTGTCTGTCTCCTCTCACCATAACGAGGACAACAGATTCTGAAAAAGGGAAGATTAGTTTTAAAATCCCGAACAATAGGACTTGATCATAACTGCTTTAAATGGAAGTGAATTTTTTAAATTTAAATCCTAAAAATTAATAGACTGGAGAGCAATTTGGTCATCTTACCTATCCAACTTGTAACACAGGATTGTTCCTCAGACTACAGTATACCTTAAATCTAGATAGTAATTACCAACAAGCAAAGGGATACCATCACTTCCTTGGGGGGGACTGTTCTGTAATCTAACAGATTGCAGAGTTAGGAATTTTATACGGTGTGCTAGATCAGTGTTTCTCAACCTTTTTGATACCAGGGACTGGCTTGCTGCGTCAGGGAGATTTCAGGGACTGGCGCCAGGCCAAAGACCGGTTATTGAGAAACATTGCGCTAGATGGAGGTGCATTTTCTTTACTCAATACAGCAGGCATCACTAGACAAACATTTATATCAACCCATCCCACACAACAATATTAAATATCATACTAAGAACAGGAAAAAACATAATAAGAACAGGAAAAAAATTAACTATCCAAGCAACAAATGCCATCTTTAATTTAAAATGGCAACTACTGTACTCATTGTTTCAACCTGCTCTAAAATGAGGCCTGTAACAGGCTATTTCCATGGTCGTTTTCATGACTAACTCTCATTAAGTGCTATTTTGTAAATTTTTACTCCAATAGTCTTTAGTGAATTACACTATATAGTCCTATACCTCCTACAGGCAGAGTAGCCAAATGGGACTTTTTTCTATGCCCATCATCCGGCAGTGTTATGCTATACCAGGTCCCTACACTTAAAGAACAGACCTAACAATTGTACAAGACCAAAGAGCATAATTTGAACTCCATCCAATGTCATCCCTTATTTCTCCACATACAATGATCTAAAATAGGGATCAAGGGTTATGATGTATCAAAACACACTACTAAAAGGTTCTCAGTATGTCTCACCATTCTTCAGTTAGCCTGTACCTCAAATAAATGGATTTGCCCTGTCTTATGAACAGAGAATGATACACAGGATTCTGCTAAAGATCTTGTTACATTGCTCTTAATGTGAGTGGGGTTTGGACAGAAGCCAATTGGTATTCTTTACTGTAACATAATTCTTTCATAATTTTAGATTTGTTAAGTATTTGGAAATGAACATAGGACATTTGATTATTATTTAGGACACAATGTAGCAAATATGCCTTGGGAAAGAAAATATAGAAGACGCTCCTAATTGTACAAAAGAGTTTATACTCTTGACGAATGCATAGTTCTCATTAGCGTTAAAGAAAGTCAAGTATGCCCACCGAGTGGAGAATAGATCACCAATACTTCACCAATGTCATGAGTGAAGGTATGTAGCCCCTTTTCCTGAACAACTGCTTCCTAGAAACACTGAAGATTCTACATCAGGTTGTTTGCCAGCCAGGTTTCTTTGGCTTCAGAAGGACAGGTCCTTTCCCAATTCAGCCACAATACTGTTTTCAAGGCAATTGTTAAATGAAAGTTTATGGGAATTTTCAAGGTGGACTAGGCTTATGGTGTACATGAAACACTCCAGTAATTCACACCATAGGAAGGATCATGTAATAGATTATAGAACAATGGGACCTTTCAGAACCTTGACAAAATAAAGTCTGAATTACAGGCAGGCATTGTGATGCAAATATGCTACATTTCACCTGCTCTTCCCCCCCCCCCCCCCCCATCTGTAGCCCTTCTAGTTTGTTAATATTCAAATGGATGGAGAAAGGACCCCATTCTCCTGCATGGACAAACACCCGTGTTTAGACTGACAGACAGAGCCTTAAACCTGTCAAATGTGAACTAGAAACCCAAAGGAGTCAATGCAGCGAATAAAAGAAAGCCAGCACAACAGGGGTTTAGTTTCTTTCGAACGTTTTGGGTTTTTTTTAGAACCACAGTATCATGATTCAAGCCTGTCTCAGGTCAAATGATTTCCAGAAAAAATTATGGGTTGTCCAGAAGAGAGGTAAGTTGGGCTGTAAAACAGAACATGCCCCTTGAAGAAACATAAAACTGAGATCCTGAATATGTGTAGTCATTAAAAATCCGCTAGTACTTTTTGCACAGCTGGTAGCATTAACAGCAGTGTCCTGACTAGACTCCAACTGGGCATTTGCATTGTGCCTACTTACACTTCTCTCTTCAGATTCATCAAATACATTAGGAATTTTTTTTTCAACATGAAGTGACTTGCTAGGTTGCTGAGAACTGCTAAAACAGTTGCAGATTTAACCTCAGAGGTAGGTGCATTTTCATGATAGGGAAAACAGTTTCAATGTCCAATTTATAGCCACATTCTAAAACACTTTGGGATCTTTCTCGATGAAAGGTGCTATATAAACACAAGATCACCACCGTAAGAAGACACCGTTTAGAGATGCTAACATGCAGTCTGTGCAAACACTTACTTTGGTCTCTTTTTGAATGGTTGCTGAGGTGGTGTGACTGCCTTTGGTTCTGGAGACTCCGGGGGAGATGGATCCCCTCCAGGAAGCTCTGGAGGGAGCGGGAGGTCCATGAGCAAGTGTCGTGGTCTCTGCTCTCTCTCTTTCTTCACAAGTTTTGGAGGAAGAATCTCCTTTGGACTAAATCCCAGAAAGTTACAGCAAGTTAATACAATATGGTCAAACTTAAGATGCCACTTCAAATAAAGAGGATCACAGGCCAAAAGTTTCAGACTTGAGTGCCTGAAGTTAGGGGGCCAAGTATGGATTTAGGAGCCTAGCTCTAGACACTCAGGGTTAAAATTAAGCATCTTTCTTGTTTCAAAGCCAAAGTCAACATAGAAAAATACTAAATTAAAAACACAGTCCAGCCTCAAAAGACCACATAACTCTTTGCAACTAAAAGTCTCCCATGACAGTGGAATAAAAATTCTTAACATTATATAAACGCAACAACAAATTTGGGATATAACCTGTTATCTATTTATTGAGCCCTACTTCCCATCTCCTGTCTACTCATTAAAACAGATTTAAAGGCATGTTCTGATCCTTAAGCCCATTAATGGCCATTGCAAATCTATAACATGGAAGCAAAACTAACCATGTCTCCACTATATTGCTTTTAACTCAAGGACCTAACGCAAGGACAGAAATGGGGCAACAATAACTTCTGCATATTGCAGGTAGATCACCAGCTCATTTCTTCTTTTATTATGGTACCAATGGTAATGTAGTGTTATCTTTAACTAGTGGGAGACTGAAATGCAGAATCTAGTTTATCGGGGGGACACGGAAGGAGTATCAGGGAGAATTCCTGGATTTGAATAAATTGGAATTACAATCCAAGTTGAATGGCAGTAGGCAAGTCACATTATTCATAATACTTACCCTGTACAAGACTCCACCCTCCCCAGGAAAGGGAAAAGCTGTCTATTGAGAAATAGACAAGCAGCCTTTCTTGGATCATTCTTAGGGCAACCTGCTTGGGGAGGTTGATGCATGTCAGCATCAGCAGGTCTAAAATTCTGCTCGTCAGCACAAAGAAGCCAATGCAACTGAACTGATGGGAATAGAAAATTAGGAAAGTTACCTTACTCACTAGCCACTTCCCAACCTAGCTGAAACCTGTGATGAAACACAATGTATTCCACAAATGAATACAGAAGCAAGACATGGAAGGAGGTTTTGATTGAAGTACAGTACTTTCCCCTTTGGAATAACTGAGTTCTGATACTCTTTAAAGGAACAGACCAAAAAAAATTGTCTTTTTACTTCTACTGAGGTCAGCACATAGGTTTAGTGAACTAATTAGAAAAGCCCTGCTACTCCAAGTACTAGAGGAAAACTGTCACTGATATGTATCACTATGGCTGTTATAAGCCATGAAAGTAACAACAGACACAAGAGAAAGATCTATGGGCCTGCTCTTGCCCCTGTTTAAAAGTCACCCGAAGTACTGCAGTTAACTTAGAAGAGCAGGATTGCCCCGTATTGGTCAGTCTTAATGAAAGCAAAGAACCTCAGCGTTAAGGCTGACAAGAGGAGCCCTCAAAATGGGATTCAGATATGGGATCGAGCCGGCAGGCTAAAAATAGCAGTCTAAACAGGGGTGGCCCAGGCGGCAGCTCGGATTAGCCGCTCGAGTACAAACGTTCCTGGGGGCGCGGGCAGGTTTGTACTTGGGCAGCCAGCACAAGCTGCTGCCTGTGCTACCACTGGCTGCCCTGCTATTTTCGGCGCACTAGCTCAAGCATGTTCCCAGCTGCAGTGTAGACATACCTAAATGTCGGACGAAGGCACCTAACTCAAGTGCCACGTCTGAAAATCAGTTCTTGTGGTAGAGCCTGATAGACGTGGTCAAATTATCTCGCCAGCTTCATAGGTTATAAACAAGCTATTTGAAGAATATTTAAAAGTTATTTATTCGGATTCAGCGCCTAGTTATTCAGCCTGTGTGTGCCATTCACCATCAGGAGAAGCAGTTCCTGTTCCACCAACTGCAACGGAGCTTTACCCACTTTTGCTAGCAGGGAATTTGTTCTAGATCCGTAACATTATGCAGTGTTTTAACATGCTCCACACACCTTCATGCAAAAAAGCCTGAATTTGATACTTTTGCAGCTTGCTGGGAAGCGTATTTGCTTGACGGGGTTTTTGGGGAAGGATGAAGATGTGTTGCTCGGTAGCATCTGGAGAGGAGAGGCTTTTCTGGAGTTTTTTCATGGTTATCTGCTGACTGATGTAAACTGTCACCTTCGTTTGATTATTTAAGGCTGCTGGCTAGCTGGAGTTAATTTATTTGTATCTCAGAATTATGCTGCTAGGTGGCTATTTTAAATTTAGTTATGGTCAGGGCGCAAAGACATTTGCATAGCCATTCTTTTTTTTAAACACTAAATCTAAACAAACATCACCTCTGCATTACCTAAACCTGAGTGTTGCATACAGATGGAGTGGAAAACCTTAAAGATGAGCTGCAAAGCTTCAAAAAACCAAAACCCCATCAATACAAAGAACAAGGGAAATAAAATCCCATAACAGTAAAACAGCTGTAGCTGCTCTAAAAAACTGTAATTAGCACATCTCTTAGCTATTTTGGGGATAGTCATTACCTCCCAGAGATCCCAAGGAATTCAAGCTATGAGACTTAGAGTGACGTCAGCCATCACATGCCTAAAATGATTCTAAAACCTTCGTTTCCACTCCCTCCTCATGCCCTCCCCTGTAAGATGAAACATCTCATGCTGCATCTGAATGCAAAGGTGAATCCTTTGCAATGATACATCGTGAGTCTTTTTAGCATTACACAAGCATGAAGAGAAAGGTACAAGAATCTTTATTTACTCATCTGAGCTGCATTTTGTACTTGGGTAACTCCAATGGGATTCTAAACTTCATGCTTGCCATAGTCTTAGAAATCGAGAAGGGCATGTGTTTTTTCCACATGTTGGAAACAGAATAAAGAAACCTACTTAAAGAAATTTTGTTCACCATCAACAAATAGTTATAAGTGATTGAAAACAATGTCCTGTGCATGGTCAATGTGTCATTTGCAACTAACACCTGCTAACCCTAATGAAGTGGCTTTATTTGTTTGCCTCCTCTTTTTTCAAATGAACTGGCTGGCTGAGAACTTGTTTGCCAATCTTTGGGTGGAAATATATTCTGCAATTATGTTATAAATCTCTCAAAATACACAATGGTAGTGGAGGTAAAATGAAGAAACTGACAAAGCTGCAAGTCAACCTTGAAAGAGTAATCAGCCACTCATCTGGGGACACATACAATATTAGCGTGGCAGCGATGAAAATAAGAGGTGTGTGAGTTTGAGGTAAAGTTTATGATGCTTTACAAGGCTGGCTTAACTATACCAGAGCTGACTCAATAGGCTATAGGCTATTACACCATGTTAGCAACCACAGCATTATGTTTAGTGTGTACTTTTCCAATACAAGTACTGGTCTAGATACCACATTAAGGCTATTCTTTCCACTCTCACTGCTATTTAAAAAGCTGAACAACACTAAACCAAGTGCTGTTTGTGAAAGACAACATAAGGTTGCACTGGTCTAAACTTTTATAACGTATTGTAATGATCACAATTACAGCAGTACCTTGCTAATACTAATGCCTAAAAGATCGATTGAGAACAGTAAGTGAACAAAGAACATATAATGAACTTTGTTCACGTAAGAAGTGGTAATAATACTTCAGAATATACTAGTAGATTGATTTGTTTTACATTATGCAAGAGTAATTAAGTCTCATATTAAGATATCCCAGTACCTCTTTACTGAGAAGTAGAGAGAGAGCAAGGGTTTTGGTGAGCAATTTAGTAAAGTAAAAAATAGTGAGGACCTAATGTGGAATCATTCACAAATTACAAAACTTCAAGAAAGTATTCTGCCATGACAAAAAAGTTTTTAATCCTTTTTCAGTTGCTTCTATTTCCTTTGCCCTGGTTTATACAGATAATTTCCATCACCATAAAAAGTGAGTGTTTGGAGTCATCTAGGGGATTAGTTGAGTAATCTATCAGATCTCAAAATGATTGGAGTAGCAGTCAATACTACAGCTCACTTGGGAAAGGACTCAGTCTTGACATTCTGCTTAGGGCTCATCTATAAGTGAACTCTCAGGAGAATTAATTAGAATTGATTTAAGATGTGAAATTAAAGTAGATTGGTTAAACTGCATTAAACCCCTGTGTGACACAATCAAAATTAAGGTCACTTTTATTTTGAATAAGAGTATCCACACCTGGGTTTAATTTGGTTTAAGTAATCCACTTTAAAAGTTAACTTGGATTTATTTCCTGAGCATCCCTATGTAAACAAAACCCCTTAGAGATAGACAGTAAAGGGTTACCCTCTTCCACATTAAAATTATATAACAATGTAATTAGATAAGCAGCATGGGGCACAGATAAAGAACAGGTTGCACGTAAAACCACAGGGTGAATTACCATTAAAACTACTGAACTACGCATGGTTTCCTTATTCCCAACAACCCACCTCCCAGATATGCTACTTAACTTCTGAGATTCTTTTATTTTCTGTCTATGGCCTTGCTTACAGGACACAGTTGCACCAGGTGCAATTTTAAAGCAGCTTAGTTAGTCTGAGGCAAACTTCTGTCGACACTCTTAGTTCAGTTTATTATAAATAAATAAAATACTACCTAGTTCTCATATAGTACTTTTAGTTTAGCTTAAATCAATTAGCAATTGATTAAAAAACCCAATGTAAGTTAAAGCAATGCAATTTGTTTCAGGTAGACAAGGCCTGCATGTCCGAACAACATGCTGCAAGTGCGACACTGCTTTGTGTTGTCCTCTCCTATAAGTCACATGCTCTTTCCTGTTACTTTAACACAGCTTTTTGGAGCATTCCAGTTTTTATAATAATTCAGGACCTTCTCTTGCAAGTTGCTGCACGTAAGAGGATCCCTTCTCCCATGTGAAGCCCCACCTTCTCCCATATTTTTTTTTTAACTGTTTTTTTAAAAAAAGCCTCTAAACTTCTCTTCCTCACCGAGATTTTGTGTTAGTTTCAGCACGGAATCATAAGCCCCTCCAAATAGCTATTCTGGATGGAGAGACGGACAAGAAGATAACATTGTGAACGACGACGTGACAGGGCATTTAGTTATGAGTGGTGTTTTCAGTAGAATGGCACAGGCTTCAACAGAATCAAGTACAAAACTAGGTATCTTCTAGGAAACATATACAGGGTAAAGGAAGAGTCACCAAGCTAAAAATAAAATCTCTTCTCTGTAACGTGTTAGTACAATGTATTCCAACCCAAGCAGAACTGAGGTTTCCACATGACCTTACCTATCTAAGTCATCTTCCCCGAGCAGAATAGGTGGGAGCGGGAGTGGAGGCAGCGTTGAAGTCTTCAGGTGTGGGATAGCAGCCGTCACAGACACCTGTGGTTTTGTAGAGACCTGGACAGAGGGCTGAGAGTTTGCCTGAGTGGACAAAGCAGATGTTCTTGAGTGGGAAGAAGATGGCAAAGAGGCTGGGACTGAAGTAGGGACCTGAACAGAAGTCAGCTGGGAAAGCGGTAGAGGTGGAACAGCTGGTGATGGAGGCAAAGGAGGCAACGGGGGAATCTGAGGTGGCGGCGTAGTCGTTGGTAGAGGTGGGGGAGGTGATTTTATTGAGGGCAATGGAGGTGGGTTCTCCTTCTCTGTTGTCTCTGTCTCTTTTGGAGTTGCAATCTCCTCTTTCGCTACTACAGACTTGGAGTCTTTTGTTCCCATCGTTTTTGAGTCTTTAATTGGAGCTGCATGCTTCTTCTCAGAGTTCTCGTCTATCTTGGTTTTTATTGGCTCCAGAGATGTTTTAGTCTCTGCATTTATGTGTATTAAATTAACCAGTTCCGTGTCGGAGGCCGATTTTTCAGATTTAATGATTTTGGGTACCTTTTTAGACTCCGCCCCTGTCTCCTTAACCTCAGATGAGCTGTTCTCTTTTATAGACAGAAAAACAGGGGAGTTCTTTGCCTCCTTCCCATCCACCTTCGCTGCTGCCGCCGCTGCTGCAGCTCGTTCCTTCTTTTTCCTGCTGAGCTCTGCTCCCAGGCTGGAGTTCAATGGTAGCCTCGCAGGCGATATACTGGAATGACGACTACGTGAACCGGACCTCTGCTTTTTACTGTGAGATGATGAGTGTCTTGAATATACAGGACTTCGACTTCGGGACTTCACAGACTTCCTATGGAAAGAGCAGGAAGCAGAAAACTGAGATGCAGTCTAATGCATACTCTGTTAGTTACTGAAATTAACATATAGGGATAGCCCTCTTGAAAGACAAGAGCATTCATAAATTGTCAACTCCATTTCTGACCATACCCAAGGCTTGTCTGAGGACACTTAAATTAAGGATACCAGTTTGATGACACTTGAAAATTATCCACCATCTAGGGAGCTTCCAAGGTCAAAGATCTTGCTGCTTACAAATCAACAATTAAAATAACAGAACCGCAAGATGAGGGTTAGACAAACCCCAAGTTGAAGAAGAGATAACACATGCACAGTGCTTGACTGGAGGATTTTAGTTGAGAGGATGAGCTGACAGTTTACGAATCTTTCGGGGCAGTAGAGCAGGAGGGAAAACACAATGATAAGACATGAGTATTGCTTGTGGGAATGTTCTGCACAACCTTGCGGCGTTGATCAGTGGTGTTACAGTAAGGCAGTGATACTCAGACCTCAGTGGCTAAGGAATCAAACTAGCAATCAACATTACCCAAAATAGACACAGTAGTGTGAATTCATTGTTTCATTCACTATAGTATTATATATTCACTCACACAGTGTTTTAATATCATATGCTGCACAGAGCCGCAGGAGACCCAATCAAGAGCTACTTGCAGCTCAAGAGCCTAAGTCTGAGTATCACTGCAATGAGGCATTCTCCTAGTGAATGCCACTTTTGCCCACAGAACATCCTCACTCCAAGTAGAGGTTTTACTATTACCATAAGTGCATTTGTACATTGCAAGTC
Organism: Lepidochelys olivacea; assembly: GCF_965140295.1. Lineage (NCBI taxonomy): Eukaryota > Metazoa > Chordata > Testudines > Cheloniidae > Lepidochelys > Lepidochelys olivacea. The sequence goes on along the minus strand of NC_140437.1, from coordinate 15,621,852 downwards.
AGAAAGACAATTTGAGGCTTTCACCCTGATTTAGACATGTTCAGAGATACTCTAAGTCTGAATTTACAAAAAGTGAGCTACAATTTATTACATAGGCAGAGATATTAAATGAATTTGGAAATCTGCACCGTAGTGTGAGCCACAAATAAGGAGAAAAATGCCTTCCTTTAAAGTACACGAGCTGAATAGAGGATAAACTTGGATTAGGCACAAGTCTGCAGTATCTGTGAACCTAGTGGAGATTAGGAATGAAGATTCATTGGAAAGACTGGAAATAAAAACCAAACAAACAGAAAACTGGTATTTTCAATTTACAGGTCAGTGAATATTTTCTCCTTTTTAAGGAAGATTGGGATTTTGCAAGTCATGGGACAGTGTATTTTAAGAGGAGTAATGTGGAAATGATCGACTTTAATGATCTGGAAGACACATGTTACTAAAAAATAAAAAAAATCTTGAAGTCAGACTCTACCCTTGCTTAGTTGAAATCATGTTCACAACTGATTTTTATTCTATGATTTATTCAAACCTAGAGTTCTCTGACCACAGTAGAAAATATAGCATGATTTTAGATCATGGTTAAAAGAAATTCCCTTTTCCACACAGCTCAGAAAACATGTAATAGCAACTGTGTTTAAACATGGAAGCTGTTAGCAGATTTGTCAACTATAATTGAAATGCAGTGTAAGAGACTAATATAATTTGCATAAGATAAGAGAATCACAATTTTAAACAAATATTCTGACAACATAAATGCTTTAAAAATAAGCTGAAGGATAGAAATGGCTTATTATAAAGCATTTCACTAGACATTTGTGACTGTAGTGGCCAAATATCAATGTGACTAAGTGGATCTTACCTTTAGTCTTAAAGAAAAAAAACAGCAATAAGAGTATAAAAAAAGTCAAGACTTATTTCAGATCCTGTCTTCAATGTTCATGGAAGTTGTGCTTAAACAGAAGCTGGCAATATGCCTCAAGCTGGTATGTCATCTTCAGGGGACTCTGGATAATCAGTTTAACTGTCACACACACAGGCAGAATTTGCCATTTGGATAGTAGTTCACTTTCCACATCCCGCTGCAAAACTGTCAAGAGCTGAAATAGCTAGCAGCATGCTTTCACTGCACTCAGAGGTCACACTTGCAGACTTTGCTGAGGACAACATTCCTAACTGAACTTGTATGACATGGTTAGCTGCAAACAGAGCTAACTTAATTCTAAACGAAAAGAGCACTGAATCATGCACTAAATCCCAGCTACAAGTGATTCATAACATGGATCTGGAAACCTTCCCCTCCACAGGCAATATTAGCTTTTGTCACTGCTGACTGAATTGAAATATGTTTTAAGAGAAGCAAATATATACAGGAAGTTTTGTAAGGTGTTTCCCCTGTCTAGTGTAATCACTGAGTAACTTTATCTCTGACCGAGAGGTTAGTGATTTGCCCTCACACATCACCTTTGAAACCAACACTGCACTGCAGATTACCTAGTTTATAGGACTTAAAAAGGGAGGAAAAGCTCCCAGCTTTAGAGATGTTCAAGATTTTCTTTCCAGCTATAGTGGAATGGTTACAAAATTCCTGTTATTTCTAATGCAGGAAACTGGACGTGTAAAATGCTACCCACGAGGCCCGTGAATTAAGACAAAGGTATCAGTGGGAGAGAATGGGAATGGCTCACTAAACAAGACCAAAGCACTCTGGGAACAATCAGAGCGGTACCAAAGAGATCGTTGGAGGAATAACTGATAGAAATCTCTAGCCCTATCTATACTATGAAACTGGAAGTTGCTAAGAGTTGTTAGCAACAGTTTCCCCTCAGCCAGTGATGAATGCAGAACAAGAGATGATAGAGAGAGCACAACTGGACACTTCCAGAATGCCTGTCACCTGAGGCTCTCAGAGCAATTTAAAAACATTAAGCATACCTCACAGGTGAGGTTATTTGGCATTATTCCCCCATTATGCAATGGAGAAATCACAAGCATAGTGCTGAAGTGAAAGTTAGTGGCGAAGGTGGGACTAGGACTCAGGCATCTTGACTCCTGGTTTCTTGTTTTAACCACTAGAGCAGGGGTGGGCAAACTTTTTGGCCTGAGGGCCACATCTGGGTATGGAAATAGTACGGTGGGCCATGAATGCTCATGAAATTGTGGTTGGGGTGCTGGAGGGGGTGAGGCCAGAAATGAGGAGTTCAGGATGCGGGAGGGGGCTCCGGCTGGGGGTGTGGGCTCTGGGGTGGGGCTGGGGGTGTAAGAGGTGCTCCAAGCTGGGACCAAGGTGTTCGGAGGAAAGGAGGGGTATCAGGGATGGGGCAGGGACACGGGGTGGGGGGGATGAGGGCTCTGGCTAGGGGTGCAGGCTCTGGGGTGGGGCTGGGTATGAGGGGTTTGGGGTACATGGGGCTGGCTCAGGGTGCAGGCTCCAGGCGTCACTTACCTCAAGCATCTCCTGGAAGCAGTGGCATGTCCCCCGCCCGGCTCCTACCCGGAGGCACAGCCAGGCGTCTCTGCTGCACGCTGCCCCTTCTGCAGGTGCCGCCCCTGCAGCTCCCATTGGCCACGTTTCCCAGCCAATAAGAGCTGCGGGGGCAGCGCTAGAGGCGGAGGCAGTGTGTGGAGTGGAGCCCCTGGCTGCCCCTACATGTAGGAGCCAGAGAGGGGACATGCCACTGCTTCCATGAGCCGAGCAGAGCAGCCCCCGACCCTGCTCGCCGGCTGAAGCACAGGAGCGGGGCAAGTCTCAGACCTTGCTCCCCAGCAGGAGCTCAAGGGCCGAATTAAAACATCTGGTGGGCCGGATGCAGCCTGCGGTTTGCCCACCCTTGCATTAGAGAAACTACCTCAAATTAAACCTTCTAAATCCAGTTCATGGACATCTGACAATACATGATTTTGTGCTGCACACCAGTGACTATGGCGCACATACAAACCCAGAAACTAAAATCTCATAACAGTGTACAAGCCCACATCCATCAAGTGGGGTGTTACCTGAATTCTTTCTCTTGGCTACAGCTGCAATGGCATGGTTACTACAACTGCTATAGAGAACAACAGTGATTATATCTGTTACTTTCCCTCCCAACCAAAGACTCCACATTTCCTCCTTAACCAAAAGCAGTTTGTTTGGAGGGCCCACTTGGAATGTGACCCACAGTGTGCTTTCTGCATCAGGGACATTCCAGTATTTAGTTCACCATCTTCCTTCTCAGACTACATTTTGGGAATGGGGAGGTAAAAGAATCACTAGGAAGGATTTCACCCTCAGCCAATGAAAAAACATCAGTGCCACAGGAAAGACTCTTTCCTCCCCCTCTGAGGAATTTACACTGAACTTTCCTCACTGCATGGAATGCAGGTTCAGTGAAGCAACAACTAACACAAGCAAACTGAAAATCAGAACTCCTGTGTGTAACAGTTAGAAAGAAAATAAGGTCTGAACATTTCCCTCTGCTCATTTAAGTGTAATATTGTACTTTGGGGTAGCCATTTTCCGAAAGCTTCTTGCACACTCAGTTGACTCTTTATTTCTTGCTTTGTGTTGCTCATTGAAACCGAGCTTTGATTAAAAAGAGTGTGCTATAAAAAAAACTGCAGACCAGCTTTAAGAGAAAGGGGCGGGACTGTGGTGGGTTATCAATTTAACCCTAGATTCAAAGAATTTGAAATAAACAGAGTGTAAACAAACAGTAACCTTTGGAATTTTTTTGGGTTTGGTTAACCAGCTAAGTGCTGTACCAGAAAGGTGTCCTTGAAAACTTTCCCACATGGCTATGCAAGTTCACGGAAGCACATTCAAAGCTGCTTCCATGAAACCAGGTTCAGAAAAAGTGATCTTCACTTCACAGGAGTAACTAGCATTATACAGACTAAGGGGAGGAATGGAGGGAAAACACAGAGCTTTAGGATCCCACTGATTCCTCTACTACCCTCCAACCAATAGCAACCCTCTTGCTGGTTAAGGAAGAGTAGATACACACCTTTAACAGAGCCTACAAGCACAGCCAGAAAGGATACACAAGGCATCTGTCACCCAGTAGACTTTTCTAAGGGGCTTAAAAGCGCATAGTCTGTGAAAGCAATGTCTTCGTTCCCCCCCAATATATATACATTTTTACATGGAGATGTCTCCACTAGGATTTTATATCAAGATGGCTAAGGGACAGGTAGCTTTTGCTTCCATGTAGCTAGTCAAATAAATTCCAGATGGGGGGAGAATAGGGTTGACCTCAGTGAGCTAAATTGAAGCAAAAATTACCAATGTCTTATCGCCACTAGGATTTTACACTGAGATAACTATTTGCTGTGAAGACAAAGGCAATGTTCTTAGCCCATACCAGCCCTAATTTTCATTGGAAAGCCTACTCCCTAAATGTTGAGAGAAGTGGATGTGGTTTTAGGGCTCAATTCCACAAGCAAGGAGTTCAATGGGACTACCCACATGAGAAGTACCAATCACATGGATAAAGATTCCCAAGACCAATCTCCTTGCTCACAGCTCCCAATGGAATCCAGGGAAGCAACACAACTAACATTGTACATGTTGTTTTGACAGTTTACCCTAAGGGCTTACTTCTTTCAAGTTCAGTTTAGAATTATGATAAAGCTATACCCATAGTTCCATAACACACATGCTGTGAACTGGAAGTTCATGGAGACACAAGCTTTAGATTGAAAAATAATGTTAGGCTACCTACCAATCTGTACTCAAAATACTCTTGATTACTATACATCTGAAATAAAATGCAGCACTATTACTAATTTCAAACAAAAATAGGCATTTTTTGTGTGTGTGTCAAAGTTACTGGTGCATAAAGAGAAAAAAATACATCTGTTCCAAAATAAAAAAGTTACCTAATTACTCTTCTAGAATGCCAAGGAGCTATTTAAAACAAATGGAAGCAAATGATCCATAACTGAGCAGAACACAGCCTGAGAAAATCAACTTTAAACTAGAAAGAAGCAACTTAAATACGGTCAACTAATTATGATGAAAGAAAAAAATTAATCAGCTCAGAGTGAGATATGCTCTGAATTAAACAATCCTTCTGACAACTGCGATAAATCTCTTTCTTAGAATTTTGATCAAAGTTTCCAGAACGTTAGAGCTTTTTAAAGTACATTTAGTGCTAATGAAAGGTGCTGGATTTTTATCGCTAGAAATTTAGATACTTTCTACAGAACACTCACTAGTGCAAACTTCCCCACAATGCTTCACTCGTATTCTGCAGGAGCCACCTCTACAGGCAAGTGTAATTCAATCCTAATGGCTCATTCAGTATTGGCCTCTTTGCTGAGGCTGCCAACACGGAGGCTGATCAGTGCCAACAATGGCGGTGCTTTTTAAGATGCGGATATCTATCAAAAGGGAACTGTAACGAGCCCATCAAACTCACACAGACCAGTGAGGAGCCCTTGGCAGTAAGAAGTGAACACTAATTACCTGGGCCAGACCTGAATAGATGATCTAGAGGGTCAATCACTCGCAACCCCAGAGCCATCCAATCTCCCCCCAACACATAAGAGACAACATAGAGATCACACACCTGGCTACTGGACTTCGGCTCACTGACCGCTTGGCAACAAAAGGACTGCTCGAGCGCCTTCGGCTGTATGGGCTGGGTGACCTCCCGCTGTACGACCCACTTCCTCTCTCATAACTGGATGAGCGCCTCCTGTTGTACGGACTGACGGACCTCTGTCTCCTACTGTAAGGACTAGGAGACCGAGTATTGGACTGGTATGCTACAGGTTCCTTGTAGGGTGGGCTGACCGACTGCCTGCGCGATGAGCCACCGGGGCTCTTCTTGTAGGAATCATAGTTGCTGGATGTATGCGACCGTGGAGGGCTGAGATCATATTCTTGGGTGTAGGATGCTCCTGAGGGGCTGTCATCCTGTTTGGGGCTGTCAGCCCATTTCCTGTGGGGACTCCTGGATTTCCGTTTTGGACTATCAGTTGCTTTGTAGCTTTTCAGAGTGTCCCTTTTCCGATGGCTTTTACTGCGGTCTTTGTGCCCAGACTTCAGCTCCCGCTCTTTTCTGGACTTCTCCTTGTGTGCTTTGGCCGACCTGGACTCCTTGTTGCTGCTTCTTGATGGCTGTGACTTAAAATGTTCCTCATTCTCCTCATTGAGTCTCTTGGAGGTCCCCGACACCCGGTCCTTGGTGGACCCTGACTTGCTGGACACCTCCTGATTCTTTTCCAGTTTCTTCTCTTTGTCCACCTGCTTACTCCTGATCAGCTCCCGAATACGCTTGTGCTGGTGGTGCCGGTGCTTGTGCAACCTGTCGCTCCTGTCTGAACTTCCTTTCCTCTCATCATTCTCCCTTCTTTCCAGCTTGAGGGCCACATCGTCTGAGAAGGTGTCCGAGTCGGAGCTGATGTCGTCATACTCCACCAGGGGCTTGATCATTGCACCCAGTGGTGCCGCCGCCTCTTGAGCCACCAGCGGCGAATCTTTGGAGTGCTTGGACCTGTGCCTCTTGTGTCTGGAGACCAGCCGGTGCCTCTCCTTGCTGTTCGAACTGCCACTGCTGGATGTCTGCTGCTGCAAGGACCCCCCTCCTCCTCCATCCTTCTTGCCCCCATGTCTCTCTGGATTTGGCATTCCTTCTCCACTGTGCTTGGAAGAGGGGAGGGGGGAATCCTCCAAAACCCCCAAACTTTAAACCCCAGTCACACACACACCCCCTCCCGCTACAGGCCTCTCTCCTCTTTCCCTGGCTCTCCTTTCTCCTCCCACCATTCACAGCCACTTGCCCCCGCTGCCTGTCCTCCCTGCTTCTAGCTCTCGCCCTGCTTCATGGGGTGCAGCTCTTTGGATCAGGCCCCGGGGTGGGTGGCGGGGGGAGGGGCCTTGACCTCACAGGGCCCCTAGGCAGGAAGCTAAAGGGCCTGGAAAGCCCCCGGGAGGGGGGCCTGGGGAGGAGGGTGGCTGGGCCCTGGAGCGGGCGCCCTGGCCTGGGCAGAGGGTCGCCTGGGCAGGGGCCCCCTGGGCCTCTGAGCAGGTCCCTAGGCCCGGCTCCCTGAGTGGCTCCCGACGCGGAGGGTCCCCGGATCCCGCCCCCTCGGCCGCAGCGCGGCGGGTGCCCGGCTCGCGGCCCCCTTTGTCCGCCCCGCTCCCGGGGCCGCCTCCCCTCTCACTTCCCAAAGCGAAACGGCACCGCTTCCAAGGGGGCAGCCGCCAACTCTCGCGAGACTCCCGCTCTCGCGCGATGAGCGAAGCCTCCCCGCCTCGCTCGCCCAAACGCCGCGAGAAACTCCGGCCGGGCCCGCTCAAACCTCGCGAGAGCTCCGCGCTGGGCTCCGCAACAAAACTTTATTGAGCGACCTGGTGACGCCGTCAGAGAAACAAGCGAGCACAAGGCGGCCTCTCTTTTTAACAAAACTTTATTGAGGAGCCAGGCGAGCTGTTCGGACAGCTCCTCCCCCCCCCCCAAACAAAACTTTATGGAGATGCAGAGTGTGGACAAATCGCTAGGGCCCTGCCCCAAACACACTTGTGTTCAGGTGTCAGAGTGGCAGCCGTGTTACTCTGGGTCCGCATCTGTATCAGGAGCACCGTGGAACGCCCTCTCCAGCTCCAGAGGGAGCCTGAGGGCCTTGCAATGGGCGGCATGAAACACATACCAAGCACGCCCCCCCCAGCAGTGCCCCCAGGCAGGGAGGGGATGTGTGAGTCAGTGCCTGTCGAGGCCCAGCTTCATGGAAAGAGAACCCAGGCATCCTGACTCCCAGTCCCTTGCTCTAACCACTAGACCCCACTCCTGTTCCCAGAGCCAAAAACAGAACTGAGGAGTCCTGACCCGCAGTGGCTCTAAACCCCAGATCACACTCCCCTTCAAGCTGGAAACAACCCAGGAGTTCTGACTCCCAATCCTATGGTTCTCACCCCCTAGACAATTTTTTGACATAGACAGTGAATTCCTGCAGTTCTTACAACACAGGCTGCAGGTCCTTGGCACCCTTTGAGAAACAGGCCCTGCGTGTTTCTACCCAGAAACTGAAGCACTCAAAATCAGTGGGGAGACATCGGAACATTTGTCTTGCCTATCACTCAGACAATTTGTCACTCCAGAGTATGTGGTGTAGTTGTAGCCGTGTCAGTCCCAGAATATTAGAGAGACAAGGTGTGTGAGATAATATATTTTATTGGATCAACTTCTGTTGGTGAGAGAGACAAGCTTTCAGCCAAGAAGAGCTCTGTTTGGCTGGAAGCTTGTCTCTCTATCCAACAGAGTACTAAAAGATACTACCTCACCCACTTTGATTCACTTCAGTGGACATTTTACCTGAGTAAGGACTGAGCAAAAGTTGGGTGAAGGCCTCCAGATTTGGCTGATAGTGAGGAGTATAGTAAGGGCCTTTAAATGCCAGTTTTAAAACTTTAAATCAAATAGAAAAAGCAAGTAAAAACTCCCTGCCTTCCCTCTGATGAAAAATACCCCCTTGCAGTTTCCATCTCTGTCTTATTCTAAAGAGAAAAAATAGTGAAAAGGACTATTTTGAGACTTGAGTGCTACACATGATGGATTGGGGATCAGTGCTACTGAATGATATAGCAGTGGCCGCAGCAATGCACCATTAAATCTGTTGGAAACTGTAAGGTTTGGACTGTTACTGTAGAAGGCAGATGTAGTTTTGTATCATGGTCACATCACTTAAAGGCAATTTTTCAAAAGCTCTGAAATATTTTGATTAGTATTTATTCAATTTGCATGTATGTATATATGGCTTCCATGTAGCCATGTCAGCATTTTGAACACAGCCTTCTGCCTATAATAGTTGTTTGTATCTCATTATAGACCTCCTTGACTATATTCTCTAGGCCATAAAATTGCCTTTAGGCTCATATTTTACAGACTTTAAAAACAAATCTATGCTTTGTTTTTAAGTTAAAGGATGGCAAAAGAAATACAAATAGTTTGTGGTTTATGGCTGCTTTTGCTCCCACCTCCCCTACTAAAAGCCCCAATTCTGCAATGAGCTCGGTATGGAAAGCCCCTTATGCCCACATAGAGTGCCACCAACTTCATAGTTTTTAAGGCTAGAAAGGACTATTGTGATCATCTTGTCTGCTTTCCTTGTCTGCTTTTTAACACAGGCCACAGAATTACAACTAATAATTCCAATATCAAGGCCAATAACTTTTGGCTGAAGTAGACTATATCTTTTAGAAAGACATCCAATCTTGATGTAAAGACTTCAAGAGATGGAGAATCCACCACTCCTCTCAGCAAGCTGTTCCAATGGTTAATAGTGTCCCACCCCACATATTGTTGTTAGCAAATCTGCACCTAATTTCCAGTTTGAATTTGTCTAGCTTACATTTCCAGCCATTGGATCTTGTTATGCTTTTGTCTGGTAGTAAAGGTTTTTTTAATCTATCAGAAATCTTCACATATAGGTACTTCAAAACCACAATCAAGTCACCTTCTAACTTCCTTTTTGGGACACCTACCACATGGAGCTCATTACAGGATCAGGGCCTCACTAATATCCTGGTAGACAGATGACCTCCTTGCACCCTGATTTTATTCTTCAATTTGATCCGCTATAATGTGTGTTTGGTTCCACAGAGAGCACTGTGATTTATTACAAGATTGTAATGAGCTGGCCTGTATAAGTGTTCAACACAGTTCTCTACTGGATGGAATCAGACCTGTGCATCAGAGGCCCTATACTGCTAACAGCTGAAGGAGATTCTCCTTTAGTTTACTTGGTAGAATGCAGTGCTTTCTGGAGCAGAAGGATATGAGTTCTACCTCCACATGTCATGAATTTCAGAGTGATTATTCTGTAAAAAAAAGTGACAACCATTATGGTCCTAGGTAGCATTTTCCCCCATTTGTATTGCATTGGCAAATCTACTAGTTTTATCAGGACAGTTTTCCATTACTTTTTTGTTAAATATTAATTTATTTGTATTCACTACCTCACATGGGTACGTGTTAAGTCATATGTACCCTGCACCATAGGCCATTGAATGGGGATAAATCTCTTTCCTTGGGGAAAGAGAGAATCCTATCCCATTCACAAAGATTGCCTGAGCTGCCACTCTTGAAGAAGAGGGTCTTCAGCTGTGGCTTATTAACAGAAAGTCAGTGCCATAAAGAGGGAAGGTATGAAAGTAGGCTGGATTGCCCCAGGGGGAGAGAAGAGTGCTTGCCTATCTGTCTGTCTGTCTGTCGGCGGTTAAAATCAACTGCTTAGGCAAACTCTCCTAAGAAGAGATCTTTGTTTGTCATATTGTAGGAGCGAAGCAGGTATGCTTCTTGGATTCTACAAAAGGGCATCTTTCTGTTTACTCTACAAGGAGCTAGAACTATGCATTTGGGCCTGATGGGGAGTGTGGCTGCCTACAAAAAACTAGATACTTGATGCATTATATCCTGCTCCAAGAAGAATGATACGCGCTTGGGATATTTTCTTCCCCATGCTCTTGTATTGTTTCCCCTTTAGGGGACTAGTGACCCCTTATTTTTGGGTGTTGTGAGCTTTCATGCCTATAAAGTTCTTTGAGGCCTTCTGATGAAAGCCATCTGTTGTAAAAGCCAAGCAATGTTCAGCTGCAGAAGACCTAACTCAATGAAAGGGAGCAACAATAGCCACTGGATAAAAATAATGTAAAAATAGTTAATATATTTTGAGGACTTGTGTTATTTTACATAGATTTTTCTAATTGTAAAGGTGCCTAACATAGCCTCTTAAAAACCTTCTTTGGGGAGAAAGGTGTAAAACCTATAATAAGTTTAAAAGCTCATTTTAGATGTGTTTAGAACTGTAACTGTTAATGTAGGGCCTAAACTTTTTTGTCTACTGGTTCCTGTAGCAGGAAGAAGAACAGGAGTACTTGTGGCACCTTAGTAGGAATTTACAGATCAGATAAATTACACATTAGATACATAGTGGGTGAAGTAATGTCTTTCACCAACAGAAGCTGATCCAGTAAAAGATAAGGTTTTTTTGAATGTACACAACTCTTCTTAGGTGTGGGGCACGTACTCAACAGTGTCCTAGCAAAATACAAAGTGGTACAAATTGGTATAAGGAGTTAATGCCTGTTGCAAGAAACCATTCAAGATGAAGTGACCCACTACCCAGGTTTGTATTTTGAGGGTGGTGTGTAGGTTTTTGATGAGGATTAAGAGGTCAGATAGGGAGTGATCATTTTGTGAAAAGTATTTACTTACAGCTGATATAGTGTTTTTGTCTCACCATTTTTCTGAGTGAACTCATTGGAGAGCTCATTTCAACTACATTGTTGTTACTGGAGCATTTAGTGCACTGGATGAAATACATTGAATGATGTGATAGGCATGTATAGGACCCATGGATCTTGAAAAGTGTGTTGGGGCACAGTATTAATCTTGTCTCTTTCACCAGCAAAAGTTGGACCAATAAAAGCTATTACCTCATTCATCTTGGGACATATGTGGCTACAGTACTGTGAATTAGGCCATACCCAATGAAACCACTAATTCCTCAAGTCTCTTCTTGCCCCATTTTATAACCCAACAGTAGGTTCAGGCTGGATTACTATAGTCAGTGGAGGCTGCTTTTGCAGCTTCCTTCATAACCCCTGCACATCACCTGTGATATTAAACTTACTTTGTAAATGAATAAAATAAGTCTGTTAACTGTCCCATTTTAGACATGAAATTTTCTGCCTCATATTGACATGCGGTATCTTGTATCATAATGGTAAAGTGCTATCTGAAACAGGGAATTATGAAGCTGAAGTTACAGCAATGTTGTTTCGGCCTAAGAAAAGAATCCTGTCTTGTCTAAAATAACTTGCCCTGCTTTTGCATTACTTATGTTAAGTCTCTTAGCTGTTGGGATGGTAGTTTTGAGATGTGTGCTACCCTTCCCCCAGCAGTAACCACGATTTGCTGCTTCAGCTATTTTACAAAGTGGGGGGGGGGAGGGGGAAGGGGATGAAACTTTTCTGTTTAAAACTTTTTAGGTTGTTTTGTTTTGTTTTTTCCCCCCGGCAATTAAATATTTTTGTAACATTTTGGCTTCAGTGGCAGTGTTTTTTCCACCTGCGGACGTAAAACGCCCCACCCCTTTTCCCTCTCCCCTTGCAGAAGCCGCTGCCTGCCCTGTGACCCTCCTGGGCACCGCATGGGCGCACACGTGCCCCTCGCCTGTGACCTCTCACGACCCAGCCCCGCTGCCCGAGGAAGGGGAGGGCCGGAGGGAAAGAGTGAGGCCCGCAAGTCTCGCGAGATGACACCCGCCCCCCCCCTCGCTCCCATCCCGGGTCTCGCCGCTCCGCTCTCGCGAGACGTCTCGGTGGCTGCGAGAAGGCGGAAGTGTCGCGCGGTTTGGAGCGTAGCCATGGCCGTTGGGCTGGCGGCGGCCGCCGCGGACTGAGGCCCGAGCGGGAGGGGCCTGGCCGCGGGTACCTGCTCTACGCCAGGCCGGCGCCTGCGGCCTGCCCCGGGGCCCTCCTCCCTCCCCCCCTCCCAGGCCCGCACCGGCCCACGGGATGAAGGCGGCACAGGGGGGCGCCGAGGGTGAGTCGGGGCGGGGGGAGGCTTGGCCCTGGCCCTGGGAGAGGCGGGGCTCGGGGGGGGGGAGCTGAAGGGGGAGCCCCAGACGCTGTAGGGGGAGCCCTGGCTTCTAGGGAAGGGGGCGATCTGCTCCAACTTCCCTCAGAGATTCTGCTGCCCCCGCCCCCTTCCCTGCGTTCAGCTCCCCCCCCCGTCAGCGCCAAGGGATTTAGGTTGCTCCCTGCTCGGCTAATGGGGAGTTATTTCCTCCCTACACACACGTTGCCCCCCCCCCCCGTTGCTACCATGTTGCTCTGCTACCCTGCATGGAAGGGGACCGACATGGGGGGCCCACGGCCACCCACATCCGTCACAGCAATACAGCCCATGTACGCTGGGGTTCTTCGCTACCTGTCGCCCCAGTGGGATGTGAATGGTTGCTGGAGCTTACGGGTTCCTAGCCCAGGCTGCTGCATCTTCGTGGGAGCAGCCTGAGGACAGCACAGCTGTTTAGGGTGGGACGTTTCATCTTGGGCTGCGTGGTCTCCTGGTATACGGAACGTACGGCTACCTAAGCCGTGGTGATCCAGCATGATCCTATATGGCCCAGGAGAGGTTACAGTAGGTCCTACTGTGCAAAGCTTTATGTTGATCAAAATAGCTTGCGCTTTGATCAAGATACAGCATTGTATAGTGGAGTTTGAGATCTTTTGGGGATGGGTGTAGCATAAAATAGATCAGATTGCAGATACCTTCACCTTCATTAAACATGCCCCTTCAGTTGCTATTACACTGTCAGTGAATGATATAATTTAGTCCAGAAGTTCCCAAACTTTTTTTTTGCTGAGCCCTCCTTTGGAGATTCATGTCCTGAGCACACACGCCCTTGTGTGGGGTGCCTGGTACGCACGGGGTGAGTGTCTGGTACCCACGTTGAGGGAGGGATGCCTGCTACCTATGGGGAGCAGAGTGGGTGTGTCCCATGTGGCAGTTTCCACTCCCTACAGGGGTTGGGGTGGTCTTGGCTGATGGGACCTGGCTCCCTGCCTATCACACTCCTCCCTGTGCAGAGAAGCAAATGGAGCCCTGCTTGGATCAGGAGAGCAGCAGAATGCTGCACCCTATGAGTAGTGGCCCCCTCCTGACTTTGGCCTCTTAGCCTGGCCCTGGGGCACTAGGCTCTGTCTGCTTCCTCTACTCAGACCCTGTCCAGCAGGGGAGGCAGCTGGGGCTTGGTTCCCTGGGGCTGTACTGAAGGGCTGGGGACAGGAAGGCGCTCTGTGCTGCAGGGGTATCAAAAGTAAGGGGGACAGCTTACAGCTTCCTTCTTGCAGAGTCCCTTCTGGCTTCCCCAGCAGAGCATGGTAACGGCCAGTTGGCAGCGGGGGAGTGAGATGAACAGGGAACCTGGTCCTAACAGCTGAGACTGCCCACACAGCCCCCTTATCTGCTTCTCTTACCCAACTGGGCCCCTCTTGGCTCAGACTCTTCAGCACAGCACAGTCAGGTCCTCACATTCCCCTAATAATGTTGTGCTTCCCTTGCCCTAGAGGTGTTCTCCACAGTTTGGGAACCTCTGATCTATTCCATCACCAACCTGAGTTTGAAAAGTCCCTAGATGTGTGTTTACATGAGCAGTAACTTACATCATCAGGTGCTGTTTCCCTCTGTTTTTCTTGGATCTGACAACTCAGATGAGGTTGCTAAAATAAACTGTGATGATTGCTGTACATTTCAAAGAGTCTAACTATAGAGGAACCTGTTTCTTTTCTAATAAAAGCAGGTGTGGCATTAGCATGGGTTCAGTTGGACCCACAGAAATAATGAAACCACAGGTGCAAAAGCAGGCAAACGTTCATTTGTCCTGGCCTGGTGCAGAGGGGAGGGTGGGGGAGTTGGTAAATGAGCCTGCCCTGCACTCACCCCACGGCAGTGGCTCCTGTCACAGTTGAGGTGTGGCTGGGCCAAACCTGAGTGCCACTGCAATCCTGTGCATCAGGTGCAGTGCTCTGCCCTCCTTCCTCCCCCCATGACCTCGCCTTCGCACCAGGGTGGGAGATGAGTAAGGGTTGTGGTGCTAGGGAGGAGGCTGAGACATGACACTCATTTTTTTAAAATGACTAGATTTCAAGTGATGGTGTCCCTTGAAACCCCATTTACTGTGAAATCTCGAATTGTGTCACTCCCTTGCAGTGTGCAAATAGCAATCCCAGTTCTAGGACATCTCTGCAACCTAATGATACCGTGCCCACAGGATACCAACCCTTCGGTATTGGCTCCATCCCACTAGGCAGGTCAGAATACCTCTAAATCATAGAATTTTGAGCCCTCTGAGGTGCTGGCAGTTGGGTCGGGGCATGAGTCCCTTCCTGTACAGCATTCCAACTGTCGCTGCCTCAGTCAGGTCCTTCACTGCAAATGGGCTCCAGTTGGAGTCTTTATAGTGTGTTATGTTGACTTCCATTCAGTGCTGTGAAGGTGTTTTTAAAAAAAGAAAGTAATTGAATACATGAGGGATAGCTCAGTGGTTTGAGTATTGGCCTGCTAAACCCAGGGTTGTGAGTTCAATCCTTGAGGGGGCCATTTAGGGATCTGGGGCAACTATGGGGGATTGGTCCTGCTTTGAGCAGGGGGTTGGACTAGATGACCTCCTGAGGTCCCTTCCAACCCTGATATTCTATGATTCATGAATGTGACTACAGTGGATCTCAAACTGTGATCTGTAGCTTCCTTCTTGGAGATTCACAGAATACAAATGGTTGAGGAATATGTAGTGGGAGGTGGGGAGAGAAGGTGGTCTGTGCGGAGGATCTTTGCCATACAATGAGGTTAGTAGAACAAAAGAGTTGGAGAGGAACTATGTATATACAGTGCAATAAGAGACAGGAGATTAAAAGTAGAACCTCCCCTTTTTAAAGAACTGCTATACTTCTTATCTTCTGTTTTCCTTGAGGTTTCAGCAGGTCTTTAAACCATCCTCTTGTGTCTGCAAGGGGTACCCAGTCAGTTATAATGCAATACCAAGACTAAACAAGATGGACCAAATCCCACTCTCACATCTTACTCACATATGTAGTACTACTGATTTCCCCAGGAGGTATTTGAAGTCTTATAGTCTCCTGGGTTTGATGATCTTTGGTACAATCTTTGCATTATTTAACTGTGTGTGTGTGTGTGTGTGTGTGTGAGAGAAGAGTAAATTGGCAATAAGTAAAATTTCTCTGAATTGTTTTATGTTGCTGTTAAGGGCAAAGGACACATCTTTTATTTGGAACTCGCAGGAGTTTTTATTTGTAAAAGTTTGAATTTTATTGTCAGCACGGAGATTAAACAGTGGCAGGCCCCCTGACTGAGTTGTCCCATATCATTTGTCCTGTAGAAACGGAGAAGCTGAATAAGATGAGTTCTCTCTTGGAAAGACTTCATGCAAAGTTTAACCAAAACAGACCTTGGACTGAAACGGTGAAGCTTGTCCGTCAAGTCATGGTGAGAATTGGAGGAGTCTGGATGAGATTGTTTACTGGGAGAATGGTGTAGTTATGTAGTCTGGATTAGTAGTAATACTTCTTTAGCACTCCTCAGCCAGCTATCTCAAAATGATTTGCAAAATATTAATCCTTACAATCGCTCATAGAAGATAGAGTTTTACCAGTTGCACCTAGAGGGCATAGCCAAGATCAGGGTCCCCATTGTGCTAACTGAAACAGGGAGAAATAGTTCCTGCCTGAGAAAGTTTATAATTTAAATAGACAAGACAGACTAAGGAGAAACAAGAAAAGGAGGACTTGTGGCACCTTAGAGACTAACAAATTTATTTGAGCGTGAGCTTTCGTGAGCTACAGCTCACTTCATCGGAACAGACACAAAGAGAAGATGTAGCTTACCCAAGGGCTAACACCCATGGAACATTGGCAGAGTCAGGAATAGACCCCATGATCCTGCTGCCCTTAACCACTGGACTGCAGTGTCTACTTAGAACTAAGGTACCAGTCCCCTTTGGCAACTAGCTGTTAGTGCAGTTATGCAGCACAGTCTCATTCATTCTCCTTTTCTGGTAGAAGTACAGTTAATTTGTGAGACACTGCACCAAATTATTGTAGAAGTGTTCCTAATACTAGGCATGTTGCATTCAGTTTTAGCACCACTGCCCGGCTGGTGTGTTTGTTGAAAAGGCAGCAATGGGGAAGGGAAAGATAGGGGGACCAGATAGTAAGTGTGAAAAATCGGGATGGGGGTGGGAGGTAAAAGGAGCCTATATAAGAAAAAGCCCCAAATATCAGGACTGTCCCTATAAAATCAGGACGTCTGGTCATGCTAGGGAAAGGTAACGAAAAGTTTTCTGCAAATATTGTTCTGTGATGTATGAAATTTGCATGCCTGGCTATTCCCTCCCCCTCCCCCCATTTCTTCCTTTATTATTCTGTTTGTTTAGAATTATGCATATATAAAAAGCTATTAGAGTCAGTTCCTCCAATTCAATCAGCTGCTTAAGGAAAAAAAAGAGGTGTGTGCGCAGTGGATATCTTTGTTATCTTGCTCCTGTTCTCATTTTAGGGACCTAAATGGAAGAGTAATTCTGGGATGGGATTTAATTTACTTTAAATTGTTTGAATAAACAACATTTGGCCCTGAATAATAGTTATAATGACTCACTCTTGATGAACATTGCATACAAATGGGGGTTGTTTTCTCCCTTTTCACTTAGGAAAAACGGGTTGCGATGAACTCTGGGGGCCATCAACATCTGGTGAGCTGTTTGGAGACTTTGCAGAAAGCATTAAAAGGTTGGTAAACTCTTTGGAAATGTAACAACAAAAAATGTACTTACGCTTTCCATGGTGTTCAGAATGAAACATGATAGAAATATTAAATTGTAAAAACAAACAGAAATAGCAAATGTTTCATTTTGTGTTTATGGTATGTGCATTGACATATATGCGTGCACACTTTCACACGCACATATTTACCACTTATGCCACAGTAGAATGTCATAGTTTAGGTTGCCAGTAGTATTTTATTCTAAACCATTTGCCTGGCCTCAACCCAAAAGTGATTAGGTATGGGAACATGGAAGAATATCAGTTCATTTCTTTGCAGTTGTGACTGCGATGGTGGGCTGTATTTTTCTTTTTAAAAATTGCTCCTGCTATTTTTTGCATGTGGATAATTCATGTGTGCGCACACCCAGATGTGTAACTGCACAAGTGCATAATGTTGGCTCGTGTGTGTGTGAGGAAGGGTAGTTGAGACTGCACTTAGTGCCAAAGGAATACACTCCTATGGGAAAAGTAAGAGTCATTCGATCTAAACTTGCCTTGTGTCTTTCCTGTTTAGTATCATCTCTGCCTGCCATGACCGATCGCTTGGAGTCTATAGCTAGACAAAATGGGTAAGTCTTCTTTTGTGGCAGAAGCATTTCCTGTGTATCTGTACAGAATCATCATAATCTCACTGCTGGTTTGATTGTTTTTTGTGTGCATCTCATAGCAATTTTTGTTTTGTTTTGTATGTAAGCCTTGGATCTCACCTTAGTGCAAATGGCACTGAATGTTACATCACTTCAGACATGTTCTATGTGGAAGTCCAGTTAGATCCTACAGGGCTGCTGTGTGATGTGAAGGTGGCGCACCATGGAGAAAATCCTGTGGTACGTATAACCTAGAAAGAGGAGATGGGTAACGCCAAAGGCAAGCAGTGTTGGTTTGCCTCCCCTCTGCACAAACACAGGGAATCAATTGTGTAAAATATGTCCATCTAGTTCTGATAGAAAATCTCTACTCATGGCTTCAGTGGAAGGTGAAAACCTCCATGGGGAGATTCCTTCTCACTCCTAAATTTGGTGATTGGTTCAGTTCTGTGCATGTGAACAAGAACCACTTAGATAATGGTCCATATTTTTCTTTGAGTCAGAGTATAATCAATTGACAAAGCAGAATTACAGTTATCTGCAGCTTTTTATTGGTTTTCTTCAGCATATTTCTTTATCATTGATAAAACTTACAGTTCTGTAGATGGAAGATGAAACTTGGGTCAAAATATTTCAACTTGGAGGCCTAAAGTTAGGCATCATAAAAAAGTGGCCTGATTTTTCAGAGGCAGTAGCATCTGCAATTCCCATTGATTTAATTGCACCTCTGAAAACCATGCCACTTTTAGTAGATACCTACATATGGATTTAGGTATTCAACTTAAAGCCCCCAAGTTTGAAAACTGGTATAGTTGTTTAACAGGAGATAGTATTAAATGAATTTGTGCTGCAAGTGATTGACAAACAGGGCATCAGAACCATGCTGGTGTAGAGCAGTGAGTGTAAAACTGTTTCTGACCAGAAGATAATGGTCAGAAACCTCATTCTGTCCCTGTATTTTATAGTCATAGAAATGTTCAAAAGTCACAGATGAATTTGAAATGAATGTAGTATATGTTCTTTCCATTTCAGAGCTGTCCAGAACTGGTGCAACAGCTGAGGTGAGCAAAAACAGCTGTTCATTGCATCCTGAAAAAGATTCTTTTTCCTGATATTGATCAGCAGTACTATTTTATGGGAGGAATTGTACAGCAGTTGGTAACTGTTCCTTCTTCACAAAGTCTTTGCACTTTCACAAGAGGTTTTCTGGCTTTGTTTGGCTAGGGCTTCCTGACTCTCTTCATCATGTGTGGTACCTCTGAAGCCTCTGTACGAGGCCACACAATTGTCTCTTGACCAGGGTGTTTTGCAGAGACATTTAAAAAACAAAAAACTAAAACTAAATCAACTGCAAATATTAAAGGAGTGATTAAAGAAACATATTTTCGCAATTTTTGTGTTGCAAAAGTAAATTCCTCAGTGATTTAAGAATTGTATTATAAAGGTAATAATTCTTAAAAATAAAACGATCTACTATGAACAATTTATCCAAATTGTTTAACAATGACAATTTTTTCCTCCTCCTAGAGAGAAAAACTTTGATGAATTCTCTAAGCATCTAAAGGGGCTTGTGAACCTTTATAAACTTCCTGGAGACAAGTAAGTGTATGTAGTGTATTCTCCTCCCGCCCCCATGGTTATATAACCAGTCTAGGCCCCAATTCTGCAAGCACTTAACCCATGTTAATTTTACACAGGTGACTAGTCCTGTTGGCTTCCATGCGCCTGCTTGTGTGACAGATAACCATCTGTCTTTTATACATAAAAAAGCACTGCATTTAAAGGTTACTGTCAAGATAAACAATATTAACAAATTTCCTTACCAATGCCCTGATCCTCTGTGTATTTATTTGAATTACCATTGTGCCTAAGAGTCCCAATTGTGGATCAGGATCCCATTGTGCTAGGCGTTGTAAAAGCACAGAACAAAAAGACAGTCCCTGCCCCAAAGGGTTTACATTGGGTTATTCAGATGCATACATGTTTGCAGGATCAGGGCCTAAGTTAAGACTATGAAGCATAAAAATTCTTATTCTTTTCATTTTCTCCTCTGTGGTTCTGTGCATTTTTTATTTAAAAAACACAGATGTACGTGTAAATCCCTTAATTTTATATTTTATTATAATCATGAAGTACACAGATATCAAATTAGGAATACATATGTACATGATTTGCTCTGTACAAATTGAGAAAAGAAGATAAAATATAATATACAATCTAAGATGTGAGACATTGTATCATTCACTGTTTATGTCTTATCAGTTTACATTGAAACCATAATAGGAAAAAGTGACTGTCTTTAGTGATTTAATACCATGATTAGGGTAATACTTTTAGTAAAGAATTTAATCTGAAGTTCTGAGGTAACTTTAGGTTCTGTACAGTTTCTTGAATTCTTTTTTTTTTTTCCATATTGCTTTTTTCCAAGCAAACTTAAAACTAAAATGTACTTGGCTCTTCAATCTTTGGAGCTGGATCTCTCAAAGATGGCAGTGATGTACTGGTAAGAACATTTATACACCTTTGATTTTCTCAATACCTGGGCATGAATTGGCGGCATGATGAGACCGGTACTTTCTGACTTCCTTTTAAAAACTGATGCTTACATTAGAGCAACCCCATGCAACTGGAGGTTGATACAAAGCGTTATAGAAACTGTTCATAATTTTTTCGGCTTTTCTAAAGTCTGTGTTTAACTGCAGAATGAGCAATTGAAATAGAAGGTGAGGAAAAAACAGGCTGAGGATGAAAAAGAGAGATTAGAGATAGAAAAAGAGCAGAGACAGCGTGGACGAGAGACTGACCAAAAAAAAAAAATAGATACAGCAGCTTTTTTAGTATCTAGCAGGAGGAGATCCTGGGATGGGGTTGATCAGCCACCCATCACAGAGGTTGTTCCAACAAAACAGGTTGGAAACCACTTACATTAGGTTTAGTGGACTAAAACCCACTTAGCTAGTGGGGAAACTGATGACTCCTTTTGCCAATACTTTGAGACATTTTCCAGTTATAGTGTGGAGCTTAAGATATTTACTTTTATCTGACTGTGAAGTGTGTATTGTAAGATCTTAAAGGAGCCACCAGTGCTTAGATGTTTGGGATTCGAGCTATGCTCCAGCACATCCTAAATGTACTATTCTCTCTGTTGTAGGCAAGCCACCAATGCAAGTCCCCTTGACAAGATTCTTCATGGCAGTGTTGGGTATCTCACCCCAAGAAGTGGAGGTATCTGTGTCTTTTGTGTAACCAAAAGAGAGAAAAGGGGATTGAACAGACCCTTCTTAGTTGTCTGATTTTATTCAGATGACTTAAACCTTTACAGATGGTAGCTGAGCTTCATATTAGCAGATACTAATAGTGGATAAGAGTTGCCAGTGTAAGAGTGGTGGTCATCTACATATTTCTAAGTATCTCATGATCCAGTAGGGTAGTTTTACTTTTACAAAATCACTCAGTATACTGGATTTAGAATGCACAGTTTCTCTCTGTCAGACATCTTGGCCTCTGTTAAAAAGAGCGACTGTTTGAACAGCTTTGCACTTCATGTGCTGTGCAGTATTGCAAAGTGAGTATGGTCTGGTTGCTAGTGACTTTTATGAAGGATCAGAGTAACTCATCCATCAAGGCCCTCATTAACCAGCCTTTTCCCACAGGTCATCTGATGAATCTCAAGTATTACATTTCACCCTATGATTTATTTGAAGAAGGCACTGGAGCAACCATTATTTTGCATGAGAACAACGGTACGTCACCTAAAAGGCTGCTTCTGGCCACTGATTGTACTTTAGGCACATAAGATTTTCAGTCTGTCTAAAACTTGTTCCTAGTTTTGTTTAAACTTTTCTATGAAGTCAGAGGCGAGAATATTGTAGAAGAAGGCAGCTTCTTTATAGCGTGAGTGACTGACTCACTGGTGGTAGAGTTTAGATTTTTGAGGAAAGTGTAGAATTCTGAAGATTGATGGCTGGCTTCTCCTTCATAAGCAGCACAAAATGGCCTTCCTATCTGGAGCTGGCTGATGGAGAATTCACACTGCATAGGGGAAGTCTTCACCAGCAGAAAGCTGGCAGAGGTGGCTCTTCTGCTTTCTACGCCAGCCAGCCCCTTGCCTCTGGCATAACAGAAAGGAGAGGTCATGGCCGATGTGTTCCAAGGGCAGGAGGAGCAGGGCGAAGCAGAGCTACAGCGCTCTTGGTCATCCACTAACATAAAGCCAATGGTCCATTCAGGACCTTACACCAGTGACAGAAGTTAAACTAGATCCCCTGCTACTCCAGCTTCCACTGGGGCTGGACAGCCAGGATCAGGGAGTCATGACCATTTGGCTGTCTGCAACCACTGCTCTCCAATATGAGAGAATCAAGGGCAGAGTGACGGACATAGGTTTGATAAGCACATGCAAATCCTGGGACACTTCTCCCATTTTCTGGATACAGTTGACCTCTGGAGGTGAAATCCACTTCTGTGCAGGCCTGCACAAAGCCAGTGCATCACTTAAATCCTGCTTAAGCCCTCAAAATATGCTGGTCCTCTGCACTGGAGTGAATTTCATCCAGGATGGCTAACTGTAGGTTTATTTTATATTGATTAATTTAAAAAGAAAACTAAAAAAAATTCTTTCCCCTGGTTCCAGCTGTGATTATGAGTGTGGCTTTTTGTAGGACGAGAATAGTAAACTTCACCTGTTCGTAGGTGTTTGCTCTTCGGTAGCATTTTATACAGTAACACCAAGCTCTGTATCTAGCAAAAGCGAGACAAGTTGGAAAAATAAGACACTGGGGCTGAAATGCTCCAAAATCATAAATAATTTTGCACATAGACGTGTACTGCAAGCTTGTAAAATCACCTGAAAGTTATTGCTGACCGGTAACAAGCCCACTCCAGAAATAGAACTTCAAATAGCATAAACAAAAGGCTGCACACTCAAACTAGGCTATATCAAACTTTAAAAGAGGTGCTACATAGACAAATAACACATCTCTATGTGAGCAGTATTTTTAACTTCTAAAACACATGAATGGGTTTTCCAGCAGGTTTTGATATGGTCTCCTTTCTCTTGCCTCCCCTTCCAGTCCCTCGGTCTTTGGGCATGAACGCGTCGATAACAATCGAAGGAACCTTGGCTATGTACAAACTCCCAATTGCACCATTAATTATGGGATCTCATCCTGTTGACAACAAAGGGTAAGGAAAGGGCACTTCTGCTGGGGCCTCTCACAGTGGCCTCATTCAGATGCTGCTGGCATGTCACTCTTTTGAGTCATCTTTCCAAGGCATGTCAGTAACACAATGTCATATCATCAGTCATGGGATTTGATGTTGCCCTGATCTGTGAAATACCCTGCACTTGAGACATGAGTGAAGCCTAGTTTTCAGGTGTTAATCAAGTGTCGTAATTTTTCAGAAGTAACAGACACTATACTTCTGTTTGGGCAGAGGATAAAATGTGTATCTTACACTTAAAATGTATATACACTTTAAAAAATGTTTCTGTGCATACATCATAATACTTTTCTACCTTACAAGTGTGTTGTGAGGATAAATTCATTAATGTTTGTATGGTACTCAGGCATTGTTTTCGGGGGATAGGAGCATAATGTACCTACATAAATACAAATATGCATGTAATAAAAAATAACAAGTAACTTCAACGTTTTAGGACTCCGTCCTTCTCATCAGTCACCAGTGCCAACAGTGTTGACTTGCCAGCTTGCTTCTTCTTGAAGTTCCCACGACCTATTCCAGTATCCCGGCCTTTCATTCAGAAACTGCAGAGCTGCACAGGTGAGCTGTAACTCTATCAGACAAGTATTCACTAGCTTTTACTAGTAGATTGTTTTAAGCACACCAAGTGAGTTTAACCCAAACTCTTATACTCTCTTTTATATGTGCTTTTGAGGATTGACTAGGTCCATGTTATTGTGCAGCTCCTTTTAGCTCTGTGATGTCATTATGCTCTGCTGTTTCCCCTCAGGAATCCCATTGTTTGACACCCCGCCAACATTTGTCCCCCTGTATGAGCTGATCACACAGTTTGAGTTATCCAAGGAGACCGATTCTGTACCTTTAAACCACAACATGCGCTTCTATGCAGTAAGTATGTCACTAGAACTGGGGAACTAAGCACACAGAAGAGGCAGGTTGAAGACTCTTGAAAAAAGTTAGAAACCCTGGACTGGAATCTATTAAATACAACTCCAGCCTTCTCTTGTACCAGTATAACTGTCAATTGGGGCATGTTTTTATCAGTAGTTATTCCAGTACAGCCCTTAGAGTGGATGCAGTTATACTTAAAGAGCTACAGCTTTTGTGTGTAGACACAACCTGTTATCCAAGCCAGAATGCTGGAAAAGACACAATCACAGTAGGTTAATTGTCCTGTCTTAACTGTGGATTTGTCATCCTCTGGGCTGCAAGAGTTTCTTTTTGCAACTGATCTACCTCCATTACAAAAGGTAACCCAAAACCACGATGTACTGTGTTGGTAAATAAACCGATGCATGTGCAACCAATGAGTTTGTCTGCATGGGTTGTCTTGTTTAATGTTCCTATTTAACTGAGAATCACATACCAGAACACAAGTGGAGAATGTAAAGTGACCAGAGGAGATCAGCAATTTGGTCTAATAACATTTGATAAATGACCTCTTTTAAATGTGTGCCTGTACTAATGAGCTGATCCTCCTAAGGACAGACTTGCTCTTTTGATTGGGTTAATTGCACAGATGAGAACTATGAGGGTAGCCAAAATTATGGTATGCCGGAGCCTAGATTTATGGGAAGGTATTGAAATCATCTGTACTGTTAAACCACTGCTTCTCTGAGTGACTGCCATGAGCTGGAAAACTTGTAGCTGATGTGAGGAGGGAAGAGAAAGGTACTTTCTGGGTTGGCTACTGTGTTGAAGGATGCAGTTTCCATTGAACATTCCAATATCTGTAAAAAGCAAGTGACTGATTGTTTACATTAACATGGAATTATGTGGCTTCTATAGGTATCTTAGATTCTTAATGTAATTTGAATGGACTTTTTGTGGGTTTATAGATGTTTTTGCAATTGCAGGTACAATGAGTGGGAATTGACTTTGACTGTGTAATTATAAAACCCAAGCACCATGAGAGGTGGAATGTCACCGTGGTGGTTAGGGCAGAGATCTGGGAGATAGCATTCTTGGGTTCTGTATGTGGCTGTTCCACTGACTACATTGTGTGACCTTTGGGTAAGTCACTTAAACAGTTTGTGTGAAATCCTGGGCTCACTGAAGTCAATATAAAACTCACATTGAATTCAGTGAGGCCAAGATTTCACCTTCTGTGCCTCCGTTTCCCCAACTGTAAAATGAATCGATACTTAACCACCTCACAAAAGGACAGTGAAGTTTACTGTGTATAAAAGTGCTTTGAGAACCTCTGATGGGGCAGTATAGAGGTACAGAGTGATACTATCATTCTTGGCAGTGGTATTTCTAGACTGGTATTTTGTTGGTTCAGGTTGTAAATCAGTTTATAAAAGGGTTTGATTCTTAGAAAGTGTCTCTACAATGTTTGTCAATTCCAACCACAAAGGTAACTTAGCATGACACAGATTTTGGAGTTGCATTTGCTTTGGTAGCTGTCTTTACTTCCTTGTATCCAGTACCATTGGGGTAACGCACAGGTTGTTTCCTAGGCTCTTCCAGGACAGCAGCACTGCTATTTCCTGAACAAGGATGCTCCTCTTCCAGATGGAAGGAGCCTGCAAGGAACTCTCATTAGTAAAATCACCTTCCAGCACCCTGGCCGGGTTCCTCTCATCCTCAACTTGATCAGGCATCAAGTGGCCTACAACACACTGATTGGCAGTTGTGTCAAGCGAACTGTTTTAAAAGAAGGTGGGTGACACATTGACTAACATAAATAAAATTCTGTGACTGGAGATGATCCTGGATTGTTTTCTGTAGCATATTAGAATCAGACGGCGGGTTTGGGGAATAGGAAATTAGAGGCCCAGGCTGCTTTGCTTCACCTTTTTATTTTTCTTTCTTTTCAATGGCTATATTTGAGCTCATGTCTGTCTTTGTCTCTTGTGCTGTGTAGATGCTGCATTTACCAGCTCCTGTGTCTTTCAGATTCTCCTGGGATCCTGCAATTTGAAGTTTGTCCCCTCTCAGATTCCTGCTTCAGTGTATCCTTTCAGCATCCTGTGAATGACTCCCTGGTGTGTGGTGAGTAGGGTTCAGTGAAAAGCATGTATTTATCAATGGATTTCAGGTGAAGATAGGGGTGTTGTTTTTTGCCACTACAGTTGGAAGTTTAATTTCTCCCAAATGCCTCCTCTCTGTCTTTCAGTGGTCATGGATGTGCAGGACTCCACACATGTGAACTGTAAACTATATAAAGGGCTCTCTGATGCTCTCATCTGCACAGATGACTTCATTGCCAAAGTTGTTCAGAGGTAAACCAGGCCTTCTCTGTGCTGCTATAAGATGCTACTCAGAGCATCTTTTATAAATCCCCAGAACATTAGCACCCAGATACTGGTGGGCACTTCACAAATATCTAGGGGACAGTGGTTCTACAGTTCATTTTTCTGCAGAAAGATCCCGTTGTGTATCACCTGCTACCTCGCTCAGACTATCCTCCATAGTTATTTATAAAGCACTACAGTTTGTTCAGCCAAAGAGAGTGCTTGAATAGCTGAACATTTGTAGTCTTCCAATTTTGAATAGAAGGTGTCTAATGAAACCGAGTTAATATATCAGTAACTCTTGCTTAACAATCATTGTGTTAAGCATGCGACATAGATTTCTAGCCTCCTCAATTCTCTGTATAATAGTAATAGCGTTACAATAATACAAATAAATAATAATGCCTAGATCTTTTGTAGCAATTTTCATCCATAAATCTCAAAGCACTTTACAAATGACTTAAGTAGCATTATTCCCATTATACAGATGGGGAAACTGAGGCACGGAGGTTTACAGTCATATGCCCAAGGTCACCGAGCAGGCAAGTGGCAGAGATGGGAATATAAGCCAAGTCACTTGAGCCTCTGTCTAATGCCCTGTCTACTGGTACATACGGCTTCCATTATCCTTTCTATTTCTTAGCTACAAAAGAGACAAAATATCATTAAAAGACTTCTGAATTCTGATGAACACTTCTGTCTGGGTGGCATCATTCCAGAACTCCATTTCTATTGCACTTCACCTGTTGTTGAGAGTTTTCTACGCCAGCCTTGGACAAAACCTACCAGATTTGAAGCCATTCATCCTTTGTCTGTGGATTTCAGGCAAATGATGGTCGGGAGAAAGGGAGGCAAAACCAGGGTTGTATTGGAATCTCGGTTCCAATTGTAACTGTGGAGCAGCAACAGCTGACCTTATTAAATATTTGTTTCCTGGATGCCTGTCTTAGTTGTATGTGTTTTCATGCTTCATGATGAGCTTGTATTTGCCTTCAAAGTCTCTGCCTCTCTTTGAATTAGAGGGTGACTCACTCACAGTTCCAACATTTGATAGCCCTGCCACCCCCCAGATTTTACATTTATCAAAATTACTCAGCCCCAGGCAACATTGGAAGCATTTAGAAAACTACAAGGTGTTAATAATGCTCTGCACATACAGAGACCCTACAGACTTCTTTAACAATGTTGATGAATTACCTACCTTCCAGGTCAGTACGATTATTCCTATTTTATAGATGGGGAAACTGAGGCACAGATTAAGTTGACTTGCCCAAGGTCACACATAGAGCCTGTGGCAGAGCCGGGAACAGAACCTATCCCTCCTAACTCCCAATCTCTTTAGCTGCAAGATCATCCTTCTTCTCTTAAGTATTACTTAGTTACTAATTATTAAAGTTTGATTGTAATTAAAAATGTAGCAGATAATATTAATAAAGGCAACGTAGAGAGGCACTGTTGTTCAGTGGTTAGAGGAGTATGATAGAGTAGCTATGAATAGATACAGCAGGGAACAAAAGATTCTAAATTCTGGCAATTCCTGGCTCAGTTGCTGTCTTTCCATGTGACCTGAGGCAAGTCTCTTGCGATTTGCATTAGTTTACCCTCCTGCAAAAGGGAGATAATTCCTAACTCTCAGAGCTGCAGTGAATCCTGTAATGTTTTTAAAACTCTTTAGTTGACAGTTTCTATACATGAGCAAATTGCATACTAAATCCTTCACACTTTCTGTCTTGCAGATGTATGTCCATTCCTGTGACGATGAGAGCCATTCGTAGAAAGGCAGAAACCATTCAGGCAGATACACCAGCCCTGTCCCTTATTGCAGAGACAGTAGAAGACATGGTGAAGAAAAACCTGCCCCCCGCCAGCAGCCCAGGGTACGGCATGACCACAGGCAGCAACCCAATGAGTGGTACCACTACACCAACAAACACTTTTCCGGGGGGGCCCATCACTACCCTGTTTAACATGAGCATGAGCATGAAAGAGAGGCATGACTCGGTGGGCCATGGGGAGGACTACAGCAAAGTGTCTCAGAACCCTATTCTCACTAGTTTGTTGCAGATCACAGGGAATGTGGGGTCTACCATAGGCTCAAGTCCAACCCCTCCCCATCACACGCCACCACCAGTATCCTCACCAGCAAGCAACACCAAGAACCACCCGATGCTCATGAACCTCCTTAAAGACAATCCTCCTCAGGACTTCTCCACTCTGTATGGGAGCAGCCCTCTTGAAAGGCAGAACTCTTCTTCTGGCTCCCCCAGAATGGAAATGGGCCCTGGGGGGAACAAGCAAAAGAAAAAAAAATCTCGCACACCAGCAGATAAGCCCAAGCATCAAACTGAGGATGATTTTCAGAGAGAGCTGTTTTCAATGGACGTTGATTCCCAGAACCCAATTTTTGATGTCAACATGACCGCCGATACTCTGGATACCCCTCATATTACTCCAGCGCCCAGTCAGTGCAGCACTCCTCCTACTACGTACCCCCAGCCTATACCTCACTCTCAGCCCAGTATTCAGAGGATGGTTCGACTTTCCAGTTCAGACAGCATTGGAGCTGACGTTACTGATATCCTTTCTGATATAGCAGAGGAGGCTGCCAAGCTCCCCAGCACTAACGAGGACTGTCCACCCATTGGAACGCCTGTAAGGGACTCTTCTAGTTCAGGACATTCACAAAGTGCCCTATTTGACCCAGATGTCTTTCAGACAAATAGCAGTGAGACCCCGTACACTGATCCAGCCGACCTTATAGCAGATGCGACTGTGAGCCCAAACAGTGACTCTTCAAACCATTTTTTCCCTGAAGGAGTAGATTTCAACCCTGACTTACTGAACAGTCAGAGTCAGAGTGGCTTTGGGGAGGAGTACTTCGATGAGAGCAGTCAGAGTGGAGATGCTGACGATTTCAAGGGCTTTGCATCCCAGGCCCTAAGTAGTTTGGGAGTGCAAGTGTTGGGGGGTGACGGGGGAGAAAATAAGTTTAAAGGAAGCAATCAGGCAGACATGGTTGACTTTAGTATTATTGCAGCTGCGAGCAAAACCCTGGGGTCCTCTGACATTATGGAGCATCACAGTGGAAGCCAGAGCCCTTTACTAAGTACAGGGGATTTGGGAAAGGAAAAGTCTCAGAAACGGGTAAAGGAAGGCAATGGCTCTGGGAGTAGTTTATCGGGTCCTGGGCTAGATGGTAAGCCAGGAAAACGCAGCCGGACCCCGTCCAGTGATGGTAAAAGTAAAGAAAAGCTTCCAAAGCGGAAGAAAGCAGACGTAGAAGGGAAATCTCCCTCTCATAGTTCATCAAACAGACCTTTCACCCCACCAGCAAGCTCCGGCGGATCAAAATCTCCTGGAAGTTCAGGCAGATCTCAGACTCCTCCTGGTGTAGCCACTCCTCCTATTCCAAAAATCACAATTCAGATCCCCAAAGGGACAGTGACTGTTGGCAAACCGTCACACGGCCAGTATACAAGCAGTGGCTCTGTCTCGAGCAGCAAAAGCCATCACAGCCATTCGTCCTCCTCTTCCTCCTCCTCTTCTGCCTCAGGCAAAGTAAAAAGCAGTAAATCAGAAGGGTCTTCTGGCTCAAAGATGAGCAGCAGCCTCTACCTGAGCCAAGGTGGCTCAGGTTCAGGTCAGTCAAAAAGCTCAGCTCAGTCTGTGGGAAAGCCTGGATCCTCCCCTATCACCAAACATGGCCTCAGCAGCAGTTCCGGAGGTACCAAGATGAAGCCTCAAGGGAAGCCTTCATCACTTATGAACCCTTCCATGAGTAAACCAAACATTTCTCCTTCACATTCTAGACCATCAGGGGGTTCTGACAAGCTTGCCTCTCCAATGAAACCTGTTCCAGGTACTCCCCCATCATCTAAAGCAAAATCGCCTATCACTTCAGGTTCTGGGGGCTCACATATGTCTGGGACTGGATCAGGGTCAAATATGAAGTCCTCTTCAGGAATGGGATCCTCTGGGTCCATGTCCCAGAAACCACCTCCTTCATCAAACTCTTCTACAACATCTTCATCTTCCTTTTCATCTAGTGGTTCTTCCATGTCTTCATCTCAGAACCAGCATGGAAGCTCCAAGGGCAAATCTCCAAGCAGAAACAAGAAGCCATCCTTGATTGCAGTCATAGACAAACTTAAACATGGGGTTGTTACTAGTGGGCCTGGAGGTGAAGACCCAATGGATGGACAGATGGGGCCAAGTTCCAATTCCTCAAGCCATTCTTTGTCCTCCAAACACAACATGTCTGGAGGTGAATTTCAGGGGAAGCGGGAGAAAAGTGACAAAGACAAATCCAAAGTCTCTGTTTCTGGAGGATCTGTTGACTCTTCCAAGAAGACTTCGGATTCCAAAAACATTGGTAGTACTGGAGTGGCCAAGATTATCATCAGCAAACACGATGGTGGTTCCCCTAGCATAAAAGCCAAAGTAACCTTGCAGAAACCTGGGGAAGGAGGTGGAGATAGCTTAAGGCCTCAGATGGCTTCTTCCAAAAGCTATGGATCCCCTCTGATCAGTGGGTCTACTCCAAAGCATGAACGTTGCTCACCCAGCCACAGTAAGTCACCAGCATACACTCCTCAAAACATAGACAGTGAGAGCGAGTCTGGCTCCTCTATAGCAGAGAAATCCTATCAGAACAGTCCCAGCTCTGATGATGGCATTAGGCCACTGCCGGAATATAGTTCAGAAAAACATAAGAAGCACAAAAAAGAGAAGAAGAAAGTGAAAGACAAAGACCGTGACAGAGATAGGGATCGTGACAAAGACAGAGACAAGAAGAAGTCACACAGCATTAAACCAGAAAGTTGGTCTAAATCACCAATTTCTTCTGACCAGACTCTGTCCATGACAAGTAGTGCTAGCCTATCAGCTGACAGGCCATCTCGGCCAAGCCCTGATTTTTTGATTGGGGAGGAAGATGATGACCTCATGGATGTTGCTCTGATTGGCAATTAATTTAAAAAAAAATAATTTTAAAAGATCTCTAGAACCCCCTAGTGGGTTCTAGAGATAGCAAGCAAAGAATCGTTCATTTCAGAGTTCCACACTTACCTTGAGGGACATGGTTTAAAATGAAAACAGTATTCCTGAGGATCTCAAAAACCTGCACAGAATACCTGCGAGTGCTGATCTTTCTGACTGGGAATGGCAAACCAGTCTTCTGACTGTGGCCCCAAGTGTGCAGCTCATTTACACACATGCTGAATTTTACACGTATTAATAGTCCTGTAAAGTCAGTGGGCGTAGAGTTAAGCATGTGGGTAAGTGTTTGGAGAAACAGACCCTAAATTGGTGCAGAAACATAAATTATTGTGGGAGAATCAGATTTTTCCCCCCTCCCTCTCCTTTTCATGAGAAATTTTTAGAAAGTTTTGAGCTAATAACTTTAGGGCATATTTTAATGTTTGGGGCTTGTGGTTTTCTCTTTTTTTGAAGGGTGGCTGGAGAAAAGAGAAATGCTTTGCAGGTTTCTTTTATGGAGTTTCTTCATCATTTAGTGTCTGATTCTTAGAGGTGCTGAGGACCTTCATCTTCCATTGACAGCAGCAGCTCTGCAAAATCAGGCACTGTGTTTTGATGGACATCAGCGTTTTATTCCAGGTCAAAGCAATGAAGGATATTTATGTCGATGTTTGATTGACCTTGCATTTTAGCTATTTATTTATGTCCCTATTTGAATGCCTCATGCTGTTTGGTTTTCATGCAGTCTCTATATTTCAATGGTGTGATGCGGGGTTTGAAGGGACTCTGGGAGAGTGGGAGCTTGGTTAGCTGTGGGTTAGGAAAGCTTGGAAAATGTGCAGCCACTGTAGCTTTGGGAAAGCTGGTAAAATCACAGCATGCTTTGCCCTGATCTGAGCGCTCTTTGCTAGGTTTAAAGGAAATGAAATCCCCCGGAATCCCAGTGCTGTGAAAATTCACAACCTTTACAGAGATACATTTAGGGCCCAATCCTGCAAATACTTACGAGTAGGCTTAACTTTATTCATTGTAAAAAATCCCATTTGAAGTCAGTGCAACTATTGTTACTCGTGTGCGCAAACGGTTTGTGGAATCAGGCCTTATTTTTTTAATCTTTTTGTTGCAAAAGTGCCTAAGGGGAGTTTTTAATTTTTGTGTGTGTGCAGCACATTTTTCCACAGCAGCACTGCTGGTAATACACACACAAGCATTCCCCATGCCTCCCCCCCCCCGAGAGGTTGTTAGCTCACCAATAGGTGTGAATCATTCCTGTGCCGGTGTTAGAACTTATGTTGATGAAAACCATGCTGAAATGTCTTGGCTCTGTGAAAACTGATTGGCTGCAATAGAAGCAATAATTTCCCCGAATGGCGGATTTCCCTCTCTCACCAGGACTTTAAAGGAAGAGGCAGGCAAGACCTGCTAGTCTCTGTCCTTGAGAGGATAGGAACGAGAAGTCCATTTTATAAACAAAAGCACTTAGGATTGTTTTGATAGAGGAGGAGACATGGAAGAGCCTGCAGACAAGGGAACACAGTGTATCTAACGAGTACTGTGAACCCATCTCCTTTTAGGTCTTGCAGGGAAATGCACTGAGTGAAATCCTGGCCCCACTGAGTTTTGCCACTGACTTCAATGGGGCCAGGATTTCACCTGTGGGCTTGAGAATACCCTTTATTTTGGGTTTGCAGTTTGAAAAGACTTCAAGGTTTAGGTTTCCTTTAAACTGTAGATATTTCCTGTCTTGCACACAGTCCAGCCCCCTGATAATTTTCAGGCCAAACAGCTTCTCTTTTCTGGCTCATGTAGAGCCCCTAAAAAACTGGAATGGTCGTATCTTTTTGGTGGGTTGGCTTCTATGCAGCTATCGATAGGCTTTTCCATTCTTCCTGTCTTCAGCTCTATTTGGGGCTGTATACTGAAATTGCTGTTGTCACATGGAAAGCAGGCAGGAATTTCTCTCTCAAACACAATAGCTCTCCCTTTTATTTTCCAACCTCCATCCCTTGCTCCTAGTGGTCTGCATTCCATGGCTTCCCTCTCACCAATACTCCCATAGAAAATAGTAAATAAAGTCCAAACCTGCAGCAAATGACATTATTTGATGCAGTATCAGAATTGTATGACTGTGTGGTGTCAATGAAGAGGATGTAAGAAATACAACACCCATCTTGAGACCCTGCTAGAGTGGCTGCACCTTGGAAATAATACTTGTTCAGATGGCAACAGGTTGTCATCTGTTTTAGTTCTGTCCATCTCATTTTAAGTTGCTTTATTTAAAATAACCCTTTAAATGTCTTTGGATTGTGTGACGGCTTAGCTGAAGCTAACAGCACTGTTACAAAAGGAAAGCAAGGTTTGGGTTTTCAAGGAATAATTTTCTCAATAAAATGGACTGGTGTTTTAACAGTATAAAAGATTCAGTAAAAGGCTTTTTAAAAAATTGTTCAGCTTTGCAAATTATTAAGATTTAAATTATAAATATATTTTAAATGAAACAGCTGAATGTGTTTCCTTCACTACTTACCTAAGACTCAAGTTCAGGGTTCTAAATTTCTCCTGCAAGAGGTGGGCATCATTGCTAACACCTAAAGAAATACAGGGAACAAAGTTGCATCCTCTTTAAGCATCTGTGACTTTGAGTGCTGCGAGAGAAACTGAATCCTGAACAGTAGTCATAGCAGGTAAATAGCTTTTCAGTCCACTTATAATGCACTGTAACCTTTCCCCTTTATACACTTATTTGTTTTACACTAAGTAAGGGAGAAAGACAGCCATTAAAAGTCAGGCAACAGTTGCATGATGCTCCTATTGCACTGATCAGAGATGAGGTACACTTGTCAATATTACACAGACATTTTACATGTAAATGTTTGATCTCTTACAAATGTTTTATTTTTAAAATATTTTTGTTATTCTATATGATATTTTACATCTTTCAGTATTGGAAAGATAAATGTGTAAACAAACTAAAAAATTTTTAAAAAGCCAAACCTTTTAATCTCAGGTTAAGAAGTGGATGTTGAGATTAAAAGAAAATGGTTCTTTCCTAAATGGTCATTATGTAAATAAGTGTCTTCAAATCTGCTTTTTGTGAGCAACCGTGTAAATACTTCCTGCTAATTTTTCATTCTTTTTCAATGTAGAGTGTACTTTCAACTTTTTTGGAAATACTGCAAAAAAACAAAACATGTTTATTTACATGCAAATACATTTCTTTGGTAAGAATATTGTCTTGTCTTTATTTAAAAGCATTCTGCTTCCCAAGAACTGTCTTAACTTCAAGGTATGTAAAGTCAACACTCTTACAAAAAATCATTTTAGAAATCAAAGATTGCTATCGCCTGTCAGTGAAACATTGGTTCTGACAGTACGGGACACATTCTGTCCACTGCTCTGGTGGCATGCAGGAGCCAGAACTTGTGCTGCAAGAGGCTAGGGGAGAATGCCCCAGGCACAGGTACACCATAAGGCCACCTCCTTTGTATGCCTTGGTGCAAGGGCTATGCTAAAACCATCTCCACAGTGCATGGCCTAATGTAGATTTTGGGCTGTAACACAGGCCATTGGCAGCCTAATTTATTCTGTGGGCTGCAGCAGACTAGAATCCCAGGGGTGCAGCCATCTTTGCCCCCCTTGTCCACCAGCTGTGCCTTCCGTGCTGCATGTCTTGGGGGTCAGAGCACTGAATCTTAACGTGTAGTTTTTTAGTGCTCTGGTTTAGAATTACAGCCCTCATCTGATTTAATGGTAAAGAGGAACAAATAAAATGGGGAGGAAAATTTGTATTCCCTAATGATTTGTGCCTTTCATGGCTAGCCCTCTTAAGTGAGAACTGATGATCAAATAATATATTCAGTTTACAAGGTTTTTGTCATTTAGCTCTGTTAGTACCCACAACATACTGGGCACCGTATATGCATATACACAGTCCTTGTTCAGAATTGCTAAAATCACTGGACAGGACCAGGAATTCTTGTAACTAATTTGACATTAGTGAAGGGAGAACTAGTGTTAGCTAGCAACTAGTTTAGTTCTAGCAAAATGTTTGGTGGAGACATGCTTCCACACAGGAAGCTAATCTATTGGATTAATCTGTTCTGTTACACAAAAATTCAATGTAGTCCAATGGTCACCAAGTTTCACTGGCTTGTCGAATATAAATGTTTGCCATGTGTTTATGGATAAGACAGCTACAGAGCAGTAGTTCTGTATCCCTAGTGGTCCTTTAAAGTCCCTTAATTATAGCCTATGTTCACAATTGATGTGCTTCAGCTGTCTTCCATTCAGTTGTCTCCTATAAACCACTGTGGAACTTAGATGGCTCCTCACCCTAGTACAATTTCAAGACTGTGATTGTTGCTGCCTAAGATCCCCCATAGGTTAAAATGTGCACAGTTGAACAGGATACAGAGAGCACTCACTGGCCCAACTGAGGACTGATGTGAGGAGAAAGATGGTTTTAAGCAGAAGCACAAGACTGGGAGTCGGGATCTGGGTTCTAATTCTAGCTATACCACTGCCTAACTATGTGATCTTGAGCAAGGTCCTTTTCCTCTTTGTACCTCAGTTTCTCCTATCTGTAAATGATGTGGACCTCTCTCACAATGCTCTTGGGAAAGTTAAGTGATGTTTCTAAGGTCCTTTGAGATTCTCTGAAGAAGGGCACTGTAGAAGTACAACGTGTATTAAATGGGTATTTGCCCACAGGGTGTAGTGGAGAATAGAAAAGGCTCCAACAGCCATAATTTACCACCAGGGACCTCTGATCTAGTGTCAGGGTAGTGCTTTTCCTTTTACTCTGGAGTTTTGTAGTAGATTCTAGGGTGCTGCTCCTGTTGAATCTGTTTTCCTCAGCTGAGGGAATCTGTCTTTCCCTAAGGCGGAGAGTCCTTCTTTCAGACGGGCTTTTTGGTCTGAATTCCTCAGCCCGTCTGGGCTTCTAGCTGCAGCTCACGTTCAGCTGAGTCCATCCCTGCTACCTTCCCCAGAGCCACCGCACCTCTTGCGGCTCGGCCTATTTAAATCCCCCCTACCACGCTTGATTCTCCCGCCATCATTCCGAAGCCCCGCCCAGCGGGGAGGTGATTGGCCGCAGCCGGGGCACGGCGGTTCCTACCGGAAATTGCTGCAGTCTCCTCTGGCACCGCTGGGGGGAGCGCTAGCAGCCACAGCTGGGGGTAAACCATCACTGCCAGAGGGGCAGCCCCCCGGGTGCAGGAGGGGCGCAAAGCTCCAGGGGGAAGGGGGCTGCAATCTCCCACTGGGCAGGTTTGGGGCGTGTGATCTCCTTGGGTAGATGAGGGGTGATGGGTGAAGTTTCCCAGGGGGCAGACGCAGCCCTCTGCCCGGGGTGGGGGGCGTTAGGCTCCTGGAGGACCGGTGGCGATCTCCCCCTTGCAGGGCCCTAGGGATAAGGTGAAGGGGATGCAGATTCTGTGGTCAGTCCCCGGGGTGGGGAGAGCTCCACTAAGAGAGGTAGAAGTGGGGTTAAACCCGAGGAATTGCCATCTCCCCTGGATTTTAGGGGTGTGTGTGTGTGTCTGTCTGTCTGTCGGGGGAGAGGGTGCTGCTGTGTGCCCTGTGTTGAACGGGGAAGGGTGCAGCCTCGCGTTGCGGATCAGATGGCCCTGGGAAGGGGTGCAGTCTCCCCTAGGGTGGGGGGATGCAGGAGCTGGGGAAGGGGCGTAGTCTCTCTGGGGGGGTGCAGGAGCTTGGGGAGGGGTGCAGGAGCTTGGGGAGGGGTACAGTCTCCTGTAAGGGGGGGGGGATGCAGGGGCTTGGGGAAGGGTGCAGTCTCCTGTAAGGGGGGGGGATGAAGGGGCTTGGGGAGGGGTGCAGTCTCCTGTAAGGGGGGGCATGCAGGGGCTTGGGGAGAAATGCAGTCTCCTGTAAGGGGGGGTGCAGGGGCTTGGAGAGGGGTGCAGTCTCCTGTAAGGGGGGGGATGCAGGGGCTTGGGGCGGGGTGCAGTCTCCTGTAAGGGGGGGATGCAGGGGCTTGGATCGGGGTGCAGTCTCCTGTAAGGGGGGATGCAGGAGCTTGG
Source organism: Lepidochelys olivacea (assembly GCF_965140295.1). Classification (NCBI taxonomy): domain Eukaryota; kingdom Metazoa; phylum Chordata; order Testudines; family Cheloniidae; genus Lepidochelys; species Lepidochelys olivacea. The sequence goes on along the minus strand of NC_140437.1, from coordinate 15,584,474 downwards.
GGCGGGGTGCAGTCTCCTGTAAGGGGGGGATGCAGGGGCTTGGAGCGGGGTGCAGTCTCCTGTAAGGGGGGGATGCAGGGGCTTGGAGCGGGGTGCAGTCTCCTGTAAGGGGGGGGATGCAGGGGCTTGGGGCGGGGTGCAGTCTCCTGTAAGGGGGGGATGCAGGGGCTTGGAGCGAGGTGCAGTCTCCTGTAAGGGGGGAGATGCAGGGGCTTGGGAAGGGGTGCAGTCTCCTGTAAGGGGGGGGTGCAGGAGCTTGGGGAGGGGTGCAGTCTCCTGTAAGGGGGGGGTGCAGGGGCTTGGGGAGGGGTGCAGTCTCCTGTAAGGGGGGGGTGCAGGGGCTTGGGGAGGGGTGCAGTCTCCTGTAAGGGGGGGGTGCAGGGGCTTGGGGAGGGGTGCAGTCTCCTGTAAGGGGGGGATGCAGGGGCTTGGAGCGGGGTGCAGTCTCCTGTAAGGGGGGATGCAGGGGTTTGGGGAGGGGTGCAGTCTCTCTGGGGGGCGGGATGCAGAGTGCTGGAGAGGGAGGGGGTCTGCCCTACGGTAGGGGCGGGGGGGGGAGGTGCAGGGCCCCCTAGGGGAGGTGGGGCGGGGGGGGAGGTGTAGGGCCACCGGGGGGGCGGGTTACACTCCGCTTGGGGGGGAGGCAGGGGCCATTTCCTCTGGGGTGCGACCGTTGGCCCTGCCCCGCTGCAGCCCCCCTCCCCCCTCCGGCGGGTCCGCGCGCGCGTGCTCCCCGCCGGCCGGGCTCGCGCCGGGGGCTGGCTCTCCCCCCCCCCCCCCCCCCCCCCCGCGCCCGGCGCTGGCCAATGAGCGGCGCTGTTGCTGGCAGGTGCGGAGTGTTTTTGTTTTGGGTTGAAGTTGAGGCCGGAGGAGACGCGGCGGCGGCGGCGGGCGGAGGCCGCGCACCCCCCCCCCCACCACCACCTCCTGCCCCGGCGCGAGGAGAGACCCGGGGGGAGCCGCCCGGAGCCACCGGCCCCGCCATGAGGAGGGAGATGAACGGGGTCACCAAGAGCAGGTTTGAGGTGAGGCCCGGCCCCGGGGGGGCCCCGCTGGGGAGGGGGGCTACGGGCTCCTCGGGCGGGCGGGGACCGGGCCCCCCGCGGAGGGGACCCGGCCTCGCCTCCGTGTGTGGGGGGGGGGTTGGCGATGGCCGCCCAGCACCCAGAGGCGCAGCTGAAGGGGAGGGGGCCGCCCCACCCCGCTCCGGGGAGCGCGGAGCCGATGGGGCGGCGGGGGGGGCCGGCGGCTCTTCCTGTAGCTGATGGTGATAAAGTGCGGTCGGCGGCGGGGGGGGGGCGCTTCTCATTGTGCAAAGCAGAAAGGGGAATCCTGTTTTGGTAAAGGGGGGGGGCAGGCTGGGATGTGGGGTCCCGGGCTTCGGAGGCCCTGCCATCGCAGGGGGGGGGGGGCAGCGTGTAAGCGTCTCCGGGGTGGGGGTGGGTGTATGGGGTCTGGCGGGGCGGCGGGTTGGTCTTGTAATCGGTAAGGAGGCTAAATACCGTGGCACTTCCTTTTCTCCCCTTGGTGTGTAATATTGTGGGGGGGGGGGAGAGGAGGGGGGCGTGTTTGTTTGCTGCTCGTTGAGTTATTAGATGTGAACTTCCTTTTAGGGACTGCGGTGAGGGGAGAGTCGCTGATGTGTTGCTGACCTATTGTATGTGCCTGTGTTTCTTGCGGAGTTGGTGATGGAGCCAGAGATGTGAAAATACCTTCTTAGAAACAGACCAGCTGTAGATGGCCTGAGAGAGATTTGAGGGGGAGGAGGAAGCTTGGAAAGAGGAAGGAGGTGCAACATTTGCATTGCTTTGTGCTGTCGACATGATATACGGGCAGTTGCAGGCAGAATTTGATTACTCGGGGTGGGGGATGGAGAGGGCGGAAGGAACACAAGGAGCAGAGGGTAAACAATAAGATCTATTCAAAGAATATGCATATAATCAGTCTGATCTGGGATAACACAAAGCACCCCATCTAGTCAGGGTTGTTTCCAGCACTTCATTGTTGTAACAGCTATCTTTTTCTGAAGGGGGGAGGAGACGATGTTGGTGACAGAAATGAGGGCAACCGCAAGGTTTACTTCTCATTTTATGGAGATTGTATGCAAGGGGAAAATATCTACCAATTCAAATTTTCAACTGTGGGGTTTGTTGCTCCTTTTGCTCTTGAGAAAAGCTTGAATGAAGGGAGAAGAGCAACCTAGAAGGGGACTGAAACAATGTTGGGTATGGCTCGTTCTCAGTGCTGAGGGGGAAGGTAAACACTATCAAACAAAAATCTGACTGACAACTTGAGGAGTGTCTGATAACTGCAATGAAGAAGAACAGCGTGTTCATCAAGAAACTGACCAGTGGATTGAGACAGGTATAGAAATTGAATATAATTATGAAAAAAAATTGAAACTTTTCTTTACAACAGCTGATGTTGGTTTGATGCAGAGACCATAGTGAACAGAAAGCATCCTTGTTTACAGTGATTTCAGATTATATCATAGTAAAAGTAAAATTTCCTTAACCTGTGTATGATTTAACTTCTGTATGGAGCCTGATGTGTGTGATTAGCCTCTGTGTGAAGCCTTGAGGCTGGTAGGCATTCACAAAGAAAAGGCCAAATGCAAAAAGTCTCAGGACTGTGGTTATTGCTTGTACCATTCTGATCCATTCTTGGTTGCATAGTTGTTTGAAAAGTAAACACACACTAGTAGCAGCCTTCTGTGGGGAATATTTATTTGATGTTGCGGGGACCTTTCATACTTGTCTGTCCTGCCATTGGATGTTCTTATTAATTTTAGTTTTCAGGTTAGCTGCCAATAAGGATGTACCAAAACAAGATTAATGTGAATCATTGCAAAAGTAATGTTTTTTCTGAAAATGTGTACATTCACAAAACTGGAAGCAGGCAGGGAAGAAATGGAAAAGCTAAAATTAAGCTAAATGCTGAAGTACTATTTGAGACCTAAATTCTTGTATTTCCATATGCAGGTGAGAACTCTAAAATGTTTAGTAACAAATAGGATGACGGGAAAGAGTCCAAATGTTATCCAAAATTTTAATTAGTTTCAGAACTGAAAGGAGTGTCTTGAAACATTGTCATGTTTCTTGAGTGTATTTTCACTGGTTTTAAGTAATTGTTAGTAATTTGAGGGCATGGATGCAGTGATGTGGTTTTGCTAGTGGGGGTTAGAGATTAGCAGTACTATCATAAAAGTATTCTAAAGCAGTGAATTTACTTACTTCTTCAAAGAAGTATAAGTTCTATTTGTTGACAAGAAAATGTTTTTAACATAATAGTTCATATATATATAAAAGCAGACCTCAGGAAGAACTTGTGTAAGCTCAGAAGCTTGTCTCTCTCATCAACAGAAGTTGGGCCAATAAAAGATATTAACTCACCTACCTCGTCTCTCTAATATCCTGGGATTGACGTGGCTATAACAATGGTATGGGGTGTGTGTGTGTGTGTGTGTGTGTGAGAAATGGGCAGTCATGCAAAACAGTATGTAGGCTGGAAGCTGCTGTTTTCTATTCAGTTATGATATATTGAAAGATAAACAAAGATAGTACTGATTACTGCTACATAGCTCTGTTGAGTACGTGTAGGCCATGTCTACACCTCCACTTAGGTTGGCAAAACTTATGTCGCTAAGGGGTGTGGAAAAAACCACACTCCTGAGTGACATAAGTTTTGCTGGCATAAATGGTAGTGTGCACAGCACTATGTTGGCGAGAGAGCTACCACTGCTTGTTGAGGTGGTTTTATTATGTCAGTGGGAGAGCTCTCTCCCATCTCGGCTGTTCGTGTAGCCGCTTGATGCCATCTTACAGCGGCTCAGCTGCATCGATACAACTGTGCACAAGCTCGCTAGTGTAGACGTGACCTTAGAACTCTGAAGTTAATAGGACCTTAAGAGGCTGATGCCCTGTTCTGAAAGGTAGTGTGTGTTAGAACTATGAAAAATAATGATGAACGTCTTTAAATAAAAAGTAAATTGTTGACTTTGTCTGCACAGTTATTCAGACTTAATATACATCTTTTGTTAAGCTGTACAAACAGTTTCTTGAATTGTTTGTTGTGAGTTTTAAAATACAATCCAGGCTACGTTTGGGAATGGTCTCTTACTTTGGTAATAAAGTACAGTGATAAGATATTGGCTGTATTTCCTAAACATGGATTTCAGATGGATTTCTCATATCAACACATAAGCAGCTAAACTCTTTATTTTAAATGAAAGAATGAACTCTTTGGCATGACTAGCTGAAGAAGAGCGTATTCTAAATATACTCCTTATGGGAGGTGTGGCCACCACAAAGAAAATAACTTACTGTAGCAAAGCAATTGAAAAAAGGAAAACATTACCCAGACTGACTCTTAATTCTTTTGGCTGTGCTTTTATATAGGACATGTCATAGTGCATCAGAACACTGGCCTATATCTGGTAACCTGCCTCCAGCAATAGCAAATACCAATACTAAAGAGGCAAAATGCACCTATGTAACAATGTACTGGGGAAGAGGAGGGGGTGAGTCTTTCCTGATGCTTGTGGTGATCAGTTTGTACCCTACAGCATGAAATTCTGTTAACCTTAAGAAAGGTCCTAGTTCTCGTCGTTCCTTCAGTATCCTTTGCCCGTTCTGTCCCGATGGCCTGTACTCTGTGCCCTAGGCACCTTGCTCTCCTTTTAAATCTCTCAACTTGCTCCTTCCATGAAACCCAAGTCAGCAAAAATACTGTCACTAACCTATCACAAAACATGAAATGAGAAGGTAGTGCTCTGAGGTAGAGCATTCCTCTTGGTCTCTTGGTATGTTTTGTGATATTTTTGTTTAGGCTGCACTACACAGAGAATTTTTATCAATACTTCCACTGTTTGTCTATCACTGATGCAGCTCCTTTAAGGCAAGCAATGACGGAAGCATTATCATAGAGCAGATCTAGATGATAGAGTGGTTAAAAACACCTGCACCTGGTCTACACTAGTACATCTACCATTGCTAGTATGAGTTGAGCTGCATTGGTGCTCGACTCCTGAAAATTCTCAGCACAAACAACGGTTTAAGCTGCTCCCGAGCAGGGACTGTGTCGTCTTCTGAGTTTTCTACAGTAGTGAGCCACATTGTTGGCACTTAAATAATTATAGCCTGAAAAAATGCTATGGTAATAAACTTAGTCTCCAGTATATCCTCAAAAGTAATAGCCAACCTTTCCAGCTTCCTCAAGAAGACTCCACACCCTCCAATTAGTGGGAGTTGTTTCTGGCCATGAAGTCATTCTTTATGAGAGAGATTCTAAACAACTTGGATATCTGCGCCAATAAATGTGTTATCCATAATAACCCTTCATACTAAAGCAGGACAAGTACATCAACTTTATTCTTTTCTTAGCATCCGTTGCCTATCAGTATTTCAGATTCAAAATATCCAAGAGTTTTAATGGCCCACACATCTGTAAGGCCTTGTCTGGAGTCAAACCTGCTATGAAATGATGCAAATGGAAATCAAAACTAAATATTTCAGCTGTTTTAAAATACAGAATGAAATAGTTTGCAACTGTGTCTAGAAATTTCTCTAAGCAAAATCATCTAAATTTAATTTACATTCTGTCATCATCTCAGTTCTTTTGGGGCCACTTTCTCCTCAGTATTCCTTGCTTAAGATCATTCTTTGGTCTTCCAGTGGTGTTTCCCAATCTGAGCTCTGGTTAGCCTCCTAAAATCCAGAACTAACTTTTTCAGTAGTTGCTTTGGTCACCATTGCGTGGCTCTTATTCAGCCTTTTGTCATTTTCAGGCCTGTTTTATAAGTCTCCTCCCTCCAGATGTAGCTAGTGGAAAAAATAACTGAACTGAATATTTCTATAATCTCAGATAGGTCTTGGACACCTCGGGGATATCTTTAGACCCTGAGCATTTCAATCTACTGAAATGCAGTGAAACAAACTAAATTCTGGACAAATTGAACAAGGAATGCCAATAAATATTTGGATTTCACTCTTGCTCCTCTACCCAGAAAATATAAATGAATGGGTAGCCAGTGGTGTACTTACTATTGTATGTTGTATTGCATAACAGAAAAAGAAGAGAAACTACTGTTCACATGCCATTGACAGAAAGCTAAACCATAGAGCAGAAGTTAGGAGTCATTAGGTGGTGTTCCTGAGTCACATAACAGCATTTGCTTTTGTCAGATCTCTGCTAATAACATAACACTTATTAAATAGTGATAAGAAATGGTGAGTAAATAGTAAAAACATAAATTTAAACTTTCCTGAATAAGGCTTTTTCCTTAAAGGTCCCATATACTTCTGTTCTTAAGTTTATCCAGAGAATGCAAAAATAGACTTTTTGATGTGCATATACCCCCCCCAAAACAAACCCCAAACAAACAAACAAGGACACAGGGACTCAGTTTGTTGGGTGACTCGTATTAAAATCCTTTTAGAGGTGGGTGAAATGTCTGCCTGAAGCTTAGCAGATTTTTTTAACCTAGAATGTAAGAATGGCCATACTGGGTCAGACCGAAGGTCCATCCAGCACAGTACCCTGTCTACCGACAGTGGCCAATGCTAGGTGCCCCAGAGGGAGTGAACCTAACAGGTAATGATCAGCGATCTCTCTCCTGCCATCCATCTCCACCCTCTGACAAACAGAGGCTAGGGACACCATTCCTTACCCATCCTGGCTAATAGCCATTAATGGACTTAACCTCCATGAATTTATCCAGTTCTGTTTTATAGTCCTAGCTTTCACAACCTCCTCAGGCAAGGAGTTGCGCTGAGTGAGGAACTTCCTTTCATTTGTTTTAAACCTGCTACCCATTAATTTCATTTGGTGGCCCCTAATTCTTATATTATGGGAACAAGTAAATAACTTTTCCTTATTCACTTTCTCCACACCACTCATGATTTTATATACCTCTATCATATCCCCCCTTTGTCTCCTCTTTTCCAAGCTGAAAAGTCCTGGCCTCTTTATTCTCTCCTCATGTGGGACCTGTTCCAAACCCCATTTTAGTTGCTCTTTTTTTGAACCTTTTCTAATGCCAGTATATCTTTTTTGAGTTGAGTTTATGCATAACTCACATGTGGCTCTGTCACTGTAGAGGTACAGTGACCACACTGCATACTCTACCAAAGGGCTGAGTGGAATTTAACCAGATTCAGAAGCAAAAGTCAGTTTAGTTGAGCTGTGGGAGGACTAGGAAGGATTAAACAGGAAGACTTAGCATTGTGTTGGAGGAAATGGGGCAAGAGATGGTAACATGAATCACCCCCTGTTCATCTCCCTTGTGCAGTATTGCCCATGTTTTGCAACTCTGGATGCCATATAGGCAACTTGCCAAGAGCCTGAGAATCTTGCATATTTTGCATGTAAACACAGGATTTTTAGTAAAGTTTCCGCACACCCAAAATATGTTTGAATCTTGCTCGAGAGATTAACTGAAATTGCCTCAGGTTTGAGTTTGCCATAGGTTAAAAACTTGTGTTCTGTCAGCTTTGTCATTATGTTGCTGTTATAGAGGGGACAGTGGTGACATGAAATGCTTCATATCTCCCTCCTGCAGTGTGGTAGACTATTGCTCGTCCTTCCAGATACAGAGTATATAATGGCTTTAAAGGTGGTGGGGAGCTGAGAGTTGTACCAAGAAAAAAGGCTTGATTGACCTCAGCCCTCTGGCCCCAGAGTCCATGCTCAGATGTCTCAAACACCTTTTGCTACCAAAGAAAGGTACTAGCAGACTGCTGACAGCTAAAGTGCAGACACTAGCTAATGACCTTTTTGGGGAGCAGTAGCACATAGGACTGTGTGCGCGGTTTCGCAGACTTGTTGCGCATTGCAGCACAGATGTTTCATGATTTTTTTTTAAATAGTTGATGGTGTTCTTATTATTCCAGAATAGATTTTCTACTCTGGAAAAGTTAGAGCACTTTTTATTTTAATTTTTTTTCGGGGGTAGGGGGAAATGGGGAGAAAGGAACCATATGCTTGAAATTAAAGGCTTTGACTGGATAAAGGTAAAGAGAAGCACAGGCATGTACTGCAAGTGTCACGTGTTACATGATCATTGACCGAACATCACTTTAGATTCAGCAATGATATCTGCCTGTTGATTGCATATTACTTCTCATGGCTAGGCCCTTTGACACGTACGTAAATGGTCACTTTTCTTGCTTATTACTGAAACAGGCATCCCTTGTATGCTAGGCTCATTTTGTTTCAGACTGTGCATATTCACTTGAGGCCTAAGACATATCAGGTAATTTGTTTTCCTTTCCCCTGCTGGATTACCTTGCTACTTAATTTGTTCAAACTAATTTAGCCCCATTATGTAAGTGATCTTGATGTGTGTTTTTGCCCTATGAATATGGTATGGTGTACTTAAAAGTATGTAGTAATATACTGGGTCATAAATCTGCGTGTGGATGGATCACCTGTGCATGTTTTACCTTAACCTGTTGATCTTTCAATTGGAAGTACACTTTCAAATAGCTGATTCTCTTACATTTGGCAAACTTGCCCTGTCCCCTTCCCAGCACCCCATGTTAATTATGGGGACCGTATAGCTTGACGACTTTTACTGGTGCATTTGCTAGGAAGTAATAGCAACATCAGCATATCTCAGGTAATGGGGTTTTCGAGAATTTGTGATCCCTCTACTGGTTCTCTGTTAGCAGAGTATAAAATACTAGGCCTTACAGAAACAGATTGTGTATGGTTTTGTCTTTCTCAAAGGGGATCATTGTTTGAATTGTATGTATAATGTAGTATTTACAATTTGTAGACCTACCAAAGTCAAATAACTTTGACAAGTGAAATTTGGCCCCGATAATGCTGGACCATTTCTCTTAGATATGTTTTAATATCTGACTATAAAATTTTTAATGGAAAACCACAATTTTCTTGTAATTGTTTCAAAAAACAAATGGTGAAAGGAATATATATCTTAGCTCAAACACTGTGGTAGTGGATGACCCATAGCATACTTCATGGAGAAAGCCATGTCCCTGTGAAGTCAGTCTGATCAACTGTAAGGGAGAGAATAAAAAGGAAATCTGCTGTGAATACTATCTTTATGGCTATTTCAGTCTGTGTGTAAAAACTCTTAACCCTAGCAGCACCAGCACACCCCCCCACACACGTAAATTGAAGCAAGATGTGCAGTAAGCCATCTAATTCTTTACAATGGGGTTAATCCCCTTTCAGAGGCTTGATTTTCTGTTGTTACACGGAGGAGTCAAATGCTTTTAGCACTGTTGTTAACTCTTAGGGTTAGTCTACACTAGAAATGCTACAGTGGTGCAGCTGCAGCGCATCTGGTGAAGATGCTCTCTGCTGACAGGAGAGAGCTTTTCTGTCGTCGTCATAAAACCACCACACCAGCGCTTAGGTTGGAGTAACTTATGTCACTCTTGGGGGTAGCCTATTCCACCCCTGAGCAACATAAATTATACCAACATAATCTGAAGTGTAGAGAAGCCCTTATAAATCTGGCCAAGAAGCCTTTTTGCAATTTACTCAGTAATCGGTGATTACAGGGTGGCTATACAGGAAGGGATGAAACATCTTTCTCTGATACTGGTGATTAAAAGTGATCTTCATAAGGAACTCAGTCTTTCGTAATGGACTGTCAAATCACTTTTCCTCATCAGCTGTCACTTGCATGTGGAGTAAATTGCATATTAAACTATTTCTAGGAATAATAAGCTTAGGAGAAGCCTCAAGGGCTAGGTTCTGTTTCATACCACTTAGTCACAACTTTGGGTTTGGCATTTTATGGCTACACAGCAGCTGGGAGGTGCAATTCCCAGCTGCTCAAGCTAGTGCACTAAAAATAGCAGTGGGGATGTTGCAGCATGGATGGCAGCTAGGGCTAGCCGCCTGGGTGCCTAGCCCAAGCTGCTCCCCATGCCGCAGCGTCCACACTGCTATTTTTTTTTGCATGCTAGCTCAAGCAGAGCTAGCATAAATCTGTCTAACCATGCTGTGAATTGCACTTCTCAGCTGCATTGTGGACATACCCTGCATCTAAAGAGCCTGTGAACATGGGGAGCGTGGAATGAGGGCAGCTGTCTATGTAATCGACAGTCAGTAGATACCTATTCCCTGGTCCTGCTGACACACATGCTTAGAGAGGATGCCAAAGCAGTGAGACTACTAATGATAGAGCTTTATTCAATAGACAATCTTTTCCCTAGGAGATTTTATACAGATTAAACTGGGTAGAAAAAAGAAGTCCCTGGGTAACTGGAAAATTTACAAGAAAAGCTGACCCCATTTGAACTGCTTGTATTTATAAATTAGCATTCACAACAGCGTAATGCTCAGAGTCCCGAAAAGCCTTACATTTAAATATCACTTATAATTGTATGGCTTCCCTTCCCAGAATTACTTTTTCAGCACCTCAAACAGGACAGCACAGTTTTGCTCATATGCTTGTTAAATAGAAATGCCAGTTACAGTGTGTGCTGTGAAGAAAGAACTTCTGAATAAAGATATTGCTAAATTGGTTGCTGTATATATGTCATTTCATGAACAATAATGTTGAGTTTATTTTACAGGAAACTTGTGGTATATTCCCTAACCAAAGCCAGACAGGAGGTGTGGGTGCACTTTGAGAGAGTGTTAGCAAAAAGTCTCAACTTATATTTTGCTGGGGGAAAAAAATACTGCCATTAGGCATTCTAAACTATTCTTCCCCTTTTGGACTTAGTTGTATTCCATGTGAGCTATATTTCATTCACTCTCTCACAACCTGTAGGAGACTTCTTCATTTATTCCATAAGGGCCCTAAGAGTTAAAGGTAATGTTCTTGAATTCATTGATCCCATTTAATGCTAGATTTTGGACATGAGCCAGTTGTTGTAAAGCCAAGGAGCTGCTCGTAAGTGAAAAAAATCACAACATTCCTATATTTTTATAGCCTGGAAAAAAACATCATTCACATTTGACCTACCAGACCATAGTTCTTGTAAACAGTCTATTTATCTATATTTGAAGATTCTGTTGTTAGCCTATAATGTTCAAACAGAGACTAGAGTATTTCAGGTGGGGATGTGAATTGGCACCTACAAATACTTATCAACTATAGTTTCAATACTTCCAGATTTTAGTTCATTCTAGATTAATGACTTGCGAGATTTTTTTTTTTTAAACCTCACATACAAAAGTGTCAAAATAATCTATGAAAAAGGTGGGTTTTTTCTTCTAGTTGGTCACATGGCTTTAAAAGAATACTGGTGTCCTATTTAACTGCATTATCAGAAAATGAATTTAAGTGAGCTACAATATTTTTAAATTATATTGAACTGAGAATTTATACCAGTGTTTCATAGATCTTCTGTCTTGTTAATAAATCATGCGATCTTACATTTTAGCTGTCTAGACATGTTTTATAGTAACTGGGAAACTAGTGCCAAAAATGGACAACTCTACATATTTACGGAAATATCTGAAGTCATCTTATCATGTCAGGCCATCTGTGTGGCTGCTGCTTTTACTTTTCCATTCTCCCACAGCTTTGTACTTATTGTTAAATCCTGAAAACTAAAATCTCCTTTCTCATTCTCGCCGACTCCCTATTTCTCTGTAGATGCCAGCCCACACTTGGCTGAACACTTGAATATTTGCAATAGGAATAGCATTGCATTTCAGTCTAGTTTCTGTTGGGCTGTTTTAGTTTCTCTCTCACACGCATGCATACGCACTGGAGCGACTGTAAGAGGACTAGGATTTGGCAGGCATCCACCTATTGTCTCTCAGTTGGATGAACAACCATAGGTCCCAATGTGACAACATAGGCTAGAGGAGGAACTTGTCTATCAGCTATTAGCTTGGAAAGCTCCAGATAAACTGCATCCTTTTTTCTGTGGTGCTTTGAATTTCATGCTTTAGAAGAACAGTGTTCAGGTTCAAGGTCCACATCTAGGCTAACACTTTGTGTTAGATTATTGGGTTTGGCACTGTTTCTCTTAAAGTCCTGTGTGATTTGATTTAAAAAGAACAGCCCCTCACTGATGCTAAAGTCAGATGCAATCTCAGCTGAGAACCAGCTGACTTTGTCAGCAACATAGTAAACACTCCTGACCTTGCTAATACGCACAATCAGCTGTCTTATACTTCTGACTACTTGATGTTTAAACCCCATGAAGAGCTACCATTGTAACTAGTATTTTAATGCCCATCTTAATTGAGGTAAAATATGGTTCTTGACCACTAAGCATGTAGCCATTAACTGATGTCTGTCAAAAGGCATTTCCACCCCTTGAGGTTGGTACATGCTAGGGATACCGCCTCACCTTTCTTCCTTGTATGTGGTGGTATTTGTTATGTCTCTTTAAAAGAGAGCATAGAGGATGTCACACGTCTCAGGTGATGTACCCGCAAAAGTAAACCGTTGTTAGATGGAAATGAACAATGAATAAAATGTTAGCATGCAAATATACATCTTAGCCATCCTTCTAATGAGAGGGAATGTGAATTTAACCTGGAAATTGCTTGGATATAAATTGCACTTGTTGATAAAGCAGAGACAACACACACGATCTCAGTTCCTCCATCTGATAACATCCTGAATTTGGCAGTTTAGATACTGCTGTCATTGTCTTGCATGTAGGAGAGAAGAGAATCTGATTGCTGTGCTGTCCAGGGTTTACTGTGCATGAACTATCTGTTTTCTGGAAGAAGGAAGGGGCAGACTTTATTTTTAAAGGGAAGATTTGAGTATGTTGCAATAGTGGTGTGTCAGAGACTAGAAGGTGAAGCCAATACTCAGAAAATTGCTTTAAGTTTTTAAGGTGATAAAGTAAAGTAATAAAATTTATGTGGAGTTTGTTCTATAGATTAATGTTCCCAAACAGTTTTTGTAAACAGAGTGTGTCTTAAAATGACGACTCATTTTTAAGATGTTTTAATAAAAGTAAGAGTAAATCTAATTGAAAAGAGAACTTGAAAAACACAGATGTTTAGTTTTTCTTCTTAGGTTCAACTTCCTCCTGTACGTACACACACTCCTCCACTCTGCCAGAGGTGACATTTACAGAAATTTCTTAAGATTTCACCAGCCCAGGAAGACCTTTGCAGCACACAGCCTGGTTAGAATTGGGGTCCTAGGTAGTTCATATTCCATGTTTTAGGCTGTTTTCAGGAAGACAACACTGCACTGGTTTATATTCATAAAGTTTTATTTGGAACTGTGAGGACTAGAAGCTTAACTGTTTTCTTAAATTCAGCATTAACTAAATTCTAAGCACCCTTCTCACTAAAGAAAGTTTTCTACTCCCTAGTGCAACATGCGTAAATCAGTATGTGGGTCCCTGAGAGATGAATAGAGATGTTTGTGTTTTCTCCAGTTGTACACTTTGTATTTTAAAAGCAAACTTTCCAATATATTCAGCAAATGGAAATCTCATTTATAGGCAAAATATTATATGCTTCACTAAGGCTTGGTGGGAGGCACAGCCTGGCACCAAACTAAATATGCTCACCCACGCTTTAGTCTGTCAGACTGAAGTTGCAGAACCCACAGTCTCATTGCACCCACACTTTTTGAGGCTCTGATCGTGTAAGCACTATTGGAAAAGCTCTGAAACAACTGCTGCAATAGTATGATGATGTAGTACTAGCGTATATTGTAACTTATTTATCTAGGACATGTACACAAAATTGTTTCATTTGTACAACTTTACATTTATTATATTCAAATACTCTTTTTGTATATGTATATAGTATGTTATACACCACTGTTGCACATGCGAAAATATTCATAACTATAAAAAGGTACTCTGGTTCACTTACACACAAATAGGGTTACCTGAGCTACAATGCTGACAACGCATTTTGCCACCTTATGCAGATACCATTGCCCAATCCTCCACTGATGGCCTAAAATATTACCCCATTGTAATCACTGCACCCTCTAATGAATGGTGTAGCAAATGCATGAGTAGCAACTTCAGCATCCTTACTATATAAAGGTGATTAACTGTAGATGAATTTCCTTACACTCATATGACTTCTTAAAAGTTACAATAGTGTCAGACAAAATATATTGTCAGTTTGCAATAACTAGTATCCTGAAGAACTAGAGGGGATGGTCATAGCATAGTATGCGCTAGAGGACAAAGGAAAAAGTGATAAAACAAACTAGACAGTCTCCTCCCCCCTACCCCCCGCCCTTTCAGGCTGTATACTTTCCTAGGCTATAAGATTTGTACTTATTTGAGTCTTTCAGATACTTTTGCCCATGGGCATACAGAGTCCATTCAGTTAGATTTCTGTTCGGTTTGGATCACTGTGGTAGTTTTACATTCTGGAGAGAAGTACTATAGTGTTCTTAAATGGGTACTTAATGACAGAAATCTCTGTAGAGGCATCGGTCTAGTAACCAATGCAAAATCATTCTGTTTGGGATTCTTTGTCATTAGCTATGCAAGTCTACATGGAAGACTTTGCATAAATTAAAGGGCATCCAGCAAGTTATGTCAGGTGACTGAGCCTGAAAGATCCTTTCCTTATAGCTGTCACCTATGGCATTAGTCTAACAAAGTTCTTAACAAAATGCATTCCCTGTATTTGTATGCACACACTCATCAGAACGCTGGGAAAAAAAGATAATTCTAGCCATGAGCCTAATAGGGTTAGAATTTTTCTTCTTCGGCAATAAATGTAGCTTGTAGCCCAATTAATACATTGTTAAGAGTTGATTTTAGGATAAAATCCAACAGCTTTATAATTTCTTCAGAGTTGCAAAGTCATACTGCCTAACACATAGTTGCAATTAAATGAATCCTGTGTGTTCTCCCTTTTCCTTCCTGTCCCTTCTAATAGGGGACGTATTTCCATGTAGAAATACTGCAGAACTGCATAGGCACAATAGCTCGGGAAATATTTCCAGAGCAGTGAAATGCCTGTGTGTGAAATGTAAAACTTCTAGCTGACATATGCCCTGGAAAATTCCACAGGTTCTGCCAATTTTCCAGCTTTGGCACATGAGCTGGAATATATTTATGGGAAACACAAGCCATCCTAACCTACTAACGACCAACTCCTTTAGGTATTGTGACGTTGGCATGTTGTCCACCTCTTGGCCATGGTAACAAAGGAGTCATTTCAAAATATAAGCAGACATTGCCTTCAAAGGCCTGTAGGAGATTAGCAGTATTTAAACAGGACAATCTTACTCTTGTCTTTCTCTCCCTTTTTCTGGTTATTTTACTTGTCAAAATACCACAAATTTTCCCTAGCCATGTAGCAGGTTATGGCAGTCTGTACAATGTGCTACTCCCCGTTTTGAATTCCACTCCATTTCCATTGTGGTGTGTTACCTCCTGCCTTGAGATATTTCTGCACCCTAGTTTGTGGTATTAAACACTGACTGCAGTGAAGCTGTGTTCTTTGAGTTATAGTCATCCAAGTGTGGAAGACCTCTGCATAGCCCAAAACCACTGAAGCACTGCTGTAGCTATCCAGTGGGGAGGTATGGGAACGGAGATACTCTAGAGGGTCTTGTGCACATCAGGAGGGCTATATACTGCCTCTGAAAGGGGATATTTTCGTGGTGGTAGAGAGGCAACTGGAGGGGGCGGGAATGGTTTCAACAGATAAACTGGAACAGTGGCTGGGAAGGGGCTGCGTTACTGTGCCGTGGCTTGTCTTCATGTTGGAGGTGTGTGTGTAAATTCTATACTCCCGTTCTACCCCTTCGTTCTTGTGCAGTTCCTTGCACAATCATCTTGGGCTTTACATAAGGGGTGGATTTCATTCTTTATGGGGGCAGAGGTTTGGGTTAGATTTTACATTTTTATATGGGCAGCAAAATTAACACACAATAAATGCATTTGTTTTCTTATAGTTTCTGGCAAGAAAACCCATTCAACAGAAAAACATCTGGTGTTGGAGGGATGTTAAGAAAAGCAAAATCAAGGTCAATAAAAATTATTTCTGGAAATAAAGTCAAAAGATTTGAAGTCCTGGTTAACTTCTAACATTTCAGAAGTTAGGTGTATTCTTGGTGCTGACTTGCTCGTGAGCCCCCACACCACAGTAAAACTAGTCACCCTTTTCAAAAGTTGTGCAGGTAAGCACAATCCTTATTTGGAAAGCAGATTGGTAAACATGGAAGACTGCAGATTTACACTGTACATCAAATGGTTTCTGTCTTTACTCTTTTTCTCCCTTTCCATTTCAATTGTACATGGAGAGAATAGGTAAGGACCTCTTTCTCTGAGGAATTTGTGTCAGTTCTTCTGTTTGGTTTATTATTGATACACTGCCAAATAATTAAAGGTTAGTTCTTACCAAGCTTGTTCCCCCCTCATGCATACCTGCTTAGTGCATAGGGAGGAAATAATGCTGTATAAATAATTCTTGTCTGTATAATCTTATTTTGATTTTTACAATGCATTTCTAGAACTTGAAGTGCATGTAAAAATCAGAGATCCAACTGGCCACATTAGCAATCCTAGTCAGTCTATCCCCCCATCACTTGAGTACCATGCTTTCCGACAAGGCTTGTGAAAATAGGTGGGACTTTCACTGTAGCCTGAGTGTCACCAAACTCGGATTCTTTCAGAGCAGAATGAGGGCCCTTCGCTGAGAATGTCCTGCCTCTAATCCCCTCACCTTAAATCTACAAGGTGTTACCATCAACAATTTGCAACTTCCTCAGTATTGCTCAAGGTGAAGGACAGTTTCTATAGTAGTCAGAAACTAAACAATGGGAAGGGCTTTGTAGATTTAGGTCAACACCTTGAATGGCACCTGGAATGGACTGAAGCAAGTGGTCAGGTGTCATACGCTGCCTGTGGAAAACTCAAAGCAGGCAGCTGCATTCTATAGTAACTGGTTTCCAAGTAGCCTTGAAGTATAGCCTCAGCTAGGGATGGGAGGTAATTAATGTAATGCATGGGTCACTGTGGTGGTCAGAATCCAAAAGAAACAGTTGTAACTTAATAGCCAAGTTTAGATGGGTTTGCGGGGTGGGGATGAAGGAGAAATTAAGTTGTAAACTTCTAGGTGTCGTCTCTATTTCAGGACTTTATGTGCCTTGGATAATCTCTTCTAACATGAACCTTTCTAACCTCTATCCTACCGTTATCTGGCTTGTCTCTCTCCGCTCCCCACAGAGTGTGGAATGTTGGTTCAAACATACTATACTTGCACAGACTGTTATGGGGAGAGAGGTCAGGTACACCTCTGTATTACTCTGCCAATAGGACTTAATCCAGAATCTCCTTTCCTTACTGAGCAAGTAGGTTTTGTTGTAAGCAACTCACAGCTCCCAGAATGTTGACAATGCTGCTTTGGTACTCTGGTCATAGTCAGCCCCAAGTCCAGCACGACAAACTTGTGATTTGCACTGTCATTACCTGCAAAGCATCAGGTAATATAAATGGTTGGAAAATAGAACTTGGGTTTATAAATCACTAACTGCTATTGAAAATTTTACCCTTATTTCTAAAGAGCAGTTCTGATATCTGCTTGGGATGACGGTACGTGTGTTTCTTGTTATATATGAAAAGAAACCCATATTCTGTGGACTTTTGTTTACAGACCGCCTGCTTCATTACCTCTGTCTGCAGGTGATACCTACCTAGGAGCCTTCATATATGCAGCATGGTGGTTTATTGTGTTAAAGTATGATATGTGTAAGGACAGTTTGGAGTTTTTCTGGTCTACTGTAGGATTTTCAACATTCAGATGTCTTTCCTTACTTTGCCTTTTGTATTTCAGGAAAATAGATGTAGCCTATTTAAGACATGGGAGATTTCTGCTGTCCTTTTTTAACTCTTTTAATCTGATCCTCTGCCAACAGAAGAGTGACCTACCTGGTGGTGTGTTAATGCTGGGTTTATTTGCTTTGCATCTATACAGCCAGACTGGTTTAGTGAAGCCCACTTAATCAGCTGATAAGAATCAACCTTTTCAGAATGTAACTTCACTGCTCATCAGTCTTGTTAGGCTTTGCATTTGTGGGGTATAACTTATCCATACACAACAGTTCTTGCGTGTGTTTTAGGAGAAAGGTTAGAAACCTTGTTAATGAATGAAACTCGTTATTTTTAGACTTGTTTGTTTGCCAGGTTTGATATAACACTTTCACTGTCAGTTGGAAATGTGCTTCAGCACTACTGTATGATAGGTATGGGAAACTTGAATGCTTGACCCAAGAATACAGAGCAACAAGGCTGCACACATCAGTGATCTAGGTATTCGTAAGTATTCTCTAATTGGCCCTCCCCCAGGTTTAAGTGCATATTTCAATGGGAGGAAGTACTAAGCCTTTAAATACATGCAGATCATCCATGGAAGCACATGAGATTCTGCCTTCCTTATAAGACTTGTTGGTAACTAGAAAACTGGGGCTTGGCTAGTCTGTTTTTGATACAGCTAGTGAGGTGGTTTTAAAATTGATTAGCTGATCAGCGAGCCCTTTTGTAAATTAGTGGACTGTTATGTCGTTGAATAATCTTTAGGGGTGTGGGGCGGCGGGTGAGAATGTGTGTGTGTGTGTGTCTCTGTATGAGAGAGAGAGAAAACAAACTCTTGCTTACTTGCCAGTGGAGAGGAATGTAGTATTCTCCCTGAATCCTCTCTTCCCATTGCAGAGCTATGCAGATCATGCTACTCTTCAGGTCATGCTTTGTGGTCACGATCCTGTGGAGGAGCAGGCACTGCTGGTGATTTTCTTCAAAGCTCACAAAAGCTGTTCCTTTATCCTTTCACGGCAATTGTACAGGCAGTGGTGGTACCCTTCTAGTTAGGCTCCTGAGTTGTAATCAGTACCTCCTCCTCATCTGCTCTCCTTGCTCTTTTCTTCACTTTTTGTCAAAGAAACAGGAGCCAGCACACACCCTTCCTGAGTCACCATTGCCTGTACATTGTGGCTCCCTGCGTGCCCCATTGTTGCCTTTCTTTCCAATTCTTCTTGTTCCCTGCCCGCTGGCACTAGTGGCACAAGGTTGTTTGGAGTAATGTGCCATTTTTCTCTTTCCGTGAAAAGGCCTGTGCTTTGATGCATGTTCACAGCACTGACAGGGATTGAAAGTCCCTTGTTAGCACCATACGCGATCAGATGCTCCTTCATACAGTAGGTTTCGGCCTGTAACACCCAACAGCCCCTGTTCTCCCAGAACCGTTTATAATTAATCCCTCTCTATCAACCCATGAAGCATTTTTGGCCCAATTGAGCAAAACTACATCAGGCATCAAATGCCAGTCGCACACTGGTGCCCAGTCTGAGAACTTGAGAATTTAAGCACAAAGTTGGCCCTGTCGATGCAGTTGAAATTTTCTTGTTAACCAGCAGTTTTGCTCCTAGAAGTAATGATTTATAATGAAAATACAGGGTGGCTAAATGGTTTAAACTGTTTTTGTTTGCAGATGTTCTCAAACAATGACGAAGCTGTGATCAACAAAAAACTTCCGAAAGAACTGCTCCTTCGGTAAGTTGCCTTCCAATTTGTGAAACTGGAGAATTTCTATGTATCTGTTTACAAGCAATAGCTAATTTAGCTGGTTCATTCACAAGTTATGAGCTTGGATTGCTTCAATTATAAAGCCATAAACAAACACTATGCTGATCAAAGGCCTGCATTAGCCACAGTTTATGCTAAATATTTTGTTGTTGCTTTTTATGTCTTTGTGAAGTGTTAAATGAATTTGCTGGTCAACTGTTTTCATAGATAAAAAAGTTATAGGTCTAAAAGGCCTTTAATAAAAATAAGTGCTAGGTATAGGCTAATACCTATACAGTCTAAAATAGAGAAGGAGTACTTGTGGCACCTTAGAGACTAACCAATTTATTTGAGCATAAGCTTTCATGAGCTACAGCTCACTTCATCGGATGCAAGTGAGCTGTAGCTCACGAAAGCTTATGCTCAAATAAATTGGTTAGTCTCTAAGGTGCCACAAGTACTCCTTTTCTTTTTGCGAATACAGACTAACACGGCTGTTACTCTGAAGTCTAACAAAAAGAATATAGGCAGAGAGTGTCCTATTTTAATGTGAAATGTTTCATCTGAAAAAAAACCCACACAACCCCTTTCTCCCAAAGACTTAAAATGTGAGAAACTGTTGGACGATGGCCAAGTTCCCACTTGAGCACATTTAGTCGCAGCTGCTGTAAATAGTAGCTGAGTGCTCAGCATCTCACGGGATGGGACTCCTGTCATGGTATTGTGGAATCTAGCTTGTGTTAGTATCTCAATCTATTTCTTATGCTGTGACTATTACCTTCATGTTTGCTACTGAAGTGAAAGTTTGGAGCAACATAAGTTTGGGCAGCTATTTTTCAAATCTGGAAACAAAATTCTCCCTTTTTTCATCTCTTGTTTTGCTCAGACTAGAGCATAGCTTGTACAGAATAGTAGCTGGCAGTCTGTGCTGAGGATCTGAATTATTAAAATGAGCAAACTTCTTGAAATGCGTGTGAGTATTGCTCAGTGATGTTCAAGATTTAATGGTAGTAAAGTCTTTGGAGGTGAGCCCTAGCCTCTGAAAAAAGCACTAGTCCATTTAAAATAAAATGAATAACGATTATCTGATATTCTGTAATGTTTGTTACTTCTCACAATACCCCATTAGTTAGAGCCACAGATGTTGGGAAAAGCTTTCAAAAACACCTATGTGATTTTAATGAAAATCATTGGGACTTGGGCTGTGAAGTCACATAGTTGCTCTGGAAAAATTTACTTGTCACTGTAGCACCTGAACATGTAATTCACTAATCTTCCTTGAAGGGTAATGTCTGGTTGTTTACTGGCCACAGATTGGGGTGTTCCCACCACTCAAAGCACCAACTCTGCTACCTTGAATCTTGCTCTGGTCATTTGAGTTTTCATCAAGTGTATTGAGAATCACTTTTTCCAGAACCGTCTCCACAGGCATCTCAAACCTTCCTAATACGGAAGTAAATCTTGAACTGAAATAACTGATTATTCTATAAAATGTTTAGTTCACAACTGACACCGTATATTCTCCTTGCTGTTGTGGATAGTTGTTTTTGACTTTGCAATGTAGGCACTTAGCAAATGACAGTCCCTGTCCCAAAGAACTTATGGTCTAAAAGACGAGCCACAATAGGTGGATGAGATAAGCTGGAGGATGAGGAGGCTGGGGTAACAAATATAGGATGTCTTAGCACAGACTAGCTGTGTGTACAGTTCTGAGCCAATTACCACGTGTAAGTGCGGCACGGGAGTGAGTGTGGAAGAATGGGTGATCGAGTGGCACCACTGGTATAGCGGAGGCAGGAGTCTACCCTCACAATAAGATAACCGGATGTATAGGTAGGTTTGGGTCCAGATTGCAAAGGGTTTTGATAAGGCAAGAATTTTGTGTCTGATGCACTGGAAGAAAAGGTTCCAGTGGAGGAAGTTAGAAGGGGCGACACAGTTGGTGACAAGCTAGAAAGATGTTAGTAGCAGCATTTGAATGGACTTGAGGGGGGGGGAAAGGTTGCAGGCATCAAGGCCAGAAGGGAATAGATGATCAGAGCTTGGATGAGATTTCTGGCACTGTAGTCAGAATGGAAAGGTCTCAGAGGGGTCAGTAGGCCCTTTCAGAATCTAGGGAAGTTGTTGCAAGATGTTAGGAGGAAGAGCTTTTTCTCTCTGTGGTCATGTCTACTAAGGTATTTTGCTCTCTCAAAAAATTTCCACTTGTGTTCGTCAATGGAAGCAATAGTGCAGACAAAGCTCCCAGGGCTGGCTGCGTTTTTAGTATGGGAATGGTAATAGTAGTTCATCCCTTGATGTCACTTTTTCTTGGTACACGCTGATGAATTGTGTTTTGTGTTCAGGGTTATGCTAAACTTTGTTTTTAAAAGGAATAAGGAGCATGAGTTTATAAAAGTTAAAGTTCCTAAGTAAGGGTTTGGCTTGCTGGAATCCATCATTTGCATTCTGTGAAAATTAATTACTGCAGATTGACAGTGCAGCCTTTGAAAGAGACTTGGATGCATTTGTCTAAGGGGATCTCCTGTAAATGAATGTCAGTGTCTACAAGACAAAGACTTGTGTGTGTCAGCAATGCTGCTGGATAATTTCTCGTTCCCCAGTTTGGCCATTCTGAGGATGGTATTGATGTATCATGTATGTGGTTGTGAAGTGAAAAACTGTACTTGCGCCCATTCCGTTGTGGGAGGGTGCAAAATGGGCGGACAATAGACCTTATCACCCACACAGTGTAGAAATCTGTGTGAATTTATTATCATTCTCTCATCCTGCCTAGCTGCTGAGGTTTTTGGTGAAGACCTACGGCACTTTACATCTTCAGATGGTCTTTATCTAAACACTTTTGTGAATACATAGGAATGGATTCATTGCCCTTTCTACAGATAAGGAAATGGAGGCACAGATTAATAGTAATTTAAGTGTTCCAGGCTGGAAATAAGGCATAATTTTTGACAGTGAGTAATTAACTATTAAAACAATTTACCAAGGTCAATTTTTAAATCAAGATTGGATGTTTTTCTGAAAGACATGCTCTAAGAACTATTTTGAGGATGTTCTGGGGCCTGTTATATAGGAGGTCAGACTAGATAATCACAATGGTCTCTTATGGGTTTAGAGTCTGTGATTTCCATCCCCCTGCTGAATCCAAAAAGCTATGCTTGATGTGAACTTATATGAGAGCAAATCTGCTAAATGTTTCTCTTTTGAATCCTGAGCAGGAGATTTTAAACCAGTGACTAAGCAATTCTGCTGTGGCTACATGGCCCACAATATTGTTGGAAATAGTGACTTGACTCTTGCGTTCTGTGAGTGTATCCCTCTAATGAGAAGCCCGTTGTACAGCATAATTATCAGTCTGTATGATCTTGCTGTCAAAATCTCCATTCAAATTCCAGGATTGGCCCCAAATATTTTTGTGTTATGGTAATGCCTAGGGATCTCAGTGTGCAAAAATAGAATAAGAGCACTGTCCTGAAGAGTTTACAATCTAAATAGACAAGACAGACAAAGTGTTCGGGGGAGTGATGTAACATATAAGCAGGTGAACACTATGAAGTTTCACAAAAGTCATGGTAGTGCCATGATTTTGTGTTTTGTTTTTTTTTAATTTTGCAGGGTGGAGCTTTGTTGGGAGAGGATTATTTCAAGAGACAAGGAAGGTAGAGGTCACATTAAAGGGGGGTAGGAAATCAGGGGTACATGGAAGACTGGATGTGAGGCTGGAGTAAAGAAACTGTAAGGGAAGGGGCAGGGAAAACTGGAGTGAACAGTCAATCAGCAAAAAGGAAGAATGTCCACAACAAAAGCTATTTTAAATAGTACAACACCTCTCTTTCTCCCCCCCCCCCCCCGCCTTGATCTCAGAGTCTGCATGTCCCTGCTTCAGCCACTTATCTCTGCTTCTGCCCATCTGAGTCTCTGGCTGGCTACTCCCAGCAGTATTTGCTGCCACGTTTCTATGGCTGGAGTGAGGGGTGGAATGGCATGTACCCTACTGCACCAGAAGTCTCTTCACAGATCTGAGTCCAGGGAGCATTAGGGTTGAGGTACTCAGGCTGGGTCTCTGCTCCTCCCTTCTCTTCTCCCCCCCAATGATATTTCTGTACCTGCTTCAGCTGTCTCTCTCTGTTGCCACCAGATGAGTTTCTAGGCCCTGGTCTACACTAGGACTTTAGGTCGAATTTAGCAGCATTAAATCGATGTAAACCTGCACCCGTCCACACGATTAAGCCCTTTATTTCGACTTAAAGGGCTCTTAAAATCGATTTCCTTACTCCACTCCTGACAAGTGGATTAGCGCTTAAATCGGCCTTGTCGGCTCGAATTTGGGGTACTGTGGACACAATTCGACGGTATTGGCCTCCGGGAGCTATCCCAGAGTGCTCCATTGTGACCGCTCGGGACAGCACTCTCAACTCAGATGCACTGGCCAGGTAGACAGGAAAAGAACCGCGAAGTTTTGAATCTCATTTCCTGTTTGGCCAGCGTGGCAAGCTGCAGGTGACCATGCAGAGCTCATCAGCAGAGGTGACCATGATGGAGTCCCAGAATCGCAAAAGAGCTTCAGCATGGACCGAACGGGAGGTACGGGATCTGATCGCTGTATGGGGAGAGGAATCCGTGCTATCAGAACTCCGTTCCAGTTTTTGAAATGCCAAAACCTTTGTCAAAATCTCCCAGGGCATGAAGGACAGAGGCCATAACAGGGACCCGAAGCAGTGCCGCGTGAAACTGAAGGAGCTGAGGCAAGCCTACCAGAAAACGAGAGAGGGGAACGGCCGCTCCGGGTCAGAGCCCCAAACATGCCGCTTCTATGATGAGCTGCACGCCATTTTAGGGGGTTCAGCCACCACTACCCCAGCAGTGTTGTTTGACTCCTTCAATGGAGATGGAGGCAATACAGAAGCAGGTTTTGGGGACGAAGATGATGATGATGATGAGGTTTAGATAGCTCACAGCAAGCAAGCGGAGAAACCGGTTTTCCCGACAGCCAGGAACTGTTTCTCACCCTGGACCTGGAGCCAGTACTCCCCGAACCCACCCAAGGCTGCCTCCTGGACCCAGCAGCCGGAGAAGGGACCTCCGGTGAGTGTACCTTTTAAAATACTATACGTGGTTTAAAAGCAAGCATGTGAAAGGATTACTTTGCCCTGGCATTCGTGGCTCTCCTGGATGTACTCCCAAAGCCTTTGCAAAAGGTTTCTGGGGAGGGCAGCCTTCTTGCGTCCTTCATGGTAGGACACTTTACCACTCCAGACCAGTAACACGTACTCGGGAATCATTGTACAACAAAGCATTGCAGTGTATGTTTGCTGGCGTTCAAACAACATCCGTTCTTTATCTCTCTGTGTTATCCTCAGGAGAGTGAGATATAATTCATGGTCACCTGGTTGAAATAGAGTGCTTTTCTTCAGGGGACACTCAGAGGAGCCCATTCCTGCTGGGCTGTTTGCCTGTGGCTAAACAGAAATGTTTCCCGCTGTTAGCCACAGGGAGGGGGGAAGGTTGAGGGGGTAGCCACGCGGTGGGGGGAGGCAAAATGCGACCTTGTAACAAAAGCACATGTGCTATGTATGTAATGTTAACAGCAAGGTTTACCCTGAAAGAGTGTAGCCACTATTTTATAAAATGTGTCTTTTTAAATACCGCTGTCCCTTTTTTTTTCTCCACCAGCTGCATGTGTTTCAATGATCACAGGATCTTCTCCTTCCCAGAGGCTAGTGAAGCTTAGAAAGAAAAAAAAAAACACACTCGTGATGAAATGTTCTCCGAGCTCATGCTGTCCTCCCACACTGACAGAGCACAGACGAATGCATGGAGGCAAATAATGTCAGAGTGCAGGAAAGCACAAAATGACCGGGAGCAGAGGTGGCGGGCTGAAGAGAGTAAGTGGCGGGCTGAAGACAGGGCTGAAGCTCAAATGTGGCGGCAGCGTGATGAGAGGAGGCAGGATTCAATGCTGAGGCTGCTGGAGGACCAAACCAGTATGCTCCAGCGTATGGTTGAGCTGCAGCAAAGGCAGCTGGAGCACAGACTGCCACTACAGCCCCTGTGTAACCAACCGCCCTCCTCCCCAAGTTCCATAGCCTCCACACCCAGATGCCCAAGAACGCGGTGGGGGGGCCACCGGCCAACCAGCCACTCCACCACAGAGGATTGCCCAAAAAAAAGAAGGCTGGCATTCAATAAATTTTAAAGTTGTAAACTTTTAAAGTGCTGTGCTTAAAGTGCTATGTGGCATTTTCCTTCCCTCCTCCACCACCCCTCCTGGGCTACCTTGGTAGTCATCCCCCTATTTGTGTGATGAATGAATAAAGAATGCATGAATGTGAAGCAACAATGACTTTATTGCCTCTGCAAGCGGTGATTGAAGGGAGGAGGGGAGAGTGGTTAGCTTACAGGGAAGTAGAGTGAACCAAGGGGCGGGGGGTTTCATCAAGGAGAAACAAACAGAACTTTCACACCGTAGCCTGGCCAGTCATGAAACTGGTTTTCAAAGCTTCTCTGATGCGTACTGCGCCCTCCTGTGCTCTTCTAACCGCCCTGGTGTCTGGCTGCGCGTAACCAGCAGCCAGGCGATTTGCCTCAATCTCCCACCCCGCCATAAACGTCTCCCCCTTACTCTCACAGATATTGTGGAGCACACAGCAAGCAGTAAGAACAGTGGGAATATTGATTTCGCTGAGGTCTAAGCGAGTCAGTAAACTGCACCAGCGCGCCTTTAAACGTCCAAATGCACATTCTACCACCATTCTGCACTTGCTCAGCCTGTAGTTGAACAGCTCCTGACTACTGTCCAGGCTGCCTGTGTACGGCTTCATGAGCCATGGCATTAAGGGGTAGGCTGGGTCCCCAAGGATACATATAGGCATTTCAACATCCCCAACAGTTATTTTCTGGTCTGGGAATAAAGTCCCTTCCTGCAGCTTTTGAAACAGACCAGAGTTCATGAAGATGCGAGCATCATGCACCTTTCCCGGCCATCCCACGTTGATGTTGGTGAAACGTCCCTTGTGATCCACCAGAGCTTGCAGCACTATCGAAAAGTACAGCTTGCGGCTTATGTACTCGGCGGCTTGGTGCTCCGGTGCCAAGATAGGGATATGGGTTCCGTCTATGGCCTCACCACAGTTAGGGAATCCCATTGCCGCAAAGCCATCCACTATGACCTGCACATTTCCCAGGGTCACTACCCTTGATATCAGCAGATCTTTGATTGCGTGGGCTACTTGCATCACAGCAGCCCCCACAGTAGATTTGCCCACTCCAAATTGATTCCCAACTGACCGGTAGCTGTCTGGCGTTGCAAGCTTCCACAGGGCTATCGCCACTCACTTCTCAACTGTGAGGGCTGCTCTCATCTTGGTATTCATGTGCCTCAGGGCAGGGGAAAGCAAGTCACAAAGTTCCATGAAAGTGCCCTTATGCATGCGAAAGTTTCGCAGCCACTGGGAATCGTCCCAGACCCGCAACACTATGCGGTCCCACCAGTCTGTGCTTGTTTCCCGAGCCCAGAATCGGCGTTCCACAGCATGAACCTGCCCCATTAGCACCATGATGCATGCACTGGCAGGGCCCATGCTTTCAGAGAAATCTGTGTCCATGTCCTGATCACTCACGTGACTGCGCTGACGTCGCCTCCTCGCCCGGTATCGCTTTGCCAGGTTCTGGTGCTGCATATACTGCTGGATAATGCGTGTGGTGTTTAATGTGCTCCTAATTGCCAAAGTGAGCTGAGCGGCCTCCATGCTTGCCTTGGTATGGCGTCCGCACAGAAAAAAGGCACGGAACGATTGTCTGCCGTTGCTCTGACGCAGGGAGGGGCAACTGAGGACATGGCTTACACGGTTGGCTTCAGGGAGCTAAAATCAACAAAGGGGGTGGCTTTACATCAAGGGGTATTTCAGGCAGGACTTCACGGAGGGTTCCAATAAGAAATGGTGCACCTAAGTTATTGTTCTTATTGGAACAAGGAGGTTAGCCTGGCCTCTGATTGATACATGGCTAGATTTACCTCGCTGCACCTTCTCTGTGAGTGACTGCAGTGTGACCTAGAGGAATGAGTCCCCTAGACAGGGGAGGAGGCAAATGAGTACAAAACAAATCTGGTCTATTTCTTGTTTTGATCCACTCCATCTATCTTTTACATCTTTGGCTGGCAGCAGACGGTGCAGAAGGACTGCATGCCATCCACATCTCATGGCTGCTCGGCAGAAGATGGTACAGTACGACTGCTAGCCATCCTCATCTCTTGCCTGCCCGGCAGAAGATGGTACAGTACGACTGCTAGCAATCCGTATCGCCTGCCTGCTCACCATAAGACGGTTCAATAGGACGGACTGCAGGACTAAAGAGAATGACCTGGTCAAGTCACTCCAGATTTAGTCCCTGCGCCCATGTCTGCCCAGGCGCTCCCAGCCGACGTGGCCAGGAGCACCTCGGACACGACAAGAACGGCTACCAGTCATACTGCACCGTCTGCTGCCAGAAGGCAATGGGTTGCTGCTACTGTGTAGCAATGCCATACCACGTCTGCCAGCACCCAGGAGACATAGGGTGACGGTTACCTGAGCGGGCTCCATGCTTGCCGTGGTATGGTGTCTGCACAGGTAACTGAGGAAAAAAGGCGCGAAACGATTGTCTGCCCTTGCTTTCATGGAGGGAGGGAGGGAAGGGGGGCCTGACGATATGTACCCAGAACCACCGGCGACAATGTTTTAGCCCCATCAGGCATTGGGATCTCAACCCAGAATTCCACTGGGCAGCGGAGACTGCGGGAACTGTGGGATAGCTATCCACAGTGCAATGCTCCTTAAGTCGACTCTAGCCTCGGTACTGTGGAAGCATTCCGCCGAGTTAATGCACTTAATGTACTTAGAGCATTTTCTGTGGGGACACACACACTTGAATATATAAAACCGATTTCTAAAAAACTGACTTCTATAAATTCAACCTTATTCCGTAGTGTAGACATACCCTAGGGGCTTACACCTTTTTAAAAAATGTACATTTCTAAAAGAGCCAAACCATCAAAAGGTGGAATTCAGTTTATCGCCTTCTCATTCCAGCACAGCTGCCAACTTCTATTTGGACAATGTCGAGCTGCTTGGTTTGTGTAGCAATGAATTTAGATGCTCCCTCCCTGAGACAGGCCAACAGCTGGCTTATTGACTCTGAAAGGTGAATTCATGTTTCATTTTTGGCACTAGTTGTGGTTAATTTAGACATCTGTTTTGCCAAAATAGCTGTGTGCCAATAGTTTCTGTACTATCTAACATGATTGCATCGATAGTCCATTGAGAAAGGGCATTCATACGTTAAGGCAAGCTGCCAATTGACTTTTGAATGTAGGCCAAACTCCACTGGGAAGTCAGAAAGAGTTTTTTCCTAGAGAAATGGTGGTATCTACTAGTTTCCTAAGGAATTTTTACTCCACAAATATACATTTCTCTGGCTTGGTCTCCCTGGCCCTAAGGAGTTTGCCTTTTCCAAATTGGTTCACAATAAGGTCACGCAGCTTTAAAATCCTCCCCCTCATGGTTTGATTGCCTTCTGTTCAGTCCCCGCTCTGCTGCCCCATAATCTCCTGCCTTGTCTCAGCATACAGCGCAGTGGCTTTGCATCTACCTCCATATTGATTTCTCCTTCGGTAGCTTTATTTCTGCTCCAAATGAGTGAAGAACAGCACACAATTGAATGGCTCACCTATTGGAGGCTCAGCAAACCGTAGTCTGTGCCTACTTGGTCAGGCCATAGGAACCAACTTAATAGGAAGGGAACAGAGCTTGACTGTTTGCCAGAAGCTGGGAATAGGCGACAGGGGATGGGTCATGATGATTACCTGTTCTGTTCATTCCCTCTGGGGTACCTGGCATTGGCCACTGTCGGAAGACAGGATACTGGCCTAGATGGACCTGTGGTCTGACCTAATATGGCTGTTCTTATGACTTGAATAGGCTGGGTTGAAGGTCAAAGCGATACATTGGATGGTAGCCTTTTGACAGCTGCATATCTTTAAAGGCCTCATCCAGCTCACCTTGACGTCAAAGGCAAAACTCTGTGTTGTCAGAGGAAATGGTGGTGGTGATGGGAGAGAGTAAAGAATCTCTCAGAAAATCCTGACTGGATTTGAAGAAGTTGGAACGATAGAAATGTGCTGGACGTTTCTTCATAGAATATATTTTGGCGACTTACCTTGCTGTAGACTCTGCTAGTACTACCAGAGCAGGCAGTATCCTGCCCTTTCACAAAGCTTTTCTGAACCCCTTGGTCCTACTGTTATTGAAGAGTGGTCATAATTTGTTGCTTTCCAATGGAATTACTTAATCTCTCTCATAGGAAACAGATTTGACTTGGGTTAATGCTGATAATATTTAGATAAGTGTCTGCCTCTCCCCCTCCAATGACTGTTTGAACAGAAGTTAAACGGCATGGATTATATTCTTGCTGCCACTCCTCTGTGAGGGGGGGAAAAGGCAAGTACGACAACATAGCAGTCAAATGTCAGGAGATGTATTTCATCAAAATAAATGCTGTGTAGAACTTAAAAGCAAAATGAGTATTTTCATGGTTGTTTGAAATTATAGCTGATTTTCTTCATCCAGTAAATCAAAACTAGAAGAGTCTTCATGCAGATATACTATTAAATAACGTGCTAATTTTTTTTAACCAGCTTCTCAAGGTTTGATTCCGACTGATAGCTATCTTTATTAGCCTAGTAAATAACAATGTAGAGCTGTACAGTGAACTAGAAGGATGTTTTGTACAATATTTTTATGCCCAGAGTCATATCCTCCAAAATAATTTGGAACAACTCCAAGAGGTGGCTCTCTTTAGTAAAAAGAAAAGGAGTACTTGTGGCACCTTAGAGACTAACCAATTTATTTGAGCATAAGCTTTCGTGAGCTACGAAAGCTTATGCTCAAATAAATTGGTTAGTCTCTAAGGTGCCGCAAGTACTCCTTTTCTTTTTGCGAATACAGACTAACACGGCTGTTACTCTGAAACCTCTCTTTAGTAAATGAATGTTGCTATATGTAGGATCTAGAAAGGACTAGTTAGATCTCTTCCAAACTTCTGAAAGCACAGAATGCTTCCCTGTTGTACAGTCTCATTTTAAACCAGTCATGGGATATTAACAAAAAATGTTTAAGTAGGGTTGGATTATCTATGCTTGGGTTTTTATGTTCTGTTTCTACTGTGCAGACTGCATAATTCAGATTAGGGTGAGGAGAAGTCCAGTATTTAATTATGACCCATACTGTGTGTGTATTGGAGGAGGAACCCTGTTTCATCATTGCCTAGCCATGCAGGGCAACCTGTTTTTCCCCTCTAGCAGTTTCTCTGAGGAGAAAAGCCTGTCCTTGGAGTTACATTGGAAAACGAACTTCAGGGCATTCAGTGTGCTCCTGTGTTCTCTCCAGCAACTGTGAGGTGCTACAAGCTTGAGCCAAGTTGTGAAGCAGCCAATGTGCACAGCAGAGCAGTGACTTGCTGAAACAGTATTCGTTCATAGTCTGATTCTGCTGAGTCGTTCTTTGGTATCCGTGAGAAAAGACTAGGGGAAAAGTAGTGCAGACAGCATTTAGAAGTGTCTTTTTTGCCTTTTTAAAAAAAAAAAAAAAAAGAGTAATCTTATTAGCTATTTAAGAGAATGATTTTAAATTTGTTTGTCTTCCATGAACCTAGTCATTGTCAGGCAACCACTCCCAAGCAACCAGTCTAGCTTGGGCAGTCAAAAACCCCACAAGAAGAGTGCAGGGAGGCTATTGAGGGAGGTGTGGCAAGAGAAATGAAAAGTAAGATTAAGAACCCTGTAATCTACGTATATTGGACCATACAGAGATGGACTTTTAGGATCAGGAAAACTTTTCATGTGCTTTTATTTACTCTGACCTCAGAGGTGTACCCTCAAGGGTGAAAGGGGCAATTGTCAGCCATGTTAGCATCCTTTATACCTTGGGTCCTGTTACTGGAATATTTATTAATGGCTTGGAATTTCTATGGAGGAAGAAGAATTATAATTTGTGGAAAGTGAGCTTGCCTTATGGTTTAGCTGTGGTTGTGTTCTATAGATACTTGTGCTTCATGTAACAAGAATCCAGAGAGACAATAAAAGTATTTTCCTCGCTTCCAACATGCCCGTAGTCCTCACATGACGGCTGATACATTGGCTGATATCTTCCCTCAAATTAAGTATGACATTTGTATGCTGAGGATTTATTAAAAGATTTCAGACAAGGTATTGGATTCCTTTCTGAACACCCAGTACTGGAGTCAGAGCTGGGTGTAATAATGAAATGCATGTTAGCACCAGAAAATGAGGTTGAAAAAAGCGGTCATACTTCCAGTATGTCGGTGTGGACCCTACAGCAGGTGTGCATGTGCCTTGTGCATATGAGATTGAAATTTTCTGATTAGCAGAGTTTGTTGTCCTTCATGCTTCTGTGTAAGGGCATAAAGGATAAATTTCAGAGTGACAGCCGTGTTAGTCTGTATTCGCAAAAAGAAAAGGAGGACTTGTGGCACCTTAGAGACTAACCAATTTATTTGAGCATAAGCTTTCGTGAGCTACAGCTCACTTCATCGGATGCATACTGTGAAAAGTGTAGAAGATCTTTTTATATACACACAAAGCATGAAAAAATACCTCCTCCCACCCCACTCTCCTCCTGGTAATAGCTTATCTAAAGTGATCACTCTCCTTACAATGTGTATGATAATCAAGGTGGGCCATTTCCAGCACAAATCCAGGTTTTCTCACCCCCGCCCCCCCCCCACACCCACACCCACAAACCCACTCTCCTGCTGGGTTTGTGGGTGGGGGGGGAGGTGTGTGAGAGAACCTGGATTTGTGCTGGAAATGGCCCAACTTGATTATCATACACATTGTAAGGAGAGTGATCACTTTAGATAAGCTATTACTAGGAGGAGAGTGGGGTGGGAGGAGGTATTTTTTCATGCTTTGTGTGTATATAAAAAGATCTTCTACACTTTTCACAGTATGCATCCGATGAAGTGAGCTGTAGCTCACGAAAGCTTATGCTCAAATAAATTGGTTAGTCTCTAAGGTGCCACAAGTACTGCTTTTCTTTTTGCATAAAGGATAAAGTGATTGCAACCCTCCCTCAGCTCCTTCTGACTATCTGTGGCAGTGAGATAGAACTTGGTAAGTCTCCTATCTGCTACTTTTCTTTTGAGCTTCATACTCCTCTTCTAGACAAGTTCTGTCATAACCAGCCCTCCTGCACCCCCCTTATTTTTGGTTACTACTTTAATTTGGACCTTCCTGAAATAGTGCAGAAAGTGGTCTAAAATTTTCATCTAGACCAGTCAGTCAGCCTACCTTAGTTTTGGGAAAAAGAATGCTCTGTGCTGGGAGATGAGAAATTGCACACCCTAAAAGATAGGAATTATTTTGGTGAAGTTCTCTGGCCTGTTACACAGGAGGTCAGAATAGATAACAACAGTGGTCCCTTCTGGCCTTGGAATCTATGAATGTATATTGAAAGGACCAAACAATTCAAACTGTCTCCCTGTCTGTTTATAGCCATAGCCAGACATTTTAAAAGTCAAGCCATCTCTTCACAGAGAACATTGAAATGGATAACAGCGTATCTCGCTGTGTTAGCTGGCTGGTGAGCCTCTCACTCCACCAGGACACAAGCAGTGTCCTCCATCTGCTTCAAGAATGTGCCGGTATCAAATCTGTAAGGTGGCAACTCACTGACCTTTGTTAAACACCATGCCTTAGACTTGGCTGCCAGGTGAGCAGTATTTCAATCGCTGTTCAACTGATTCAGCTTGAACTCCTCATTCCCACTGTCCTCAGGAGATGTTGCTTGCAGGTGTCCCACAATGGGGTCAACTCTAACACCGAAAGGATTATTACTTACCCTGCAGTAACTGTGGTCCTTCAAGATGATATAGTCAATGTGGATCCCACTGCCTTCTCTCCCTTCCCTCTCTTAGAAATCCTCAGTTATACTGGCCTTTTTTATTGCAAAGAAACTGGAGGAAGGTTGCCTGTGCTCCATCTTTTATGCCCTTGGATGGGCGCATGAGGTAGCCCAGGGTGATGCACTGCCCCAACGGATCCGCTCTGCCAAAAAGAGAGAATCCTCTTGTGCACAGGAGGCCCATGTGCTCCTATAGCGAAATCCACTCGGACTCTGATGTCTTGAAGTGTTACAGTTACTGTAGAATAAGTAAGTGTTCTTTTCCCACCCTGCTGTGGACTGGCTGCCAAAAGGGTGTTTGCAGTGTTGTTGTTGTGTTGGTCTCTGGATAGGAGAGACAAAGTAGATGAGGTAGTATCTTTTATTGGACCATCTTCTCTTGGTGAAAGAGACGAGCTTTTGAGCTTCACAGAGCTCTTCTTCAGGTCTGGAGAAAGTAACCAGTGTCCAAGCTACAAGGTGGGTCGGATTGTTAAGCATAAGCATCATTGAGGCATGACAGTGGCTGTCTCCCTACTCATTCAAAGCTATCTGGCTACACAACTGTCCATACATGTGGAAGAGCCTGTTTATGTAAATGACTGTCCAGATCACTGCAGTCAGTAGGGCTTCCTCAATACTGCGTAGAAATGATGCTGGCTTGCGGAAAACAGATGAATTATGGGAGTTTTAGTTTGACCCAAGCCACAGACTTCTGGTTGGCATTTCACACTGCATCGAGAAAAATCATAGAATATGTAGAATCCAGTGGCAGAACACTGCACCATGGGATATGTGCCCAGAATGCTGTGTGGGTATTTTTAAAAAAAAAACACAAAAAACGCAGAGCTTTGTGCATGCAATGATTCACAAGGGAAGTAACTTAAGACAGCATAAATAAAGCTGTGTAGAAGCACTCTTTTGCTGTAGTTATAACGGGAAAATACACTGAAAAACCTTTCCCTGGTAGACAAGGCCTTAACTGCTTTGCTGATAAAACACTCAATGCTCTGCTGTAGGCTTCTTATTGTTCTGTCACACCCATGCTGCGCTCTCCTCTCTCCTCTGTCCAGGAAAGAGCTACTTAAGAGCCTGTGCAGAGTTGCTGAGCACCAGAGGTCACAAGGTTAATGAAAACAAGGGCTTGCAATCCTATTTCCTACAGCAAAGCTAAACAAAATGGCTAATGAGGGTGACCTTCAGCATGTTGACAAATGAGACCTCCAGCGAGGCACACGTCTGTGAATTAATTTTTGTCTGTCTTTATGAGAAGTGGATGTGATAAATAGCTTATTTCCTTTCAAGGTAGTCAGCAGACATGCTTCCACTGATAATGATGTCAAAGTTTTTCACTTTCTTTTGATAATGCTATTTGCTGTAGCATATCATGTCATTCCACGCTGCCAGTCTCCACTTCTGAAAAATTTCAAACCCATGGCTTTGCTACTTACAGATTACCTTGTGAAAATAATTGTACTATCTTTGAATACAAAGCATGGACATTAATGTTCATAAACTGCTTTGTCCTGCTGGTTTGTTGGCGGCAGCAGCAGCCTTGATAACCCCTCCTAATTCTTACATGATGTAAAGTGGAATTTGTCAGCAGTACATGTTTGTTCATTATTTCAAGTGCCTTTTCCCCCCAGCTTTACCGCTGACTTAGATGCAGAGAATAAATTGCACAATCCCAAGCTGTGGATGCATTTCACAATTAATATAAAACAGTTTCTGTAACACATTAGCCCAGGGATCTTGCCAGGCTTATAAATCATGCAAAGAAAAACAAACTACCCACAATATTTTCCAAACTCCGAGTGTTTCCCAAACCTTGCTTTTGCCCCCTTCTCCTGAGTTAACCAGCCTGTCTTTCCACCTCTTACACCAAGACCAGAGGTTCTCAACCTGTGGACCTGGGCTGCTTGCTGCCCAATCAGCACACAGCAGCGGCCCATGTGACATTCTCAGGACCATACAGATAATATTGGATGCAGTCCACATAACACATTGTGGGACGCATATGGTTGAGAACCACTGTCCTAGACCCTCTTGGGGAGGGATGAACTGAGTCTTGCAGGATCTCCTTGAAGGTCACTGTATCCAGGCTCTCCCAAATAAAGGAAGTAAGTAAAGCCTAGAACAATGGACACCTTACCAAGAACACCGTGCTGCCAGCCCCCTCCTACTTATGCTAAAGGACTGTTCATTTGAGCACCTCATGGTCCCAACTGTTGCAGTATCTGTGTCCACCAACCTGGAAGCAGTAGGCAGAGAGATTTGTCAATCATCCACTTTATATAAAGGTACTACTCCACCCCCTTACTATCAGTCTTTGCCTCTTCACTCCTGTTTCTTTTCAGTTTTAGCTTCCTCTCTTGCCCATCTGGAGAAAGATCAGAAGTTGGTGAGGCTTGGGAGTGAGAAGGAGTTTTCTGAAGTAAACTAGGGGTGAAGGAGGGGAATAACTTGCTGGAGGGTTTCCAAATCCTTGCCCAACTTCTACAGTGCCCTCAGCTCTCATCCCAGGTCCCTCCTAGTTCAAGTCTGGCAGTAATTATGGCAGCAACTTCCTGCTGCGTTGGGGTGCATTGAGTCTTTAGGTGCCCCATCTTTCCTGGGTTAGCTTAATGCTCGGGAGCATTTATGTTTGTGAAGTTCTGTCTTCTTTGTGGCACCTTGAAACTCTTTGATGTGTATCGGCTACATTATCTAACCAAATTCCTCACTAGCAAAGCCTGCATAATAATCACAGCAGTTTTAAAATATTACCTAGATATTTCCACAATAAAACTAATCCTGTTATGTAAAAGGGAAAAAATGGATGCCTCAAGTGTGTGCAGAAAATTCTGGGATTTAATAGTTCAATTGACCCACAAATCCCCTACAGCCACGTACAGTAGACAAAATCTGGGGGTGAATAGGGTTAAATTAGTCATTGATGTTTCTAACCTTATATAAACACTTACTCCAGTAACAAAGGCACCTTGAATGAAAGTAAACGGACCATACCTTGTAAATAGTTACCTGTCAGAGTAACAAAAAAAATAGCTTATCCCCTTAACCCTTTATATAATGCAAATGTTAACAAGTTTCCTTCTTTCTAAAAATTCTTCAATTTTAAATATTAATACACGCATTTCATATATGCATGGGTATGTGTACTGTCTTTTCTCTTAACTAAATAAGTCTTGTCTTTGCAATAAACTATTGACCGAGTGATAAATTCAATTTTATAGTTGCCATCATGAGCATTTGCTGTTTAATGTCTTTTTGATCTCTATTTGATCCAAACTCCAAGTGTTCCCCAACCATGCTTTTGCGCCCTTCTCCTCAGTTAGTCTGCTTGTCTTCCCATCTCTTACTGCTAGACCAGTGGTTCTCAACAGTGTTTAACACCTTATTTCTTCAGAGTTTAAGTGGATTTTGTACTTCATTTGTATATGTTTAAATGACTTGAGAGTAGAAAAACTGAGCCCAGTGAAAAATAACAAAGTACAACAATCTGCTTCTAGGATTCTGATAAATAGGGCAATAAGTAGATGGACTTCTATGCACCAAACTGTTCAGAATACTTAGGAGTGCCCTCATGCAAAGGAATGGCATTCCATGTAGGAGTGACCCAGCCATCTCACTCCTAACACACGTGACCTAGACAATTACACAGGCACACTAATGAACTCCGCTGACTTTATGCAAATTGCACTTACCTTCTATTTCAAAGCGAGATACTCCTTCTACCTCATCCTTGGGGCATGAGGACGACAATGCTTTTAATCATTTCTCATATTGTAGTATTTAATTCTTAATTATCGCAGGAAATTATATATAAATTCCTGAAGTGGGACCAGATCCTCATATTTTACTGAGGTGTTTAACTTGTTATTCACTCCACTGAGTGCCATCGGAGCTATGCAACTGTTAAGGATAAAGGGATTTTTCACTGGTAAACAAACAGATTTTGTACAACTGTTCTCTTGTGTTGAACTATAACTCTTTATCCTGCTATTTCCTTAACTAATTGAACATTTCTGACTGCTGAGCTACAAGGTAGCAGGAAGCGTCTGTTTCGATTAAATAATCATTTAGTTTACTCTGTCAGCAAATACTACAAGGTACAAGATTAAATATTTCATAGCAGTCCAATATCTGGGACTCTGCTTTCATTTGTTAACTGCTTGTTCTGCACTTTTATTTGCAGTCAAGCTTTCATCTGCATTACAAAGAAGTTCTCTATCTTCAAGCTTTTTTTTAAGCTTTCCACTTTTTTTATTTTTAGATGCAAATAACCAAAATACCTTTTTATAA
Source organism: Lepidochelys olivacea (assembly GCF_965140295.1). Classification (NCBI taxonomy): domain Eukaryota; kingdom Metazoa; phylum Chordata; order Testudines; family Cheloniidae; genus Lepidochelys; species Lepidochelys olivacea. The sequence goes on along the minus strand of NC_140437.1, from coordinate 15,546,787 downwards.
ATAAAGTTTCTCTTTGTTTTCTTTACAGAATATTCTCTTTTCTGGATGTGGTCACTCTGTGTCGTTGTGCTCAGGTTTCCAGGGTAAGAATCTTTATGTATCAGTTAAAATCTATCAGCACTATTCTTCTTCTTCTGACTCTGACATTTCCAGATTGCCCTCTTTATCTCAGATTGGGAAGAACATGCCAGCAAACTCTGTTCAAAGAATGTCTCAGCTATTTATACATATTCCTCTTTCTCTATAGTTAATCTAGTGATGCCAGGAGTTTCTGGTATTTCCCACAGCAGTTTGTGAGTTTGAATGTCTAGCTATATCCCTTTGGTGGCAGCTAAGGACCTATTGAAGAAGAAAAGTCAGCTACATCAATACTTTAAAAAACATGTTTTCTGAACAGTTTTTAGATGGGGTACAGAAGGGCTGCTTTAAACAGGGGAAAATGTTCAATTCACTTTAGCTGAATGATGTTTTTAAATGAGTTGTGCTAATATCTGGGCTTTGAATGCAGATGTACCATGTTCATGAATTAAACTTTAACGCAACAAAGAGAACCCAATGAACAGTTACCCTTCTGCTCCAATGTAGCTGATGGAAATATAGATGGAAGGAGTCCGGAGTATTTCATTCAGTGTTTAAGTAGTAAAGTAGTTCGTAACTTCATGCAACTCAGCAAACATAGTTCAACTCGAGACTCCTTGAGGGAAAATGGGTGTGAAACTTCCACTAACTCGAATGCCAATTCAACCGGAGCTACTAGACTTGTTTTATGGACTCTTGTCCAGAATTTCTGCTTTTTATCTTGCTATCATCTAATAAGACACATATCTTGTTCACAGAAAAATTACCGTAATGAATCATCTAGTTCTAAATGCTTATATAAAAATCCTTGTCTGTGGAGTCACTAGTATATTGGAATTACCTTATTGGCCGATCCCAGTATCCACTGACTCTGTAGGAGAAAGCTGAATAGTTTTGGGTCCACTTGATGATACGCTGTCCATGGACTTGCTTTTCTTAATGGTAGCCCTCAATAATACAAAAATGATATCATAAATTGCTTTTATTTGCAATTGAAGACACCACCCAGCCCCTAGACACGATGGTCATAATCATGTGTTTGGATCCTACTAGATTTTTATGCTAAGGATGACTTCATTTTCTCAAAGGAGCAACTCTGGCTATTAACTGGCTCACATAGGCTTCCAAAGGCATTTACCCATCTTATCTATTATTCCCATTTTGTCACACCCTTGCCTTTTCACTGGGCACCTGTGAACACATTGGAGCTCAGAAAGACAGATGACATGCAGCCTTCTTTTAATGTGAAAATATTGCTAAGTCTAGCCTGTACGCAAATGTATAGTACTCTCACTGGATCACACATTACAACGTGCATTGTCTGACTCTGTACCATGAATTAAGTCCACTGGTACATTTCTTTTCCACTTCATATTTTCCTGGTTTGGGGGGGAGTAATTAAATGAAAAACAGGACATAAAAGCAATATCACAATTGAGATTTTAAATGCACAGAAATCGGACAACTCCATTAATACCATTATGGTTCCATCAGCTACTGTAAACTCTACCTCCTTGTGCATGCAATATGCAGTATTTCATCATACTGTAATGGTAACTTCAGTGCATGACTTGTGTGATTGGGTATTATGAATAGAATGAAGGCAGAGTTACAGGTGTTGTGAGAACGTAACTTTATATTTTATGACTTATGTATTTAAAACTGCAATCATATCATTACTTTAATGTACCTTTTTGCATTTAATAAACACAAGCTACAGGCCTCCAATTACTTGTTCTCACTCACAGGGTAAGTAATACATATTTTTAAAAGCCTGTCAGTTTCTTCTCTTGAAAAAATCACTTTTTAAAGTGAACAAAAGCGGTCACGGTGCTACAGAAATGTTTTGCAAAGTGCATTTTATTAATGAGGTGAAACTTTAACAATGGATTCTTCTTTGGAGGTCTCTGTGTATTCCTGCTTGTGGAATATGGCATCTCTGCCATAGAGCTGTGGAACTGCTTTATAAAACCTTGTCCCCAGGGGAAATGGGAGAGATCTCATGCAAAGTCACACTTGCCCTACTCTACGGGCATGCCCCCCCTCTCCTCCCTGCACCTGCCTCAGTTCCTGTGCAGCCTAGTGTAAACAGAACTTACTTTGTGGCCTTGGTCTAGCTTATTTTTCTTGTGGTTAGAGTAGCATAGGATAGTTTAGCTTACACATCTTGTCCTTGTAACCTTGGGCCCCTCACCTGGGCCATATTAGGACACCGACCCTCATAAGGGCTTCAAGAAATGCACTTGGCAGTCATACTAGAGACTGACTCCTGAGGCCAGTGCCTTCTCTGTCTGCGTGAGACTCTCTGGTAACCCAGTGTGCAATTTGCCATGCCATCATCACTCCTTGCACTAGAAGAGAGAAGCTTCGAGCTGTGGACTCATCTGGCTTCTCTATGCCTACACCGGATACTCTGGGCTTATTGAGGGTACTGAAACCAGTCTCTACGCCAAAGACCTCTGCAGAGGATCCAAGACTCATTTTGCTGCTCCGGCCTTGGCACCACCTTTTATATCCGCCTCAAGGTCTACATCTCCTCAGTCTCATTGCCCAGCACCACCAATGCCAGCTAAATCAAAAGTGGCACTGAGACCAAACCTACAGTGTGTATTAAGGCCTTCATAGCCATGGTGAATACACAGGAAGTGCTTGTCTTGGCATATCATGCTTATTTGGTACAGTTACCCTCAGCCCTGACTCCAGACCTATCTTCTAGCAATGATGCCTCTTTCTCAGCATTGCAAGTCCATGCAGAAACCATCAGGGTAAAAGTAAGGAGAAGAGGAAATGCACTCCTGTGAAAATCATGACTGGCATGACTCTAGGGACGTGTGTGTGTGTGTGTGTGTGTGTAAGAAGAGCAAGGAGATAATAGGAAGCTTTAGGGCTTCAGCAAGGTTGCAATGTCATCCTCACCCCCTTTCTGCTCCCATAACCCCAGTTTGTGGAGAAATACTGATAAGTGATGAAGTTTTGGAACTTGGGAGACACTAACTTGACATATCAAATAGCTTTATAGTGGAAGAACCTTTTATGAAAGTGGATTGGACTTACTAAGGAGAAATGCCCAAAACTCCCTGAAATTTCTTAATTCTTTTTTCTGAGAAGTTTAATTTTTAGTGTTGATTGAATCTTTTCACTTAATGGCCTGTAGGAAATTAGTCTCTCCCCACAGTGCATACTCTCAGTCCTTTCAAAGCAGGAAGGTGCTTCTCTTGGCAGTGATAGTTCCAAATATGATGGAGTTTTTCCATCATTCTGAGGTAATCTTTGAGATGCAGAGACTTCCAATACAGGTTCCCAACTACATCTACCTGCACTGACCTTATCATGGAAATCTGGTCTCAAAATATTATAGATGTGGCAAATAGTATAAGGAAGCTAACCGTCAATGTATTAATTATAAACTCTCCCTGTTTCCCCTTCTTTCCCTCCCTAGCTATTGAAACCTGCTTAGTCCCAGCCATCCTTACACTTACTAATTTATATTGCAGTATCACCCAAGAGCCCTAGTTGGGTTCAGGGTCCTATTGTGCTATACATGGTAAAAACACATTACACAAAGATGCTTTTTGTGCTGAAGAGCTTTCAGTCAAAGTATAAGATTAGATAACAGGCAGATGCAACAAATGAAAGTGGGGAGCACAAGATAACAATGAGAGAGTTATGAACAGCATGAGGAGCAGTGGGGTCACACACATCAAACCTTTGCACTGTAGGTACTGGGCACATTTATATAGTCGTCCTCCTCTCCCGCCCCCCCCGCTTCCAATAAGGGTCCTCTTAGCATATAGAATGCACCTAGGTTTTTAGGAGTCCTCCCCATGGAGATATAGTTAACAATTTGAACCTTAAATATATAGTCTCTGTGTGTTAGTCCATTGTTCTTTGAGTGGCCTCTGCATATTCCCACTTGTAGGATCAAGGCACCTGTGCCACAAGCTTCCAGAAAGCAGTGTCCATTGAGGCCACTCGTCTCATGCCCCCATCCTAATGAGTTCTGGGAGTATGAAAGGGGGAGTGGCCCCAACTACCCCTCAGTCCCTTTCTAAATGCCAAAGATGCAGCAAGCTCAGATCGCACGGTGTCCTCGACACTTTTCCTGTCAGTTTTTCTTTTTTCTCTTTTTACCTTTTTGAGGCAAATTTTGTTTGTACTGAGTTATCCTTTAGCTAGGTTTTTCTTTTAAAAGACATGAGGAAATGCCTGTCGAGCATGGGCTTTGTCTGGACACAGGAGCAGATTGGGCCTGCTCACAGTGGGGAGGTTCCTCCAGTCAGCTAAGCTGACACTGAATAAGTTCGCAGTCAGCTTCAATGATTGTCTTGCAGGAATGGGTTTGGCTGTCTCTCGCACCCATGCACATGGGAGGCATCTCAGGCTGGTCACTATAAAAGTCTCTGCGTCTGTCCAGGTTGACCTGGATACCTAGCTATGTGCCGAAATTGGCTCTCTGGCTGTTGGATTCAATTTCCAATGGATCTGGATCCGTAGAGCTCAGGTCCAGCAGCCTAGTGTGGATCTAGGCCTGCAAAACCAAGATCTGGTGGCTTAGCATGTATCCAGAGCTGTAAAATCTTGATCCAGATCTGGTGGCCTACTATGGATCTGGGAGCTGCAAAACCTGAATTCAAACTGAGCACAGATCTAGAATTACCCCCACCCACCCTGGAAAAAAAAAGCCATGTTTGGCTTTGGATCCAAATGGAGGTAGGGCCAGAACTTGAATCCAGATGGAGCAGTCACACATGAAGGACTGCTGAGCACAGTTGCCGAGAAGGGGTCTGATTACCTGGGATCTAGCCAGCATGGGGAGCTGACATCTGTTACTGCTGAGTCACTTGTCTAAGAATGCTGTACCACTGAGGCCCCAGATCTGCCCAGGTCATTGGACTCTGGTGTTACACCACCACAATCCTTGCAGAACTGCTTGCCTGACTGATTCTGTGCCCAACATAGTGGCAAAAGCAAGCAGATCAGTTTGGAGGCCCTCACAAACTAGAAAGGGGAAATGCATTGCAAGCTTCTAATCAGGTCTGGAATGGGGGGTCTCTGTTACAGCATAGTATTTTCACATTGTGCTTCCTGTTCAGTCGTCTTCAGATGCACTTGTTGGATGCACTGCTTACCTGGGTGAAGGTTTTCCCCTCTCAATGCTCCATCTGTCAGACCCTTACCCTGGAGGTGAGAAAAGGAGGATTGGTCTGTTCTTAAACTTTTTTACTATGAGACGTTGTATAAGCCAATTTACTTAGTTGTGGAATTGTCAGTTCCCCTTGGTTCTGGGTAGGGACTGTTGAGGTTCTCTTGGGCTCCCAGCCCATTCCTAAAGGCCGGTTCAGCTTTCCAAGAACTTAGAGAATTTACAAGAATCTGACAGGCTAAGAACTGATGCCAGGCTCAGAGGCTCCCTTAGGTTGTGAGGGTGCTATACCCATCACAGTTCTATCGATTCTGAGATTCACGGATCCAGAGATTTCTTTGCAACACAGCCTGTATACGAGGAACAGGATGCAGTGTCCCAGGATCCATCTGAGGCTCCGGAAAGGATGGCCTATTGACTGAGTCACTTTGCAACCCGTGAATTCAAAGGCAAAAAAAGAGATACTTGTTTTAAAAGGCGCATTGCCAAGGGTCAGCAAATAAGATGCAGTGCACTGTAGGTCCTATTTTACATTAAGAGCTTTTTGTGAGGGATTGTGATATTTCTTGAAGCTGACATCATAATATTTGGTTGGATCCATGTGTCTGAGCTCTTATAGGAGGAAATTCTGTTAGAACATTATTGGGCTCTGGGCTACCTACCTTCAGTTCTAAGCCAGAAAGGAGACTTTTCAGGTCTGCTTCCGGTTCCACCATGGAGTACGCAGCATATAGTATTGGGTAGTGTCCTTTTTTTAGCCCCTTGTATGGGTTCTAGAAACACATAGGGGTGCCCATCCTTAGCATTACCAAGCTTTCCTTGGAAGAAATAGACTTGGAGTCTAATGAAGCAGTTGACTCAGCACTTTTGGAATTCTCAGTAAACATAGCTTTGATTCCTCTCATCTTGGAAGGAAAAGCTGCACATAAGGGTTGAGACTTCTATCACCTACACTTAGTGGTGTGTGAGATTTGTTTCCTGGCCACAATGTGAAAGAGACTTGACACCTATTGTATAATGTGGACAATAGGACTGTGTCGCACGGGGCAAAATGCTGTCTGGCTGTGCTAACTCCCTAAGATTCATCGTGTTCACCTCTGGGTTCCAGAAACAGAACTCTCCTATTTTCTGAAGGGTACTAGTAATAGCACCCTTCTGTGCCATAGTCCTGTATCTGTCCCTTTACACATAGCTTTGACTAGAGTAAAAGAATACCTCTCTCAGTAAAATGTGCCCTATCATTTGGCCATGCTCTGGCAGAAAGTGTTCCATTAAATGCCGGCTGTCATGACTACTTGCTGTGAATGGTTGGATATCTGTCTGTGTGTAGACAACAGTCTAAGATGTCGTCTGAGATTTCCACCTCTTTCAGACTGCTAGAATGTCTTTGTTCTGGGCCTCCTTTACCTGCCTCCCTGAATGTATCCTACATCTGCATATTCAGAGGAACTTGTTATTGTATCAGGCCACAGCTTATCTACATGTTTCCCAGTCCCTTGGAGGAAAAAGAACTGACAGTCTAGGAGCCAGTCTGTCATGGTCCAAAGGTTGCTCATCTGTTTCACAATTATGACTTCACAGGGCTTCATCTTCCTGGAATTATCACTCCTCATCCTGGACAAAGGGAGTGTCCTTGGCATGCCGTCGCTGTGTCTTCATGGCATCATGTTGCATTACCGATACTGGAACTATACATGCGTTTAGCAAAAATGTTCCCTCATTTAGACTTGTTTTGGGGGAGCAAGATTGGTTGCTTCTCCTGCCCTGGCATCCAGAGCTGATGCTTGTTTGGCAGTTCTGCATTCCTTGTTTACCTATAACTCCGCAGCCTCCTTTCCTGGGGGTTGTACTGCTTGCTAAACTCCCACAAGTGGGACTATGCAGAGGCCACTTGAAGAAGAAATGAAGGTTGCTTATCTGTAACCAGAGATCTTCAAGATGAGCCTCTACATAGTCACACTACCTGCCCACCTTCGAGTCTCAGGTTAGGAATTCCTGAATTAGTGGTGCTGGTGGAGGGGCAGGAGGTTAGGGCCACTCCCCCTTTCAAATCCTTGGAACCCTGGAGGGGGGGAGAAAGATGAGTGGCCCCAATGGAGGCTGCTTTCCAAAAGGTTCTGGAAGTTTGCAGTGCAGGTACCTTGATCCCACAAATGTGAATATGCAGAGGCTCATCTTGAAATACTCTGGTTACAGGTAAGTAACTTAGCTGGCTGAAAACAATGTATGCTCGACAAATAGTCTCAGTTGCTAAAGTTTGATTCCTGATCTAAAAATAAGCCAGAACCTCAAAAAAAAGAAGCATCTGATTTTAAATGTGCAGAGGTGAGGAAAGGCTAAGTTAAGGTTCCATCTTTGACCTACCTCTTTGTTATTGGACATTGTAGCATGTATGATGTATAGCATCTGTTCTGGGGCCTATTTAATACCTATGTGAATTAGGGACAGACTCGCTCCCTTCATTCTGAGTATTCTTGTTTTTCACGTTTTAAGCTGGCTCTGTAATAATCCCTTTTAGCTTTTTTTTGTGGTTAAATAGCACAAAATTGGTGCCAAGCAAAAATTCTAAACGCCGTCCATTGTACACTGATTGGATTTGTTTATATCCATCCTCCAGGTCACTTCAGAAATCACAGATATACATATGTGAGACTCTTAGTGACTTGTAACTTTCATGCTGGAGCTCACATGAGCAAACTATCTTTGCTTGTGACTCTTCAGCATTCTTCTTTGCTGCTGTTGCTAGTATGTGGAGACTGGTGTTTGTTTCCTTTTTCACATCCCCCGCTTCACCTTCTGCTTGATGCTACAGTGATGTCATCCAGTGTGTGTGACCCTTGGTCAGTTTCTCGGGATTCAGCTGTCACAAATCCAGCACTGTGAAGTGACTGAAGAATTGAGTAGAAGGAAAGGATGGGAAATCAGGGAACTTGGACAGCTGGTGATTGAACACAGCTTCACTGAGGAAGCAGAAGTTCCAGAAAAAGATATAGTGAGGGAGTGGTCTATTGTTTAAGGCAGAGGGACTAGCCGTCAGGCGGTCCAGGCCTGTTCCTGGCTATGCCACTGACTCACTGTGACCTTTGTCAAGTCACCTGTGACCTGATATTTTTTAGAGGTGCTGAGTATCTACAGCTTGCACTGCTATCAGTGGAATCAGTGGATGCTCCACGACTCCGAAATCAACCTGCTAGCCTCTGCCTCTTTTCCCCTCTGTGAAATGTAGAACATGATACTCCTCTGCCTTGCACGGATATTAAGAGGTTTAATGTTTGTAAAATGCTTTGGGATCCATAAGTCACCCCTGTATATGTTCTCCAATTGGAAAGCTCTTTTCTAAAATACAAAATAAAAAGTCCAGTGTGTGGCCCATAAATGGAAATATCGTTTGTGTGCGGATAATCTCAGCGATACCTTGGACTTGCCTACCTAAGTGTTCAGTGATATATGAGGAATTAAGAGCTCACTGTGTAGGTGTGGTAAGTCTTATCTGAACTGAGGATATTGCTGACCTAAGGGTTTTTCATCTGTTGCAGTCATTTATTTGGTGGCTTTTCACTTGAGATACAGTGTTGTTTCTAAAAGGAACAAATTGTAACTAGATTCCCACTGGCATTTTTTTTCATATTAATCATGCACTGACATTTTTTTCCCCAATAAAGGCATGGAATGTTCTGGCCCTGGATGGCAGTAACTGGCAGCGAATTGACCTGTTTGATTTCCAGAGGGATATTGAGGTATAATTAAGTGACATACAAACCCATTTTTCTTGTTTAAAAACATAATTACAGTATGGAATAGATTAAGACCCCCAGCATAACCCTTTCCACCTTCCCTGGAGATAGAAATAATTAATTTCAGTTCTTCTTAGCTTCAGGGAGCCTTTATAGTCTTGGCAATTCATTCAGCTTTTGAAAATGGACAGAACTATTTAACTGTACCAGGAGTGAATGGTATTTGTGTGTGTACATGTACACTTATTTGAAAGAAGCAGTTTTTTGTTTACTGAGAGAGTAGAAATAACTGGAGTAAATATGTGCTTTTGCTGAAAGATATTGCTGGTGGGTATTGGTCTAGATTTTTCTCTTCAACTCAATATAATCAAGTATGGCTTTTATCTAGTATACTTGGACTTATATAATTAAGACACTAAATTTCTCTCTGTCTCTAGTGTCTGTTTTCCTTTGTTGGAAATGGAAACACAAATCTGGAAGATGCCAGAGGTTTCCAGTTCTGAGTTAGTTCTAAAAGATGTACCTCTGTGGGAAGGCCTTTTTGTAACTTTGGATAAATCTGTTAGAAGTGAACTATGGAGTCCATGTAGGAAATGATAACTTTGTGCCTCACGTTGTCATACCGTTCTGGAAACTAAAGTCCCTATATGCTTCCTGGCTGAATTTTCAGAAACAAACTAAACTAAAACCCTTATCAGATTGTTACATTCTCATTTTAAAAATTATTTTTTTGGAGATGGGGAGAGGAGAGCAGCATTGTAGATCAACACAAACTGAAAAACATAAGAATGGATTGTTTGATGTCCTGGTGGAAGCTGCAAGTTACACAGCCTTTGTGGACAGAAGCGTTAAAGTACTCTCTCTGCCAGACATGTCTAAGCATCTCATATAGACGTAAAGGAACTGGCCTCTGATATGGCAAATTGTTTACCCGAAAAATCTGGTCTAAAGGCTCATGGTGTTTGGCAAGTGCCCTGAATATTTGAAGGAGGGAAGCAAATGTGGTTCTGCTCTCTACAGCAAGTCTTTCTTGAGACATGTGTCTGTTGATTAAGGGAGAAAGTAAAACTAGTAAGAGCATTCCTAAAGTTCTCTGCTGGGATAAGACTTCACTTTAACACAGGTGCAGGGAGGTCATTGGAGTTCCCTGATCCAAGGTAGGAGCAGAAAATAAGGAAAGAACTTTTCAGCCATGGTGCTTTATCTAGACGGTGTAAGGAGGAGAGAGTAATGCTGTGAATTTTAAACTAGGCTTTTCCCTTCTTGAGCAGTTTTACATGGCTTTAAAGTCCCCCCATTCTCTTACTCATCTGTGTACTAAATATGTATTTGTGCACTAGCATTGGCTTATATTTTAATACAAGATGCTCCAAAATGCTGCTGTTCCTTAACCTAAAAAGACATTCTCAAGCTGTCTAAGTCCTAAATGTTGTATGCTTTAAGAAAGATAAACTTGCAGCTTTTACGTTTTCTTTAAAATATATTTGAATCCTCTGCAATCCCAAACATATTCACAGCTATGGTGAGGCCACTGAGGGCCTATACAAACACATGCGTGGTTTAAAATTCTGTAACCTTCCTTTTCTAAGGGTATGTCTACACTACCCACCGGATCGGCGGGCAGCAATCGATCCAGCGGAGGTCGATTTATTGCGTCTAGCCTAGACGCAATAAATTGACCCCCAAGCGCTCTCCCGTCAACTCCTGTACTCCACTGCTGCGAGAGGCGCAGGCGGAGTTGACGGGGGAGCAGCAGCAGTCCACTCACCGCATGAAGACACCACTGTAAGTCAATCTAAGTACATCAACTTCAGCTACGTTATTCAAGTGGCTGAAGTTGCATAACTTAGATTCTCTCCCCCTTCCCCCCAATGTAGACCAGGCCTCTAATCAGCATGGGATTTACCTTCCTTTATCCCTTTCAGCCATTGCAACACTTTGGCAGCACATCCTAGCTGCAGTTGGCATTCCAAGAGTAGTGTATTTCAGAGAGTAGGTTTTAAGGAAGGTAAATGAGGGGGTTCAGCAGATTGATAGCCCTTTTAGAGCTTGCTAATACTTTGTAGCTACCCTACTGCGCACATAAATTTTTGGTTTGGGAGGGATTAAAAATTTCTTAATACAAACTCTTAGTAGTTAACACTTGAACGTGATTGACGTTTCCATTCTCCAATGATCAGAGGAGGAGAATAAAATATTACTGGACACTGAAACTTTTGTGCTGATAGAGTTGTATAGTCTTTCTCTCCTCTCCTCGGTCTCTCTACCATTTCATCATCTAAAGTTGTGGAAAATTCAAATTTGTCCTGGGGTCTCTGGGGAGATATTCTCCTTCTCTCTCTCTCTCGCTCTCATATGTAAAATATGACATTAAACTGCATTTCTCCAGATGTCTTTGAGAGGAAAATTGAAATGCTTCCTCCGTGAGAGAAGAGAACTCCCCTACACTATTCATCTCCACTCTGTCACCCAAAACAAAAATCTTGACATCTTTCATGACCACACATGCCTATTGGAAATCCTTGTCACGTGTTGTTTCTGTGATTTGTTGTATTTCTTCAGTAATGATACTTCAGCCATCCTTGGGTAACCTCTTGCACGGCCTAGTAGCTCTGACTGTTGAGGATTTTTCTACTGCTTAGCCTCGGCTTTCTTCCTTTGGTTTTGGGTAATTGTTCCTTGTCCATTTTTAGAAGTTGAATCGGTCTCCTTCAGTTTTATATTGGTACCTTGATGGTAATTTGTGTTTGCTCAGGGCCTTTATGCCTGGAATAATATACAGACTGTTTTTAATCTACAAAGTTGTAAATTTAACTTTAAAGAAGAGACTGTGGCAACTAAGAAGTGATATCAGTGGAATTCTTTTCCTGTCTTTTTACAGGGGCGAGTAGTGGAGAATATTTCTAAAAGATGTGGGGGTTTCTTGCGAAAGCTAAGCCTGCGTGGGTGTCTAGGCGTGGGAGACAACGCATTAAGGTAGTGGTATGGCTTCTTCTACTCTTAACTGTGAAGCAAAGAATAGTTCTCCTTCCCCCCCATAGAGGACTGGAATGGTGCATTCACTCCTGAACATGCTAGAGTGAGACCAATAACAATATGCATCCAAAAATAATTGCTTAAGTAAATGATGAACAATATGCGTATCATTCTTTGTGTGTTTGAAATATGAGCCTTTCTCCCTAGCCCTTCCTAAAAAATAGCAGCATAGAGTCAAATGATGGTATTGCAATATTGGGGGAATTGGCACTGGAAACCTGAACCTCTGTCCCTTGCTCTCGGGCTGAGAGAACTCCAAAGACCAGATATGGGTAACAGCTCATCGTTGCTCTGCGTTGCCCTCTAAGCCCAGCATTCAGTAGCCTGTTTGATTCGATGTCCTTGAGAGATGCTCACCTGTAAAAGGCTGGTGGGGAGGATCAACAGTTAGCCCAAGATAAATAGTACCTGTTTTTTTGTTTAATTATTTCTGTAGTATTAGGGTAAAGCATCTGGAAACACATTGTCTGAAAAGTAGTGCGTTTTTTATCTTTTTTTCTAACGAAGGACATTTGCACAGAATTGCAGAAATATTGAAGTATTGAACCTAAATGGCTGCACCAAGATCACAGATACGTAAGTAACATGTTTATTAGGGGGAATGTTGGAATATTAACCTTTGTAATTATTAACATACACGAATTCTGTCTCAACTGAATGGAAGGCAGTGGTTCCAAATTCTCCTCTGTTGTCCCACCCAATTATCTTAGTACTGTTTGTTTTCTAAATGTGGTATGAGTAAGTGGTCTACTTCCAGATGAATGACTTGTTATGGTCTGATAAAAATTTGAAGACATCAGGAAACCTCTTACATCGAATGGCTCACTTGTTATTTCAAGGCAGATGATCATATTAGGTTGTTGACGTTAAGGGGAAAATATAGCTGAGGAAATAATTCTTTAGGCAGGTATGACTCATGTTTTCAGATGCAGAAAAGGCTGCTAAAGTGTCCACTTCAGAACAGTAAGGCTCACTCTGTAATGGAACAAAAAAGCCTTGTTCTCCCAGGTCAGAATTTATGGAGACTGCAATTTCTCTGCACATTGAGCAGCTGCAGTTGCTTAGTTTATGGTTCTTGTGCTCATCTGCCACCTCTTGTATACTTCGAGTTCCGATTCTCCTTTGAGTGATTCTGTCTGTTAAATTACAATGTGTACAGTTTTTTTTCCCCCTTTTTCATGCTGATGGTAGGGGGTAGCTTCACTCTGAGGCTTTGGTCTTCTCATTTCTGTGATGAAAGGAGAAGGTCTCAGAGGGAACCTGAGTATGAAGAGGACTGCCTGTCTTGGTGGAAAGGGATCTCTCTCTTTGAAGGTTTTGCTGAGAGGGCGAGGAAAGGAAGTTCCCCACATATCCTTACCTATGCTAGCCCTGACCAGGAAGAAGTTACGGGGGGTGTATGTCTTTGCAAAGGAACCTTCCTAAAAGAGTTGGCAAGAGTTAACCCTCCTGTACTTAAATGCTAACTTTCTTTAATAAATGCTATGAATATGGATGGACGTAATTTGGTTAATATCCAGGGACCACAGATGTCGTCATCAGTAAAATGTGTCTCAGTTGTGGTGACGCACGTCAAGCCGTACTTCCACATTGCCGAGCACAGACTGTTAAGAGCTAGGGGAGTTCTTCTGCTTTTCCATCAACTCCACATAGATTTGAGATTTTTCCCATGGACAGCTGGTCATCTATGCTTTAGTTTGCACCGGGATTGCCTTGAAATAGGCATGTATCAAAGTTTTATCTAGTTTCTCTGCCACTTTGCTGTTTTCCTGCTTAAGTGCTTTTTGTAACTCCTTAAAATAACATCACTTACAAAATTGTAAGATTCTTATGTTTCCTACAGTAGCAGTACATGAGGGAATGAGATCAGAAAGAACCATGTTACATGTATGCTCTTTCTGCATTGATTACCTATAGATTCTTCATCTAAAAGTATAGATCAGTCTCAGAATGAAAGTGTGATGGCCTAAAATACTCTTCTTAGACGAATAGTGGTGAAATCCACTAAATCAGATTGTGTCCTTGGACAAATAAGATCTGCCAACTGAAGGAACCCTTAAAAAGAAGATTTTTTAGGTATTTTTCTGATATAAGTAGCAACTATTGTTAAGAAATAGCCTCACTTCATGTTGTTGAATTTTTGTTGTCTGTTAATGTCTAAGCATCAGTGTTACAATAGCTTTTAAAAACAATTCATATTTCTGGGGGCAGACAATGCAGCCTAGTCATTGTTCATATCTCATGTGGCCTTCCACTGGAGATAACACATCCTGCAAAAACTAACAATAGCCAGCAAAGATGTGTAGAGATGAGTTATTAATTAGCAGGTGGAAGTACTTCTTTTTGTATTGCTAGTCATTTTATTTTATAACCTTAATATAGTCCTGTGACTCAAAACCATAGTTCATCTTTATTTTCCAGGCCAGAATGCTCCGCGTCTTGCGGGATCAGACTCTCTACCTCTGCACTTCTGCCAGCCCATTGGAGCTAGATAGCTGGGTTGGCGATGGCATCTGGGTTTCTCAGCTGGCCTCCAGACTGGCCTCACTACAACGATTATTTTTTTAAGGGGTATTGCTGGCTGTCACTCGCAGTATATTTCAGGCACTTGTGGGTCTTTCTACACTGTACTAGTTGAATAATCATTTTGAAGGCTTTGATAAAAGAAGCCGCTGGTTTTCCCCAGTACATAGTTGCCTACAGTTGGCACTTGCTGCACAAAATCATAGTTTGTTGCTATTCCCTCAGAAACGAATCCTTAGGCAGGTGAAATCACTGCCGTTGGTGTCGGGGAGTTTGAAGTCCCAGCTAAACAGCAAGCCCCTCAGATGTGCTCCATCTACTCTAGACTGCTACCAGCACTCAGCTCCTGTTGCTAGTGTGCAGTATGTGCCCTTAGTCATGTGATGCTTGGTACTTTTCCTTGCTCATTTTCAGAGGTTTCTCAGTACTATCAAAACAGCCTTGAGCAGCAAGCTGGGAAAATAGGGTAGGGGGTACAGATCTAAGAGTTATTTTGGCCCCTTTGGTAGCAGATGTTAGAAATATCCTATAGAACGGTCTTCAGCATTGGGTTTTGAGCAAATTAATCCCTGAATGAAAGCTGAATGATTCAAAATGTGAAGAAAATCGCTATCCTCTTCACATACGTATAGACTGCTTAGAGCATTTCCTCTATCCTCTCTCCCACCAGTCTACCTCCAATACCTGCTCCATGTAGTATTCTCCATCCTTTTATTTTTTAAGTCGGGGCTTATGTGAATATACTTGTGCACATAGCGTGTGATGGAAAAATATACATTATCATTTCTGTGTACGTCTTTGATGGATAAATGTGTTGTCTGTCTGAAGTATTTTTTTATATATATATATTCTCTTTCAGGACATGTACCAGCCTTAGTAAGTTCTGCTCTAAACTCAGGCATCTTGATTTGGCTTCCTGCACTTCCATAACCAACCTGTCTCTAAAAGCACTGAGGTAGGAACTGACAGCATTGAGATCCTGTGCACCAGTTTAATTCAAAATAGCTTGCTCCACCATGTCCCCTATTCTCTGAACTCCCCTCTTGGAGTTTGAAATGAGTGAATAGGTTACTAGCATTGCAGTCCAAACCTAATACGTGAATGCTGAGCTCTGCTGGGTAATGCCTCCTGGTCTGCAAACAGACAGGAATTAACTAGAAGATGCCTTGTCCTGATAATGATTAGCAGCAGTAGCATAATTGGATTGCACTGAGGTTTCAATGTTTGTTTATTTTTTGAGCAGGGGGCAGAGTGTTTTTAGTTTTTAATTAACATGCCTTGTAAATACCTTTTTGTTAATAGTTGACTTTTGAATTACACAACTCCCATTGCATAGATAGCAAGTGTCCTGTAGTTGCAAAATAAAGACTGGCACATGATTACTTGTCTTAAACTGATTAGGTGACATGGTAACTACTTAACCCTACTAAATGTAATTGCCAAGTAATCTAGAAATGGAAGGGAATGACAGGCAATGGTGACAAGAGATTGGGACACAAAAAAGGAGGCAAAAGAGACCCCTGAAGATGAAGGTTGGGAGTGAAGCCTAAATTATTAAAAAAACAAAACAAAAAAAACTTGAGTAAAGTGGGTTTTAAATAATGACAAATTCATATATCTAAAAAGGATAAAAATATAGAAAGGCTAATCTGAAGGAAAACAAAATAGTGAAGAGGCTGCATTGAGATATCAAAGGAATCAGAGTACAGGAATGGGGAGAGGTTTGGTTTTGTAGCTAGCTTTCAGAAATTGGAGCCTGGTTTTTTAAATTTTTTTTATTTTTAAAAAGGGGCTTCAATCTGGCCTCCAATTTTATAGGGTCAGTTTTGTACCTGCAGTTATTTGCAATCACAGTTGATAGGTAGACAGACATGTAAATGCTGACTGCAAATCGAATGTGTACATTCTGTTTGGGCAAGCAGTTATTTTCAAGCACAACTTTGTGTCTGGAAAATCAGAGGCCATGTTTCAGAAATGAAGCCCTTTTGATTCTGATTTAATGTTGGTTTGGCTGTATCTAGGCCTCTCAACCAATAACACTGTGAATAAGCCCAGTCTCTGGACAAGGGAGTGGGACGCAGCCCTATGGCCGACTCTGGATGCAGTAGATCAACCCTCTTTTTTCAGAGTGCCACAATTATTGAATTACTGGTTTCCGAGCCTACCACTGGAGAGCGGCTCTCCTCTGGGGATCTTTGTTTAATAAATGAATGTTCCATGTGGGTGTGGGGTGTGCATGTTGCTTCCTGTGCTCAGTTGAAGTCCAGAAATTGGAATTTCCTGTAATCTGGCTTGAAGCTTGATTTCTTATGTTTCCACCCACTTTTCCTTTTACCTCCCAAGTGAGGGATGCCCACTGCTGGAACAGCTGAATATCTCCTGGTGCGACCAAGTGACTAAGGACGGCATCCAGGCTCTGGTGAGAGGCTGTGGAGGACTCAAAGCCCTGTTTCTGAAGGGCTGCACCCAGGTATGACTATGGAGACCATACGCATTACACTAACTACAACAAGTGCCTTTATGCATTCAACGTCAGTTACAGCAATGAGTGTAAAGTATTGTAGGGCTTGTATTTCCAAACATTACCTTATTGAAATAACTATTCAAGATCTACCAACTAGACATTAAGTGCTTTATTGAAACTCTCTTTACTAGCTTTGAGCCCAGCATGAGGAGCTGAACACTGAATAATGAAAACTATCTAGTAGTGGAATCTCCTTTTCAGAGGATGTAGTAAGCAAAATGACACTCGCATTAACATTCTTTTTAATAATATATAAAATATCCTGGCTATGTCCTTAGACTTATTTTAATCCTTTTTAAAAGGGTCAGACAGTAGTAGAAAGCCTGGCTATAGTCGCATCTGGAATCACATGATAAAAGTTCCTGACTGAGTGGAATCTTCCAGCTGGCTGATGTAGAATTGGACTGTAATTGTTTGTTTCAAAGGTTTTCCTACAGCAAATTAAACACTTAGTACCATCCTTTCAGAGATGTGCCATGTTCAGCAGTGGTACGGTCCAGTACGCTGTACCAGCAAGGTATTTGTAGCCGGTACAGCGTACCGGAAAGAGGAGCAGCAGAACGGGGGGGCCGCTCGGCCGCTCCCACACATGCAGCCGTACCACCCCCAGCCCTTGAACGAAGGACCTGCCAGCATTCTGCTCCTTTCGCCACTGCGGTTCCCGGGAGAGCCCTGGAGTTCAGGGCTCTCCCAGGAACTGCAGAGGGGAAAGAAGCAGAATGTGGGGCAACCGGGTGGCTGTGGTACTGCCCCCAAACACCTCCCCCCCCCCAGCCCTGTCATCCGGCGGGGCTGGCTGCTGTACAGATGGAGGAGACCCTGCGTGGGAGGGCTGGGGTGGTACAGGTCCTGGGTGCTTGTTTCTGAAGGCGCAGCGGGAGGAGGACAGAGTTCATGGGGAGGGGACAGGGAGAGCGTGGGGGCCCCAGGCTGGGGGTGAGGCGAAGTCACATGGAAGGTCATGTGCCCCCTCCTTCCCCCCACCCCCTGTACCAGGAAGAATTGGATTCCACTTGTAGTACTGGCCATGTTGCTCTTTGGACTGTGTCTAGGCCAAGATATAATAGGTTCTGAAGATACTACATGGATGGATCTTCAACCCTGACACTTTAGAATAAAAATTGTGCATTAGCTTTTAAGGCTGAAATTTCCATTACCTTTTGTTGTTTGGAGTTCATTTTCTTTAACCTTCCTGTTTTACATGCTGGGCCATGAAAGTACCCACGCTTCAAACTAGAATGAAATTTGCGTAACTCTTTTCATATTCTAGGTATTTAAGAACTTAATATGTTAAATAGGGATAGTACTGTGACTTTATTTAGGCAGATGTTACAGTTGCAATAGCTGATATCTACCTTGAGTATTAGAATCTCTTTTAGTGAGAGAGGGGTTCGTACCCAGGTTACAGGTCCTAATGCTTGCTAGCCAGAACAAGCCAAGGGACCCCATTTTAATGTCCTCCAAAAGATGACCATGCTTCAGACAGTGTAGTACCTTCTCTAGTACTCTTGGTTGTAGCGTTGGATATGAACCAAGTTCCGACGTAGGACTGGAAAGTATGATTTGTTGTGCAGACAGACGTGCTCCTGGCTAAATCAGAATGACGCTGTAGAACCTGATACAATATTTCATCCCAAGAACATAAGAATCCCAAAGTGTTCGTAAGTATAGGAATTACTTTAGCTACCAATTCTGGGCTGAGAGAATTGTAGTTTGGCAGAAAACTGGCACCCCGCTTGCTGAAGAACAGTGAAGGCAAGAGAAATTTTGCCCAAGAACATGAGAACAAATCCCCTTACTCCTTATTTTTTTTAAAAAAAATAAGAAGTAGCCATGGGATCTTCAATGCACATGCAGATCAGGCAGGAAAGACTGAAAGAGCAACATGCAGTAAACTACATAGAACTCAGCGTTTCTGTCTTGGGAACGTGAAGTGCTGAGTTGTCCCTGCTGTATTTCCAACCTGTGGTTCCAGGAAATCTACATAATTAAAACCTAAGGATTAAATTTGTAAGCCATCTTCTTGGATGTACTTGGTTTGCTTTTGCCCAAATCTTGAAATTGTGATGTGGGAGGTTTGGGGTGTTGGTTTTAGTTCTTTGTTTCTCTGAAACGGAATTAGTATTTTACCTGCTGTTGACATGTAAACTTCAATAACATTTACTTTCCAAAAGATTAGTCCCACTGTACATGGGTGTAGAAAGCGATAAATTTTTCGTATGTTAAGCAAAGCAATAGTACATATATCACTCTGCAAAACAAGCCCAAATATTAGGACCATTGCCAGTAGTTTCCTAAGCTTATGTTACTGTTGTTTTTAATAGCCTAGGAGACATATACATGACTGGTAAGAGGTTTAACAATCTAAGCCTATTTTCAGAATTCAGATCACTGAAAAACAGCTCGAACTTCTGGTTATTTATGGACTTTAGTGAAATATTGATGGGAATACATCCTTGTTATCAATTATTTGCCATCTGTTCTCAGGGATGTAAGGCTGGCAATGGCTTTCTGTTAGCAGCTAAAGTGGTATAGAGGAAGGAAAATGGTGATATAGAGGAGGCCTATGAAGCATTAATTTATTAGAAACAAAATTTATCAAAATTAAAAGATAGTAATTTCAGTTCCTATTCTGTCTGTTAATCATGTATTTTTGACCAGAGCATAATTTATTGAAATCAGTAAATTAGGGCTTTTGATTAATCGCAGTATTAATGGCACTGCCAAACAATAGAATACCAATTGAAATGTATTAAATATTTTTGAATGTTTTTCAAAACATTTCAATTACAATACAGAATGCAAAGTGTACAGTGCTCATTTGATATTTATTTTTGATTACAAATAGTTGCACTGTAAAAATGATAAAAGAAATAGTATTCACCTAAGTACTGTAGTGCAATCTCTTTATCATGAAAGTGCAACTTACAAATGTAGATTTTTTTTTTGTTACATAACTGCACTCAAAAACAGAACAGTGTAAAACTTCAGCTCCTACAAGTCCACTCAGTCCTCCTTCTTTTTCAGCCAATTTCTCAGACAAGTTTGTTTACATTTACAGGAGATAATGCTGCCCACTTCTTGTTTACAGTGTCACCTGAAAGTGAGAACAAGCCTTCACATGGCACTTTTGTAGCTGGCATTGGAAGGTATTTACATGCCAGATATGCTAAACATTTGTATGCCCCTTTATGCTTTGCCCACTGTTCCAGAGGACATGCTTCCATGCTGATGATGCTCGTTAAAAAAATGTGTAGATTAAATTTGTGATTGAGCTCCATGGGGGAGAACTGTATGTCTCCTGTTCTGTTTTACCGGCATTCTGCCATATATTTCATGTTCTAGCCGTCTCGGATGATGACCCAGAAGACTTTGCTCATTTTAACAACCCTTTCACTGCAGATTTTTTTATTTATTTGAGAAAATGCAAAGAAGATACCAATGTGAGATTTCTAAAGATAGCTACAGCACTCAACCCAAAATTTAAGAATCTGAAGTGTCTTCTAAAATCTGAGAGGGATGAGGTGTGGAGCATGCTTTCAGAGCAACACTCCCATGCAGAAACTACAAAACCCAAACCACCAAAAAGGAAAATCAACCTTCTGCTCATGGCATCTCTCTCAGATGATGAAAATGAACATATGTCCGTCCGCACTGTTTTGGATTGTTATCGAGCAGAACCCGTCATCAGCTTGGATGCATGTTCTCTGGAATGATGGTTGAAGCATGAAGGGACATATGACTCTTTAGCGCATCTGGCACGTAAATATCTTGCATAGCCGGCTATAACAGTGCCATGCAAACGCCTGTTCTCACTTTCAGGTGACATTGTAAACAAGAAGCCAGCAGCATTATCTCCTGCATTTGTAAACAGCCTTGTTTGTCTGAGCTATTGGCTTAACAAGACGTAGGACTGAGTGGACTTGCAGGCTCTAAAGTTTTACATTGTTCTGTTTTTGAGTGCAGTTATGTAACAACAACAAAAATCTACATTTGTAAGTTGCACTTTCATGATAAAGAGAATTGAAATACTATCTTTTGTTTTTTACAGTGCAACTATTTGTAATCAAAAATAAATATCAAATGAGCCCTGTACACTTTGTATTCTGTGTTGTAACTGAAATCAATATATTTGAAAATGTAGAAAACATCCAAAAATATTTAAATGGTATTCTATTATTGTTGAACAGCGTGATTAATCACGCAATTAATCACAATTTTTTTTATTGTTTGACAGCCCTACAATAAACTAACCTTGCAAATCTGTAGACTCTCAATCTCAGAGACAGCGGAAGATAGACTGTATAATGCCTGCTTATTGCCATTATACACATTTTGAGAACTGAGTGGCTCCCCCCCCCCCCCCGCAGTGACAATTCAGAGAGTGATAACTCATATTTTCATGTAGAGACCACTTTGAATGTAACACATTGTTTCAGTCTGTACATTTTTCTTTCTAGCTTGAGGATGAAGCTCTCAAATACATTGGAGCACACTGTCCTGAACTAGTGACTTTAAACCTGCAAACCTGCTTAGTAAGTAATCTTTCCTGTGATTCCTATATTACATGCAATGTAGCTATAAAGGGCATCACTAAACAGGATTGAATAAGACTTACTCCACCCTTGAACATCGTCATTTTCCCAGACTGGAAAATTGTACTTTGGCAAGTTCTAAAAATAAATGTATAAAAATATTTTTTGGCTTTTTTTTCTTGTGGTAGCATTTGGTAGAGTCATACACGCCTCCAAAATAGCCTTGTTAGCTTCCGTTTGTGTCTCTTTGCCCTTCCCATGGGGCTTCTAAGCACGTTTGCAGAGCTAGCTGGAAAAATGCTTTCCTTTGGGCTGGAATGTAAGTTTGTTTGCATCCAAACTTTTACAGTAGCCTTTAAAACTGAATCAAGCAGCATATTTGCCCTCTAAAAAAAGACACTGAACCAACCATTAACAGTGCCAAAAATGTACTTTTAAGCCAAAAAAGGAACTGGGAGGGGTTCTTCGTGTATATCATCCAGCTCTTCTGACATGGCAGCATTAAGACTGTCCCCAAAGTTGGAAGGGGCTTGGAGATTTGTAGATCTGTGCCTCACTCAATAGTGTGTTTTAAGGAGGAGTGGTTACACTCTGAAGGGAGATGTATACATGATTGGCATGGGGATGGTGTCGTCAATAACTTTTCACTGTTGACATTGGGTACCTGGGATCTGGAAGATGCAACTTTTAGAAGGAGGTGAAAGGAAAACTAAGTAAGGTTCTCACTCACCTTTAATTTAACCCTTTGTAGAGGGGTTCTCCCCCCCCCCCCCACCTTTTTTTCTCACTTCAGCAGTTGGTCCAAAAGAGCTACTGCCAGTCGCCAGGCTGGTGCTTTCCACAAGGGAAATCGACTCTAGCCAGGTGACAAAATCCAGTGAGGCCCAGGTTGTTCCTGTGTCTTTATACTGACTCATCTCATCTCCTCCTTTCTTTATCTACTCCCACAGTATACCTTGGTCTTGCCATCATACTCTGTCCTCTAGCTGGCAGGGCTAAACTGAGCTCCAGAACTTTGTTAATGTTGCTACTGTCAACCAGCATGTCACTCTCCTGACAGATTCTGCCTCAAATGTTGCCATCCCAAACTGGTTCCTGGATTTAGACCGAGGTCCAAATGTATCCCTGGCCAAAGGGGATGCAGCTCCATTGAACTCAGTGAAGTTACACGGGTGCTGAATTTGACAGGGATTCAGACCTGTTTCTTGGCATTTATCTCTTGGGCACCAAGGCAGTAGATTGAGTTTTAAAAAGTTGTTTGTAAAACTAAATTGTGGGGATGTTGTGACCTCTAACAGACTTTCCTAATTAATCTTTCAGCCAGAATTACTTTGTCGGCATTGCTGAGGAAGTTGAGAGTGCTGTGGTGTTAGGCAGCAGATTCTGTAGTGCCATCCCCTAAAATATTTGCATGCCTGTGGAATCAGCTGCAGACTATTTATAAGCCATATCAGAGTGCCTTGTGCTGTTTCAGCTATCACGTAAAAATATTTGAACACATTTCTTGGCTGATAAGCGTAACTTTTCCTTCATCACTCTAAGCTGAATACCTCCTTGCTTGTCTCAAAACGTAGAATTGGGCAATGCATTGGATCTCAGTCATCGCTACTAATGGTTCTGATGTTTTGTTTTTTCTTGTAGCAAATCACAGATGATGGTCTCATAACAATATGCAGAGGATGCCATAAATTACAATCCTTGTGTGCCTCAGGCTGCTCTAACATTACAGATGCCATCTTGAATGCCCTGGGACAAAACTGCCCACGGCTTAGGTGAGTTTTCAGTCTGGACTCACACAGTGCAGATTGAGTAAAGATGTGGGTGACCTGGTAATGGAACTCCTTGAATTTTTTATTCTAAAGATCAGGACTTCTAGTCCAATCTGGAAGTGCACTTGTTTACCGCTGAAGTTATTTCCAGCTGTCCAGCGAGAAGATGACAATGAGTTAGTTATGTCCTAACTTCTGATTCCACAGAATATAATTCTACAAGATATCTTGGTGCAGCAGTGTTCTGTGCCACTCTGATGAGCTTATATAGAATTAGTGACCATTTCCTTTCAGTCAGTGTATTACCTTATTTTTGATTAAAACAACTGAAATTAGTCCACAGCTTTTTTGTGTTAAGAACTGGAAACGAGGTTTAAACTGCGTTATTCCCTGCCTCAATACCTAGTTATTAATGCTTGTTGAGGATAGTTTTGGAGCAGGTGAAGCAAAAGATAGTGGCGTGTTTTGTTAATTTTCACTATTTCAGACAGAGAATGGGCTTAAGGTGCCATCTCTTTAAAGATTTTACAGCATAATTAGGAAAATGACATGGTAGAGAAAAGAAAAGAATAGTATTATCTGGCATCTGTTACAGCTGTGTGCCCTGCTAAAATAAGTGGCATCCAGAATAGAAATGGAATTTCTACAATAAACTCAAAAATAAAGTAAAAGATTATGGCTACATGTTTCAGTTTTCATAGATATGCGGTTCTAACTTTGAAAGAGGAAGATAAAGATGCTGTGATTCCAATTGGATCCCATATTTATGTTCAACTCTGCCTGCAGATCAACTGCATAAAATGCCATGCTACTCTGAAATAAACCAAAGTGTCTCTCCCATTTAAGGGAGGTCCTGATCTTAAATTTTTAGAAATGGAAATAATGCTCTCCCCTGCAGCATTATAGCATTCAGGAGTAAAACTTGAGGGAAAAGGGGGAGGCATCATGAAACTGCAGTAGCTGAAGCAAAGAATTTTCGGCAGTCATCTGAACTGGGAATGAGCAATTTGCTATCTAGAAAACTTTAAATCAGTATGTTATGGCATTAAGTACTTATTCTTACATGACCTGAGCATCATCATGAAATACTATGCCATGTAATACATTAAATCATGGTGAGATTATCAAATGGAGTGGAGGGGGACCTCCATTCAAATGTGCTCGAGTATAATACTCCATGGAAATAATCCTCTCAGAGTACTGCCTTGACTTAGTCTCGCCCTGCCCTGCTCCCAATAAAACAGGGCGCTAAAGCAAAATGATTACCGCATGGTTAGTACGTTCTTAATTCTTTCTGTACAGAATATTAGAAGTTGCAAGGTGTTCACAGCTAACGGATGTGGGCTTTACCACTCTGGCTAAGGTAAGTGCTGCATTCCACTTTGTACATGGTGCATCTCTGTTTCCTGAGAGCTCAGCCTAACAGTAGTCGTTTCCCATGAAATTATATTTTCTAAAACATCTCTTTTTGGTTTAAAAGTTGCGTGGAAATGAGAGGGCTAAGTAGATCTCTACATTGTTCGTTGTTCCTTAAATTTTCAACATTGTATTTAGCCACCCAACTTCCAATTGAATGTAATATGCATCTAAAGTCAATGAAATTAACAACAGTTAGCGGGATACAAATCCCTGTACAATTTCATGCATCAGACAACTCAACCTGTACTCCTTATGAGTAACACTGAGTTAACCCCCTTTTCCTTTCTGTACATTTAAAAAAAAGATAAACAAATTAGTAGATATTTTATAAATGTCTTTAAATGGGCAGGCTTGATAGATATTCAGTATTATGCTTGTTTTTAGTAGCATTGTCCTCCAGGGAGCAACAAACTATCTGTAGTCATGACCAGCTTTGGAAAGAAGACTTTCTTTTCAAACACACTTCATTTGTGTTGAGCAAGGAGGGATCCAATAATTTTACAAGTACTGACTGGGTGTGTCTAATTTGCTTGTGTGCTTTTATTTCCTGCCTGTACTATGTAGAACTGTCATGAGCTTGAAAAAATGGACCTGGAAGAGTGTGTTCAGGTAAGAGCCCAGCTTTCTGACTATGGTGGTTTCATGTAGGAAGTCACAGCAGTGTGGAAACATGGTCTGTGACAAATGTGTCTAGGTTTTAACAACACCTAAATGATCAGAGCACAGAATCCCAAATTCATTTTTTAAAATGAAAACAACTTGTTCCAGAATCCTGATCAAGAAAAGGAGATAAGTTTGGACAAGATGAATTACTTGTATATGTTTGATCACCTCTATTCCAGTTTTCAACAGAGAATTGTATTGAAAGAATATTGAAAATCTTAAAATCTAAAGATCCTGTCAAATCTAGACTGTGTGCTTGTCTCCTAAAGACCATGTATAGTTCTGCAAATCTAGGCACCTTTGAAAAACCTGGCAACTGCAAGAACTACAAGCCCCAGGGTGAGATCTTTGCTGCCATTAAATTGAAAGCTCTCTGGTCCATAAACTGATAGAGATCAGTAAAGGTAATCTCCAAATATTAAATGTTACTGCAGCTGAAGTATTTAACAACTGTGACCTTGTATATGAAGGTGGAGGGAAATAACTAGAAATAAAGATGAGGTGCCCTCCAACCAAAAATCTCCCAAGAAGTCAGTGGGCTATAATTCTTCACCAGCCTTTGAGTCTGTTATCTGACTTCCTTAATAACTCGGTGCCACAGACTCATTCAATGGGTTTTTTTTAGAATGCCCTTCATATGTGACTGAACACTGTCCTTTAGCAAATATGTCATAAGAGTGAAAAGATTAATGTAAGATTTAAAGGTAAAGTGAAATATTGTGTTAAGTGGGTATGAAATAAGGAAGCCCTTGAAGAGACTGAATACCATAAGGGCAGAGCAGTTTTCCATTAGAAATGGATAGGAAGACCATGAAGTTAATAGGGTTTCACCTCCTGCAGTGAAAAAACAGACTGGCCCCAACATTCTGCACTAGGGATTTAGGAAGGCCATAGAAAAGGAAATTAAAGTAGTCCAGACAGGAAGTGATTTAAAGCTGTGTCCAGTCTTGTTGCTTTGTACAAAGACAACCTGAAAAGTTGTATTGTGCTTTTTTTTTGCTTTTTTTTTTTTAAGGGCAAGGGGAGTCAGGGTTGCATGTTTCTTAGATTAGAACTTCATGTCTCGTTTAGCCT
Organism: Lepidochelys olivacea; assembly: GCF_965140295.1. Lineage (NCBI taxonomy): Eukaryota > Metazoa > Chordata > Testudines > Cheloniidae > Lepidochelys > Lepidochelys olivacea. Next base: position 15,520,289 of record NC_140437.1, on the reverse strand, counting down.
AGAAGGATACGTCTAAATTGCAGTAAAAAACCTGGGGCACTGAGACTCGGGTCAATTGACTCAGGCTTACGGGGCTAAAAATTGCAATGTAGACGCTCAGGCTTGGGCTGGCCCCCAAGCTCTGAGACCTCCTGAGGGGGAAACGTTCAGAGCCCAGAGTCCAGCCCAAGCCCAAACATCCACACTATAATTTTTAGCCCTGCAAGACCCAGTCGGTTGACCCAGGCCAGCTGAGGCTGTGCTTACAGGTCTTTTATTGCAGTGTATACATACTCTGAGGACTGAAAAAGAGTGAAGTGAGGACACTTCAGGAGCTGGAGACTGAAATCTGAGCAGTTTAGAGCAGAAGGGGTTTTTTAGCAGGCTGTTAATGCCTGTTTAACTTCAGTGATAAATGAACATTTTGGACAACTGTATCTGTAAGTGTTCTGCTCACTCCAGCAAAACCTGGGAAGACCAGACATTCCTTATGTTTCAAATGGGAAGAACAAGAAAAGAAGAAAAACTTTAAAAAACCCTTTTAAACTACGCATCGTAAGGAAACAAAAAACGCAGACCCAACTTCTTAAAAATCCTTTCCGATCACCTTCTAAAGAATGAATAGGAACCTTTGGCTGAAATGTGGTCCAGATACAGACCAGTTCTGGAAATGTTCGAGATAGTGATTGCTGTTTCCAATGGGGGAGAAAAATGGTGAATATTTAAGATTCTAACTTGGGGTCAAGTTTTGGTTGGGAAGAAATTGCTGTACAAAGATTTCAGTCTTAAAGGGCTTTGTGTCTCTTCCAGATAACAGATAGTACATTAATCCAGCTTTCCATACACTGTCCGCGGCTTCAGGTGTTGGTAAGTGTTTGGGCAAAAGTTTTTTGTGTTCTCACTTCATAAAATGGGAGCCTCCAGATTTTTCCCAATTGAGGATTGCCTCTGCAATCTGCCAGGCATGTGATGGTTGTATCTAGTTTGTATAACATGCAGTAGTCTGCAGCCCCTTTTTGTCTTGAATATGGAACTGTGACCTGTGAGACTAGAATGCAGTCCCAGCTAAGTCAGTCCTATGGATATCAAAGTGCACTGTTGTAATTAGCTTTCATGTTCTGTTTCCCTGCCAAAACCCTTCAGATACCTTTCCTTTTCCAGTGGCATTTTATCCTCTCTTCCATTCTGTGAGTTTACAGCTCCATTCTGGTTCCGCAGCTCTGATCACACATCGTATGATCCAAAAAGAAATTCTCCCCCATCTCATTACTGCATTGCAGTTGTCTGCTATTTTGAAGGCTGTTTCAGTGATTTCACACGTTGTGGCCTGAAAGCAATAGGGCGTGGTCCGAAAGCAATAGGGCGTGATCCGGGATTAAGTTGAGAAGTTTTACCAACTTCCCCACAGAAATATTAATAATAATAATATATATGCATTTGGATTTTTATTTGTTTTTAAAGCAATACTTTTGATCTATGAGTGCGTTAATCAGTTCAGACTTTATATAATTTGGAAAGTAATTATCTTGGCACATGGTTTAATTGCTTTAGTTACAGCCCTAGATCGTAGAAGTCTATATAATTCATTCAGTGGCTGGGCTATCAGTCTGTCCTGGGAGGGAGAACAGAGATGAGCCCACGGTTTGGAAGAGCTCAGTTAAAGTCCCTGCTCCACCACAGACTTGTTGTGTGACCTTGAGCAAGTCACTTATCCTCTCTGTGCCTCCATTCTCCATCTGTACAATGGGGGTAGCAGCACTACCCTGCCTCATGCAGGTGCTGTGAAGAGCAATGTATTAAGATTTTGAGGCAGTTCAAATACTGCAGTGATGGGGGCCAGATAAGTACTTGAGATGGAAAGCTGCAACCACCCTCGTTTCCTTTCTTCACACTATGCTTCAGAAGCCGTTGTTGTTGAAAGACAGTTTAATAGCAGTCATCACCTCTGAATCTGAATCTTACTCCATGTGTGAAATGTGCATTATTGCTCTCATACAGGAAGTTTTGACTTGTGGGTTAGCATTTAACAGCCTTAGCTACAGTCCTACAAGGATGTATTCATAGAATAAAGGGCATAAGTGATGGCCCTAAATAAAAAGAACTGGGGTAGGGATGGAGGAGTTCAAATGAGTTCTCTTCACTCATTTGGAGCATGAATGCTTCTGGCCTGTAACCTATTGAATCCAGCTTTGACAAGCCTCCATGTCCTGGAGTAGTCCTTGCAAGTTAGACTTCATATTCAGTGGGAGTGTCTGCTTCAACCTGAGGTGAGGGGACTACAAAGCAAATGTTCTCACTTCTAAACAGCATGTTCCTTCTGTGTGAGGGGAGGGACAGCAGAGGCCACTAGGGAAGGGAGCTCTCACTAAAACAGCTTCCACTCCACCTGCCCTGTGCCTTAAAATGGCAGTTCTATCACTGATGGCATTTTAGATCTGAAGTGTTCAGGCATGCCTGCTGTGCTTCCTTGCACCCTTTGGGCAGGAAATTCCTGTAACTTCGGGTGTTTCTCTGTCTCCACAGTGCTTCGTTGTTTTAGCTGCACAGTTTCTGTCTCTGGAGCACTCACCCAGTGCATTCTCCTCCACAGCGATCTGTGCACCAGCTCTTGTTCCTAGTTCCTCTGCAAAGTAAATGATGCATGAACTATGCAGATGCTCTGGGGATGGACTGACATCACTCACAATGGTGGAATGGTGAAGTCTCCCAGCTCCCTGCACAGTTTAGTTTCACATACTAGAATATTTAAAAATAGGGGCAGCCCACAAATGATGGGAAAGTCTGTCCTCCTTATAGTTCCAGTGCCTACAGCTCAAAAGAGTATTACCGCTGTGTCTGGGGTACTGTATAATACTGTAGTATTGAAGATCAGGTAAACTTTATAGTTGTCTTGTCTTTTTTTGACACTACATGGCTGCTCTTCCGTCTGTTGGAGGCTCTTCACCTCCCATGATTTCATTCTGGAATGTATTAACAGGCGTGTCGTATGTAAGACAAGGGAGGTAATTTTTTCCACCCTGCTCTGCCCTGGTGAGGGCTCAGCTGTGTGTCCAGTTTTGGGCACCAAACTTTGAGAAAGACGTGGACAAATTGGAGAGTCCAGAGGAGGACAACAAAATGATCCGAAGTTTAGAAAAGCTGACCTATGAAGAAAGGCTTAAAAAAAACAACAACCCCTTGGCATCTTTAGAGATGGGGGACGGGGGGAAGAGGGGAGACACACCTGTTAACAGTTTTCAAATACGTTAAGGGCTGTTGTAAAGAGGACAGGAATCAGTTGTTCTCCATGTCTGCTGAAGGAAGAACAAAAAGCAATGGGCTTAACCTGCAGCAAAGGAGATTTAGGTTAGATACTAGGAATAACTTTCTAACTCCAAGGACAGTTAAACACTGGAATAAGTTACCAAAGGAAGTTGTGTAATCTCAGTCATGAGAAGCTTTTAAGAATAGGCTGGAAAAACGCATGTCAGGGATGGTCTAGGTATTTTTGGTCCTGCCTCAGTGCAGGGAGCTGAGGTCCCTTCCATCCCAGCATTTCTATGATTCTATAACTTGACTGGCTCCCTTCTACATTATATGAACTTCCCCTGTGGTCTACAGAGGTCTTGGCTAGTTAGAGAGAGGCACAGGGACTCTGATAACCAGAGTTCACAGCTCACAACCCCCTCCAGTGTCAAGGGACAACTGCAGACTTGCCCAGAACTTTGACATGGCAGATTTGCTGGGGTGTGTTTTGTTCTTCTAGGACTTTATCTCCGTTCATCCTGTCATCTCTCCAGAAAGCGTCCTAGCCTGGTATTCTTGATGGTTGTACAGTAGTGTTTCCAGAGACCACTAACCATCTCTGTTTGGCTGCAGAGTTTGTCACACTGCGAGTTGATCACAGATGATGGGATTCGTCACTTGGGGAATGGCGCCTGTGCACATGACCGACTGGAAGTGATCGAGCTGGACAACTGCCCTTTGATCACAGATGCCTCCTTGGAACACCTGAAGAGTTGCCATAGCCTGGAGAGGATAGAACTTTATGACTGTCAACAGATCACACGGGCAGGAATCAAGAGACTCAGGGTAAAAAACCAAAAACCTAAGACTTTTGCTTACACGTTATTAAATGGCTGGATGGGGAGAGGGTGATTGTGAGGATCCGGACTCACTATAATCTATACCAAGTCCTTAAGATGCCTGAGAGTGCTACAAGGGTAATGCCATCATCTGTGAAAATGATAGCTGTTTCATTCAAGAGAAGGCTGATGACAGTAAGCACTAGCTGGTGGGGAAGGAATGCTCCCTTCCTTCTGTGTAGGATCCGGTTCCAGTTCCAGATGAATAGAACTAAAAAGGAGTACAGGAGAAGCCAGCTTGCTAATGCTTACTTCGCAGATTCACAAACCTGATGATGCTCCCTCAAAACCTGAGAGTCTCGCCTCACTTCTCAGCAAAGAAATAACTTGAGCCGGTGTTAGATCAACAGCTCATATTAAGTAATCTGATGAAGTATATGACAGAGCACTTCATATTGATTCTTCCCCATGTGCTAGTAACTAACTCAATCTAATCTCTTGCAATTGGGGAATACACGAAAATAACATCTCTTGATGCCTTACCCTTTACAACTTGTTTTTTAACCTACTGGCTAATTCAAATAATTCGGTAATCTACAATGTGTCCCCAAGTCACTATGCAACTTTGCAAAGTTTGACTGTTTATTTCATGATATAATTTAACGTTAATAGCTTGGCATAAGTAAAGAATAGCATCTTAGACCAAAGAAGGGCCAAAAACTATTATTTAAGGCCATCACTACCTCGCCATAGCTCATCCAATAAGGATTTTTTTGGGTGAGGACATGTGGTTTTGGTGAACTCTGCTGGAGTAGGAGAGGTTTCCAGGCCACCCTCACTAGGCAGGAAAGGGAAATTGTAGATGAGAAAAAGAACTTGGTAACGGTCCAGGAAGATAAAATTCCAACCCTCCGCTCAGATCTGTAAAAGGCTTGACATTTTTGTGAAAGAGGAAAGATGCTTTTATTTAGGTGGCCAAGCTCAGAAAAATACCAGGCCCCTCAATGTCTCACGCTCTTTTCAGTTGCTCGCCTGTGCATGACTGCGTATTGCACTACCATAGCTGTTCTTTCTTTAAATACTGTGTTTATCTTTTCAGACCCATTTACCCAATATTAAAGTCCATGCCTACTTCGCTCCTGTGACTCCACCTCCATCAGTAGGGGGCAGCAGACAGCGCTTCTGCAGATGTTGCATCATCCTATGACATTGGAATTGGTCATCCTTGCAAACTGAGTATTTAATTACACTTCTAGAATTACAGTGGACACCTGTATCTTCAGCGAAAGTGATCCCAGTGTCATTTGCAAGGGCCAGTGAAAAGGGCTGTGGCACCGGGCCCCTGTAGCCACCCATACACACGCGTGTACACACGCACCACCTGTTCCAGCAACTGATGAACTCTGTGACATGGGAGCTGGATCTGTGTTGTCTTTTGCTGTAGGTGGATTGATATAATTCTGAACCATTCCTACTGGGCATGCTCAGAAGAAACTATTGGGGAAGGGGTTGTGCAAACCCAAAACGGCTGCTGCTGGTTTTTGTCTTTTTTTTTTTTTTTTTTTAAGTGTTGGAATGGCACCAAAATCCTTCAAAGCTGGGGGAGGGAGAGAAATGAACATGCTTTATTCTTGCACCCACTGTCCAAAACAAAAAAGAGGTTTTGTTTTCCGTTCTTCAGTAAGGGAATGAAAACAGCAGCCATTGTGAGACATGATTTACTGTGCTTCGGTACTTCCTTGTTTCCATGCTAACACACTGAGCATGCTCACATTGAAGGTTCATCAGTTTCTTCTGTGTTTCATAGCATTCAGCTCAGAGGCTTCCTAGATTGTTGTGATGATATAGCTTGAAATCTGTAATGTCGGGCTCAGGTTTTTACCCCACCCAACTGCTCATTTTTTTACAGATTTCTAATTTAGTAATTTTTGAGATTATTGAACATAAGTTATTTATCAATAAAAATAAGACACTTTTTACCATTAGAAGGCTGCGTCTGAAACTGCCTGTCTGATGGAAAGATCTTAAATAAAAGAGAGAGTGGAGTTCAGGCTAGGATCTCCTGGGCTTATTTGCCCATTTTTACCAATATTTGGGTCTCAACTCTTTTGCATTTCAAGTTTTACCCCAGCAAAGAGAATATAGCTCACAATATAGGGGACACAGCTACATTCTACAGTCCCACCTCCCCCCCCCACCCCCAAAAAATCAGAATTGAATCGCTGCTTGTTGCCCTCATCAAGAAATGATTCATTGTTTGAAGCAGGAGGGACCGAAGACCTGAAAATCTATCACTGATTATGGACACATTGTCGTGTATTGAGTTTGTGAACTCTCAGCAACTTTGTTGACGTTTGCATTTTCCACAGGTAAGTGTCTTGTCCTGGAGAAGCATCCATTTGAGTGAAATGGGAGCTTCTTCTATGCCATAAGGATATACCATGCTTCCAGTTCCTCCCAACTTTCAAAAAGGGTATGTTCTAGCACACTGACATGGTTAATCTGTGTAGCAGCTGTGTTTTGAGTGATTCAGGCAAGCTTAACCCTGCTGCTTCAAGGGAATGTAGAGAACCTGAGCTAGCCTACATGTAATCATTTGATTCCTTGATATCAGGAGTCCAGATTGGCCAGCACAAAAGATGCTAACAGATGCGCTGGCATTGCGGGCTTAATGGGGCTGAACTTGGTCAGACTATAGCAGGTTCCTGGAAGGAGCGATCATGTGTAAGGAATTGCTCTTTTCCTGCTGTCAGCACTCTGGGATAGAAGAGAGAGCACATGTTATGTGAATTGTTCCCGACTGACTGAGACACAGAGGAATGAGCATGCTTAATCATCATAATTGTCCAAGACTGAGGAAACGGCACTCCACCTTTATGGAGAAGAATTACAGGAGACAGGGAAGAAGAGATGGTTTTCTAAAGTACTAGTAATAGATTTCAGAGCTCTGAGGGTTTGTTTTTTTCCCTGCACATTTGTGTGGAGGGCAGTGTGTTACCTACCCAGGGATCTCATCACCACCTGAGTAATTCAGGCAATTAAAAGGGTCATTTTTTAGCACTGTATAAGCTATATTCCTTCATCTACAATTCATTTCACCAATCCATCAGTATGTTTTTGTGAATCTGCAAGATGTTGTGAATCTGCTGGAAAGGCATGTAGAAGAAACCCAGTATGCACTGTTTAAAAGGATACTGACAGTTGTTTCCCGCACAGATTTTAATTTTTATATCTGTTGTATTCATTAAGCCCTCTTTAGAAGCTGAGATAATCTTTCCCCTCAACAGCAGAGCTCAAATTCCATTTGCCAAACTTGCTACTTTCCCTTGATTTCAGTGTGTCGGAAGGAGTCTGGCTACGGGTTTATGTTGCAACTTATTGACCTCCTGAGCAAGTCAGATGTATGTCAATTTGGGCACCAGAAGCAGTCAGTGTTAGCACAGCTCTGGAAGTAATCTTTTAGTTAATTTCTGGTGGGGCAAGAGGAAAAAAAAACAGTGGTTTGTAAGTCAAACTACAGAGGGGCTGTTTAATTTCTTGGCAATGGATTGTTGGGCTGGGGGCGGAATTTAAGAATTTAGAATCCAAAGTGTTTTCTTAAACAGGGTAACAGTTTGGCATCCCAAACTACTTGACAGAGTCCATTTATGTCAAGAATCTCTTTTAAATGGTCTCTTCCTTATGTTTTGTATTTATAAATACAATAAACAACCACTTTCCAAGTTTGGTCGTATCAGAAGAATGCCTTTGTAGGGCAAGAACTTCAACAGTTTAGTGTTTTGGACAAGCTCTGGCTTTTGGAATTCTAGAATAGGTCCCAGGTGCATTCCTGCTTTGTCTTGGTTAGCCATCAATCAGATATATGGGATTGCTAGGCACCAGCGGCAGGGTTATGTCTCAGCCTAAGTGCTGCTGATGCGGAGGTGGTAATAGACTTGAGCACCATTGTTTGACCTGATGAATACAGGAGGTATCATGTATTGAGATGAAGGGATCATCCTTTAGGGATGTGGAGGTTTTTGAGGGGGAAGTGGTGGGAAGTAGTGGAACTTCTTAGAGGTTCAGCAAGGAACAAACCCGTGCTGAATATCTAATCTGATTTGAAGACTTCTACTTGTGCCAAATATGTGAGCTAAATTGAAGGACACTAGACTTCTTTCACTTAGTGTCATCTCCAGCGACTGTCAGTGCTGGTCTTAAAGATGTATCAGGCCATTGACTGTTGCATTTACTTATTGGCTCCCTCTTTACCCACCCACCAAAAATCCCCACACGCAGCCTAAATTGCTGGGGGTGATTCCATGGAAATCCACGTGATCCACAATGATAGTGGTGTAGGTTGAACCATGTATTAATTCCTCTGTGTAATCTGTATCTGTCTTTTCAACATGCAGCAGCCGTGAGTTGTCCATGGGCTGGTGCAGTGGTTGTCAAACTGCCCCAGTCCATGCACTTTTGGGAGGGGAAGTGGGGGCGACCTTCAGAACAGACAAGAAGGTAAAGTAAATGAAGACCGAGAGAACCTCTGGACTAATGGAATTTGAGGTCCTCCAGTAGAGGTGCTGTGAGGAGCTCGAACACAACCAAAAATAAGAGGCTTTTTTTAATTTAAAAAAAAAAAAAAAAAAAGACAGCAGAACTTTCAATCATGATTGTAGAACTGCTCCTGAAAGGGGTGGGAGGGAAAGGCGTAGCATGCTGTCACAATGAATATTTAAAATAAAAAAAAAAAACCTAAACAAAATTCCTATTTTCTAAACATCATTGTATTCTTCCTTTTTCCTTTTTTTTATTTTAATCGAATGTGTTGTTCATGGCTGGCCCATGGTGTTGTGTTTTGGGTTTTTGGGGGGGGGGGGGTGCAGGGGAGACCAGTATGACAAGGTTCTTCACTACAGTGTCCTATTAGTGGGGGTGGGCAGAGCTGAGGGTTGAACTGACCTGTGATCCTTTGTCCACACAGTGTGTGGCTTAGTGTTTTGGTTTTTTTTTGAGGGGCATCCACCCAACTTGACCAAACTGCAGATCTTTCTCTTTGTGCTGCTTTACCAACAATACTGCAGAGTTAATCAGAAAACTCACGGGCACCGGGAGTCACAGTCCTACTCCTTAGCGCTGGGCTTCTCAACCCCATGCCCTACCCTCTTAAGGGCTTTCCAGACAGGTACCAAAAACATACTTTTATCTTTCAAAGCTTCAGGCCAAAATTTTCACAGTCCATGTTCAAAAATCCGGTATCTTGCATTCTTAGCCCTTCGTTTCCATCTTTGAGGATAACCTTTCCCTGGGTTATGTGCCAAAACCCACATAATTGCAGGTAATTGCACAGTTGCTGGCAATTGGAGTAGCCCGGGTATAGAGTGGATTCCTCAGCATAATGCCACATCTCTAGGGAAGTCTGCTGGGTTTTTTAAATGCTTCTCGTCTCGTTTACACTCCCCCTCAGATAAGTTCTGCTCCCTTCTTGTTTACAGCTGCAGGGAACATGGCCTTGTACCTCTGGATTCCACAGTGGAGGGACTGTCATTGCGACAGGGCATTATTCTCCTCTTGCTTCTTCCCCGCCTCCCAGCAGGCAGGGGAGGAAAAGGTTAGCACATGTTGCCATGTCCTTGCGGCCACCGAATGTGTTTCCACACCACATTTACCTTCTGGTTTTGTTTTTACTTGGGCAGTGATTTTTTAAAGAAACAGCCAAGGTACGTGAAATTTCTGGCTTCACCAACCCGCCTCTGCTGCTCCTTCACCCCTCCGTTTACTGCCCCCACTGAGACAATCTCCTTCATGTCCCCTCAGATGTATATTATCCCTCCCCAGCCACATGGAGGCTGTTCCTCTCCTAGGACCCATCTGCACCATTGCCTAGCAAGACTAGTATGTGGCGGCTGTTGATTGGTCTTGGCCCCATCCAGTCTGTCCAGATGTTGTTAGCTTGGCTACCCATGCATTGAGGCATGATGCTTAGATTGGCTGTAAGGCCAGGACAGACGGGGTCTTGGAGACTACTTAGCTTTCACCATGACAATCCCTCTTGCACCATCACCTCCTACAATCCTCCTTTCCCATTGAGGCCGTTCCTGCCACACTAAAACCTTTAACCTTTGTGGATTCCTGCAGCTGACCGGATTCCTGAACTAAGGCCATGTCTGCACGACAGAGCCTATAATGGCATAGCCCATTAGTATAATCTAAACACCACAGATGCCAACAGAAGGAGGAATTCCACCTGCATAGTAACACCACTTCCCCAAACGACATGAGCTATGCTGACGGAAGCACTCTTCTGTCAGCATAGTTGCATTTACGCTAGGGACTTTGCTGGCATAGCTGTGCCAGCTAAGGGGTTTTAATTTTTGCACGCTCCTCCCAACATAGCTACGCTGGCATAACTTTGTAGCGTAGCCCTGACCTGGCTTTCAATTCTTCAGGAGGGTGGTTCAGTATCTTTTTATTTTTGGCTGTGAGGCTCGTAATTTTAATTGAACTTAAAGAAATAGTTTTAATTGTGTTGAGAAGACATTTTGTTTTATTGTTTGCTTTTTAGCATTCAGGATTGGGCTGATGATCTTGTCTTATAGTTCCTTTCTCTTTCTCCCCCGCAACTGTCTCTTATCTTGATCCAGTCCGAATAGCTGCAGTTTTGGATTGGTTGAGTGTACTATTCTCTTAAAGTTGTATGTGTTGGAGAGGTTTCTTTAAGTATTTTTAAACTTTGTTGGATGCATCATGTCCATTAGACTAACTTATTGGACACACAAGATAGAACCTTGTCATACACTCCCTTAATTATATATATTAGAGAGAGAGCTGTAAAATATTATTTTAATGATATTGTAATCTGTGCTTTCCCTCTCCTGGACACTAAGTGTGGATATAATATTGCCAATTAACTAAAAGTAAAATATATATATGTAGCTAAATTGTCCTTTTTTTCGTCTGTGTGATATGCCGGAGTCCTGACTAACACCGAGGTGGCGTTGTGGTAATGCAAAGGAGTGCCCACAAATACTGCCTTTTGAGGTCACACAGCAAATAGCTACGGATCGTCTGACAAAGGCTCTTTAATCTATTCTGTTTCTTATACACTTAGGCTGGGGTTTTCAACATTGACTTCTACAGGAGCAGAGTTAGGCCACCACTGAGCACTTTTGAAATCCCACCATTACCACAATCTAAAGAGGATCTTAATTGTTTTGGGGAACGATTACTTGTCCTGACTGATCCTCAGTCCTTGGTATTGCTGCTTGGCTAATGCTGTTTGTTGAATTTCATCATTTTTCAAGTAAAGGGCTCACTTTCTTTTTTCCAGTGTGTGGCACTTGGAATCTGGGAGTTTGTTCTACTCCTGGCTCTGCCACTGATGCACAGTGTGACTTTGGACAAGTCACTGCTCCGTTTTCCCCATCTGTAAAATGGGGATGATACTGACCTAATCTGGGATGTTGAGGCTTACGATGTAAAGTGCTTTGAGATCCTTGGGTGGAAGACTCATTACTAAAGGACCAAGTGTTAATATATTTGGCAACAGCTGCATGTCACTAACATGTTAGCCTCAATGACACCGTTCTCCCATTGTGATGAAGCCGAGAAGGATCTTCCCTTCTTCCATGGTTTATCCTCCTTTCATAGTACCAAACCTTGGGGGTGGGGGACCCCCCCCCAATCCTTGTTGATAAGTGTGTGTGTTGCCTACTCAAAGCATCCTAAAATTATAATTCACAGGACTTTGGAACCCCTCTAGTTAAAGACCATAAAAGAAGAGAACATGCAAACCTCAAGTGAGGTTTTCACAAGAAATGGAGTGAAAGCGACAGACCACAAAAATAGGTTCATTAATATTTCATTCCCTGCCAGCTTTCCTCCGGAGTCCATAGCTGTATGTAGTCAGGTTTGGATTTGTCTGTAGCTAAACAATGACAAAAGGTGGTTCAGAAAGGGGAGAAAAACCAACCTATTTAAGATGAGATTCTAGTGCTGAGTGTCCCTGGTATTTAGGATTGATAAGGGCTTCTTTACACAAGCATGTAGGAGTTAAGTTCCTAATTTCCAAATGCAGTGGGAATTGTGTCCCATCTTTTATTGATGTTTCTGAAAATTCCAGCCTTAACTATGGCAAGTGAAATATGTCTGGTCCGTTAATGTTTCATCACACCACACTGCTGCTCTCTCACTTGACTGTGGAAGGCGGATAAGGGGACGCAAGCAGGTATCTAGTTAAAGAAATCTGGGTTCCCTTGGTACATTTTCATTCCCCAGCTGGATGAGAGGGGCTCTTTGAATGTGAGATGTCATAGTTAGCGTTCAGAGTCCTCAGTGTATTGAGGCTCTGTGGGTGAGTAGTTCTCACCTTTCTGAAAGATGCTTCTTGCTGGGGACAGCATTGCATCATCTTCCGCAGGTTTTCATCAGCACCATAAGGACCAGATGTTTTTCACAAATCTAAACCTAGGGGGCCACCAGATGGGCTTGAGGAAAGCTGTGCCACCTCCCCACTCGTCCTATCCTTCGTGTGCCAGAATGACTGAGATGTGCCAGGTGAAGGGGCAGGGCTGTCCCTGGAAGTGAATGCACGTTCCTTTTAAGAATGGTTTTTCCTCCTATTTAACCAGAGGGTTGCTAAGCATTGCAGTCCTAGCTCCCAAAGCAAGTCAGCAGTGCGTTAGGTGTGAGTCACCTGCTCCCTTTCTCAGGGTACAAGTGACAGAGCACATAGGGTTTTGGGGAGGAGTTTGAACCACTCAGGCCTTTGCACCCACGGGATTGTGTGTGTGGGGGGGGGAGGGAGAGGTTACTCTTAATCCTTGCTTCTTCAGTTGTATTGATGGGGGCAATCCTACTAGGGCTCCATGCCTGTGCAAGGCTCTGTCTGTGTGGATCCTGCAGGGCCAGGGCTTAGCTTTGCTTTCATACTCCACTGGCTCCGCAGGGTGAAAAATGTGTGCGCAACAGCCCCATCCTGTGTCTGAGCAGGCCCGACTCCTGGTCCCCACACACACAGGCTCTGCCCTCTCAAACTACTTGCTAGCGGTTAGTTTAATCACTAGAGGTGCCCCCCTGCTGTGACACAAAGGGATTTGAAATCCCCTTAATGTGCCACCCCCCCACCCAAACTGAAGCAGATGGCAGTAATAGACTGACTATTCAGCTCTGATATTTTTAATATCAAAAGGATTAGACAATACAACAGCCAAATAAAAATAGAACTCTAAAAACAGCAGTTGGTTTTCAGTGTTAATGCTAAGGCAGATGATACAATATTTAGAGGAGCCTGCTTACCTCAGCCTGAGGTTTGGTTTTGCTTACAGGTCAGGTCTGTGAAGGGAAGAATTTAAAGGGTCGTGAGGGGTTCCCTGGCAGGCAGGGGTTTGCAAAGCTTCCCAAGGTGGATGGGTGCCTAGCTCACTGGGAGTTGGGTGCTTTTGGAAATTCTGCCCAGAAGTCCTCTGTCCAAGATTTCCCCCCCCCCCCCTAACCTCATGACATAGAGGCCTCCAGATGACTGAATATCATTACTGACTTAAGCTGGATTTCAACCAACAGCCTAGAAGTGAACTCCTTATTGCCAAGCCCCTGAGTGCAGGAGGCCACTAGCTGTGTGTATGACCGTGCCACTATGGAGCATCAGTGTAAACTGTGCCAGTCTAAGGCTACACAAAGCAGAGCATGTCTTCAAACAGGTGGCATGTGGGCATTTCACAAATGCAGGACACTGCAGCTGTCTTGGCCTAGATTCTTTACAGCACTGGGATGGGACTGCCTTGCTGGGAAATACTCCTGTTGGCCTCTTCACCAGCTTCTGTGTGGGGAAATCTCCCTTGGTTCCAGACAGTGATTTGGCATTGCTTCTCTCATTGCACTTCTCTGCGTTGAACTGTCCTAGGTTGCTGTCCGCTTATCTTAAAATTAAGTGGTAGCCTTCTGGAGCCTGCACTGAGAGAGACAAAGGCATACGCACCAGTCACTTTCCTCGATTGGGAAATGTAGTCCTAATGTTTCTCTTATTCAGCTTGTGGGGGGGCGTCTCAGTGCATTTGAGACGATTTAAGACCGCGCTTTGGGACATCACAAAATCCTGTCTTCCTGTGAGAATGAAGGAGCCTCCCCCACCCCCAACTAGACCTGCACAGGCCCTCTTCGTGTGTCTTTATTTTTTCTCCCTCTTCCCTGTTCTTTTATGACTGATGTTCATATGAGTCATTTTCTCCATTCTGTCATGAGCCAGGGCTATCACAACTGTGGACTGGAGTTTCCCTTCACGGGCTTTTTTTTTTTGGCTGCTCCTCATTTCCCCGCCCTTTCCTTTTCCCAGGGAAGCCGTATACCTTTGGTAACAGCTGCTACGAAACAGGCTTCATCTGGCAGGTTCCTGACCATCTGCGGTGCCCCAGAGAGGAAAGAGACAAGGTTAGAACGTGGGCAGGCTGCAGAGTGAGTCAGGCTGCTCATTCTTCAGCGGTGCTCCAGCAGGATTTTAAGAGGCGGGGTGCGAATTGCTGGGGTGGGTACCAGTTGTTTGGTCATCCTGCTGTGTGCAGGCGGGATTGTATAATACCCAGCTCTTACATAGCACTTTTCAGTGGTAGATCTCAAAGCACTATCTTCATCATTATCCCCATTTTACAGGGAAGTGGGACAGGGAGAGGAGAAGTGAGTTGCCCAAGGTCATCCAGCTGACCTGTGGCAGAGCTGTGGTTAGAACCCAGTTTTCCTGGGTCCCAGGCCAATGCTCTATCTGCTAGGCCACACAAGGCAGCACGTGCCCGTATTGGCCAGTGCAAGGGGGACCCCCCCACCCCAGCCCCCGTGATGTCCTACCCCTTCACCAACGGCAGGTGATCTTTTATGGGAAAGTCCAGCACAAAAGCGGGCTCTGCCAAGCGAGGGGAGGGAATAGGTGAAGGGAAGAGCAGTTTTCCCAACCTGGAAGCCCCTTACCAGATCACTGATGAGGATGTGAATCCCGGTCGGTCCCTGCTTGGAAACCTGCTGGATCTGGTTGGCTGGGAGGCTGAGCAGCTCTGCCAGTTTATTGGTCAGTTCCGTGGCAGTGAGTTCTTCCAGATAGACCTCTTGGTACGTGGCTTTCAAAGAAAACCCCAAAAAGCCAGTGAGCCAGCGCCAGGATTTCCCTCCCCTTCCCAAGAGCTTTGTCGGGCGACAAAAAGACCTCCAGGGGTCACCTGCAGCTACCGTGGAGACCAGCCCAGCTCCGGCCCTTCCTGCAGTATGAGGAAGTTTGGATTCAGATATAGCCTCATTAGCGGCCCCCAATTCCTGAAAGCTCCTGCTGAGCTGACACGGCAGCCCCTGTGAAATAGCCACGGCTTGATTGCAAGCCAAGGGCTTGATCCAGTGCTTAGGGAGGGCTGTCTGGCTAAAAGTGTTATGCAGTTGCCCAGCACGTGGGTATCTGAGCCTCTTCCTCATACAGCTGATAGGATAGGCCCTAGGGGATTTCAGCCAGCATAATCCTATCGTCTTCAATGGACTTTGGCCCCAGCCCTGAGCCAGATGACCAGCCAGGTTCAGCTTTGCATGGATGGGTGCACCAGAAATGCACAGCTGGAGGCCAGTGCAGAATCTCTCCTGAGCCCAAGACTTGCTGTGCCCAGCCCCCTGGTCAAAGGCGAACTGGCCTGGCTCCCTGAACTTGGCCCTCAGGAGCATTGACAGTAAAGAGCAGCTGCTTGTTTTACCTGGGTGCGAGTCCTCAGGGGTGTCTCTGCCATGGGCTTGGGGCTCCCTGGACATGTACAGGGTGAGCCGAGGGCGGACGCACCTGTGGGAGAAGAGAGCGTGTTGACTGGCCTATCGACCTGTAGCTCCAAGTGTCTCGAAGCAGAAGGGCCGCAGGAGCCATGCTCGTGTAACGTGAATTACACTTAGTGCCCAGGGACCCCAGGAGAGGTTGAGTGCTGCCTGCATGTGTGCACGTGTCCACCCCCTGCCCCCCCCAGACCTCAATGCCAGTTTTACAGTTGGGGAAACTGAGGCACGGGGCTTGTGATTCACTGGAGGCTGCATAGGGAATCTAGCAGAGCTGGGAACTGAAGCCAGATCTCCCGAGTCCCCAGTACAGGGCTTCCAACGGACACACCACCTTCCTCTGCCTATTGGAATTCAGGGCTACCCTACCCCTGCGGATGAAGAGAAGCTTGTAATGAACCGTTTAGACTTGTGTTGATCTGCCCCGGCTGTGGGGGTGCTGGAGAGAGAAGTATTTACCTCCTGCTAGGCACTGTGGTTGCATAAGTGGGACATGCACATCAGACCTCAGTGCTTGTGACGAGGTCACCACTGTCCCCCTGCACAGGGACCCCATCGCTCCATGGCTGCTGCAATCGTAGGG
This sequence comes from Lepidochelys olivacea, assembly GCF_965140295.1. Taxonomy (NCBI): domain Eukaryota; kingdom Metazoa; phylum Chordata; order Testudines; family Cheloniidae; genus Lepidochelys; species Lepidochelys olivacea. The sequence continues at coordinate 15,503,897 of NC_140437.1, read as the reverse complement.
GTAAGCGCCGCAAGACTAGCCCATTCCGCGATCCTGTGTCCTCGGCTCTGCCCGGGCAGGCCTGCGGGGAGCCGGGAAGGGCCAGCCACCCGCTGCACCTCCTCCTGGACACTAAGGCCAAGATTTCCAAAGGTGATTAGTGATTCTGGGGGGGTCTAAGTTCAGATTCCTTCCAAGGGCTGAGCACCTGCCCTCTGAGAATTGGGCTCCCACGATCACCGGTTCCTGGGCTGTCTATATCCACCACATCCCACCCCTTGTGACCACACTGAGAACTTACAAGCTCATGACATGCGCCAGCTAGGTGCAAAGGAGACGGGGAGCCTCCCTCTATGCTACTGTTAGATGAGGTAGAGCAATGACTTGGTGCAGCAAAGCAATTGCTTAGAGTATAAAGTCGTTCAGAAAGAGACAGTCCTTTCATTCTGTTTGTACAGCCCCTAGCATAGCGGGAGCCTGGGCTGTGACTGGGGCTGCTACGGCTGTGCAAATCGATGGGTTCTGGGTCTGCCTGAGCACTGCAGAAGGGGACCCCGTGTTCCCCCACCCACCAGCCCTGGATGCAGTGTCAAGGTCTCTTTTCCCCCCACCCCACCTGGCTTTCAGCGCATGGGAGAGCCGGATCCCGTCAGCTGCTCCACAGATCTGGATGAGGTCGCTGCGGGAAAGCTTCAGCAGGTCGGCTCCTGGAGAGAGAGAGAGGCAGGCAGGCGTGGCTGGCATGATCATCCAGTGCGGCACTAAATCCCAGTGCAGAGTGGTTCACAGGCAGGGGCCGGACCTGCCATGTTGCAGGTCCCTGCCTGGGGAAGGAAAGCGTCCCCCTGGGTGCGACTGGGCCGAGCAGGGCTCCTGTCTGTTTCAAACCATCCCCTGACTCCCCCCAGAGGAGGGTTAGGTGAGCAGGGGATGAAGGCAGCCATCTCCATTCCAGACCAATGAATCCAGCAGCGTGGACCTGTTGAGAGCAGGCTGCTCCTCCACCTCCTGGATCAGCTGGGTTCTTCGGACAAGGCCAGAGCCCAGCCTGCAGAGCTGGTACTGCTCACGTGGCCTACGTCCCTTTGTAAGTGGAGGGCTCACGCTTGCCGGTCCCCAGGGGCACGGACAGACTGCCCCTCCTACCCACCACTAACCTCTCCATCATCCAAGCCACCCAGAGTTCATCCATGCGTCTCAGCACCTCCAAAGCACAGAGGTGTATTTGTCTTGTGAGCATCCCCTTAGGACAGGGACAGAGCCACGCAAGGGTGAGCGCTGCCCCCCAGCTCTGGGGCGGGTTGGCTCCACCAGCCCTTCTCCCTAGTTTCATTGGCTCAGGAAGCGAGACTGCCTCACCTGTGAAATTAGCCAACATCCTGCAGTAAGCGGCGAAGCGATTCTTGTGCAGCCACTGCTGGGTTTCCAAGATGGAGGCACAGGGACTGAGAGCCTGGGACAGACAGATGGAGAGGGGAGCGTTTGGAGTGACAGGTGGGCTTGAGACCCCAATCACGAGCTTTGTACGTACTCAGCAAACCTCAGCCCAGCACTCACCTAGGGCCCCTGGACCTGGTGGAGTGACCGTGAGGACTAGCCTGTGGGGAGACAGCCACCAGCTGTAGCCCCAGGTGCAGAGTGATGCTGGTAGCCCCCCGGAACCTGAACGCCTTCAGTGTTTGTCCCAGCTGGGCCCAGACACCCAGGCCTTGTCCAGTGTCCCAACCCAGGCATGGGATCTAACCTCTGCATCTCACCCTGCAGGGAACCCACCCTCATGCCAGATCGTTGTGCCCTGCAATCTCTTGCCAGCCCCTCTCTCATCAAGGGATCAGCCAGGAGCAGGGCAGGTTCAGTAACAACCCCAGTGAATCCACGGATGGCTGAAGCTTGGTTACCTCCGTGGCTTATTCCAGTAGCGGGGCTGAGGTGTTCCCTGTGTGGCGCAGGGTTTAGAACAGGAGTGAAGGGCTGTGAGTTCCATTCCCAAGCAGGGGGGGAGCGCGATCAGGGTGTGAGAGCGGGAACAGGGAGTCAGGACTCCTGGGTTCTGCGCCAGGCTCTGGGAGGGGACGTATGATCAGGGGGTTAGAGCAGGAACAGGCAGTCAGGACTCCTGGGTTCTGCCCTGGGCTCTACCCCTGCCTTGCAGCGGGGCATCAGCTCAAATCACTTAGTCTCTCTGCCTCAGTTTGCTGACGGGCAAGATGGGTGCCATAACGCCCACCCCGCAGCGTGCGGAGACTCGCTTGATTAGCAAGTGCTTGGAGTTCCTCCGCCTGCCGGGAAAGCAATGATGGTTCCTCTGCTACATGCAATGCCAAGGTCCCCTCCTGCGGCAGCCGGCCATGGCACGGGGTGTGGGTGGCAGAGTGAGGCAAGGGGAGCGCCAGGCAGGCTCTTACCTCGGCCGTGCTCTCTGCTGGGCTGTCGGAGGGGCAGCTGGGCGAGGAACAGCCCCTGCCAGGGAGAAGGGAGACGGTTGACGGTTATCCTGCAGCAGGCAGCACAGGGGTGAAGTGGGGGGCTACAAGTGCTGCGGGGGAGGGGGGTTGATCAGAGCAGGGGGTCTCTCCAGCTTACCTTTCTGGGGTCAGCAGTTTGAAGGCGTGAGGAGAGGGGAGCCCGGGGGTGGCTGGGGGGCTGCTGGAGGCTTCGGGCCAGGGGGTGCACTGGAAGCAGAGGGGAGGGGGTTAGGAGGAGGGTAGTTTCCACTTCTCTAGCAGTGCTGTGCTTTGCATACAGCTCTGCCCCCTTAATGCAGCTACCTCTGGGGTGGGACCTAGCCACCCCCTCACCACACGCACCTCCCGCCCTCCCTGTCTGTGTTCTGGGGTTAGACAATTGCGCGCTTCCCGGCCAGGGGACACACCTCTGGGGTTCATTAATAGGATGGAGTCCTGGTTATCTTGCTGCCCCATTAAGATGGTGGCACCGATCCTGCCCCCTTGACAGGTCCGGGTCTGCCCAGCCCTGGCCTACCTGGGAACGCTGCACTGCTAACCCCACAGTTGGGCTGCCGTGGGGGGGCACAAGGTACAGCTAGAAATGTAATGCCAGCAGGCTGGTGCCTCTCTCAGCTGCCCCTGGTGCTGTGGGGTTGCCTCATACCTGACCCAAACCCACCTCCGCCAGCACCGTGCTCTCATAGGAAGGCTGGTATTTTTCTCGCTCCTGCGGTGATTGTTTCTCAATTTTCTCCCGGTCAGTTTTTTGTTTCCTGTCTGCTCCCTTGGGCTGAAAAAACAAATTCCCAGTTTCCAGCTGGACCCAGTAAGCGCAGACCCCATCGTGTCTATCGAGGGACCCTTCCCCCTGGCTGGGCTGGCAGGATAGGGGCCTCTGAAAGTTCCCCAGCACCCTCTACCTCTTTGCAGCCCTCGATCTTCACAAAGGATCTTAGTATTGCTATCCCCATTTCGGTGATGGGGAAACAGAGGCACAGAGTGGGGAAGTCACCCAGCAGGTCAGGGTCAAAGCTGGGAATAGAACCCCAACGTGCTGAGTCCTGCTCCGGTGTCTTAACCCCTGGACCGCACTGCCTCCCAGGCGGTAGTGATGGCAAAATATAAATCACTGAACTCCTCTGGTCTCTGCTGGCCCTTGGACCGCCCCCCCCCCACCCCCACCCCGGATTCCCTGCTGGGCCCCCTGACAGATACCCTGTGTGTTGCTTGCACCAGCCTGCCAAGCTGACGGCGAGACAGAGTTGACCCCGAAGACAAGAGTCTTGGGGAGCGCGGGAGAGCTGAGCCCCATGCTGCTCCCCGTCTGGTGGAAGCTCAGGCCTGGCAGTGGGAGGCTGCTGCCGGTGGGGGCAGAGCCAGAGCAGCACCCTGCACGCCAGTGATGGAAAGGAGGGAGCAACGTTTAGGGGCTAGAACAGGGGACAGCGGGGCAGGACTCCTGGGTTCTCTTCTTGACTGCGAGGCCGTGGGCGCAGGGGAGGGCTGGGCCATCTAGTGGCTGTAGCGAAGGCTGGCGCGGCGGCCTCCTGGGTTCCATGCCCCCGACTTGATCCCAGGGTGCCAGGCCCCTGCCCTGGAGGACGGTTACCATGACCATCTCTGTTTTAATGCTGCTTCTTCCCGGCCTCCCCCCGGCCCAGGCAGCCGGGGATGTTAAGGGAAGCCATAGAGGGGGCCCAGTCCGTGCCCGGGACAGGGGCAGGGCGGCGCGGGCACCTTGAACACTTTGACAAGGCAGCTGGCCGAGTGCAGGTGATCCGCGTGCTCGCCCTTCTCGTTGGCCTTGTAGGTGTCGAGCTGGATGCGGAAGGGGACACCCTTCTCGCCCCCGTTCTTGCGCAGCGTGAACTCGGTGCTGATGCAGTGAACCTGCCGGGAGGGGGAGGGGTGAGCGTGGCGCCCTGGCTTCCCCCCCCCCCCCCCAGCCACCCACGCTCTGCCTTTCCACCCTCCCCATGCTCCGCCCATGCTCTGACCTGCATGAAGACAGACGTCCTCTTGGTGGGGTCCCAGAGGAACTCCACCGTGTTCAGCAGGGTGGGGTGGATGTGCGGCTCCAGCACCCCGACGGACAGGGGGACGTCTGCAAGCAGGGCACAGAGGGATCAGGCAGGACTGGAGCCAGGGAGACGTGTATGCGGGGCAACAGGTGCCCAGACACCCCAGGGATGGGCACGACGGAGGAGCCCATGTGGAACAGAAGGGGGCTGAAGGATCCGCTGCCCATGAGCCTCTGCCCAGCCACATGGGCATCCTGCCGGTTACGTTCTCGGCGCTCTCACCCCTCCCATGAAACCGGATCGCAAAGCCCTCCTACACCACAGCGAATTCAATTCCCAGCCCCGGTGGCCGGGAGCTGTTCTCCCTCTAGGGAAAGTGAGGCCGTGAGAGTGACCTGCCCAAGGTCCTCAAGCTGGGGCTCTGACCACTAGCCCAGGCTTCCTCCCAGAGGTGAGAACAGGACCCTGGCGGCCAGGCTCCCAGTCCTGTGCTCTAAGCACTTTATGGGCCCAAATCTTCCCAAGTGGCCCAGCTCCCGGTGTCTGCAGGAGCCGCGCCTCCGTAGGCTGGACTGAATTGAGTCGGCTCCCCAGTGCCCCCTGTTCCTTTAGCCTGGTTCCCAGCCCTTGGTTCTCATCCTCTGCTTCCTTCCCCCACCGCGGGGGCTGTTGGAGCTGGCCCAGACCCAGCAAGGGGGAGCCTGGGGTTCCCCCAGACCTCTCAGCTGAGTGCCAGGCTGGGATGGCATTTCTGGGGTACCAGGACCAGTAGGTGGTACTGTCACATGTACCGCGATGGAGGTGGGAGGGCACCAGGAATAGGATCTTGCCCAGCCTGGCTTGGCCCAGCGGCCCAGCACAGATTCCTTATGCCCCTCTCCCCTCCCCGAGTCCTCTCCGTGCAGGGCCTACAGTCCGGTTCTGGTTCCTCCTGGCTCTGACCCAGGGACCCCCTCCCCTCCCCGCTTCACCCACAGCCGAGGCTGGGCTGCTCTTGGGGGCTTCCTCGCCCACCGGGATTGGATTCTAGCGACGAGCGGGCTGGGCTGCAGATGCCAGGAGCGAGGGGCACCATGCGCCGTGTGTGTGATAGACACTAGGGGTGTGGAGCTGGTACTCACCCAACCCCTCTCATTCCCTATCCCTGGGGCACAGCCGGGCCGCCCCCTGCGGGCAGCCAGACTCACCGATGTCCAGGATGCGGTCGCCAGGGCGGTTCCACCGCCATCCCTCCAGCTGCTGGTGCTCCATGTACTGCAGACGCCGGTCGTGAAACACCACCCTGGCCACGCTCTGCGGGAGAGAGGGGCGTCAGGCCCTGGGCCCTGCCTCGGCTGGGCTCCGTGGCCAGGAGCAGATGGGGGATGGAGCCACGCCAGCCAGGGCGGGAGAGGCCACGTCATGCAGCCGGGGTAGCCTAGACTCCAACAGCTCAGCCCCCATTCTCTGCCCCCCCGGGCCCCCTCCCCGGCTCACCTTCAGCAGCTTCCGGCACTCGGAAAAGTCGCCCAGCTTGGGGTTGCACAGCATCCGGATCTCGTAGGACTGGCCTGAAAGAGACGGCAGGGCCCTGCGGGTGAGATCTGGGCGACTGTGGGCAGAGGCTCCGGGGGAGGAGTTCTCTGTGCCCCGCTGTGGGCAGCCGGCCCGCTGCTAGCCCCGGGGCTTACCCCCCGCCCAGGGCGCAGCCCACCCGGCTCACCTTGATTCAGGTAGGTGAGGGTCTCCTCGTGCTGCTTGACGGCGGGCGAGGTGGGGGCGCAGAGCACGTACTGGAAGGCCGGGCACTGCAGCTCGGCCGACGTGGAGATGTTCTGCTCCTCCTGCTTCAGGAAGGGCAGCGCCAGGGACTCCCTGCGGCAGGGCAGAGCACACGGCAGTGGGGGCAGCTTCCCCTGTGAGCTCCCCCTCCCCCCAGCCTGTTGGAAGGGGGGATCTGTAGATGCAGGGCTGGGGGATGGGAAGGGGAGTATAATTCTCCTGTCACACTCCCCGCCCACACACACATCCTCCCAGCCCCTAGTGCCCTGAGCACAGGCCTGGGAGCCAGAGTCTCATCCCAGCTCCTACCACTGGGACCTGGGCACATCACTCCCCCTCTGCTGAGTCTGTTTCCCCTCTGAAGCATTACCCTGACCCATCTGCTAGTGCTTAGCTCTGAAGGGGGGTGGGCCCCCAGCGATTATTTAGGGTTAGGAGGAAGGGGAGGGAATATTTCTGCCGAGGGGCAAGAAAATGCCCCCGACCCTGGAATCGTCTCTCGGGGGGGGGGGGGTGGAAGCCCGTTGGCCCTTGGGACATCTAGACCAGCCCTCACAGGAGGAAACACGAGAGGGAAGAATCCTGCCCTGATGCCAGGGAGGTGGCTGGAGCCCAGGGGGGCTGTCCCGGCCCAGCTCCTGCCTCCCGGGGCTGGCTGCAAGCGCTTGGGAAGGCGCCAGTGTTAACCCCAGGGGGCTCTTTGCTAGTGCAGAGGTTTATTGGGGGGGGTGGGGGGTGCTGCCAGCCTGGCCTTTTAGCTCCAGCAGCAGAAGCATGTGCTGTGAGCTCCAGGGGCCCCACCTTCAGGCCCTGCCAAGGGCCTGCCAGTGGGGGGGAGCTCCATACTGCGTGGCCAGCCACGTGTGGGCGCTCAGCCTCTCTGCCGACCAGACCCGCCGTGTCTCCCCATGGGGCGTGTTGGTCACATGTGACGCAGTTTGGACAGCTCTTGGCAATCCAGCACCATCACGAGCCAGCCAGAAAGGTCCTTCATGCTTGGGGTTTTAACAAAAATTAAAATCCTCATTTTTGACAGAGGGTGGGGGGACGGACCAAAACCAAATGTCTTTCTTCGGGCCGGTGCTTGGAGCCTGCGAACTGCTTTGTCAGGCACAGGAAGTGAATCGCCTGTGTCTTTTCCAAACACCCACTGAAGGGCATCTCTCACATACAGAGGGCACTGAAATGGGACAATCCCCTGCTCCTCGCTCGCTTGCATTTCTCCAGTTTGCAGGAGAGCCCCTGCCGCCTCTCCTGGGCATCCATTTCACACGCACACACGTACCCCTTCAGCTAGCGCAGCTGCTGTAACAACAGGCCAGGATCTCCAAGCCCAAGCAAAAATTGATATTCCTGTTTTACAGCAGGGGAAACTGAGGCAGAGAGGTAGTGACGGTGGGGGAGCAATTTGGGGGATGCGAAAAAGCCACTTACCTGAGCAGATTGCCGCCGGAGCAGGGGTACATCTCCCCTGGCCCTGGCCAGTAGTGTTCGGGCTGGCTGTGCCAGAACAGCATGGTGAGGGCGTGAGGCTGGACGGAAAAGTCCCCAGATCTGAGTGAGGGGCGCTGTCAGGTGGCTGTTGTCTGGTGAGGCAGCTCCTGGCACCTGCCTTTATGCTCCCAGGCTCCCCAGGTGGGCGTGTGCCGGGAGAGGTGCTGAAGGATTGGCCAGCTTCCAGATGGCTCTGAGCAGCTGGCCACACCCTGGGGGGGAAGGACGGGAGCTGGGGCCGTTTCACTGCGGCTGCCCTGGTCTGTGTTACAGGAGGTGGGCGGTCATCGCTGGGGCACAAGCGGGCAAAGCGCCACGAGCCGGAGAGGGGTTCCTGCCCCTCCTGCTTAACCGAGAGCTGCGGTAGGAGGCAGCAAGGACCCAGTGGGACGCGGCCCAAACAAGCTCAGAAAACCATAGCCACGTCCAGCCGTCCCCGGGGGCTGGGCCAGAAGGGCTTCACCTTGCAGCGGGCATTGCCTGGGTAACCTCCTCCCCCCATGTGCATGCTTTGGAGGCGCAGGAGACAGGCGATCGCAGAGCTAAGCCCTGAGCTGGGACGGGGCTCGCTTGCTGGGGGATTCGCCAGCCACAGGCTGCACTGGTGCAGGAGCTCCCCAGACATGCCATCGTCCCCCAGGCCTCTTGCCTCCTGGCCGCTGCAGCTCACCACGTGTCGTGTTGTGCACTCCGGCTTCTGCTGCACAGGCCTGGGCAAGCTGGGACAGAGGATGGCCGGTGTCCTGCCTTGTCTCTCCTGTCGCACGCCTGTGTAAAAGGCTTTTCCCAGGGGGCATCTCCGAGCGGGGAGCATATTGCAGAGGGAGGCACGAACATGGCCTAGATTGGCCTGCGGCTGAAACGGAGGGAGACTTGGCTTTCGCGGGGAGGCAAACGCTGAGGAGCAGCGAAGCCAGGCCAGACGCGGGCAGGGCCCAGAGGCGGAAGGCCCGTCTGTCTGCAGAGCCCGCGGGTTGAGCAGGAACCCCGGCACCGAACCAAAAACTCCTAGCTTTGCTCCGGTCTGGCGCCGGGTGCTCAGAAAGCTGGGCTCTGCAAGAAGGGTCTGGCACGACGGCCGCCAGCCTGGGTTAATACGGCTCCCTGTGCCCCTGTACGTCGGGAAGGGAGACTGGAGGTCGTGCTTCCCGGATGGGGGCCTCGATCCCGGGAAGCAGTGGGCTATCCAGGGTGTCAGACTAGATGATGGCAACAGACCTTTCCGCCCATGCACACGTGCTGGTCTAGCCGTGCACACATGCTAGCCCAGCAACGCCCACCTGGTGTGCACCCGGCTGGTGCTGTGACTTCATTGGCTCCAGGTCTCCCCAGTTCCCAGCTCTGCCCTGCCATCACCTGGGTGGCTCAAGGATCACACCTCTTCCCACCCGGAGCGAGTGCCTGGGTGGGCCTGGGTCTCTTCCCAGCTGCCTGGAGCTTTCCGGGGCTTCCAGGAAAGGGTTACACGGCTGAGTCGAGGGGGTGGGGTGGGGTGAGCGAGAGCTCAGGACTGCCCCGGGGAGGGGGGCTGGGAAGAGCTTTCCCCCCCTCCCCGAAGCAGCGAAGGGTGTGGCGGGGCGGTTGGAGCCGGGTTTACAGCAAACACTTTGCTGGGGTTTGTTGTGAAAACAGGCAGAGCCAAGGGCCCTTTGTTTTGCTGAGCTGGGGAAATTCTTGTCTTCCCTCTTTACTGTAGCGGGGGCTGGGAGGTGTCGCTGGCCCAGGGTTTGGGGCAGCCGTGGGGCTGGGAGCCTGTGGCCTGGGGGGGAAGCAGGGGACAGTGCAGGCGGCGGAGGCAAGGGGTTGGGGGGATCGCTAGGAAAATACAGGGTGGCTGCTGCTCCTTCCTGTGTGGCCTAAACTCTGCATCACTTGCTGAAAGGGCAGGGCTCCGGGGACGGGAGGCACCGGGGGGCTGAGACCGGGGAGCCCCGTGGCCCGAGTTCACCCCTGCCTCTGTGCAGAGCCCCGAGCCAGGACGGAGGTCCTGCATCCCCCAACCCGGGGCTGCTGGAGGCCGTTTCAGCCGCGGGTGCTGCCCCGTCCGCCTGCTGCAATGACCCCCATGAGCTAAGCGCTGGGGTGGGGGCGCACTCTGCCTCCGACGTGGGGGGAGCCCAGAGTCAGGGGAGCCGAATCTGTGCCTGTGCGGGACGCCGCCCGGGCCAGGGCTTTTGGGCCGTGGAGCCCGTTGGCACCCACTAATGGCAACAGGGCAGTGATGAACCTCCCCTGCCCCCCTCCGCCTTACGCTTGGTCTTCGTCCATTGCATCCCGGTGATCGGGTCCGTCCCGTTGGGCCTGGGCTGGCTTCAGATCAGCTTCCTGCCCGCTCTGGCAGTGTCCCCCCCAACCCCCCCCCCCGTCCGTCGACCCCGTCCCCCCGACACGCCCATGGGGTGTTTACGCACAAACACGGGGGCGTGCTGCTGGCTTGCTGGGTGCATGGAGTCCGCTCCCCCCCACCCTGCGCCCGTGTTTACACTGCACACAGCCCGCGCCGTAAAACGCGCTCCTAGAAACCCGGAGAGACGTGTGTGTTTGGTGTCAAAATAGACGGAGCTCACTGGTAGGGGGACGGGGACAGCACTTCAGGGGGTGTCCGGGGGTCAGAGGGACTTTGGGGGACTTCAATCTGTTGGTCTGATCCAGGGGCCCGGGAAGCTGGGGGGTGGGATGCCTGGCTAGTTGGCCCCATACTGATCCACCGCAGAGCGGCTGGGGGGCTGGAGGGGACAGCACCTCCCCTGGTCCCCGGGGCCCCGAGGACGAAAGACTAAGCCCTGCAGTGGGGGCAGGTCATGGTGTGACCTGGGGGGAAGCAGGGCAGCCGGGGCTGCAGCTCACCCCTCTGAGACCCCTGACATGAGCTACACATGGAGGGGGAGAGGGGCTCAGTACAACCTAGGCCTCCCCCCAAATTTCCCGGGGGCAGGGGCCAAGCAGCCCCGCTTGCCTGCTGGAGGGCTCAGACCCCCCCTCCCCCCCAAGCCGAGCTGGAGCAGAGCCGTTCAGGCCCAGCTCCAAGCTCCCCCCAAAGGCTGGGCTGGTCCCCGATCCCAGGCTGTGGCCCATCCCACGCCGGCTGGGCCCAGGAGCAGGGCTTGGGGCAGGTGGATCCCACTGGCAGTGACTGTGGAGGGCCGAGGTGGGGCAGGAGGACTGTGGCCTGTGGGGCACTGAGTAGCGCACTGACCGACGTGGATTTCCATGGGCCAAGCGATGGGTCCCTTGGGGGGTGTCAGGGCCTGGTAGCTCAGAGACACTCTGGGGTCCCAGTTCTCAGCCCGTGGGGGGCTGGTGGGTGGGGGGTGTCTCTGCAACCACAAGGAGCCTCCTCAGCCCACTAAGGATCCGTCTGCTGGGGGGGGCTGCTCCCCCTGTCTGGGGGCATTAGCTCCTTGGTGGCCTGGCGCCTTTACCCTAGGCTGACACCAGATGGCTGCAGAATCAGGACGGAGGGTGAAGAACCACCCCCAGGGCTCCTGGCTCCTGGCAGGATTGAACCCTGGAGTCCGGGGGTTGGCGGGGGAGGGGGAACCCTGTCAGATCCCCTTGGCGCCCCCTGAGGTAGCAACCAGGAGGGGGTCACCAATGCATCTCTCTGCTCCTCATTCCTTGTCGCCAAACCCCCCCCCCTCCACCCAGCCCATTCCTAGGCTCAGCTGCTGCCTCCCTGCCAGCTCCCCCAGCAGGCGGGGGGCCCCCCAGTTCCCAGCTCTGCCTCCCCATCCCCTCCCCCACAGCTCTGGCTCCCCTGCCCCACCTCTGTCTCGCCTTCCAGAGCTCCCTCCCCCCCAGCTCTCCTTTGCCGGACCCCACCTGGGGTGGGGTGGCATCCCCCCTCCCCCAGCCTTGGCTCTGCCCACTCCAAACATGGGTGGGGGCATCTCCCCTCCCCCACAATCCCACCTCTCTATCCCTGGACCCCCCTTTCCAGGCCAGGGCCCAGCAGGGCAGCAGGGATCACAGGCCCTGGGTGGAAACCGGGCCCGCTCTTGGTGTTTGCTGTACACAAGCCCCGTTTCCAGTAAACACCAGCCCTTGCAATGATCCAGGAGCCGCTGGGGATGGGGAGGCGGGGACACGCCCCAGGTGCCCTGCATCCTTTGGGGGAGATCTGCAAAGCTCAGATCCTCCCCCCCCCCACCCCCAGAAAGAGAGGGACTTTGGCTGAGGCCTGCACACTCATCTCCCCCAATGCAGCCGAACTGAAAGTACAGAGCACCCCCACCCGTGAGCGTCTCCCCCAGATCACAGCTGGGTGTAGCTGTGGAAGAGAGCCAGGCAATTTCTTTGGGTGTAGAGCGTCCCCTGCAGGAGAGAAGGGGCCCTGACGAGAGTGGGGCCTCTCCGAGGGGCACTCTCCCTGCCAGCTATTGCTCTCCAGGGCCAGGCCCTGCCCCACCCCCCCATCGCTGACCCATGCTTCTCGCCCCCGCCCCAGGCCCTCCCCAAGGCCACTCCAGCAGCCCTCCTAGGAGCAGCCCAAGGCCGGGGGCCTTTCGCGGGGGTCAACCCCGGCCCTCCCCAGGCACCCCGTGCTGCGGGCAGGGGGCTGACGTCTGAGTGACACAGAGTTCAGGGCCAGGGGAGGGGGTTCGAGATTCTAGGCTGAGCCGGCCGGACGCAGGCCAGAGCCGCTCGCCCAGTGAGCAGCACCGAGCCCAGTTTGACTGACCTCCCCATGGTGTGTGCGTGACAGAGACCGGGGGTGGGGGGGGGCGGTCAATTCCAGCTGGCTTGTGGTCTCTCTGCCCCTGGCCGTTAGTCATTCACCCACATTTTGATCCCCACGGCCGATCTGCTCCGTCCAGCCCCCTCTGGGATTCCAGAGCCTGGGGCTGGGAGCAGAGCCCCACGACTGGGCTTTCCCTCTCTCTTGCTGAGCCCCTGGGGGGGCAGGGGGGGGGAGCTGCTGTTTTTAATGGGAAAAATAATTAACCTGAAACCGTGGCGGACTTCCCTTTGCTTTTCAGTGCCTCTTGCTGCCTGCGGTTCCCTCGAGGACGTGGGAATAATTAAGCATGGGGGGGTGGGGAGAGGAGGACCAGCTCCAAGGAGCCCCGTCTGACCCTCCCAAGAGATGGGGGGCTTGGTGTCTACATGAGAAACGCTGGGCCTGTGGCCCCCGGAGGACTCTGTGCGTGACCGGGGAGCTGGCAGGGGTAGGGTACTAGGCAGCATGGCCCAGTGGGCAGGGCACTGGGCTCTGTTCCCAGCCCAACCTCTGACCCAGGGCAAGTCTGCTCATCGCTCTCCTGCCTGTTTAGACCACAGCCCCTGGGGGGCAGGGAATCGCCTCAGGTGCCCCCCTCGCTCTCGCCTGGGGCTGGTAGGTGGAACTGGAGCACAAACAAAGCAGCCTGGATGGCGGGGACGGGGGTTTCCCTGAGACCGGTGGAGACTCTCTGGGTTTTGCGGCCAACCATTTTACACAAACACACGCAGGGTCCCAATTCCCACCAGCAGGGGGCAGCACCACCCACACACACCCACACACCCACACACACACACAGAGCCAATTCCCTCCAGCAGGGGGCAGCGCTGTTTGCTCGCTGACACCCTCCCCACCCTCCCATACGAAAGCGTCTTGCCACCCCAGGACGCCACAGCCAGGGACAGAGACTTGATCGTCCTGATCTCGGGGACTGTCCGGGGGGGGGGGGAAACAAACAGGAAAATCCTTGGGCCAAACTTCTTGCATCCTCCGTCATCCATTACAGGGTGATCAGAAGGGAGGCGCCCTGAGCCATGCGGCCCCCAAGCTGGAGAATGCGCCATGGGACCCCTCCTGGACTGGCTGCGGCGACTGGGCTAGAAGGGATGATTGGGCCCCTCTGGGATGTTGCTCGTCTTTTTCCCTCTGCCGCCCACCCCCGGGCTCCTTGGCGGGAGCCATACCCACCCCCACCCCAGGGCGCAGCTGTGGGCTGTCCCCGAGTCCTGGCTCGCCTTGGCTTTGTCCTCAGGCCGGGCTGGACCCAGCTGCGCGGTCAGGAGTGGCCGAGTGGGGCTGACCTCTGAGCTTCATCGGCAGCCGGGAGGCAGAAGCGTGCCTGGCTCTAGGCGCCTCGGCCCCGCCACGGGGCGGGGAGCCCGAGGCCTCCCCTGAAGGGCACGTCCAGGGCTGGGAGTGGGGCTTTGCTGGGGTCAGCACAGCAGAGAGGGGCAGTGGCTGAGGCTGGCCGAGACCCGCGCGGACAAGGGCGCAGGTCTCGGTGGGCGTATTGTGCCAGCCTGTTTGACACCCAGTTCGACGGATGGGGGCCAGGCCCCAAAACACACTGGCGCCCCCTAGTGGCAAGTACCAGAGCGACACCCCTGAGGTCTCTATTTCCCACCACGCTGGGTGAGCTCCCCCACCCATGGGCACCACCCGTGACTCCGGGGGCCCTCCTCAGGCTGGGAGTCAGTCTCCGTGGCCAATCCAGCCTCGGGCTCCTCTGCCGCTGGCATCCCTGAGCCCGGAGCTGCCGTCTGTGGTGGGCTCTGAAGAGGGAAAACCGCTAAGCTGGGGGGGCTTAGGGCAGAGAGATGGGGAGGTGCTTACAGTGCTAGGACTAGCTGTGGGCAGAGAGGAACCGGAGAGGGGATTGCTGGGGCACTAGGGACACCTGGTGATGGGTGGGGACCAATTGGGCAGATAGAGGACAGCTCATTTTGCAGCTCTTAGCCAATCCCGCCTAGGCACTCGTGCTAAGCGGTGCCCCACACATCCCGGCCCTGATCTCAAGAGCTGGGCTTGGCCGCTGCCAACCTGAGCAGAATTCAAACTCCTGACCTGGAGGAGAGCCGTGCTGGCCGCAGGAATGGCCCACCCCCGACTCCCAGCCCAGGTCACCTTTTCCAAGGGTTTCCAGGGCAGGCAGACCTGGGGGGTGACTGGAACGGCCCACCCCAGCTCGTTCCCCGTGGCAGAGCTGGAGGAGGCTGGGAGTGCTGGGGCTGGGTGGTCTGGTTTGTGATTGTAGGGTCTCTCTGGGGTGCTGGGGCTGGGCACCCCAGCTGTTATCCTACAGGAGATGCGGTGAGCCCTGACTCCTCGCCCTTTGTCTCGGGCCTGGGGCGCCGTGGCTGGAAGAAGCTGGAGATACCCACGGCAGGATCCCAGCGTACAGAACCCCCAAACCTCGACTTTTTGTGACGATTCCCTCTGCACCCGTGGAAGGGTTGGGGTGACACCCCCCCCCGCCCCCGGCGGTTCCCCTCCCCTCCCTGCTCGGCCGCTGTCTCCGGGAGGCTGCATTGCAGTTTCCAAGCGGTGAGTTATAAATCCGTGCATGACAAACAGTGGCTAAATATAGCTGGTCCTGGAACCGTTTTCGGCTGACACACACCTGCCTGGCCTGGGGAGTGCGGGTGGAGGGGGGCCGGCTTCCGGGGCCTGTGACGGCAGCCGGGGTGCTGAGGCAGCAAACGCAGAGCTTGTGACCCACTTCCAGCCTCGCCGGGGTTGTTCCAGGGGGAGAAAATAACCCCCACGCTCCCTGCCCAGGGGAGGTGAAGGGCAGGGCAGGGCTGGGAGGCGGGCTCTGTTTCAGAGGCTCCTGCTGGAGCTGGGAGATGATCCCCACTGTGGGGAGGGGGGGCTGTGATCCTCCCCCCCCCAAGGAATTTATGGCACCGTAGTAGGGCTGGGTGAAAATGGGCACCGTTTGGGAGAAACCAAATTAGCCCTCACGAGATCCGGCTGGTAACGGCCCATATGGCTCCTACCTAACCGGCCCATTCGGGGGAGGGGGCTCCTTGCTGGGACTGGCCCAGCATGGCTCCTACCGGCCCAGTTGCGGGAGGAGGCTCCCAAAGTCACAGAGGGGAGGGGGAAATGCCCCCAGTGCTATTGTCTGGCTGGCTGAGTTTGGGGGGCACTGTGACCTGGGAGGTGCTCCCCGTCTTCCCTTCCACCCCCATCCCATTTCATTGTAACTTGTCCTGGGCTCCCGAGGTCTGATTACGCCCCCCACAAACACACACGCCCACACCCCCTGCCCTGGCCCATGGCTCTCGTGACTCACATTGCTTCAGTCCCTGCAGGGGAAGAAAGGGGCCTCTGGAGCCCCCCACCCTGCCCTGTCACTGGCCTCATTGCCCAGTGCTCTGTCCTGACAGCACATGGGACTCCAGGTCACCCGGAGCCACTGCCATGAGCATGGGGGAGGGAGCACCTGGACCGGAGTTGGGGCAGGGGCCCTCCCACGGCCCCTTCATTGCCCCAATCTGTAACCCATAGGCCCTGTCCTGTGCCAGATCCCTGTGCCCTGGTGGGCGCTCGCCACGCGGCTGGCTCACACCCTCTGCCTCCAGCCTGGCTCTGATTCCTCCCACGCTGGGGCTGAACCAGCATCCGGCCGGGCTGGTCCCATCTCTGATTATTATGAGTGACAAGGCAGGGCCGGAATCCTCACCCGGCCTGGCCCCCCCGCAAAGGGGGGGCACCATGCCAGGTGGGCCCAGCAGCCAGCGCCTGGGTAAAACACCAGCACCCTTCCCGGAGTGCGTCATGCCTCCGCTGAGCCTTTCCTGGTCACCAAAGCTGCATCTTTTGCCGAAAAACATTTGGATGGAAACTTTTCCTCCGCTGGCTGCCAGACCGTGCGGTTCTGCGCAGGGCCAGGAGGGGGCAGCAGCAGAACAGTGAGGCATGTGGGGGTGTCAAGGGGGGGCTCATGCTCCTAAAACCTCCCCTTCCAGGCCTCATGGCATCCAGTTGCTGTTTGCGCTCAACCCAGATAGAAACCCACCTGCCCCCTTTAGTGCCCTTGGAGGTGGCTAGCTTTTCGGGGTGCCCCTAGCAGAGTGATCGCTGGGTACCCGTCCCTCTCGCCCCTGGCGCCTGCCTCGGCCAAAGCCCTCCTCCCACGGGCGCTGCCCTGGCCAGCCAGCCGCCCGTGCCATCAAAGCCTTATGTGAGCGGGCCAGGGCTGAAAGCTGACGCTGAACCGCCGGTTCGTTTTGTCTCCTCTTGCCACGGGAATAGAGACCGCAGGGCAGGGGCTGGCTTGAGATATGCAACACACTGGCCCAGTGTCCCCCAGCGGGGGCAAAAGTCTACTACTGCCACCAGCTAAGGGAGTCACTCACGGGGCAGCGCCTGCTGGTTTTTTTGGGACGTGGGTTCGAGCCGCACTGATGACCCGTTGCGGGGAGGCTCCTGCTATTGTCCCCCAAACGCATGGGGGTGGGGGTGGGGGGTGACTGAGTGCACCACTCCCCGAGGGGGTGGGCAGCGTGATGGGTGTACTGGGCATGCAGCGGCCAGTCCGGTACCTGCTCCAAGCACTGAACTTCCCAGGCCCTTGCCCTTGGTGGCCTGCCATTCCCAATCCCACACGTTTGCTTTCATGCTAAGGGTAAACCCAGCCGTTCTTGCCACAGCCCCTTGGGGCAGGGCTGTAAAGGGAGCAGGCTCACTGGGAGGCAGCGCGGGCCACTGGCCGGACGAGCCTGGACTGGGACTTGGGACAAGTAGGTTCGATTCCCAGCTCTGCCATTAGGGGACCTTGGGCAAGTCACGGCCCTGCTCAGTGCCTCAGTTTCCCCATCTGTACCATGGGGCTAAGGAGCCTGACCTCCCTTGTGATGTTCATGGAGCCCTACCGATGAAAAGCGCTATGTGGGTATTGTTACGGTGACCCCGTCTGCCCCGTCCTCCTCCTCCTGCACCTGCTGACACCCCCTGCCTGGCCAGCACCCAGCCTGCGGCTGCCCCCCACAGCCTGGGGAGGCTCCTCCCTTGCCGGTTCCAGGGGGATCACAGAGCCCCCTGCTGGCCGTATGTGGAACTGGAGGGTAACACACAAGTAACATTACACTACACAAGTCGTCAGAGCAGCAGCCGTGTTAGTCTGTGTCCGCAAAAAGAACAGGAGGATGTGTGGCACCTTAGAGACTAACCAATTTATCTGAGCATAAGCTTTCGTGAGCTACTGCTCACTTCCTCGGACGCATTCAGTGGAAAATCCACTCCTTTTCTTTTTACACACGTACTGACGCCCGCGAATAATATCTGGGCCTCCAGGAGGCAGATCCGAGCAAAGGCCCTGTCTTGGGATCACGAGCAGCTGATGGGCCGGCCCCTGAGCTGGTGCGAATGAGGGTCGCTGCCTTGGCTTGCGTCATGCCAGCAGAGGAGCGAGCAGAGTGCATTTAGGGGCACGGTTCCTGGGCCACACCCAGGAATCTGTCCTTTATCCATAACAATAGGACACTATTTTGCAGGGGCGGGCTGATCGCGAACGGTCGGTTGTGGGTATAGGCCAGGCTCATTGCTTAGCCGCAGTTGGGCCTGTAAGTGTTACACGGCACCATTTCTGTTCCCTGACTGGCTGAGCGTGCATGACCCGCCTGATTGAATTGATCTTTGAGTTTTGGCACAAATTTTAAAGCAGGGAATGCCTGCAGTTGACACACAAATCCTCGTGGGACACGAGTGCATTAACGTGTGAGCACAGCCAGTGTGAACGGGAACAGCGTGCCTGCCAGCTGGGATCAGCCCAGAGACCCAGCTAGTCCTGTTACACGGTTGCCACCTCTAAGGCCCAAAAGACTCAGACGTCTGCCTGCCCTCCAACACATACACCCCTGGGTACCGCTTATCCCCCACCCAGGGCCCTGTCTCCCCATCCCACCTCCAGGAGAGGGCACCAGCCCTGAAAGCTCCTGCTGCCAGAGCTGTCCCTGGCAACGACCTCGCCAAGCAGGACACAGTACCGGCTAAATCCACCCTGGCAGCAATCACCCAGCTAGAACCTGCATGGTGGTGACTGGGTGCTACCCACCCTCAGCTCCCCCTGTCCTGTTTGCTACTGACCCATCCCCATGGCTCCCAGACACCCTGGAGCCAGAGGTCCCTCTGCACAACACTGCCACCCTACCGGCTACCGCCAGTGGGGGCTGGGGGAGCCAGCAGGGGTGTGACTGACAGAACCCGGGACTTTTAAGGGCCTGGGCAGACTTCCAGATTTCCCAGCACAGCTGCCTAAAAAAAGGGCCAATCCTGGGAAAACTTGCATGGGTGGCAACCCTATTCCTGTATCAGCACCCAGCACCAGCTGGTTCAGAGGAAGGTGCAAGAACCGCCCCTAGTGGACAGTTATGGCATAACGTGTCCATGGGGAAATGTCCTCTTTGCAAAATTCCTTCCTGCCCCCCCGTTCCCTCCCGGCCTCCTCCATTGCTGAAGGGAGCACAGAAAAAACAACTCTTGGATCCAAATCCAGATGCAGCTGCTGCCTTTGCTCTGGGAGCATCGCTCTGTGCAAAAGGCAAGAGCATCACGCCATGAAGCATCAAAGCGCCTTCCAGAGTGAGGGCCCTGGGAATGTCATCGTTGACGCCCAGGCTGTGGGATGCAAACCAGGAAGAGATGACGTCGGGGGGGCAGCGGGAAGAGAATGACTAGCCGCGCTCTGACAATCACTGGGCTGATGCTGACGCTCGCAGGCAGAGTGAACGAGCTAGTAAGGGGCAGAGAGAGCGAGAGAAGAAAAACTATCTGAGGGAACAAATGGGCTCTAAACTACCGTGGCTATTAACCCCTTGGTTGGCTGGTTCCCTCTAGGAGAGGGCCCTGTGTTTTGGAGCCCAGGTATCAGCTCCTGGATGGGGCACAGCAGGGTGGGGCAGAGAGGGGTGTCTCTCGCTCCTGGGCCCTGGCCTGGCCTGTTCCCCAGCCGGGGCTCAGAGGTGGCTGGAGCCAGGGGTGATGCTCGGGGTTAAAGGGCAGCATGTGACATGCACGTGGGAACACTGTTCAGCCCCCAATATTTCCACTGCAGGAGGTGATAGCTCCCCTCTGCCCCCGAATCCAGCTGACAAATGCAGGCATCAGATAAGCGGCAAATTCTTGGCAGCCAGGGGAACTCCCCCTCAAGGACATGGCACAGTGGCTCATGCCAGACCGGATGGCTCTCTGAAAGCTGGGCTCTAGCTCAGCCAGAAGAATGTTCTCAGTGGTTTATTGTGGGCTAAGGAGATCACTTGTTTATATCCTGAAATCTACGTGCAGACACACAGCGGGAGCTCCTCTCTGTACATTCCCATGGTCCAGCTGCTGGAGTAGTTTGCTACTCAACACAGGTAAAGGGGAGCAGATTGGGGTCCAGGGGGTCAGATTTCCAGTGCCCAGCATCTCCCCAGTTGTCCAGATCCTGCAGCTTTCGCTGTGACACCCCAGGACTGGCTGGTCAAAGCTCAGGATGGAGAATCCCCACACCCCAGAGAAGAGGGGGAGCAGCCGGAGGCTGAGAATTTCACAAACACTTGCCAGGAACGTCTTGTTAAAAACCTCTTGTCTCTGTGATGATTGAATCAAGACAAGGGGCTCTGGTGCATTTTAATTCCCTGGGCTTTGAAGGATGGGTCTAAACAGCTCACCATTATCATAAATCAGCTCTTTGCTTTGCATTGGGGGCAGTGACGCTTGTAAAACACGTCCTCATCCCGGAGCTGCGTCAACCCAGCCCTGGCTGAATCCACCGGGCCTGCATCTAGAGCGGGGGGGTAATCCTCATCTCAGTTGGCCGTGGGGTTCACCCCCAGCCAGCTATGCCAGCCCTCAGAATTCCCCCCGCCTGGCAATTAGTGTGTGGCATCGATGCTCCCCGCCCTTTGCCCTTTGGCCTCTTGATGGGAAGTGGAGCTTCAAAAGGCTGCCAGACAGGCGGCTGCTGGAGGGAGCGGTGTGATGGGGGACGCAGTGGGAGGATTGCATTTTCTGGTGCCACCAGGCCTGTGCCAGCATGCGGCCGTGCCGGCCCGCCGCCGACAGGGCTCTGAACAGGCGGGAGCCTCTAGAGCAAAAGCTGCAGGCGGTTTCGGTTGGGGAAGAACCCAGATGTGGCCGCGTGCCTGTCTCCGCCGAATAACACCAAATGCTACGGGGGCAACTGTTCGAATAGATACCAGACCTCAGCCAAGCTGGGCATTGGTGAATTGGGAGTGACTCCACTTTTGAGAGGGTTCCAGAGGCCTGGTCTACACTTCCAGTTTAGACCAACGTAGCTCTGCTGCTCGGGGTGTGTGGGAAAAATTCACCCCCCTGAGCCCCCCAGTGCAGCCACAGCTAGAGACAGTAAAGGCTGAGATGGGGGTGATCAGATCTCAGGCATCAGCTGATGGGCACCGAGGCATTCTTCCATCGACCTGTCTGGCTTCACTTGGGGAAGTGGAAAAACGCCTTCCGGCGCTGTCGGAAGTGGCTACACTCTGCCATTACAGTGGCACAGGTACGGCCCGGAGTATAGACAAGCCTGCAGGGCTGGGAGGAGGAGCAGAGGTCAAATCTGCACCAACTCACGCCCCTCCCCATGAAAGTCAATGGGAGTTAGGTGCCGACACACCCTTGGGAGCTGGGCCTGCCGCCCCGCACTCCTACCTCCTGTGCAGGGGGCCCAGCCATGCAGGGACGGGCATGCTGATCAGAGTACAGAGGAGCTAGAGGCAGGCTCGGGCTTGTGTTCGGTGGAAGGGAATGGTAAGAGAAGGAGAAAAGAGCCCATTGGTTTAACACACGTTTTCCTTGCATTCACGTGGAGAACAACCCAGACCCAGTTTGTACTGAGCAGACCCTGGCTTCCCCAAGTGATGGTAATTGCCCCCCGCCTTAACCGATGCTGCAGGAGAAGGTGAACCCCGCTCTCCCCCTGGCCCATTGTACAGTGCTGTGAAGAAGTGGCTGGGGGAAATCCCCTCCTTCCCCCCTCCCCGTCCGTGCTGATCACAAAATGAGCCAGACCTCCTTCTTGTCTTCAAAGCCCAGTTCCAACATTTCAGCCTGGGGCCTTGTGAATTCTGCCCACTCGGATGGCAACTCGGGCAGGGCGCTAGGAGCCAGGGGGCTCTCGTTCTGGCTCTATCACTGAGTCACAAAGTGCTGGGGGGGGGTGGGGAGGACTTGCTGCTGTCCTTGGGGAAGCTCCCTTCCATCCCCGTTGCCCCTCAGCCACCCTTGATGGTCATATGGGGATGGGCGATGCCGAGGGAGGCGAGCGCCAGGATCACGGAAGGAAGCTCTCTGTGATGCTGGCCTGAAAGGCAAACCAGCAAAAAGCAAGCGGGGATGGCTCCAGCCAGCCAGCATCTGGCCCGGTTAATACCCTGAGCCATGCTCTGCGGCTCACGCATGAGTAAAGACGGTGCGTAGCCGAGAAGGCCCAAGAATAGCTGGGGTGAAATCATCAGCAGCCTGATGCCACCAGCTTGAGCGAGAGAAGCATGTGGCCGGGCAGGATGGGGGTGGGTGGAGAGCGAACACGGGGAAGGAGCCAGGGAAAGCTGCTCTCGCTGAGCAGCCTTGGGCTCTGCCTCGCACAGGGCCCTATGCCCCGCCAGCCCCCCCCCCCCCATCAATCCAGCGGCCGCAGTCGCACACGGCAGCTGAGAACCTGGCAGTGAGCTCTTGGTTGGCATGTGTGAGCAGGCGTCTGGGAGCTGGGCCTAGCAGGAGGCAGGCTGGGGGGGCTGAGGCGTGGCAGCATGCCAGGGAGGACCGGAGAGTGGGGCGCAGGAGGGTAAAGGTGAAGGCAGCAGGGAATGGGTCTTATACTCAGGGGGGCTGAAGGAAAACTATCCATCCCCAGGGGGATTGTAGATCTTGCTGACAGCAGGCAGGGAGGAAAACTCCACCTTAAAGAAGGGAAAATGCTTCCACATATCCCTCCCCCACCCCCCAAATCCATCCAACATGAAGGATCCCGGTTTGCTGCCTTTGCACTATTCCGCCGTGCAAGGCCGGGAGAGTCCAACGGTGCGAGGCTGCAGGAGGACCCACGAGCACCCTGGCTGAGGGGAGATGGCGGTGGGGGGGGGGCGCAGGATAGAATTGGGGAAACCCCCGAAAAACCACCTGATCCCACAGAAGATACTGGCATCCCCCGGGGGCAGGGGAGCTGGTACAATTTGTTTGGGGGGGGGGGTGGCTGAGAGCCATTGAAGCCCAAACTGTAAGCCCTGGATAGGGACCACTTCAAGCCAGGGGGTGCGGCAGCGGGGCAGCCCCCCCCCCTTAGAGTCCCGCACCTCCGCCCCCCAGCTCCCGCAGCAGCCCCGCTGCCCAGGTAACTTCAGAGCGGGGCTGGGGGGCTGAGGGGCAGCCCCGCCCCCTGCCGGGGAGCCAATGGGCGGCCGGCAATCGGCCCCCCCCCTCCCTCATTAGCATAGCCAAAGCCCCAGCGCGGTTAATGAACTTCTGGCGAAGCGAAGGGGGCGGAGCCGGAGC
The DNA here is from genome assembly GCF_965140295.1 of Lepidochelys olivacea. NCBI lineage: Eukaryota > Metazoa > Chordata > Testudines > Cheloniidae > Lepidochelys > Lepidochelys olivacea. Next base: position 15,480,975 of record NC_140437.1, on the reverse strand, counting down.
CGGAGCCGGAGCCGGGCAGCCTCCGAACTCAAACGTGTAACCCCAGCCCGGGCACTTCGCAGCCAGCCGGGTCCCGGAGCGGGGCGCGTCCCGGGGGCACCGGGGGACGGGATCGGGACCGGGGGTGCCCGGGACCAGCCAGGGGCCGGGGTTTGCTACGCGTCTTGCGGGGGGGGGGGCGGAGGTTATTGTAGGCGAGTTAATATAAGGGGCGAGCAAGAAGTTTTATTTCCAAGTGTGGACGGGGGAGCCGGGGCTGTTCCCCCTCCCCGGGAGCAGCCAGGCGGGCTTCACTCTTTTCTTGAAAACCAGAGAGGTGGGGGGGGATCTTTCTCTCCCCCCCCCCCCCGCATCTTGACCTATTTGTACCAGCATCATGACGGAGCTAAGCGAAAAGGAGAATGACCCCCAAAACCCAGACGCCCAGCGGTCCCCGGGCACCATCTCCAGCCTTCACGAAACGAAGGTAACTCCCCGACCCATAGCCCCGGGGGCACGTATCTTCCCCACCCTGCTTTTAAAACATTAACTTAAAAGTCTCCCCCCCCCACACACACACACACAACGTGTCATCGCTAGACGCGTCTTGAAGAAGGTGGGGGGGGGGGGTTTCAATGCGCTCCCCCCCCCCACCCCCGGCTCGATTTCCAAATGATGGATCTGATGCCTCCCCGGTGTCAGCCTGCCCCAGACAAGTCGCTGGCTGCCCGGTTGGGGTTGCTGGGGTCAGCCGCCCCGAGCCGGTTGTGGGGACGAGCCCCCCTTCTCTGGGCTTTCCCCGGCCAGACGTGAGCGCAGCCTTGGAATGGGGCTAAACCCGTGTTGTACAGCCCAAGGTCCAAGGAAATCAGATCAAAGCCAAGGAGGGCTGGTTGATCCCCCCCCCCCCCATGCTCTTACTGCATAATTTGATGGCTTAAACTCTTCGCCTGGAAGGGCGGGGGGGGGGGGTTGTTTTGCTTGAAATACAACTAGGTTGTAAAAACGGCCCGTGCATCCGGGCTGGAGCCTGGCTTCCCCCCTGACCTCAGCGATTTGAAAGGCTGATGGGATTCAAAAAGAAACCAGCTCTGGATGTTTGTGGTTCTCTGCTTCCCCCTGGATCCTACGTGGGCGGGTGGGTGCATGGGAGGGGCGGGGGGGGGGGTCTCGCGTCACACATTTGGGGCTGGGGGGCGGGTTCCAAAGGGTTGGTGCGGGCTTGCGTGGGGAGGGCTGGGGAGAGGCCGTGGGGCTGGGTGTGGATCTGGAGCAATGTCACTTGCTCTCCCACCAGTTTAATTGCAGGCTTTGCTGGCATCATCTCCGCACCCGCAGCAGCCGGAGCAGAGCGGGGGGGGGGCCCTTCCTTCCCTTGGGAGCAGAAGCCTTTGGAGGGGGGGGAAGATGACGATGAATTCACTGGGGGATTGAAATGTGGGGGGTTGGGGTTCACGCAGCTTCAAATCAAATCAATTCAAGCAAATGCAGCCACAGGGCAAGACCCGGAGCACAAACCGGGCCTCCGGATTCCCACGCTGACCCCCTTTCTACTACCCCAGATTTACTCGACATAACTCCCTGGAGTTCAGTGCAGTTCCCCGGGCGTAACACCGGCGTGAAGTAATGGTCAGTTGACCCCTCGGGCTTACATCTGAGCTGCAGGGGAAAAGGGGGGTGCAGATTTTACAATGGCCCTTGGCTAGGGGAGCCCCATTGCCGCCCTGGCCCGAGCAGAGGATCCTAATGGGGAAAAGTTTGGGGTGGGATTTGTTTATTTTGCTCTCGCACTGGTATAAATCAGGAATAGCTTCGTTGATGCCAGTGGAGTGACGCTGGTTTTACAGCCGTGTAAATGCGAACAGAATCCGGTCTCGTTTCCCTTTTGCAAAGGGGGCTGTTGCGCCGTCCGTGGAGCTGCTCCACGCTGCAGGTTACGCTCGGCTCTGGACTCTGGTCAGAGTAAAATGGATCGCGTGGGTTTGTGACTTGTAAGGGAGGCTGGGCACACAGCCTAGAGGCAGGGGATTTGGGAGGGGGGCTGGGCATGCAAGCCAGAGGCAGTGGATTTTGTGGCAGGGGAGAGACAGACTCTAAAGCATAATTTTCATCTCTCAACACAGCAAAATAAGAGTTGTGAAGAGATTAGATGCCACAGAGATGGGCACATTGTTTGCGTGGGGCAGGTGGATTCTGGAGCACTAGTCTGGGGGTCTCCCTAGCGGAGTGTTAAAACTCCCCAGAGGAACCGTGTTTGGAAGCCAGACTTGATGGAATGATCCTGGCAAGCGTAGGTGGGAGCACGTTGGGGCAGGGACTGTCTCGCCACTCCGGGGCTGGGTGGGCCCTGGGGCAGCCGGAGTGTTCCCCGTGCCACGCATGCCACTATCTGGGGGCAGGCGGCAGCTGCAGCTGGCTCTGGGCATGTTCCTCATCCCAGCAGGGACTGAACTGGGGCGTCTGGGGGCTGGGTGCAGTAAAGTGTCTCTGGTGTGTAATGAACAGAGGGAGAAGGTGGCTCTTCGGGGGCTTTCTGTGAATCCAGCTGCTGGCATCCGCAGAGGGCTCTGGAGGGGCGATTCCCACACCAGGGCGCTGTTCCTGCCCTCCCTGCCTTGGCCCGTGTTTCCATCTGCTCCGCCTGCCCCCCACATCCCCTCGAGCCAGGGACAGCCCCATTTAAATACCTGGGAAGGGCCGAGGCTGAGAACCCGCTGGCCTAAGCATTTATACCACGTCCGTCACCGTGGTATCTGACCCGAGGCCACCACGCTCCCCATCCCTATCCCTAGGCCTTGGAGGGCAGGTGGGGGGATTTCTCCCGGCCCAGGGCAGGGACAGACCCCTGAGGGCTGACCATTCCCGCGGCATGGGGCACAAGCCGGGGGAGGATGAAATGAACTGGGAGAGGTGCTTTCGTTCTGCCCTCTCCAGGCATCCAGCTGCCCCTGTCCTGAGTACCCAGCTCTGCCTCCCCCACCTGCCCATCAGCAGGGACCCTCCTGCCGTTCCTTGCTCTGGGTGTGTGTGGGGGGAGCAGCTGGTTCCCCTCTCCAATTATTATCCCCTACAGCTCACGAAAGCTTATGCTCAAATAAATTGGTTAGTCTCTAAGGTGCCACAAGTCCTCCTTTTCTTTTTGCGAATACAGACTAACACGGCTGCTACTCTGAAACCTGTCCCCTCCTTGCCATCCCACCGGTTGGGCAGCAGACCCCACCCTCTGCCCCCTCAGTGTTTGTGCCAGGGTAGGCTGGCATTGTGCTGGAGGGGGCTGGGATCCGTCTCAGCCCCCTCGTGCCTCCAATCAGCGCTAATTCCCTAGCTAAAGCCTTTCAGACTCCCTCCTGGGAACAGGGAGCATGGGGCCCGGAGCCACACAGCGCCTGGCACTCCCCAAAACCATGGGAGTGGGGGACAGGGAAGGGGGCTTGAGTGAAGAATCCCAGCACATCTAGTTATTGCCACAATGCTCTGTGGGGTGGGGGTGAGGTTGCCCCACTGCCCAGCAGGGGACCCCCAAATAAATGCTGGATCAGTGCTGAATAAATTCCCACCCCCCAACTTCAGCCTGGCATAAAATGGTGAACAGCATGGGGGAGCTGCTCTGGGGGGTTGGTTTTGGGGTGGCCTGCCGGGTGAGGGGCTGCAGCGCTGATGTCCCACGCTACATTGTGCATAGGGCAGGGAATGGGGTGAGGGACACACGATGCTAAGGCCGGATCTGGGGAGCCTGGCTCCGTGCGGTGGTGGGAACTCCAGGAAGCTGACCCCACAGTCCCATTGATTCTGCCTGGTCCTTTCCCCCAAGGAGATGGGGGAGGGGAGGAAGGCCAAGGGATCCATTGGGATGGGAGGCTGGCAGGAAGTGGGTCCCCAGTGTAAATCCAGAGTAACCCCCTCCCCCCCACATTGGACCCCAATGTTACTGGGAGCAGAGTTTCACCAAAGGAGGGCAACTGGGAAGAGGATCCAGGGATCTGGAGGCCAGTCAGGGGATGGGTCTGTGGGTGGGGGCCTGATGGTGTTGCTTAGAGACCCCAAATTGGTGGGAACCCGTCCCGGCAGCTGGCCCCAGCAGAGACCCCTGGCACGTTCCTTGGGGGCTGCTGGGCTCCCGCTCCCGCAAAGGGCCGGGTGCCTCCACGGGACTCTGATGAACTGGGTTCAATGGGCCCTGAAATTCCCGGCCCTTGTCCCCAGGATCTTCCTCTTGGGTCTCTCCCAGGTCTGCTGCAGCCCTAGGGCCCAGCCGCCCCCTCTCCAGGCCTGGAGCCCCCTGACTCCTCCAGGCTGCTAATCAGCTCACACAATAGCTGATCAGTCCTGGGATCTCTGCCCTGGTTGTCTCTCCCTTTAAAAATCTTTATCTCCCCAGGGACCCAGACAGGGGGGTGGAGATCCCAGCATGGGGGTGGGGGGACTTCCGCAGCTGCTGCAGAAGGGGCAGATGAAAGCAGGGTGTGGCAAGGAGTCCGAATAACCAGCTTGCCCCAGGCTTGAACCTGCTGACCCCTGCGGGGTGGGCGGGGGAGATTTCTGTAGCTCATCCCACTGCAGGCCCCCGGGTCCAGGTGGGGTGTCAGACTCAGGGCAGTGGGGAATTGGGCCCTGAAATCAGGAAGGCCCAGTGACAATGGGGGATTTCAAGCAGAACCTTCGCTTGTGCCCTCCGAACTCAGGAGCTCTTAGCCGGGCAGGCTCACGCTGAGCCCCAACCTGGTGCCCTCTGCCAGCCGGGCGGCTCTGACTGGCCCCATGCGCTGCAGAACGATGGGGACCCCTTGGCAAAATCCCTGCCCACGTTCCCCCCTCCTGGGAGCGGGGTTGGCAGCTCGATGCATGTGTCCATCTCCCCTCGTAGTTACAGCCCCCTTGGCGTGGTGGGTCTGTGGCCTGAGGGTCCTGGGGCCAATACCCCCCGCGTGGGCCGCAGCGCGTTCCAGGATCCCTGGAGGGTAACGCCTGCAAATTCCACCAGCAGCCCGTGGAGCAGTTCTCTGCAGGGTGGGGGGCAGGCTCTGTGCCCGGGGGAGGGGGAAATGGGAGAGGGAGCGAGCACCCAATGGGGGGGCTAGAGGGAAGGTGATATTGCCAGAGCCCTGTCATGGGATGGGGCGGTGCAGTGGCATTAGGGTCCTGGGATCCTGGCAGGATGGGGCGGGGAGGAGGAGGCCACTGACACTAGGGAGGGGCAGGGCCAGGATCAGCCTCTTGGGGCCGGCTGGTGTCTCGGCCCCAGGATCCCTCTCCTCTCTGGGAAAGGAAAAGTTCCTGGTGCTGGTTCTGACCCAGATCAAACTAGGCAGCAAAGCTCAGTGGCTGGAGGTGCTACACTCCCTCTTTCTCTCCCTTTAAAATTCAGGGGCCTGATCCTTCCGGCATCCGGTGCTGCCCTCTCCCTCCCTACCGCTGCCAGCTACCCCTGCCCTGCAGTGGGCGAATCTGCCCCAGGAGGGACTGATGAGCCCTCTCTGATCCAGGTGGTAAATGTCACGATGCAAAATCAGGTGCCCTGGCACATGGGGAGTCGCAGAGGGGCATCCACCCCTTCCCCTGAGCGGAGGTAGCATGCAAGGAGGGCTGCCCTGGTTCATGCTTCTCTGGAGGAACTGGGGCTCTGTGGTTGCGGGGCGGGAGGGGGGGGGAATGACAGGATGCCACGATGCAGCAAGTCACGTCAGTCTCAGTGATCGAGAGGGGACCCAATCCGCAAAGCTGGGAGCAGGAGCCGGGTTTTGAACGTCTCTCGACGTTTGGATCCGGGGGTATTAGTCCATTCTGGGGTTGGGCGCCCAGCAGTGGAGTTTGGATCTAGAACGTCCCAAAGTTGGGATCCATGGCAGGGGGGCTGATCCCGGCCTCATCTGGGCCAGGGCAGAGCGGCCGCCTGGGGTTGGGTCTTGCTCCCCACAGCGCATCCAATGCCCCAGAAATGAGCCAAGCCGCCTGGAGACAATTGGCCACTGAAGGCTGCTGTTAAGGATTTTCAGGGTTAACAGCTATTCACCTGTCTCCTCCCCAACCCCAGCTAGCCAAGAATCCAGTTACTATCTCGACATCGTGCATCGCTGGCTGGCTTGGGGCAGCTCCCTCTCCCCCTCTGCTGGCTGCCCCAGAAACTACAGCGAACTCCTACTTCCTCCCAGACCATGGGTTCCTCTTCCAGCTCCAGGGGATGCTGGTTCGAGTCCCGCTGGCACCCGGCTCCCTGAAAGAACCATGGGATGGGTTGGGTGACGCCAGGTCTCTCAGAGGTGGGGCGTTCCCCCCTCGCACCCCCACCAGCCCCTTGGGGGAGCATCGACTCCATCCCGGTGTACTGATGGGCCAGGGCTCATTGGCCCCCTCTAGTGGCAGGTTTGCGTCTCTGCTCCTCCCTCCAGCTCCCGCAGGGACGCTTCGTACACCAAGGGCTAGGGGCAGCCCCTGCAAGGGGCGCCTGCCAGGTGTGGGGGGCAGTTACATTTCCCGGGGTGGGGAGAGGTTTTGGGAAGGCGTTTGAGGGAGCTCTGGACTCATCCTGTCTCTGAGCTGTGGCAGCTGCTGCCATTTCAGCCGCTCTGTGCAGCGGCATCTAGGGCAGGTTAAAAATAGACCTTAGGGTAGGGCCGGGTGTCAAAGAATATCGGGCTTTATAGCAGCCGCGGCGCGGGCAGGCTCAGGGGAGCGGCTGAGGGATAACAGCGAGAGCTGTGGATGGCTCCCGGCCCTCTCGCCACGGCCTCGTGAACGTCTCTTGCATCCTCGGATGGCAGCTTTGATTCTGGCTTGGCCAGCTCTTTTTGCGAGCACCCAATTAAAGGGGCGAGGGAGGAATCATCTCTGGGGCGGGGTCTGCGTCCTCGCTGTCATTTGCCGTCCTACTGAGACACCCACCTTCCCAGCATGGCACCCATGAGAGCAGCCCGGCACGAAGCAGCCCAGCACTCAGGAGCAACCCTACAATAAACAAAGCAGGGAACTGCGCCCAGCCCGCCCCAGCACCCGCTACAATCGCAAACCGCCCTGCCACACTGCGCCCCCCCCCCCCGTAACAAACCAGCACCTGCAGCTCTAGGGATCGCCGGAGACTGAAACCCAACCCCCAAAGCACAGCCCAGCTCTGGGGGCGACCCGGCACCAACACCCCAGCGCTGAGGGTGGGGCAGCTGGGACTGGAAGGGACGCAGGGAGATTTCACCGGCCCAAGGCACAGCGCCGGGGAGAAGCTGGGGGGGACCCACAGAGAGTCCCAGCCTCACAACCAGCCAGCTGTAGACGCCCACATGCCCACGCAGACGTTAGGCGATTTAAGAAAGACTCTGGGGATTAGGGTTTTAACCAGGCTGTGGGGGGGGATGGGGACGGAGGATCAATTTAGTGCTCGTGAAGGAGTTAAATTGGCCAGTTACCTGAGCATCATGTAGGGGAGTGATTGGCTAACCCCCCCACCCCACATACACCAGCTCTCTCTACCCTGTCCCCCTGCAGCTCTGCTGGTGCCCCTCAACCCTGACTTGCAGCCCCCGATATCCCAGCCCTGCCCCAGCAAGCTCTGCTGATGGCCCCCGAATCCCAACCTGCAGGGGAAGGGTTGTTGGGGGATGGGGGGGGCTTTGGAAAGGGGGGGCAGATCCTGACTGGTGAGCTGCTGTTCCCCTTCCATCTAGGTGGAAATTGTGTAGGAAAGCTGAAGCTAGGGGAAGTTGTCACTGTTTATGACAACGTCTGTTGGGAAGGTATGGGGCAAGGAACCACCCTGATGGGACACCTGCTCTTCCAAGCAAATGATAGCTCTGTAAATGTTAAGGCCACCACCTTGCAAGATACACATTTTAACCTTACCACTGCTGCGAGAAATTATATTATTTATTGGCTTGCAGACAGGATCCTAGAGTTGGCCCTTGGGTTTCAAGTCCCCTTTAATTGGACTATCTTAATACCCGACCGATTCCAAAGCCTACTCTCCCTCCTGCCAGAGGTTCAGAAAATCTCCGAATTGCGAAATCAAATTCATGAGCTTCAAAATATATATATCAAATTGAAAAGCAGCTTCCCATGCTCCTGGAGAGTGCCCACCGTCTGCACTCATTTTGATGTTCTGTGTTACGTAAGGAAGGCTCTGAAACAATCCCAGCGTTGCGGGTGTTGGCCTTTGCATGGCTTTTGTTTAGCTTAGGAATATGTTATTGTTGCTGTAAGAAACGTAATGACAAAAATCCCTTTCGTGGCCACACTAACCGCGCGTTGACACGGCATCCAGCCAAAGCTTCTGAGGCTGATCCACCTGATGTGGAATCAGGAATACAAGGTCTGATGAAATTGGAGGGTTAAGGAGGATGGCTGTGCTAGGAGCACAGAAGGGGGGATTGTGGAAGTGTGAAAGGGAAAAGAGGATTTGTACGCCGCCGCGTAGGTCGGTTCGGAGACAGAGCAAGAGACAAGCTAACCCTAATCCTAATAACGCGAGATTTCTCGAAGCGGGGTGTGAGCGAGGCGGATGGGAAATGACTAGCGAAGCTGCTTCAGCCTTGCCTTGATGCAGCGCCGGCTCCTGAGAGACGCAGTCCTGGAGCTTCTGGGGGTGCTCTAAGAGGGGGCACAGGGTGGCTGGATGGGGGGGGGATTGAGGATCTGGGCTGTGTGTGGGGATCCGGGCTGGGATGGATGCCCTATGATGGAGGGAGGGGGCGTGGAGTAAGGGCCGTGAGCAGGGGGTGGAATCCTGCTTGGGTGCCCGTGACCGGCTGCTGGGGGGGTGGGAATGAGCCGGACTCCAGCAGGGTCTGTTCACACCAGCTGAGGATCCAGTCCATGGTCCCATCAAACGGGCAGGCCCCTAAGGGGAACAGGAAGGGGGGGTACACGAGGGGTCCCTGAGTTTAGAGGGGATAAAGTGTGTGGGGGGGAATATGGCCTCACCATCTCCTTGGATGGATCCAGGTCCCATTTTAGTCAGATCACCCCCCACCCCCTGCCCGTGCTACGTCCCAGTTTGGGGCTGTGTGTGTCCTGTCTGTGGGGCCTGAGCTGCAGGCTGGGATCTGAGCAGCAGAGCTGGTGGGGGGGGGGGAGTGGCAGGTTGGGATTGAGGGGGGAGTCACTGAGCTCTGGGGGGAGCCCAAGGCTCTGCTAGCAGGGGGATGGGGGTTGAGCCCAGGGTTGTGGGGGGAAGGAGAATTTCACCCCTCCCCTTCCCAGGCTGGCATCTACCCCCGCTCCAGTCTAATTAAGATCTCTTGACGAGTCCCCGTGCTTGGTTAATCACCTTTCGTTCCCCGAGGAGGGACTGGGATGCCAGCCAAGCGACATGCCATTATTCTGCCTGAGAGCATCCTCCTGGGCACCCTGCCCGCTGCTGCCAATGCCCCCCCCGAGTTGGGACCGGGTCCGTCTGCAGACAGTGACGGAGCAGACCTTCGGGCCTGCCCACCCACCTCCCGGGGGCTGGCAGTGCCCTCTGAGTCAGCTGGCACACAGGCTGCCTGCCCACCCTGCTTTGCCCGAGGGGGAGGGGGGCGGATAGCATGGAGCACAGAGCTCCAGCTAGCAGAGAGGGAGGGGGATGGGGAGAGTGGGGGGGGTCACTGCAATGGAAAGAGAGACATCCGCCCCCCCCCCCGTGTAAGCCAAGAGCTGCCCCTTACCTTGTGCCCTTGCTGAGCTCCTGATCTGACTCCAAAGCACATTGCCCTGGGGGGAGGGGTGCCCCTGTCCTCCCCCCTCCCCCCAGCATCCTGTAATCTCTCGGCGTGTGAGCCCCGCCAGGATGCACCCCAGGGCTGAGGGAGCTGTGAGGGGGTCTGGGAGTGCTGGGTGACCGGGACGGGGGCATGGCTTCCAGGTCTCTGTATCGCTGTGATGGCGGAGGGGGCTCAGGCCTAGGCTGGGGGTCTCTATGTACCCTCCACGCCTTCCATTTCCCCCTTCCCACCCATGCCAGGAGCTCTGTCTGCCCCCCTCTTCCATACCAGGATCCCCCAATCTTTCCCCCCCCATGGCAGGGGCCCTTTGTGCATGCCCCCAATCCCTCCCCTCATGTCCCCCATTATGATTTGGGGGAGGGGTAAATCATTCGGCGTGTCAACTCTTGCTAGACTCTTGGGAGGATAAGCAGAGCTGAGGTGGGTTATTAGCCTTTAACAGCATCATCAACCAGTTCTTTGAGCCACAGAACCACAGAGGTGCTTGCGGCTTTGCTCATCAGGCGGCAGGAGCTCCATGTGTCCCCCACAGTCCCCCTTTTGGTTTTCTTCTGCCCCCCCTCCCCCCCAAACCAATAGGGGACTGGCCACAGGAGCCTAAAGCGTTGCCTGCCGTTTTGGAATTGACCAGATGCAGCCGTCAAGAACTATTGTGTGGCAGACGGAGAAACTCCATCAAGCTGAGTGCATGGCCCTGCAAACTCAGTCAATTGTTCCCATCTGCGTGCTGGGTTCTGGGCCTCCCCGCACTGCCCCCCAGAGGGCTGTGCCAGGGTGGGGGTATGAGGTATGGGGTACATTGGCTGTAACTCTCGTCAGGTCTCGAGGGTGCTTTGCAAGGCTCCTCACTCTCATCTCATGGATGGGGAAACTGAGGCACTGAGTGGGGGAAGCCATGGAGTTGGGAAGTGAACCCAGGAGTCCTGCTGCCCTTTGTCTTGCTTTGACCAGGTGTGACAGCCCCTTAGGTGGCTCTGGTGGTCGTGGGAGGTGAGAGGGGACCCTCCCTCGGATGCTCCCGGCATAGCTGAGATTGGGTGAGCTGGGCGGGGGACTCTGGAATAGGCCAGAAGTCGTGGGCTATGCTAAGTTAGCCTGGTGGTTCCCCGTCCCCCTGGGCATCCTGCGATCCTCGCGCTTTCCTGTCCCAAAACCTGGCCCCGCAGCTCCTTTGCAGTGGTGATCACCGGCCTCCCCCTTGTTCCCAGTGCGATTCCCCCACCGAGCAGAGCACCCTGCCTTGCAGCCCCATGCTGGCCATGGTGGGCAGAGAACAGCCCTGGGCCTGCCCATGACGGGCGCTGGGACCCCCGGCCCAAACCTTGGAGCTCCCGCCCCTCCTCTGCAGCAGCCCTGGGGTCCCTGGGTGGGACAGAGGTGGGAGCGGGTACAGCCGAGGCAGACGTGGGCTCTGGCATCCACGGGGGCCGTTGCAGCAGGGCTGCCAAGCCCATGCCGGGGACTGCGCCAGACCTTGAATAAATGAAGGGCGAGATACCGCTCCGAGCCGGTGGAGGGATGGATCTGGGTGCCAGGCTCATTCGGAGCTGGTCTGAAACCTCAGCCCCAGCAAGTGGTTATTTCATGCTACTCTCGCGTCAGCCGCTGTGGCTGTGTCTGGCTTGTTATCCTGTGGCAGTTGTGTCTGTGCCCCCAATAACCCCCCCGCCCGACAGGATCAGCCCTGCTCAGCTGTGTGTCACGAGCCCTGTACTGGCAGCAGCTCATGGGGATTCCCCCTTAGCTCAAATGGCGCAGGGCTCGGCTCATGGAAAGGTCTCCCCCGGCACAGCCAGCAGCAAGGCCCGGATCTGTGCCGACAGCGACGTGATGCCCCACGTGGCGCCTGCCTTGGGGTGCGGCGAGGGGTTCAAAGCGCTGAACAGACACAGGTTCGCTCTTCATGCTGGCAGCTCCTTGGGCACCAGCGCAGCTGAGGTTGGACCCCAGGCGTCCTGACTCCCAGGCCTGCGCCTCCCCCCTCGCTGGCTGCTTGCACCCCAGATCCCGTGACGCTGCGGGCGAGCGGGTGATCTCCACGCCGGGTCCCTCGATCCCCGCTCAGACAGGGCCTCGGGGAGCGAGGCCTCAGCCAGAATTAGAACGGCTGGATTCCTGGCAATTAGCTCCGGAGCTGGGGCCTCGGCCGGCTGCCGGCCGCCCCGGGCTCTGTGTGTGTGTCAGGTCCTGGCCATGGCTAATCGCCTTGTGCTTGGTGTCTCTCCTGGTTTATTACCCCAGCCGGGCGGCTGGGGGAGTTGGGGACCCACGTGCAGCAGTGCTGAACTTACCATATGTTCCCTCTCCCTGCGCCGGGGGGGGAGAGACAGGAGACTCGGGGCCTGTGGGAAGCAGGGAGGGGCAGTCACTGGGCTGGGGAGATCCTGCACCCCAAGGGATGTCGGGGGGAGGGAGGCTGTCATAGTGGGGCTGGAGAAAGGCATATGGAAAAGGGAGGGGCCGTGAATGTGGGTGTGGCTAAGGGGTGGAGGCGGGGCCATGGGAAGTGGGCGTGGCTAAGGGGTGGAGGTGGAGCTATGGGCCCAGCCTTGTCCCAAAGGGTTTTAACCCTTGGTTGAGATGAAAAAGGGAGGCGCCAGTGGAAGCGATGGGGGTGTGGCTATGGGATGTGGGGGTGGGGCCATGGGTGGGGGTGGGGGTGGGGCTGTCGGTGGGATTGCCTTGTCCCTGGCAGGTACAGCTGGTCTCCTAAAGGTTCAGAGCTGGATCCTGGCTCTGCTCGTGCCTCAGCTCCCAGAGAGGTGAGAGCCCCAGCCCCAGCCCAATCCGGGGTGGAAAATGCGTGGGGCTGAGTCCCTGGCCTGCTCTGGGGTGCTGCAAGCGCTAAGATCCCGGCTGGCCCGTGGGCACATGCTGGGGGGGGGGCGTCCCTGCAGCTCCTAATTTCTGACGTAGATCAGGCTGTACCTCGCAAGCAGGGGGCTGAGGAGGACAGGGATGGGGTGTGGGGTGCAAGCAGGGGGTGCAAGCGACTGAGGGGTGCAAACAGGGGGTGCAAGGGACCTGCTAACCCATTCCTCTGTGGAGGGGGGAAGGGAGAGGCCTTTGCAGTGGAGGGAGGGCTGGCGCCTCCCCAACGTCACCACGTGGGGTTTATTTTGCCCCCCAGCCCACAGCCCCCTGCCCTCACGCTGGCTTTGCGGGGAGGGGGATTAACAGATTAAACAAAACCATCTTCAAACCCAGATTACGGCTTTTGCTGGCGGAGGCTGGCGGGGGGGATTCCGGGCCGGAGAGCAGGATTCAGAGCCATGGCTGATAGTGGGTCTCCCCGCCCTGGGGTTACTGGATCAGTAGCTCAAAGAGGTCGGGGGGGCAGGGGGGGGACACTCTGCGTAGCCCTGGCGGGCTCCATGGCCTGGTGCCTGGGGCTGGCACATCTCACACACCCCCCCCCCGGCACCCGCCTATTTGCCTCAGTGCAAGGACCCCCCCCAGGATGAGAAGGGAGCTTGGCCTCCATGGCTCATTTGGTCCCCAGGCAACAAGGGGGGCAGCTGGCACCGGCTGTGGTGCTGGTGGGAGGCTCCATGGCTCATTTCCATCCCCCCCGCCTTCCCCCACAAATTGCTCCAGGCCATTCACCACCGCCCCCCCCCACCATGAACGCTTGAAGGCTGGATTTCCCAGCTGGGCACTGATGCCCCTGGGGCCTGTTCCTGGGGGATCCTGGCAGGATGCAGCCCCGGGAGGAGGTCGCAGAGAGAGGGAGCTGGGCTCATGGGGGAGGGATAATCTGAGGGGTCTGGGTGGCTCCCCCCCCCAATACACACTTCCCCAAGGCTCTGCGGAAGGGAGCCTGGCACCTGAGATGGACCCATGGGGAATGGTGCCACGCTGGATGGCGAGGGGAAGAAAATGGGGTGGGGGGGCACTCAGGATCACTCCAGATTGGACCCACTTCTGTGTGCAGGGTGGGGTAGGGGGCCAGCAGTCAGAGCCCCCGTGCCTGGTGCTGGCTCCCCTCCACACACCCCCGTGACGCTCCTCGGGTCTCTGCTCTGCTCCCCCCCCGGCAGATGCAGAGGCTTAAGCGCTCACTGTCCCTCAAGACCATCCTGCGTAGCAAGAGCGTGGAGAACTTCTTCCTGCGATCCAACAGCGAGCTCAACCCCTGCGAGGTGCTGCTCAGCCCCCCGACGCCCTTGCCGCCCCCGTCCCCCCCGCCGATGCCCACCGAGGCCGTCCTGCCCCGGGCCGAGCAGTCGCCCATCGCCTGCCACCAGACCCTGGCGCCCCTCAAGCCCCTGCGAACACACAGCTTCCAGGAGCACGTCTTCAAGAAGCACAACCCGTGCGAGATATGCCACCAGCTTATCGTAGGTGGGTGCCGCGGGCCCCTCGCTCCCAGGGGAAGGGACGTGGTGCTACTCCGGCCCCCGGGTTCCCCCCTCCGCCGATGCCCCGCGATCCCAGCCCCCCTGCTTTCTCAGCCTGGGCTCCCCCATCCCCACCCAGCTCCGCCCCTCAATCCCAGCCCACAGCCCCCCAGCTTTCCCAGCCTGGGCTCCCCCATCCAGCTCGGCCTCCGCTCCTCAATCTCAGCCCAGCCCCTTGCTTTCCCAGCCTGGGCTCCCCCATCCCCACCCAGCTCCGCCCCTCAATCCCAGCCCTCAGCCCCCCAGCTTTCCCAGCCTGGGCTCCCCCATCCAGCTCGGCCTCCGCCCCTCGATCTCAGCCCAGCCCCCTGCTTTCCCAGCCTGGGCTCCCCCATCCCCACCCAGCTCTGCTCCTCAATCTCAGCCCAGCCCCTTGCTTTCCCAGCCTGGGCTCCCCCATCCCCACCCAGCTCCGCCCCTCAATCCCAGCCCTCAGCCCCCCAGCTTTCCCAGCCTGGGCTCCCACCTCCAGCTCGGCCTCCGCCCCTCGATCTCAGCTCAGCCCCCTGCTTTCCCAGCCTGGGCTCCCCCATCCCCACCCAGCTCCGCCCCTCAATCCCAGCCCTCAGCCCCCCAGCTTTCCCAGCCTGGGCTCCCCCCTCCAGCTCGGCCTCCGCCCCTCGATCTCAGCTCAGCCCCCTGCTTTCCCAGCCTGGGCTCCCCCATCCCCACCCAGCTCTGCTGATGCCCCTTAATCCTGCCCTGAAGCCCCCCTGCCATTCCAGCTCTGAGCTTCATTCCTCTCCCTCCTTGACCTTGCAGAGAGGGTGCCCTCTGGGTGGGGCTCTTTCTGACAACCCCCTCCCCACAAGGCACACAGGAAAGCCTAACAGACTGCGATCCTGCCCTTTCCTTCCCAGCAAGGTCCGTCTCTGCTCCGAATCCTGGTCGCCCTCGTGCCCCTCCCACAGCGAGACCCCGCGGGGAGTTTTCTAAATGCTTCCCCTGCCCCATGCCCACCCCCGGCCTCTCTCACCGCCCCCTCTGCGTGCTCGGTGTCTTGCAGGCAATTCGAAGCAAGGCCTGCGGTGTAAAACGTGCAAGGTTAGCGTGCACCTGTGGTGCTCGGAGGAGGTCTCGCACCAGCACTGTCCCGGCAAGACGGTAAGCGCCCCCCGAGCTGTCCCGGGGCGGGGGGGGGCATCACCCTCCTCTGCCGTGCCCCACTCCCTGGCGGGAGGGTAGGCGGGTGCAGGCCACTGCTGTCCGGAGCATCACGCACACGCGTGCCCTTCCGCAGACCTGGAACGCTACCGCCCCCTGCTGGCAGCAGCGCTTGCCAAGTGCAGGGTGCTGCCGTGGCTCAGCTGGGCCAGGGTTTGCGCTCTGGGAGCTCGAGTCCTGACTCCTAGTCCTGCAGTCACCCCCGTGTGCCTGGTGGTATCTGTAGGGCCCCTTGGGGGGCAGGGGTAAGTGAGGCTGCTCTGGAGGTGCCTCTGAGTCTGGGCTACCACAGCAGTGGGGTGGGTGACCCGCTGGCTATGGGGTCACAGGCGGACCGAGGGGCTTGTCCCCCACCCCCATTTCTCTCCCTCTTTCCTTCCTCTCCTGCCAGGCCACCTCCTTCCGACGCAACTTCAGCTCCCCTCTCCTGGTGCAGGAGCATCAGCAGGGCAGCTCCAAGGAGTCACCCCCTGCAGGTGAGATCCCCCTGCCCCTGTCCCACTGGATAGTGTGTGGGGGGGAGGGGGGGGTCTCAGCCATATGAATCCTCAGAGTCCCTTTATCCGGATCCACCAAATGCCAGCTGCAGCAGGGGGGGCGTGACTGGCCCTGGGGCGGGGTCTCTGGGCGTGGTGCTGAAGCAGTAGGGGGACCCCAGGAATGTTCTTGGGGTACTGATCCCTTCGGGGGGAAGGGAGGGGGATTACAGATAGAGTGACAAGAGAGCAAGCGTAAAAAATCAAGATGGGGATGGAGGGGTAATAGGCACTGATATAAGACAAAGCCCCAGATATTGGCCCTATAAAATCGGGACATTGGTCACCCTACCTGCAGCCCTTGCAAGGAAAGAGGGTTAAGCGGATCCTGGGACCATCTGTGGAAAGCTCCTCCCCCTTATGTAGCAAGCTCCTCCCCCTCGTGCAGGGTCTCCCAGCACATGGTTGGGTTACAGGCTGGCTCGGGGTCCCTGACCCTTCCCCATCCCATTCCCCCCCCCCCCCCCCGTCTCCACAGGCCCCAGCGGGAAGGTGGATCCCATCTACGAGACGCTGCGTTATGGCACCTCGCTGGCCCACCTGAACCGCTCCAGCTTCAGCAGCACCTCGGAGTCACCCACCAGGAGCCTGGTATGTGCCAGGGCAGGATGGGGACACTGAGCCGAGCCCAGCCCAGGCATGTCACGGGACCCTGCACCGGTTGATCATCCCAGCCCCCATCTTGGGCCCGGGTTGCAAGCCCCAGCCGCACGCCACGGCCAGGAGACTCTGGGGTGGGCGAGGGCTACATGCATTCGGCTGGACCCCCTAGAGGAGGGAGGGGACGGCACGCGGGGGTGGGGGTAGGGAGATTGCTGCGGGAGGGGTGCAGCTGGTGCTGGGGAGGAGCGGGGGCAGTGCTGGAACAGCCCATCCAGCCCCAGGTGTCTCTGTCTTGCCTAGAACGAGAAAGAGGAGGCCGGGGAGGACGCAGACGGCAGCACGGAGGAGAGCCACGGTGACAGCAGTAAGCGTGGGGAGGGGGACGGGGCAGGGGTGGAGCTGCCCGTTTAATAGAGCCCATGCCCGCTCCCCCACAGGGCCCTGGCCCCGGGGCGACATGGACGTGGGGCTGATTCTCTCCCTCTCTCTCAGTGTTCACGGCCTGCCCCGAGGGTGAAGGTCCCGGCTCAGAGGAGAAGAGCCCTGAGCAGCAGGTGAGCTGTCCCCCAGGTCCCCCCACAGTTGCTCCCCAGGCACCTACTGGCTCCTGTGTCCCTGCCAGCCCATCCCCCATCCTCCCACTGCCCCGAGCTGGCTCCCATGTCGCCAGAGACCCCTCCCTTAAATCCTGCCAGCTGCATGGAGCTGCCCCCCAGGCCCACCCCAGGGCCATGGCTGGCTCCTTCCCCCAACTCTGCGTCGGCTCTGCTCCTGTTCCTTGCAGCCCTGATTCCTTCCACTTGCCCCTGGGGTGGGGATCCCCTGGCTCCTTGAGGAGCCCTTGTACGCCAAGGGACGGCCCAACCAGCTCCCTGCACCAGGCGTGTGGGTGGGGATGGGGTGCATGCCCTAGGCAATGGAGCTGGAGTGCATGTGTGTAGGGGATGGGGATGGGGCATGGGGGGCATGAGCCGTGGGGCGCAGGCCATGGGCAATGGGGCGTGGGCTGTGGGTGATGGGGCGCGGGTTGTGGGGAACATGAGTCCAGCTCGGGCCCGTCCCTGGCCAGCAGTGACTCTGGGCTTGGGGCCCTCGCTCTCTGTCGCTGCAGGCTGCCGGGGGCTCCTTGCGGAAGGATGTCTCCCCCATGTACTCCTATGTGGCTCTCTACAAGTTCCTGCCCCAGGAGCACAACGACCTGCCCTTGCAGTAAGTGCCCGTCCCCTAGGGGGCAGCCATGAGCATGGGGGCAGAGCGCGCTAGCAGTGGTTCCTGCAAAGCTGGCATGTTGGAGCCAGGGGGAAGGGGGCTGCCCTGAGTCCCCGTGGGGCAGCCCCAGGAGGGAGCTGTGGGCAGGTGTTGGCCCCTCACTGACTCTGAATGGGCTAGCTGGGAAGTGGGGAGTGGGGGGTTGCGCCAGGCAGATGTGCCAGGGTCTCGGCTTAGTGTGGCCCTGGGGGTGGTGCTGGTAGGGCACCCCCGGGCACGGGGCAGAGAATGGGGGGCAGCCCTCTCCTCGCCGGCTGCCCTGTGGTGGACAGTGATGCGGAGCATGGGAGGCTGTACGGGGCTGGCATATCCCGCCCCCTCCAGGTTAACACCACCCTGTCCCCGTATCTCTGTCCCCCCCAGACCCGGAGACAGGATCATGCTGGTCGATGACTCCAATGAAGACTGGTGGAAGGTCAGTGAGAGCGCCTGGGGGCTGTAAGGAGGGGGTGGGAGTCGGGGAGGGTGCACAGGGCTGGGGGACAGTGGGGGGCTGGGCAGGGAGGGCTCAGGGGTTCTGGGGTCTTGGAGAAAGAGGCCAGAGATTCCAAAGAGGGGGGCCCCCCAAGCCCACATCAGCCCCCCCCAAGCAACTGCCCGCCCTGCCCCACTCCCCCGGGCTGGGGGGCAGGGCTACTGCATTTCCTGCGGGCAGTGAGGGGCCGCTGGGAAGGAAATAAATGGCGCCATAAACCTATCGAGGAAGCCAGCCAGCGAGATGCTGCAGCAGCCGCCCAGTGCCAGGGGCGGTGGCTGGAAGGGGGGGGCTGCAACAGCCTCACATGCAGCCCCCCTGGCACAGGGCAGATGGGGGGGCAGATCGAGTGGTGGGAGGTGGGCATGATGGGGAGGGTGGAGGGACAGATCAAGCCGGGCTGGGGCAGGAGGAAGGGTTAACTCAGCACATGGTGACTGGGAACCGGGGTCTACACGCCCTTCACCCTGGTGTCGCCCCCTGGGGTCCCTGCCCCCCCTGGGCTTCACTGGCGACCCCCCCGTCCTGGGTGGGGTGCCCCCCCCGTCGCCGTGGCAGGGCTGGGTCCTGACTGGCGAGTCCCCCGTGCTGTGCCACGTCCGGACGCCACCCTCTGCCCTCGGAGCAGGTGGGCAGGCTCCACACACGCCCCGGTGCACGTACACCCCGCAGCCCCCGGCCAGGCGGACCCACATCGGGCTCCCTCTCCCGGTTGCCATGGGGACGGACCCCCCCAGCTGACGCGGCAGCTCGGAGAGCGTGGGTGCCATGCTGCGCGGCTGGCCCTGGCCGCCTGCCAGCAGGGTGGGGTCGGGGGCAAACCCTGCCCTGTCCGTCCCCCCTCCCCAGGGACCCCCGTGGGCCTCAGCTGTCCGTCCTCCCCCCCCAGGGACCCCCGCGGGCCTCAGCTGTCCGTCCCTCCCTCCCCAGGGACCCCCGCGGGCCTCAGCTGGGTGCGCTGGTTTCCTGCCCTTCCGTCCCTACAGCCCACGGGCCCTGTTAACGTGTTACTGGGGGGGGGGGCAGGTGTCAGGCAGCTCCCTGTGGGTGTGTGATGGGCAATGCTGTGGGGGGGTGTTGGGCAGTGTGTGTGTGTGTGTGTGTGTGCGTGCGTTGGGCTCTGTGTGTGTGTGTGTTGGGCAGTGCTGTGTGGTGTGGGTGTGTGTGTTGGGGTGTGTGTGTGTGTTGGGCTGTGGTGTGCGTTGTGTGTGTGTGGGTGGGTGTGGGTGTGTGGTGTGTGTGTGTGTGTGGTAGGCAGCGCTGTGTGTGTGTGTGGTAGGCAGCGCTGTGTGGTGTGTGTGTGTGTGTTGGGCTGTGGTGTGTGGTGTGGGGGTGTGTGTGTGCGTTGTGTGTGTGTGTGTGTGTGGGTGGGTGTGGTGTGGGTGTGTGTGTGCATTGTGTGGGTGGGTGGGTGTGTGGTAGGCAGCGCTAGTGTTGCGGTGTGCGTGTGACACACAGCTGAACTCTCCCAGGCAATGGAGCTGCAGTCTAATAACCACACCTGCCCCCCCGCCCCCCCCCGCACACCTGGGAAGCTCCTTCTCTGGGGCCTGCCCTCCGCAGTTGCCCCCCTCCCAGCTCCTCCTCCCCTGGTTAAACTGGCCACATGTCCCCCTTGGCAGGGGATGCCAAGAGGGACCCGCCAGCGTGACCAGGCCATGGGGGGCGGATAATGGGCCATGGAGTTGCTGAGCGTGGGGGCTGGGTTCACGGCCTGGCTGGGAATTGGATCTCAAGCCCTTGCCCTCAAGGCAGTGCCAGCTGGGGGCACCGGGCTGGGCTGGAGCCCTGCCCCTTAGAGGCACCGCCCCAGCCGCCCCCCCTGGTTCTGGAGCCCGGAGCCCCCTTCTCCCAGCCCAGCCCAGCCACAAGCTGCCATCGTCCTGGGGCTCTGCGGTGCGTCGGCCCTGGGCCCAGCGCAGGGGTCTCCATGTGGCGGGGCAGCAGGGGCCAGGTGCGGTCTGGTGGGCCGTCGACCTCACGGCCCCAACTTGCCCTTACAGGGCAAGATTGGCGACCGGGTGGGCTTCTTCCCGGCCAACTTCGTGCAGAGAGTGCGCCCGGGCGAGAGCGTCTGGAAGTGCTGTCGGCCCTTCTACGGGAACAAGGAGCAGGGACAGATGAGCCTCAAGGAGAGCCAGGTATGGGGGGGTCAGTGTTAGGGGGCAGAACAGGGGAGGTCTCGGCGGGGCAGTCTGTGCTGGCAGAGCGGGGCTGGGCTGGGCTGCAGAATAAGGAAGCCGGGGGGGGGTCTGTGCTGGGGGTGGAAGGAGGTGGGAGGGTCTGTGATGGGGGACAGAGTGGGATGGGGGTGTCTGTGCTGGTGGGGGTCTGTGCTGGGGGCATTAGGGGGGTCTGTGCTGGGGGGCGGAGTGGTGGGGATCTGTGCTGGTGGGGAGCATCGGGCGTGCGCTGCGGGGCTGCGGGTGACCCCAGTGGGGAGGCCAGCGAC
Source organism: Lepidochelys olivacea (assembly GCF_965140295.1). NCBI lineage: Eukaryota > Metazoa > Chordata > Testudines > Cheloniidae > Lepidochelys > Lepidochelys olivacea. Next base: position 15,460,411 of record NC_140437.1, on the reverse strand, counting down.
GTGTCGAGATGTCCCCGTGGCCAGTGGGTCTAGTCTAGCTTCCCACCCCCACCCCCCGGGGCGCTGTGGGAGGTTGCTGTGGAACTGGGACCGGGACGCTCTGTGTGCTCCGGCCCCTCCAGCTCCCGGGGCCACGCGGGCGGTCCTCCTCCTCTTCTCCGGGGGGCTATTGGAGCCAACCCCAAGCCGTGGCAGATCCCTAAGCCTCCCCAAAGGAGGGTGTCGGCTGTCCCCATGCTCCGCCTCCTGCTGCCCCCCAGTCCCGGCCACCCACCGTCCTGCCGCCCAGAGACAACAGCCAGCGGGCCTGGGCCCTGGAGATCAGCGCATCTCTGGCCGAGGCGCCTGCTCGGATGCACGCCGGGGTCAGATACTTTGGGCTGGAGACTTGGCCGAGAGATGCCAGGGGGACAAACCCTTCGGAGCAACCCCTGGGCTGCCCTCCCGCTCAGTGGCAGCTTCCCAGCTGATCCGCTGTGGTGGGGGGCAGCAGCAGGGCTGAACTCCAAGCACCCAGGGCTCTTCCGGGCCCGACGGCCGGGACCCGGGTAAGGATCCTGAGCTCTCCCCCTGGAACACAAGAGCCTGGTACTGGGGAAGTTTCTGTCTCTGACCAGCCCCCGCAGCCCAGGGGTGGGCGATAGCCCAAGGCAGGATGTTTGCTGGGCTTTGAGAGCGAGCCAGGCCTAGGCCTTGAGCCCCGGGTCGGAAGCTGTTACTTGGCAGCGGGGACCAGGGCTTTGGGGGCACAAAGAGCTCCTCACTGGCGTCAGCCCCCGGCTCGCACTCTTGCTGCAACTGAATGAGTCAATCTTGCCAGGCCGGGGTGGGCGAGGGACAGAGAGAGTGGTGGGGGCGGCGGGGAGTGTTCAAAAGACAGCTCAGAGTTCAAAGCGTTTCTTCTAGCTGGTTCACGTTATTGCGATGCCTTCCTCCATTTACCCCAAGAGCAGAATTGGGCCCCTCGTTCTCTCGCTAAGCCCTGGTTACTCCAGTTCCCTCCCTGGCATCTGATTGTAAATCCTGCCCCTGGGGAAGTGAACGCCCGCCCTGCGGCACTCAGAACAGCAATTAGCCTTTGCCGCTTTATCTAGGGTCCAGCCCTTGCTGCTGGCTCCCGATCTCTGGATCAGGCACAGGTGGGCCGGGGGGAGGAGGCTGCATGCTAGTGACCAGTAGTGTGCATGGGCCCTGATCTAGCGCCCTTCCCCCCACACCAGGCTATAGCCTCATTGCTCTGGCATGTGTCGAGCGTGTCCTGTTCTCAGCTGGCTTGTGCCGGATGCCTGGGTCCTGCTGGCATCATGCCCGACTCTCTCTCTCTCTCAGATCTGCGTTGGTGTGGGGAAGAGCAAGGAGACTGAGGGCTTCCTCAAGGTGACCAGCGGCAAGAAACGAGGCCTGGTGCCCGCCGACACCCTGACGGAGATCTGAAGGGAGCAACTGAGCCGTCTGACCCTCTTTCTCCTGGCAGCGGGGACAGGGCCTCTGTAGCCCGCCCCAGCCCAACACTCACTAGCCTGCCCTTCACCGCTTCCCTGTGCTAGGAGCACCTCGGCTAATATTGTTTCCACACTGGACTCAGAGGGGTTTCTTCTGAGGCTGACTACTCCCAGGTTGGCACCAATGCCATCTTGCTGGCCAGCAGAGGGCAGAAGCGGGGTGGGGGATTAATTCCCACCCTCCTGTCTAGGCTGAGCCTGCCTGATCCTACCCCCTCCGGCTTTGTTTTTGTAGCAGGGGTGACAGATTCCCCAGCAGCACACGTGTCAATAGCCCCGCAGCGCAGCAAATGGCAGGAGATTCCCCCGGCTGCATCTAATCTTTCTCCCCATCCCCGCCTCTGTCTTTTGCCTGGTGGGCAGCACTCCCTGGACTGAGCCATGAGCCGGCTGCAGGAAGATGACTCCAGATCCAGCTGGCCGAGATGCCACAGGGAGGGGGCCTCAATCGCTCATAGTGCCCCCCGGCTCCCAGTAGAAGGACACTGCTGCCCACGCCGTCCCGCATGCGTATAATGTGTGGAAACCCAACGGCTCCTGGTTGGCCTTGTGGCTCCGAGGGGCATGTGGACTGTGTGTCGCGTCCGTCTGTCTGTCTGTGCGTGTATCCGTGTGTTAGTTTAATCGCGAGACCTCTTGGAAACCACGCGAATTTGTCCGTTAACCACTCAGGGCCGGGATCGTCCGTGTCAAAGCAAGGGGGCAGGCCTGCGTCTTTGGTGTGACCGAGGGGGAGGCGGGGGGCTTTCTCATGACTCGGCTCTTCCTCCCTGGAGGTTTCTTCGGCACTGGTGGCTCCTCCGTGGACTCATTTACCCGACCTCAGGAATCTTCGGCCAGACCCACGGGAGACTCAGAGCGCAAGGCTTTCCCGGGCCCCTGTTATCCTTGGGGACCCATCCCTCTCTCCAGGGCGTTCCCTGCCCATGCAGGGTCACTGCCAGCTCCTCCTCCCTCACCCCATGGGCTTTGCCATCCCTTCCCTTGGCAGGCTGTGAACACCATCAGCCATTTCCCTGGCCTGCTCCAGGCCAGCTCTCTGGGCTTGCCCGCTGGTCGTTCAGAGGGGGCGGGCACCGGGAGGGGGAGGGGTGGTGCATTGCTTCCCCTCCCCTGTTCGAGCTCTTTAGGATGCCAGTCCTCGTCTCTTCTCTGCACTCCCCCCTTCAATACAGCCCCCCACCCCCGGATCATCTATGCAGCCCCTCCCTGTGGCCGTGGTTCAGGTGGGTCAACAGCCCAGCCTCACCCTCCCACTGCCTCTGTCTGGTTGTCACTGGAGCACCGGAGGGGTGCTACGGAGCACGGATGTGGGGCAGAGCTCGTCTCCTGGGAGGGGTGACCCCTTCCCCAACTCGGGGCCATTCAGCGCTAGATTGCTGGGGAAGGGTTCCCAGGAACACACTATGGGCAGATCCCTGGGATTCCCTCCGTCCTGGTGCCCTGCAGCACCCACACACAGGGGTCACCTCGTCAACATTCCCCTGGCACCAGCCACAAACCCCCCCCCCCAATGTGCAGACACAATCACTGCAGCCTGACAGGGGGAATTGAGGCAAAGCTGCCCCACTCCCAGATCAACTCACCTAAGCAATAATGTCCGGTGCCGGTCTGGACCCAGGGTTGTGGCACGTCACCTGTACATAGAGGATGCATGAGAGCTCGGCCATCGGCCTGGCTGACCTAGTTCCACATTAAATGTTACTATGTCGCATTCATGACCGCGTTGGGTGGTTTGTCTCTGGGCCAATGGGGATGGCTTGCTGATGAGGGACCCCACTCTGCCCTGTCGCTAGCCCATGAGCGTGTGACTCGTCCTTTGCCCGCGTACGGCATCTGAGGCCCGTCAGATACCCTCCCCTCACCAGGGCACACAGGCTTTTCCAGCCCCCTTCTGGGTGGGGAAACTGAGGCATGGAGCGGCAAGAAGGACTTCGGTGGCCATTGGAGCTGAGAAAGGTCACTAGGGCTGGCTTGCCTTGCCTAAGAGTGTCAGCCTCAGGAATAGAACCCAGGAGTCCTGGTTTATAGTCCCCTAGTCTGACCCCAGAGCAATGCACCTTCCTAGCCCTGGGAAAAGATGGATTTTCCTGCTTTAATCATTGCACCATGCTTTTCCCTGGAGCTGGGCCTAGAATCCAGGAGTCCTGGCTCCCAGCAGCCTGCTATATCCACTAGATCACATGCCCCTCAGAGCATCCCATGCCTCCTGTTCTAACCGCTAGACTGTCCTGCTGCCCTGGTCCTGTGCGACAAGCACCTGGCACTGCCTGGCCCTGGGAACTCTGTTGCACAGCGGGGGGGAGGGGGAGCACTGGGTGCTTCAAACCAGGATCAAGGGAACCCAGGGCAGGACTGGCCCAGTGTGGAGGGGGGGGGCTGTGGGGTGGGACTGGAGGGGGCAGCAGCAGAGCTGGGGGTAGGGGACAAGGTTGCGGAGCATTGGGCCAAGCTGAGTTGGGAGGGTGGGAAGAGCTCAGCACTGGAATGGGGGGACAGTGGGGAGGCTTGGGGGGCAGCAGCAGAGCTGGGGAGTGAGCAGCCTGGGGCTGGACTAGCAGGGGACTCCAGGGTGGGATCGAGGGGCATTGCCAGGAGTGCATGGCACCCTGGATGGGACTGGCTCGTGTGGCGGGTCTCGGATGGGAGGGGGGCGGTCAGACAGAGGGGCGTCGATCAGTAGCGGGGTGGGACTTAGCAGACCACCTGCCTGCACCATCCCAGCCTCACGGAGTCGGGCGCTCGGTGCTGAGCTAAGAGCAGACAACCCCAGGAGCCCGTGCGTGAGGACGGGGGGGGGGGGCGCAGAAAGGCCTCACAGCCTGGTGCTAAGAGCCTGGGAGGGCTGCCCGGTCGCTGTCTTTCACGAGTCCCCGGCCTCAGGCAGCACAGGGTGGCAGTCTGGCTCCTGGCCACACCGCGGGAGCCCCCCAGCCTGGCACACGGCAGAACTAGGGCGTCTTCCGAGGAAATTTCGGGGGGGGGGGGAGGGGCATGCGTCGCTCCATCATCCATTGAGCATCCCGGGCCGTGCAGACAGGCTGGCCTGCGGGGAGCCTTTGTCTGAGCGATTTCGAGAGCGTGGCGGGATTGGAAGGTTGCTGGGCCTGCACCCTCCTCTTGCAGCATCACGGCCCTGCTCTGGCAGGATGCCTGGGTTCGTTCCCAGTCTTCGGCTGGGAAGGTGGTGGCAGGGTTAGGGTACGGGCGTGGACGAGCAGGATGCCTGGGTTCTAGCCCCACAGCTCGATAGGAGTGGGGTTTTGGATTAGGGCAAGGGGTTTAGGCATCAGGACTCCTGGATTCTGACCCTGGCTCCCTGGATGACCTTGGCCAAGTCACTTGACCTCGCAGTGTTGTGGAGAGGCTACAGGGTCCCAGGCACGAGCAAGGTTAGCTCCCGCTCAGCTTGGCCTTGCCCCCGCTGCTTTGTCCCAGCTTGATGAGAGGATTACAAAAAAGCCCCCACAATGTCTCTGCCCAGCACGTCCGCCTCAGCGCTGACTGGGACCCGGGGGGGTGGGCGGGGGGGCAGGGGGTTGGGGGGTAGTAGCCTGGCAAGGCTCAGCATTCGTCCTAATACCCTGCTGCATATCCATAGCAGGCATTTTACAGATGAGGAAACTGAGGAACGGGGGGGGGCATCCCCTAATTTGCCCAAGGTTCCACAGGTAATAAGTAGCAAAGCTAGGAATAAAACCCAGGAGTCCTGGCAAGCAGGTGCCTGCTCTAGTCCCTATCTAGCTTATATGGCCTCTGTTACCCTGAGCACCGCACGTGCTTTAATGCCGCACTGCTGGGCCGCAGGACAGGGCTAGGAGTGCCTTCATACAGATGGGAAACTGAGGCACAAAGAAGCTAAGTGACTTGGCCAAGGTCATACAGGGAGTTTGTGGCAGAGCAGGGACTTGATCCTGGGTCCCAGGCTAGGCCTCTAACCACTAGACCCACTCCCCTCCTGGAGCTGCAACTAGACCCCAGGAGGCCTGAGTCCCAGCCACCTGCTCTAAACAGAAGATCCTGGGGTGGGGGTGGGGCCCTGGGCTGTGGGGTGAGTGAGGGGCCCAGGATAGCTGTGGGGGGCGGGGGGGGGGGGGTGCAGAGAGACCTGAGCTCCTTGGATGGGGCCCAGGATAGCGGCTCAGCCAGGAAGGAACTGAACTGTCCCGTAACAAAGCCTTGCCGAGGAAGGGAGAGCGAGGCAGGCGGCTGGTGACAGCAGAGCGATAACTTAATTAGCCCGGGTAATTGGATCTGTTCCGGCAGGGACAGGCCAGCAATGCTAGAGCCAGCCTGGGGGCTGCAGATGGGGCCGTGGGGACACCGGACTCCTTAATGGCCTTTGCCAGAGCCGCTGGGCAGCAGCAGAAGCCAGCGCCGGCTCTGCCTGTGGGATGGAGGGGGGGGCGGTGTCTGCAGGTTACTGTGACTGAGCGGAGACATCCCCCAGCCCCCCAAGGCCTCAGCCAAAGGCCCCCAGCCCCCCCTTCTCCACCATGGGCTGAGCCTTGTCCCCTGGGGACGCTTGGCTCAGACTCAGTGGCCCAACCCTAGGCTGGGTGAGACGCACTTTCTAGGCTCTGGGGCTTGGCAGTTCACAGAGCTTTGGTCCCAGCGATCCATCATTCTGCTATCACACCATCCCGTCCACACCTGTTGCTCTATCCAGCCCTAGATCTACCCTGCTAGCTAATCTAACCTGGCCACCCAGCCCCATACACACTCTCTAACCTGCCCATCACCCTGGTCTCTGCCTGGCTTGAGCTCTCACTCATTAGCCGCCCCCACACTGCTCTGGCACGATGGTGTTTGCGCTGGCCCCCAGTGGCAGGGCAGGTGTTGGCAAGCAAACCCTAGCTCCCGCCCCGTCCTTCGCAAGTGACCTCTCCCTTTGGAATGGCCTGGCTCGCTCCTGCCTGCCCAGACCTCTTATGACCTGGATGGCAGGGCAGGGGGTTGAAACCCACCTTTGACATTTACAGTTTGAATTTTCCAGGTGGGGAAACTGAGGCAGCATGCGGCCAGAGCCCCTGTGACCTCGGGGCCAGGGGATGTTCCAGTGATGCGTGATGATGCGCGAGCACAGGAAGGCCATTGGAGCCAGACTGGGGCTTGCGCCCTGTCCCAGTCGCAGTGGGGATCTCTTCCCTAAATGCCCCGTGCCCCACTGAAACCAGCCAACCGCTGAGCCATGGGGTAGGGACTGGGGGTGGGGAAGCTGTGTGACGAAGTGGGACTGTTCTTAATGTTTCCTCTGAATAGTGTGGGGGTGCCTCAGTTTCCCCTAAACAGTTCTTAAGTATCTAGGTGGTGGGGTAAGGGTGTATGATCATTGCAGAGCCCTAGAGGGCATGTGTGTGCAGGAGTCTGGACACAGAGAATGGCCAACACCCTGTTTCCTGGGAACTGATGGCCTGGGCCCTTCCCCCCTGCAAGGTGAGAGCTAAAGGGTTGGAGCACAAAGGAATCCAGTGACCTCCTGGCCCGGGAAAGGAACAAAGCCCAGAGAAGGAGGGGCTGGAGGGAGTTTCAGTTGGGGGCTGGCTGGGACATGGAGTGAAGGGCAGATGTGGTTGTCTGGCTCACTGCCCCCCAAAATGGACCCAGCTGAGGGGTCCTGTTCTCTGCACCTGCAAGCTCTGTTTTGGACCATGTTCCTGTCATCTAATAAACCTCTGTTTTACTGGCTGGCTGAGAGTCACGTCTGACTGCGAAGTTGTGGTGCAGGACCCTCTGGCTTCCCCAGGAGCCCTGCCTGAGGGGACTCGGGGAAGCGCACGGAGGGGCAGAGGATGCTGAATGCTCCGAGGTCAGACCCAGGAAGCTCTGTGTGAGCTTTGTGTCCTGAAGACAGGCTGCTCACAGAAAGGAGACTTCCCCAGAGTCCTGACTGGCTTCATGGGGAGCAGTTCCAGAGCATTGCCCAGGGACTCCGTGACAAGCTGATTAGCATTTGGGACCAGCATGCTCTTCCCCACATTGCCCTTCTCGGACCCCCCCCCCCACTTGCATCCCAGAAAACCCACTGCCACAGCTGGGTGGAAAGGCCAAGGTGTGAATGGGTCGTGGTGCCTGGAACACCTCCCAGAGACCAGTGTGGGGCACTGCCTTGCCCTATGGAGAAGAAGAGCCCTTGGAGGCTGGCAATCCAGCCCCTGTGCTAGATTGCCTCAGCGAGGGCTGCAGCCATACAAAACTCCTGGAATATTTCATAGCCCCGGCCCACCCCGAGCAAAAGCCCTCCTGGATCCCGCGCTGAGAGGCCCAGTCTGGCTCCCTGACAGCAAAGCACTCGTCTCTCTGCGCTGTGCCATGAGCAGCGGAAAGCGGTGTAGGACCAGGTATGGGCAGCTCCTCTGGGCCGCGAGATAAAAGGGGTTGGGGGGTAGCTGGCACGAGGCCAGGTGTGCGCTGAGTGGCACGGGCCTGCGTTCTCTGCCCACTGGGTGTCTGGATGTTTGCCTGATCTGGTCATGCAAGTGTCCCAGCCTGGAGGCCAGCTATGCATGTCTGGTAATCCTTGGCATTCCAGCGGTGCACATCTGATAATCCTGGGCGTTCCAGCTGTGCACGTCTGGTAATCCCGGGCGTTCCAGATGTGTGTCTGGCACTCCTGGAGGTTCCAGATGTCTGTCTGCCCCAGCTAGGTGTGTGACGCACACATGGAGATTCTGGCCTCCGGCCCGGCGTGCATGGTGTCGCAAAGTCTGGATCCCATTTGTGTAGGTGGCCTTGGGTAGGTGCCGGAGCCCAGCTGGGCGTGGATTATAGTCCTGGGGATTCTGGCTCCCAGCTGTGGGTCTGGCACCCCACTGCAGCTTGTGTCAGTCTCTGACCGCTGCTGTGAGGAACACCCGGCTCAGCACATCCTTTGGGGTAAGACTAACGCACACACATGTGCAAATGTCCATGTACAGACATGCCCACGGACAGCCACTCACACAGAAATACACCCCCTCCACACACTCAGACGCCCCCAGAAGCAGAGAGACACCTCACCCCCCAACAAACACACGCACACATGCGATTTGTTTGCACTCAACATGTCTGTGGCGAGGCCCCCAGCGTTCCTGTCCCCGTTTCCGAAAGCCGGGCAATACACTGTATTCCAGGGTTAATAATTCATCATTCATTCCAGTGGGTTGATTTGTCTGTTAGGTCGCCAGAGGCCCGAACCCCAAATTCAGATCCGGGTTCAGATTCCAGCCTCCCCCTGGGGTTCTGATCCAGGCCTTGGACTGGGTCCCATTTCTAGGATTACTGGGATTGTTATGAACCTCTCTCTAACCCAATGAAAGCCGCAGGATCGGCTCCATTTCCCAGCCATCAAAGCCGCGAATGCTGTGAATCACAGCAGGGAAATGCGCTCGGAGCAACGGACATCACATTAAATCCATCTCCGGGGAGTTCAGACGCCACGTCCGCAACATGCCTCGAAGGTTTGCAGCACAGGGCAGCGAGCACAGGGCAACAGGGGCACTGCCTGGGGTGGATGGGGCTGGAGCGTGACCTGACCCCACAGCTCCTTTTCCTCTACCCCCGGCAGCTGTTGGAGCAGACGTGAGACTCAGAGAGCAGGTGCTGTGTTTGCCATGGCCCAATCCTTCCCCACTGGAGTCAATGAGATGGGAGCCAGCTCACAGCCCAGGCAGCTGCTTGGCAATTACACGGCACGTCTTCCCCGCTAACGAGGCCGACAGGTGCTGGGTAAACCCCTGAGAGGCTGACTGCCCTGAGAACAGCCACAGTCCTGCAATGAAGGAGAAACCCCAATAGAGGAGACAGCTCCCCCCTACAACAGCGAGTGACAGGCATGTGACAGCAACAAAGCACCAACCAACCGTTAGCTCACCCTTGGAGGCAAGTCGGCATCAACAGCCACAGATGGGGAAACTGAGGCACAAAGGTGCACACAGACACTTAGGGTGGCAGGGTGAGAAGTCAGGGAGTCCTGGCTCCCAGGCCATATGCAGTCCACTGGTGCTGATCAGTGCTAGGGCAAGCCAGTCCCAGGCACCACCCGGTCGGGAGATCCCAGAGCTCTGCATACATGTGTCAGAGCAGGCCATATCTTCGTGCCGGTGTCATGGTGCCCACCTTCCCCCTGAGGTGGTGAAGCAGGGGCATTGCTTGGCTGCCCAGGAAGGGGGGGGGGCGCTGCTGCGTGGCACCAACCCTTTCATGCCAAGCGGAGTGGGGACAGAGTCTGGAACTGCCTGTGTGGAAGTGCATTTTGCTGTCCAGAGAGCCAGCCTAAGGCAGGCCTCTGGGGATCCCCAGCATCTTGGCCCCCAGGCTAGGTGATGACATTCCTCCAGCAGCTGCTTTCCCAGTCCCCTGGCTTGCTGCCCAGGGCTGCTCGGAGGACAGCGTTCCCAGCGCCTGGCTGCAGCCAGCCAAGATCTGCCCTGGCCCCATTACACCCCACGCCCCGCCTCTGAGCCCTCCTGCTGGCTTTTCTTCACCAGGGGCTGCAGCTGAGCCTGGGGCAGGGGACTTGTGGCCGTTCCCACGGGCTCGCCCAGCCCAAACTCCTGGGGAGACTCGGCTCGGGGGCAGCACCCAAGCCCTGTGCTTTGGCTAAATCAAGAGCCCCCAGCACAGAGGCCACAATGCCTCATCGCCCTCCACAGTGCCTCAGTTTCCCCAGGAGGCAGCACACCCACCTTGCTCTCTTTGGCCATGCAGCAGGTTTCCCGCTTGGCTTCCCTGCCTGCTCCTGCTTTCTCCTGGCTCTGGGGCTGGCTTGGCCCCTGACCGGGCAGTCAGCCCACCCCCTGCCCTGTCTCCGCACTGGCTCTCGGCTCTGCTCACAGAAGCCAGGTGGCCCCTCTTCCCGAGCAACTGGCACATGGGCACCATTCCCGGGAGCGCAGGGCCTGTTGGGTTGGCACATGGAGAACGTTTGTGGCTCCAGGCTGAGCCCAGCCACCCTCCCACCCCTTGGGAGTGGCTGCGTGGCTTCAGGAGTTGGGGGGGCCCACGGGAGGAGGAGCTGAGGTGGGTAAACAGGAGCGAGAGGCCAAGAGCAGGTCTGGCAGTGCCCGGGTGGCCCCTCAGAGCCGGGTGTGGCTCGTGTTTCTGCTGGGAAAGGCTGGTTCCCATGGGTGGAGCTGAGTCAGGGCTGGGTTACGGAAAAGTACCAGGAGCCAGGAGGCAGCAAGGGCCCATCAGGCTGCGTTAGCATCTCCAGCCTGGGCTGGGAATTTTCCATCATCTCATGTCACATCGCATTGATATTTACTTCCACTCATAGGACAGGGGAAGCAAAGCCACAGGGAGGCTCGTTCGGTCTCAGCAGCTGCTTGGAGGGCGGCTCCCGGAGGGGCTGGCGTGACGGGTGCAGCAGGTCTGTGGCCGGGGTCTGGAGCTGGGCTGGAGCTCGGAAGCCACTCACCAGGCTGGAGCATCCCTTGGTCGGCCATCGACCTCATGGAGCCAGGTGATCTTGGTAACGGGGACGGGGGTGGGAGGCTGGTCAGAGTCACTGGGCATGATATGCACTGCGCTGGGCGCCATCAATGTCCCTCCAGGAACACCGGGCCCCGTACGCACTGGGTGTGATACATCCCCTGCCAGTGTCTCTCCAGTGCACGCCCCGGCCTGAGGCCAGAGGCACTGGGCACTCTGCCTGGGGTACCCCACTGGGCACCGCAGCCAACCACTGCAGAATAACCTGACAGATCTCCAGCCCCTTGCACCCTCCCTTCCCCCCTATAACTCCAGCCAGACAAAGCGGGAAGCCCTGAAACCAATCCATTTGGAGCTCTCTTTCTTTTTTCCAATTGTCATGCAAATGATCCCAGTTAGTGCTGGCCAATCCCAGCCAGAGCCTAGGAAAACCCATCCTGAGACAGAGAAATCAGAAAAGCCCTGCGGACTGCTAGCGTGGTGAAGGCCTGTGTGGGGCAGAACCGGGGTGAGAAGTTTAAGGGAGAGATCCCAGCGCTGCAAAAAGAAGCAGGACCAAGCGAGTGTGTGTCCCCCCCCATTAATGGTGCAGATCACGAGGGATCTAGGGCTCTCGGTTTCCAGCCACACCACACAGCGTGGGGGGCTAGGATTTCAGGCCAATACATTGAGCACCAACAAAAGAAAGCACGGCTCTGTTCTGTGCACTCCGCTGCAGGGAGAGGTCACTGACACAGATCCCAACCAGCGGCTCTCCAGCTATTAATAACATCTATCGCCCCACAAGACAGGGCCAGCTCACAGGGAAGCAGATCTCAGGCTTCAGGACACAAGGGGTCAGGAAGGAACTGATGCTCCAGCCATGTGCCCCGCTGTGCCTTTGGCCAGGTGCATTGTGGGTTGTTGGGGCAGAGGGAAGGGCTGCCTTCCACAGCAACAGCACTCGCCGACTGCTAGCGTCTGGGGGAAGCAGGAGATGGGCCCATTGGTCTGATCCAGAGCAGCAGGGACGGGGGGATACCAGGGTAAATGGGCCCTTGGTTGGCTCCAGGGGAGCAGGGGTGGGATCCTGGGGTAGATGGGCCCAGTGGTTGGCTCTGGGCAGTAGGGGTGGGATACCGGGGTAGATGGGCCCATTAGTTGGCTCTGGGGCAGCAGGTGCACGGCCCTTTGGATCTTGCAAGGGCAGCGCTATGAGGCAGCATAGGGATTCCTCCGTTTGCAGCACCGAGCACACACCTGCCCACCCACCTCACCGGCACCCACCCACAAGCCCCCTGTGGTTTGGGCCCCTCTCCTCCCCAGCCACCCTGGCTGACAGATTGGGAGCAGCTGTGGCTGGAGCTGGCCCCTGGCCAGGGCTCTGGGCTGCGCTGGGGCCCTCCTCTCACCTGGGGGCAGCTGGGAAGCGTCCCGACCTGTCAGGATGCATCACACTCAGGGCTCCGGCCAGGCAGGGACAAGCACGTCTCTGCCCGGCTACAGCCAGGGGCTGGGAACAGAGACCTCAGCCTCGTGCTGGGCTCAGAGTGGGGAGCGCTGGGAGTGGAGACAGCCCCTGCCCTCACAGGGGGGCTTATCCACAGGGCAGGGCTGTACCCCCTCCTCCCAGCTCCAGCCTGGAACGTGCCCCAGCTGGAGACGCAGCCCCCCGGCTCTTCTGCACCTGGGCACCACAAGCCAGCACTGACTGGGAGGGGAGTAGGGTGGGGTGGGACAGGGCCCTAACCTGCTCTCTAGCACCCCACTGGGGCAAGTGCTGATGCCGAGAGGAGAGCACCTCCTCTGGCTCCCCCTTTCCCTCAGCACAGCACTGGCTAAAGCTGCACTGGGGCATTAGGGCCCGCACTGACTGCCAGGGGAGAGCGCCCCCTACTGAGCCCACAGTGCCCCCCTGCACTGCGCTGGGGCAGTGGGGCCAGCACTGGCTGCAAGGAGAGGTTTTCCTTGGAGCTCTCCCCACTCAAGGACTCTCCGTGGCCCGGCCTGCTTGCGAGTTCAGCCCAGATCCCAGCCCCCCAAGAGCAAACACCAGGAGCTGGGCAAAACCAGCTTAAAAAGCATGACAACCTGAAAGCATTTCAGTTCCTAGCATGAGCCGCCTTTAAAAGGGAAAAGAATCCGACCATGGAAGCAAACAAAGGCTGGAATAATGGCAGCATGTTCACTGGGTGATCTCCACTCCCTATGGTGCAGAGGGGCCATGCCGGACCACCTGCAGTTGCATAAGGGGGCTGGGGAGCGAATTTCCTTCTGCCCAGAGCCACTCCGTTTGCTCACCAAGGGCTTCTGAGAAGGAAGATGGGGAGGGGTGGGTGTTGTCAGTGAATGTTGTTACCCTTTGTATTATTGTAGGGCCTACAGGACCCTTGCAGGTCCAGCCTCCCTGTGCGCCAGGCACTGTACATGGCCACAGGAAGGGTCTGAGGGTTGTTTGGAGTTATGCACTTGCCCTACAGGTTTGGCTCTTCGGAGCCATTGACACTGGGTAGACACGCAGCAGAACCATGGGTGGCAGGTTGGGCTAGCTACCTGCATACGTACCCAGGGGTCTGGGGAAGGTTTGTTCTCGGGTGCACCTGGCTAGGCCAGCTAGGACACATGCTCCCAGCTGCTGTGTAGACGTGCCCTTAGAGGCACAAGTAGAGCGAAGCCAGTGGCCTCAGCCCCGTTTCCTCACACCAACCCTGCAGGGCTGTGCAGCTGTCCCTCAGGGCGACAGGGATGAGGGGCTAGGGGGAGACACCCTGCTACCTGCCCGTGCCACCCCCGGCCCCGCTCAGCCAACGCACCTCGCTCCTCGCCGGGCTGGAGCGTGGCACCAGCGAAGGGTTAAACGGCCAAGCCAGCCCCTGCAGCCCGAGCTGGGAAGGTGCCAGAGCAAGGGAGGACAGGACCGTTTCCAAACCACTAAGCAAATGCCAGGCCCATTTGCATTAGCCGCAAAGTGCGGCCCCCCTCAGAGCTGCCCGTTACAGGAGAGCGGAGCACTTCCCTGACACATGGGGGGGGGGTTTACATGCGTGGATGTGCCCAGAAAGCCGCTCCAGCCTTTGCCTCTCCCCACACGATTGCCTGGTGGAGCTGCTGAGACCAGAGACCCCCAGCTCCCCATGCACCCCTCCAGACGCACATCTCACCCCCCCTGCCCCTATGCCTAGCCCACCTCCACACACCCCAGCCTCACCACATCCTCCAGCCCTGCACCCTCCCATCTCCTCCCCACGCCCCTATGCACCCCCCCACCTCACATGCCCACCATACACACTGACAGACAAGTGTTCCCCTCTCTCTCACACCCACCCCATGATCCCAGCCCTAGCCCCCACCCCCTTGCCTTATCTCCACCCCCCCACAGTATTCTTGTCCCCATAACCCCCCCACCCCAGGCCCCCATCCTCCTCCCCTCATCACTGGCTACTTCTGCTCATTCACATCCAGGCTTTAAGAAGAGTTGCTTGGCATTAACCCTTTCCCCACACTGACACTACCAGTTCTGGGGGAAGCGGCCAGCAAGGCATTCGTTAATGTTAACCCTTACCCCCACCCCTAATCCAGCCTCATTCATCTCAAAGCCCCTTCCACCCTGGCAAGCCCCACTCCACCAGAGGCCCCACATTGCCCTGCCCCCAAACCCCCACCCACCAGATATAGCCATCCTTCACTTCCTGTCCCAAACAGCCAAGCACCATTGCTGTGCACTGTTTGCGAGCTGCCCTGTTCCACACCAGAGAAGGCTGCATTTCAACCCTGGGGGAAGCAATTCCTGCATATCCAGCCCCATATGCAGTATTGGGAGGCTGGAGCACGCAACGTCCTCCCAGGTACTGCCTCTCGGGCTGGGCAATGCCCTGGAGAATACCTCCCTGCCACTGGCCCACATGCAAATTGACAGCTGGCCAAAGCCCTGAGGCCCTCACTTGAAGCAGACCGCTGGGGGTAGGGGACAGCCCCGGTCTGGGATGATAGAGGGCACGGCTGTGGGTCAGGCTGGAGGAGCATCAGCTCTGCACTTCTGCATCTGTACCAGGGGGCAGGAGGTAGTCTTCCCTCCAAGGGTGACCAGACAGCCTACTAGAGCCTATGACTTATATAGGCACCTATACCACCCCCACAAAAGAAAAGTGTCCTGATTTTTCACACTTGCTGTCTGCTCACCCTATGCTGGCCCACGGGTGGAGAATTCACACCCTAGGGGTAGCACTTTATCCCCTGCCAGCACTGAGCCAGGGCTGCTCATTTTCCCCTGCCAAAGGGGGCAGGGGGGACGGACAAGCCCTGCCTAGGGGAAGGGGGGCTGGGAAGAAGAGCAGGGCCCAGAAAGATGAGAGCAGCTGGGGCTGGGAGGCTGGTACAGCACAAGGCCCAGATTAAGGGCAGGTCCCCTCCCTGTGACAGCTGAGTCAGAGGCAGCCGCCCCCACGGCACTGAGTCACCTGCCTGGGGAACGCTGGAGGGGGTAGGCAGGGGGAGGAAACAGACAATGCCCCCACTACCTCTTGCTCCTGCTCTGGGCAGGGAGGGGGGGGGGGGAAGGAGAAGAGAACTTGGCCTACACCTACTGCCCCCCTGGAGACAGACCCCTCATCCCTGGAGGGGGCAGGAGGCTGCAGCTAGCAGGGCCCTGCAGCCAGCTCAGCCTGGGCAGCGTGAGCTGATCGCAGACCCTTGCTACATGGGGGGCAACAACGCCCGCACCAGTCCCACAATGGCCCCTTCAAGGCAGCTCAGAGTCCTTCCATGGGCCCCTCAGCTGCCCTTTGGGGCTGAACACAGCAGAGCCCCAGCTTAATGGGGGCTCCCTGTTTGCACCAAGGCTTCCTCTGAGTGCCAGCCTGGCCCACCCCCTCACATTGCTCAGTGAGGAGGAGTCCCGGGCTAGCCCCTGCAATGCACGTGGCCCTCCTAAGGTGGGGAGCAATGCTGGGCACCTCACCCCCCCTCCACTAACCCTGCACTCACTGCTCAGCAAATGAGCATTCAGGGCAGCGCTGTTTGCTGGGCACTCCCAGGACTACCCCCCTCAACTCCCCCCACCCCACACTCAGGGTCTGAGCCAGCCGGCTCCATGCACCAGCCCAGAGAGGGCACAGGAGGGGGCATGAGACAGCTCACCCACGCTGTGAGCAGGGGCTGTTCCCCACCCTGACAAAAAAGTCCCACCCCCCCAGGGCCTGTCCCCGGGGCTGGACAGTGAGGAGAGGCCTTGCTTGGTGGAGGGCCAGAGCTGGATCAACCACAGTCCACATCCCCCCCCACCCCACTGTGAATGCACCAGCAAGGCACCAGGCTGCCAGCCCCTCCCTACCCATAGAGCCCCTGCCATGGGGGGGGGCAGGGGGGGAGGCTACCTCCCACCCACACAGGGTCCCACTTCCCATGGGTGACCTACAGGGGGCTCTACCTGTGCAGCCTGCCCCCTCAGAGGCAGGAACTGGAGATCCCCAGAGGCTCAGGGGGTGGCAGGAGATGACCGGTCCCTGTACCATGGGCTCAGGAATGGCTGGAGGGGGAAGCGGATTCTAGCTCTGCTCCGTGACCGCCCCGCTCCCCAGTGCTTGGGGCTGGCTCTGGCCACAGCAGCCCCAGCGCCTGGTAACAGTTCCCAGGAAGAGCCCAAGGCAACCCCCCAGCCCTAGGAACACAGCGGGGGGGGCCCCCCCACAGTTAGCACCTCATGCCCCCTCCACCCCCAGCGGGCCCTGCGAGCCTACAGACCGGGTGGGGAAGAGGAGGAAAGGCCAGAGGAGACAAGGGCTCAGCTTTCCAGCAAGTGTTTATTGCTCAGTGTTTGGCCCACTTGTCACACCTGCAGGTGGGCACAGGCCAGGCATCCCCCAAACCCCGCCTGTCCTTGGAACACAACCCCCCTACAGACTTGCTGGGGTCAGGGACAGCCCTGCCCCCTGCTTAAACTCAATAGACACCCTCTGCTTGGCAGGAAAAAAACCCCAACGTAAAAGGGAGGTTCATTTGCCTGGACCAACCTCTTCCTGCCCCAGGGAGCTTCCCCTTCCACCCATTCCAGGGGGAAAAAGAATTAAAGCAAATACCAGCTGAAAGCCATGGACAGCCCAGCCTCTGAGCTCTGGGGGCCCCCCGCCTGGCACCAGGCAGCATCTCCCCGGGCTGGATGTTGTCTCTAGGCCACCTCCTGGGGCCCGGTGGCAGCTGGAAGAGGGCGCTGAGGTTCACCTCGGGCTCCACAGCGTGGCGGCAGGGGCGCTCGTTGAAGAGCCCCGACAGGTCGCTCTCCAGCTTGGCCTTGGCACGCAGGAGCGGCAAGGGGCCCAGGGCCGTTCTCGCCTGCCGGGAAGCCCAACCGGCTGCGCTTGAGCCGCACGTAGAGCTTCTGGCTGAAGAGCGGGCTCAGGTTCTCTTCCACCAGCACCTGCCGCTGGGTGCCCAGCCGCTGCTGGCTTTTCCTGCTGGGCCAGCAGCGCTGCGGCTGCAGAGAGGCCTGGGGGCTTATTCCCCCTCAGGGGCTCCCCCAGCACCCTGCCACCCCAAGCCCTATGCAGCCTTGCCTCGTTATAAGGCCCCCCGTGCTCCCCCAGCCTCTCCCCAACAAGCTTCTATTGCAACCACTGCCAGCAGAGAGCCGCACCCCCGGAGCGCTCAGGGCAGATGCCTCCCATGGCAGCCCCTGTGGTGGTTTGATGTTAGAGGGTCTTTCCTAGCTAACCCTGGGTTTGAGCCATTGGGGAGGGTCACACCCTACTTCCCACTGCAGTAGAAGACCCCCCTCCAGTTTGGGACCAGACCCCAGCTTCAGTGACAGATTTTGCTACTTCAGGAAGGGCCCGTGACTCACCCACTCCAGCATGGGCCAATTACCTTCAGTTTCTTCTTTGTGGGGTCATGGACCGTCAGGTGCCGGATTAGACTCTCCTGCCAAGGAAAGAGGAGTAAGTCACCGAGCACAAACCCCTGCCAGAGGGCCCCCCCCCCCAAATCCCTCTTATTCAAATATTTTAGGGTTGACTGGGTATTCTAGTGCAGTGCCTCATGGGGGTTTAGTTTCTCCTGATTCCTGTCTCATCTATGGGCCACGATCACCTGCTGGACTACATCTCTCATGATGCAACTGCTCCCCCAAACATGAGGGGGAAGATGGTGCATCATGGGAAATTTAGTCCACCCAGGGACCCCTGCCTGGAGAGGCCAATAGGAGCATGAGGAAATGGAACTACAACTCCCATGAGGCACTGTGACAGCATTTCCCAAGTTAAATATTTGGGGGGGGCGAGGGGGGGGGAATTGATTTTTTGCCAAATCAAAAAAATTGATCAAGTTAAAAAAGCTTCCTAGAACTTTCCCAGGGAAAAAAAAAGCCCATTTTCAGCCAGCTCCCTGCACAAACCCTTCTGCTACTGCTAGTAAAGATGCCTAGAGCCAGCTCTATGCCCCACAGCCCCCCCGCCGTTCAGCTCTATGCCCCCCCTTTCCCAGTGCCTAAAGACCCTGCTGCTTCCTCACCCGCATGGCGAAGGCCTTCTCGCAGCCAGCGAAGTAGCAATGATATTTCAGCAGCTTCAGATGCGCCGTCCGGATGTGGCTCTCCAGGTTGAAGACGGTGGTGAAAGAGGCCTGGCAGTCAGCTTTGGGGCACAGCCACCTGGGCTTCGGCAGCGCCCGCTTCTGCCAGCTGCGGAAGGACTTGTGCTGCCGCAGGCCGCCTGGCTTCTTGAAGAGCTTTGGACACAGCTGGGACTTGTACTCCGCTGGGCGGGAGAACACAGGCTGAGCCCCCAGACAGAACCAACACCCCAGCGCCCGGCTGCTTCCCAGGAGTTCTGGGGGATTCATACCCCTGCCCCAGAGAGGATGTGGAAACAGAGGAGGGCCACTTCCAAGTAACTTCTGTGGTGTGAGCTGGGAGCGGAGGGGTGGTTGGAGCCGGTCTCTGATGGGACAGGTTCTACTGGCTGGAGGGACACAGGACTAGCCCCAGACCAGTGTAACCAGTATCCGATGGCCCCCACAGAATCCAGAGCCCCAAGGAAGGGCAGAGGCAGCTGCGGAAAGCCCTCAAGAACCCCAGGAGGGCCATCAGTCAGAGGAGGAGGGGCAGGTTATGAAGAATCATAGAAGGTTAGTGTTGGAAGGGACCTCAGGAGGTCATCTAGTCCAACCCCCTGCTTGAAGCAGGACCAATCCCCAATTTTTGCACCAGATCCCTAAATGGCCCCCTCAAGGATTGAACTCACAACCCTGGGTTTAGCAGGCCAATGCTCAAACCACTGAGCCCATCTGGAGTACAGCAGGGGCAGGAGAAGAGGTAGGGCAGCCTTAGGACACAATTGTCTCCACTTGCCTGGGGGAGGAGGCCGATCCCACTCTTCGCTCCAGCCTCCCAAGCAAGGTGGAAGCACCACCAGGGGGGCATGGTGCAAGGATGCCAGGTGTGGCCAGGCTGGCCTGGACTGAAGGTCAGCAGGACACTGGGGTTTGACCTACCCCCAGGTCCTCCATCATTTGACTCCACTCTGAGTCACCCCCACAAGCCATTCGTGGCCCCCCCCCACCCCTACTGGTGATGCCCAGAGAAAGGGAGACCCTGACTAGGAGAGAAAGGAAGCCCTGGGCTTCTCAAGTCACATTTCCTCCCTAGCCACAGCCTGGAGAAGGAAGACCTCTCCACCACCACCTGCTGGGGCTGATAACGTGACCTCCCAGCCTGCCGATATTACAAGCTAGCCATGTTTGATTTGGGATGCCACCCATTCAGTGCTGGCCCAGCGAAATGCAGGCAGACTGGAGGGGAGGGGCTCCCCTACACCCCTGCCTTACCGGGGTGCTGCTGTAGGTGTTTCTGACGCTCCGTCCAGGTGGGCAAGACAGTTCCGCAGTCTGGCTTGGGGCACCAGTATCCTAGAAGAGGACACTGAGGGGGATCAGCAGGTGCAGAGATGCTGAACTGGGCTGGAAGGAGCCACCCCAGGACAACAGGAGTCTCCAGGTGGCTGCTGAGCCCGGCCTGCAGTACCGGTGCCCTGTGCTCAGAGCCGCTCTCCAGCGGGGCGCCTCCCACCACGGAGGTGCTGGTTCGCCTCCAGGCACTGGCATGCTGCGTCCGGGGGCGGCTGTGCCAGTGAGAAGCAGGAGCTCCAAAGGATGTCCCCATCCCAGCCTGGGGGCAAAGGTCCACTGCAGATGGGGAGCCAGAGACAGTCAAGTCAGCAGCCTCAGCTTCCCATTCAGCAGAGAGCTCCCAGCAGTTTAACAGGAGCCTGTCGACACCTGCGTCAGGGAATCAAACATCTGCTGGTGCCGTTTAGAGCATCCCGCATGGAAGGGAAAGTTTCTCTCTCATGCTAGCCATTTTCGGGCAGTTTGAACTGACCAGCGGCCCTGCAAACCCCAACCAGCTCCAGGGCTGCAAGGCCAGGCAGGGTCTGGGAACGCCCACGCTGGCTAGGCGGGGGTAACAAACCAGGCTCGGGGTCCCTGTAAGGGCAGAGGGGGAAATCGCTTCTGCGGGCCCATTGCACGGCCTCTGGGGAGGATCATTTCACACTTGTGCCAGGGGCTTTGCCGGGCCCTTTGCTAGTCTCCCCCCACTTCTTGCCATCTTACAAGCACAACCAGAGCCGTGACCTCTGGCGCCCTCATGTGTTCACGGAAGGAACAGACTCCCCCAGCTTCAGGAGACCCAGAATCTGGTCCTGCCCCCCAAGTCCCACTGTTCACAGCTTGGCTAACACTGAGTTGCCCCCCGCCCCATGCACCAAGAGAGGGGCACTGGGACGATCCCCACCCCCTCTCCCCTAGCCGTAGCTCCTGCTGCCAAGGCTCACCCCCCCCCCCCAAAATCAGGGTCACCGAACAGATGAAGACCCCGCCCCACAGAGGTGCTGCTCCAAGTCACTGTTCAGAGAAAGGGAGAGTCAGCCCAGAGAAGGGACTCTGTTGGCATCACACCCTATGCCTAGGGGGCTATCTGGGCTACCAGAGCGATGGCCCACCAGGCCCCCAGATTGAAAGGGGTGGCCCAGGCATCAGACCCAACAGGAGTCAGAGTCCAAGAGCCCATTCAAGCCAGTTGTGACCAGACCCCTATCTGCCCCCCTCCACCCCCCATCACGCACCAGCTGTTCTGCCTCACCCAACACCCCACCTCATTAACTCCTTGCCACCAGCAGGCACTACCTGGAAGGACTTCTCCGCACCATGCTGGGCCCTGCAGTGCTTGGGCAGGTGGTTCTCAGGCACAAAGGCAGATTTGCAGTCAGCATCCAAGCAGCTGGAGAAACGTGGAGACACGGCTGATAGACAGGGGTTAGCGCCAAGCCAAGCCCGATGGGGCCCAGGCTCAGCACAGCCCAGGCCAGTTAGCCAAAGGAAAGGGGTGTGTAGTCAAGAACATAAGGCAGGGACAGGTGCCCGGGGGGGGGGGGGGGAAGGAGAGAAGAGAAGCGGGGGCGTCTGGATACTTGACCTGCCCACAGCCTGGCCAGTTCAGTGGCAGGCAGCACAGCCTAGTGGGTAGGGTACTGGACTGGGAGTCAGGAGACCATGTTCTACTCCCAGCTCTGCCACTAGGCTGCTGTGTGGCCTCATGCAACTCCCTTCCCCTCTGTGTGCCTCAGTTTCCCTCTCCCTTGGTCAGTGGTGTCATTTACACTTATCTCCTCCAGGGCAGGGATTCTCACTGTGTTCGTGCAGCACCTGTCACAATGGGGCCCAGAGCTCAGTTTGGCACCAGGGCACTCCTACCTCCTGCTTCCCTCCCCAGAGGGCTCACCAGCCATGATGGGCTCATTGCTTCCCCGAGAGACCCGCTAGGGACCACCAAGGCCCATTAGACACCAGGGGAATTAGGGGGCCTGAGCAACAGGAGGGGAAGAGAGAGAAAGAAGACAAGCCACTTTCCCCAAGCCCCCCACCCTACCTGTTCAGCCTGGCATCACCCTGCTGCAGCTTGGGCATCTGCAGGGAGCTTCTGCGGTGGAATCGCTTGCCACAGCCGTCCTGGTCACCCAGCTGAGCCATCTGCAGAGACGTGCCTTTGTGAAGGACTGGCCACCCTCCCAGGCCCCTTCACACTCAGGGATGGGCCATGTACAATAATCAAGGAGGTAGGGGCAGAAGGATTAAAGGAGTCCCAAACAAACAAACAGCTTGTACGAGACACCCAATGCAGGAGGGCTGGTAGCCAGGCACTCAGTAGTCATGAGGTACATGCCACTCAAGAGTGACACAGCCCAGGCTCACAAAGGGTTAATCAGCATGTCTCCCCCCTGAGACAGCTCCACCTTATTAGATCTGTTACTTCTAGGATCAAGAGAAGTAGCCAACCCACCTGCTTTCAACCCCTGCTCAGGCAGGTCAGCCATAGGCTGACACAGGCAGCTCCGGTGCGCCTTTCCCCATGGAGAGCAGGTAACAGGCTCTTTGGAGCCATGGAGCAGGGCAGCCCTCTCCCCACCTTCCTAGAGGGGTGCAGGTCCCCTTCTTACCTCCCCCATGTGCACAGAAAGAGGATTCTGCAGCCTCCTCTCCTTGCTGAGCACAGCATCACACTCCTCATGGGGGCAGGCAAAGAGGTCAGAGGCCAAAACACCCCCCAGGGAGGTGCTGCGTCCCCCAGCCTCCTCCTGCAGCTTTGCCTCAGCCATAGGGGTTGGAGTTTTGCAGCACCCCTCTCTCTACCTGGAATACTCTATAGCCCCTCAGTTTGCTGCTGAGCTGCCATCTTTATACTCTCTGCCTCCCACGGGGGCTGCAGCTGACTCCCATCCCATCAATCAGGGGCTGAGGGGGGGAGCAGGGTTAATGTATCCACATCATTAGTGGAAAGCTGCCAGGGGTGGACCTGGGCTCAGCATCCCTAGGGCATTCTCCCTGCAGTAGGCTTGAAAGCAGAGGGCCTTGGGGGAAGCAGGTGTTTAGGTGGCTTGTTCTTATTAGCTTCAAGGGGAGTTAGGTGCTTTGCCTGCTTTTGAAACCCCCCCTAGGGACCACTCTGCACCTGTAGAAGCCCTAGCCCCAAGCTCCTGTGGGGGGAGAAGGGTCCAAAGCAGCATCCCTCCAAAACTGGCTCTGAGCAGCCCCACTGCTACACATAATCCAAACTCAGCCGGGGATCTAAATGGATCAAACCAACCCCAAGCACCTCCTGGTTCAAGGGGCTGGATTCTGAGTCAGGAATTCTCAGCTTGGGCCCATTTGTCATGATAAGGCAGCATGGTTAGTGGTGAAGGTGACTCAGGACAGCTGGGTCTAACCCTAGCTTTGCCACTGGCCTGCTTGGTGACCGCAGGCACGTTCCTTCCCTGCTGTGTGCCTCAGTTTCACTCCCCATAAAATGATGCTGACTTCCTTTGTAAAGGGCTCCCAGCTGTTGGCATGACAAGCCCTGCAGGTGTTGGGTAAATCCTCCTTCTGCTGTTTCTCTTCCTATCCGTTATCCACCTGGATGGTAAGGCCCTGATCCTCAAAGGTATTTAGGTGCCCAACTCCTATGGATTGATGGGAGTTAGGCACCTAAATACCTTCAAGGATCTCTGCTTGAGCTCTTGGGGGTACAGCTGGGCTCTCCCTGCAGTACCTAGCTCGACAGAGCTCCAGGTGCTACTGTAATATACATCATAGAGAGCAACCCTGGTAAACCTGCCAGCCCTGCACTCGTTTTGCTATGGAGACAGCGCCCTATGGGGAGGCTCGCCTGCCCCTTTGTGACATCAGGCTGGAGGGAGGGGGGGAGGTTGTATCCTGCTCTGCTGGCTGAGGATGAAGGAAGGGGCTGGGAAGCAGGTGCTTGGCAGTGAGATTGGGAGAGGGACAGAGAATCTGATCTACAGCAGCCCAGGGGTTAAAGGGACACATGGATTACAGTGCCTGGCGTTCCTCCCACCCTAGTGATCTGAGCACAGGCCCGGGAGCCAGGAATGCCTGGGTTCCATTCCTCCCTCTGACACTGATGCGCTGAGCGACTTGGGGGCTAGTAACACTGTGCCTCAGTTTCCCCACAGGGCTAGTAACTCTGGTTTGCTGTGGGCATTAATTAGTTCATTAACGGACAGAGGTTTACAGGTGCAAATGGCAGCACAAGTTGTCTTTCGGCATTGAAAACATGCCAGTTATTAGTGGGAGGAGATGGCTCAGGCACTAATGGAATCGGGAGATTATTTGCCGCTGGATCACCAGCGTGGAACCAGGCCCGGACCCTGCAAGCCGCTTCCTGTGGGTGGATTCCCATGCCCACACTCAGCCCTATTCAAGGCGTGATATTCCCAGGGATCCTGCTGTCCACGATCAATATCAGCCTCCAGCAGCTGCTTGGCCATCAGTGAGTTGGGGGCATGCTGGCCCAGTGGGCCAGCAGGCCCCCCCCCCACCAAAGCTGCCATCACAATAGCCGCTGACTGGCCACCACCTCGGGACCCTCCGCAGGGAGCCCCAACTTGGAATGAGCCTTGGGGACGGGGGCATGCTGCCCCCAAGGCTCGGGGGATGGTGCCCCGGCCCCTTTCACTGATGCCTAGTCCCTTCTGCAGGGCAAGGACATCTTTGCACTCCCAGAGCGGAGCTGGGAGTCCCGAGCACGCCACACCGGACCTCGTCACGGCTGGAACCCGGCGTAGTGATACGGCCACCATGGAAGGGAAGCTGGTGAGGAGCTGTTTGGGCCAAGCTGTACAGTGGCCATGGAGCCACAGAGGATCCTCGGAGGGAGGGAGGGAAGCCGGGGAGCCGTTTCCTGACTAGGCCGAAGCCTGAGACTCAGCCACGGGTCGTGAGTCTCCTTTTGTTGGCCCCGCTGCGCTGCAGGGCCTGGGGCCAGACTCCTCAGAAGTCCCGTCAGGCACTGTGCTGGCTACTTTCCTGGCGCCAGCTCCATGCACCCACCTCCCAGGATTTCCAGTAAGGCCAGGGTCAGGGGGAAGAGCGGAGGAGCAGCAGCTGGAGCTCGCCCTTGTCCTACAGATGGGGAAACTGAGGAAAAGACCCGCCCAGGCTGAGTCAGCGCTGGAGGTGGGGACGGAACCCTTGTCGCGGCTCCCGCTTCTGACCTCGCCCCCGAGCCACCCCGGCATCTCTGATGTCAGAGGGCAAAGGTCATGGCACTCAGTTCTGAAGCGTGGCCGCCCACGTATCAGAGCGAAGTTCCCAGCTGGCTCCACTGCTAATTCCTCGCCCATTCGGTCTCTCCAGAGCCCCCTTCTCCATCGGCTTTGCCCCAGCTGAGGTGGAGTGACCAGGACTAACCAGACGGCTCCAGCTCAGGCCACCCCATCGATCCCCATCTGGGCTTTAGGATATTCTCCGAGCTATTTCCTAGCCTGTTCCTCATGCCCCTTCACATCCTGTTTGCATCCCCAACTGCTGCTGTGTTTCCACTGAGTGATGTCCAGGTCACAGCCCAGCAATGCGTATGAACGGCTCAGACTGGTCCTTCCAAGGCTGAAGGTCACCCAGTCGGCTGGGCATTGCTCTTGCACTGGGTCTCAGATCCTCCAAGTCCCAGCGGACGATGCACTTGTGCACACACGCCCCTTGTGATCAGTCACGGGGGAAAGCAGCCATTTAACACACACACACCTTGTGACACAATTGGGCCTTTAGTTGAGTTTATTTTCCTTGGCGTTCTCCAGGGAAGGCCTTTTCCTTGTATTTCATTGGCCTATCTGTGTAGCTTGGCTGGGTCCTGGAGTCCCCCCTCCACTGCCCCACTGGCCTAGAGAGGTTGGAAGCCCTAATGCTATCTCAGTTAACAGAGGTAAAGTCCTTTGTCTTTGGAGTGATAGATTCACTTGTGACTGGGATGTCTCCAGCCTGTAGCACAGACATCCCCATCCCCTGACCTGTGCTACACACTTGACCCCCTCCTGCTTCTCCAAGCCCCATATCTCCTGTTCTGGAGCTCTGCTCTGGTTTGTTCCTCTCCCTCAGGTCGTAGAAGATATCGAAGAGCTGGATACAGAAGAGGACAAGCGCATGGAAATGACATCAACTGACAGCCATGACGACAGCACTGGGGTGCTGGTGCTAAACCTCAGCGGAGAGGAGGAGGAGGAGGCCTCGCTCGGAGCAGGCCAGCCCATGGGGATAACCATGGTCCCAAAGGCTCCAGGGGAACATCTGCCCTGGGTCCAGAACAACGACAGCCAGGAGCGCCTCGTGAAGCTGATGTGCCACCTCTTGAAGGCCGCCCCAGTGGACATGGTGTGGACTTCGGGGGAGCAGATCAAAATTGTGGCCGCCAAGCAGAACGCTGGCTCCGACTCGCCCGCCAGCCACCGGGGCTCGGAAGGGGGAGTCCCCGAGGCAAAGGGTGCAGAACTGGCCACACGCTCGCCATCTGTGACCTCAACCAAAGAGGCCCTGGTGGCCACAGAGGATGAACTGCAAGCCAGCCTGGGGAAGACCCTAGAGCCCAGGATCAGGGACCAGAGTGGCTACAACATCATCAGGTGCCTGATAGGGGGAAAGAGCCCTTCCAGAGGTGAAGATGACACAGAGAGTGGGTATGAGCGGGACCAGGAGGGGGCGACTCCACAGCAGGGCCCAGCATCACTCGGCGCGGATAAGATTTTGCCTGAGAACGATTTCAATCAGTCGAGAGAGGACGGGGACCTTCTGCTGCAGGAGGGATGGGGCAGCCCGGGAGTTAGAGTGGAGGAAGTGCCACCCTCATCAGGCAGGGCTTCCCGGTCCTTCTCTCCAGAAAGCATCACCCTCTCCCGGCTGACCGGCTCTCCCAGCTTGGATTCCCCTGGAGCACTGCAGTGCAATCCCTCGCCTGAAACCTCTCATGAGACAAGGACAGAGCCTGGGCCCAGCTGGTGGCTTCATCCCAACCCTGCCTGTCAGCTCTGCAGGGGGGGCCTCAGGATCTTCAGACCCCCTGACTTGAAGGGGCCGGAGGAGGAGCTAAGGCAGAAGCTCAGCCGCTGTCACAAATGGGGAGCAGACGCACACGGGGCCATCTTCTCCAAGGCAAAGAGGCTGTTTTCCAATTACCGCCTCTGCCCTCCTGAGGACTCCAGGGCACAGGCCTCAGCAAGAGAGGTAAGGAAGCCACTACGAAGGCTTTTCGGCATCCGCATTTCGAATACGGCCATCACCATAGAGTCTGGGCACCCTGTACAAACGTAGAGGGACATCATTCTCTCTCTACAAAGAAAACCCCTCCCTCCAGCTGTGTCAGGCCTTGGCTGTTGGCAGTTCTCATCCCTGACCAGTAAGAAGAGGAGGGGAAAGGCTGGATTAGACAGGAATGATGGCCTTGTGGTATAGGCTGGGGATCTGGATTTAATTCTTGGCTCTGCCCCAAATTCCCTGTATGAGCTTGGCCAAATTGCTCAAGCTCACTCTGTGCCTCAGTTTCCGCACTTGTAAAATGGGGACAATAATCCTGCCTTTCATCCACCCTTTGTCTTGTCTATTTAGCTTGTGAGCTCTTCAGGGCAGGCACTTTCTCTTATTCTATTTACGTACTGCGCCCAGCACAATAGGATCCCCAGTCTGTGTGCGTGCGTGGAGGGCTTTTGTGCCTCAGTTTCCCTATCTGTAAAATTGGGATAACAACTCTTCCTTTGTCTGTCTTGTCTGTTTAGGTTGCGAGCTCTTCAGGGCAGAGAATGACTCATAGTCTATGTCTGTGTGGCACCCCGCACAACAGGGCCCCAGTCCCTGCTGCTGCTGCATATAAACAATAATAATTCCCACAGCAGGCTGAAGAAGAGGGACTAGGAATAACATTTAGTGCTTTCAGCCCATCCAACAGTCTGTGAGCCCTTTGCAAACACAAATGGATTTCACCATGGGGTCGGGGCTCAGTGATCACCCCCATTGTATCCAGGGGGAATTCGAGTGCCTCACATAGAAAGTCAGTGATGGGACCAAAAATACAACCTAGAAGTCCCTGCTCTGTCTTGCCGCTTCCAAAGTGAATTAAGCTAAATCCAGAAAAGGCATTTTTACTCCAGAATAGGTGTCCCACATGGGGAGCTATTGCAGAATAGTTATTCTGGAGTAACTATGCCAGTGAATTTCCCCATGTAGACAAGTCCTAAGGAGTCTGACTTTCACAGAGTCCCAGACTTTAAGGCCAGGAGGGACCATTCTGATCATCTAGCCCAACCTCCAGCCTAGCAACAGGCACCTCCCACAGTGCATCACGCTTGTGGTTGAGCTACAGCATAATGATTGAAAAGGCATCCGGTTTTGGTGTGAAGGCTCCAAGTGATGGGGAAACCCCCACATCTCTAGGTAAATTGTTCCAATGGTTAACTCCCCTCATTGTTAAAAATGTCTTCTTTTTAGCCCAAATTTATCAGCTCCCAGAACCGGTTATGTCTCCTCTGCTAAAGAGTCTATTGGATATCTTCTCCCCCTGTAGGTGCTTGAGCCACCTCTTAACCTCCTCTGGGACAAAGTAAAATAGTCTGATCTCCTTTGGGCTTGTGAGCAATTCAGCCTTCCGAGCTGTAATTGTCTTTCCTTTGGGACTTCTAGGCTGTTCTCCAGGAGAGCGCAGCGGCTGCCCTTCAGAAGACGACGCTGGTCAGCACCAGGCCCTCAGCCCACCTGAGATGCACACCCACCCTCCAGGCTATGACCTCTCAGCACAAGCATGGTGATTTCTCTTCATCGTTCCTCCAATGGGCTCTCCGGAAGCTGAAGATGTTGGTTAAAAAGACAGCCCCCAAATCCTAGCTGAGACTCTCCTCCCCACAGATGGCTGCCACCTCTATTAAAAGATCAGCCCTACCATTAAAGTGAATGATCTCCTGTAGCACAGGGCTTTGAAGTCTTGGCTGCACTGATCACAGCAGCTGCGACACCAGATGAAACGTTCTCATTGGCTTTTTGCCTCCGGGCCACTAATGGGGGCAGAAGAAATCATTATGACCCACCCTACGCATGGTGCTTCAGGGCACACAGAGCACCTAAGGGAGCTGAAGAAAAGCTGCTTTCATGTAGGCAACCTGAAATGTTATTGTATTGCCTTAGAAAAGAACCTGACCTGGTCAGTGGAAATCTCCTGTGCAGGATGCAGAGGGGTGGAGGAGGAGTTCCCATAAGCTTTCAGCGAGGGGAAGAATCTGTACTCACATATAACTTTCCTCCAATGCTTCAGAGTTGAATGTTTAAAAACCTAACGCTGGGGTGCCGAACTCCCACAGCTTAGGAGTTGTAGGTGCTGATCCTCCTCTGAAAAACAGGCCCAGAGTTTTATGGGCTGGAAAAAAAAAAAATCACTTCCTCCCCAGTCATGTTTCACTGTTGCTCTGTTTCTGTAATACAATAATCTCCATAGTCTTAGCAGACACATGACCTGAATATTTAGTGGCAGGAAAACAGGCAGATTTGAAACACCTTTCCACCATTCTTTCCCTGAGCTGGTCACCCCCAGGGGCCATCTCTAGCAAGCCCAGAGCAACACCCTGATCTTTGCCGCACCTGCTTAGTCTCTAAAATGAAGGTCTCCGACCCTGAAGCTCCCACAAGAGGCACTCCCATGAGTTTGCAGGATCAGACCTATGTTTATACTGTACACACCTTAATGGCTGTTCTAGTTACCATTAAATCTAGGCCATCAAGTGCTTACAAAATGGATCCAGCCACAGCGGACTGCTGCCCCTAGTAAGTGCTATAAAGAGACCCTGATGCATGTTGTCATACCAGGCTGCATTGCAGAAAGAGGCAAAGATGGTTAATTATATTTGATCTCACCACACGCCCACTTGGCTTTTCCTAGGGAGAAGTCTTGCTACTTTGAATTCTCAGGGAAAACTCTGGTTGAAACTGAACAGTTGTAGTTTTGAAGACCAACATTTGGGATGCATAATATGGAAATCAAGGCAGGTGCACTGGGAAGCGCATCCACTGCCTTCCCCAAGAACGTTCCTAGGCCCTTTCACTTTCTTCCCAGGGTAGAGGCGTACCAACCACGCAGTCATTGCAAGGA
Organism: Lepidochelys olivacea; assembly: GCF_965140295.1. Taxonomy (NCBI): domain Eukaryota; kingdom Metazoa; phylum Chordata; order Testudines; family Cheloniidae; genus Lepidochelys; species Lepidochelys olivacea. The sequence goes on along the minus strand of NC_140437.1, from coordinate 15,430,576 downwards.
GGAGCTTGGCTAGCATGTCCCATCTGCTCTGCCTGGATAGCAGTGATCTCATGTGTTACTTGGGACTTTGCCCTAGTACCTTTTCCCAGCATTCCCTCCCCCACAGTGAGACAAGGGAAACACCACTCGGTGCCATGTAGCCACTGCCCCCTTTTCTGAGACACTTGGGATTCTACAGTGTGGAACATAGACTTTCCAGATGCCTGTGAAAGAGCATCGCACACTGCACAGGTCAGAAATATGCAGAGCTTTTAAAAAGGAAAAAAACCCATGAGTACCAGACTGCAGAAGTGGTGTCATCTGACTAGAGAGCTGGGCTGAGCTCAGACCCAGCTGGAATGGGTACTCTGCACATTTAAAGCTCCTTACTCAAAACTATACCTCTGATTTCTGTCTCCCTCACACTGCCATGCTTTCAAGGTCCGGTTAGGGTCCAGAGAGAAAAGTTACATCCTTTGCATTGAAAGTTCTAACCATGGCAGGCTGGGATTTCTAAAGCTGTATTACTCTCGTGCTCACTAGATGGGCTACAGACAGCCCTGCCGACTGATGTGCTCCATTTATGCATAAAACAAGTTTCCACATGCTGCCCTACTACCTAGGGCCTAGAAGACATGAGAAGAGATTGTCCCTGGCCTCTAATGAGATTGTCAATTGGGGCAATTTTTGATGTGGACACTTCTCCATAGATCAAGACCTGATTTCATACGGATCTCTCACCCAGGAGAGGGGGAGGTACTTGCTAAAACTTTCAGGAATGTTTTAAACATTAGGGTACTTGCTTGGACCTTTCTCCCCTCCTCCCACAGAAACCAGCTCTCCCCACCTTTCCTCCCTGTATATGGCCAAGGGGGCCACTGCCCCCCATTGCACCTATAACACCCATCCCCAAACAGGGAGAAGGGAAGGATCAACCCCAGGAAAGTTGCCCTCCTTTGCCATATAGAGCCCTTAATTACTGTGGCTTGTCATTGGCCTGGCCCTCCTTCCCAGGATGCTCTTTCCTCCTCCGCTGCCTCCTCCTGCCCCTCTGGCTTCTCCTCCCCTGCAGCATGAGGGTCCGACAGGAGACAAGCTGCAGCGATAATTAGTGGGGCACTGGATTCCCTGACCAAGCCTCAGGCTGCAGGTTAGAATCATAGAATATCAGGGTTGGAAGGGACCCCAGAAGGTCATCTAGTCCAACCCCCTGCTCGAAGCAGGACCAATTCCCAGTTAAATCATCCCAGCCAAGGCTTTGTCAAGCCTGACCTTAAAAACCTCTAAGGAAGGAGATTCTACCACCTCCCTAGGTAACGCATTTTAGTGTTTCACCACCCTCTTAGTGAAAAAGTTTTTCCTAATATCCAATCTAAACCTCCCCCACTAGGTTGTCCACTAGCTGCCCTGCACGGACCATGCCGGTGCACTCTAGGTACCCAGAGCATGTTAACACAGCCCAGCAGGGTCTACAAGGGAACTGAATCTTGGGCAGGGAATTCAGCAGCACCCCAACCCCTATAGGCAATTGCTGCAGCTGGCCTCCTATCAGACCCTCACTGCACAGTCTGAGCATGTGTCACAGGGGTGGTGGAAAAAGAACAGCCCCCCATGGCCAGTGCTATATGGGGTGTTCAGCGGATCCAAGCAGTGGTGTGACACTTTTGTGTGCGCACACACACACAAAATTAGCTTTGCTTGAAGCCTGAATTAGTAATTTTGGAATTACATGTAAACAAGCAGGAGGATTACTGAAAATGTAGGGAGGCATCTCTGCATGTGTGGTCACGTCTGGAGCGGGGTGGTTTCACCTAGATGTGTCCTGCTGCTTACTGAACACCAAATGCTCACAGGCCAAGTACATGTCTGAAGCAAGCCCGTTGCCCCCCGTTCCTCAAGACAATCAGGCCTGTAACACTGTGGGTACAGATTCTTAACACTTTCCTTTTCTGTGTGTCCTTTACCAAAGTTTGGGGCTGTTACAGGTACCCATTCCCAGGCTTTGGACAAGCTGCCTATGTTCAATGAAACGTTTATCCCCTTGGATCATGCCATGGATAATGAATAGCTGCTTCCCCCTGCCCCCCAAACAGGATTTCCACACACAAAATCCCAGACTGACCTTTGCTTATGAAGGTGCCACTTGGCTCTAACTTTTCTACCTGGTCTGAGATACTACACTGCAGGGATGCAACACTTCCATGGAGGGATTGCTCACACGGGTGGTTTCTACTGCATCTTGCCCCCAGGGTGATCTACAAAGACTTCTCCTTTGCTTTCACCCCCAGCTCAATGATCTTCCTCTGGCTGTGAGTCCCTTTGCCCTGCTCCTAATCCAGAACGAGTCGCTGTACGGACAAGATGCACCCCACAGCGTCCCAACGTTCAGTGCAAGTTACGAGTAACCTGTCCCCAGACCTGTCAAATAGAAAGTCTGTGTCAGAAGTTTTACTGTATCGCAGGAGGCACTTGTATCCAGATGGCAAAACGACCTCAGCGCCCTGAGACCCTCAACTAAACCCGATGTAGGCCAAAGACTAGGTTTGGCTGTGGAACGTTTATTAATTCCCTTTGATGGAGAGCACTATGTACACAGAACAGCCACAGAAGGTTACTTCTTGGTTTCCTCCTCCTTGGAGAGAGTCTTGATGATCTCTTCCTTCTTGGCTTGCAGACGTTCTTCACGGCGCTTGCGAGCTTCCTTGGTCTTGGACCTGCGAGCTTCCGCCTGGTCACTGAAGATGAAAACAGTTTTCATGAACATGGCCTCAGCCTCAAGCAACCCAGATAAACCCACCCAGCTTTTACCCCCACCTCTATTTTTCTCCAGCCGTAGGAAGCTGTGGTAGAGAGATGAGGTGTGAACACACATTTCACAAACACCTCATGCACCATCAACTGCTTTACAGCTGCTGTTTATCAGGTTACTAAGCCCATTCACTTCCTCACTAGCGCTTTGCAATGTAACAGAGACATAAGTGCAATTTAGTATCTTGTTCAGTAACACCCCACTGGCCTACTAAGTAATATAGGCAGGCATGAATGGGATCTACCCTTGGCCAGGATTTGGACTGAAACAGGTCCTTGGACCAAACGACAGCACATGGGCTTGCTGTTGTCTTTACTCCTTCTCCAAGGACACCACACAGCAAACTTGTTTGTTAGACAGTGCCCTTGAGATCTTGACAAAACTGGTCAGACCAGTGATTGAAGTTAGAAAGGAAAAGTAATGCATGATCTGCCAGAACCCATTTGTCCTTCAATTGTCTTAACTTTGCCTCTTCTTGAGAATGGATCCTTCAATGGCAGGGTCTTTGGACAACATTCTGCAAGGGAACTTGCCCATCCCCTGAAGATGTGTGTTATTTCCTGGGTGTTTAAGTCACACAGAAGGGCAAAGCTTGTATAAAGGGGGCATTCAGGTCACACTTGGATTTATTTACACCATTAAAACCAAGCCATTAATATCCAGATCTGTCAACATTTATGAAGTATTATTTTGTATTCCACTGAGCCTTAGGCCTTGTCTACGTTAGAAAGTTTTGCTGCTCTAACCATACTGGTATAGTAGAACACTCCTAATGTGAATGCAGTTATACTGATATAAGAGGGCTTATACTGTTATAAGTTAAGATAGTTTGCACCCATACCAAACCTTAAACCAGTATAGCTATAGGAGTAAATAATCCCCTAATTGACAGAGCTATAGCAACATAACTATGACCAGGCTTGGATAGTGAAGAGATGTTAGTGAATTTCATTTGTTTCCAGTCAGTTTCACTTTACAGGATGCCACAATAAGAGAATCAATGTCTTTGTAACCCAGGTGCTGAAAGCTCATGGAATCACTTGAACTAGTACTGAGCACTTTTAAAAGCTCACTTGTGCAAAACTTAAGTCTCAGACCTGTACTGAGCTCTAAATCGCTTTAATAATCAAACACTTACGCCAGGAGCTTCTTGCGAGCCTTGTCTGCTTTGAGTTTGTGAATGTGCTCCATCAGAATCCGCTTGTTCTTGAACACGTTACCCTTGACCTTCAGATACAGGCTGTGATACCTAACAAAAGAGAAGGGACCAGGTGAGGTGAGAGAGCTCACTGTGTTGCAGGAAGCAACACTCATTTGTTTGATGGTGCAAAAGAGGAAATACGAACTGTGCAGCTTCCAAGACATCTTGAGTGACTCAAGATAAACAGCAGTTGTGTCTTGTCTGCAGTGGACCACACAGTGACCTCTGTGTCCCAGAGTTTTAAAATTAATTTAACCCTTCTTCAGCATCTTAATCTACCACCACACACGACTCCCTTGTCCTGCCCTCCAGTTTCAGCAGAGGAGCTAGTCCTGAGAAGCACTCGCTAACATCAAGACCATTCTGCAGCAGCTTTCCAGTGCCCTTATCCACTGCAAGGGATTTATCATTTACGTAAAAGGTGTGTTTAATCTCTCTTAGCTTTCCCCTCTGGCATCTGTTGGTTCAGGTCTAAGGTTATGGAGCCTGCTGCAAAAGCCTTGAAGAGCAGAGGCTGGTGTATCCAGGCGGATGGGGACCCTGTTCCCCACCCACCCACCCACACCCACCAGCAAAGCAGCAGCAAGGCAGGATTCATTTGGCTCTCAGACTTACATATGGCGGTCGATCTTCTTGGACTCCCTGTATCTGCGAAGCAGACGTCTCAGAATTCTCATTCTCCTCATCCAGGTCACCTTCTCGGGCATACGAGCATTGGCTGTACCCTTTCTCTTACCTGGAGGCAGACAGAAAGATGTTACAGAGCTGGAACACAGCTAATTACCAGTGAGCATCCTTGCCAGTGTGCTTAACACCTCTGCTTGCCTCAAAATCCAAGGAGTATGATTAACAGCCCAGCTGCTTTACAAGGCCCCTCTTTGGTACATAAGGCAGTCTATAAATCCACCCTCAGCAAAGGTCTCTAGAGTTTGACAGACGTTTAACCCCAGTTATCTAGAGCGAAGCCAGCCATCACTTACCGATGCCCATATGCCTGCCCTTTCGGCGGGCCAAGGTGTTTTTCCTGCATCGGGCACGGGAGTGAACAGTCACAGGCTTGCGGATTATCAGACCATCCTTGATCAGTTTCCTGATCTGCTGACCTGGAAACCAGAAGAGATGTTCCATGTTGAAGACATCAAATGGAACAGAAAATGGACAGCATGAGCAAGGCAAGAGACCAACACGAACAAATTTTACTTTTCAAAAGGAGTTTTTGGGATGGATTACAACATTTAAGTCTAAAGGAATTTAAGAAGATTTTGACCTTCTTTACAGAGGCCCCTTAATTAAGTTTGTTTTCCTCAGGCAATCCTGTTGTAGTCCACCACAGGCCTACATGAGAAACTTTCTCCCAGTCACTGCAGTGCGGACCTGAATGGAATAAACATATTTTATAAAGATGTCCTTTGGGTCCAGCTTCTGCCTCCATTCTATCTGCTGGATCTGCCAGCTCAGTTAACACAAAAGGAAGCCTAGTCCGTGAGAAGGAACAAACTGTCTATTTTTCAGTGCTCATAGTGAACTGTATCTCATGTATTTCTGCTCTTCTTTCTTTTCAATCGTGCATCTCACCTGTTCACCACTAGATATCCCTGTGGTTGGTCTTTGACTAGATAGTAGTAACTCCCGTCCCCCCAAAGAACATCCACACTTGTCATCACATTCTTGTGTGAATTCTTTCAGTGTGGGTTTAGCCGAATTCTAGAATTTGGTCATTTACTGCTTCCAGTTAACAAGGGAAGGCAATTGCTACACACCTGTAAGTCAGCAAAACCTTTGAATATAAAAAGGCCCATGAAGAAGGCAATTCGGTTAACTACTATTAAATTAACCTTTCTACTACCGAGCCTGTAACAAAGACAAATTGAGATCACTGCCTCTTCTGCAATATTCAATAATTAGCAAGGCCCATCATACCAGAAGATAGCACTAGCAAGTCACTTAATTGCCCAATGCCCATGTGGAAGAGAAATGGTTACTTACGAGAATTAGCATTGGCAATCTCATTGGTCTCATTAGGATCCAACCAAACTTTCTTCTTGCCACAGCGCAAGACGCTGGAGGCCAGCCTCTTCTGGAGCCTGAGCATACTGAACAAACCAACACACATGGCTTAGAACAGGCAGCCCCCAGTTTAGTGCAATGAAAGATCACAAAATTTTTCACTGTTCCAGGAATGCTCAAATTGCAGTCTAGCTTTATTTAAATGTATAAAGGGTCTTTCATTGGAGAGATTACAAAGCCTAATGCAAGTTAATTACATATGGTACTGCTGAAATGTCGTCACCTCTGAAGTGAAAGGCAGCAATCACGTGGAAATCCGGCATGTGGCAAAACAGTGCGAGTGGAGAAATTGCGGCCAGTGATGTTGACCAGATCAAACTCTTATTAAGGAGGTTTTCACTTGTGGCAAAAGCTCAGAGCCGAAGGTGGCGGGTGACCCATTAAACAGAAGATGGGATGAAGTTTCTAACAGCAACTAGTGATTCTGGGCCCCGGCCACTTGCGGTGCCTCATGCTGGCCACCCAAAGGTCACCGTCACTTTGGGAGTGAGGCCCAGCTCTCAAGTGCCCAGCGGGATCCCCCTGGGGTGGGAACAGTGGGGAGATCCAGCAGAGCGGGGCCTTTACTGGGGCACCACCCCCAGCGCCCGCGCAGCCCCCCCCGCTCCATTCCAGCCCCCCCAGCGCGCGCCCGCGCAGCCCCCCCGCTCCATTCCAGCCCCCCCAGCGCGCGCCCGCGCAGCCCCCCCCAGCGCGCGCCGCGCAGCCCCCCCGCTCCATTCCAGCCCCCCCCAGCGCGCGCCCGCGCAGCCCCCCCCCGCTCCATTCCAGCCCCCCCCATGGCGCGCAGCCCCCCCGCTCCACGCCGGGGGCGCCCCTTATCGCCCCGCTGTCCACCGCCCGGGTCCGGGCTGAGGGGACGAGCGAGGCCCCGGATGGGGGCAGGGAAGCGGCTCCTCACAGCTAGGCCCAGGCCCACCCGCAGGCCCGGCACCGGCCGCTCTCCTGAGGCGAGGCGAGGCGAGGCGAGGCGAGGCCAGGCCAGGCCCGGCCCGGCTCGGCTCGGCTCGGCCCGGCCCGACGCGCCACAGGCCGCAGCGCCCAGTCCCCGCCGCCCCGCGCCCCGCGCCCCGCTCACCTCATGGCGGCAGCGGCCCTAGCGCTGAAAGGAAAGGGGGACAGTAGCGCCGGCCGCTCCCACTATCAGCGCGGGGGTAGCTGGGTGGGACGTACCATATCACCCCCTCCGCTCACAGCGCCTCCCCTCCCCTCCGATCCCGGCTCGCTCCACCCCTGAACGGGGAAGAAGGGGCCAGAGCTCGGTTCCGAAGGAGAAAGTGCGGACGGAACCGGGAGTCTGAAACATATCTCCCCACCCCCCGCGTCTGGGAATGGTACGGCCCGGGGCGCAGCGGCGCCTGCGCAATGATCGCGGAGGCGTGCTGCCCGGACTAGTCCGGCGGAGCGTTCGCCTGCGCAGTGGAGGGAAGCTGCTCAGGGCACCACGTGGAAGGGGGGTGTTGGGTGATCTGCGGTCTGGGGAGGGCTGGGCGCACGGAGGAGCGTAAGGGCAGGCGTGGGGTGGTAGGTGCTAGGGGCCTTGGGGCAGATCAGGGCTGGGGGGCAGTCAGGGGGTAGGAGCTGAGTTCATGGGGTCAGGGGGGGAGTCCTGGGGCATAGAATATCAGGGCTGGAAGGGAGCTCAGGAGGTCATCTAGTCCAACCCCCTGCTCAAAAGCAGGACCAATCCCCAACTAAATCATCCCAGCCAGGGCTTTGTCAAGCCTGACCTTAAAAATATCTAAGGAAGGAGATTCCACCACCTCCCTAGGTAACCCATTCCAGTGCTTCACCACCCTCCTTGTTAAAAAGTTTTTCCTAATATCCAACCGAAACCTCCCCCACTGCAACTTGAGACCATTACTCCTTGTTCAGTCATCAGCTACCACTTGCTGATGTTCTGTCATCAGCAGGCTTAGGGGGTGACAATGGATCACAAATTGAATATGGATCAACAACCTGATGAGCTGAGGAAAAGGCTAGAATCATTCTGGGGTGTATTAACACGCATGTCCCTGTGTAAGAGGCGGGCGGTCATTGTCCCGCTCTGATCGGCACTGGGGAGGCCTCCGCTGAAGCACTGTGTCCAGTTCTGGGCACCATGCTTTAGGAAAGATGAGGGCAAATTGGGCTGAGTCCCGAGAAGAGCAACAAAAATGATCAAAGGTTTTGAAACGCCGAGGCGCTTCCACGGAGGAAGGTTAAAAAAATTGGGTATATTAGTCTTGAGAAAAGAAGACTGAAAACAATCTGCAGGTAGGCTAAGGGCTGTTATAAAGAGGCTGCTGATCAATTGTGCTCCATAGCCACTGAAGGTAGGACAGGTTTCAGAGTAGCAGCCATGTTAGTCTGCATTTGCAAGAAGAAAAGGAAGACTTGTGGCACCTTAGAGACTAACCGATTTATTTGAGCATAAGCTTTCATGAGCTACAGCTCACTTCATCGGGTGCATGTGATGTAGCTCAGGAAAGCTTATGCTCAAATAAATTTGTTAGTCTCTAAGGTGCCACGAGTCCTCCTTTTCTTTTTTTGAAGGTAGGACAATAAGTAAAGGGGCTAAGCTGCAGCAAGGGAGATTTAGGTTAGATATTAGGAAAAACTTTCTAACTATAAGGGTAGTTAAGCTCTGGAATAGCTTCCAGTGGATCTTGTGAAATTCCCATCATTGGAGGTTTTTAAGAACAGGTTGGACAAACACCTGTAAAGGATGCTGTAGGTTCACTTTGCCCTGCCTTCATGCAGGGGGTTGGACTTGTGGTCCCTTCGAGCCCTACATTTCTGATTCTGTTCTAGGCTGGAGGATAGCTATGTCAGATTGGAAGTTAGCCGTGGGGTAGGAGCTAAGTTAATGAGGGACAGTAGAGAAGTTATGGGATAAGGTGTACTAGGCTGGGGACCTGGGCCAGATCAGGTGTGGGGGTAGCTATGGGATAGGCTATGCCAGGTTAAAGGCCGGCCATGAAACAGGAACCAAAGCTATGGGGCAGGCCATAATCACAGCTTTGCAGGTAGCCATTGGGCCTGTATGTGCTTGTCCTTGACCTGTAGATGGTCACCACTAACCCAAACTCATACAGTGAACCAATGTTAGACCTTGGAATGGTACCCAGGAGTCCTGACTCCCAATCACCTCTTATCCCTGCCTTCTGGCGCTTTGCAAACATTAATTAATCCTCACAGGCCCCATGTGAGGTTGGTAAGTATCAGTGTCACCGTTGTCCAGCTAGGGAAACTGAGGCACGAGGGGGCCTAACTCCCCCCTCATGCAATGTCAACCAGGAGCATCTCCATGAAAAAAGGGGTAATGTAAAACCAGAGTCAGATTCAGGCCCAGAGAGAGTCACTGATTTACCCCATGTCCAAGAAAGTCTGATCCAGAAAGGGGCTGAAATTTGTATGAATTTGGGGTGTTCAGAACTTCTCCAGGATCTCAAAGCTTAAGAGTTCTTGGAACAAGAGGAGAGACTAACAAAAATATAAATGTATAAATGGTCCTGTTTCTTTAAAAAGTGATTCTCCAATTGCCTCGTTTGCAAAATATAACTGAAGCTCCACTTTTAAACTGATACAAATTCCACTCAAGCAAAAATGTCACTTTTTTTTTTAGAGTAACAGCCGTGTTAGTCTGTATTCGCAAAAAGAAAAGGAGTACTTGTGGCACCTTAGAGACTAACCAGTTTATTTGAGCATGAGCTTTCGTGAGCTACAGCTCACTTCATCGGATGCATACTGTGGAAACTGCAGCAGACTTTATATATACACAGAGAATATGAAACAATACCTCCTCCCACCCCACTGTCCTGCTGGTAATAGCTTATCTAAAGTGATCATCAGGTTGGGCCATTTCCAGCACAGCACACTTTTTATAAACTAAAAGTTGAAAAGCACCCAAATCCCCACTTTTTGCAGCGTTTAGGCATATTTCCTCCTTTGAAAGTCATGTCTGAAAATTGCAATTGGCTAGAAAATCAGACCAAAGGCTAAGGCTGCTTGTTAAATACTCAGACTAGATTCCATCTCATGGCTCATTTGGAATCTGGCTGGTGTAAAATGATCAACATATGGTAGGAGAAGGAGACCTGACAGGAACAGATTCTTGGTTCATTAAGCGAGAAAAACACAGATAAACACAGATTTAGGGAGTTTAAAAACCGAGTTGTTGTTTTCATAAAACAAACTCCAAACCTGGAAATACCTGCTAAAGGAACGTGTGTTGGAAACTTGGCTCAGACCCACTGGCTCACCAGTTCCAGGATCCTGCCTCTAGCATTGGCCACACAGGCTGATGCCAAAGAGAAAGGCAAATAAAAATACATCCCCATAACACATTTGGTCAGACCCCTGGGTCTGTACAGGGGAGGGGAGATAGTTGCTTCCCAGCTCCTGTGGAAGAATCATGTTTTGCCCTATGCTCTCCAGGGGAATTCCCCTAAACTGGAGGAATTCCCAGGTGGGGAAATCTGGCTGTTTTCTCACATGGTGCAAAAGCACCAGAATGAAGCCTAGAAGTGGGGTTGCAGCATTTATAGAATGCTGCGGGGGTTGGTGTGATATTGTTTATGCCCTTATCTCTCCTAGGAAACAATGAAATTTGCCAGAGGTTCCTGTCTATGTGTTTTCAAATGTCTTCCTTAGCATCTTGCACTGGGTTTTGTTTTCCAGTGGATCATTGCTCACAAAAGGTACTCTGCTCTGCCCCAGAGGTGGCTGCATCTATTTGTAAAGAGCGCTATGGGGGGAAAGACATCTCCTTGAGGTAACACCTTATATTGCTGGCATTTAGGATGGGCCTGAGGCCATCCCTTGCTGCCTCACAGCAGCAGTCCACCCAGGGGCTCCACTGGCATTCCACCATCTGCTTGCAGTGTTTACTACTAAAATGTGGAGGTGGTGATTAAGTGCGCCTGGCGGGTGGAGAGGCTCTGGCCATGTAAAGGGAGATCTGTAATTGTGTTATACTCCCATGCAGCTGCCTGCTGTCTGTGTGTTCACCTTCCCTCCAGCAGCTCTTTCCCTTCTGCTCCCCCCCCCAGCCCCATCTCCCAATCTATGGCTCCCTCTGCTCACCCATCATCTTTCTCCCATCCCCCCACTCCCCTCTCCCTCCCACTCTTCCTGCCCAGCTTCTGTTCGCTGCCAGGGTCCCTGGGGGGGATTACGGTTGCTGGTGGGTTGTGGGAGGAGGGAAGGGGGGACAAGCTGGAAAAACAATATCCAGGAAACAGCTGCAGCTGTCCGAGATGCTCAGTGAATTGCTCCTCTCAGGAAGGTTAGCTGGATGGTGTCTTCACAAACAGGCCGACATGGGAGAGGGGAGCCTCCAGGCTAACCCTCCTGGAGAGGCTGCTGCACTGAAGCCCAGGTAAGACCATCTCCCTTGTCCTAGCTGGAAGCAGGATATACAAGGAGTTTCTGGTCTAGAGAGGTCATTTCCAATCTGGCCTGGCATCCCCATGTCAGGAGAGGGGGATGGGTAGGAGTCACATCTGGATGTGTGGGACTGCTTAGATACGGGTTTTGGTCCAAGCCCATCTCTGGGGTCTAGTCTGGCAGGGAGGGGAGAGATGAGAACACAGCCTGCTCCATGCACTGGGAGGGTCATGTCCAGGGGGAGACTCTGAATGGTGGTGGGACTGTCTGCATGGCCATGATCTCCAGCCTCCCATCTGCCCCTAACTTGGGATCCCTAACTCGGGTGTCTCATGACATCATGAACGTCGGGGAAATGCTGGAACATTGGGATCCTTCTGCAGATGGGAAACCTTGGGAGAAGTCGCGCCCTCTGGGGACTCTAGGATTTTCTGCTTCCAGCTGGGACAAAAATCAAAGGAGAGCAGGCTCCCACCTCATGGCCTGGATGTTTCACTGCCAACTGGAAGCAGGAATGGGACGTGCGGTGCGATGGGTGGGAAGAAAAACCAACCAACCAACGTTGTATCGATTCAGGGCTTGGTTTGGAGTTTGGGACGAAGAGGCCGGGGCAGTTCTGATGTCACTGGGACATTCTGGGCCCAGTGAGGGGTTCTGTCACTGTCTGCCTTAATGCGACAGTGCTGTGTCTCAGAGACCTGACACCATTAGCCAGCACACAGGCCAAAGGTCTCACCCTGGCTTCCAGCAACTTAGTCACTCTTTGCAGGGCCCTTCCAGTCCCAAGTCTTCCCCATTCCATCTACCCCGAGTTCCTATCTACCAGGCACTCGGACTTTTCCCTTCTGGTTTGTCACCCCCGAAGGTGTGCAAAGAGCCCCCAGGTATCAGTTCACTTTGGCGGACCCACTCCACCCAGTTCACGCACCAGAGACCTGCTGGGGGCAAAAATTAACAAAAAGCATATTTAATAGGGGAAAAAAAGTCACAGATTCAAAAGTGAAACAGGAAAAGCAAACGCAGACCAGTCACACAGAACAAAAAGAGGCAACTTCAGACTTTACCCTTCTATATTAGACAAATCCCCTTTTCTACTATAAAGTACCTGTTGCCTCCAAATGGTTTCCCAGCATGCCCCAGCCATCATAGAAAGACCCAGCGGTTCAGGGACAGCTTTGCACTTAAAGGCAGCCCTTCAATTTCTGGGAAAAAACCTCAGACACAAACCTGGTTTTAAAAGGCTTTTTTTTTTTCTTTTCATTCCTGGCATGGTGACTCTTGGGTATTCAGAGTGGGGGGAATTCCCAGTTGTCTCCATGTCTTTCCATTAACTCTAATGGTCCACCATTGTCTTTTCCTGGTTGGACAATGAAGGGGTACTTGAAGTTGGTTTCCTGTAAGCAACTGGCTTGGTGCCCCTCCCATCTCTGCCTGACCCCTTCACCACCTGTTGCGAGGTGACGCTGTAGACGCACCACAGTTACAAGGTTCTACACGTATACACATGCGATGACATGTACCTACAGTCATACCCTGCATGCAGCTCTCCTGGTGCTCCGCAAGTCCAGAACATCACAAGCTTTCATGAAAGACCTTCCATGATGTATTCATCCACCATCACATTGTATAGAACCAGGTGAGTCAATTGCATATTCTTTGGGGTTCAGACCCCCTTTTCGCCCCTTGGGGTGTCTGGACTCGGATTGTCACAGTCATCCAAGCTGGATCCCCACCCTCCAAAGCTGGGGGAAGGCAGCGTGGTCTAGTGTGGCTAGAGCCTGACCGGATGCCCGGGTTCTATTCCCGGTTCTGCCACCAATTAGCTGTGTGACCTTGGGCAAGTCATTTCTCTCTGTGCCTCATTTTTCCAGCCTGCAAAGTGGAGATTAAATATGATTCAGTGCTTGGGCACTGCCGTCACACCTCAGCCCGTCAGTGATAGATGGGTTCTAATCATGGAAAATCTCTCTTGCATCGGGTGTCCCGTGTTCTTGGACAGTTTGTCTCTCAGCTGCAGAGGCCAGGAAGGAGCCAGCTCCCTGGAGTGAATCCACAGCTCCCTGCAGAGAGGTTCATTTTTAACCTTCTAGGGCCTCCGTTCGGCTTGGGACTGGACCTCTAACCTCCACCCTGGCAGAGGGGATGTGGGTTGATCTGTCCCTTCAGATCCACCCCCTCACTCTCCAAAAGCAAGGAGATAAGACTCCATAGCCACCTCGGGACAAAAGCAAGCTGAATGGTACGGGACACAGGGACCTTCAGCAGTCTGCTCAAATCCAGTCTTGGGCAGTTGTGGTTGAAGCCGATTACTGCCTAATTGCTGAGGTGAGATGAGTGCCATGGATCTCAGCTCAATTCTAATTGGACACACGGGCACTGGTCAGTCTCAGTGTTGGCATGCTCAGCAGAGAAGACAAGCATTGAGTAGGTCGTTCATAGGGAGTCAAGTCAAAGTTCCCCCAGCCAGGGGCTCACTGAGCTCACCTGACCAAGCCGCGTCAGTTTCACAGCCAATGGTACCCAAGGGAACAGCCCATCTCACCACCTTTGCTGGCCCTGCCTTGATGGATCAGGCCCTCGTTTTGAAGCTAGGTGGACTGGATGCAGCTTTTCAGTGTGAGATCAAGGGAGACTCGCTCACCATTCAGCCACCACACCTTATAGGGCGGGTTGAGAGCCACAGACGGACCATATGGCCAAGGGGAGGATTCAGGCTCTGGGGCTGCCCAGTGGGCCCCTTTCATCGAGCTGGACACAAGGGTTTATTTGCTGCACTTTGGTTTCCAGAGCTGTGCATGTTATCTGGGTAGCCAGCCCAGCCCAGACCTACGTCCCTCTCCACTCTGGTGTTGGCGCATCCCAATGCTCAGGCAAAGCCGCAGCCCAATTAGGAGTGAGACAAGGGAGGGGATGGGGAAGCGCAGACCCAGGTCCCCATGCTTCATTCCTAATTAGCCACAAATCCCACCAGCCATGTGGATTTTCTCCCCTATCGTCCCAGGGACATTGATGCAGCCCCATTTGCTGCTTTGCCCCTGCCATGGTGCTCCCTCTGTGCTGGGATGTAGAGACTGCATGGCATGCGGTTGGCTCTGAGGATCATCAGGGCCTGTTGGGAGCCCCCAATGAGCCCTGGGGCAGGTGGGTTCTCAGGAAGGATCTGGTGGGGGAAAGGGGTTGGGGTGAAAAGAGGGTGCAGAGTGAAGTGGGAGCGAGGTGAGAGGGTTAAGAGCCACAGAGAATCTTGCACTGAGGAACAGTCCAGGAGAAGAGCATTGGAGACCCAGGCCAGCCATCGCTGCACAATAGGGCCAGCTAAGCAATACAGCTGGTCGCTTTCCAGCAGGCTGTTGAGGCAGGGGCTCTGGGAGGCTGTGACCTATTCCCAACCAAGCTCCCCTGGCTGCACGCACATCCCGGCAGCATGGCACCCATGCCTGCACTGACCCTGTGACCTGACGGGAAACAAGGCAATCCGGCCCAGTGGGGGATCTCCGCCTTGGTGCCCAGAAATCTCTCTCAAGCCACACCAGGTTACCACATGCTCTCCAGCTGGGGTGTGGGTTGGAATTGATATGTCAAGAGCCCTCCCTAGGCACACTGCCTACTAGGGGCAGGGACAAGGAATCCCAGCCCTTTGTGGGTCTGGAATAGCTGCCCAGCAGGGCAGTAAAATACCCATGGCCATATCTGAGCAGGACCTGGGGGAGTCGTAGGGCAGTGGTGTCCTCAACCCCCCAGAGCAAGCCAGAGCCATCTGGGCAACAGGGAGGGGACTGATCACTGGAGCCCCCCGCCCAGCCATCGCCCTGGACTCAGGGGGCTTTGTGTGGGGGCAGGGAGGCATAAGGCCACCCCCCAGCCAGTCCTTCACCCCCTGGGAGTCCCCACTCCAGGGCTGACCTTCCCTGTCATCTGCCCCCCCCCCCCCGGCACTGCTGGGCAGCCAGGCCCCTCAGTAGGGGGAGATGGGAATCGGGGTGTGTGGGGGGTCTCCTGGCTGTATAGGGGCTGGTTGGATGGGGGGGGGTTGTCTCTCCTTCCAGCCTCCTGGGCGCTCCCTTCTCCAGCCCCTCCCATCGCTCAGCCCCTCTGCTGGGGGAGGGGGGCGCTTGGACCACCCCCCCCGGGGGCCGGCGAGCCCCCGAACCTCGCCGCGCCCCCCCCCTTTCCGCCCGCCCCGCCTGCGCATTGTGTGGCCGCCCCCACACGCGCCCCCGCCCCGGGCTCCTCCTCCGCCGGGGCTGGCTTGGGACACGAGTCCGGGGCGAGCCAGGCCGAGACGCCGGGAGCCCGATGGTTCGGGAGGGCGGCATGGCCCGGACACCCCGCAGCTCGACCCAGGAGATCCAGATGGACGTGTTCGACAACCCCGGCCTCCAGGTGGGACCGCGGGAGGGGGGATAACACCCCCCCTGCCACCGCCGCTGGGGGGGCGTCTCCCGCAGCCGGGGGGGGGAGCTTTGTAGCCAGAAATAGCGGGGGTGGGACTGGACCCGATCGGAACCGGAGGGCGGGTGGAGCCGGCCAATGACTCACTGGTCTCTGCTTTTCCCGGGGTCGGGGTGAGTCTTGCTGGGGGGGGATTCGAACCGATGTGGGGGGATTGGAGGAATCTCCGCCTGGCTGCGGCTTTCCGCCCTCCCCTCCCCGGGGATCAGCCCTTCCCAGCTGCCCTCGGCTTTCAGCCTTAGCACAAAAGCCCTGTTGGCCCCACCGGGCTCCTGCTGCCCCAGCCAGGCCAAGCGGGGTCCCCCCACCCCATGCCCTACATCCTGCAGGTGTCCCCCGCATGCCCAGAGATCACAAGGGAGGCGACCCCCAAACTTTGCAATGGGTGCCAAAGCCAGCCGAGAGGAGATGGGAGGGGGGGTCCTAGGGGTGCCTCCCCCGGAGCTGGAAGAGTGCGGTCTCCTAGTTAGAGCAGGCAGGGGACGGGGCGTCCGGGCACCTGGGTTCTAGTCCCCACCCTGCTGTTCGTTTGCTGTGTCACCTTAGTCTCCCCAGCTGGAAATGTGGGGAATGATCCCGAGGGGTTTGTGGGGCTGGATCAGTCCCACTGCGTAGGGTGCCCTGGGCTGCTGCCAGGAACGGCAGCTAGCGAAGGGCAGGTGTCGCTCCGGGAAACTTTGGAACATACAGGATAATTTGGGAAACCCTCTCCGGAGTCACCACACCCCTTTCCCGCCCCATCCCCTTGCCAGTTGGTACCAGGGGACTTTGCCTCTGCTGGAAACAGGCCGTGAGCCAATGTAGCAGGAGGCGGGGATGCCAGCACAGATGGGCCATTGCTCTGATGTACTCAGGTGGGGATCCCAGTGGCAGGTTGGACCTGTTGGTCAGGGCTAGTGAGCGGGGTGGGGAGGGGGACAGGATAGCAGTGGCAAGATGGACCCACTGGTCTGACCCAGCTCAGCACATCCTCCCAGTCACGTTGCTGGGTGTTGTCCACACGCAGCCCCTTTGTCCCCCAGCACCAGGCGATTTGGAGAGGCAAGTGGGGAGAGGCTCCTGGTAGCACCCAGACACCCTGGCAGTGCCAGGCCCTCAACACAGGGCTGGGAAACACCGAACCAGCCTCCACCAGCTTAGGATCTGGCTCTGTAAATGGCCATGATTAACCCTTCCCCACCTGGAGAGCTACCAACCCAGTGCTTAATTTGTGCCAGGGCTGAGCCCGGACCCCTCTAGGCTTGGCGGGTTGTAGCCCCAGCACCTCTGAGCTTGCAGTGTCGGTACCTCTTTCGTTACAAATTATGCCCTGCACCAGCCCTCTGGATGGGGGATCCCAGCCGCCCATGGAGGCACAGTGAATGTGACGGGGGAGGGGCCCCGATTGGAAAGATGGGGGTGGGGAAGAATCCTAAAAATACCAACGCCTGCCCTGCTCAGAGACCACGTGTCTGTGGGTTGGGCAGCAACTGGGCCCAGCTGTCCCTCTGGGATGCGCCTGGCTCATTCCGAGACCTGCCCCAACATGTCCTGACCGCTTGCCCTGTGCAGAAAGGCCTCACACTCACTGGGAGCTTTGGGAGGAACCCGTTGGAAAAGGACTGACGCCCCCGGGCTGTGATGACCCTGCCCGCATCGGGGTGGAGGGAAGCAAGACTGGGCCCTCAAGGACAGCAGCAGAAGGGTCCAGCAGCAATTGACCTTCTGTAGGGAGCACTGGCTGCGGGTGGGGTGGAAATCTTGGCTACTCCAACCCCAGCCTCTCCCAGCAGGAGGTGCTGTAGAGGATGGTGCAGGAGCGCGGGCTGTAGGGAAGCTCCCAGCTGCTAGCTCCTTCTGTCTAAGTCTTTGCCACCAGCCGGGTATTTGGAGCCTTTGCCAGGCTCTGTTGGAAGAGGAGCCGCTAGGTCATGGGATGACTCAGTAGCAGCAGGTGTGTTGTGTGTGCGTTTGCATGGCTGCTGGGGCCTGCGTGGGTGGGAGGAAGGAGAGCACCAGAGCCTGTGCACGAGGGGGAGGAGTGGAGGTGAGCGCTTGTGTCACTAGGGAGGTGTTTGGAGTGTGTGTGTGTGTAGTAAGCTCTGATTGTGTGGGGGTGGGTGTGTGTATAGTACGTTTTGTGTGTGTGTGTGTGTGTGTGTACACAGCTCCTTGCACGGAGATAAGGGGGTGTGTGGGTGTACACAGCTCTCATTGCACAGAGGTGGTGTGTGTTTGTACAGCTTGTTGCATGGAGGTAGGGGTGTGTGTACAGCTCCTTGCACAGGGTAGGGGTGTGTGTGTGGATCGCAGCCCCACCCCCTTCATCTCTTTGGCAGCTGGGGGCCTCCCCTGGAGGGTCCATGAGCCTGGGACTGGAACCCCTTCCCTGGGCTCAGCCTCTGCCCCTGTGGATCCCACCCCGACCCTGGCACAGAGGGGACGGCTCTGGGCAGCAGCAGGGTGATCTCTGGAGCCCACACTGCCCCCACCCTGGTTGTGGGGCAGGGAGAGAGTTGAGTGGGCACAGACTGGCTGCAAATCCAATCAGCCCCACATCCTCTCTCTCCCCCCCTCTCCCTGACGACCAACCGGCTGATTCAATCCGAGGCCCCTGAGGATGGCCCGAGAGCTGCTCCATGCTGAATCAGTTGCCTTTGCTAGGCCCAGTGGGTGTGATGTGTTAAACACCCCACACCTCTGCACGCAGACTGAGCCCCACCATTACCTGGGCACAGGGGGAGCTCTCCGGATCTCACTGGAGAACACAGCTCAGGCCCCCACCCCCTGTACATCTGTCCGGAGCTCGGCCCCAGCCCTGCAGCACCCATGGGGACAGGTGGGCAGACGCCTCACCCCGCCCATCGACACGGGGCAGTAAAGCTGCTCCCAGGCTGTCTTCCCCACAGGGGCCTCTGATGGGCAAGCCACTTCCCTCTTCTGTTCCTTGGTTTCCCCTTCAGCTAGCTGAGCATTTAGCTCCCCCCCACCCCGAATATGCCATGTGATCGATGGTTACCCTATAAACATGCTGCTGTCTGTGGGGTAGGGGGGTGGGGTCCCCCCCACAGTTCTTGAATCCTCCCCAGAGCAATATGGGGGGGCCCCGGCAGCGGCTGCAATAAAGGCCCACCCCGGTCCAGTGCCGTTTGCCCTTGACTGGCGCGCGCCTCCCTGTTTCCATCGGGGTGAGCTGACATGGCCAGCATTGCAATTAGCTCCCCCCCCCCAGTGATTAGAGCCTGGCTGTGACGCCAGATTGGTTGGGAACCCAGCGAGGCTATTAAAGCCCTGGAGCTGCCTATTGATTGGCACCCGCATCAGGTGACCGTGCGGCGTTGGGAGCCAGCTGCTTCCCTGGAGGGCGACCCCGCCCTCCAGCCCTGCCTCCTGCACTCCCAGTGTGCCGTGTGAGTGCCAGGGACCTGTGGGGGTCACTGGCTCCTTTGTGGGAGACTCAGCAGCCCCATAGGGAAGGGGATCCCATAGCCAGGCCAGGCCCAGGTGGGTGTTTAGATGGGGACATGTCCTAAGGGTCTGCGATCCGAGGGATTTTCACAGTGGAATAGACCATCTCAGACCATCTCAGCAGGATGTTTAGCCTGGGGTCCATCTGTCCCCAGCCGCTGGCCACAGGGGAAGGCAGCCTCCTTGTGGTGTGATATGCTACCGTGAGGGGAGAGATTCCTTCCTGGCCTCATGAGCTGATGACCTGATGCCCTGAAGCATTAGGCTTGTCATCTGTATTCAAGCAGCTCACTCTATTCTCAGCCATACGGATGTCTAGTGTGGTCATAGGACTGTTTATAGGCTCAATTGGAGTGGGGCTCCTGTGTTCTGCTCTCCGCTTTCCCATTGACTTGCTGTGTGGCCATGAGTAAAGCATTTTCCCTTTTTGTGCCTCGGTTTCCCCCCAGCGGTACAGTGGGGGTAATGATACTCGCAGGAGAGGAATGAAGTTTAATTAATTTGTGCTTGTAAAGTACTTTGAGATCCTCCGATGGAAGGCGTGGCAAAGCAGATTTCAGGGTAACTCCTCCATTAACTTTAGCAATGTCCCGCAGCAGGGAGTTCCACAGGTTTCTGGTATGCCATGCAGTTGTCTGCTCCCGCCCCTCTGTAAGCACCTGCATGCTCGTTAACCAGGCTGTCCCTCCCTCCTCCAGGGGAAATACAGCAAGCGGAAGAGCAGGTTTAAACGCTCTGATGGCAGCACCTCCTCGGACACGACTTCCAACAGCTTCGTCAGACAGGTAAGGACAGCGGGGTGGGAGCTCCCATAGCCTCGGCATCCCGTGTTCAGGAGAGGGGACAGAGCCCCAGGGGTCCCTCGCCATGAGATGTGGGATTTAACTTGCTTTGCACCATTGATTCGGCAGCTGGGAGTGTTGGAATAGATGTAATACAGCAGCGTAGGGCAGATGGTCCCATTGCCCCCTAGTGGCTAGCCCCAGTTGCTGTAACAGTCTCCTCCTTGCTCTCAGTTACTCCTTTAGCTTGAGCAACAGGGTCTTGAGGGTTCAGTGCTGAGGATCCTGGGTTCGATCCCTGCCCACAGCCACAGCATCGTGTTCCCAGCTCTTGTGCTGTTCTGTTTCCATCTGCCAAGTGCCATGGCCGGCCCCTTTCAGTCTAAAGCAGCTACAGAGTGAGGAAAGGAACAAGAAAGAACTAACGTCAAGTGCCCATGGGAGAGAATAGGGTGTGTGCGTCACCCTCAGCAGTGCGGAGACCAAACCAGTGCCTACCTCTGCAGGCCAGTGGAGAATCCACCCTCCCGCCCAAATCTACAGTTCGGTTTAATCTGCTGTGTTTCTTTAAGGGCAGAAATGGCATCTTAGTAAGACCGGTTTGTACCGCTGGAGGGTGATGGAGTTGGGGACACAAGAATTGCATGGTTCCCTTCCCCTTTGGTACGCTGACTCTAGGCCTGTAGGAGAGGAACCTGGGCATCTGGGGGAGCCCCAAGTCAAAGCTGCCCCCTCCCCCCCCCGAGCGGGGGAAAGGTCACAGGAGGGCTGGGATCAGAGCCCTGGGGTCTCTTTTCATCCTGGGGCTGATGTGAGCTGTGTCCGTGCCCATGCCCACACAGCGTGGCCATAACCCCTTCACTGCCAGGGATTATTGCCCGCACACATCGGGGGGGGGTGGCAGGGCGTGCTTGGCTGGGGGAGGAGTGGGGTGGGGGGCTGGCTGTAGCTGGCAGGGTCAGGGGAGGGAAGGGGTTAATGTGCCCCCTTTCCGCTGTACAGCACAGCTCTGCTATGGCTCTTCTGATGCTTCTCCCATCCCATTCTTTCTGCTCCTGCCCTGATCCCTGCAGCGCCCCCTGCTGGGGAGACCAGGGCTGGAGTCGCCGGGAGCTCCTCCAGCCAGCCCTCTGGCCCTGTTCCCCACAATGCCCCCCACACCTGGCAAAGGCTCCCCACAGTGCCCCCCCACCCCCTGCAGAGGCCAGGACTGGACCAGCTCTGGTTTTCTCCCCATCCATAAGATGCACAGAGCCAGCGCTCCTCCCCCTTCAGGGCAGGGAGGGGAGCTGGCTATCGATCCAGCAGCGTGGCTGGGACTGGAGTTGACAGCTGGGTAGATCCTGCAGCGTTGTCTTCCCCCACTCCCTTTGCTGTCACTCCCCCCACCCATTCCAGCCACCATCACTCTGCGTCCCCGTCCCTCCCCATCAAACAGCCCAGAAACATCTCCGAGCCGGAAGCAGCGTGGTCTCCATAGCAACCCCCTGTGGGGGAGGCGGGGGGGGGGCTGGAATAGACATTAACTAATGAAACAGCTGAGTCCCTGCGAGATGGATGGTTTGTGGGGGGCAGCATCCCGGGGCTAGGCCGCTGGGGGGAGAGTGGGGTGGTCAGTCCAGCCGGCGCCTGTCTGTCTAGAACCAGAACCCAACGGCTGCGTCTGGGCAGGCCTCCAAGGACCCAGCATCGAAAGCTTCAGCCCCTGGAGCTAACGGGGTGATCGCCTGGCAGCCCCCCCCCCTTCCCCGGTTCTGCCCTATGGGGAGCCAGCCAGTGGGGAGACTCCGAGAGAAGGCACTGGCTGGGCTGGATGGAGCTCGATCTCAGGCGGGGGCGAGGTCATCACCCCCAGGGGACGGGACAAGGCCCCAGTGCTTGGGACGTTAGATTTTGCACTGGACTGAGCCCTACACTGGAGGGCGGGGGGCTGGAAGTCTGGGCTGGGGTGGGTGTGGCTTAATCCCCTCCAGCGCCCCCCCCATGTGTGAAGGGGAAGGGGATAAACAGCTGGAGAGAGGGGTCCTATGACCTGTCCCCCCAGTAGAGGGGGGTGGGTGGGTGAATGGTTCCCATGGCAATGACATGGGAAGATGCTGGAGGTGGCAGTTACCCTGGAGAAGGTTCCTGGAGCGAGGCCCCCATGCAGAGAGAGGATTTAAAGGGCCAGCTTGCCTTGTATTTCCACCCTCCAGAGCGAGAGGGAGAAGGCTGGAGAGGTGCCCTAGGGAAAACTCTGGGCCTGGCCATTTCCCTGCTGCCCCCTGGGGCGATGATGAGGCTGCTGGGGTCACAGACCTGGGGCCTGGGGGACACGCACCTGGGCTAGCGGGATTTTCCCTGTGCCCTGGGCTCATTCACGGGCTCCCGAAAGGCCCTGAACCCTCCATCCGCCCGAGGGAGGGCTCTCCGCCTGGCGGTAGGCCGAAAGCAGAACCTTCCACCCAAAGAGACAGACCCAGTACCCATCGCCCCTGGATCCTGGATCAGAACTGGCCAAAACCCAATGGAGGCGCTTCTCAAACACCCCAGAACTGAGTGGGCCCGTTCTCTGTGGCGCTATCATGCGTGAGCCCCCGCAGTGAGGCTGGGAGGGCTGGTGGAGGGTGGGCTGAGTGGCTGTCTGGGGCGGCTCAGGTCGCCTGTGAAGGGGGTGGGGGATAGATCTGGAATAGAGGTGGGAAGGGGCGGGGGGATCTCCAGCTCAGAGGTTGAGCCCTGCTTCAGAGAAACAGCCTCCGGTGGTACGTTATAGCCCCAGCCAGGGAGGCCATGAGGGTGAATCCAGGGGCTACATGCCTAGGAATATCTGATGGGACGAATCTCAGCCTGATTCCCACATCTTGGGGTCCTGGGGGTGCAGGTCCTTTCGGAGAGCCCTTCCTAGCCTTGCCCGGCAGAGGGCAGCGTGGGCTCATTCATGGTAGTGGGGTGGGTTCTCAGCTGCCTGCCCCACCCAGGAACAAGCCCAACCCGATGAGGAGGGAGAACTCCCTGCTGGCTGTGGGGCTGCCCACTGACAGCTCCCTGCGTTGGGGGGCTTGGACCTGGCTGGCAATAACACAGTAGCTTCTGGAGGCTAGTAAGCGTGGAGGGTGATGGGACGGAGGCTGGAATGGGGTCAGCACCTTGCTCCAAGGTCAGCTGAGGTTTGGATGGGGGCGAGAGAGGCTGGTACCTTATGGGGCCCCCAAAGAATGTGGAACCAGGGTCCCCCGGAAGCTCGCACTTTGTGGGGAGGCTGGGAATTGGGTGCAGGGACTGCGGAGGCCCGGGGCAGGGTCTAGCTCTATTTGGGTGTTAGCAGTTGGGTCATTCATATCTGATCTCCCCCAGGAGTGTTAATTGGGGGGGGTTCCCAGTCCCTCCTCCCCCCAAAGTGTGTGCGTGTCTGCCGGGCAGTCGAACCTGGCGCTGTGCTGCCCTCTGCTGGCATGGGCTGTGAATAGGGGGTACAGAGCTGGGCTCTGCAAACCCACCTTCTCCCCTCTTCTGGCTTTTCCTCGGGGCTGAGGTCGGTCCAGGCCATTGTCGGGGAGCCAGGACACCCAGGTCCTGCAGCTGAGGGGATCAAGGGCAGGATCCCTGAAATCAGAGGCACCAGAGGGAGCTGGTACAGTTGGGGGGCAACATATAGCTCAGCTGGGGGCTGCTTTGGCAGGAAGATCAGGGAGCGGGAGATGGGCGGTGGGGGGGCCTGGGCTGGGAGGAAGGGGCTGCTGAATTGGCCCAAAATATGCGGGTTACAGACCCCATTTAGCCTTAACCCATCCCAGAATTTGACCCGGGTCAGAAAGCAGCCCCAGAGCCCTGCTCAGTGCTTCGGTCTCAGACAGGGGTCTGCAAGGATCAGGAGGAACCTTGGCCCTTTGACAGCTTCCCCCCACGCACCTCACGAGAGGCATGCTCTGCGTGTGCTCCCTGCAATGAGCGTCTGCGCCCCCGGGACTACGCAGCGTGCCCCTGACTCTCCAGCCGGGGTCTGCTGTGAGGAGGGGGCTAGTTTTGGGGTAGCAGGGGGAGGACTGTGGGTCAGGATGGAGGGGCCTCGGCACAGCTGGGGGGCCTGGAATAGCAGGGGGCAGAGGGGCACCAGCACGCGGGTGGGGCTGCCTGGCTGTTTTCAGTCCCCTCCGGACCCCCTGAGATCGCTTGTGAGCAGAGAGTGTGTGCCCAGGGTGGCTATACCCGAGGCTGACCCTTGGCTCAGGCCAGCCCCCCTCGCTCGCCCGCCCCTTGCACTGGGCTAAATATACCCTGGCAGGTTGCGAATGTTGCACTGTTGGTGAAACATGAGCCCCGGCAGCCCAGCAGAGCCCCCCCTCCGTGCTGCCCACTCGCGCCCAGGCCCAGCCAGCGCCGGCAGCATGGAGACGGCCAGCAAAGGGCACCGGCCCGTCTTGGTGAGCGTCCCCCAACCCCAGCCCTTGACAGCTCTCACTCTCTCCGGGGGCCTGGGGTCCCCCTGGCTGCTCCCCAACCCTGACGCTCTCTGGCAGGCTCGCTGCCCTTCATCCCTTCCCTTGTGCCCCCCCCCAAACACTTGGGACCCCCCTCAGTATGGGGCCACCCATGTAGCACCCAGCCAGCCCCAATCACAGTGGTTCCAAGGCCAGCTGAGCTGGCAGGGGTTCCTGCACCCCTCCACAATCCCTCCCTCCTGCACCCCCTGCTTCTGCCACCCCCGCAACCTTCTTCTACCCCCTGCTTCCTCCTCGCTCCATTCACAGCCTCGCTTCCACCTCAGCCCATGCCCCCCCACCCCCTGCTTTTTTCCCACCCAGAATTCTCCATAACCCCTCTGCCCCACTCTCCCCCCAGATGCCCCTCTGCCCTCCCCTCCACATTCCTGTCCATCCATGATCTCAGTACAGAGAACCCCCCACCCCGGAGCCAAGGGTCTGGTGGGGGTGTTTCTTCTGGGAGGTTGGGGGCTGAGGCTCCGGGCGGGGGAGGAGCAGGATGTGCCATGGCAGGGGGAGGCACTGGGGGGGATTCCTGGTTGTAGGGAGCAGGCTGGAGTTGTCCCTCCTCCCAGTGGGTTGAGAAATGGTTAACTTGGGCATCAGGGAGTGAGAGGCGACGGGGCGCTCTCCCTTCTGGGTCAGTGCTGACCCCAACACCCCAGGGTGGCGCCATGCTCCGGGTGAGGGGCTCAGTAGGAGCCATCCTGCCCATGGAATCAGGGCTGACCCCAGTTCCAGCTGGGCGCTAGGGGGCGCTCTGCTGTTCGAGGGGCTGTCTCTGGAGATGTAAAACCTAGTTCCTGACCACGCACGGGGGGGGTTCAGACTCCCCCGTTGCCTGTTTGTTGCTGAGCGCTGTTAAACAGCTGCCTCGTTCCACTCCGAGGTGGCTGCATGGCGGTGGGGTGGCAGGGCTTCCAGAGAGCTGTGAAACATGTTGGGAATCCTGTGCTGTCAAGGTATCCGTGACCCCTCCCGCCCCCATGAATTTGTGCTGATCTCTGTGTTTCTTCTCTGAGGGGGTTCTCTGGTCCCAGACCAGCAACAGACTGTGCCGGCTTCACATTTACAAAGGAATTAGTGGGGCGAGGGGGAAGTTCTTGGAGGGCTGGGAGCCAGGAAAGGAAGGGTTGGGGGTCTAGGCCTCAGGAGATCTATGTTCGAATTCCGGCTCTGCCGCTGAATCTCTGCGGGACCTTGGGCCTGAATTTTCAGGGTGCAGCACCCATGCTGGGGGAGGATTTTCCATAGGGCTATGCACTTGGAAATCTGGTCCTGTGGGGGAGGTGCTCTGTGCCTCAGTTTCCCCCACTGGATCCTGACTCACCTCTTGGAGTTCATTAGCATGCGGCAGGTGCTCGAATATTCTGGGTCGCGGGGCTGGAGAAGCAAATAAGGGCCGCTGGGGAAGTCTGGATCCAGACAGTTCTCCCTCCCCCTCTCCCCCGTTCTCATTTGTCTTGGCCCCAAGCACAGCACCCAATGGCACAACCAGGGCTAAGTGCCATCCCTGGCCCCCGATCCAATGCCTTTGCTCCGTGGTACATCCCACTAGCTGCTCGCTTAAACCCCCATGTGCCCAGAAATCCCTCTCAGCTGGGTGGGTTGTTCCCCTCCCCCCCGGGACAGGGCTCCCTCCCAGCCCCGCAAGCACCCCCTGTTCCACTTTGCAGGGCTTCAGAACAGCGTCTTCATTCTGAAAGGGCTGGCGACCCCCCGCACACGTACCCAGCTGGGCCACATGCCGGCTGCACTCATATCTGACACTCGCTCGGTCACTGAGCCAATTGCGTCCAAGCCCCACGTCATCCGCTCCTGGCTGCCTGTCTCTCCGCTCCGGTCCGAGGCAGGGGAAGCCGGGCAGCCGTGCCTCATGAGCTTGCCTCCCCCAGCCCTGAGCCAGGGCGGATGGTACCTCTGCGAGATCACCCCGAGGGCCTCCCACCCAGCCCACCCTGGGGTGCTGATGCCCACCCCTGAAGCCCTTGATACTCAGCAAAACTGCGTTGTGGCTTCCCCTCCTTGCCTGCTGGCCTCGTCTCCCGAAGCCCTCCGCCCCTCTGCCTGGGGTCCCCCCTCCCAGCCGGGCTGCCCCCCTCCCCTGTGCGCCCCCCGCTCACGGCCGGGATGTATCTGTATTGGCTGGAAGACTCGGAGGAGGTGAGTACGCTGCTACCTTGGCTTCGAACCCCGTCTGTCTGGGTGAGCTGCCTGGCCAGAGTTGGGGGCCAAAAAGGGGAGACCAGAAGGGGGAGGGTTTGCATGTCTCTGCGGGGAGGTGGTCCCCCCTCCAGCCGGCTCCAGCTGAATCATCTCCACTCCTGACTGAGGTTAGCCCAGGCTTGCAAAGATCCATCCATCCTCACACAGCACAGGCTGCCCCCCTCAGCAGGGGTCCCCCCTGCTCCACGCTGCCTCCCTCAGTGGGGGCTCCTCAGAGGATGCCTCTGTGTTTGATCCAGTGAAACCTGCTGGTGTGTTTAAACCCAGCTGGGACCGAAGGGCACCTGGAACGGCCCTGAGAGGAGGCTGGCACGGTTTGAGAGAGGGGGGATGCTCTGTGGGGCTCTGCAGCAGCCCCTCTGGTTGGCCTGAGCATAGCCCCCTGCCCTCAGCTCCTGGCCCCTTGGGGTCGTTCAGTTATTGGGATTGCGGAGAAAGCAGCAGGTTTGATTTAGATCCCAAGCAGTTGAGTGCAGAGCCTGTGATTAAAGGGGAACCCCCATCAGTTCCCCGATCCCCTCTGAGCTGCCAGCCATGGGATGCTGCTCCCCCCATTCCTGACACAGCCGGGGAGGTAGATGAACTCACTGTGTGGCATGAGAGCTGACTAATTAGCGCTGATGTTTCTGGGGCCCGGGCAGAGGCAGCTGAGGGCTGCCATCTCTGTCCCCGGGGCCCGGAGACTTGGAAGCGAGCTGGGAACCCCGCTGCAGGACTGGAAGGGGAGGGACCCCAAGAGAACACGGAGTCCCCAAGCCAGTCAGGGAAATGAGTTTGCTAGTCCTCCCCTTCCCCTAGGATCCCGATACCAAGCCATTTGGTGATGCAGGGTCATTAGCAGGCAGTCTCTGCTCTGCGGGGAGCTGGGTCAGGATTCAGGGCCTTGGCAGACCTGGGGGGCAGGAATTGGCACAGTGGGGCAGCTGCGGGTCGAGATTGAGGGGAGTTAGGAGAACAGTGCAGGAGGCCTCTCTAAACTGCCCTTCACGGTTAACCCCCCTTCCTTGGATGCCCCGAATTCCTGAACAAACCCGGCCCCTGAGCCCAGTGCCCACGCTCTATTAGTATGACTAGGCGAGGCTGGGGCAGCGCCAAGCCCAATGCCCCATGGCAGCAGCTGGGACGCCTTGCACTGATGCCACCCGGAGCCCTCGCCTTCTCTCTGGGCTCCTGCTCACGCGTTCACTGCCCTGCCAGGGCTCTCCGGTGACTAGGAAGCTCCATTCGTCACAGGCAGGGCCGAGAGCCTGCACGCTGTCCTGTCTCCTCTGCACTGATCCCCAGGGGGACGTGCGTCAGGGTCCACCAGAATGCAGGGGCCTGCCCCCACAGAAGACAGATGCCTCCCATCCCCATGTGGACTCTTTGCCTCCTCCCTTCCCTGAGTTCACTGCCAAGATTGGTGCCTCAGTTTCCCCACCAGCATCGGAACCCCCGAAGCAGAGGCGCCGGGTGGGGGCAGAGCACTTTGACTGCTTCATTAGCAGGCCTCAGCCTGCGGGTAAGCGGCACATGCTGGGGATGTGGGACAGGCCAGGGATCGTAGCCCCACTGGATCAGACAAGATCAGGCCCCTGAGTCTCACTCACCACCCCACTCCTTGTTGGTTCTCCTGCCCCTGCTCCATTTCCTCTCGCTCACAGGCTGCTCCCCATTAAGGATGTGGGTTTCCAGGCCCCTCACCCCAGGGGGACTGTCTGTTTCTAGGTCCCCCCCCCTCCCCGCCTGTGGCCCTGTTTCTCTTGCCAGTGCTGGTGCTTTCATGTGGTCTGATGCCACCCCCCCAGCCTGGCACTGCCCTGTCCCATCCCCGCTATCACGTTCCATCCCAGAGCGGTGAGAACAGCTGCACCTTGTTCCCTGCCACTCAGTTTAACCCTCGCCGCACTAGGGGGAACCGAGGCACAGAGAGTCAGCGGCAGGGCCCGGAATGGAACCCAGGAGTCCTGACTCCTGCACCATAGCCACTACATTGGACCCCTCTCCCCTTCCAGAGCTGGCAGAGCCCCAGAGTCCTACAAACCCCTGTGCCCTGCAGGGGCCTAAGGTCCCTTAGGGGCTCGTCTCTCTAGCTCACACCGTGGAGGTTTTACCCCGTGCGCCAGAGGCGGGGGTTGTTACAGCCCGGGATGGGCTGTGCTGGTCAATGGTTTGTTTCTAAAGTGCCCAGAGGCCACGGTGATGGGTCCATAATGAATGACATCCAACCGCCTCTAGCGTGGCGGGCAGCTGGGCCCAATGCCAGGCTGCCTGGCCAGCCCCTGTCCCCGCGGTTTCACAGGGTGATCAGTGCATGGGGAGGTGAGAGCATCCCCCTGGGTATCTCCTGCTGCTCTAAATGGGCTCACTCGGCTGTGTGGCCATGGCTCTGCCTCCACGGGGGAGGCTGCAAAGCCCACCCGCCTCTGATGTGGGTGCTTGCTCCTCCAGGGCTCCGCGGATTCCTACACCAGCCGCCCCTCAGACTCAGATGTGTCTCTGGAGGAGGATCGCGAGGCACTGCGCAAGGAGGCTGAGCGCCAGGCCCTGGCGCAGCTGGAGAAGGCCAAGGTAGGTGCCAGGGCTTGTGCGTGGGGGTGGGTGGGGAGGTTCCTTCACTCCCGTTCGGTCTCTGAATCCTCTTGTGCAGGCTGCAGGGACTACGGGTCCCTTTCTGTACCCAGCCCACAGGGTGGACGCTGATCGAGAGGCTGGGGGGCTACGCAGGGAAACACGGGCTGTCCAGCAGCTTGTGGCTGGCACTTTGCCTTCCCACCTGCTAAGCCAGCGTGGGGGGGGGTTGGTTCAACTTCTCCGTTCCCAGTTTCGCCTCAGCCCCACCCCCAGCGCCAAGCTGCCCTGGTGCTAGGAGTTCATCCCCCAGCTTTCTGGCCTGGCCCCTTTCCCGTCTGTGACGGATCAGGTTGCATTGCTGTGCGGATGCCCTGAGTCGCCACCCCGTTCCAGAGAGCCCCGCTCTGCAGGGGGAGCCCAGTGCCAGGGAACCCTGGCTGTTCCTTCCCTCCCCGTGCCCAGTGTACTAGCTGTTCTTGCTGCAGCTGGCCCCGGGCCCAGCGCCGCCCGTAAATCCCGCAGTCCTGGGACCACCATCAGCTAATTCATTTGGCTAATCTTGATGAAACGTCTCATTGACCCGGGCTGGGCTCGGGAGAGTGCTGGTGCCAGGAGACTGCCGGCTGGTGCTGCCTCAGCTGGCGGCATCCCAGCCCTTCCATTACACCCCCTCCCAGCCAGCTAGCACCGGCTGCCAAGTGGGGGAAGGGCCCCCCACCTCATCCAGGGACTGCCGCCGCCCTGCCACAGGTGGGTGACAGGGACGCACCCCTGCAGCCATATCCACACGGGGGGTGGGCACGCTCTCTTCCTCTGGTCAGAGGCCCTGTGGGAGGCTATCCCGTGGGTCACCCCACTGTCTGAGCTCGCAGGAGGACACCAGGTCCCAAAATCACTTCCTGAGGCCCTCTCGGGGCTGGGCACAATCAGGGCTGTGACATTGACCGCTCTGGGAGGGGAGTGTGGACTAGTGGTTAGAACAATTGGTATTTGGGCGTCAGGACTCCAGGGTTCTATTCCCAGCCTGACCTTGGGCACGTCTCACCTCCCCGCACCTCAGTTTCCCCTCTGTACAATGAACATCAGGCTTCCCAGGGGCCTGCTGGGACCCTCTATTCCAGGCTGAGCCTGGGCGGCCCCTTGGTGCTCACCTCTGCCCCTCGTGCTCTTCCCTGGCCTGAGCGCACACCTCTCCCCTGCCCGCAGCCAGGCTCCCTGGGAAGAGGGGAGATGTTGGCCCTGCCCTGCTCGCTGGCTGCGCAGTCCGGCTGCCATTAGCTAATGAGGCCCCTGTCTCTCCCCGCCCCCCATGGTGCAGTGGGCTCGCACGCTCTGCAGCCGCAGCACCCCCTCGCTCTGCTGCTGGCAGCTGAGGTGTAATGTCCATTGGGAGACGTGCCAGCCCCTCTCCCAGGCAGGGCCAGCCCTTTAGCGCAGCTCTGTGCGTGAGCAGAACCAGGGCACCATGGACAAGGACAAGGCCCTGTAAGGCTCTAGCTACCAGATCGGCATCGCTGGCAGAGCAAAGGCCTCTGTTTATCGCCCGACCAGGCAGGGTTTCCCCATCTCCCCTGGCGCTGGCAGGCCCCTCTATAGGTGGGACAGCTTGGTTGCCCAGGTCCTCTTTTGGGGCAGCCGTTGTGACCAAGAACCACCCGAGTCATTACGCACACGCCTCACCCTTCGCACGGCAACACCTCTCTCCTCACGGCCGACCTGGCCTGGCTCTGGACCGGCGGCCTCAAGGCACCAGGCATCGTAGCCCAACCCCTGAGCCAGCCAGTCCCCGGAGCCGTTCAGCTCCATCTCACCCATGGCTCCTCTCAGGGCCCTGATTGTGGCCCCCTCCTGGACTTGGGGGACCTGGGCTGGTCTCCCTGCCTGGCTCGCTGCCCCGTGGGGAATTTATTCTTGGGGTGGGGGTCCACTCCATTTCTTGGAGGAGGGACCCCTTTTCCTTGGTTCCTATGGTGGGGAGAGGAGGGGAGGGGAGGGAGTTGGCTGGGGCTGTTCCGTGTTCCTGGATCAGGGGTGAGAATTTGGCCCCGGATTGCTTACCCCCTTCCTGGCTGGTCTCTGCAGCCGCTAGGTAACAGCGTTCTCTGAAATGCCAGAGCAATGCAGCCTTGTGTCTGAGAGACCCGGGCCCCTCCAGCGTCTCTCTCCTCCCTCCCCGCACCGCTAACCCGTCTCCTGAACAGACCAAGCCGGTGGCATTCGCCGTGAGGACAAACGTGGGCTACAACCCGTCCCCCAACGATGACGTGCCGGTCCAGGGCATGGCCATCTCCTTCGAACCCAAAGACTTCCTGCATATCAAAGAGGTAGGGGCCGGCGCGGGCCCAGGCCCGGCTGAGGCTCTGCGGAGCGCCGCGGCAGGGGGACTGGGGCTCGGCACTGTGTTGCTGGGTGTGGGTTTGGCATGGAGAGGACACGGGCCCAGCACAGCATTGATGGGACAGGCTCGGCGCAGGGCGGGGATGGGCACCATGTCTCAGGCCCTTCTTCTCTCCATCCTGCAGAAATACAACAACGACTGGTGGATTGGGCGCCTGGTGAAGGAGGGCTGCGAGGTGGGGTTCATCCCCAGCCCCGTCAAGCTGGAGAACATGAGGATGCTGCAGGAGCAGAAGATGAGGCAAAATCGCCTGAGCTCAAGGTGGAGCAGCCAAGCTGAGGGGATAGAGGGGGAATCATGGCTCCTGGCCGCATCCGTGTGCAGCCTGGAGCCCTGGGACCCCCCAGGGCTCGAGAGCAGTGTGTTATGGGTAACTGAGGCAGGCCCAGGTTAGCCCTCTGAACAAATCCACTCCAGTGAGACTGGGAGTGGGGGGAGGAGGATCAACATCCCCTTCCAGTGGGCTCACTACTGGGCACCTTGGGTCATCATTCCCTTTGCTCAGTGGTAAGCTCCTGCACAAGGGGCCAGGCAGGGGAGAACCAGCTCCAGGATCAGCAGTGACACCAGCTGAGGATGCAAAGGGCCTTCCATCCCCATGCTGCAGGGCAGAACCTGAGTACTGGCTGGGAAGGGGTCAGGAGGAACGTGCAGGAGTAGATGGACTCATTGGTCTGAACTGGCACAGTAGGGAGAATAGCTGGCTAGATAGGCCCTTGATCGGATCTGGTACATCACTGGGTGAGTGGGAGAGCGCTGGACTCTGGCCCCAGTGGTCTGATCCCAGCTGGGGGAGGGGAATAGGAGATACCAGGCTAGATGGGCACATGGCATTGCCCTGGTGCTGTGGTTCCAGATTTAAGTCTCTCACAGAATCTGGGTGTGGAGGCCAATTCCCCCTTGCTCAGAATTTGCCGTGGTGGGGCCCTTGCTTTCCAGACTGATGTCGTCCGTCCCCGTCCCCCCACACCCCTCCCTTTGCCCCCTCCACCAGCCCAGGAAATTCCCCATCTCCAGGCACTTACTGCTCCTTGCCTTTCTGCTCCACGCAGCAAATCGGGGGACAACTCCAGCTCCAGCCTGGGAGATGTGGTGACGGGGACCCGCAGACCCACCCCGCCTGCCAGTGGTAAGACCACCCCCTCCCTTTGCTGTTTGACAGCGGACAGCCCCCAGCTGGCAAAGTTTACTGGACCACTAAGAGAGACTGATGGAGAGGGGCTGATTCTGGCTGTGGCCTTGGCAATAACAAAAGGGGCTGAAATGCCAGGTCTCTTCCCCCATTATGCCCTGAGACCAGCTAGCGCCCCAGTGTCAGAGAGACAAGGGTGCTGGCCTGGAAGTGCCCAGCTTTCTTCTCAGGAATCCTACCGCAGATCCTGGAATCTCCGCGTCCTCTGCAAACGCAGGCCAGGGCTGAGACACAGGTGCACACACAGCACACAAGAGCTGGCGGGGAGCACTGGGCTGGGAGTATGGGGCCCGTCGTTCATGCTGGCGTGCACATGGAGAGTCTTGCATTTGTATGGATGAACAACTGGGCACAGGCAGAAGGGCGTATACACAGGCATGCTCCAGGTATGCCCACCGGGGCACAGACATCCCCTAGACATGCCCACTTATGCCCACTTTCATGGCATGCAGAGGAAACCTGCTACCAGCTGCCCTGTCACTCTTGCAGGTGGGGTACCTGATGGTTCTCCCCCCACTCTGACCCCCTCTCTACGTTGTCTGCAGGGAAGCGACAGGTTTTTCCCCTTCCTCTCATTTTTCTCTTTCGTTTACTGAATCATTTTTTCCTCCTCCCTTTGGTACATTTTTTCATTCTTTTGTTCTTTTCAGCTGTTCCTTTCTTTTTTCTGTTTTACTTTTTCTTCCCTCCCTCCCTCCCTCCTTTCGTTCATTCGTTCTTTCTTTCTTTTTGTTTTCCCCCTCCCCACAATCTGCCCCCCCAGGTACTCTGGACATGACTAATTTAGCTTATGACCTAGACGCCCTTGACTTAGAGCTGGAGGAGGCCGAGGGCCTGGAGAACCCCCAATCCCCTAAGGCTAGCATCAGCAGTGTCACCACGTCCCCCTCCAACGTCAAGCACATCCCCTTCTTTAAGAAGGT
Source organism: Lepidochelys olivacea (assembly GCF_965140295.1). NCBI lineage: Eukaryota > Metazoa > Chordata > Testudines > Cheloniidae > Lepidochelys > Lepidochelys olivacea. The sequence continues at coordinate 15,396,714 of NC_140437.1, read as the reverse complement.
AAAGGAGCCCGGAGTGGGACTCTGCACCCGCCTGCCGCACCCTCGCTCACGCCTGCTGCTAATACCCGTGATTCACCCTGTGTATGGGGCTCGCTGACTTGGTTGGGGAGCTTTGGGTTTTGGGGGCGGGAGGGGGGGCAGGAAGGGCCATGGTTTGGACGTGGTCCCATTGTCGTTCAGCCGCTGCTCTTGGTCAGCGCTGTGGGGCACACTATGGGGTAAGAGCATCATCTCACAGGCACCAGGGGACCTATAGCCAGGGCTGGATGTCCCCTTTGCAGGCACTTTTGGGTGTGTTCCCCATCACACCAGGAAACCCCGCCTCCAGCGTGGCTTGGAAAGGGGCAGCCCTCGGGGGTGTCCCTTCTCTGGCCTCCCCCCCCCATACGTGCACATGAGGCATGAGAATGGTATGTTCCAGTGATCACACACACGGCCCATGAGTTGAGAGCATTTCTGCCAGTTGACACCCTCCCCACATGAAGCGTGGGAATGGAGCGGTCCAGTGCTGCCTCGCCCCTGTGAAATGCGGGAGTGGAACATTCCAGCGGTTCCAAAGCCCCCAGCATAAAGCATGGGAGTAGAATGTTCCAGCACTGCTCCTCCCCCATGAGACATGGAGTGGAACGTTCCGGCAGCTCCTCACACCATGTGAAGGCTGAAGCACTGGCCCCCACCCCTCCATGTAAAGCATGGGAATGGAATGATCCAGTGTTGGCCTCCCCCATGAAACTTTGGAGTGCAAGGTTCTGGTGGTTCTCCAAGCATGGGAATGGAATGTTCCAGTGCTCCCTTCCTCCCCCCCCATGAAACTCTGGAGTGGAACATTCTAGCGGTTCTCCAAGCATGGGAATGGAATGTTCCAATGCTGCGCCCCCATGTAAAGCATGGGAGTGGAACGTTCCAGCGCACACTCCCCCTCCCCGCCCCCCCCCCCGGAAACATGGGAGTGGCATCGTCTGTCCCATCCCACCCTACCCCCATTAGATGGTGGGGGGGGGGCGGCTCCCGTCGGGGGCCCATCCCGCTCCCCTGGGGGCAGCGCCCCTGTGGCCTGGAGGTTGCTGCTTGCTGAGCAGCCCGGGGGCTGCTCTAGAGTACACGGGTAGGGGCTGCAGCAGGGTGTTTCCAGGACATTCCTCACCAAGGGGTCCCCAGTGAGCCACAGAGCTGGGGATCAGTCAGGGGGGTGGTATTCAGTGCAGGGCCAGGGGGGCAGTCTGGGGGCGAGGGCCTGTGAGCCAAGGGGGCAGGGGAGGAGGGCATTGCTGCTGCCAAGCAGGGAGGGTGTTTGCAGTGCCAGAGGGTGTGGATTGAAGAGGGCGGGTGTGAAGTGGGGAGCAGGGCCAGCGCAGGGGGGAGCTGCGTAGCACCTGGGGGACACCCGGGGGAGCCACGCCATCCCTCCGATGTGGCCACACACCCTCCCTTAGATCCTCCTCCCTCCCTGATTCCACCTGCAGCCTGAGCCAGGTTTCAGAGCCCCCTCCCCTGCCTGTCCCCATTTCCCACACACTGCCGGCTACAGAAACCTCCCCGCTGCTGCTGCGTGTCTGCTGGCGTGACCTGTCAATAACACGCATGCCTTGTTTGTCTTCTCTCGCCTGCCCCCTCCCCTGCCCCATTAATGGTGATCACTGGACATAGCCAAGCAGAAGCAGAAATCGGTGAGTAAAAGGGCTTTACTTGACCTGCCTGTAAAGGGTGGGGGCGGGCCTGGGCCCCCATAATGATCCTTCCCCACCCGGCTTCTCCACCAGCGGTGATGGGCCGTGTGAGTGTACCAGAGCCAACAGCCTGGGTGTTCCCATGCCATCAGCTCCCCTCTCCCGGGACCCAGTGCCACCACCCGCACTGGGCCATGAAGGTACGAAGGCAGAACCTCCCAGCTCTCAAGCCAAGGGAGCATCAGCATGAGCTGGGTAGCCTGAACCCAAGAAGATGCCAGCTCTTCCCCCACCCTGCAGGGCACTTGGGTTTTGCAGTGCCCCCGTGGGGGTAGGGCCCCCTGCTCCAATGACTCCCGCTGGGTACATGTCACACCTTGTCTTTTGCCCTCTCCGGCAGGCAGAGCATGTGCCGCCCTATGACGTGGTGCCCTCCATGCGGCCGATCATTCTTGTGGGGCCGTCCTTGAAGGGGTACGAGGTGAGCCCGGGGCGGGTGCATGGAGTGGGGGGGGGGCAGGCTGGGGAGGTGGCATTTTCAGCAGCTTCCCGGGGAGCAGGTGACCCTTGATCTCATTCCCTCTGTTTCACCCATCCCCATCTGTCTGTCCATCCATTCGCTCGGCCATTCCCTCTTCCCCTCCCCTTCCGTCTGACCGACAACCCCCCCCGCCCCGTCTTGCCCCATTCCACCTCTGCATCTGCCCACGTCCTCCTCTCTCCATCTCCTCCGGGACCCATCTGCTCTGTCTCCTGAGGGCCTGTGCCAGGGGGAGCCAGTGACATCTGATCTCTGAAATCACTGCCCACCCCTCCGATGTCCATTGCTCTCTCTTTTTCTAACCCCACCCACCCACCCCCACGCAGTCACACCTTGATGCAGTGAATCCCGACTCCCCCTCCCTCCTGCCCCCCAGGTGCCTGACTCCATCGTCACCCTCTCTCCCCAGGTGACGGACATGATGCAGAAAGCCCTCTTCGATTTCCTGAAGCATCGCTTCGATGGCAGGTGCGGGGGCTCCTCAGACAGATGCTGCCAAACACTCCCCCACAACCCTCCCCACTGTGGCCCTTTTTGGTCACCAGGGAAATGGTGTTTTACTCAAAATCCCAGTTTCTGGGAGTCGCCCCATGCAAGCACCTGGACACCACGGTGACAGGCTCCTTAGGGTCTGACTGAGAGAGATCCCAGCAGGTCAGCCACACGCTCTCACTCCAGCCTGATGCAGGACACTCTCTCTCTCCCTCCGCCCGTCCCTAGCCCTCTCCATCGGAGGATCTCCAAGCACTCTGTAAGCATGAGAGCCCAGGAGTCTGGTGCTCTGGCCTTGCGTCCCCTTGCTGGGCAGGCAGCAATGAGCAGCGCAGATGGGGTGGTTCCCCGTATGGGGATTCTGCTGCCAAGGTGCTGGGGTTCACACCCTGACTTCTGCCCCCAGGGCTCCTTTGGGGTACTGTTGCCTGACCCTGGTGGGGTGGGCGCCCTGCTGGGGGCCACAGCAAAGGTCGGGGGGCCCCCCCTCCCGCCTTCACGCTCTCTTCCTCTCTCCGTCCCTCTCAGAATCTCCATCACACGGGTGACGGCCGATATCGCCCTGGCCAAGCGCTCCGTGCTGAACAACCCCACCAAGCATACCATCATCGAGCGCACCAGCACCCGCTCCAGCCTGGGTGAGGCCATGGTGGAGGGGAAGGAGAAGCTGTGGATTTAACCCTTTCCTACATCCCAGCCCCGCTTGGTTATTCCAGGCCTCTTTGTTTTTTGGCTGCCTCTCACTTAGACTGACTGCTGGGCTTTGGAGGTTGAACCCTTTCAAGCCTGCCTGGCTTGGATCTGTATCCACTGGGAGCTGCCCTGGCTTCCTGCATCCTCCCTTCCCTCACCCCCAGCTGGCCCTGGAATGCCCACCATGCCCCGGGGCATCCCTTCCCCTCACCCTGTCTGGAAGGGCTCTCCGGGCCCATGCTCCCTGCCTCACCCGCTCCTGGGCAGGGCTTGGTGGCTTGCTTTGCTCTCACCTGCTCGTGCTAGATGGAAAGAGAGGCCCTGGGGTGAGGCTCCTGCCCCGAGGGATGCTTGGCCACACCAGGCAGGGACCCCCAAGTGCATGCTGGGTTGCGACGTGCCTTGACTCCCACTCAACAGGGCCAGGGCGTGTTTTCAGGTCCCCTGGGCACTGGTGCTGTCGTGTAGTGGGGTGACTAACAGGGCTCGTGTGAGCTGCGGCTACTGACCGCCCTGGGCTGGGCTGGAGCGGGGCCTGACGCACTGACTCCTGGGATGATCAGTTCAATTCACTCCTTTTTTCCCTCCCCTTTTTTCTTTCTCCCCCCACCCCTTCCCTCCGCGCTGCTTCCTTCCTCCCTTGCTCCTGGTACAGATGTCCTGGGTATGTAACCTTTAACCTCTCGGAGACCTGTCCAGACCGCTCCCTACCGTGCTGCTTAACCCCGTGGGATCCACAGCGTGCCAGGGGCCGACGTGTAACCTCCTGCTCCTACTGCCATATGGACTCAGGGTCACTCCAGCAGGGGCCACGAGGCGGGCAGCAGAGCAAGATAGCTGCCCCGCCGATGCCCCCTGGCTCAGATCTACAATGAGCTGCTCCGTGTGTGGGGCCGGAGTCAGCCAGGGCAGGAATCCCCTCCCCAGGGGTCTGTCCCACACCCGGCCTGATATGAGGTCTCAGGATTGAAGATGAGCTCAGGACACTCATCCCAGATCCCAGTGTCCCCAGGGTCCAGGCACGTGGGGATCTGGGTTTTGCTTTGTCCCCTGCTTGGCGCAAAGTGGTGTGTGTGTCCCTTCCCCACTCTACCGTGCCCCCAGCTCCAGACCCTGCCCCGCCTCGTGGCTTGGTGCTGGATGATCTCTGGTCCATACTGGCGGTGCACCCACCCAGGGCAGCGTTACACGTTGGGCACGCGCCAGGCGTGGGCTCCGCCGAGCGATCCCACTGCCCAGTGTGCAGCACGGCATGAAGGTACCTGGCGTTGGGGACCCAGGAGACACGTCCCTCCCGCCTCTGGGAGGAGACGGAGCTGCAGTGAAACCCATGTTTCTCGTGTGTGTCTGGGGGGAGGGGAGGGGGAACTGTCTTTGGGATACAGAGACCCCAGTGTATGGCCTCTCCCTGTGGCTTTCCGCAAAGCTGTTCCCCCACATATACCCTCCATATCTCCCCCTTTTCCTCCACACAAGGTCTGCCCCCTTACTATACCTTGCTTCCCCTGTTGCTATCCCCTCTGACATCTCCCCCACCCACAACGTACTGTGCCAGGATCCTCCCCACCTGGCCCCTTCCCCCCAACCCCTATCCAGGCTCTGCCCCCCCCCCCCCCCGCCCCGGTCTCTCACTGTCTCTCTACTCCTGGTCCCCCACCTGGTCCTTGCTCCCCCATCTCTGAAGGTTTCTCTGCCTCTGCCCCCCGCTCCCCACAGTCTTTCACTGTCTCTCTACCCCTTGCCCCCCATCTATCACGGTCTTTCTTCCCCTTCCCCCTCCCCCCCAGTCCATGACCTCCCCACAGTCTCTCACTATCTCTCTGCTCTGACAGCTGAGGTGCAGAGCGAGATCGAGCGGATTTTCGAGCTGGCCCGGACGCTTCAGCTTGTGGCCCTGGATGCCGACACCATCAACCACCCGGCCCAGCTGGCCAAGACCTCGCTGGCCCCCATCATCGTTTACATCAAGATCACCTCCCCCAAGGTCAGTGCATTGGACCTTGCAGAGGGATGGCCCAGCTCTTGTGTTGCTGCCTGGGGACTCACTGCCCAGTCCTCCCATGCTGGTCAGAACAAAGTGGTGGGGGGGGGAGGGATAGCTCACAAGTGCAACGAGTTGTAGGGTCTCAGCCTTGTCCTCTGAGGGACATTTCTCCACATTCAATGCAGAGTGTTTGCTTAAGAGAGGCCCAAGGCTGGGCTGGCGGGGGGCTGCGGGTAGGGACTCAGGGGCATCAACAGAGATGGGGGTTGGGGAAGCCAGCATCTTAAAGGGGCAGAGTTTGTAGCTTTCCTGCCTGAGCTCTGGGCTCAGACCCTGGCCCGAGCCGCAATGATACTTCATTCGCCCTGAGTCAGACCCCGCCGTGCCCAGCCCCTCTCCTCGGGACTGGAGAGGAACAGAGAGCGGGGGACACCCCAGGGGGATCCCTTCCCCTGCGCTCACCCCCCCCCGCCGCCTCCCCCTGCAGGTGCTCCAGAGGCTGGTCAAGTCCCGGGGGAAGTCCCAGGCCAAGCACCTGAATGTGCAGATGGTGGCGTCGGATAAGCTGGCACAGTGCCCTCCAGTGAGTACCTGCCCCACAGCCTCGCCCCCAGTTTGCCTTGCCCCACAACTGCCCCATGCCCCCAGCTCAGCCAGTGAGTACCCACCCCACAGCCTGTCCCGCCCCCCACGCCCTCTGCTTGCCACACCGCTGCCCCACACCCCCAGCTTGGCAGAATACCTGCCCCGCCCCACTGCCCCATTCTCGCAGCCTGGGCCAAGTCTCTGCCCCCCCCGCAGTGAATATCTGCCCCACAACGTGCCCTGATCGGCCTATACCCCCATTACCTCTCACTGCTAGCTTGACCAAGTACCCTTCTTTGCCCTGCCCCTCCCCACTCCCCCAGCTTGGCCGAGGCCCCATCTTCTGCCCCGCCCACTGCCCCTCCCCACTCCCCCAGCTTGGCCGAGGCCCCACCCTCTGCCCCGCCCACTGCCCCTCCCCACTCCCCCAGCTTGGCCGAGGCCCCACCCTCTGCCCCGCCCACTGCCCCTCCCCACTCCCCCAGCTTGGCCGAGGCCCCACCCTCTGCCCCGCCCACTGCCCCTCCCCACTCCCCCAGCTTGGCCGAGGCCCCACCCTCTGCCCCTCCCTCTGCCCCAGCTTGGCCGAGGCCCCTCCCCACACCCCCAGCTGGACCACCTCACACCCCTCTCTCTCATTGCAGGAAATGTTTGACATCATCCTGGACGAGAACCAATTGGAAGACGCCTGCGAGCACCTGGCTGAGTACCTGGAAGCCTATTGGAAGGCCACGCACCCGCCCAGCAGCAACCCGCCCAATCCCCTCCTGAACCGCACCATGGCGACCGCCGCCCTGGCCGCCAGCCCCGCCCCCGTCTCCAACCTCCAGGTACAGGTGCTCACCTCCCTCAAGCGCAACCTGGGCTTCTGGGGCGGGAAGGGCAGCCTGGAGCAGGGGCTGAGCGCCCAGCCCAGGGTGGAGGAGCACGTGCTGTAGCTTTAAGAGGAGGAGGAGGAGGAGGAGGTGGTGCCTTCAATGAACACGGAGGAAGAAATCTTCATGGGAAACCCCCGGCTGATTCCCCGCACCCCTGCCTCTGCTGCTGCCCCCCCCCATCCCGCTGCCCTGCGCATGGAGGGACTCCCTCTGCCTGCCCAGCATCGTTCGAAGGCTCAGGAACTGGGGGCATCGCGTCCATGGGGGGAACCTGGAAGGATCTCCCCCCCCCCCGCCCCGGCAGCGGTGCCTGAGCCTTGTAGCGGCGTCACAGGGAGCCGGGCTTTGCCCAGGAAGTGCCATACAGCCATCGGCCTCCCCCCCCACTCCCCCGGGCTTCTGCGTAAAGGCTGCCCCCTCTGGAGAGCTAGGTCGAGCCCATCAGCCGGCTCTAGCTCAGGATCCTGTTTGCACGGGGCTCCTTCCAGTCACCCCTCTAGCGGGGGACCCTTGGCCCTGCTGGGCTCTGCCTCCGGCGCAGTGCATTCTGGGGTTCCCACAGCACCGTTCTCAGAGTGGGAGCAAAGGCCGCTGGGTGATTTCCGAACACGAGGCTCTGCAGTGCAGGATGGGGCTGTGAGGCGGGGGAGTGCTGGGGCAAGGGGGTGACTCCCTATCCACATCAGAGGGCAGCACCAGCGCAGCCAGACCTGCGCCAGAAACCCCGGCGCGGCTGTCGTGCAGTGCTAGGCGTCCTCTCGGCTTGTCGTACCATCCCCACTAGTGTAGGTGGGAGCCATTAGCGAGGAAGCGTCTCACAATTTCCTCACCCTGGCTAGGAAGTTGGACTCCTTCTCCCATCTCCTCCCTTTCGCTGTCCCCCACCCCCAAGGCATCCCAACTCCTGCCTGCAGGCTGCCCCTGGTCTCTGAGAGCACCGAGCTCACAGGCCTCTGTTCAGGGCACCCTGACACACCATGTCTGTGCCCGCTCCTCGGGATCCAGCCTGCCTGGCCCCTCTGTCCGCTCCCCACTGCTGCCTTAGTGAGTGGCTGGTTCCCCCTGGGCACCACCCCATAAGTGCGAGTGGAGGTTCTCCAGCTGCCGGGGAACCTGCCCCAAGTCGTGCCCCGCCCTGGTCAGGTGGGCGGGGCGGTCAGGGCATGTTTGTGTCGTGGTGTCTGTCGTTTGTAATGCTCGTTGGATAGCTGAAGAGCTGCGGCTCATGGCCTTCTCCTCGTTTGGGCAGGCAGGAGCCGGGCCTGCTTCTCTCATTCACCACCCTGCCAGCGCCCCTCAATCCAGCCCACAGCCCACCTCTATGCCAGTCCAGGGCTCCCCATACACCGCCCTGCCAGCGTCCCTCATTCCTGCCCCCCAGTGCCCCTCAATTCCACCCACAGCCCCCCCCGCCGCTATTCCAGTCCAGGGCTCCCCATTCTCCACCCTGCCAGTGCCCCTCAATCCCCCCCACAGCCCCCCACTATGCCAGTCCAGGGCTCCCCATACATTGCCCACCAGTGCCCCTCAATCCCGCCCACAGCCCTCCCCCGCCCTCCCAGCTGCTATTCCAGTCCAGGGCCTCTCCCACACACAGCTCTGCAGTTGCTGCTCAGTCCTGACCCTCAGCCCTCACATCCCAGCCCTGAACCCCACCTGAGCAAACCATCCCACATACTCAGTGTTACAGGCATAACCTCCCCCAGGGGCTGGGCTGGGACCCCATAGTTTCATCTCCCCTGTGGCCCAGACTGGGATTGGGGGCCTGGGCTCAGCAGCCCAGAGGCTGCTCTCGCTGCGCTGACGATATACGTGTCTATTAATCGGTACTGAGCTGCCAGTGTCACCCCCTGGTGGCCAGACTAACTCTGCCTTGTCTTCTCCCGTTTGCATGGTTTGTCGCTACTTCTCCTAACCAGAGACCCTACCTAGTGCATGGGGAGCAGACGCGTGAGGGGGAGCGCGCCAGCCTGCACGACTACCCGGGGGAGCTGGTCAACCGCGGCCAGGGGCGGCCAGGCCAGCAGCACGCCCGCCTGGCCAACCGCGGCCTGTCCCGCCAGGACACCTTCGACTCGGAGATCCAGGGCAGCCGCGACTCTGCCTACACCGAGCCGGGCGACTCCTGCATGGACATGGAGACAGACCCCTACGAGGAGCCCGAGCCCCGCGGTGGCACCCCCAGTGCCTACCCCCGGGGCCTGGGCCGCCTCCACCAGCGCCAGGGCTCCTGGGACGAGGCCGAGCCCGACCACCAGAACCACAACCGGCAGCTGCGGGGCCGGAGCAAAGGGCGCGATCGCTACTGCCCCAGTGAGGAGGAGGCCATGAGCCGGAACAAGAACGACCTGGAGGGCTGGGGGCGGGACGTTTATATCCGCTAGGGGGTGGGGCATCTGGCTGCTAGGGGCCCTGGGGGGTGGGGCTTCGGTCAGCTAGGGGCCCCTGGGATGGGGTGTGATCTACTGGGGGGGCAGGGTTCAGTGTGTCCTGTGGGGGAATCTCTCTCCTCAAGGAGCCTCTGAGCATAGCGCTCCCCTGTGAGGCTGGTGTGGTTCATGCCCCCTAGCAGGGTTGGCCTGAGATTGTATGATGCTCCCCCCCCCACCTCCATGGGGATCCCTTGCCAGCAGTGCCAGGGGGGCCCTCTGCCAGTGGTGCCCCCCACTCAGCCCCCAGAGGGGCCCTTCTCATCTCCCATAAGATAGTGAAGATTCACCCCCACCTTAAACCCCTCCTGGGCCTCAGGGGACCCCGGGGGTGAAGGGCAGCCCAGTGTTTCTCGGGCTTTCCCCGCCCCCAAAGCTGACCAAACTGGGACCCAGCTTGCTCCCCCATGCCTGCCCCACTCACGTGCAGACGTGTGGTGTGAGGCACCGTGCCCTGAGGCAGGGCACCTTCTCCCCCCATTCCACCCCGGGAAGGAAAGCATGCTCAACCCTGGTATGTAACCGATCAGCCACCTCCTCCTCGCTCCCTGCCCTGGTTCTGCTCCCCGCTCACCCCCCCATCCCATTGTATTTCCATGGTGCTCTCTATGACCCAGCCGCCAGGGGAGTGGGACGGCCGGCGCCCCCCCATCGCTGGAGAGAGCCCGTCTCCGGCACCCGGGGTCCCTGCCCAGCGCCAAGGAAGCTCCTCTGCGGTCCAGTGCCTACAACAGAACCCAGCCCCTTGACCACCCGGCAGCTCCCCCAGCTCAATTTCGCCTGCCAAGACGGAGTGGGTTGGGGAGGGGGTGATGCATGCGTGTGGGGTGTGCACTGGGGCCTGCCGTGAGTGCGCCCCTGCCTGCAGAGCCGCATGTGAGTGCTGTGTGGGGTTACCTGGGCACCCTAAGCCTGAACTGGGCTGGGAGGGGCGGGTTAACACCCTGCTCTCTGAGGGCAAAGCAGCCCCTGGGCTGAAATGCCCCCCAATCCCCGAGGGGGGGGAAGGGTTGGAGGGGGCGGCATCTCCCAGCTGGCTTGGGAGGGGAGGTGTTAACAGCTTCTTGAGGCTCAGCTCTGGCCTGTCCTGTTCTCTTGCGCCCACTTCTGGGGTGGGAACCAGTGCTCATGGGCCTGCCTGTTGGGGCCCTTCGCTTCTGGGGTATTTTTATCTCAGCCGGAGCCCATCCCCTATCCAAAGGCCCAGGCCCTTCCCTGCCGTCCCCACTGGGGCTCTCTTCCCTCCCAGGGCCTGGGATGGTGGAAGCTGGGAGGAGGGTGGGGTGAAAGGGATCTGGATGGATCAAGCCCAGACCTCTGACTTTCTGGGCAGAGCTGCTTCCCCCCCGCCCCCGCCCCCTACCTGGTGCCAAAACCTGGGCTGACATGAAATGCCCATGGCTGCCCAGCGCCCCTCCCCTCCCCTGTGCAGTGTCTTGCGTCCCTGTGGCTGTCTGGTGTGTGTTCAGTCCTGTCTTGTCCGGCCATGGTGTGTCCATGTGTGTGTGAGCACGTGTCTGTCCATCCCCCCGTTCCCTCCCCCCCAACCCCCCAGTGCCAAGCTGGGACCCGGGCAGGGCCTGGCTCTGCATAGCACCTCTTGGATGTGAGTTCCCTGGCGCTCTGCCCATCAGACACCGCCCCCCCCCATCACATGCGCGCCTGGAGGGGCCTGCGCCAGCCTCCCCAGCCTGCACGGTGGCTGTGGATCCAAACCACCCCCCACCTGAAGGGAATGTTAAGCTTTGCTCTTAGTCAGTAAGGGTTGGGGGCAACGCCCGCCCCCCATTGGGGTATCACTGGAAGCTTCACCAGGGGAGCCCTGGGAGGCACTGCCTTAGACCAGACCCATGGGCCTCCCAGTCCCACATCTGGCATTCGCTGTAAACCCTGATTGTGCAGCACCATCCTGGTTTCAGTGGCCTCTTGAGGTTGATTGGCAGCTGTCTGTGATTCCTGCAGTGCCATCTCGTGGTTAGAACAGGGGCCTGGGGTGCCTCAGGTCCACACCCAGCTCTGCCATTTTGTCAGGTCACGCTCCTTTTTTGTGCCTCAGTTTCTCCTTTCTGTAAACCGGGGGGATAACAAGCGAACCTCCACTAAGCACTAAGAAATCCGCACGCTCTAGCCACATCAACGTGTTGTCGATACTGCACTTCATGGCTCTCTGTGCTACTGCTCATAGCTTCATGGTGGTAGCAGGCCTAGGACTCAGCACACAGGCCTCTACCAGTTGAACTACAGGAGAATCTCCTTTGGCAGTATGGGGCCTATGATACACTATTGAACCCAGTAGAGGGTGGCGGGGAGGAGGTGTCTGTGAAATGGACACAGCCCGAATGTGAGCAAAGCCACTTGAAAGCAATGAACCGTCCTGTATTTATGTCATTTAACAAACTATTTTAAAAGCAAATATTTTATTTATTTATTATCGTTCATTCGGGGAGGGGGTAACGTTCTCCCATTCGCTTGATTCTTTGTAATAAATATTTCATTGAGACCTCTAAAGACGCTGCTGTGATGGGGCGTGTGGGAAGAACACTAGAGCCATGTGCTTGTGAGTTTTTAATGCCAGATGAGTCCCCTTCCACCCTTATCAGTTGGCTACCTCTGCAGTTGAGTCCATTTTAGATCGTTTTTTCTTTTAAAGTGACAGATCAGCCACGCACCGTTTGTCTCCTCCATCCCCTGTCGTATAATTTGATTCTTCTGCTGTGAAAGCTCCAAAGACCCAGCCCCATTACAGTGGAAGTGGAACAATTTTGTATAATCAGCCTGCGCTCTGGTTGTGTGCAGCTCACACTGGCCCTTGGTGGTTCTGCAGGGAAGTGTCTGTGAAGCTGCATTTCTGGCCATTCCTGAGCTTTTGGGGACAAGTGATCAAATGTTTTAATTGCTTTTCCTCAGCCCCACTTGCATCATTTTTTAGGCATAGGGAATCAGGACTCCTGGGTTCTACTTCTCCCACTGGGGGGGCCCTAAAGTCTAATGATGAGCATGTGGGAGTGGGACTTGGGACTCCTGGGTTCTATACCCAACCCTTCTGTGTTTGACTTTGGCCCAGAGCCTCAAAGTTTCTCAGATAGCCATGAAGTGAAGGTTTTGAGGCTCTGGGCCTTTGTGACCTATGTCAGGAAGCACGAGATGATACTTCCGGTGCCAGTGTGTGGGTGTGTCTGCAGTGGCCGTGAATTTTCAAACATCTGTTTGCCCTTTTCCTCTATCCAAGCCGAAAATGGAAACAATACTGCACCTGTTCTGGCCCACCTATTGCCCCACAGTTGAGAAACTTGAAGGGACCGTGACACAGTTGGTGGGAGAAAATTTGCCCTTCCCTTTTGTTCCTCTATTTAATGGCAAACGCCATTCTTCCCTTTCACCCCTTTCTGTTAAGGAAATGGTATTGCCCAGCCAGAGCACTACAGTGTGTGTAGGGGCGCATGGTTATGTTCGTGTTTGGGCCCCTAGGAGCACTGGCCAACGTGTGTTCTCTCTGGGGAGGTGAGGGTTAACGTAGACTTAGCGGTGTGTCCCTGCCACCTGCCCGCTGTTATGGGTCACAACACTCCAACCCAGGCTACTACTCCGCTGTCCTGGGCACTTCTGGTTGCAAATGGCATCTACGTCCTTCGCTGCTGAAATGCAGCTGCCTCTGGGGTGTGCTGTGCTGTCTATGCATGAGGACATTGGAAAGAACGCCAGGGGATCTTTAAATCATTGCACGCAGTCACAATCTCAGGTACACGTCTCATCTGAAAGACGGCGTGGTGCTTCAGAGAGATGGTTGGGGCTGTTTTTCAGCCTACTTGGGCTCCTGAAGCATTTGTTAAACTTTGTTGCACTTTGAAAATTGGACAGCGCGCTGGACTGGACTCAGGAGACCTGGGTTCTCTCGTCAACTCTGCCATTGGCCTGCTGACTGACCTTGGTCAAGTCACTTCACTTCTCTGTGCTTCAGTTTCCTCATCTGTAGCATGCGGCTAATGATCCTGACCGGTGTTGGAAAGCAGTTGGGGGCCTACTGATGAAAGTGCTATACAGGAGCGAGGTGCTATTGCCCTGCTACGATTGACAGGGACCCTCATTTCCCCACCACTGCCAGTGCCCCGGATTTATTATGACAAGATTCCTGCCACCAAAGAGCTTGCTGACTAAATACCATCTCCCTCTCCTGCCCCCGTTGGCTACTGAGGACCCCTTGCTGCATCCACTGACAGCAGGGCACCACTAAACTAGCCAGTGTGGATTAGTAATTCCACCACAGAGATCTTGAGCGAGAGATTTTTCTCTCAAGACATCCACGTCAATTTTGCAAGAGTCAAGAGGGGTTGGAGGAGGAGCTAAAGTTCTGGGTGCTTATTGGAGGAGGAAGGGCAACCCCTGGGGTCTCCTAGATGGGAGAGGCCCATCTTTCCAGTGTAGATAGTTCCTGGATATCACAATACTGGCTGCTGTGGAAATGCTTTTGACAGATTAGGAGACATAAGAAATAATCTGATCTGACTTCCTGCGTGAGAGGCTGGAACATTTCACCCAGTGCGTCATACATCCGGCCCAATAGTTTATGGTACCGCTGGAGCGAGCCGTCCGCTCTTGATTTTAAAATTCCATGTTATGGACAGTCTACCATGACCCCATGGTCAGTTCTCCTCAATGCTAAACATTTCCAGCTTGAATTTGTCTTTAATACTGTAATTGTACCTTCCTTCAGCAGCCAGCCAACGGATCTTACACCTTTGCCTGCTAGATTAAAGGGCCTCTAGCATAGAAATCTTCTCCCCATGGAGGTGCTTCTGGATCACGATCAAGCAGTCTCCATCAGGTGATTAGGCGGAGATTAAAGAGAAGGCCCCAATACAGCCACTTATTTCAAAAGCCTCATCTTACAAAGAAGTGACGCTGGCCTAGCTCCTCAGAGGTATTTAGGCGCCTAACTCCCACTGGAATCAGGCACCTAAATAGCTCTGAGGATCTCGTCCCTTTAGCCTTGGTGTGCACAGGGGACAAAGGGGGGTTTCCGGACCATTACAGCACTTTCCGAAATAGCGCAGAGGAAATCCTCAGCCATTACAACACCAAGTAGGTGAACAATTCACCAGGTTCCTGTATTGCAACACCACTCTGACCGCACAAACCCGTTCCTTCCCGAGCAGCGGAGCAAATCATGTTTCTGCCTAGCCAGCGTTTTCTACACTGTCATCGGCCCTGTTCTCAGATGTCACATGGAGGGATTTTTCTCAGTCCAAGAGCGATAGGTGAGGTGAATCATGGGAGCTGTAGTTTTTCCGGGGTCCTTTGGTTGTTATAGAGTACTATAGCTGGGCATGGCACATTAGAGATATTTAACAACCCACGTCCAAATCAGTGGACACTAGGATCCTAAATACCTTGTGGATCTGGCCCATAGAAACTACACTGATGGTAATGTTACAAATACCTAGATTAAAAGTAAGGTGCCCTGCTTTAATCCTGATAGGGAAAAGTCTAAAGAATGTCATAGAATATACTAAGGCCTGTCCAGAGATCTTTTTTAAACCGTTCTAGGGAATTTAATAACTCTCTCTCTGCTGTGAAATTCAGTCAGATGGTTCCAAAGACCATTCTCTATTCAATTCTGTAAGTCTGGAGAGCAGTTTCTTGAGAACTTAACTACATTTCTGTAGCAGCCTAGGGGGTTCCTCGCTCGTAAATTTGACAGAACTTTTCCATAAGGAACTTCTAACGTATTTCATTGACAAAAATCTAGAAAGGTTCTGAATTCGCACTGGCAGCCTAATGTCTGCAGACAGAGAAAAAGTGATTGGGAGAACTTTGTCCTCCTCACTGTTTATCCTTCACAGCAGAGGAAAGAGATGGAGGGTAAAATTCTGGCCCTGTTTATATTATAGTAAATGGCAAAACTCCCAGTGACTTCCATGTGGGTAGGACAGCAGTCAGTCAGGTTAAAGTGAAATACAGAAAGGAAAGTCTGGTTTCAAAGACACTGTTGATTGGGCTACATTTCTGTGTTCACTTTTTCTTTTTTAATACAAAGACAGGTGTTTTCATGACATTTTAAATAAAGTGAAACGGGGATTTTCAGGGAGGAGAATGTAATTAGTTCCCTGGAATTCCAAGAACACAGTGGATTGGCAGCTTCTCCCTCTCTCTATCTCTGGCTCCCACACACTCACACACCTAAGCAGAAATGGATCGTTTTCCTTTTACAAACTGATTCAAATTGTTGCATCACTTTATTTTTCTCAAGCAACTGAGTGTGTGTGTTGGGAACGATGACGACTGGAAACTGACTAATCTTTAGTCCGTTGTTTCTCTCTAACCAAGGACTGTGTCACTGGGGTTGCCAATCCGATCAGGCACCCTGGTGCTGCGGTAATGGACGCTAATACAAAACCATTATACAAGTAGACTGTGAGCAGTTTGATGGTGTGTTGATTTTGCTTCAGCATGTTCTTTGTGGGATATTAAGGGTGTTTGGTGGGATTTCTGAAGTGGGGGAGGGAAAGGGGGGGAGAGAATGGGAATCAAGCTCTCAAAGTAATTTTTTAAAGACGCTTTAGGAAGGTCTTCATGAGGAGTGAGAGAACTAGTTCCGATAGTCCTTATCTCCACCTCCCTCTGTTGTACAAAGCTGGTCAAAAAACGGAATAACCAAAAGTGCCAATGTTATTTATATTGCAGTATTTTAATCAATATTGACTTTTGTTTGTTTGCCAAAGCTTGTTTTTGCGAAACAAAGAAATGTCAGTAATGATCACAAAAGTTGTTGTGACAACAGTGTTTCTAGAACTGTCAATTCAAATACCACAATAAATGGAAACTTTGGATAAAGGCCAATATTTTGTTTGCAAAAGGTTTCTTCTTCTCTTTTTTAAAGGCTCTACTTCAATTAAGAACGTTTTGTGGGAAAACATTTCTGCCCAGCTCTTTGGCTAAACTCCTCCCCCAAAACTGAAGCAAAGCTCTTCCTGAGTAATAAATATATTTGGTTAAAGGGACACAGTCAGTAATAATCAGAGAGCGGTAATATGGTCTGGAGGAGAAGAGCCCAGATTATGATTTAGGAGATTTAAATGCTATTCCTCTTTTTCTGACTCACTGTGTGACCTTAAACAAGCCACCTCCCCACTCTGTGTCCCAGTTTCCCCATCTATAAAATGGAGATAATGCCATTTGTCAACCTATTTTACAATGCTTTGAGCTCTACAGATTAAATGCATTATAGAATCCAGAGTACTATTTAATCATATTAGTAAAACAAATTCTTATCTGCCTAATTATGAACACGCTGGGGTATTAAAAAACAAAGCTGGTTAGATCTAATTTACTTTCCATACCTAAAGCTGCTTCTTTCTTTCTTATTGTGCTTAAGCTGATGGTACTTAACTCATGGTCAGTTTCACTTCCAGTTGTAGTCAGATTGATTTCCAGGTTGGCTATTCTTTTGCAGTATGTTCTTTTGGGTTATAAAAACACCAGGGGAATATTTAAATCTGACCCAAAAGCTGTTTGCATTGGAGTTTAACAACAAAAATAGAAATCTTTCTGTTCAGCAAAGAACTGATTTTTTAAAACTTTGTTCTTCCTAAACATACATTTAGGATGGTGATGGTAAAACACCATCCATAGATAAGCAGAAAACGCTCTACCTTGCATCAGCTGCTTAATCTCTCTGTGGTTCAGATCCCTGTTTGTAAAATGGGGCTGATGAGCATTCTTTGTTTCTGCCTCCTTAGTCTGGAAGCGGTTTAGGGCAGGGACTGTCTCTCCTCTGTCTGTGCAGCGCCCAGTGCAATGGGGTGCTAATCTCAGTTCGGACAGGTAACAAACAGCCCGTCTTTGTCTAATCACCACATGGCCTATGCCCATGAACGGTGAAGAAGAACAAGGCTGTGGACGACGTGCCAGCTCTTTGCAAGGTTGGCTGGGGTTGGTTCTCTCCCTTCATTCAAAAGGAGGACACAGTCCCATGCTGGCCCAGCTGCTGTAGATTTAAAGTCCTCTCGCCTAGGCTTACTGCTCTGCCAGTGCGAGAAGGGGATGGATGAAAGTTTTACAGTCCTGTTGGTCAGCACAGTGGATAGAGTCTGAGAAAGAGCATTTCAGGGAAGCTTGGCTCAGCTTCCAGATATTTTCATTGCTGTTAAATATTTGCCAAGGGGGAGCAGCTCTGGGTAAATCCCCCTATGGCGCTTTGTTTGCCGCCGCGGTTTCTGTTTCAGGAGCTTGTTTTGGGTGTATCAGTTCCTGTAAAGTAAGAACCAGCCTGGACCTTCACCCCCAAATCAAACATCCCTCCTTCCCAACAGGCACCGAAAGTGATTTCATTCTGTTTTCACGCTGCTTCTGAGGTTTCAGGTTGAGGGGGAGAAAATCCTAAAACACAGTGAGCAAAACTTTGCCAACCCACAATCCTGACACACAAGTGAGTAAAATCCTGAAACACAGTGAGCAAAACTTTGCCAACCCACAATCCTGACACACAAGTGAGCAAAATCCTGAAACACAGTGAGCAAAACTTTGCTGCATCCTCCGAGGAGAGGCTAATCCGGAGAGATCTGCATCCCAGATCTCTGGACAGCAGAAGTTTGGATAGTCTGGATCAGATGTGGCTAAGCATCAGAAATGTGTGTGTGTGTTTGCGGGGGCGGGAAGAGTGTCTTTCTTGGGGCAGAACCTTTGCCCCCCCCCCCCATTGTGGTTTGAACCATGCTGCTGTGTGTGGGTGTAGTTTTTTGCAGTATTATTTGTTTTGTTGCAGCGCCCATGAGCCCCAGTCATCAACCCCAGGCCCCGTTGCGCTAGGTGCTGTACAACCACAGAACTGAAAGAAAGCCTGTCCCTACTTCAAAGATCTAGAGATAAGACAAGTGACAAGAGGCGGATACGGACAGGGGGAATACGGGGAAACAATGTGAGTCAGTTGGGAGTCTCTCTTTTCCAGTGCAATCAGAGATTGGCCAAAAACTCCAGCCGGAGCGAGACGTCCCTCCCGGCTCAGGGGTAGGCAAAATCCGTGGGTGGGATCTTGAATTTTGGGGCTGGGTCCAATCAAAAGGTCTCCCCTTTGCCACAAGGGCTGGTTGTGAATGAGGCCTGGGACCCCCAGGCTGGGGTGGGAATGGAGCGGGGCTAGTATGGGCCTGGGACCCCCAGGCTGGGGGTGGGAAGGGAAGGAAGTGGGGCTAGTATGGGCTTGGGACCCCCAGGCTGGGGGTGGACGGGGAAGCGAGTGGGGCTGGCATGGGGCTGGGACCCCCAGGCTGGGGGTGGGAAGGGGAAGGAGTGGGGCTGGCATGGTCCTGGGACCCCCAGGCTAGGGAGGGAATGGGGCTAGCTGGAATTTCCTCTCTGCAACCAGCATCAAAAACCATCACCCCCCCCCCCCCCCCGCGGCACTCGGTGCGCAGCGGCCCCATGGGAAAACCCCCCAGGGGGCGGGGCCAGGCCGGCGCGCTGACGTCACGGGCGGAGGCTATAACCGGGGGCGGGCGCGCAGCCCGGCCAGTAGCTGCAGGCGGCGGGTTCGCGGCGCGGCGCGGCGGCGCCATGGGGCAGCTGTTCGCCAAGCTCATGAGCATCTTCGGCAGCCAGGGTAAGGGCCCCGCGGGGCGACCCTCTCGCCCCATTATCCCACCCCCCCGGGTCCAGATTCGCGCAGCAAAGGGGGCCTGCCTGGGACCCTCCACCCCCCCGTGCACCTGGCGGGCTGGGAAGGCTGGGGGGTGTAAGTAGGGGGCGGCTGGGGCAAGGAGATTGGGGGTGTAGGTGGGGGGCGGCTGGGGGAAGGGGGTTGGGGGTGTAGGTGGGGGGCAAGGGGGTTGGGGGATCTAGGTGTGGATCCGGGCTGCTGGGGGGCATAGTTGGGGGCTGCTTGGGAAAGGGGCCTGGGGAAGTGGGGGGCGGCTGGGGGAAGGGGGTTGGGGGTGTAGGTGGGGGGGAAGGGGTGGAGGATCTAGGTGTGGATCCGGGCTGCTGGGGGGCATAGTTGGGGGCTGCTTGGGAAAGGGGCCTGGGGAAGTGGGGGGGCTGTGGGAGTGGTTGGGGGTGTAGGTGGGGGGGGCCTCTGGGGCAAGGGGGTTGGGGGTGTAGGTGGGGGGGGCCTCTGGGGCAAGGGGGTTGGGGGTGTAGGTGGGGGGGGCCTCTGGGGCAAGGGGGTTGGGGGTGTAGGTGGGGGGGGCCTCTGGGGCAAGGGGGTTGGGGGTGTAGGTGGGGGGGGCCTCTGGGGCAAGGGGGTTGGGGGTGTAGGTGGGGGGGGGCCTCTGGGGCAAGGGGGTTGGGGGTGTAGGTGGGGGGGGCCTCTGGGGCAAGGGGGTTGGGGGTGTAGGTGGGGGGGAAGGGGTGGAGGATCTAGGTGTGGATCCGGGCTGCTGGGGGGCATAGTTGGGGGCTGCTTGGGAAAGGGGCCTGGGGAAGTGGGGGGGCTGTGGGAGTAGTTGAGGGTGTAGATTGGGGGCCTGCTGGGGGAAGGGGTCGGGGGGGGAGACTGCAGGGGGTGGGCAGAGGGCTGGGGAAGGGGCTTGTGGGTGGGGCAGGGGGCTGAGCTGAACAACAGATGGAAGAAGAAAGTTTCTTGCAATAAGGAGCCCAGAGAAAACAAAGGAACTGGGGGGCGGGAGCCCGTCTGCTCTGGGGGGCTCAGCAGTTGGCCTCCATGGGAAAGGCTCCCCTCCTTCTGGGGCCTGCTTTTAACACTGGGGCAGAAAGGAGGAGCTGGGGCCGAAAGCTGCCTTCTGGGGGATTTTAGACATGGGTCTCTTCACCCTGCGGGTTGTATCTGAAATCACCCCATAACACTTCTCGGGGGGGGGGGCAGGCCTGGGCCTGGGCCCCAGGTGGAAGATTTGGGGCTTTGCCAGGAACAGAACAGTACCCGTAAAGGTCGTTCCCCCGCCGCCCTCCCTGCTGGGGGAGCTGGGATTTGACCCGCTTTCCCCACCCTGGCTTTGCACTGCTCCGGCTGCTCTCACTTTCCTGCCCTGTGGGCTGCCCCTGTCCTGCAGCCAGGGTGGGACTGAGAACAGCCTCGCTTCCCTGGGCGCTCCAAACTCTGGCCGGCCATACTTCTGGCCTAGGCTTCCAGACAATGCAACAGCGCGGCCCATTGTGTGGGCGTCTGGTCTGGAGAGAAAACAGCTTCTTTTGATTGTGAGCGGAGCCCAGAGGGGGAGATGGCTGTGCCGTCAGTTTCCTTCCCTTCCCCTGGAGTCCCGCGCTGCACGCATGCCCTCCCCCCACAGAAATTATTTTTACTCTGGGATTGATGTGCCTGCCAGGATTTTTCCTGACTGAAGCCGTTTCAGTTCAGAGCCACTGATCTTTGCAGAAGCCTTGGCTCCTCTAGATCAGTGGTTCTCAACCAGGGGTCTGGGGCCCCTGGTGGGACCATGAGCAGGTTTCGGGGTGGGGACTGCCAAGCAGGGCCAGCATTAGATTTGCTGGGGCCCAGGGCAGAAAGCTGAAGCAGCCCCCACCACCTGGGGCTGAAGCTAAAGCCTGAGCAACTTCGCTTTGTGGCCCCTGTGGCATGGGGCCCGGGCAGTTGCCCTGCTTGCTACCCCCGAACGCTGACTTTTGTATGCAGAAAACCAGTTGTGGCACAGGTGGGCCGTGGAGTTTTTCTAGCATGTTGTGGGGGTTGGGAAGCCGCTTGGAAAGGAACAGGTTGAGAACCCCTGCTCTAGATCCTTCGCCTCTCCTGCATGCAGGGGCTGGGTGCCCCTTACATCACAGCTGTTCCCAGATGTTGCACGGTCACCCTACTGTGACGCTCACATTTCATACACTGAGCAATTCGTGCCCAAGGATAGGTGTCCTGCCTCTCTCTCTTTCCCCCTCCCCTCTGCCAGCTCCACAACCGTCACTCTCAATTCACAGGCTTGGTTACACACTCAAACTCCAGCGGAGGAACGTGTGTTGGGGAACTTTGCTTCCAAGGGGTTTTGCTTTGGCTGGGGATGGATTCTGGAGAGCACCAAGATCCGGGGGTAAAGTGAAGCATGGGATGGAGGGAGTTTGGAGGAGATGTTCCATTTGCACCAAAGCGTAGCATTCCCTTTGCTACATTGCAGATGGTCCCTCTGTTTCCATGGAGTCGGGCTTATTGGCCTCTTGGCTGGGATTTTCTTCTTTTCTGCTTCAAAAAAAAAAGATCAAAACCCCTAGTGGATTTGTAAATGTCTGTCTGTCTCAGACGTGGCTGTCTATGATCCTTCTCTGGCCCCCATCACCACAATAGCTGTATTCATCCCCCGACTCCCCTGGAGGGAAGGCAGCGCTGTGGTCCCCGTTCTAAGCTAAATGCTAAATGGCTTTACTCGGGGGCCAGTGGCAGGGGGGCGTGTTGGCAGAGCAGGGAATTGAACCCAGGTCTCCAAGTCCTAGGCTAGACTCTAACCACAGCACCCACCCTCCCTCCCGTTAAACTAGTTAACATTTATCTTGCAATAGCATCTAGATGCTCCACTGTCCTAGGTGCTGCGCAGACACAGCATAAGAGAGAGTCCTTGCCCCAAAGAGCTTACAGTATAAACATACAAGACAACATGGGAGGGAAACTGAGGCATGGTGCGGAGACATGACTGGCCCAAAGCTACACAGCAGATCAGTGGCAGGGCTGGATCCCAGTCCAGTGCTCTATCTACTAGATCTTTGGAAACTGTCAGTCCCTCTTTAGCCACAGTGCTGTTCCAGATCCGCTCCCTGCGGTGATCCCAGCACAGCATAGACGGGAGCCTTGGAATCTCGCGCCGCTCGGCTCATGGATTTTTATGCCCCTTGTGTTTAAAACGCTGCTGCTCAGCACCCCCTTTCCGCTTGTCCCTGATCAGAACCAGCCTGCTCATGGAAAGCCATCTGATTTTCCAAGTGTTGGGCGGGAGGATGGGAAACTGGCGGGGTGAAGAAGCTGGGTTACACCCCGGGTTGGCAGGATTGGCTGGGTTTCTCTGCCTGACTACTAGTGTCCTTCTCATCCTGACTCTTTGGTTCTACAGAGCACAAGGTGATCATTGTTGGCCTGGACAATGCAGGGAAGACCACCATCCTCTACCAGTTGTGAGTATTCCCATCCCTTCATCTCCCATTCAGAGTCAAACCACCAGCCAGATGGCTGAGTGGGGAGATGATGTATTCCTGCCCAACCCCCCTGCTGCAGAGCCTCCCCCAGCAGGCAGCAAATGGTCGGAGCAAAACAAGGATGCCTGAATCCCATCTTCGCATTCCAGAAGGCAACCGGGTTAGCATGAAATCAGCAAGGGGGGTGGGGCTCCACGGGGGGAGGCCAGAAGCCTAGTCTGAAGTTGTTTCTATTAAGCCTAGAGGCCCCAGCTGAGATCAGGGGCCCATTGTGCCAGGCGCTGTACAAACCCATAGTAGGAGACTGATCCAAGTACAGTAGAACCTCAGAGTTACGAACTGACCGGTCAACCACACATACCTCATTTGGAACCAGAAGTACGCAATCAGGCAGCAGCAGAGACCAAAAAAACCCAATACAGTAAATACAGTGCAATGCTGAGGTAAACATAAACTACCACATGCCAAAAAAAAAAAAAAGATTTGAGGAGGTAAGGAAACCGTTTCCAGTAAGGTGACTAAAAGCAGCATTGTTCTTCTGCGTTGTAACGTTTCAAAGCTGTATTCAGTCAACGTTCAGTTGTAAACTTTTGAAAGAACCATAACGTTTTGTTCAGAGTTAGAAACAACCTGCATTCCCATAACTCTGAGGTTCTACTGTAGATGACAAAGGGTGGGAGGAGGGGAGTATTACATGTGGGAAATTGAGGTAGAGAGATACTAAGTCACTTGCCCAAGGCGTCTGTGTCAGAGCAGGGAATTGAACCCAGGTCTCTAGGATCCCCATCCAGGGCCTTAACCCCAAGGCCATCCTGGTTCCATGCTCATTTGCTTCTTGCTAAGCACCTGGTGTGCCCCAGTCTAGGGGGCAAGGGAGGGTCCGGCGTTGGGTTATGCTGGGGCGGCTCTGACACCTGGCCTGTGCCTCCCACAGCCTCATGAACGAGGTGGTGCACACATCACCCACCATCGGCAGCAACGTGGAGGAGATCATCCTGAGGAAGACCCACTTCCTGATGTGGGACATCGGGGGGCAGGAGACACTGCGGTCCACGTGGAACACCTACTACTCCAACACAGAGGTAAGGGGCCGGGTGGGAGGAGCAGCACCATCTGGCTCCCCTCCCAGGCTGGCTGCGATGGCCCTGTGATGCTCGCCTGGGCTTGGTTTGCTTGGCAGATTGGAGAAGCTGGTGGATTTCTTGTAGTTACAGAGGAAGGGAGAAGCTGATTGGCCACGATGGCTACCAGATGAGTGCGCAGATGCCCCTCGGCCCCGACCCACAGCCCGCCCTGCTATTCCAGTGCTGGGACCCCTGCATGCAGCTCTGCTGATGCCCCTTCATCCTGACCCGCAGCTCCCTGCTATCTCTGTGTTAGGGTAGCCTCCCGCAACTCAACCAATGCAGAGCCATCCCGACCCACACCACCCCTTTCCTGTTGTATTCTTGGGGACCTGCCAGTGCACCTCGGTCCTGACAGGCAGTCCCCCTGTTACTCTAGTCCTTGATCCATAACCAAGCAGTTCCATGTGCTACCCTCTGAGCAAGAGGCTAGCTGACCTCCTCCCTTGCTTTCTCTGCCATGCCTCCTCCTCACACCACAGCCCAGTGTCCGGGATTCCCCTGCTTTGGGATGTGCTCCGGTTGTGGGCACCCGGCAGCAGCTGTCTCTGCTCCAAGAGGTGCTGGGAGCAGGGATAAGTGGCCTCACGCAGACAGGCACTGTTAGATTTCCACTGGAAAAGCTGATTTGATCAGGTTCTTTTGCTATTTCAGACTCTTACACTTGTATAGCAGCATCAGATGGGATTTTCATAGGCGACCAAATCCCCTTGGGTTTGCGTTCCTAATTCCCCACGGGTACTCGGGCAACTCCAGCTTAAGCGCCTGATCCTGCATAGCAATGCTTACTCGAGCGATCACTTCCATTGATGTTAGTGGGGCTCCTTGTTGGGAGTAAAGGTGGCAGGATCGAACCCTTCCGTTGTAACTTGATGTTGAATATTGCGCTGCTCCTTTAAGAATGGAGAGGGTGGCTTTGGAGAGTGAACAGATTTTCACTAGGGCAGGAAGCAGGTGGGAATTTGGGGGGGAAGGACCCAGGGGGGTGCCGCTTCTCTAAACAGGGTGGGTTTTCCCCTTTTGTCGCAGCTTGTTTTGAATGGGATTAAAATACTGTCCCGGAGGGAAGAGCACCCTGGCAAAGATCCCCAGCTGTTTTGGCAGCGCAGAGAGAGGCAGGGATCTGAGTTCAAACACGTCCTTTGTCTTTCCTGCCTGGCCAGCATTCCTGACATAACTCGAGCTGGAATTTCTCTCCCGCTGCCGTTCGGGTTTTGTTTCGCGACTTGGAACAGGTCTTGCCCAAGCAGCAAGAGTGCAAGATTGCTGTTAACTTTCCACCAGCTCCAAAGCCCCGAGCCAATTGAGTTTGGCTGTGACATTACTATGAATTATTTGTACTGCGGTAGCACCTAGGACCCCGTGTGCTAGGTGCTGTACAGCCAAAGAACAAATGTTGGCTTGGCCATTAATGAATGGCTTCTGCGGGGAATCAGTGTGATTCCTGGGTACCATGGAAAGTTAGTCCAAGGGAAGCTCTTAATTATTTGTATTCCAGTAAGGGCTAGAGGGGCCAATGATTGGGGGCATCATTGTGCTAGGCGCTGTACATGTACATAGTGGAACAGTTCCTGCGCCAATGAGCTGTAATGTACAGACAGGCCAATCTTGGGAGAAAGAATTATTTTCCACAGATGGGAAAACTGAGGCACAGAGGGGTTGCGACTTGGCCAGGGTCACCCAGGGCATCTGCGGCAGAGGCAGGAATTGAACCCAAGTCTCCCGAGTCCCAGCCCAAGGCCACGCTTCCTCTCAAATGATTGTTTCACTTCCTTGGAGTCACTGGTGTCATGCCAGTTCTCCAGTCCTCCGCAGAGCTTCTCAGGCTAGACGTGAGCTGAATTTCTGATGTAAAATAGCAGCTGGAGAACGTGTTTATGCAGCATCTAGCGCAGCAGGGTCCGGCTCCATGGCTAGGGCTCCGAAGGGTTCCGGTAATACACCTGATAAATAATGTGCTGTGCCAAAGGGCCCGAGCTGGCTCCTGCTTCACCTGCAGCTCTTGAGCCAGGCCTCAGATGTTAGCCCAGGACTGGGGTGTTTGATCGACATCTGCTCTTTCCACCCCCCCTTACCCCTTCCAGTTTGTCATCCTGGTGATCGACAGCACCGACCGCGAGCGACTGACGGTGACGAAAGAGGAGCTGTACAAGATGCTGGCGCACGAGGTGAGTTTGCGGCAGCGTCCCCCTTCGTGGCCACGGCCTCATGTCCAGAGTAAAGCCGCTTTTGTCTAGTGAGTTGGAGGCAGATCCCTGAGCGATGTTGCTGGGAACTGCGCGACGCTCCGTCCCTGTCAAGAGGGCCTGATGCGTTAGCGGCAGGGTACCCAGCTGTTTCAGGCACAAGGCCCCAGCCGTCCGTAGCATGGAGCCCTAGCTGCGTTATCCCCCGTGCTCTGTAGAAATCCCTGGGTTCGTTTTGCAGGTAGCCACTCTGCTCAGTGTCTCCATATTGCCCACCTAGGGACTGATGGCTCATAAAGCAGCACCTCTCCTTCCTTCGGGTGCTGAGCGTCACACGAAACAAGTTTGTCAAGACTCAGTCCAGTTCTGACTAGCGTCCGCATCGCAGTTGATCCATTCAGAATGGGGTTTAAGGAGTGTTCTGGTTTAATATAGTTGCACCGAGAGGCCCCAGCTGAGATCAGGACCCCATTGTGCCAGGCGCTGACAGACCCTGTGTAGATGAGGTCACAGTCTAAATAGCCACAGGGTGGAAGGGGAAACAGAGGAAGTGACTCGCACAGTGTCACATAGCAGATCTGTGGCAGAGCCGGAAACAGAACCCGGGTGTCCTGACTCCCAGCCCAGTGCCCGGCCCACATGGTCACTGGCCACACTGTGGTGGCTGGATTCATCTGGCCCTTGTCACTCTAGTATCAGTGCGTAGGGCTCAGGTTAACCAGAGCCCTTCAGGGTCCCTACGGTTGCCAGCCCGGCACCTCTAACAAGTGTGCCGATCTCCTGGTCTTTTCATAAATTGGGAGCCTCTGTGGTGTTTTATTGCAGTGCTGGGGGTGGGGGCTGAGGTTCCTCCAGTGCCAGGAACCTCAGCCAGCGATTGTATTAGGAACCCAGGCTGGTGTAATGTCTCTTGTCCCAAGCGGTACCACCTTGGTACCTGCACTGCTTCCCTGCCCCTTAGCAGCACCATTGGGCTGGGGGATGTTTGCGTCGGGGGGATCTGAATGGAGTGGGGAGAAGGTTAATGGTGGGATCTCTCTCCCCAGGACCTGCAGAATGCGGCAGTCTTGATATTTGCCAACAAGCAGGATGTAAAGAACTCCATGACTACCTCTGAGATCTCCAAGTTCCTAACCCTCAGCTCCATCAAGGACCACCCATGGCACATCCAGGGCTGCTGCGCCCTCACGGGAGAGGGGTGAGTGCACCACAGAGTAAACTAAGCTGCCCCTTTTGGTGCTTAAGTGTCCTGTGGATCTCTGTCCCACAAGACAGAAGTGAGGCACAGAGCTTAATGGCATTTATCAAAGGGTTAGGGGTATGGCTGAAAATTTTCTGTCTACACTGGTTTTGGTGGAGAATTGGATTTTTGGTTAAAGGATACTTTTGAAAAGTGTCTGCTTTACGCCTGAAAGCCAAAACATTTTGACTTGGAAATGCTGTCCCGGTGCCTCATGGGAGCTGTCATTTAGTTGCTTCCTGTCCCCAGTCTTCTCTATGGGTCAGGCTCCCAGCCAGACTACATCTTCCATGTTGCACCATGGCCACAGAACCTTATGATGCAAGAGGGGAGCCTGTGATGCATCATGGGAGATGTAGTCTGACCTGGAACCTTGTCTATAGAAGTGAATGGGAGCATGAGGCGTCTGAACTACAACTCCCATGAGGCACCTGGGCGGCTTTTCCAATTTGAAGTATTTTGGTAATTTAATTGCTGCTGAAAATATACTTTCCATAGGGAGAAACCCCAGAAGCAGCTCTAGGTGGAGACATACAGATAATCAGCACATCTGCTGTCTTGTTAGGCTGGATAGGACTATCTAAGGGCTTGAACCCTCCTGTGTCAAGCCATGAGCTGCTTTCTCCTGTAATTGTTCGCTAGGGGGTTTCTTGTAGCTTCCAGTTCTGGCAGGAGACTGGGCTAGACGGACAGCATAGCAGTTCCTGTGGGCTCCCTTCTTCCCTGGCTTGGCCCTGGCGTTTGGAGGCACCTTGCAGCTGATTAGCTGGGGAAGTGCTTGGCTTGTGGATACTCATGTAATGATCTACGCTGGCTCTACTGGGGGTCGCTCTGTCCTCTTATCCTTCAAATGGATCCCAACCCCCTGTGTGTATTTACACGAGCCTGGTGCACCCCCAAAAGGCCCGACAGCCTGACCGGCACTCACCCAACGACAAGCATCGGGCTGTCCTGCTGGCTCCACAGATCCGTAGCACTGAGTTTGGGAAAGAAGTCAATAGAAAGTCAGGTGATTCCTGTAAGTGACTAGAGTTGCTGGGGCCCAGCAGAGCTGGCACTGGAAGGGAAATTCTGGCCGCACAGACGTAGGCAGGGTCCCCACACTCACGGCCTGGGCAAACGCATTCCCAGCCCTGACCTGCAACCACTTGCGTCTAAATGTTCTGGCCACCTCTAAGTGTCTGTCGTGTGCAGCTGGCACCCTTTTACCTGTGAGGCGCTGGGTGTAGTGGTTAGAGCAGGGGACTGAACTGGGACTCCAGTGATCATCTGTTGTGAGGGGAGTGGGGTCTAGTGGTTAGTGTAGAGGGCTGGGAGTCAGGACTCCTGGGTTCCATCTCCATGTCTGGGAGGGAAAGGGGAGTAGTGGTTAGCACAGAGGGATTCCTGGGTGCTCTCTCCGCTCTGTGCCTGAGCGAGTGTGACTGTGTGCGAGGCACTTTACCTCTGACTCAGTTTCTCCATCAGTAAAGTAGGAGCCGCTCCTAGGAGTTCGTCACTTTATTTTTTCCAACCTCTTTGAACACCTCAAACAAAAGGCAAAAGCCTTCTCTCTGCCCGGAGCGCTCAGGTAGTGTGACTCACGCAGCCAGTATGCTCCCAGCATCAGCTGTGCTGGCTTCGTGTTAACACCCTGGGAATAGACGCCAGGGGGCATGACAAGTGTTTGCTCAGTTTGCGCAGACGCACGCTCCGGGGGCAGGTGCGCCTGTCTGGGTCGCCTCCTGGCGGGCAGGCACTGGTGACTGGTGCTCACTGAGCTGCAGGCTGAGTAGCTGGGGCTGGGTTAACCAATGACTCACTGCTCAGATGAAACTTAATCCACCTTGTCTCTAGCCTCTTGTCTCACCCCCCCCAGCCTATAAAGGGGCCCTGCCTTTCTCTGTTCTCCTCAAGGCCTTTCCATAGCAGGAGGTTGACTCAGCTGTGACTGTGGGATAATCAGGGACTTCTCAGCACCTGGGAACCAGTGTCTCCCCCAAAGAGGAGCCTGTTCAGAGGCACTGGCTGCTGCTGTTTGCTTTGCCAATGATAGGACACCCTGGACAGTCCTTGGGGGACTGCTGTGTGGAGAGCCAGGGGCTGGAGCTGCTTGCATTGTATTGAAACAGAGGCAGCGTGATCTAGTGGTTAGAGCAAGAGGGGGTTGGGTTAGGATCTGTGGGTTCTGCTTTCAGCTCTGGGGAAGCAGTGCATGTAGCAGTTAGAGCTGGGAGTGGGGTTCTGTGTCTGACTTTGCAAGGGGAGTGGGATCCAGTGGTTAGAGCAGGGGGGCTGGCAGCCAGGTTTCCTGGGTTCTCTTCTCAGCTCTTGCTAAGTCGTGCAGGCCAATCACATCCTTGCCGCTGGCCTCAGTTTCCCCATTGTGTAACCCTCTGGCAGGTGGTATCCGTGCAGAGCGTGGTTATTAATGCGCGTTCTCTCTCCATTCATGCAGCCTGCCAGCTGGCTTGGAGTGGATGAAGTCTCGAGTAGCTGCCAACTGACACATCTGACCAGACATGACGGAACAGTGCAAAGCTCTCAAACATCTTATTTATTTTTTTATACCTGTGAGTTTCAGCCTGGACTTTCCTTCTAAAGCAGCTGAAGCTGGGATTTTGTACGGACAGTGTATTTCAGAACCCGGGTCAGCGTGGGAACTGGTCCCTCCTGGATTGCATGTCCGGAGGAATCTGGATCATATCTACTGGGTGGGAGGGTCCGTTCTGGATCGTGTCTCTGCGGGGAATCGGTTCTGGGTCCTCTTTCTTCTGGATCACATCTGCAGAGAGGGAAACCAACAGGAAGAAATCTCTTCGCTCCAGGCCGGCACTTCAGTAAAAGCTGGAACAAAGAAGCCTGGTGCCTGGGAATTTTACGCACACGCAGGCCCAGTGCAGCTCCCAGCAGATTTACCGATAAGCTATGAAAGGAAGAACCTCACCCTCCGGAATCCAGTTAACAGAAAATGCCTTAGGTCTTCAGACGGGGGCTGGGGATAAACTTTGCTAGAGGGCAGGGGAGGGGGGTGACCTTTAAACCCCAGCTCCCCTCTGAGCGGCGCTGCCTATGCTCTTCTCCAAACTTGGGTGGTGTTTGGGGCAAGGATCCGAAACCTTGGGGACGCTAATGTTTCCCAGGATTTGCTCTCCAATCATCCCTGGGTTGCTCAGCGATGCATTGACCAGCGCACACTGGATGTTTCCTGCCATTGGTGCTTTCCCTTGGTCCGTCAGATCAAGGCCTTGAACATCTTGTATTTTATATTTTTTAACCCAAGCAGGAAAGGGCCGGCTCTGTGGCTCTGTTCCTGAGTATTTCTCTCTTCTGCCACGGCCCTGGAGCAAGAACACAGATCTGGATTCGGGCCCCTCCTCCAGCGCTGTTGGAGGGCAGGGATTCAGTGAGGGGGGGGAAATACGAATGGGTGGGAAGAACTGCCCCAGCCACACCCCAGGGAGCAAACTTTGCCCTTTCACAATGGTTCATTCCCATCTCTTCCACCAGAAGCCACTAATGGGCCTGGCCTAGCAGGGCCAGATCCAAGCACCGCTCGATCTGTGTGGGACCTGGCATCGGGACCAAATCCAAACCCTGGATCCGGACTCAGGGATGTTTGGGTCTGACCTATCCAGCCTGTGTCCCGTTTCTACTGAAGATCGAGTCTCACTCCAGAGGCAGCAGAAGCTGATGGTCAGGGAGACCCACCTGGGTTCTGCTTTAGCAGACTCGTGGGGAATGACTTAACTCTTCTGTACCTCAGTTTCCCCCTTTGGCAAGTGCTTGCCTTTGTAGAGAGACCTGGAATCCCTGGATGTGAAGGATGCTGGATAAGCACAAAGGACTGGGGGTGGGGGGTGTCACTATCAGGGGTTCCACTGTTCTCTGGTGCAATGCTCTAAACTGGTGTGACCCCAAAACCCACTGGAAAGTTGCCCGTTGAATCCATTGGGCTCTGGATCAGCCCCTTAACGAATCTGCTTCAGTTAAGTGCTTTTAACTAATTAAACTTGTCCCATGAATTTGCATTTGCACAGGCCCCCCTGCTGGGCTCTGAGGAGTGGGACAGCTCATTACAGCTTCCTGCCTTGGGCTCCGATGGGGGTTTTTACGATTTCTGGGATGATCCCTTTGACTCTCCAGTTCTGTATTTTTTTATAAAACTTGTGTCTTGTATTTTATACCTGATTAAAGGCTCCACTATTTAATTTTTTGCACAATCAGGGTCTTGTCTTTTATTAGTAGCTTTTCCATCCTTGTGGATAAGGCACTGGGCTGGGATCCAGGAAATTTGGGTTTAATTCCTAAC
This sequence comes from Lepidochelys olivacea, assembly GCF_965140295.1. Lineage (NCBI taxonomy): Eukaryota > Metazoa > Chordata > Testudines > Cheloniidae > Lepidochelys > Lepidochelys olivacea. The sequence goes on along the minus strand of NC_140437.1, from coordinate 15,365,527 downwards.
TCTACCACAGACTGCCTGTGAGATCCTGGGCAAGTCAATTAGGCCCAGATCCTAAAAGGAGTTTAGGCACCTAACTTCCACGGATTCAGTTGGAGTTAGGTGCCTAAATATCTTTGAGGATCTGGATCTCAGTTCCTCCGTCTGTGAAATGGGTATAAAAAAACCCTTCCTTCCTTCCTACAACTTGATCCCTATGTGTTGATTTGTTTTCTTTATATATTGTGCTCATCACAATGACATTGGAGCCCCTTCCAGTAGTGCGTTAAGCAATTTGACTAATGTCTGTCACGTGTTTTGTTCTTTCATCTGCTCCCCCTGGGGAGAAGTGTGCAGTGGAGTGTTTTATTTTGGAAATCTTTTAATAATAAATCTGCGCACGTTGCTTTGTATTTATGTTGCAGATGGACAGGTCAAATAAATGCACCTTGCACTTCGAGTGGAAGGTGAGGGAGTTTAATTTCCTGGCGGGAGGAGGGGGGTTCATTTCAGTCTAGGGATGGCCCCTTGGAAAGTTGTCTCCTGCCTTATTGATATTTAGCTCTCTAGGGCGGGAGCCTGTCTTACTAATGGGCCACGCTCAGCACAGGGGCATCCCAATCTCAACCGGCGTCTGTAAGCACCATTGAAAGACATATATCATTGTTCCTGGTTCCAGCATAGAGCATGAGCCAAAGAGGATTATATTCATGTTTAGTGCTAGTGGTGATTGGTAAGGAAGAAAACCCATGATGTTTGCATGCCAAATTCTGCATTCTAGCAGAGCAGCCGCTCTGATGTAGTTAAGGTTGTGAAGGCCATATTGTTTTAAAGGGCACCAAAATCCACAGGCTGGCTTGGATTTCCATAAAAATTAGTATGCCTCATGGGGGTGCAGGAGAGGATTAGTGATCCAAATTTGGGGTTGGTGGAACAAGGGGTTCCTGAGATACAGCCCCCCCAAACATCACTTCTTAAAGCTGACACAGTCCACCAATGTGTTTTTGTCTGAGCTGTCAGTTTCTCCCATTGCCTTTGATCAGCACCACAGAAATCCATCCCATTTCGCTCATGGCCTGCTGGGCTTTGCCCTCTTTGGGACCCTAGTCAGCAGCAGTAAAGTGCAATGACAAGATTCCTTGCCTCTGTTGTCCATTTCTAGCACTTCCTTCCTTGCAGTCGCATCATCGTCCACTGTCCAGCTCAGAAAGGGTTAACAGGGAGCCGGTGGGGCAGAACCTGCTGCCATAAAAAGTTTTATTTAGATCAGAAGAGGTTCAAGTCGAGGTTGCTGGATAACTGGTCGTCACTTGCCCTGTGGCCTCTTCCTGCCGGGCGATTCAGTGGGTCAATCACCTGATTTGTACGGCGGTGAAATCTAGAGGTCTCAGCCAGGAGCATGGCCCCTTGCTGGGTGCTGCACGGCCAGTGAGATGGGGCAAAGAGCTTCCAATCTCAACTGGCATGACAGAGGACACATTCGCCCCATTTCACAGAGTGAGAAACTTGCTGAGGGTTTCCCAGAGACATTTCTGTCTGGCATACTTATCTGGCCTCCCATATCCCTGTAGCAGCTGAAGGCTAGACAGTTCTCCCCAGTGGGCAGATGGGGAAACAAGTGACTTGCCACAGGGGACTGCCGGATCATAGACTGACCCCCTTGTACGTCACAAGCCTCCAACACCTCCCAGCACCCAAACTATTACAGCCCAGGTGCATCTGAGCTATTATGTGCCACAGGCCAAGAAGGTCAGGCGAGAAATTTGGCCAGCCGGGGAGCTGAACCCCACTCTTGAGTCCTGGCAAGCGGCGGCGAAGGGATCTGATGTCAAGGAAGAAACAGAAGCCTCAGCTTAAAGGAAGCACAGCTCTATGGCTGTTTTTAGCCTCGGCTTGTTGTGCCATTTGCAGCGAAAGGGGATGTCTCAGTGCTTGCCGCCGGCCTGCCCATGCAAACTGAGCATGGGGCTTTCCAGTGACTGAGTGTGTCCTTCCTGGAGCTCAGAGCGAGGGGAATGGCTAGAGCCTGTTGGACTTGTGGCCCATTGAGCCCATTATTGTGTCTCTCTGGTTAGGACACTGTCCCAGACTCCCCCCATGATTTCGGCAAATTGCTTCATCCGTGCCTCAGTTTCCCTGCGTATAGCATGGGGACAGTGCTACTTCTCCTCCTTCCGCTCTTTAGCTATTTACACGGGGTGGCCCAGATCCTCATCTGTATTTAGGCTCTGAACTTTTGAAGCTGGGGACTCTCTCTCTCTCTCTCTCTCTCTGTGTACAAGGGCCTTGCACCTTGGGGCCCTGAGATGAACTGGAGCCTCTGAATGCACCTGGGGCTCTAAGTCAGAGGGGGCCGACGCTGGCTGTGAGGAGCGTCAGTGAAACATAATGGCATTGGGGCCAATAGAGGTTGAGCCCTGGGCTGCTACTGACCTTATTCCTCCCCCAAAGCTGTAGTGTCTGAAACCTAGAGGGGGAAGTGCTGAGGGCAGGTGGGTTCCGGAGGAAGGGCAGCTTGCGGGGGGTCCCTTCCCAGCCAAGTATGTGCCCCAAGCGTTGCTCTCTACAGAGACCCCGATGGAGAGGGAGACTATCTTGCGGTAGCTGCTGGTTGTGGCCAGTTGAGTGGTGCATAGGGCAGTCCCTCTGTGCAAGAGCCAGGAGCTATGGGGGACAGGTTCCCCTCTGCCTCGGGCATGTGGACCCCTTGTGTGACAGGAGTGGGTGAGTGTCTCTAGGGCACTTTGCTCTATCACCGGTCGGGCGGCCAGCCGGACCGGCCTGTAGCCGGACTCCTGAGGGCGTTATACGGTTCCTGTGTGGGGTGCGTTCTCCCAGCGGCTGGGCTCGCACACTCAGCGCTAAGGCTTGCGGGTGACACAGAGCTGATCGGTGCTGGCCTAGGAGCTGAGTCAGCAGGACTTTGGGCGGAGTCGGCTTGTGGGGCAATTTTACCACCCATGTGAGAGAGGAGCTGTGCGTGTGTCTCTCTCTGACAGTATGGAAATCCCATGAGCTCACAGCTGTACCTAGACCTCAGGGAGGCAGCTGGGCCTAACGACATTACAGAGAGAGACATAAACAGGAAGCCCAGGGAGGTGCTTTGTAGAGGAGGGATCTGTGCAGCTGCAGCTGATCATAATCAGTGTGTTGATCCGACCGCAACAAATGCGGCACCTCCAGCCAGGCAACCCACTGCCCCTCCCTCTGGCAGATCTCAAAGCACTTGCTGCACATTGGCTGGCCAAGCCTCCCACATGCCCTGGGACTAGAGGGGGGTGATTGTCCCCACCTCGCACAGAGGTGAGTGTGGGGCTAAAGGAGCTAACTCAAATTCAGGTCTTCCTTTAAAAAAACATTGCCGGGATCTTCCACCTGCCTTTGGGGGAAAGGTCAGCATTGCTGTCTAGGAAGCTGAGCACTAGACTCAGAGTAGGGCCAGGCCTAAGTGACTTTACCAAGGACTCACAGAGTCACCGGGGGACCTTGGAATGGAACCCAGGAGTCCTGACTCCTAGTCACCCTACACTTAAGTACTGGATGTTACGTGATCTGGAATTGAACTCCTAGTCTCATGCACTAAGGCCTGGAATATGCCCTGCTCTCACATGCTGGGGAAGTGACTCTGATGTGAGCAATTAGTTAATTAACACAACTCAGCCACTAATAAGGGGAGGACAGGTAAACAAGCTCTGGTGCCATGGGAGAGGCAGTGTGCCCAGTGCCTGGTAAGAGCTGTCTCATATACACAGGATTCTGTATAGCCACATCTGCTGAACTTGTCCTAGAATCCGCCTCTTGCCACAGATCCGTGGCCTGGAATCCCAACTTTAATATTTTTTTAACAAGCATGTTCCTGACTGGAAAGAGAAGCTTCCTGATTTTAATTGCTGGGGCATTTGTCTTCTTGAGTCTGCATGTGGCCTGAGACAATAGCTTAGAGAGGTGTGAACTCTCAAATTAATGTCAATGTTGTGTTAACTCTGGAACCTACTGATGGTCATTTAAATCTCAACACTATTAACTGTTTCACTGCTCATCGTTTTAGCAGAAACATCAAGCAGCACAGAGCAGGAAGTTAAGGAGTTTGATTGTGCCTGCAATAAGCAAGTGGACAGAAGGGATCAATTAGATTCTTTCTTTAAGTGAACTCTCAAAAATGCAACAGTTCCCATTTTAACTTCATTTCTGTACTGAACCTTCCTCTGCCTGAGCGCCTTTCAGTGTTCTCATGCATGTACTGTGTCTGCTCCCACCTGCTCTAGTCAATAAGCTTTAGATACAACACATGAGCCCCTCGCTGCTGCTGCTGACTCATCTCCTCAGAGAAGCTTGAACGTGTGACCCAGCAAACCCAGAAGGCCAGTCCAAAGAACCCACAATGGCTTAAACATCATGCCTGGTTTTTTTCTTTTTTAAATACAATCTCTTGATTTTTGCAGAATTGTGAGCACTGGGGCTGGTAATGTTATTAATCTAGTAGAGAAAGGGAGAAAAAGCCAACAGCTGGGAGCTGAAGTTGGGGGGGAAATCAAACTGAAAGGGGACCCACATCTCTACCCGTGAAGGCAATAGGCGATGAACTGCTGAAATAGTTCCTCCAGGGATGTGCTATGGCTTCTTAATGCTTGTATTATGGTAGAATCAGGATGCCCTTTCATAGCCCAGCCCTAGACTAGTGGCATGATTTCCAGAGGTAAAAAAGTCCCATCCAAGGGGCACTTAGATTTGAACCAGGAACCTCTTGAGCTGCAGTCATATGTCCTACTGCTGAGCTACCCCCCTTTGTACTGAGGAGGTGCTGTGGTGTCCTACAGAAGGCAGCTAAACCTGCATGCGTCCTTTGCACTTCAGCTCTAGGAGTCCGGGATATGAAAGAGGCACCTTGGCTCAGATCCTCAAAGGTATTTAGGCATCTACCTCACCAAAATACCTTTGCAGCTCTGGGCCCTTGTGTTTTAATTACAGAATTGTGTAGCCACTGGAACCATGACTAAGTGGTAAAGACCAAAATTCCCTGGTTTCACTCTAGGGCATGCTCCAAACCGTGCCTTCTCTCTGTGCAGGCTCTCTAAGAATCAAACCCTGCCTGCAGATTGCTCTGAGCTGCATTTACCTATACGTGCCGAAGTGGTGGACAGCTGTGTTAGCCATGGGGCTACTGGATCTTTGTAACACTGAGCCGCTTTTCAGCTACCCCTCCCCTGATTAACATAACTACTAGGCCTAACTTATTTGTTCGGACACGCTGCATCTCCTCTGCTCACGCTGCGCCAGACAGTCACTAGGCAACAAGGAGATAGTACTTATTGCCAGCTGGCCTTATGAACAGGTAATGTAAGCGGTAAGGCAATGGGGGAGATGTGGAACCCAGTGGTAGAGCATTTGACTGCAGATCAAGAAATCTCTGGTTCACTCGCAGGTCCTACCTTCTTTTCTTTGCATCCTTTTTTCTGGGAGCAACTAACATCCCTTTGTACTGATCGCCACACAAAGAGAAATTGAATTCTGCAGGCTACGATGCCGGTAATCAAATATCAGGCTTCCAGTACTGCCCTGATTGCCTTGGGCGATATAGGAAGCAGTGTGAGGTCTCCCCAATATAGAGACACACGCACACAAAGAGTACAGGAAAGCTGTGCTCGTGCACACACACGCAAAGGGAGAATACAGCAATCACACACACACAGCAATGTGCAAAACTCAAGGGCATTATTGCAGGGAACAGCCAGTGCTTCGAAGCATCAGGTCATGTTATATCTCAGTGGTTTAACCTGGTGGCTCAGAGCCACCACTGACAAAAGCCAGCCCCCTGAGTGCTGAAGGATCATACATGTTTATTTGAGAGCAGGGCTATGTACATGCTATTTACAGAGAATAAATACAGAGCTCTTGTCCTCAGGGAAGGATGCACAGTCACCTCCTCTCTACAGCAAGGGCTTCATGCATCTCCAGTTACTTTTATCCTGCCAGTACTCGAATGCTTTCCTGGAGGGGACAAGAAGGGAGCGATCCAGGGGTCAGAGGGTGACTAGGCTCAGAACAGGAATTTCTGTTCTGCCCTTCTCTGCCCGATACTGGAATTGCACAGCATGCGCTGGGGGTGGGTGGGTTTTATCCCCATTTTAAAGATGGAGAAACTGAGGCCCAAAGTGGGGGTGGAACTCGCCCAAGGAGTCAGTGGAATAGCACCCAGAAAACCTGCAAAATTCCCCTACTCTAACCATCAGACCTCATTGCCTCATAGGGAGCAGGATGGAGTTCTGGCTCCCAAGCCCTGTCTCTAATCACTAGACCACACTCTCCTCCCAGAACCTGGGTTCGGACCTAGGAGTCCTGGGTCCCACGCTCCGGCTCTGATCATTATAACCCACTATCCCCTTCAAGTAAAGAGCAGGGGCAATGCATCCAGCATTGCCAGGCATTCACTAATGCCCCTGCACCTCCTGCTGTATTCTGTCCCGGCAGGTCTGATGGCATGAAAGCCCCTATCCTCCTCCTTGTCCCAGAGTCCTGCCCCGGACCAGGCAGGATGTCCACAGTACCTCCAGGACCTGAGCACACCCGGTGAGCATCTCCCCACACTCACTCTCGGCCAGCAGCCCCGGTCCTGCACACCAGCCCCTCCTGGCAGGGGCAGACCTGGTTGATGCTGAAGGCCAAGCCTCCCTGGGGCACAAAGCAGCTCTCGTCCAAGGCCAGCCTCTTCTTGCAGAGCAGCTCGCCATGATGGCGAGCGCAGCAGGTGGCCACACCACAGTCTTTGTCCTGGCGGCAGCGAGCACCTGGAGGCAGACAGGGTGTGGGGGGGTGGGAGATAGGTAGGCACGAAGGGGCTCCATCCGTTTCCCCCCCACCCTCCGGGACCCCACACCCTGTCTCTCTTGTTGCTCTCCTTCCCACCCAGCATAGCACCCAGTCCCTCCCCTCTTGTGGGTGCAAGGGCCTCCTCCTCTGCAGTCTGGACCAGCCTCCCACAGAAACCCCACTCCTCTGGGTGCAGGAGCTGGACCCCCCTCAGCTGTGCCTTGCCCCGCCTCCTAGGGGAGGCACGGGGCGGCGGGGGGGGGGCGTGGCTGGAGCACCCTGCCCTTAGCTCGTCTCTGTCTCCCAGTGGCCAGGTGTAAATTACAGCAGCTGGGAGGCTGCTCCGCCTTAACGCCAGGGGCCCACGCAGGCCCAGTAGGCGCTCCTCCACCCCAGCCACGCCTGAAGCCCAGGGATGGGCTGAGGGCGACTCAGGCCCGGAACGCGGCTCCTCTCCATGCCTTACCCTCCTGCCCGCCCAGCACGGGCCTGTGGCACCTGCCAAACATACAGCTCAGGCCCCTGGCGCAGTGGGTGTCGTGGCGACAATACCGCCCCTCCTGGCGCAGGGGAAGGCACAGCCGGAAGTGCTTATCGCAGAAGAGCCCCTGGGTGCAGCGTCGGTCCTGACTACACGGTGTGGCCGCCTGGGGGGAGAGATGATGCAAGGTCAGATGGGAAAGGCGTGTCCCCGTTGCTTCCTTGGCGGAGGAGGCGGGGGCGGGGCTGAGTGGGGAAGCAGCCCCCACAGCTGAGCTCCTATCCCCGCATTTCCCATAGCAATCGCAAAGCCAGCCTGGATTCCAAATGTCCCAACGCTAGGGGGTGCTGAGACCTGGCGGGAGGGTTGGTTCAAGGTGTGAGAGAAATAGGGGCAAGGTGTGGACTCAGGCTCAGCAAGGCCCCTGAGTTCCCACCCAACCTGTCAACCCCGAATCAGATTAATTTTTGACCTGTTGGGACATCCTAATTGCAAACCCTTCTGTGAAGAGAAAAGGCCTGGTTAGCTCACGATTTTCCAAAGCCACCAATCATTTTTCAGGGAAGGAGTTGGGGAGGGAGTGGAGGGCAGGCGGATTCAGTTTTTCTCCCCACTGGAGATGCCTTAAAGGGGGTCTCATATTCAGTAAGCACCCAGCCCCTGCAAATCAGGCCAGGCCCCTTGAAGCTGGACACCTAAAATCTTGAGTCACTTTTGGAAATCTTGCCCAGAGATATCTGGCTGACAAGGATTTTCTAGATCCAGATGCCACACTCCTTGGCCCATCGCTGGAAGGCAGCCGAGGAAAGGCTGAGATGGGACCCCTGGGTTCTCTTCCCAGACTAGCAGCATGAACTTGGCCTTAGTTTCCCTACCTTGAAATTGGGGTTAATAATTCTTCCCTCCCAGGGGCTTGTGAGGGTTAATTAATTTATTTAGCACATGAGTTCTTTGCGGGAGGGACCATGTTTTGTTGTGTTTGCCAAGCACTCAGCATCATATGGACCTGGTCCATTACTGGCACTCTTAGCACAGTCAGAATACTACATAGTCAAAATAATAATTAAGTCCTTGAGAACCTCTGTACTAAGCGTATGGGTTAGAGCTGCTCAAAGCCAGCAGGCCACTCCTGACAGAGACAGTTTGTATAAATCACTCCAGAATTTATGGTTTGTTTTAAGCACTTGTGTATGAGGCTCTTTCTAACCAAGGCACTGTTAGGAAGTTATAAACAGCGATGTAGGTTTAGTAGAAAAAATAGTTTCACATGAATAGCAATGTTTTCTTGGTTTTCTTTTTTAAAGAATCCGTAAAAACAGGGTGAGGTTTTGTACGGTTTGGATTTAAACGCTGCAATGCTGAGTTAGTGCATGAGAACCAGGAAGTGAAACTTAAACAGAAAATAAAGTGAAACACACCGGCTACACCTGAGCTGTTACTGGCTGAAAATTTTCTGTCTACATTCTTTTTGTAACAAAAAATTGGGGGTTTTTTTTGATGAAATGAAAATTTTCACAGAAAATAAGTTTACAATGAAATTTGGCATGGGAGGGTTTCTTTGGGGAAAAAAACAAAACAAAAAAACAAAATTCCTCTCCCCACCCCCACTAACATTTTTGGTTTTTCAGTGAAAACCTGAACATTTTTGAAGAAAAATTTGAATGAGCATGGACAAAAAATTAGTGTTTGCAGGAATTTTTACAAGGGGGGGAAGCATTTCCCAACTTAGATCTATTTTTGACATTCCTCCTGGGTTAATAACCTGAAGGGCTTCTAATAACACAGCTCAAGAACTGATTTTGAGATATCTAATATATATGTGGCTGTGTCCCCTTAAGGATTAAAACACCCAGCTAGGGAAGCTTTTTACAGTCATTAATTGCTTAAAGCTCACACACCCCTTATGAGTGTCCATTGATTTTTGAGGCCAGAGGGACCCTCTTTTGCCTGTTTGGATTCATTGGACTTCCTCAAAACAGGCCAGAGAATTCCATACCCATAAAACACCTGCTCCAGGTGAGGCTCGAACTCACAACCTCAGCATTGCTCAGTCAAGTACTGCTTTATAAGTACTGCGCGCTAACCAATTGCGCCACGGGAGCATCTGCAAATTCATCTTCTCTGCCTCTGAATTGGGATTGTCACAGCAACTGGCGCTGCTCTTTCAAAGCATGCAACGCTCCTCTGCTCTACCCACGAGGCCAGTGGTTTTGCAAAGTTTTTTTTCATTTGCGGATCCCTAAAAAATTTCAAATGGGGTTGCGATCCCCTTTGGAAATCTTAGACATAGTCTGCGAACCCCCAGGCGGCCACAGGCTGAAAACCACTGCACTAGGCTGTCAAAGGGCATCAAATGTACTGCTGCACTGGCTACGAATTGCCCTTGGGCCAGCTGCCTGGAAGCCAGCAACGCTAACTTCTATACCTCTCCTCACTGTATTTTCCACTGAATGCATCCGATGAAGTGAGCTGTAGCTCACGAAAGCTTATGCTCAAATAAATTGGTTAGTCTCTAAGGTGCCACAAGTACTCCTTTTCTTTTTGCGAATACAGACTAACACGGCTCCTACTCTGAAATCCTTCTATACCATAAATGCACCTGTTTTATAGCAGGGGAAAATGAGGTACAGCAAGATTACAGGGCCTGATTCAGAGCCTGTGCAGTCAATGAAAAGATTCCTGTTAACTTTAAGGGGCTTTGAACAAGGCCCCGATTTGTCATAGGTCATGCAGTAACAGTGAGAGATAGAACCCAAGGGTCCTGGCACCCCAGGCCTGGTTCTAGCTAATACTGCTCACACCTTCCCATGAGCAGAGAATAGAACCCAAGAATTCTGATTCTTTCCCCCACCCAAAAAAATCCCCTGCTCTAACCACTGGCCGTAAGTACCCCATATTACACTGCAAAGGCTGGCCTGTTAGAAGCAGGATGCACAAGGAGAAATAGAGACCCCTCCCTGTCTCTGATACTTGGTCCCTGACAGTCAAACCAGGCAGGCTGAAGGCTGCGGGGCAAGTGCCCACCCATCCCTTGCTTACCGTAATTTCCTTGATGTCGGCCAGGGGGCTGGAGCTTTTGGAGAGGGCAGCCTCATCTGGGGCGTGGTAGGGCATAGAGTACATCCATGCCCAGATGTAGCCATGCGCAGCTGGCAGGGGCCACAGGAGCAAGGAGAGGAGCCAGAGCCTGGCAGGAGATGCCCACATGATGATCTGACAAATGGTAGGGTGAGGATCTTCCCTTTGGAGTGATAGGAAACCCAGCACCAGCCCCTGGGTTTATATAGCCCAGAGCCTATCTCAGCCCCTGCTGCTAAAGCTGTTTGACCATCTAATGGGAAGGAGGAGGCAATCAGGGGTTAAAGGATTAGCATAATCACCGGCCTTCCCAAAACAGCCCCCAAAATAAATGAGCCCCCAGCAATCTGGCTCTGGGCTCACTGAGCACACGAGGGGCAGCCCCAGGATCCAGCTAGCTCCAGCACCGCGCCAATTAGCCAGAGTCCAGCTGCTTAATGCTTTCCGAGGGGGATGCGAGTTGCAGGTCTCAATGCAGATCCAGCGTGCTGCGTACAAGGGCTGAGATTGCACAGAGCCAGTGGCTCAGGGGTGCCGTACTGGGGATGCGTCTGAGGCCCTAATATACATTGGCTTATAGAATGTAGGGCCAGGCAGGCGTATTCTGATGGCATTCTCTCCCTCTGTGTCTGTACAGCACCCAGCACCATGGGGCCCTGATCTCAGTTGGAGCTGCTAGATGCTACCATAATATAGCTAGTAAGTAATAATGGTCATTAACCCGTGGTGCTTTGCATAAGAGTCAGGGCTTTGAACCCGGGTGTCCTGGCCAAATTCCATCACGTGGGATTATACCAGGGGCACAGACACAGTCACAAAGAAAACACATAAATTTGGGTCAGTAAGTGAAACAGAAACCAAGAATGTCAGTTACACTTCTCTGACCAGAAATATGTTTGGATCCGTCTGTTCCACTACAACCGAAATGTTCCAGCCACAGCATTGTTATTATCAGCTGCCTTATCTGTAGGCTTGGAAGGATTTGATTTCTCCTGGGAAATGTCAATTTCACCGAAGACACTCAAACCAAGGAAGAAAATATTTCCACTGGTGGTAATCGAAATTGACAGATAAGCAAAGTAAGAAAAGAGCCGCTTGAGAACTGATCGGAGGTTGACTTGTGGACAGTTGCTTCCTATATTTGGATGTATGATATTGACTACTTGTGCTTTAATGGTTATAAAGCTTTGGAATCTCAGTGTCTATTGTCATTAAATAATTTTTGTCTCTCCCACCACCCGCTCCAAATTTCCTGCAATTCGTGAAAACTGAAATAGAAAAAAGAATAACAACGATGCTTAAAACGAAACACCGATATGATCTGTCAAAATTATAAAAAAGTAAAAATGGAATTCTGCCAGGCCTGAGTATATCCTGGACTTGTAAAGACAGCTCCATCCCTAAAGAACATACAGGCTAAATAGATGAGGCAGACTGCCCCCATTTCACAGATAGAAAAACTGAGACACAGATTCTCAAAGCTATTTAGGTGCCTAACTCCTAATGATTTCAGTGGGAGCAAGGCACCAAAGTGCCTTGCCTGAGGTCACACAGGGCAGCCTGTTGCAGACAGAGGGATTGAATGCAGATCTTTTGAGGTCTAGCAGGCAAGGCATAGCCATAGAGTCTGGATCTAGGCTTTAGGGATGTTTGGATGCTGGGCCTGGTTTTCTGCTCATTTCCAGTCAGAAGCTGTTTCTATCAGCTTTCCAGCCCAGGGTACTTGGGGGCTAGGCCAGAGGATGGCTTGGCTAGCTCATGACTCTAATAAATCCCAAATCCCGGACAGGGAATTGGGGCTAGTCTTGGCTAGTAGTGGCCGTGGGATGACCAGGGCCTTATCAGGGAAGGGAGTCACTATTAAGGATCTGTCATGGGTCCAGCTGGAGCCCAGGTCCCCGTCCGAGTCTGTATATGCTTCTGTGGTTTGCAGGTACATTACGAGGCACTGTTCATCCCAGTCTGCAAGGCTTTTGTGCAGACCCTGCCAACACCCCCTCAGTAGATCACAGAGAGCAAAGGAAGGATCCTGAGCAGAGTCCATGCCTGCCCAGCTTCTCTGCCTGTTAGAAACCATCCCATAGGTGTGCACAGTGCCCTGATACTTTCTGTCCTGTTTTGGGGCACCAGACTGGGCGTTGGAACACTTTGGATCTATCCCCAGCTCAGACGGGGAAGGTGATCTAGTGATGGGAACTGGCAGCCAGGACTCCTGGGTTCCCTTTTCATTGATTCACTGTGTGACCTTGAAGGAGTCACTCCCTCGCTCCATGCCTCAGTTTCCTCGTCCTGACGAAACAGGGCTAATGATGCCATAAAGCGCTTTGAGATCCTCTTGGTCTGTGCAGCATGTTATTAGCCCCAGCTCTCTAGACGTGTCCTTTGGGATAGTTTATCCAAGTGCTCCCGGCCTGTCACCTCATCCTTCTGACAAACCCTCAGAGTGACATGCTTAGCACTTCCCCTAATGGGTTTGCAAATGAGCGTGTTTGCCTGGCGCTGGGGACCTTATCTTCTGCTCCTCTGGACAAATTGGCCCAGCTGGGGGGCTGAGTGGAATGACCAGCTGTGGGCAAACAAATAAATGCTCTCCTCTGAGAGGATTCCTCAGGAGACAATGCTGTCTCTGCTTCCCTCAATCAAGAAGGTTTAGCAGTGGCTGATTTCCCCACACCCCATCAAGTTTCTGACTCTTTAATATATTTTACAGTAAGTAAAAATACACCCCTAGGCCCCACCGATGTTCTGCTTAGGGGACATGAGGGACAGCTAGGCCTTGTACCAGCTCTCTGCACAGGGGGTAAATTTCATCCACAGCAGCTAGCTAACCAAGAAAATAATGGTTATGGTGGGTCATCTCCTTACCCTCTAGGTTTAATATCCCCAGTCCTGAAGCTTCTGTTGCTTCCCTGCATAGACCTCACTCAAATTGCATTGTCCAGACTTTCTTCATTTCCTCTCCTTCTTCCTGCTTATATCTTCTCCCGCTTGGCAATTTCCTGCCCTCTAGGATAGTTACACCCTTTGGTGATTTGGACTCGTTATGATGTCGCCAGCTAATTAGGTTTGGTTTTAAAATCCCAGCTCCTAGAGTCATGTGATTTAAGTGAAACTCTCAGGCCTGGTCTATACCTAAAACTTAGATCAACCTAGCTACCTTGCTCAGGGCTGTGAAAAATTTCACACCCTGTGTGACATAGTTAAGTTGACCACTGTAGCTTTGCTTTCAAAGTAAGTTTTTGGCCTTCATGGTGGTGGAGGAAAGTGGGAAACATCATGCTGCCAGCTCAGAAACCATCAGTACGCTAAACAGAACCCCAGCTGTGTTACTGTTTGAAATCTCGTAATTTGTAAATTGATCTTGTGATTTTAGCACCTGACTCATGATTTTTGAGGGGGTCGGAATGGACAATGCTGCTGTTATGCTCACTGCCACTTGGTCACGAAAAGCCGGGAATGTCCCGAGTTTAAGGGAGCCTCTCACAGAGCCCCTCCTGGAATGTCGCTGGATCATGCACTTGTGAGAAGCGAAATTAGTGCCTCGCCAGAGGGACTGCCAGCTCTGTGGCCTGCTGGATCCAAAGGGCCATAGCCAAAACACCCTTAGCTCTGGGCCCTTAAGGAAAACAATATGTACTCATTAACTAGCTGCCAGTGTGGGGTAACGTCACTAGGGCCTCTTTTGTCCTGGAGCTTTGTGAGGGGAGCTGTGCGGGTGGGTGGGGTGGGTGGTAGGCCAAGGGTGAGCACCAGGAGACAAAAGCACTGAAGGAAAGGAGACAGAATCAGATTTTTTGTGTGATTGTCTCATTTCCCATAGAAAGGAGTCCAGAGAATTCTGTGCTCAGTCAGCTGGTCCCATGTTACCCAGCTTAATAAGATGCTCTGCTACCGGTGTGTGGCATAGTACTAGGGTGTCAAGCAAGCTGCCCTGTATTCCTTGCTCTGTCACAGGCCAGCTGCTTGGCCTCAGTTTCCCCGTTTGTAAAACAGGGTGATGTTCCTGCCCTCCTCTTTAAAGTGTTTTGAGATCTGCTGATGAGAGGCTCTTACACAGATCTCTTACAGGGATTACAAATAGCAGGGTCTCCAAAGTATGAAAAGGAGGCCAACTCCTGAGGTGTTGTCAGAGGTTGGCAAGACCAGCACATAGGAGGGCTTCTGTTGAAGTTAGTGGTCCTCCCCAATTTTGTGGGTGTAAATAAAATGGGATCCAAATCTAGTTTTAGGTTTGAGCTGGCAAATATGCCCCTTCCCCTGGCGGCTCCCCCCAGCGGCACTGGAGCAATATCCACTAAGGGGACTGCTCACTACAGACGGGTGATTCTAAGAAGTCTTTTGAAAACAGGCTCTGGCAGCAGAGTCCTGGCACGGGTAACAGGACACCTGGGTTCTATTCTAGGCTCCAGGAAGCAGAGTATCTAGTGCTTAAGGCAGGGGCTGGGAGTCAGGACTCCTGGGTTCTCTCAGCTCTACTCCTGATTTGCTGTGTGTGTTTATAGAGAGTCTTAAATAGCAAATATTTATTTAGCTTCCTAGGGCATTATCACTGATTAGGGCAGTTTCCCTTTATCAGTCTCCAGCTGGGCGTTTGTCCCTGTCACATTTGGTCGAGGTCTCTGCAAAATCCTGGTCCCTGATGCATATCAGCTACAACCAGCCATTTCTCTGTTAGCTCCCAGGGCCCGCACTGTAACCAGCACTTGGGCAGCAGGAAGGTCAGTAGCTCTGACTGCACTGGGTTGGTACACTCTTCAGATGGGTTAATAATCTCCGCTCCAGAGAGCACATCTGAATCTAACCCCTGTTGGTTCTTTTATCTTGATGACTGCTCGAGGCAGGTTTTCCTCTGCCCCCGACATCTACCATCAGGGTCGGATTTAGGGGCAGGCAACCCAGGCGAGCGCTCGGGCTGGGGGGGTTCTGTTTTTGTGGTTAGCGACAAAAGGTGAAATAGTATGTTTGAAGTCATATGTTTCAGGTGTTCTGCAGGTGGATTCATTTGTCACTAAACTCCTGGAATGTTCTTGACCTTTGTAGAATCTTGTGGAACCTTCCAGACTCTCTAAGAAAGACATTTGCTTCAAACCTTCTAGAACAGCGGTTCTCAAACTTTAGCAACCTGAGGACCCCCATTTAGATTTAAACATTTTCATGGACCTCCAACCCCTCTGCTCAGCCCCAGGCCCCACTCCCCACTCCCCACTCCCACTCCACCCCTTCCCACAAGGTCCCACCCCTGCCACACCTCCGCTCCACCCCTGCCCCACCTCTTTTCCACCTCTTTCTGCCCCCTCCCCCAAGTGCCCCATCCCCGCTCCTCCCCCTCCTTCCCAGCACCTCCTGCACGCTGCTGAACAGCTGTTCCCCTGCATGCAGGAGGCACTGGGAGGGAGGGGAAGGAGATGAGGGAAGGGGAGGAGTTGATCTGCGGGGTCCAAGTACAGGTCGGCGGACCCCAGTTTGAGAAACGCCGTCCTAGAATGTGGTCAGCCACGCCCTTGCGGGTATATCGGGCAGAGCGTTGCCACTCAGTCCGTGAGATATAAGAACAAAGTGAAGTGAGATCCCAGCTGTGATACTATGAACCTTGTTTCAGTGGGTAAATGTGAAAGTGTACTTGCGTTTTTAAGACTTGAAGAAGAGTGTAAGTAGTGCCTAATAAAGGACATATTTAATGGGCCGCCAGAGATATTTATCGAACCCCTATCTACACAACAATATAAACTGGAAGGAGGCACCGAAGATGCTCCTCACCTGGGACGCCATTTGGCGTAGGGCCAGCCCTGTCTACCATTCTGTATGTATGAGGTCTTTTTAAAATGTGATTATCTGGTCTTTTCCAAGCAATCACTAAGGGGGCAGGTGGGACGAGTGATGACATATATTTAAAGGATGTAAGCAATGAGTGGGGGCAAGAAACCACAACTCTTTATGGCCTGGCTTTCCAGTGCTGACATGAGTCTTTATTTCCTGGCTTTCCGAGGCCACCCTTTGAGGAATGAGGCAGCCCTGGGGACCCTTAGTTCTAAGCTAATGAAATTTTTGGCTGCAAATAACTAGGAACAAAATGAAGTCCCCAGGGAAACTTCCTTAGTCGGATGAATCCGTCGGTGGAATTGTCTCACGAGGAAAGGGGTGGGAACCCCCTTGCTTGGGACAACTAGATTCAAAATCAGCCAGTCTGGTACTAGAAGAATGTGGGCAGAGTTCAGAGGTTGCTTAAGCCAGAGTGATACCTATTCAAGATACAGCTAGTGAAGCTTCCACGGTCTATGTAATTTCTCTGACAGGTTCATTTACCCGCCAGTGAGGAAAATACCAGTGTGGAAAGAGTTAAAGGTCTTGGGTTATTTTCCTCCCTTTGTAAATGCCATGTTATCAAGTGCTTTACAAAGGAAGTCAGTGGCATTATCCCCATTTTACAGATGGAGAAACTGAGGCACAGAGAGGGAATGTGACTTGTCTGGGGCCAAAACCCATTTCTCCTGAGCCCAGTGCTCTGTCCACTAGGACACGCTGCCTTTAAGAATCTGATTAATGCTTTGTGCCCTCTCTGAATAGAGGACCTGCTTCCCTTTGGCTTGTGACAGAATGGCCATTACACCCCTGAGTCCAGACTCTGGCTGGGGCCTGGCAACGCCTCTCTTATAGGGGGCACGCCACATACCAAACAGGTTCTGCTCACCCCTTTCAGAACCCCACCAGCCAGCTACAGGTTTCTGGGCCGGGAATATTTCAGCAGCATGTTTTGGTGGCTGCCATGTAACTGATGTCTGTCGGTCCCTGCGGGTTTCACGGCCTGCAGAAGCTGCACCCCAGATGTGGAGCGGGGTGGACGGCTGTCTACAGATAGACTTGCTCTACTTCAACCCAAGGTGATTAGGTTTAATGCAGGAATCTCTGGGGGGAATTCTCCAGCCTGTGCTATGCAGAAGGTCAGACTAGATGATCAGACTAACCCCAGCTGGCCTTCAAAAATGGATAAATCTGCTGCACATCAAGAGTGATGGTGATGTGTAACATCCAACAACCCAGCATTCATGAAAAGGTTTAAAGTCTCCCCCCCAGGCTGTTGCTGCTTAAAGCTTTGCTATGCAGTCTGAGTCACTCCCTGTGCAAACACTCCCCATAGCACAGCGTCCACCCATTGTGTGGGTGGGTGTTTTAGGAGCTGGCTGTAACACATCACCGATACCCGGTTAAATTAATAGCTGGGCTTGTGCAATCCACTCTATAAGGAAATGCTTTCTTCCCTTTCACTCCAGCAGAGGGGGTATAGCTCAGTGGTAGAGCATTTGACTGCAGATCAAGAGGTCCCCGGTTCAAATCCGGGTGCCCCCTCATTTTAAATACTTAACATTTTTTTACACAGGATCCCCACTGGACAGGGCAAATCTTGTAATGGGAAATTATTTTTGTAGTTCCTACAGCATCAATACTGGGCTTAAAATTACCCATCCTATCTCCATTTAACAGGTTTTTTAAAGGGAATCATTTCACTCCATCTAAAGAATTTTGTAAAACCAAAGTAGAGGTGTAGGGGGAGAGAGTCTGTGGAAATGTTTAATCAGTTTCATTTTCTGTCTTTCTCCAGTTCCAGCCCAATGGCAAGAAAGGCAGGGGTTGCTACAGAAAATATATCTCAGTTAGACTCATGTGAGCCTGCAGTTTTCGCAGTAAGTACAGTCAGGGTCCAGCTGCCAGCACTGGGATCCACAGGGGTTCTCAGGAATTAGTTCTGTTTTTCTTCTCTGTTTAGTGCCCCCAATGCACTGGGTGCTATATCTGGCATGGGAGATAAAGACAGCCTGGAACAGAGAGGAAGGGGACTCGGAGCCAGCCCACCCTGTTCCATGCCATGGAGCAGGTGTTTCGGGGAGCTGCAGACAAGATGGGGACAGGGGGCTACCTCCTGAGCAGGATAAAAAACCCAGCTGTCCGGTGACTCTGACGAGGGCAGGGCAGGTAGTTTGAAGGGAGAATGACTGGTGGGCAAGGAAATTCCTGAACCGAAGGGAAGCTGGAGTTGAGTCCAGAGACTTGGCAGGATGAGATTTGGGAAGAAAAGACTCTCTAGGGGCACCAGGAGCTGCAGTGGGACTGAAAGCTCCCTGGTTCAGAGATGAATGGAGGGAGACCTGGGAGCCTGGACTTCTGGATTGAGTGTGATATTGGAAACCACAAAATGGAAGGGCTTAGCCTTGACAGTGCCTGTGTACACTAATTCCAAAAGGCTTAATCATGGAACTGTAGGGCTAGAAGGGTCTCTGTGACCTCATCAAATCCAGCCCCCTGTGCTGAGGCAGGACCATGTATACCAAGAGACCATCCCTGGCAGGTGTTTGTCCAACCTGCTCTTAAAAACCTCCAGTGATGGGGATACCACAGCCTCCCTGGGAAGCCTGTTCCAGAGCTTAACCGTAGAGTGAGAGAGTTTTTCTTAATATCTCACCTAAATCTCCCTTGCTGTGGATTAAGCCTGTTATTAGTATATTGAGCCCCAGGAAGGGGGACTTTAGTCTAAGGACTCTGGGCTGTTATTGGGAGCAGTAGGTGGAATGCCTGCAGGGCCATGCTGTGGCAGGAAGGGTGTCCCCAAAGAAGCATTATGGTCTACAGGCCTCGGCCTGCTCCCTTGGAGTCCAGGGGAGTCTTGCCACTGACTTCCAGAGCAGTGAAGTCAGACCTAGAGAGACACCTAGACCGGAGGTGCATTGGGAGACCCGGGGCCGGTGCCTTGTGGGGCTTGACGTGACAGGGGAGCTGTTCTCGGCCACCTGTCGCAGTGGGGTGAAATACAAGGGGACAGGAGTGGGAACAGGGTGTTCCCCTGTCCCCGCTGGCTGAGTGGAGCAGAGCAATCTGCTTTAGAATGGCACAAGGGTTCTGGCACAATATGTCTCTCAGCCCAGCCCTCCTGGGCAACCCTACAATAACAAATGGGGGTGTGTGGAATCAAAAGCTGGGCAAGACGTAGCAGGACATCTCGTCCCTAGCCTGGACAGTGCTGGGTTATTCCCTGTTGCCAGCATTTTGCTTGGTCTGCTCATAAGTGCCCTATGGGATGGGGTTCCCACCTTTCCCTGGAGCAAAGACCCCAGCTCCACCCATCTCTGCCAAGAAGCTTTCCCTTATATTCACTCTCAATTGTCCCCTTTTTAAATGCCACCCTATTATTCCTAGTCCCACCCTTCTTCTGCTTGTTGATTTGCTGGGTGCCTAGGTAGGGCTTATGGGGCCTTGCCAAGCAGGCTGATTCTCTGCTTTGCTGCCAAGCCACAACTCCTGACAGCAGCATTCTCTGAGAATCAGGCCAGGCGGGTTGATCTGGATTTAGGTGCTTCGCTTTCGAATGAGCATCTGGGTCTTAGCTCTCTTCTGCCTTCTCCTTTTCCAACCCCAGGGTAACGTTTTTGCTGGAAAAAGGAACAGTGGCATGATTGCCGCTCATGTTTAATATACAGTAGCGCCGAGAGGCCAACTGAAATCAGGGCTCCCAGAGTAAGAGACAGCCCTGAAGAGCTCACAGTAAAAGGCTGTGCTAAGGAAGGAGGTTTTGGTTTCTATTTCTTGGGAATGGGAATGGAAGAGGGGAAGGGGGGAATAGGGAAGTGGGGTGTGGAATATATTGCATGAAACACAACCAAAATAAATGAAGAATGATGCTTTATTTCCCTTCATGCCACCAGGGGGCAGCAGGACAATGTGAATGCCAGAAGCCAGGAGCCATGTAGGCTGGGTTGCAGAGTGCGGACTCTGCCTTGCCGGGGTGTCAGCGAATTGTAAAGCATGAGGCCAGGACGCTGCTTCCAAGAGCAGAAGGGAGATTGCAAGAAAAGGGGTCAGGCCAGGCCTGAGGAGCAAAGCAAACACTTCCTTCAGTTCTTCCTGGAGCCCTAACTGCTGCGATGACTGATGACTGACCACCCCCCAGGCTGAGCCAGGTGTCATTCTGTGCAGATTCTCTCCCCACGCTGTCGCTGACGACCTGGGGCTGGTGTCACAGTCAGTGACCCTTCAAGCTCTGGGTCCCTCCGGGCCCTCATGTTGGGCTGGGACGGGGCAGGGCTCTCCTCTTCCTTCCCTGGTACACTGGCACCCCCACCTCCGTGGGCAGGCTTGGGGGGGTGGGGCACATCCCAGCGACGATGGCCTCTTTGGCCTGACATTACCAAGCAGGGAAGTGGGGCTGGCTCAGGGCCTGGGGCAGCCCAGCCTGTGGTCCTGGGCTGATAGACTCTGATCATCTGTGCCAGAACGCTGCTCGGAGAATCAGTGAGGCAGGCAGCGGCTTGGCCGTGTGTGTGTGTGTGTGTGTGTTGGGGGGAGTGTCCCCATGGAGTTATTCAGCAGGGGGCTGGCTGCGCCGCTGGCCAAGCTGATTGTGTGCAATGGTTGCCTGGGTCCATAAGCAGGGTCCAGACAGGGAAGGTGGGGCGGGTGTGATGCTGTGCTGCCAGGCAATTGGGGTGGGAGCTAAATCCTGGGCTCACAAGTTTAACTGCTCAAGAACTAAAATAATGGCAAGGATGGGAGAGGGAAACAAGGGGGCAAAAGTTTTCCCTAGAGCCTCTAGGGAGCATCTGGTGGGTGGATT
Source organism: Lepidochelys olivacea (assembly GCF_965140295.1). Lineage (NCBI taxonomy): Eukaryota > Metazoa > Chordata > Testudines > Cheloniidae > Lepidochelys > Lepidochelys olivacea. The sequence continues at coordinate 15,344,585 of NC_140437.1, read as the reverse complement.
GGCACCGCTGTGTCCCCAAAACTAACAAGAAGAACCAGAACTCCAGTTCCAAATGCTTCTGAAGCCTAGGGAGAGAGGGGTCGGATCTGGATCTCAACCTCCTGGCGATGCCCTCCTGAACTGAACCCAGGTCCAGCCTTGCCTGCCCGCCCTTTCAGTTGCGGATACTAGCAAGCCCCCTTGCCGGTGACATGACAGAATGGCTCAGATTGAAGGTATTCTTCATCTGCCTTTTAAAAAAGGAATTGATTTATGGCCAAAGCAAATTAAAAGGGAGCGTCTGATGGTGCAAATGGCTTGCATGTGCCCTCTTGCTGACTGCAGACCAGACAGGTTTCTGGGTCAGGGGGGAGCTAATGGCAGGCACGCGCTGGCTGAGTCAGGGATTTCCCTGCACCTCTCCTGGGGGGCTGTACAACCCTCCTGAATTACCCCCCATGGTCAGTTAGTTACACAGTGTTGCTACTTTAGTCATTTTCCAACCCCTCTGTAAATTTGAACCACCTCTAGTTTCAATTTCTGGGGAAGTCCTTGCCTGGGTCAGAGTTAGTTCCAGGTAATCCAGCTCTGTCATCAGAGCCCCATGCATGGAAGAGCAGCCAGGGATGGGTAGGGAGCCTCTCAGACCCTCTAGGGAGTCATCTGGGAGGAGGAGGATGGGCTGATGGGAGCATTAGACTTGTGGATACCCAGGTTTGCTTCCTGTCAGTATGTCCCAGATCCAGGGAGCTCCAATTCCACTTTCAGTGGGGGTTGTCTGAACATGCCCATTGAACCAGGAGTAGTGAACGCCTGAGGTCACTCCATAAACAGCCAGATCTGGAGCAAGTCACTGTGCCTTGGTGCCTCAGTTTCCCCAGTCATGGCCGAAAGCAGAAAAGGCTGTGGGTTGGGACTGAGGAGCATCAGGAGGGGGGTGGAGGGCCAGGGAGCCCAGGGCTGGAATAGGGGGGAACTGCAGGTGGAGCTGCTGAAGCAGTAGGTGTGTCTGGGGAGAGGGGGGCAGCTTGCTGGCCTCTGGCCATGCTCTGCCCAACTCCACCCAGCTCCCTTAGCCTTTGGTGTTCCACAGGTGAGTATAAATTCACCCCACCTCTGAACCAGGGGCTTCCACCCTGCTGCTGGCTTGGCTGAAAGAGACTTAATTCCCTCCAGAGCTGGAATCCTCTCCTGGGGGAAGGGGGCAGGCATGGGTGGAGGGTGTCAGCTGGACTGGATCATTACTTCTTTTGATCAAGGCACTGGGAGTTTGGGCTTGGCCCAATCCACCTGAGACAGGGCCGGGTTATTAATTATCCTCATCAGTTGCTGCACTGGTTCTGAGGTTGCTCATCTGCCATGTGGCTCTACCCATTCATCTTCTTTCTTTAGCCTGTCAGAGTCTCTCTCTCCCCAAGCTTTCGCGCTGCTGGGTTTGCTGCCTGTCCCACAGAGCTGGCGCTATGGGTTGGGGCGTCAGGCTGCCTCAGTGTCACAGTCTGGGCCTCAATCTTCAGGGTGTGGTGTGCTCTGGGGAATCTGGATGGCTGGGCCCTGCTCGGGTGCCCCAAGGGGTGCTGACCAGTCAGCCTCACCTCAGTCCCTGGAAAAATCATGGAGCAGGTCCTTAAGGAATCCATTTTGAAGCACTTGGAGGAGAGGAAGGTGATCAGGAACAGTCAACATGGTTCACCAAGGGCAAGTCATGCCTGACCAACCTGTTTGCCTTCTATGATGAGATAACTGGCTCTGTGGATATGGGGAAAGTGGTGGACATGATATATCTTGACTTTAGCAAAGCTTTTGATACGGTCTCCGTCAGTATTCTGCCAGCAAGTTAAAAAAGTATGGATTGGATGAATGGACTGTAAGGTGGATAGAAAGCTGGCTAGATCATTGGGCTCAACAGGTAGTGATCAACGGCTCAATGTCTAGCTGGGACAAGCTAGAGTGCCCCAGGGGTCTGTCCTGGGGCCAGTTTTGTTCAACATCTTCATGAATGATCTGGATGATGGGATGGATTGCACCCTCAGCAAGTTTGCGGACGACACTAAACTGGGGGGAGAGGTAGATACACTGGAGGATAGGGATAGGGTCCAGAGTGACCTGGACAAATTGGAGGATTGGGCCAAAAGAAATCTGATGAGGTTCAACAAGGACCACAAAAATGATTAGGGGGCTGGGGCACATGACTTACGAGGAGAGGCTGAGGGAACTGAGGTTATTTAGTCTGCAGAGGAGAAGAGTAAGCAGGGATTTGATAGCAGCCTTCAACTACCTGAAGGCGGGGTTCCAAAGAGGATGGAGCGAGGGTGTTCTCAGTGGTGGCAAATGACAGAACAAGGAGCAATGGTCTCAAGTTGCAGTGTGGGAGATCTAGGTTGGATATTAGGAAAAACTATTTCACTAGGAATGTGGTGAAGCACTGGAATGGGTTACCTAGGGAGGTGGTGGAATCTCCATCCTTAGAGGTTTTTAAGGTCAGGCTTGACAAAGCCCTGGCTGGGATGATTTAGTTGGGGATTGGTTCTGCTTTGAGCAGGGGGTTGGACTAGATGACCTCCTGAGGTCTCTTCCAACCCTGATATTCTATGATTCTATGATCTTTTTCAGATCAGATCCCCCAGGGGCATATTCTGCCTGCCACTCATGGGGTCATGTTGCCACTTGTAAATTCCATTCCAGGCTCTGGAGGAAATTCCCAGGAGCTTTCCTGAGTGAGAGCTCCCTGCAGGAGGAGAGGGCTGGGGTATAAGAGCTGGGTAGCAAGTAGTGCCAGCCCTTGGAAAGGAAAAGCCTCTGCGCTGAATGGAACTGACCTCCCCATTAGCAGTGACCCACCATTCCAAACTGGGGCTTGTCCTCAGAGCTCTGGAGATCTCAGCCATGACTCTGCTCCAAGATGTGATGGGGGGGTTGCTGTCCCTGGGGACCAGGAGAGAGATCCCATCCTAACCTACCCAGGGGGCCCCCCCCAGTGAGCCATTTGCACATGCCTGTGCATGGTGCCAAGCCCTGAATGGAGAGGTGGTCTCAGGGATGGGGGCTGCAGGGTAGGGGGCAGGGGGGATCAGCCGTTCAAGCTGGGCAGGGTCAGCAGATGATTCATCTAGCGCAATGAGGGGGTGTCTGTCTGACACAGCTGATCCCCACCTCTGCCTGAATTCAGGTTAACAGAGGCCTTCTGACCCTGCCCAGCTTGAACGAGAGTGGGCAGGGAGGAGCAGTGTCCCTACTACCTTTCCTTTCCCTTTGGAGCCAGGCAGGGTTTGTAGCTGAACCTGGTTCTCCCCATGTTCTGTGCAGGAGCGTCCAGCTGATGGAACAGATCACAGATGTTTGCTAGGGGTGGGGGGGTTTTCCGCTGCCTGGCTCCCAAGGGGCAGCACGACAGTCTGTCACATTATCAGCCAGTGCTTTGTGCCTGCTGGTGCTGCTCTGAAACCCTCTGTCTGGATCAGAAGCATCCAACTTGCCCACAAAGGGTCTGACTGTCTCCCCAGAGCGCTCCCTCCTGCCTGCAAATCTCCCCGGTGGGAAAGGAGCAGGCAACTGCTTTGTTTTCACCATCCCTGCCAGTGTAAAAGCACCCTGGTGTCTGGTTTGTTCTCCAGCTGAGGGAAATATCAAACACCATTGCTTCCAATGACAGCCCACCCCCCCAGCAGTGGGAAGTTGGCTTGTTACCTATCACTTGTTATACAACTGGGGAAGCTGAGGCAGGGAGAGGAGAGGCAGGGACTTAGTGGTAGTACTGGGACTAGACCCCAATAGTCCTGACTCACAGGCCCCCCCTTGCTCTAACCCAATAGATCCTACTCCCCTGCCAGAGCCAGCAGAGAACCCAGGAGTCCTGGCTCCTAGCTCCCGCTCTAACCCACTAGACCCCATGCCCTGACCAGAGCTGGAGACAAATCTCTGGAGTCCTGACTCCCAGCACCCCACACCCATTAGACCCCACTCCCCTCCTTGAGCCAGGGATAGAAGCCAGGAGTCCTGGCTCCCAGCCTGTCCCCCAACCACTAGAGCCCCTGCCCTGTTCAGCCCTGGGAACAGAACCCAGGCGCCCTGCTGAGGAAAGGGAGGGGCAGAGAATTGCCAGAGGCTGCACAGGGATGCGGGGCAGAGACGGGGGGAGCTGGGGCAGGAGGGGTCTGACCCCATCTCTGGCTCTCTACCCCCCCCCGAGCCATGGCACCCACACGCCAGCAGGGGGCACGAGCGCTCGGTCTCCCCGGCTCAGTGTCTCTCACACGAGCTGCAGCGCCGGGCGGCTCGTGTCCCCACGCTGGGCGAACCCAGCCTGCGTCCCGTCCCCACTCCCCGCCTTGGGGTGGTCCGCGGGGGCGCTGCGCTGCTGAGCCGCAGGACTGGTCGCTGCTCGCCCGATCCCAGCGCTGCCGAGTCTGGGCGGCCGGAGAGGAGCCGGGGCTGGGGCTGGGGCTGGGGGGGAAGAGGCGCCCCGGAGCCCGCGCCTGCCCCCCAAGATGCGATGGGGGGTCCTCCTGCTGCTCGCCCTGCTGCGCGAGGCCGAGGGGGAAGCTCGCGGCAGGCTGGAGGCAGGTACGGCGTGGAAGGGGCAGAGTGCCCCGGCCTGCGTGGAAGTGGACGGGCAGGGCACGAGTGAGTGCCTGTGCAAATGCGCGTGAGCGGGCACACGAGGGAAGGCGTGTGTGGCTGAGCGCGAGCTACCCGGGGGCGAGGGGTGCAGGGAAGGGAGAGCGCCGCCACGGGTGCCCCTGAGCGTGGGTGGAGGCGAATGTGCCCGCGTGGGACTTGGCAGGCGGGGTGTGCACACAAGGGTCGCTGTGCGCAAATGGCGGGGGTACAGGTGCCCCGCGCGTGGCGGCGGGGCTGGGGGTACAGGTGCCCCGCGCGTGGCAGGGAGGGTGCATGCACAATCGTGGGCACGTTTGTGCATTTCCCCCTGTGGCATCTCCACGGCTCCCTTTGGACACGCTCCCCAGCGCTCCCCCGAGCCAGCCGGGGGTCTGCAGTGCACTGGCCGCTGTGGAGGCGGGCATCCGCCCCTGCTGGGCCACTTGAGGCAGGGCTTGCAGCTCCGGGCGTCCGCAGAGGCCCCCAGCTCAGGGCGAGAGAGGAGGCTGCTGGCTGCCTTGGGGGTTCCCACGCAGCCCCCGGAGCAGCCTGCTGTAAACTAGAGAGAAGCCAGCTGTCTGATGTAGGGTGCATGGAAGGTTGCAGAGAGGGACCCAGGAGTGACTGCAATTTGCCTTGGGATGTGTAAGTCTAGGGGGCTGGAGTCTCCCCCTGAGCAGATCCTACTCCCGCCTCTTGACCTGGAAAGCAGCTGCATTCCTGTGCTGGCACGACCTCCCCCCCCCCCCCCCCGCACTCCACTGAGCTGTACTAGGGCTGGAGGGGATGGCTAAGTGGGCACAGTCTCAGGTGTGAAGTGACCAGACTGCCTGCTGTCTCAAGCTTCGCTCAGAGCTTGCCTGCTGTTCTGCTGTGCACTGCTTGGATTCCACCCCAGAGGTGGCTGCATTTCCGTGGGCCCTGTCTGTCTAACCTGTTGATGGCGTGCCAAGTGCCCTGAGTTAGAAGGCAGCAGTCTATAAAGCTCTGCCATTGTTAGTACAGAGGGATGGGTGGGGGATGCTGGGTTCAAAGGGACCAAGCAGCCCAAAGGGTGCAAAACAGCTGTCAGCAGGTGTGTAACCTGTTAATGCTCCTGCTTTGGAATTTGGGGCCAGGCCTTCTCCTCCCCCCCACCCCTGGGGCGCTTGGGATCCCTTCCTGCTGGCCAGCTCAGCCCAGCAACCTTGGCTTGGGTTTATGTTTCGAACACCAAACTCTTCCCAGTTCCTTTCATTCCTCCAGCTGTGGAGTGAGGGGGTCTCAGAAAGCCTGGTGGGGGGAAGGGGTACTCTGTTGGCTGGGCCTTGGATTTCCTTGGGCTGCCCCTAGAGGGACTGAGGGCATTTTGGGGGATGCTGGATGGGTGGCTGGGGGGGCGGGAGTTGCAAATGGAGAGAGAGAACATTTCCCCTCTAGGCTGCAGGTCTGAAGCCAGCCCAACAAGCTAAAAGAATTGCACCTGCTGGAGGTAGCAGGAGATGAGTTTGGCAGGTCTCAGGCCAGTTCTTAGCAGGCAGGTCCCCATAGAACAGTTGGCTCCCTCACTGAAAAGACCTGGAGGGATTGGGGAGGTTTCAAGGCAGGTGGTCTCTCCAGGGTCGGTTTGACGGGAAGCTTGCCCGGCTGTTACCTGGAATAGGATGTTTATTTAGTCTAGGAGAGAAGGCTGAGAAGGGACCTGATAAGTCTTCTAGTAAGTAAAATATTGTTACAAAGAGGACGGTGATCATTTGTTCTCCATGGCCACCAAGGGCAGGACAGAAAGGAATCTGCTTAGTTTGCAACCAGGGAGATTCAGGTTAGATATCAGGACAACTTTCTAACTCGATAGTGAAGCACAGGATCAGGTGACCTAGGGAAGTTGGAGAATCCTGATCCTTGTCTGGCCCTTTAAGTGTGGTCTCAGAGTGCCGGGCAGCATGGAGGAATACGCTGCATCAAGCCAGCTTTGGATGTTTGGCTCAGACAGCTCTGTGTCTTGGCCCAGCCTCCCACCACTTCCTGGCATGAAGTTATTAGCAGAGACTGGTTATGAAAGAGGCAGCACTGACAGAATCTGTGCTGTGGTCTCGACAGTGCCGGCTTTTCCTGTTTATACAGAGGGACCATTCTTAGGCTGGGAGAGAACTGGAATTGGGGAGGGAGGGATGTAGGGGGGGATGGCGTGACCAGCAACTTGGACAGTAGACACCCTGGTTTTGCATGGTGTTTCCACAGTGAGAGAGAGCCAAAGGGCTGGGGAGATGATCTCGGCTTGAGTCCAAGCATAGGAAACAGGTGGCCGTGGGTTCTCGAGCAGACACTGTGATCGGTTGGGTTCTAGATCATGCTCCATGCTGGAGAACGGCTCATAGGCTCCAAGGGCTGACAGGAATTGTGGGAATGGGAGTGGGGTATCAGACGGTGTAGCATGGATCTTGTGAGACATGGTGCAGGTTCTAGAGCACGGGTTCCAGAGCGCACAGGTAAGGAGTAACGTGCTGGAAGGAGGGCAGCAAGGAGATCATGGTTGATCGCAGCAGGAAGGGCCCTCTGCACTCAGAGAGGGCAAAATTGTGGGTCAAAGTGAGGGAACACGGAGAGGAGAAGCGGGGTGAATGGACAGACAAGATCCCACCCATGACTGAAGGAACAGAAAAAGTGGCTGAATACCACGGTGATGGGCATACAGGAATGTGCCCAGAGACACTGGATGTATTCAGTGTAACTTCTCTACAGGACAGGGTCTAGGGGCCAGGTCCTCACTGATGTAAGTCACCAGGGCTGCATCTGTTTACAGCAGCTCAGGGGCTGGCTTTATCTCCGTGGGGGTGGCCGGCCCAGGGAGACATGGGGTCGATCACCAGCTCGTAGGGTTGGGGGAGCCAGCAGTGTGTGAGTGAAGCTTGGGATCCGACCCAGAGCATCTCCTCCTCCCTCACTGGTAGCAGCTAAGACCCAGGGCCCTGCTGCATGGGGGACCTGGTTAACTGCCAGCATCTCTCAGGCATCAGCCAGGAGGCTGGGACGTAGACACCTGACCCAGCATTCAGGCAGCGTCGCGGTGGATAGACCTACCTCATCCCCACAGACCTTCAGCCCAGTTAGAGACAGTCAATAAGACATGTCCTGACAGGCTGATAGTTAGGGACCCTCCATAAACACATCTGTGTTCCCAAGGGCTGCTGCTTGCCCACCACCTCCCTTGGGGAAGGGCACAGACACTCCAGCTGGCAAAAGCAGACAGAGCCCACTCCTTCCCAGGGTGGAATCTTGGCATGAAGGAAATGTAAGCCATGCTTAATTTGTAATGAAAGAGGTGCCAGGGCACAAGCCATTTTTTTACATTCATAACTGATGCAGGAAGCCCAGAGGTGCCGGGGCTATGAACTGCCAAGCCGTGAGGTGCCAGGGCTCAGCCCCAGCACAAATTAAGCACTGGATGTAAGTGGTAAATTTGGGGGAAATCCGGCCGTGGGTCGGCCCACTGGGGTGTCAGCCTGGCAGGTGGCATGGCTCCAGACGGCAGGCTCAGAGGTGAATTGCATACGCACAGGGGTGGGGGGAGGATCAGACCCCCACACTGCTGACCAACTGGAAGAGTCACAGGACACCACTGCCCCCGGCCCACCCCAGCTCCTGGGGGCTGGGCCAGCTCCTCTGCTGGTGTGAACAGGCACCACCCCATTTGAAGTGGATGGAGCAGCGCTGATTGATGACATCCGAGGCTGGGGACTCTCCCAGGTCACGCTCTTGTCTCGCTCTGAGAGTTCTCCGGTCAGAGCAGAAGAAGCCGGTCAGCGCTAAGGGGCAACAGCAGGGCTGTGTCTGGAGGGGGAGCTGCGCACACAGTTGTCAGTCTAATATCCTGAGGCCCCCCTGCTTCCCCATGCATCAGGAGCTGGGGGGAGAGGGGGGCTGGGCAAGCCCCTGCGGGTCTGTGGTGGAGGTGTCAGTTTGACGGATGGGGAAGCTGTTTGAAGGAATCCAGAGCTGGATGCTGAAGAGTAAACATGGTGCAGCGTGGGGAGCATGATCCAGGGGGAAGGTTTGGTGGGGGAGTCAGGTACCGCCCTTTGCCATGTGGGACAGACTGTGCACCACAGCCAGGTCCCAGAGGGGCCCTGATGGAGGCAGGGGGTGCCCACTGCTACGTGGCATGGGATTGTGTGCAGCATCTTGGTTAAGGGTTCGGGGGCCGAAGCTCAATGGTCAGAGGCATTTCCTGGGAGCAGTGAAAGCCTGGTATGCTGGCCAGATTCCCATTGTGTGAGCCTAGACATTCCCATCCCCCTATGGTGGGGTCCTCCCTTCACTTTCCACCATGCCCTGTTTAGCAGCTGGCACGTCCCACCCCTGAGCTGGCCACATTTCAGTGGCAAGTGAAGCTGAGGCTTGGAATAAGAGGTGCCGTGTGGAGGCAAATTACTTCCCAGCACATAGCCTGGCTGCAAGAAGGGGCGTGGGGTGGGAGATCCCTGGCTGAGCTGGGAGCAATGGGTTCTGGTGGCTACCTTGGGCCTGTTGCATAAGATGCTGGGGTATTTTCAGGCTACTCTTGGCTCCCATCTCTATGACCCATCCTAGAGCTGGGAGAGGCTGAGTGTCTCTCTCAATATGGAGTCACATTATACTAGTTGCATCTCAGGCTGCTGCTGACATTTACAGATCTAGGCGCGGAAGGAACAGAGCTTACCGCAGTCGGAAAAGGTTTGTGGAGGAAATTGGAGCCTCTGTGGGCTGCTTGCTCATATGTGATGGTTAGGACCAGCTCTAACAAGCCTTGATTAATTGAAAGCAAAGTGTGGGGAAGGCTCTGCTTTATGCAAACATGTCGGGCCTCTGTCTGTGGGAAGGGAGTTGGGGATTTGAACCTTGGGCTTGAGAAGGCAGCCCATAGAGGGGAAGCAGGATTCAAAGCTGGGTCTCCATAGAGGCCACCTCGACTTCAGGGGAAGGATTTGAGCCCTGCCCTCCACGTGCCAGTTGAAAGCACAGCTGCTTCTAGCATAACACCAGCAGTGTGGCCATAGGCCAGTCATGTCCCTGCTCTGTGACTCAGTTTCCCCATCTGTAATATGTGCAGTGCTTTGACACCTGTGGTTGAAAAGCGCTACACAAGAGCTATGTATTATTGTTATATGTTTGCAGACGAGACTGTGGCCTGTCAGTGGTCAGGGACAAGGGGGGCTTGAGGAGTTCTGCTGGTCAGCTCTGTCTCGTAGGGGGCTTGGTGGCAGAGTCAGAATCTGTGGCTGGGGCTGTTAGCAGGAGAAGGATGAGCTTGTGATTAAATCTCAGTGCAGAAGGGTGAGGCTGTCTGGCATGTGTCACGTCAGAGGTCAGACTAGTTGATTAAAAGCCTCTGCCATGGACTATTTGTGTGACTTCCGGGCAACACATCTGAGCGAAAACCCCTTGACCCAGTCTCTCTCGATGTCTGGGTGAAGATTGGATCTGGATCAGAACTTCCTGGCTCTGGCCCATCTCCATACCATGGATCTGAGCCAGAACTGACCCAAACTCTCTCCACGTCGGAGGAAGTCCAGATCAGCAACTGGATCTGAATTTCACTGCTCAGGCTCATCCTGAGGGGAAACTCCCTCGCCAGCAGGGGCCGCTGCTGAGGTCCCCTCCCCACACACACACTCGCAAGTAAGCTGGGTGGAGTAGCCCCCAGCTACCTGAGGAGCCAAGGCCCCCGTGCGAGGAGGAAGCTGCTTTTTGTGAACAGCCCTGTGCAGGGGGAGTTGAGCAGCTGGGAGCTACAAAATGCTTGCAGCTATTTGCGAGTTGGAGCGACACCCTCTGCAGAACCCAAGGCCGGTGTGTGGGCTTGAGGCTTCCAGGGTGCGAGGGCTGGGGTAGAAGCCCTTGTGCAAGACACTTCCGCAGCCGGGTCCTAATCCCGCGGTGTCTGATCACAACCCTCAGCGCCCGCCGCTTTTCTGTGCAAATTACCCTGAGAGGCATCAGCAGAGCAGTGGGGTGGGGGGAAGAGAGCCCAGGCTGGGATAGTGAAGGGGGGCTGCAGGTCAGGAGTGAGGGGCACTAACAGAGCGGGTTGCATGGGGAGCCCATCAAGGGGCATGGGAAGAGGAACTTGGGAGTCCAGCAGTTGCTGCCGTCTGCACTGACAGAGCCTGTCCGAGTGAATCCTAAATTCTCCAGTGGCATCAGGACAGGCCTGGAGTTGGAGAAGCAGAGGGTGTGGGGACAGTAGCACAAAGAGGAGAGCTAGCTGCCCAGGCAGGTGGGGATAAGGGGGGAAGGGGTCTCGTGTCACTAGGACTGTGGATGGAGCACCTCCTGGTGGCTGTAGGAACTCCCTGCATTGGAGAGGGAAGGGAGGAGTTGGGATTGTGATGTGAGCCCTTCCATCCAGTTTGCCGGGTGGCGGGGGAGGTCCCCTTTTAGCAGTGGAGCAGGGCAGAGCCAACCCACCATGGCTTAGACTGAAGGGGGTGTTGTGCACCACTGGGACAGCCCCCCATGGGGCCTTATTGACTTCTTGGGGCCCCCAGCATATGGGACCCAGCTCTGGGCTCCCGGGCCCTCAATCCATCTCTCTCCAGAGCCCGCGTGGCTGGCTACGTGCAGGCTTTGCAGTGAAGCCAGGCTGCGCCAGCCCATGGGAGCAGCACATCCCGGAATAACAGGCTGCGGCTTGGGCCATCGTCCAAAAGGCCAGGGCAGTGTCCCAGCCTGGCCACAGGGCCTGGACTCAGGGAGCTCTTAGTGAGTCCGTTGGCTGGCTGACCTCACTCTCTCACCGCCCTACAGCATCCCTGCCCCATGGAGGCAGAGGGACAGGAGCAGGGCTGCTAGGCCTGGAACGCCTTCCCAGGCCCGGAGGCTCCGAGAGAGACCATGGCTGGCTGGCATGGACTATCCAGAAGGGTGTCACTCACGAAGGACCCTGCGCCCAGTGAAACCAATGGGAAATTGCCAACACACCCTGCTCGCGCAGCCTTCCCCGGGTGCTTTTGTGCAAGACACGTCACGCCGACATACACTGTGCTGTAAAGTCTGCATGGGCAGGAGTGGGTGTGAATGTCTGTGGTTTGTGTGGAATTCAGTGTTTTGGGGAGGTGGTTTTTGTGGGCTTTTGGTAGGGGGTGTGCATGTGTATGTCTTGTCTTGTGTGTTGCTGTTGGGTGTATGTATTTTGCATGTCAGTTTTTTTTAACAGAGTTAAAGATATACATGTATCGGGTTGTTTTGCCTGCGTCAGTCTTTGTGTGTGCTTTGTGTGCCTGTGCACCAGAGTCCCATGTAGGTTTGCACGTGCATGTCAGCTGTCTTTGCATTGTTTTTGGCAGTGGACTTGCCGAAGGACTGGGTTGGCTGTATCATTAACGTGATTGTGAGTTTCTGCACGGGGTGTAGAAGTGCATGAGCATGCAGGTGGCTGTTGTGGGTCTGACTGTGGCACACGTCGGGTGTGAACGTGCAGGGGTTGGGGGTCTGGCTGCGGCATGCCCCGGCTCTGAGTGCTAACCCCTGGAGCCCTTTGCAGCGACTCGGTGTCCCAAAGCGCCTTTTGCACTCCTGCACCACCCCCAAGCCCAGCTGGCACGCTGTCTCAGGGCTCAGTACACGCTGTCCATACGCCCTGGCTGACAGGGGAAGGGCTTACTCAGCCAGAGGCCCAGGCAGCCTTTCCAGTATAAACAACTGCACAGTGTGGGGAGGAGCAGTGCAGAGAACCACGCACCGCGGGGGAGGCTCCCTCCTTCCTGCACCTTTCCAGGGGACCTCTGGGCAGAACGTCCCCTGTGTCGTACAGATGGCAACCACTGTTCCCTCTAAGCTGTGTGCGTGTGTACATGCACACAGATCCTAAACCCTGCGCACACGGCAAAACACTGCACACACACAAATTTGCACAGAAGAAATTTTTCGCACACACCTGTCAAAAATTTGCACAGAAGAAACCTTTTGCACACACAGCCTGTCAAAAATTAGAGGGAACATTGATGGCAACCCTAGGCACCTGTGCTCAGCAAGCCGATCCAGGGCGTGGCCTGTGGGCCCATGAGCCCCCTGATCACCCCGTGCAGAGGTGGCCAAACTGGCATCTTTCCAGACTCAGCCAGGGGCTCTGCTGCCATCCCCATCACATGCCCTATGCAGCTGGTTTCAACTGCAGCTGGATCAGCAGCTAGGGGTGAGAAGACCCTCCCAGGGCAGAGCTGCCCCCCTCCCACACACCCCCATTAAAGGAGACACTTTTTGTTCCGCTGCATGTGGGATGTTTTATGCAACTGACACGGTTGGCTCATTTGCATATCGGCAGCTCCCTGGAAAGGCCGCGTAGAGCTGACGTTGGTGTTGGCAATGACCCCGGGTTTGCTTGCTCTGGGAGTGGGGCTGGACCTGACCTGCCTCCATCATGACAGCGGAGAGTTGTGGGAGCCAGAGGTAACCAGAGGACTATGCTATTAAGACTGTTCCTCCATAACCCCTCTGACTGCAGCTGCCCCCAGGGTTCCCCGTCTGTGCTGGCCCAGGGCATGGCATTTCGCTGCTCCCTGTCATCCATAAAGAGCCATTCCAGGGCCGGAAAGGAACGTTTATGATCATCTCCTTTGACCTTTTGTATAGCACAGGCCCTAGAACATCCCCCGATAATTCCCAGAGCAGATCGGTTAGAAAAACATCCAGCCTTGATTTAAAAATTCCCCATGATGGAGAAACCTTGGCAAGTTGTTCCAGTGGCTAATTACTCTCAGGGTTAAAATGCTGCACCTTTGTTCCAGCTTCAACTACCAGCCATCCTCTCGGGTTAGACCTTCCTCTGCTAGACTGAAGAGCCCCCTGTCAAATATTTGTGTCGTCCCCCCCATCCTGAGGTACTTCTAGGCTGTGATCTCTCCCCATAACCTCTTTGTTAAACTGAACAGATTGAGCTCCTGGAGTCTATCACTCTAAGGCAGGTTTACTAATCCTTTAGGGACCCCTTCCCTCCCCACCCCCAGCCACCACCCCTTGTCCCTCTGTAATCTCACAGACCTGGAACCTTGTCATGGTTTCAAAGGGGGGGGTCTGAACCCCACATGCTGGGATCAATGGGGTTCATCTTCCTCAGCTGACCCCATCACGTCTCCTCCTTCTCTACCACATGACTGAATGCCAGCTGGCAGCAGGAGTGATGGCATGGCAGGAGGTGCCAGGCTGGGTGTCCAGGCTGCAGTGGATGGCACAGAAGCTTTTGAGGGCAGGGCTGGCTGAGGGGAGGTCCCTGGGGTGAGGTCAGGTGCCTGGCAGAGTTTCAAGTAGCTCTTAGTCCATTGTGGGTTACATCACTGTAGCCCAGTGACTAGGGCATGAGAGTCAGGACTCCTGGGTTCTCCTCCCAGCTCTGCCAGTTACCTGGGGCATGTCCTTTCCCTGCTTTGTGCCTCAGTTTCCCTTCTCAGCTGTAGTCTGTTTAGCTGCGAGCTCTTTGGGGCAGGGACTGTCTCTTATTCTGTGAACGGGCAGTGCTTGGCATAATGGGCTCCTGATCTTGGCTGTGGTCTGTAGGCTGTAGCGTAATGCTGCTTTGAATAGCCAGTGCCTTCCCCTTAGGGGCTGGAGCATTCCCAGGGGTTCTCCTACACTCTGTGTCCTGGGGTGGGGGGGTAGTCAGGGTAGCTGGTGAAAAGAGTTGGCGTGACAGCCTTGGAGGCTGAAACTCTGTTTTCTTCATAGGGCAGAGCAAGCCTCCCAGTTTGCCACCCCCTTTCCCCAAAGCCCTGCGAATGGGCCCCATCTCTCAGGGCCCCATCTCTACTGCTGTCATCACCGGCGTCTGAGCCCTTAAATTTACCTCCCACAGCCCATTCAGCCCCTGGCCCCCCTGCTGGGGGTTAGCTCAGGTCCAGGTGTTCTTAGGTGATGTCCCCTAAGGTCTGGCCTGAGACACCAAACTCATCTCTCCTGCACCTGACAGTCCCTTTGCATCACCAAGGTGGATCCGAATTGGCAGCCCTGGAGTAAAACGTGGCATTTGATCCCAGACATAGACTCTCTACCTTGCTGGCTCCTTCTGCCACAGGCCTGCTGATTCCCCTTCCCATGTGTGCTCCACAGGACACCTCCACGGCCACTCCTTGGAGCGGGGAACAGGGACAAAGCTGCTGGGCTGGAGGCGGAAGATTCGGGAGAGTTTGCTGGAGACCGACGAGACCCGCATCAGCCAGGACCTAGTAGGAGGTAGCTTGGCCATTGACACCCTGCCGGACAATGAGACACAGATTGTGGTGAGTCGGCATGGGGTGTTGCTGCCCGGTGCTGTGCAGGGGTTGTACTGCACTAAGCTGCTCTCTCACCCTGATGGCAGATGGGTGGTTGTGGGTTTGTATGACATGAGCACAGCTTGTGTGTGTTCTGAAATGCCACAAAAGCGGCAGGTGAAGCAGAAGTGAGCCATCTGTTGGAAGAGGGCAGTGAGAATGGTGGGATCTCCGTGAGAGCCGCACGCGACCTGTCGGTTTGCAGGTCATGCTGAGAGCCACATAAATGCCGCACGCAACATGTGTGGCTCTGTCCGAAGGTCACGCGTGTGATCCAGTCGCTCAAAGGCTGCCATGAGAGCCACTGGACTCTGCAAAGGTTACCAGAGCCATGCAACTTCCACGCGACACCCACATGTGTGATCCAGCCCATGAAGATTATAACAGGGCCGCTTGTCCCTTAAGGGCCAGGGTTGAGTGCAGAATAAGCCACACGTGGGGAGGGGGTGATTGCCCTATAACAAGCAGCAGGAGCCTGCAACGTAGGGGAGGAGTGTGTGTAGGCAAGTGAAGAGAGGCTGTGGGGTGTATGAAGGTCTCCTGCAGGGAAGACCCTGAGCCCAAAGACCCTGGAGGCTCCTCTTTGGAAACCCAGATGGAGTTGGGGCCTAGAAGTTTGGGAGCCTAGAGGCTGGTGCCAGAGGGCTAAGCTCCAGGTAGGAAGAGCTGGGCTGAGGGGCTGTGAGAACAGACTGGCACAGAAGAGTTCTGGCTTTGAGAGGAGACCCCAGAGCTGAGTATGCACTGCTGTGTGGTGATGGACTTTATTTTGGGCCCCTGGGGCTTGTTCAGAACTGATTTAGTGACTCAACCAGCCCAACCGTTTGTGCAGTTCTTAAGGGGCCTGCTGGGGTGGGAGTGGGGTGGGTCTAGAAAGGCCAGGGGGGTGCTCAAAGAATGGCTGCCCTGCTACAAAGGTTTGGGTGAACGAGGCCTAGCTGCCATGAGTCAGCTGTGTTCCTGCTTTGATGGGAACCATGTAAATGTCAGAGGGGACACCCAGACAGGCCTGTGCACTGAGCTGATAGGCACATCTGTGGTACATGCATGTTCTGTGACCGTCCCGCTCTTTTTCCCGACCAGCTGCGTCAGCCTGGCCAAGACTCTGTGGTTTCCCCTTGCGGTTTGGCCTCAGTAGGTTATTTCGGTCTTGGGAAGGAAGCTGGTAGGCAAGTGGTGCCAGATCCCAGAGGGTAACTACACCTCGAGGTAAGGTAGCCAGGGGGCAGCAGCTGTGCAGGCTGCAGGTTGGTCACTGTGCTTTAGTCTGAAATATTCATTCCGTTAAGCTTTAAGGCTGGGCTCCCCAGAGGGGCCCCTCCGGATTTACCCAGGTCATCAGTGTCTCCTCTGCAATGTCCCTCCTGGGGTTTGGCTGAAAGACATGGGAGGTCTTTCGCTAGCTCTGCCCCGGGCTCCCCGCACACAGCTCTGCCGATGCCCTGCACCCTGAACTGCTGCAGCCTCCCTGCTTTCCAGTCCACCCCTCACCCCCCAGCTCAGAGCAGCCCTGTCTAAAAGAGTTAACTCTCTTTCCCCTGTGGGCACAGTGTGAGGAGTGGGTAGGGGACATCTCACTGCTCTGGCAATTGCTCTGACCGTTCTTCCCCTCCCCTTCCATGGAGGTTTCAGCTTTAATAGAAAGAAACTAATTAGGATACAATGCAGCTCTGCAGCTGCCAGGGGTGGAGGGAATTAGAGAGTCAGCTTTTCATTCAGTGCCCCTGAGCTGCTTCTACATCAATCTGCCCTGCCACTCAGAACAATCCACTCCTCTTCCTCCATCCCCTTTACAATCACAGCCAGAGGAGTGGCAGTGATCATAGGATCGGGGTCTCGTTCTTCTCCCTTGCCCCTGCACACTGCAACCTCAGCTCCTCTCACCCCTGCCCTGCACCCCCCAGATAGCATCTACCTCCCCTGCATGGATTGGGGGTAGGAAGGATGCTGCTGTGCTGATGGAATCCCCCTACTAGCCACCATTGCCAGCAGGGGGCAGCCCTGAGCACACAGGTGCTCGTGCCCTGTTTTCGTGAGTGCTGCAGGTGGGCCTGCACCAAAGGGTTTCCCCAGGCCTGGCATTTCTGGGGAGGGCTCAGGGTAGCAGCACCCCTGGTTCCCCCTCTAAGCCTGCTCCCCCATGCAAGGACCTTTTCAGGGCTGGAGGTGACAGGGCTCTGTCAGAGGACAGGTCCCTGTCCCAAAGAGCTTGCAATCTCAGTAGAAAATGGACAAAGGAGTGGGGTGTCAAGAGGGGTGACTACACAAGGTATCCCCATGCACCTAGACCCAGCTGGGGTCTGAAGCGCTTGCCCCATGTATGGCTGGGGTGGGCAGTGGCGGATGGGGCGGGGTGGGCGGGCTGGCTGACGTGCTGCCCCTTAGGAGAGGACCCGGGGCAGATGGGGAAGGAATTGCTCCTGTGTCCGCATTTGTGGGACTGATCTGGTTCTGCCCCGAGGCAGCCGCAGCCCCTTGGTTGACAGTTTTATTTAACAAATTCACGGCTGGCTGGCAGTGTTTTCTTAATCTGGACAAGTGCTGCGGGCGGCTGCCAAATTGGAAAAGGCCCTGGCAGGAGGAGGGAGATGGATGGGGAGCTTGCAGGCGGGCTGGATCCGGAAACGATGGTTTCAGAGCAAGTGGGAGAGAGGCAGGAGCACAGCTGGAGTAGAGAGAAGGTAGCACAGGCTGAGCTCACAGCTGGATGCACCCCGCCAGTGTTCTGGAGCAGGGAGTGCTGCTGATAATGAAGGGTGTAGCTACAGCAGGTTGCATCCTGAGGAATCCCACAAGGTTCTCGCATCCAGGGCAAGCTTAATTATCTGACCTTCAATTATCCACAGCTCCCTGTTATCTGAGATGGGGTCACAGGTCCCTCAGCAATGAGGAAAATTCCCTGTTACCCAAGATCTCCTGGGTCCAAATATAGTCAGGACGTTTGAATAAATTGAGGTTAGATACGCTCGAGTCACTTCATCTGGCGCCAAGATGCGGCCGCCTGAGGGGTGAGAGGAGGCAGCTGTTTAAAGAGGGACTGCTCATTCAGTGCAAGAGATGCAGCTGTCTCTGGGGTGCAATGGGGCAGCTGGTTATACAGGGTTGCTCACTCAGTGCTGAGGTGCAGCCACCTCTGGAGTGAGTCATGGCAGCTTGTTATAAAGAGATCCCTAAGAAGCAATTGCCTCTGAGGTGGAGGGGAGTGGCATGGCAGCTACTTGTATACAGGGGTCGCTCACCCAGCACTGAAATGCAGCCACCTCAGTGGTGGGACATGGCAGCTGCTTAACAGCCATGTAGCAGCACTGCAGTACAATTTAGAGCAGGAGGCAAAGAAGGATCCTCTCAGGGCAATTTAGGCCAGCAGCATTCCTGGGCTAATATCCCTGCCCTTGCAAAAAGGGCTGTGGGCTTGTTAATCACCACAGATGGTTGCATTCTCTCTAGTCACAGCACCTGCTAGCACCGCTGACTCCAAGGGAAGAGCGCCTCCCTCCTGAATCGCTGACTGCCCTGCAGGAAACAATGATGGGCATCAGTTTGATATGGACTCAGAGGGAGGAGCACCCCCTACTGAACCCCCAGCAGTTGCAGCGCTGCTGCAAGACCCCTGAGGTCTCCCTGCCGATGGCTGACACTGTTGGGCTGGGGAGAGATGCCCTGATCAAAGCCTGGAGTGGCTTAGCTCCAGGCGGGGGTGGCATTAGGGAGACGGGGGGGGGGTATCCCCGAAGGGAGGGGCTCTGAGGCTTGATTGTGTGGGAGATTTCCGAGCCTGGCACGGTGTTGGTGGAGCTGTAACTAGAGTGGAAGCTGCATCCCAAGAAATGAGGCAGAATTTAAATTCATTAAAATCAATAGGGCAAATGTGCTGCACATGTTAATGGCGACACGATGTTTACACTTCAGCCGGGGCTCTGCTGTCAGGTCACTTCATTTTAAGGCTTTAACTGACATGCTGGAAGATTTCGGCTGCTACTGCATGTAATATGTAAAGCAGTGAAAAAGAGATCTGCAGCTCTGGGCTCAGCTTCCTCCTGGTCCTGCACTAGCAGGGACTGCAGCAGCCTGAGCTTCTTCATGACAGTGCCATCTTTTGTGGGTCCCGTTCTGGGGGATCCCCAAAACCCTCTTCTAAAGAGGGGGGCAAACAACCTTATTTTAACAGCACCTATATAATACCCAACCGTATTATGTTTGAGGCCTTGACAAAGATCAGAGCATCGTTGTGCTAGATGCTGCATATATATATTGCTTCTGCCCCAGAGAGTGTACAGTGTAATAGATGAGAGGGGAAGGCGAGGTACAGAGGTTTCCCCTAGATCAGTGACACGGCTGGGATTAGCCCAGAGGGCTCTTCATTCCTAGCCCAGCACCCTCTCCGCACTGGACTATGTTGCCTCCATTGAGGTTGGACTCCAGTGTGGTGAACTTCCTTCCAGCAGTGCCCTCTCTGTTGCAGAGGATGGCTGTATGGTTCGCTTGTTGCCTGATGCCGATGTGGGATGGACACATAGCCCTTCTACATCCCGACAGGAGAAGGGATCTCTGTGAAGAGGATGGGGAGATAAGGAGACCTGCATTTGACTGCTGAGCCCCCTCTCAGGTCAGATCCCAGTCGTGGAGGGAGGAATGGCTGCTGTCAAACTTTCCAGACTGGGAGCAGCTGGGAGGCTGTGATCAGGATCTTCTCTGTGATGCATCGACATCCATCCTTGTCTCTCTCACCCTTTTCCTCACTTCCATCCCCTATTAGCCTCCATCTTAGCCCTCTCCCCTGATGATTAATCAGCATCTCTGAAGATGATTATCTCAGCAAATAGCCCTGGGTGGCTATTTTGTTTTCCAACCAACACCACAGCTAGCAACAGCAGCCTTCTTCCCTGCTGGTGGAGTCCACACTGACTCAGCCTTTCCAGGCCAGGATAGTGTGGGGCTGTCTTGCTTTGTGTTTAAAGAGCAATAAAAATCCACAAGCTCCTGTGTATTTCAAGGGCCTGATCCCCATTGTGGAATGTCCCTCTCCCCAGCAGTACTGGGTCTGTGCATTAACGGCCCCGATCCCCATCCTGGTGCAGAAAGGCTTTGTTCTGCCTTCTGTGCTCAGCCCCTGGGAGCTCTATCAGTCCCTCTCTAGGGGCCTGATCCTGAGATGTAAAATCAGTGGGAGCACTGGGTTCTCATAGGGTCAGGCTCAATGGGGCTGCCCTATAGAGGCCCTGTAATACCTTGGCTCTTTGAGAGACCCATGCATACTGTACAGGACACAGACTCATGTACTGCATGGCACGAGAGCACCATGTGAGGGACGTATGGCTCCCCGGTGCTGTGCACCACACTCCATGGAAGATGCATGCTACACATGTGATGCAGGTGACATGAGATGCACATAACATGGGCTTGCATTTGCACTAGCATACCGTCACTGAACCTTGACTTTCCTCTCTAGCCCCATCAGAATGCACTTATCACCTCCCCCCACATGCTCCACCCCTGCTCCCTCACCTCCTGCAGCCTCCCCCATGCCCACGCGTCACACTGTGCCCTAAGGCGGATCTGGCACGTGCCAGGCGGAGGCCCATATATATATGAGCTGTCACAAGCCTGGTTATTGGGGCGCACGCAGGGCAGGGAATTTGCATTAGGCCTTTATTTGTCTTCATATTTTCCACTGGCTTGTTTGTTTTTTCAACAGCCCCAGGGACTTTACAAGGCAAGTGCTGCCAAGGGGCTGGGCTCCTCATGGCTGATGGGGCCAGCAAGGGGGGAGGGACACATGGGGTGCAGCTGTGCCCCATAAATGGCTTCCAAAGGCAAAAAAAACCAAAAGGTCAGACAGGGACTATCGAAACAGCTGCACCCGCTGAGCCAAGAGGGGGGCTGGATTGGAAAATCCAGGCTCAGGTTTTGACCCCCTTAAAGGCTGGGCAACCTGCATCTGGGGTTCAGGTATGGGCTGTTCTGTAGCGCTAAGATAATGAGCTGAAGGGGAGGAGCCTGGCCTAAGGCTGTTCTCTAGTGCTAAGATAATGAGCTGGAGGGGAGGAGCCCCAGAGGGGCCTTTCTTTCACTTTTGCTCTTACCTACTTATCTGCCCCCCCATCGCTGTAGTGCCGAGCCTGCCAATCTCTAGTGCATTTGCCCTCACAGGCCCTTGGGGGCAGAGCAGGGCTATCCACCCCATTGGATAGATGGGGAGCTGAGGCACAGAGAGGCTAAGTGATCTGCCCAGGGTCATGCCAGGAGTCTGTGACAGAGCTGGGACTCAGACCGGCATTGGGCCCTGAATCTAAACTTGGGGGCTGAACAACCCCAGCCTTCAACATCCAGATCCAGATTTTGCAAATCGCCCCCTGGCTTTATGCTGGGCTGACCCCAAAGCCCAGACCGAATATCCAGGTGGTTTGGAATCTGGATGTGCCTTCTGCCACTTGGGCTCATACCTGGCTTTGGGATGCGTCCCTGGCAGGACTTTTCTCCATCCCCAGCCCCAATGCCTTGGTTGCTATGGCTCCCCATCTCCACTGGGAGGACCAGGGGCAGAATCTCAGGACTAGGACATCCATCTACAGCTGGCTCCTCGAGGTGGGAGCTGACAAGAGATCAGACATTTGGGCAGCAGAGATGGATGTGAACCTTACATCATGGAGCCTCTGTTCCTCTTGGAGGTCATGTAGAGATGGGCTTCTCCTTGCAAGGGACAGAGGGAGCATGAGGTAGGGAGTGGGTTACAATCAATGCAATAGGGTATGTCCACAGCTGGATGTGATGTTCTTTCGGGGGCAGATGGTGTGGGAGGGGGGTTGGGCATAGAGCAGCTTCAGAACCTTCTTCTCCCCACCTTAGTTTGCCAGGACCCTGGCACATTGCTCCTCAGGCTGTGTGGCGTAGTTCCCTCTGGGGAGCAGGTGGGTTAATGCTTCTAGGCAATCAGAGGGGCTCTCATTATTGCTTCTGTCATTATGGGTGCATGCTATTGTGATGCTTTACAGGCAGCTGATTATATATTTGTTGGAATTAATTTTTTTTCCCTGCGTGTTAGGGTGATTGTCAAAACGCCCGAAGCGAGGAGTAGGCACTCTGGAGGAACAGAAAGCAATAAACGGAAATAAATTTACAAATGGGATTTGATTCTGTAATGCAATTACTGAACTAGATTTCCAGCAGGGGGAGAGGGAGACAGCAACTGATAAAGAGGAAGGGGTAGCTGGAGGAGGGGCAATATTTGAGATAACATTTGAAATGACAGGGAGAATTGATAAGAGAGAATGGGGTCAGAATGGGAACAGAGAAGCTGTTCCAGTCAGTAGGGTCTTAATATCTTGAATGATAAATATTCCCAATCTGAAAGGAAAGAAAGCAGCTACAGCTACTGACAGAAGCATACACAGCTTGAGTTCCAACCTTATCTCTGGTTTACCAGGGACCCCACACCCTGTTAGGATCTCTACAACACACAGACACCTAGTGGCTGAATAAAGTACTGCAAACAAACATTGTGATAGGCAAGAGCTGTTGGGGAGAAGGCTCTTGCATCAGAAGAGGGTGATGGACGGTTTGGAGGGGCAGGGGTTGAGTGGGGAAGGAAGCAGAAAGGTTTGTGGCATGATCGTTAGGGTCAGCATGGAAAGGTTTAAAGAAGGAGAGGGTAACTTTTGAGCTACATTTGAAAATGAACTGGGAACCATAGGAGGTGCCTGAATATGGAGGGAGATGTGACTGCACTTGTTGGTACCTCCTGGGTAACATGGCAGCAGTTTCCTGGGAGGCTTTCAGAGGAAGGATAGTCTTGGGATTAAAGCACTGGCTTAGACATAGTAGATCTGGGTTCAGTTCCCAGTTCTAGACTGAGACCCAGGACTCCTGGGGTCTGTTCCCATCTCTGCTGCAAGCTCCCTCTGAGAGTCACTTAATTGCTCTGGGCCTCAGTTTCCCCACCTGTAGAATGAGGATATTCATGCTTCCTTTGTTCCACCTTTTGTCTATTCAGGCTATAAGCTCTTTGAAGCCAGGACAGTCTCTCACTGTCTACGTGCAGCACAACAGGGACCCAATTTCAGTTGGGGCCCGTAGGCACATCTGTAATGCCTGCAATAACAGAGGAGATAAAGGCCCAGGTAAAAATTTCTGTGGGGGCGGGAGGTCGGGGCTGCGGGGTGGTGTCTGTAGGCAATTGGGCTGGGGAGCTCAACAGCGTCTCTTTGTGGCATGCAGTCATGCCCAAGGCCCCTGGTCGGGAGCTGAGCAGAGTAGTGTGGGCTGGGCCTGGCAGTCTTTCAGCACCTCGCAGTGGACGCCGCCAGCTGGAATACTCAGCCTTCCAAACTCGGTGGTGGCTGGGCTCGAAGGAGGCTGGTGTTTGCCAGGGTATGGGGGTACATTCAGTGCCCAGCTGCAAGATGGGGTGCAGGCAGCTAGTGGATGTCTCTTTGGCATGGCCCAAATCACTAATTACAGCTCCCTTCAGGGAAACTGAGGCCCCTTTTCCTCCTTTATTCTATGTCTCTTCCTATGTATTTTTCTTCTCCTCCCCCTCTGAACTCTCCCACCTTCTGTTTTTGTTTTTTTCCTCTCTCCATCTCTTCTGCTGTATGGCTATTGCTTTGGTGCATCTGTCTTCCCCCGTGCCTGTACTGTCTCTCTGCCACTCCCTTCCATCCTGTCTCTGTCTTTTTGGGAAGAACCCAAGGTTCCTGGTTTCAGTTGACTGTAGTTATGAGCTCCAGGTAGTAGGCAGCCCTGGGCTTGCATTGCTCAGTCTGCTGAACGCTTCAGCAATGCTCAGAGCTAAACTGCCAGGGTGGTGGCTTTCTACTTGCAGGAGAGAGAGGAGAGAGCGCATGCACACACTCTCCTGCCTACTCTCACACACCGGAGGTCTGCTCTTTCCAGGGCTAAGTGCAGAACTGCATAGGCAAAATAAATATAATAATAATAGTAATACAAAAAGCATCTGCAATGATCTCAATTGCAATTATCATGATTGAGCATGCAAATTGATTATTTGAACATGCAGCTGCCATAAAGTGCTTTTTTTGCAACCACAACTTCACTGAAAATCGTGTGTGTAATATTCTGCCTCTGTATGAATTATCTCTCTCTCTCGCTCTCTCTGTCAGGCCCCTCCTGCCTTCCCCCCCTCCGTTCTAAGGTTCGTCCCAGCCCAGCATTCACTACGCAGCTGATAGAATGCCAGCAGCCTAGGAGTTAAGAACTCCCCTCTGCGGGGTTCTGTTTTTCACGTCAGTCTCAGCTACACAGCTGAAGTGACAAGACCCTGAGTCCATGGGAGAGGGGTCTGCAAGCTGCCTTCTCACAGACAGAGCTGGCAGTAGGATGACCAGACAGCAAGTGTAAAAAAGGGGTGAGGGTAATAGGAGCCTATATAAGAAGAAGACCCAAAAATCGGGACATCTGGTCACCCTAGCTGGCAGGAGGGGCAGGTTTGGCATTGCCCCCAGCAGAGACTGCCTGGTTGTCCTGCAGAAAGCTGCCCCAGAGAGGGAGTTTGGGGGAGGGGCATTCTTGTGATGTTTTGGCTACAGCTGTGCCAAAGGTTCAAATTAGGAGAAGTGAAAATATAGAGGCACTCTTCCAAGCTCCACCCACAAAACCAAGCTCTGCCCACAATACCAGCTCAGTGTGTGTCCCTACTTCCCTCTGTTGGACAGAGTAAAAACTGTCCTGCTGTGTGTCATATGCCCTGCACTGCTAGCAGAGATTCTCCTTTGGCTCAGTCCGGGCTTTTGGAGCAGGAGGATCTGAGTTCTAGCCCTGCAAAGTTCCAGGTGGCTCTGGTCCACATAGTGGCAACAAAAACTCCTGGGAAGCTTTGGAAAGTTTGCAGATTTCCCCTTCTTTTCAAATTAGCATCTTCCATCCAAGGCTCTTACATTACAAATGTTGATTAGCTTTGTAGCACAGTCTGGGGCTGAGTTATCTCCCGTTGTAAACAAGGGAGAAACTGAGGCACAGAGAAGGGGCAGTGACTTGCCCAAGGCCACACAGTGAGTTAGTGGCAGAGCCAGGAATAGAACCCACAAGTCCTGACCAAATGCCTCCTTCCCCATCCTGAGCTTTAACCATAAGAACAATCCTTTCGTCTCTTTGATCAGACAGAGAGAAGTAGCAAGGGGGGAAAATGGCTCTGATCTTGATAATCCCCTTCCAAAGCAGTGACCCCAGTGCAAAATAAGGGAGAAATCTACTAGCTGCAGCTTGTCTCCTTAAAGGACCTCTCTTTATGCTCACATTTAACATCCCAGCTCCTCGCATCCTTTTTTCACCCCCTGCTTATTTGTGCATCCAAAAGTTCTCCTCTTTAGTTCCTGCTGTAACCAAAGCAAGGTGACGGATTGGGACATAATAATGATTCAGAGATGAGGTCATGAGGATGGCTGAGAACTCAGAGTAGCGGCTGCCAGCTCCCATCCCCATGTTGGCTGTTTATATTTTTTCCCCAGTTTTATTGGGAACACATTGGAAAGGATGAAGGCAGCAGAGCGGGGGCGATAAGGACTCATTTGGCCCCTCCCTCCTCCTGTTTACGCAGTCGAACATCCCAGGGGTAAAATGAACCCTTTAGAGCAGGGTCACCCCTGACTTCCTCCGCCCATCCTCCATACCCTTGCTTGGAACACAGTGTCCCCTGGGTGCTGTGGTGTGTGAAAGACCAAATTTGGCCCAGTGATTTTGGCGATGGAGATGCATGAAGCTCGCCCCACCTCCACTCAAAGGGAGAGGGAAGCCACTTCTACCGCCTACCTTGTTGACAATGCTGCCTCTTAAAGGAATGGTCAGGCTAGCTAGGATCCCAGTTTACACTGGCATAAATCTGCATTTAAAGCTAGTAGGGGTTACTCTGGATTTATTCTGGTACAAGAAGATTAGCTCCTGGCCCACTGTCAAGATGAAAACCATCCACCAGATCACAGAGTCCTGGATCAATGGCTGAATCCAGCCTGGGGAATCCAGGGTGTCTCCCAACTGAGAGGGTGAGTGGGGAGAGGATTCTGCTTCCAGTTACTCTGAGTAAATGCACCCGGCAAGCTTCTCTGTGCAGTTACTGAGCAAATGTTGGCACCCCTGAGGCAGCGGCTTTCCCTTCTCTCTGCCGCAGAACGCTGGGGTGAACTGCTGGTGCGTGTTGAGGGCCAGACATTGAACTGCCGTAAATTGGTGATGAGTGCACTGGGGCTAGCTTGATTCATGCCAGCTGGGGATCTGGTCCTCAGAGCAAAGTCGGGGGGGGGGGGGGGAGCTACGCGGATAGACACTCACTGATGACCTAGCTGTGTGTGTGTGTACGCGCATATGCAGGTAGGGCCAGCCCTTGGCATTTTGCCTGCCAGGGTGGAAAATGTTTTCGGCACACACCCCTACGCCTGGAGTGGCTGAGCCAAAAAATAACTCCCCCACAATAGGCAGCCAATCAGCAGAGCAAAAAAACACCCCCCTACAAAAGGCCCAGCGGTGTGCCACCTCCCCGGAAGATGACACCCAAGGTAACCGTCCTGCTCGCCTGCCCCTAAAACAGGCTCTATGTGTGGAGGTTATTTTAAAGTTTAGGATCCCAAGCGTTAACTGGCAGACTAACAATCCATCTCTGACAAAAGCATCTCTGGATGCTTCAGAGGAAGCCATATTTTTCATCCCACAATTGTACAGTGCTCCCCATTGTGCTAAGATTACTTCGGTGAAGGTGATGGTCATATTTAGACCTCAACATATCCTACACTGGGAGAATTCTGCCCTCCCCTACCTGATAATCATCTTATCCACCAAGAGCTTGTATCTCTTGTTGCTGTACTCCTTGCTAGTGTTGCTCCAATGCAATTCTCATTCACATTAACGTCCACGCCTCCTGCTCAACTGTTTACCTCACCAATATCCTGCAGCAGGAAGTTCCACAGGTTACCTGCATGTTGGATTAGGATCTTTTAATTACATTGCTTTTCATTTGCTATTGTGTAATGGTGCAGGGGTTAGATAGGAGGAGCTGTACATTTCTCTTGTTCTGTGCTAGGCTGCGAGACAACCTGGCTGCTAGCAAAAGCAGGGCAAGATCAGCAGTGTGGTCCAGTGGCTTAGAGGCAGGACACCTGGATTCTATTCCCAACTCTGCCAATGCCTCTCCTGTGTAGCTTGGGCAGGTCACGCCACTGCTCTGTGCCTCAGTTTCCCCTACCACCCTTTGTCTGTCTTGTCTATTTGTAAGCTCTTCAGGGCAGGGGTTGCCTTCCACTATGTGGAGCCCTCATCTTGGTAGCAGCCTCTAGGGGCTACTGTAATAAAACCAGTAAGATCACCATGGGTTCCAACTAACCCCTATCTTTCCATTGACTTCAACAGGATCAGGAGCAGAGGTGAGTGGGTTCCCGGAACAGAGAGAGACTGAGTTTTATGATGGTTAGAACTCAAGCCTGGGCTGTGCAACTGACCTACTGTGGGCAAGTCATTTCCCTGCTCTATGCCTCAGCTTCCCCACCAGTAAGGTGGAGATGTGGGTGCTGCGAGGCTTTGATCACGCTCACAAATCACTTTTGAGCTGCTGAGTGGCAGGCACTGGAGAGGAACGAAGGGCTAATCCAGTTCACAAGGAAAGGGCTAGGGGAGCATGTCACATAATGATGAAGCTGGTTTGGGGGTTTTTTTGAAAGGAAGTGAGACCATTTCACTGGAGTTTTGCTGAAGCACGATAAAACTGCATTAGAGGATTTTAATCAAGTTTCTGCCGTGTTCCTCTCCATGTCTTGCAGAGCTGGAGAAGGCTCTCTGGGAAATATACTAGACCATTCAAGTCAGGAGTGGTTTTCTCCTGCCATTTACAGGGACGCTGTTAATTGTTTTGAGTTACAGATTTTATTTCCTTCGCCTTTCTGCTGCTTGTAAATTCCACAGTCCTCTATTGTGCCCAGTTACAAGATAAAGAGAATGGTGCTGAAGACAGCCAAAATAGCAGGATTACAGGCATATGGGGGGCACAGGCATGGATAGTTGGAGGTGCTGAAGGTCAGAGTTAGGAGACGTCAGCAGATCTATATGGGGAACAGAACTAGAATAGCCGGGGCTGTCACGGTTTAGCATTGAGCACATAGAAATGCCTATGAAACAGGTGCTGGGGGAATCCCAGGGCGGGGAGAACAGGAGGCCAGAACTGGAGTGCATTGGCACTGCTGTGGCGGACAAGATTGGAGTAGCAGTGAGGGGCTGCGCTGCAGGATGAGGTGCTCAGGTACAGCGCCCCAGGCGTGAGTGTAGCCTAGCGACTCAATGCACAGGTGCTGTAGAGAGCCCAGGACTGAGCTAGCAGGAGTGATGTGCGACAGCAGAGCAGTGCGGTAGGGAATAGCAGAGTGTTGCAGCCTTAAGTCAATTCACCTTGTCCTAAGCTTCAACCCAGACCAAATGAAGGGATCCAGACACCAGGCTGCACAGGGCCCCGGCCAGAGGGGTCATGCAGGGGAACTCAACTACCCAGGCCTTTGTGCATGTTCTTTCCTAGCCCAGTGGCCGCTAGGGGATGCTACATTGCCCCCAGAGGAGACTGTCCTAATAGCGAGGCTATTCACAGGCACAAGAATCATAGAATCATAGAATATCAGAGTTGGAAGGGACCTCAGGAGGTCATCTAGTCCAACCCCCTGCTCAAAGCAGGACCAATCCCCAATTTTTGGCCCAGATCCCTAAATGGCCCCCTCAAGGATTGAACTCACAACCCTGGGTTTAACAGGCCAATGCTCAAACCACTGAGCTACAGTGGGGAGAAAAGCATGGGCCCCGGAATCAGCAGCTGCTGGGGCAAGACTGTAGTAGGGTCCCCAATGAGCAGTGCTGTCAGGAAATATCAGACCAAACTTGGTGGCAGAGACTGGGTTGCTGACATCTGAGCCATTAGGGAGGGGAAGTAGCTGGGAGGAGTGACAGGGAAAAGAGGGATCTAGGAGGGGAGGAGGAGAGATTGCAAAGGGGAAATGTTAGTTCATTACCAGCCATCATGCCCTGTTATCAGTGAGGCTCCTGGCATGGCCTCAGAGTGGGCGAGTGACATCTTCCCAGTTGAAATTAAGACACCTCTTGTTTCACAGAGCATGAAGCAGTCTCCCTGACAAGAGACTTCTTCCAGCTGGGCATCTCAGCAGGTTCCGTACAGGCACAATTAGGCACAATTAGGAAGCCAACCTCTGAAACGCTGTGTCTCCCTTGGCATGGCCAGGCCTGTCGCCGCCCGTTCTGGTATGGGTCAGCAAAGGTCATATGTTGAGCAACTGATTAATTACACCACCTGGGGGTGCGGATTATTCCATCTTTTCTGTAGCAAAGGCTCCCCTGAAGGGTTGCATAACTTTGCTATGGCCAAGCTGGCAACAGAAGCCAGGAGTCTGGACTCCCAGTGCATGCTGTGTGCTGCTAAATGACTGCAGCGTTCCACTCCAGAAAACACTGCCCTTTGGTGCCATTATCTTTATGGGTGGGCAACTGTCCTGCTGCAGCCAGGTCTCTGGGTAACTGATGTTGCTTCAGGGGCCACAAAACAACAAGCACCGAGCCCAGCATGGGTGTGCTTCATTTGATATATTCATGAACAGCTGTTTTAGACAGGTCAGACTCTCACATCAGGGTTCTTGGCGGAGCTCCTGCATGCCCCAGGCCTCTCAGGGTTATCAGCTGTCTAGAGATGAAGAAAGATTCAGTGGAGGGGAAGTGTGGACGAGTGAGTAGAGCAGGGAGTTCTGTTCCCAGTTTTTGGATGGAGTGTGGAGCAGAAGGAATGGGTGCCAGCCCTTGTGGGTTCTGTTCCCAGGTCTGCCACTGAGATGCTGTGTGACCTGGAGCATGTCACGTGAAGCTGTAGCTCATGAAAGCTTATGCTCAAATAAATTTGTGAGTCTCTAAGGTGCCACAAGTCCTCCTTTTCTTTTTGCAAATACAGACTGACACGGCTGCTACTCTGAAACCTGAACCTGTTAGGACTCAGTTTCCCCATTTGTAAAATGGCAATACCAATATCTACTTCCCAACAGTGCTATGAAGTGTAGTTCGTTATCTGAGAACCTTGGATAGAAGGCCCACTCTAATTACAGTCCAATTAATAAAAATGCTTCGTTATCCTCTTCAGTGCTGCCTGCCTGATGCTATTATCAATAATAAGATTGCACTGTGGCCTAATGCACTTTGCAAGGAACTGGGAGCCAGAAACTCCCAAGGCCTAATACCACTTCCCACGCGAATTCCCCTCTTGCAGCCACTGTGTGCCTCAGTTTCCCCATCTGCACCAAGGGGATATTAATACCTACACCTCAGGACTGTGGTGAGGAATAGATATGGGGAGCTGAGCTTTGGGGAGTGGGGAGTGAGGTTCATAGATTTTTAAGGTCAGAAGGAACCATTAAATCATCTTGTCTGACCTCATGCGTAACACAGGTCAGACTTAGAAAAATTTCACCCAGTTCCCCCTGTATTGAGCCCAATAACTTGTGTTTGATTAAAGCATCTTCAAGAAAGGCATCCAGTGTTGATATGAAGACTCCAAGAAATGGAGAATCTACCGTTTCCCTTGGGAGTTTGTTCCGATGGTCAGTCACCTGCAGTGTGAAAAATTTGTGCCTTGTTTCTAATTTGAATTTGTCTGGCTTTAGCTTCCAGCCCTCAGTTCTTGTTCAGCCTTGCTCCACTAGATCAGAGAGCCTTTTTAATAGCTGGTAGTTTCTCCCCATGAAAGTACATATATGCCGTAAGCAGGTGACCTCCCAATCTGCCTTCTGCTAAACTAAACCAATTGAACTCTTCACATCTCTCAGCATGAGGCATCTCTGGTTCTCAACTCATTTCCACACCCCTTCCAGTCTTGTAACATCCTTTTAAAAATGTGGACACCAAAACTGGATGCAGGATTCCAGTGTCGGTCTCACCAGTGCTGTATTCAAAGGTAAAATCCGCTCCTTGATACTCACTACTCCCCTTTATACAACCAAGGATCGCCTTAGCCTGGTTTGCCCCAGCATCCCACTGGGAGCTCCTGCTGGTTGGAGATCTGAATGCAGATTTTGTTCCTTGGGGTCTGTCTCCACAATCCTTGTCATCCTCACCTGCTAACCCCATCTCTCCGCGCTCTGTGGCTGCAGGAAGACAACCATAGCTACTACATGTCGCGGTTCTACGGGCCGGGGGAGGCGCGCACCAAAGAGCTCTGGATCGACATGGCAGAAGCCAACAGAAGCCAAGTGAAAGTCCATGGGATCCTGTCCAACACGCACAGGCAGGCCTCGGTGAGCTCCCTCCCTCCACTTAGCTGCTGCCGTCCCTGCATCGGGCATCCACCATGGTGCCACGCCAGTGACCTGGGAATGTTTCCCCAGCAGCTTCTCTCTTCTCCAGGATTTCCTGACCTGGGGCACTAGTACCTTGGCCGGAGCTCCCCACAGCTCATGTGCCTGTATGGGAGAGAGACAGGCTAGAGACTAGCTTTGCCTTCCACAAATACCTGCTAAGTGTTCAGCTTTGCTTGTCAGGGTATCAGGGGAGATGTGGGTGGGCCCAGCCTGTGCTCCAACTGGACTCCACCTCCCCGGGGCCCCCCCTGGAGCCCATTCCAAAGGGGCAGATGAATCAATTTCTGGCATTTCTCCTCTCAGCAGGGCTGTGCCCATAGTCTATGCCAGATGGGGCCGGGCGCAGCATGTCTTGGAAAGATAGTACACTGCTCTCTAGTGCTGTCTGCCCCTGCGTCCCCCGCTGCTTTAACCCATCTCCCTGGGAGCAGCACCACCTGCCCCTCCCAGACGCCCATGGTCAGACATGGCACTTCCCAGTGTGGCTCCCACACTGATGCTGTCCCCTGTCTGTCTCCACAGAGAGTCATCCTGTCCTTTGACTTTCCCTTTTATGGCCATCACCTGCGGCAGATCACCATAGCGACAGGAGGTGAGTGAAGCATTGTGAGGCCACATTTACTTGTCTTGCCTGGGTGTGCTGACAGGCAGCATCAGCTGGAGAGGCAGTGTTGCCTAATGGGCTGACATGGGAGTCTCTAACCAGCCTCCCTTTGCACATCCTAATCCCAGTTTTGCCACTGATGTGTGGGGTGGCCTTGGGCAAGTCTCTTTGGCTCTCCGTGCCTCAGTTTACCCCACTGTAAAGTGGAGCTCACTGCCACATCACAGGGGCTTATGTGGTCAAGTCCATCTTCTCTAATTAGTGCTGAATGGTACGATGACACATGAGCCAGAACCTGGGATCCAAACTGCCCAGCTCCAGGGTACTTCAGTTCAGCTCCAACTCTAGTCAGGGGCAGTGGTGGGGAGACATCTGGGGTAAGGGGTGGGGGAGAAGCTGGTAGTGGGTGTCCTGGGGCAGTAGAGTGGGGCTGGGGGGAGAAGCTGGTAGCGGGTGTCCTAGGGCAGTGGGGTGGGGGTGAGGGGATGGGCATGTAAATTGCCTTCCCTTGCTCTCGCTCCAGGTTTCATCTTCATGGGGGATGTCATTCACCGCATGCTCACAGCCACCCAATACATTGCGCCCCTGATGGCCAACTTCAACCCCAGCTACTCCCGCAACTCCACCATCAAGTACTTCGACAATGGTGAGCCGCTTCCCTGGCCCGCTTGGCCCTTTGCACAGCCCCACTGCCACACACAATGCACAGAGCCCCCTGGGGAACTTGGCTGCTTCTCGGCACCTGCACCCGGAATTCCAAGATCACTGGGCAGCCCTCATCCCTGCAAAGCAGGGGAGAGGAACCAGCTGAGGCAGCAGCCAGGAGTGTCCGGGGGCAAGGTGCTGAGAACGCACCGTTTGGGGCCTGGTACTGCTTTGGCCTCTGGCATCTCAACTGGGCTCAGTCCTGGGTACACAAACAGTGCTGCATGGAGGACCTCAGAAACAGGCCGGACTTGGGAATTTATGCCCCTGCTTTGAGGCGGTATAGCAAGTGTTTGTGTGTGAGAGAGAGAGAGACGTGTGTCCCTGTGTGCGTGATGTGTCTCTGTGCATCTGTGTTTTGTGTCAATGGGCATCTCTGTGTCTGACATGTGTCCCTCTGTTTGACATGTCTGTCTCTGTGTGTCCCTCTGAGCGACGTGTCTGCCTGTGTCCATGTGCAATGTGTGTGACATGTATCCTTGTGTGTGTGACGTATTATATGTGGCCTGAGGGGAGTGTGTCTCTGCCTGTGTGCGTGCTCAGAGGATTAGCAGCAGAGCTGGTATATCTGATAGTGCGGGGTGGACCTGGGTCTACTGAAAACCATGGGCTGCAGACTTCAGGAGAGGAGGATCTGGAGTGTCTCATGTGGCAAAAGAAAGGGCCAGCTCCTCCATACCATTGAGATAAGGGAGGGAGTAAAAACTGGATCGTCCCATCCCAAATGACTCACGCTAGTTCCGGGAACTTTTGGCTGTGGCCAAATTAGTTGTGCAACATTGAGCCTGCATGTGTGGGGTGCACTACTGGCAGGGGGGAGAGGCGAGGGTCTGTGGCTGGAGCTGGTGGGTGTGGTTGTGGGACAAGGAAGGTGGGGGGTAATATCTTTTATTGGACCAACTTCTGTTAGTGAGAGAGACAAGTTTCTGAGCTTTCCTCTGGGAAATAGTCACTGCTAAATACAAAGTGGAACAGATTGTTTAGCATAAGTAGTTAACGTGCATTTCAAGGGACCATTCAAGGTGAAGTAGCCAGCTAACAGATTCAGGCTGTGTGAGGTTTGGTTGTGGCTGTGGGCTGGGGTTTTTTGTGTGCAAGTGGGGAGGGTGTGTGACTGTTGCAGCTGCTGTGCTGTGTGGGGTGTAATGTATGTGACTGCAGCCAGGTTGTCACAGCGAGTACACCGGCTCTGCAAGTGCCTATGGGATGGTCGTTGCAGATGGTGCACAGGGAATGAAACTGATCCCTGCAATTTCCTCTGCTGCCTCCTGCCCCACTGTGTCATCTCCTCTCTCCCCCAGGGACAGTGTTTGTGGTGCAGTGGGACAAGGTCTATCTTCATGGGAAGGAGGACATCGGCAGCTTCACATTCCAGGCTGCTCTGCACAGCGAAGGGAGAATCATCTTTGGGTACAAGGAGGTGAGCAGGACCTGCTGCGTGGGACGTGGTTATTGCAGGTGCTGTAACACCTGTGGGCAGATGGGGCGGGAAGGGTGGGGGCCAAAACCTAAACCCCATGAAGGAAAGACAAAGGAGGCTGGGCTAGTGACTGTGGAGTCCCTGGCCCTCTCATTCCAATGGCTTAGCTGCCCCCATGCTGAGAACACTCACTGCATCCTCAGGTCATGCTGGGCTCAGCGAGCCCAGGGCAGGTCTCTCCAACCCAGGGGCATCTCCAAGCAGAGGCGAGATGGCGCACGTGGGATAGGATTAGGGGGGTCTGGTGGGGAAGTGAATGGGGCAGATTAAGGGGGTGGGGGCTTGGGAATAGAGTGGGAGGTATGGGGGAGGGCTGGATTTGGAGTGGGAGGCACGGGATGGAGCAAAGGACATGCTGGGAGGGGGAAGGCGTAGCAGGGAGAATGGCTGCCTTCCTTCTCCACAGCAGGGCCAGGTTAGGGCAAACCTCTGTGAGAAAGGGGGTCTGTACATATAAACCACTGGTCAGTGTGTGTTATGTGACACCCCATCCCGGACTTGACCCACAGAGGGTACGAGTCTGATACATCCCCACCCACAAAGCCTGGCTCTTTCACTGACGCTAGAGACTCATGCATCTAGCTCAGGAGTTTGCCAGTTCAGACCCTGCTGTTGTTAACCCAGAGTCACATGTGCTCCGCACTAATGTCCTGTATGCAGTGCCTGAGCCAGCTATGCTTGTTATTCCGAAGGGGATTGATTGAGCCTTGGAAGGCCTGGCTGATGGGCCTAGGGCACCTCCAAACACACACGGGCAAACCCCGGTATGGCCCAGGCTGGTCTAAAACAGCAGCCTCAAAACTGCTTCTGCGGTGTAAGGGAAATAGGAGGGGAGAAGACTCAATAGCACATCAGCTAAGCCATTTCATCGCCCTTCACTCTGCTGCTTCCCCCTGAGACACGTGTCCCAAGCACACAGCTTCAGGGGGAGCCCCACGGTTTCATGGCCCCTTCTCTCTCCCCGTTCCAGATCCCCATGTCGGTCCTGGAGATCAGCGGCACGCAGCACCCTGTCAAAGCCGGCCTGTCCGATGCCTTCATGCTCCTCAACCCTTCCCCTGACGTTCCAGGTGAGTCTCTGCTGGTGTGGCTGCATTTGCTGACTCTATGGTGAGCAATGAGGGAGGATGGAAGCTGTGGAGTGGGGCTGATCACTTACCCATCAGAGTCCCATTGGCCCTGTGCCCCCAGCACATGACTCTCAGATGCTAGCACTCCAAGGCCTCACTGCTGAAAGAGAAGAACTTTCCTCCTTCATGTGATCAAGAAAGAGAATCAACTGGCTTTGCACTGCTATATGTGCCATATTGCATGTGAGCTGACTACAGAGTCTGTGTTGCCTGCACGTTGTCACTATGTGCTGTCTGTGTTGCATGTACCTATCGTGCAAGCTGCATATGGTTGCAATATGCATGTTGCATGCATGTTGTCACGTGCTGTGTGTGTTGTGTGAACCTGTCATGAATTGTGTGTGTGTGTGTGTGTGTGTGTGTGTGTGTAGAAAGGGCTGTTTCAGCCCATCTCTCATCTTTTTCTCTTGTAATGAGAAACTTGACCATACTCTCCCTGTGTCCCTGGGAAGGTTGTGCTGCACCCGCTGCCTTTGCTGTTGCTTATTTATGGAACCAGTAATCTGGCCCTCATTTATTACCCGTTTAAAACCTCACCTGGCCTGCATCATGCCTCTCCTGCCTGCCCCCAGCTGGGTTCACACTGCACATTGGGACCATACCCCTGCCTCCCACCTGCCTGCAAGGCCCCCAGGCTGGTGTGAACCTAGCAGGGATGGGAGGGGCAATGTGGAGCTGGAAGGAGGAGGCGGAAGAGAAGCACTGTGCCCTGCTCATCCAAGAGTCTCCAAGCTCTGTATGTACGGTGGATGTGAGGCAGGCTCATGCATGTGTGCGCACACACACACACATGCATGCACACAGTTGGAGGGATAGTCAGCATTGGCACTCCAGGGCCACAAGCCCAGAGAGGTAAAGTGACTTGGCCGAGGTCATCCAGCCAGTCAGTGGCAGAGCCAGGGAGAGACCCCCAAGTGTCCTGGGTTCTGGACCCCCCTGCTCTGGCTGCTAGACTGAAGGGGAGGCAAAAAGGCAGAGTGAGGGGAGCAAGGGACAAGCAGCACTGGAAGCATGTTGGGATAGGAAACAGGAGGCTGGTGCCTCCTGCAAAGGGGAGCTATGGGTGTGGGGGAGGCTTGGAGTCATGCCCCATGCGTCCTGAGAATGATGCAGAACCAGATCATGTTGGTTTCAGGAGTTTGTGGGTGTTGGGGAGGATGGAGACAGGACAGACCGTTCCAAACTCCTCCTAGTGTGAAGCAGGGAGAACATGGAGGACACCCCTTCCCCCTCCACCAGCACTCCTCCTCTGCCTTCCCTCCCAGCATCCCTCTTTTTCCCACTCCCCTCCCAGCGCCTGCGCACTGGTTCGCTCCTGTAGTGATGGCCCTGGGCCTCAGCTGCCCACATTAGCATTTCAGCTAGGAATTTGCCACTCCCCACCCCAGGGATTCGGGGACCCTTCCCCATCCCTGACTCGATTCCCAGGATGAGCCCAGGTTCTTTGAGTCACTTCACCACCCCACAGGTCAGCAGCCAAGTCCATCTGGGTTGGGGAGCGGGGAGCAGGTGGGATAAAATGGGCTTGTGCCTCTGTCTGATGTGGCCGCTTGCTGTTGCAGAGTCTCGCCGCAGGACGATCTACGAGTACCACCGCGTGGAGCTGGACACCAGCAAGGTCACCAGCGTGTCGGCCGTGGAGTTCACCCCACTGCCCAGTGAGTCATACGCTGTCTGCTGCCCAACTCATTTGGTTACAGCCACAGGCCTATATTTTGGGGTTGAAGATCCCTGATTTGATGTCTGCTGACCTCTGTGTTTATGGAGCTGCAATTGCTGCCTGGATTCGGTCCCACCCCATAGCAATTCCCAAGAGCCTAGCACCATTGGGGCTGCTTTGTAGCAGAGCTGGGGAGCGGATGGCAGCAACACTGCCGTGGTGTGGGAATGGGTGAAGGGATAAATCTAGGGGGACCAATAACACACCTTCTGACTAGTTTTGCAGTCCTGAAGTGAGTGAGAACAACAGACACAATGCCATCTTCCCCCGCTCTTATGTACCACGATCCTAAGCTGCAATCCCCCTCCCCTTGTTCTTCAGTCCCATCCCTCCCATCTAGCTTTGCCAATGTTTCTCTTCCCTAACCTTCACATCTTACCCTGAGCTGCAGCATCTCCTCCCCCCCCGCCCCCCCCCCCCCCCGCTACTCCAATTGCCAGCCAGTCAGCACTGATGCCTGTCCACCTCAGTTTGCAGCACCCCTGCTGTTCTCATTCCAGCCAGGCTAGTCACATCAGTTTGTGTTGACAGACATTCACAAGAGCTGAGACCATGTCTACAGCAGGAATGTTTTGCTGGGGGTACAGCCTTATTGCTCTCCTGGTGTGGATGCAGCTTTTGCTGGTATAGCTTATTCCAGCTCCCTCCCTAGCAAGCTAAACTGGTACAAGCTCAGTTTTGCCAGTATAACTACATCTACATCAGGGGCCTTTGCAAGCATAGCTCTGTTGGTCAGGGATCCCACCTCTTCACCCCTGACCAACACATCTATGCTGTAGTGTAGACATGGATTCAGTGTGCCTGTGATGCGAATCTGTATTTGAACGCCAGCTCTGGAGAGAAGGGAAGCAACTCCTCTTCCATGCCATATGGTTCCCCCGCCCTTGCAGATAACGATTCTAAGCATTGCAGCCTGGTTCCCGAGACCCTTTCAAAGCAAGGTGGAGAGTGCTCTTTGAACAAATAACCAGCCCTCCCCCTGTGATATTCACAAACGATCCTGTTAAATAGATACAATGGCAGGCAAAGGACCAAGGACACTCATACACAGGAAGACATGTCATGCAGTACATAAATACCAGGCAGAGAATAAACCTGTCCCAAGTATGCCAAGGTTATGCATTTAAACAGCATCGCCTGGGTATTTTATAACCATCTTAACAGCAGGCATGGCTACTGCAAAGCAGATCATAAATAAGGATTCTGTGATTTAAAAAAAAAAAAATCCTAAGACTAGCTGCTTTGTTTTCCCCTGGCAGCTGGGGGAGTTGAGAGCTGATGGGAAAGTACCTCCTGGAGATGTGAGTTTCAGCCCTATTCAGGTCATAAGTGGAATGAGCGTGGCAGGGCTGTGTCTACTCCCTAGAGGACACCAGGGCCTCCTGGGGAGGGGGGGGGCAAATGGAGCAATTTGCCCCAGGCCCTGGTGAGAAGACCCCAGGCCCCCTGAATCCTCTGGGAGGCCCTGGAGGACACTTGTCCCCACTGCAGTGTAAGTTCACGTTCTCTGCTAAGAAGAAGACCAGGACTGGAATAGCAGAGTGTGGGGGTGGGGTTGGAGGTCAAAATTGAGGGGTATCAGAGGAATGTAGGGTAGGGAACCTAGGGCTGGGATAGCAGGGGAGCTGTGGGTCAGAATTGAGGGACTTTGGCAGAGCTGTGAGTGTGGGGAGCCCAGGGCTGGAGTAGCAGTGGGGTTGGCAGTCAGGACAGAGATTTGCTGGGAGAGGTATGTGGGGCTCAGAAGTGGATGAATGCAGAGCCAAATGTGTGCTTGGTGCTGTAAAGTATTAAACCAAGGTTAAACTCTGGACTGTGCCATGATGTGCTGGATGGGTGGGTCTCCCAGGGGAGGCTTTGTTAAAACTCTGCAGCCAAAGGGAAGGCTGGGATGCTTTGCTAGCTTCTGGTAGAAGATGGATGCTGTTAAACGATCCTTCCCAGAGAGGATGACAAATGAATGACTCTGTCAACAATCGAAGTTTAATCGGTTTGTGTTCCCTCCCTCCTTAGCTCTGTGTCTAAATAGGAAACAGCATAGGCCTGGGATGGGTTTTATCTCAGGCTAAGTTGGGTGGGAGTCCCTTGCTGAAATATTATCATCCCATTCCTGCTAAGAAGCTGCTGACTTGAGTTCCAAGCTCATGGCAGCCTGAAGTCAGAGCAAAGGCTCATCTGTCCATGGTCTTCTTTGGCCACGCCCCCTCCCAACTTTGACTATATGCTCCCTTGTAACCAATCCTCCTGATGATAGTGTGTTGCTGGCGCATTTCTTCTTTTTCTTGCAGCCTGTCTCCAGCATCAGAGCTGTGACGTGTGCGTGACCTCAGAGCTGACTTTCAACTGTAGCTGGTGTCATGTCCTGCAGAGGTAACTCAGATGGGTTTCCTCTCTGGGTCCTAGTTATGCTAGTGCTTCCAGAGCTGGCAGAGGAAGTTGCAACCTTGGGCCTAATCTAAACTGAGACCTGTAACAGTGTCAGCCTCTTTTTAGAGTTTGTACATGGCTCTTGTTAAGAAAGTGCTAATGTGGTCCAAATCTTAAGGATAAGAGATGACTTGATCACAGTCTACAAGTACCTGACGTTTCGGATAGTAGAAGGCTCTTTAATCTGGCAGACAAAGGAGATCCAATGGCCAGAAGCTGAAGCTAGACAAGTTCAGACTAGAAATAAGATGCGTATTTTGTCAGAGAGGGTAATTAACCATTGGGATGATTTACCTAGGACCCTGATTGATTCCCCATCACTTGAAGTCTTTAAATCAAGACTGGATGTCTTTCTGAAAGGTCTGCTCTTGCTCAACCAGAAGTTATGAGCTGGATGCAGGAACCCCTGGTTGAGGTTCTCTGGCCTGGTTTATACAGGAGGGCAGACTAGCAGATCAGAATATCTCTTAATCTTGTGCTGTGTCTGTACTGGAAACACTACTCCATTTGATGTGAGATGTCAATTAGGGCAGTCCCCCTTCTTTCTGTCCCCCTTCCATAAACTAGTATTGCAAACAATTGTCCTGCTAGTGTGGATGGGAGCAACCGAATCTAGCACAAAGTACAGAGGTCCTGACAGCCTGCAACTCTCATTGGTTTCCGTTGGATTTATGGGTATTAGGCATTTCTGGAAATCTGGCCTTAGTAGTGCTCAGTTGGGGAAAAATACATGCCATTTACCAACTGGGGAGGAGGCCAGTGGAGGAATCAGAGAGGGCTGACTGAAAGGCCAGCCCCAACTTTTTTTCCTGTCTGCCCTTCATTAGGAGGATACCAGCCTGGAGTCAAATATTGTCTCTTTCTGCTGTGCGCCTTCTCCTTTCAGTGGCATCCCAATCCAGAGTGGCTTCCACAGTGCTGGACTGTTGGCCTCTAACTCTGCCATGGGCCTAAGCAACCCCACGGATCTGATACCCTGAAGCAACTGGGATGGGCTTGGAATCCTAACCTGGATCCAGAGCCAAACTGGACCCCTGGATCAAACCCCACCCAGCTCTCCATCGGGACTTTGTGGCTCTGGCCCATCTACAGTACAGATTAGCTGAGAGCAACGTGTGAGAAAGGAATTCAGCCTGGGGGAGGAAGGGGTGGGGGCTGCCCATCACAAAAAATACCCCACCACTGTAACTGGCACCAACAGGGCCCCTTGCTGGCAGCTTCAGCAGGCATGACCAGGAGTAAATGCTGAGCTCCCAGCTCTACCGCATGAGGCAGTTCTGCCTGCTGGTCCTGCTGCTCTGCAACCCAGACAGCCTTCTGTGGCAGGGGCTGCCATCCTCCTGGCCCTCCCCTGTTTTTAAGATCAGGCCAGACAAACTCCAGCCAGGGATGGGCTATGCTTGATCCTGCCTCAGCGTGGGGGGTGGGCTGGACTAGATGACCTCTCAGATTCCCTTCCAGACCTACATTTCTCTGATTCCAAGCAGCAGAGAGAGGCCGGTGAGGGAAGGAGGGGAGCTGCCCAGGGCTGACTTTAGGTTTCAGATGGAGAGACATGTGGCGGGTGAATGGGTCATGGAGACTGAACTCCCCTCTGGTCCCTACAGTTGTGGGCTGAGGGTCCCCTTGGGTCAGGAGTGAGGCATGTTGATGGGGGAACCTGCCTGTCACCGCTGTGCCCGTCCTGAGGGTAAATAGCGGTCTCCAGTCTCCAGAGTGGTCAGCGTCTGGGGTGGGGATGGGGGGATGTCTTTGGGCTCTGCCTGCCACCCCAGGATTTAAATAGGCCGTCTCCTTTTGCCAGCATGGCAATGAGGAGTATGCAGCAGTTTAATGAGGTTTCAGTGAAATAGGATGTATTTTGAGCTGGTGGCAGGGGAGGGGACCCAGTAACACAGATCTGCTGCTTCTGTGTAGTGATGTTCATGCCAAGGAAATGCCTGGCTGCTCAGGGACAGCATTCCCTCTGGCGCCCTCTTCATCTCCACTCCCAACAGCACTCTAGATAGGAGGTGGCTCTATTCTGCCTCCCTGGCGGAGAGGGGATGACTGGGATAGGGCTCCGGGGGAAGCTGTGTTCCTCCTTTCTGTCTCTGCTTTTATCATAGTCCTCCAGGGCTCTTGCTCGTGTCTTTTCTCCCCTTTGTGCAACAGCTCCATCTCCAGTCTCAAGCGAACCTGTGTGACACAGCTGGGGCAGCGAATGGCTCTGACTCCCTTCCTCAAGCTAGCATACTAGGCAGGCATCAATCCTCAATTCATTGCCTCCCACTGGGCTGAGGCTGAAGCATAACCCATAGCCATGGGGTTTCCTTCTGAAATAACCATCACCCAGTCAGTGGCTTCAGAGGAGAAAATCTTCTGTTATTACCAGTGAGAGAGATGGGTGAAGCTGGTTGTAAAAACAAATCCCAAATAAGGCAGATCAGGTCTGGGTCCTGGCTGGTCTGAAACCCCGATGCTCATGGCAATCCTTTTGCAGTCCATCTCTAATTATTGTTGCAGGCAACTCTGGTCTTCCAACCCCCAATTCACTGAAGCTCAGTTGTACTATTATTATTTGTATTACAGTAACACCTAGAAGCCCTGGTTGAGAGGCATTTGTCCCCAGGGCCCGCTAAGAGCTTACAATCTAAATAGACAAGACAGTCAAAGGCTGGGAGAAAGGGAATTATTTCCTCCGTTTTACATGTGGGGAAGCTGCAGCATGGAGAGATTTAGGGTGGGACTGTAGAGAGGACCTAAGCTAGTCAGTCACTGTCTCATTGACTTCCAAAAGGGGCTCATCCTCTTTGAAGAATCCCACCTGCTATGACTTGTCCACCATCACACAGGAAGCTGGTAGCACATCCAGGAACTGAACTGTTCCCTAAGTTCTAGTGTAGTGCTTCAACCACAAGACCATGCTTCTTCTTCGTCTGTTCCCTGGCTAGGACGGATTGAATCTTTGCTCTTGCTGAGCTCCTAATTTCTATGGGAGCAACATTTCAGCACAGTGGAGGTTAGGAACTCTGTGGGACCTGAATTCCCCAGAGGCCCCCTTCTGCTCAGCTTGCTTGTCTTTGGGTGGATGCCTTGTACTGCTGAGTCCTTGATTCACCCTTCAGTGATCCCCTGAGACCTTCCTAAGGTCAGAGTTCTGCTCAGTTCCCTCTGTTTTTGCAGAGAATTCTCTAGCTGGTGTTTTCTTGGTGCTGTATAATATTATTATTATGTTGCTTTTCTTGTGCAGATGTTGCTGGAAAAAACACTGCGGAGTTCATGGCCTTCCCCTGGCAGAGTCCAGAGGACGGAAATTCAAAGTCACTGTATATATACGTATATAGTCCTATTTTCCTGCCCCTCTCTGTCTTCCAGAAAGAGGAAAGTTTGGGTCCTTCCAGCACAGCTGTGTTGGAATCCCAATGTCCATCGGGACCCCCTTCTATCTGATCTTTTCAGTCCTCTGCAATTGGCTAATTTCAGATATGTATTTGTCCAATTATCTATACATAATGCCCGTCGTGGTAGCACCTGGGGTTCTCACACTGATTACCACCATACGTGTGAGATAAGCAATGCCACCCACATAAGATGGTCATATGACCATTGTGGCCTAAACCCTGGCTGCCTTTGCTAGCTGTGTCTAGAAGAGAATGCACCCATCACTGAGTAACATCCTTTCTCTCTGTAGATGCTCCAGTGGGTTTGACCGATACCGTGAGGAGTGGCTGTCACATGGCTGTGGCCAAGAGGTGAGATCGAGGGAAGGCTTATTTCCCTTGGGCTGACAGTGTGATGATGTCAGTGGCCCCCAGCTTCCCAGAAAAGGTGGATTCTGCTCACAGGTTACTCTACCTCTCTCTCTCATGGTGAGAGATTTGGCTGCCTCTGGAATTCCCACTAAGACAATTGGTTCTCAGACCTGTTTGTAGCCATTTAGCTCCTGAGACAGAGAGAGGGTTGAATTGCCTATGACATAGAACAAAGGAAAAGAGATTCAGACAATGGCATATGTCCCAGCCCTCCAGAGATGAAGACTCCTTATGAGCTCTGCATGGTCCATAAGAACATAAGGACTGCCATTCTGGAACAGACCAATGGTCCATCTAGTCTGGTATCGTCCCTCCCTGCTGCACCAGAAACAGTGATCCATTTTGTTAAGTATCTCACCTCCCTGCCTTAGAGGAATGATCGATGGCCCATGTAATCTGGCATCCCACCTTCTTGCTATACTGGAAGACACCAGTAGTTCTTCTAATCTGGTGTCCTGTCTCTGGCATTGGCCAATGCTGGGAGCTTCAGAGAAAGGTCTAAAAGCCTCCATAAAGCACCTGAAGGTGCAATCCGATTGGGGAGATTTCTTCCTGACCCTCTGGAGCATGATTATTATCCACCCTGAAGCATGAAGATATTTAGCCCTTGCCATTTTAATCCTAGCTAGTATAATTATCTCTACACTGCCTGAATGAATCGGTTTGCCTAAGAAAGATCAGCTCTGGTGATACATCTTGTTGGTTTCCCCCCTCCCAACACCCTCAAAGTCGCTGCTTTGTGCCCAGTTTACTGGCTGGGTTGATTTAGGCACAAAGGGGTCCTGTTGCTGGAAGATTGCTGGGAATAGTAGCCTTTCTCCATTTGTCTTTTCAGTCGGACGAGAGGACCTGTGAGGACTGGGCAGAGAGCGACCACTACTCACCGTCCCCAAACAGCCCCTTCACGTCATTTGATGAAGATGTCACTACCTCCTCTCTTTTCATTGGCAGCCTCACCACGGAAGGTACCGGCAGCTGGGAATGGGGTGAATAGCTGGGGTAGGGGAAGCGAGCCGAGGGCTAAAGGGCAAGCAGTAGCAGTGCTCTCCAGGCACATTGCCCCAAATGTCTGTCCCTGGAGAGATCTTTCCCTCCCAGGCCTAGTGAGATGAAGTCATATC
The DNA here is from genome assembly GCF_965140295.1 of Lepidochelys olivacea. Classification (NCBI taxonomy): domain Eukaryota; kingdom Metazoa; phylum Chordata; order Testudines; family Cheloniidae; genus Lepidochelys; species Lepidochelys olivacea. The sequence goes on along the minus strand of NC_140437.1, from coordinate 15,300,433 downwards.
CAAGAGAATGTAGTTAACATTCCTGGCTAGCCAATCCTATAGCTGTAGGCACAAGGAGAGGAGGAGTGGGGCAGAGAAAAGGAAGATGAGAATAGAGAGAGGAGAGATTCAGCATGATCTAGAAGGTGGCATAGGTGAGACCTCCCCGTGGAGGGGAACTCACAGCTGCATTGCAGCTGCCTTGCACTGGTGGCATAACGTGACTACAGAGCAGCCATAAAACTCTCCTATCATGAATAACCCCCGTGTGAAGGGGCATGCAGGCACAGCAAGCTGGTATAACATACATCGTTTGATAGGGTTGGAAAAAAGTGCAAGTTATGCTAGACTCATCTCTGAACATGGTCCAGCTTCTCTCGACATGGAGCCACAGAGTTCCTCACCGTCATGATCCAAGCATTCTAGTTTGGGGTCTGTTTGGATCTGGGGTTTTGATTTAAACTCTTCTCCAAAACCTCCCCTTGGTGTAACCCACCAGACCACAGTGCGGAACTTTGTCTCCTTCTAATGGATGCTCCATGAAAGGTTAAGGACCCTGCTGGACTTTAGCTCAATCAGTAGAGATCCCCTGTTTGATCCCCACTGACGACCTATGGCTGGCGGTGTCATCACATTGTGGGTAATAAACCCATAGGCATGTGCATTACCTTCTGGTCCAAGAATGGAATTCTCTCTGGTATAAAGAAAAGGAGGACTTGTGGCACCTTAGAGACTAACAAATTTATTTGAGCATAAGCTTTCGTGAGCTACAGCTCACTTCATCGGATGGTTTAAGAAGCCCCAAGTAAAGGCCCAGAGTCCTTTGGGACACCCCTATTAATCCTATTAACACATGGGCCGTGTCTTCCCATCCGTGGCAGGTATCACTTCAATTTCACTGTTTAATAGTTCCTCATGCAAAACGCTAATTAGAATAAATAGAAAGGAACATGAGTAATTGTCCTTGAGCAATGGAGAATGGGGGGCATAGAGAGTGCGTGGCTGACGGATCAACTTTGAAAAGAGCAATTAAGGGAAGGGGGAAAAAACAAAACTACTGAGCTGATTTTCCAACTCACGGTTGAGTCTTGGAAGAACAAGAGGCTTTTTGTGACACATTCAAGCGTGAAATTAATTTGTAATCTTGGACAGAAACAAGCAGCCAGCTGTGTGAGGCAGCAAATTTTATCTGAGAAGCAAAGCAAAACAGGACGCACCCCTTTGCATCTTCCCCACCCAGCCTGGCTTTGCTCAGTGGAGACGTATGTGAATGCAGCTGACTAGCTGGCGTCCTGTCATTTATTTCAGCGCCTGGGGTAGACAGAGTCCAAGCTAAGCAGCAAAGAAATCTGGGTCAGGATTTTTGCTGGACTGTCTCATAGGTGCTCATGTCAGACAGGGAGCCTCCTACAATCTGTATGGTGTTACCTTCCAGGCAGAGAATAAGTGGAAATGGATTTCTGGCCCCCCATGGAGTGGACTCTGGGTTAACATCCTTGCCTTACCTATATGAGTCAGCAGAGAGCTAGCAATGTACACTGACATGTTGCAGCAAATGGCATAGATTAAATATAAAGAGAATCTTAAAAGTGATTACCTCATTCGGGTCTGAATTTTCCAGATCTAGACTTTTGGGGAATTATGCATGTGCACACACACTCATGAATCAACTAACCTTTGCCATTCCTATCCACTCCTATCAGAAGAGTGTGATTGCACATCACACGCAAACATAGGGCCTGATCCTTTATACATTCATTACTACGCACAGTGCTTCCATGCTGAGAGTGCTTATTTAAGGAGAGATTCATTAAGAACTTCAATTGCCACATGCACTGAATGGGACTGTAAACAAAACCCCTGACATTTCACTATTGTCTTGTCTTGTTTTCTGAGTGTTTTTCCCCCCACCAAACTGAATGAGGTAAAACTACTCTTAACTGTAACAGGGCAATACAAAGAGGCATGTTTTAGGGGCGGAACTATATATGGGGTGTAGTGGTGTACAAAATGAAGAGCCCCTTAAAGGTCTACTAACTTTCCTACCCTTTTCTTGCTTTTGTTTCCCTCTTACAGATGACACAAAGCTGAATCAGTTTGCAGGAGGGGATGGTAAGTCTTTAACCTTCTCATCACCCAGTCAGATTCTTCCTAAGGGGAATGTGTTATGTGAAATCAAATGCACTGGTTAGTTATGTGAAGTGTTGCAGTTGTGTCAGTCCCAGGATATTAGAGAGACAAAGGTGGGTGAGGTAGTATCTTTTATTGGACCGGCTTCTGTTGGTCCAACAAAAGATATTACCTCACTCACCTTGTTCTCTGGCTAGTTATAGTAAGTCAAAGGAGAGGGCAAGAAAACCCCAGATTTAAAGGGATGCAAGCAAGATCAGAATCCTGTTATCCTCACCTGGGTTACTAATACTACCTTGGGATGGTAAAAACTGAGAGAATTGGAACAATCTGATTATCCCTGAAGCGGTGTGTTTGTATTTGTCTATTTCTCAGCCCTGGCAGATAACTAGGCTGATCAGTTTTCACTTTCTATATAATCCATTTCACTCTCTGGTCCCCATGTATTCCCACAGGTGAGTTGCCTTTGAGTTTCCTCAACAGTTCAGGAGAATGTTTAAAACTTAATATTGTAAAGCAGCACTGCTATTAGTCCAGCTCTGATTCTCTCTGTTTCCTTTATGCCAATGGTTCATCTCTGATGTCTAGGTTATCATAGTGCTGTTACGACTGGGGTCTGAGGACTGTCACAATGTTTCTTGCTGTGATGTATAGTTCACAGTCAGTACTGTGGCACCAGCATCCCTGGACATTTGTGGAAGGTGTATATGTAAACCATAAGTCCATCCCACTTATGCTAAAGTTGCTCATAGAGGTTAATAATAAAATCCCACTGACTATCGTAGGTGCAGGATTAGGCCCTCTGTAACCAAAAAGCCTTTGAAATCTGAGACCTTCTCAATTTCAGCCAAATTGCTCCTTGAACGTCTGGTAATGTCAATACTAATCTGTACCTGAATCACCCTCCATGGCTCTGCTTGCTTCTCCCCTCTGTGCAATTGAATATTCATGACTAAGAAATGAAAGGGACTGTGGGCACGATATGCTAAGAACACCAGGCAGCATACGGCTAATGGGTTTGCATCAGAATGAGCATCTTGGTACATGAGGAATATAGACTGAGCGAGCTCTTGCTCATTCATCTCTCCAGCCAAATACTGCCGTCCTCTGAAAGGGATTGTAGGATTCAGGAGCCACTCCCCCACTCCCCAGGGGGACAGTTTGCTTCATCTAAATTATTTTGGGGTTAAAAAACACAAGAGCAGGATGTGGGGAATGTATTGCAAGCATCACTGTAATAAGTTAATTGGCTGCAGGTGAGTCACACACACTGCACTGGGAAGCCGGTAGTAGAAGATCCTTCAGCTCGAATCATGGGTCTCTACCAGTTGAACTAACAGAGATCTCCTTGATAGTCACAGTAGCTCACTTCTGCTCTCTATGAACCAGCCACATGCTTGGCTTCACAAGAACAGCAGCACTGGGGGAACTGTCTCTGACTTTCCTTTCCACCAAGCTTCCCAACTTGCTGCCACCACTATGCACAGGACAGTCGAGGTGTATCCCATGTAACTGAAGGTATTCAGTAGGCCTGACAAATGTAATCACCAATGGGCACTGGTATGCACATCACCATATCATTGTTGAGGATGAATACTAGTGTGGGCAAAGTCCTCTCTCCTCACTGCTGCGCCGCTGTAAGCTCTCTAGCATAGCCACTCTAAGCCAACAGGAGAGAGCTCTCCCATCCATTTAAATAATCCACCCCCAGCGAGCGGCGGTAGCTATGTCAGCAGGAGAAGCTTTCCCACCAACACACCGGTGTTTAGGGCTTATTCACACCCTGAGTGACGTAAATTATCCTGACAAAAACGGTAGTGTGGACAAAGCCTAAGTCTCTCCCCTTGTTCCCAGTTCTGTGTGCTTTCTCTGCCTCTCTGATCCCAGCCATTCTCCCTGCATTCCCACCTTCTGTCACAATCCCCTTTTCAGGAGTGAGAAATGACCTTCCCACAAAGACATCTGGAGCCCCGATTCACACCGGGACCATCGTGGGCATAGTCCTGGCCATCCTGCTCATTGCAGCCATTATTCTTGCTGTAATTTACATCAGCAGCCACCCCACCTCCAACGCTGCCTTGTTCTTCATTGAGGTGAGTGGACAGATCTCATCCCAGGCTGGTTCTCTCTTCCTTTGCTATCGTCAACAGAGGTGCAGCCACCTGAAATGAGGGAGACATGTCCCAGTCCCCCAGCCTTTTGCTGGCCTGTTGTATGAAGTCCTTTGCGGGACCCCAGCAGGCTTCAGTACTGACTCAAATGGACTCTGAGGGCCAGATCTTTAGCTGGAGTAAATCAACATGGCTCCATTGATTTCAGTGGTGCTACACAGCTGAGGATCTGACCTCTAAATCTATTTCCTTCTCTTATGGGGGTGCCTAACCTCAGCATTCACATTGATTTGTGCAGCCACCGCATGCTGAGCCATGCAGTTGGATGTACTGAGCCATGAATAAGAAAGAGCCAGTTTACCTCCAGGTACAGCTGCCCTCAGGGAATCCTAAACTTCTGGAGCAGGGGAGGGAGTATGAGTCTCTCTCACCTAGGACTTGGGAACCGACCATGCATTTAAAGTTACATTTTGTTGCAGTCTGAATCCTCTCAGCAGGGTTGATTCAGATATGTTTCAATTAACCTTGCTGCCTTGCACTTATACTGCATCTAGGGAAGCAGGAAGAGAGGAGCAGCAGGGGGCCTTTGATATAGTTCAAATCTATGTGTTTCTTTTCATGGTCCTACAGTCACAGCTAATCTTCAGCTTCCAGTTGTTGATGTCTGAAACCCAGGTTTTTTCTCTTTCACTCACACCCAGCTTTTCTCTTTCACTCTCTCACAACCTTTCTCTTTCACTCATTCACACACAGTCACAGACTTTCACATGCTCACCCACAGTTACTCACACTTTATTTCTCTCTTTCGCACTCTCTCTGACACAAATGCTCAAAACACGCAGATTCCAGACCCAGCACTCAGCTGGACTGGAGCTGTAACAAAGGTGAGATTGGTACCTTTTGAGTTGGGTTTGGGAAATTAAAACTGACGGGCTTTAATAATAGATGCTGTTCCATCCTCCAAGATGTAACTGATGGTGTGAATGTTTTAAATGCAGATTTTTCATTTCCAAATAATCAGGGGCGCTGATGTTCTCTCTCTGCTGTTTGCAAATGACTCCTTGGCTTTCACAGACACCTGGGGCAGTCAGGAGTGGGTTAATTCCAGCATGGAATCTATTTTGGGGGTGGTGAGCAACAGGAAGCTTCTACCCTTTCTCCTGATAGCCCTTGTTATTCCTCAGTCTGTCTCTTTCCTATGATGTCTTCTGGACCCTTTTACCATAGTAGCTGAAAGAAAAGGAGGACTTGTGGCACCTTAGAGACTAACCAATTTATTTGAGCATAAGCTCTCGTGAGCTACAGCTCACTTCATCGGATGCATACTGTGGAAACTGCAGAAGACATTATATACACAGAGACCATGAAACAATACCTCCTCCCACCCCACTCTCTTGCTGGTAATAGCTTATCTAAAGTGATCACTCTCCTTACAATGTGTATGATAATCAAGGTGGGCCATTTCCAGCACAAATCCAGGTTTCCTCACCCCCCCCCCTTTTTTTTTTCAAAAACCACACACACAAACTCGCTCTCCTTCTGGTAATAGCTTATCCAAAGTGACCACTCTCCTTACAATGTGTATGAAAATCAAGGTTGGTCATTTCTAGCACAAATCCAGGTTTTCTCACCCCCCCCCCCAATACACACAAACAAACTCACTCTCCTGGTGGTAATAGCTTATCCAAAGTGACCACTCTCCCTGCAATGTGCATGATAATCAAGGTGGGCCATTTCCAGCACAAATCCAGGTTTTCTCACACCCCCCCACCCCCATACACACACAAACTCACTCTCCTGCTGGTAATAGCTGACCACTCTCCTTACAATGACAGGTTTCAGAGTAACAGCCGTGTTAGTCTGTATTCGCAAAAAGAAAAGGAGTACTTGTGGCACCTTAGAGACTAACCAATTTATTTGAGCATAAGCTTTCGTGAGCTACAGCTGATGAAGTGAGCTGTAGCTCACGAAAGCTTATGCTCAAATAAATTGGTTAGTCTCTAAGGTGCCACAAGTACTCCTTTTCTCCTTACAATGTGTATGATAATCAAGGTGGGCCATTTCCAGCATAAATCCAAGTTTAACCAGAACGTCTGGGGGGGGGGGAAGGGAGGAAAAATCAAGGGGAAATAGGCTACCTTGCATAATGACTTAGCCACTCCCAGTCTCTATTTAAGCCTAAATTAATAGTATCCAATTTGCAAATGAATTCCAATTCAGCAGTTTCTCGCTGGAGTCTGGATTTGAAGTTTTTTTGTTGTAAGATAGGGACCTTCATGTCTGTAATTGCGTGACCAGAGAGATTGAAGTATTCTCCAACTGGTTTATGAATGTTATAATTCTTGACATCTGATTTGTGTCCATTTATTCTTTTACGTAGAGACTGTCCAGTTTGACCAATGTACATGGCAGAGGGACATTGCTGGCACATGATGGCATATATCACATTGGTGGATGTGCAGGTGAACGAGCCTCTGTTAGTGTGGTTGATGTTATTAGGCCCTGTGATGGTGTCCCCTGAATAGGAGAGTGGTCACTTTGGATAAGCTATTACCAGCAGGAGAGTGAGTTTGTGTGTGTGATTTTTGGAAAAAAAAGTGGGGGGTGAAAAAACCTGGATTTGTGCTGGAAATGGCCCACCTTGATTATCATACATTTTGTAAAGAGAGTGGTCACTTTGGATGGGCTATTACCAGCAGGAGAGTGAGTTTGGGGGGGGGGGCGGAGGGTGAGAAAACCTGGATTTGTGCTGGAAATGGCCCACCTTGATTATCATACACATTGTAAGGAGAGTGATCACTTTAGATAAGCTATTACCAGCAGGAGAGTGGGGTGGGAGGAGGTATTGTTTTATGGTCTCTGTGTATATATTGTCTTCTGCAGTTTCCACAGTATGCATCCGATGAAGTGAGCTGTAGCTCACGAAAGCTTATGCTCAAATAAATTGGTTAGTCTCTAAGGTGCCACAAGTCCTCCTTTTCTTTTTGCGAATACAGACTAACACGGCTGTTACTCTGAAACCTGTCATAGTAGCTGAGTGCCTCACAATTGTTTAATGCATTTATCCTCACAACTCCCCCCATGAAGCAGGGCAGTACTATTATCCACATTGTACAGACAGGGAACTGAGCCATAGAGGCTAAGACCCAGAACCTCAAAGGGATTTAGGCTTCTGACTTCTATTGATTTCAATGGGAAATAGGAGCCTAAATACCTTTTTTGGATCTGGGCCTAAGTAACTTGTGCAAGGTCACACAGGAAATCTATGGCAGAGTAGGGAATTGAACTGGGTATTCCCAAGTCCAAGCTAGTTCTCTAACCACTGAACAGTCCTTTCTTTCTGGAGGACCTGAGACCTGATTTCACCAAAGTCCTCATTTCTTCTCTCTCCCCACTTTAATCCTGTTAAGTGGTTAATGCATTGGAGTTAGCCTTTTAGGCAATAGTATTAGCCTACTGGACTGTAGTGGTGTGACACTAGATTAAGGCCTGGTCTACACTTAAAGTAGGTTGACCTAGCTATGTTTTCACACCCCTGAGCACGGCAGTTAAGCCGGTCTAACCCTAGTTTAGGTATGGCTAGGTCAGTGGAGGAGTTCTTCTGTTGACCTAGCTACCACTTCTCAGGGAGGTGGATGACCTACATCCATGGGGAAAAACCTTTCTGTGATGTAGGAAGCATCTGTGCAACGGGGCTATAGCACTGCAGCGTTGTGGTCTGCTGCTATTGCTCCCGTAGCATAGACGTGTCCTCAGCTTTTCCTGCAATAGTGTTCCAGCACTGGAGAATATGAATACAATGAAACCTGTCCTAAGTGATCGCAGATCTACACAAGTCAGCTGGTTAATGAAAATAGGACTTCTCTTAGAGAAGGAGGGCACTCCGTGGCATATGGAGTGGTCTCTTAAGGCAGGAAGTTGCCTTTTAATAAGGATGGGTTCTTGTATAGGTTAAATGTTGTTGTTTCAGGTCTGGGTTTCAAACTTCCCAGCATGCCCCAAATTAAAGCCTCTTCCTTAGCTTTTAATGCACTCGTATCTTTGTCCACAGCGGAGACCACACCACTGGCCAGCCATGAAGTTCCGAAACCACACCAACCACACAACATACTCTGAGGTGGATCCTGCTGGCCATGAGAAGGAGGGCTTTGTGGAAGCAGAACAGTGCTGAGCACATTCCTTTTCCTTCCCCGCCCCCACAACCTCCCTTGTCTTCAGGGTTAGAGTCTCCTGTTATTCTACTGCAAACTCTCTCCTCTGTCGGGAAAGGAACAGGAACCAGAGGCAAAAGACCCAATGGAGCATTGAAAAAGAACGAATCAGGGCAATGCAAAGATGCGACTCTGCAGGACTCCTCTGGGAACAGCAGAGCCTGAAGCAGGGGCAGTGCATTATGACATCAGTCTGCCTGCAGTTTGGTGCCAGAGCCCTGGGGGTGTCAGTAGGGAAAGCTGTAGTTGAGTTAGGGGTTTTTTGTGTAGTGTTGACTTCTTCCCTTCCCCCTCAGGCATCTAAGATGAGCAGTTCCCAATCTGGGCCCGCATCCTTTCCTCCTCCACTCATCATTCCACCCCACTGCTTCGAACCCTACCCGTCTCTCCTTCAGGCTAATAGCTCTCCCCCTCTGTCCAGGGAGCAAAGAAGATCTGGCCGTTCTAAGGCTCATGCCCTGTAAAGGATTCACCTTCAGTGGCACTTCTCCAATCACCTGTCCTTTCTGGTCAGTCACATTATTTTGCTGATGCCCCTGAGGGAGATGTAATGGTCGATGAGAGACCTCAGATCCCTTCCTCCAAACCCAGGTTGTCTTCTACTCTCATCACAGCCGCCAAACCAGATCAGATTACAATGGGAGAGGGTGGGGAAAGAGCATTATGGAAAATGTTGTTCTCCCAGAGCTAAAACCTGAAGTAAACTCAAGCAAATTTTTCACTGAAGTCAATGGAAGTTTCATCTTAGTGAGGACAGAGATCTAGAGATTGAACTCAGTTGCACTGTCATAAATCCTGAGTAACTCTATTGGAATCAATGCATCTAAAGCCTGATCCAAAGTCCATTGCAGTCAATGGGAGTCTTTCAGTTTACTTCAGTTGGCTTTAGATGAGGCCTCTACTGGGGATTTTCACTGGTATCACATTCTGGCCCTGAGTAAGGACTTTAGCATTAGATCTCTAGAGGTTTTCTTTTTCTTATCCTTTGCGGTCAGAACCAAAGACTAATCTACAGAAAATAAAGGCTCTATCCTGCTCCCTTTGAACCCAGTTGAATAACTCCCATTGACTCCAACTGGAGCAGGAGTGGGCCCAAAATTAAGGAAAGACAGACACCCAAACAAACTCCAAAAGCTGGTGTGAAGTGCTATTTGCATTCCCAGAAGAAACAGGGTGAGTTTGTTGTGTTGTTTTTTCATGGTCCTTGTCTATTTATTCTGATGTCATGTTTGGTGCATATTTTATCTACTGGCTGGTTCAGCTGTCACTGGCGGTGATTACTGCCAAAGGCAGGGTCTGTCTAATTAATGTTTTCAGTCTCATGGGCTGAATTTATATAGCCATTAAGGATAAATATGGATGCTGGGTGGCATTTAGACCCTGGCTTATACTTCTTCAGACTTAGCCACTAGGGAAGCTTTTGGTGCATCTGATTATGTCATGAAGACACCAAAATGCTCAAACAGGGTAAGTCAGGCAGAACCATGCCAAGTTTTTATGGGCCATCAGCCCAGACATTCTCTCTCTAGGGATATTTAGAAGATAAACTTTAGCTCCAAGCAGGATCTTGAGCTAGAAGGTTGATTTCTCTCCTCTTGCCCTCAGTCGAATAAGTTTAAAGGAACACTGTCATGTAGTGCAGTGGTTCTCAAAGCCAGTCCGCTGCTTGTTCAGGGAAAGCCCCTGGCAGGCCGGATCAGTTTGTTTACCTGCCGTGTCTGCAGGTTCGGCTGATTGCGGCTCCCACTGGCTGCGGTTCGCTGCTGCAGGCCAATGGGGGCTGTGGGAAGGGCGGCCAGCACGTCCCTTGGCCCACGCCACTTCCCGCAGCCCCCATTGGTCTGGAGTGGTGAACCGCAGCCAGTGGGAGCTGCGATCAGCCGAACCTGCGGACGCGGCAGGTAAACAAACCGGTCCGGCCCACCAGCTTTCCCTGAACAAGCGGTGGACCAGCTTTGAGAACCACTGATGTAGTGTATACCATAAATCTGGCCTTTATTAAAATGGTTATAATCTGGTAGGAGATTTCAATCTCTTTATAAAATAATCACATTTTTTCTACCTGTTAGATTTATACAGAATATTAACTGGCAAAGAAAAGGTCAGTTGGGTACTTCTGTTTACTTGTCTCATAATACAAGAGGACATCCAGTGATTGTGAAAGAGTCCAAATGTAAAGCAAATATATTTTACACAATGCATAATTAACCCATGTAACTCACTGCCACAAAAATTATTGCAGCCAAGATCTTAGTAGGGTTCAAAAGAGGATTAGACATTTAGATGGAGAATTAAAACATGCAAAATTGTGTTAAGTAGGATAAAAATGTGTAAGTTATATAATAAACTGTCATGCTTCAGGGCATAAGCCAAAGGCCTGTGGTCTGAATGCCTGTGGTCAGGAAGAAACTTTCCTTATGGGCAGTTATTTCATAGTAGCCCACTAAGCGGTTTCTTCCATGCAGGCATCTGATACTGGGATCTGTCATAGACTGGATATCAGATTAATCATTAAATGAACAATCAGTATTATCTATTAAGGCAATGTTCCTAATTTCCCAGCAGTGAACAGAAAAAATTCATTATTGATTATGCTATGACCATGCTTTCTGGTTTTCATCTTTTTAATATTTGCAATTTTTATGTTTATTTTTAGGTAAATTTATGGCTAATTTTCAAGGAGCAAAAAGTTTTATTCGGTGTTAAAAATATGGTTCTCCTTGAACTATAGGAAACAATCAGACCCTTCCAGAGCTCCACTTTGCTGAGCATGACTTCTCAGCGACACTGGAATGCTTGGGGTGTCCATAAATAATTATCAAAACTGCAAAAATTGTAAATGCTAGGAATTTATCAAAACTGAATTTTAAATTTTTCTTTGGTAGGTTTTGATAAGTTTTAACCTATAATTGTCAGTCCCTGTCTCTGACTGTACAATACTTCACCCCACATTTGAGGAGAAGAGGATCTGCTGTCTCACCATATGGAGATCATTCTCTGTGGTTGGCTGAGAGGTAGTGCAGTGTGCTAGCACCTGATACCTCCTCTTCCGCTCTCTCTCCTAGAAGGAGACTGGACTGGAGTGCAATTCTCCATTATTTACCCCTTCACCTCGCTATTGTGGGCTCCTGTGTCAATGTTCTGAGAGAGCAGAGATGCAGTACAATGTTCCAGTACCAGCTGCCTTCTCCTTTATCCCCTAGAGACAGATGTGAGCAGACTCTACTTTCTAAGCCAACATCACCTAGTTGTTGTGGTTGGATCTAGAGTCATGAGTGGACCGCAGAGGGGCTAAAGAAGGAAATCACCAACACAGAGAAAACAGTGTGCTGTGGAATCCTGATGATTTGAACTCCTGTTATCCAAACCTCCCTTTCTGTGTCTGCCTGAGGCTGAATCCTTGTCTATTGACTGCCAATTATCTGAACTCCAATTTATTCCAACATATTTGGTATCACCCAGGCAGTTCAGCTAGCTAAGATTTTTCTGGACAACTCAGAATTAACCCTTGAAGTGTTAAAACAATGTGAGTTACCAGGGGCATGTGCTTCCCTGCATTTCTTTGGAACCTTGGGCTTCTCTACACTACATGTTATGTTGGTATAACTTATGTCACTCAGGAGTGTGAATAAACCCACCCCCGTGAGGGACATAAGTTACACCGATCTAAGCACTGGTGTGGACAGCGCTGTTGTCTGTGGGAGAAGCCACCATAGCTAACGCCTCTTGTGGAGGTAGTTTTATTATGCCAGAGAGATTGCTCTCTCCCATCGGCATAGAGAGTCTTCACCAGATGTGTTACAGCAGCACAGCTGCATCGGCTAGCCCTTAATGTCAGGTGAGGCCATTTGGCCCAAGTCCATGTAAAAGCCCCTACGTTGCCCATGATTCATGTGCCCATAAGACACAGAAAGGAGTTAGTTGGCAGCGTTAATTCCAGAATTAAATGCTTATTGGTAAAATATAGGAGCATGAGTGTGGGATAGAAGAAAACAAGTGATCCCAGGCATTCTTTGGTAGTGAGGTCTGGTTCTGGGAGCTCTAAGACCACTTTGGGTCAGTGGAATCAATAGGGATCAACCTTTCAGCATGCATAGTCTCTAGTTTTCATTGCATGTGGCTTCACAATAGAACAGTTCTATATCCTACTCTACAGGGCAGTTGTGAAGGATTCTCACTGCCAACCTACAAGTACTGCACCATCGTTCAAAGAAATGGAGCAGGGACCAAATAGAAGGCCATCAGCATAACTCAGATTTGGAGATGCAGGCTAATCCTGCCATTCTCACGTGCAAAGTTATAGGAAGGAATGCCAACTGTGTGCCTAGAAGCACCTGGGTGAAGAAGGTCTTTATATCACCTGGCTTCTATAGCCATGTTCTGAAGTTTTCAGTTTAGATCTGGGTGAACACTTTGGCTGGGCTTCCTCAGAAGCAAATTGTATAATGTACATGTGTATATTGATCTGTGTATTTTATAGCTATAAAATGGGCTAGGGCTGGTAGCTGTGCTCAGTCAATTGCTCTGCTGGTTACAGCAAGATACAAAATACAACCAACCGCTAATGCCAACCCCAATGTGTCTTTTTAAGGACAGCGCCCTTGCAGTTTGTGGCAACTGTTGATCATGTTGTTAGAGTGTAGCGGTGCTGCTTGTACTGAAATGGAGAACAACATCAGGGCATATATTAATTGATCACTTCTCTGTGCATTCAGCAGTTGGGAAAATATACAATAGGCTTTATTAAAGACAAACAAAACAAGGGCTTGTTTCTGCTCCTGCTGAAATCAGTGGCCAAACCCATTTTATTTCAATGGGAGCAGGACCTGGCTCCAAAATATTTTCTCTCTTAGTAACTGCCTACTTTCCACATACTTGAATTTACAGCACAACTGGACCATTTGTGGGGACTAAAGGCACTTTAGCTGTCTTTTAATGCAATGTATTTACTATTGATTATCTGCATGGAATACAATGTTAATACTTAACAAAAAAAACTTTTTGGACTGCTTTGTTTTCAAAATAAAAAGGGCAAAGGATTGTTGGTGGTGTTATGCAAACTTCTAAGCATAATGGGAATAGTATTTTATTCTGCATTGTTTAATGGACACTATCAGACTAATAGGCATATAGGTATATTTTTAAAGATTTCCTTCTCTGTGTTACTAATAGTATATTAGATTATTAAAACAGAAAGAATTTTCAAAAACATGGGGTGTGATTCTGACCTTATATACCAGAGTAACTCCACTATCTCTTCAATGGAACAACTCCTGATTTACACCAACATAACTGAGATCTGAATCAATGCTATACTTTTATTTTCATTATGCTGTTCATTAATCTTATTTAGATTTTGCAGGTTATTCAACTTGGACAATGAAATTAGGCAGGTCAGTTTCACTTTCTTGGTCTCTGGCACTAGTACCAAGGTACTTTTATAATTGCAAAATAGTTTATTTTTTTATCTATGAAAAGATCACTGAGGCCTTCAGGAATCCCATGGTTTAAACCAGTGCCCTTCTTGTATGGTGAAGGTATAAACAGGGAAGAATTATATCATGGACACATTGTCAGCACCTTAGCTATGGTGTCAAAAGGCCAGTGCTGCAATTAGCAACAGTGGGCAACAGATTAATTCTATCAAGAATTTCACTGTGATCGCTTTTATACATATATTGTTCTCAGAATGGTAATGGATACAAACACAGCAAGTATTTCCCTCAGGCATCCTCAAGGTATATTGCCATTGGCTGGATTTTAACCCTTTGAATGCTTGAACTTTCCAATTGGATAAAGAAACAGATCAGGGTGTGACAGTTTATATGCCCCTCCTCCCCCCCAAAAAATTTGTGTGTGTATGAAAATAAAACTCTTCAATGAACCTTTATGTTTATGCTAATAGTCTGTCTGTCTATAGTACTTTCCATCCAACAATCAGAAAGCATTGTAATTAATGGATTAAGCTTCACAACATCTCTGGGAGGTAGATATTAGTCCTGTTTCACAGATATATAAACTGAGGCACGGGGAAGTGCACAACAGAGGAAGGGTGGTCTTTTGGTTAAAGCACTGATGGTCATGGGATGAGTCCTTACTGATGGCCCTTGGATGTATATGATGATCTGTTTGATCCAATGCATTATCTTTTCAGGTATTTTTCTAAATGATATGCTGTAGTTCAAGCACAGTTTGGGCATGAAGCAGGAATCCTTATGGCCTCTTATGCAAAAGGTCAGACAAGATGATCACAGTGTTCCCTTCTGGCTTTAAAATCCATGAATTACTGGACTGGAACTCAGAAGATTCAGATTTAACTCCTGGCTCTACCACAGACTAGCTTCATGACCTTAGGCCAGTCATTGAATCTCTCTGTCCCTCAATTCCTTCATCTGTAAAATTGGGATAATTATCCTCCTTTTCTCCTAACCTCCAGGAAGAATTAACCACTACCTTCTGTGCCCCCAAATCTGCTGGGTGGATTTGCTACAAATGTAACCGATGTACTACCTAAGTTAAAACTCAAAGCTAGGATCCAGAGTAGCTATCAGCACCTCTGCCAGGTGAGTTGATAGGAAACCTCACATACAACTCCTTTTTCTGCACCCCAAACTAATCTGGCTGAGCTGTAAAATCAGAGGTGCCCTGAGAATCACCAAACTTAGAGATGGCAAAGATGTAGTAGGTCACCTGCCTACGCCAACCCAGTGCAGACTTGTTCCCTACATTGTCCAATTTCAGGCTTTGTCCATTCTGGTTTCAAGTGTCTCACGCAGTGAGGCTTCCACAGCCTGGAAGAGGCTCTTTAAGCTTCTCTCTGTAGTGAACAGCACATGAGGACAGATAAGAGGGAGGAATCCGGTAATCTGATGTGTTGATAATTATCATCTCATCCTCCAGAAAAGCTTGACTAATCAGCTGAGTCTAGAGGAGCAGAAAACACCTGCACACCTCCCTTTAGCTATATCAAGCGAAGAGGCTCAAAGCACTAACCTTCACCTTCTCCCACCCCTTTCTCATTACAAAGGGATGAGGAAGAAATTCGGAGTCCATTTCACATATTGGAAATTTTCCAAAGGCTCAGTTTTGGAGGAAGTGGGGGTGGAATGTATTCCTGTTTGGTAACTAGGTTAGACTAGGCACCAGTTTTCCTTTTTCTCTTAAAACTGACCTAAATTACACAGATCCCACCCCCTCATCAAATTGCGCTAAAAGTCATAACAATAAGTAGGCAGTTTTGTTATTTTTGAAAACCCAATAAAAACCTAGACATTTTGGCAGAATGCATGTTAAGCCTTTTTCCTCTGCACAAAAATCCATTTCAGGGTTGTTTTGATAAGAAAGAAAAGCGCATTCATATTCTTTCTTTCTTTTAAAAGCAATGAAAAGAAAAGAGCAGGTTTGCTGTTCTTTTCAGAGTAATAGTAGGTTTCATGCTCCCTGACAGGCTGCATGCTAATACACTCTGGCTTCCCGGTGCCTGCTGCTAAGGGTTAGTTCAATGACTCTACTTGGCTGTGGAGGGATTTGTAACTCTGTCACTCTACAGGCCTACAGAATAATAAGAAAACCTGCAGTGAGAATTTCCTACTTCCTCCATGCTTCCCCCTACCCTTGGCTGAAGGAGGTGGAGGTGCCAGACAGTCCACCAAGGAATGAAAATATACCACAGCTCTTGCTGTTGGCAGAAAAAGTAAATGATGCGTGGTGATTCCTGATGGAACCAATAATAGAGAATGAATTTGCACACAATCCTCCAAGACGCAGTCTGTGCCACAGGCTTTAGAAATGGAGAAAGGCAGATACTCAAAATTAGGCACGTGGCAAAAAATAGTAGAGCAGGAACCTTGAAACAGTAGTTCGATAATTTCTTTAATATTTATGACATTCCTTGTTGTTTTACTCTCTTGATTCAGCATTTCTAGTATCAAGACCTTACCAGAGTCCAGATTCTCTTCTCACTATTGGCTTACTTCTCTGGAGCTGCGCTGTGGTAATGTTGTGGAGAATCTGTATCTAGTTCTCTGTGGTATTGAGATAAACTTGGTTCTATAATGAATCAGGAGCCTATGTTCAAGTTGAGAAACATGAGTGTATGATAGGAGATGGTGGAATATGTTTAATTGTTAAGAAGGTACATTATTTCCTCCTCCCATTGTTATCTACATACCAAGAAATCCTTTAGGAACTCAGCTTTTTCTAAATCTCTAGAAAACTGAAATCCTACCCCCCCTAAAGCAAGAAGATCGGTGTCCCAATAATTGTAGGATCTGGTATTTTTCAGTTAAAAGGAAATGTTCAAAATAGGATGGTTTCCCACAAACCTGTCTCTCTCCCCCCCCCTCCATTGGAAAAAGTAAGATACCTTATGGTTATTACATTTCTATAGCATCTTTTGTTCAAAAGGATACCAGAATACACTACAAATGTTAGATATAAAAAAATCATTGAAATGCACCAAACTCTGATGTGGAACATGGCAACTGCTTCGTTGTGCACAGCAACATTAGACAATAATTTAGGACAGGGGTAAAGAAAAACTGCAAGTGTAGGGGGGATTTAGGAACACAAAATGTAATTCTCCAAATTGGAATTTGATAAGGATCTTAAGTGATAGCACTCCCACTTTTGCAAAAAATGCCATGGTACATTTAATTACTATGTTGTCAGACCCCTCATTTTATATCTCCCTCCAAAGATCAGCAACCACAAGGTTTCCTAGCTAAGCTTTGTGTTAACTTTCTGTAATGTCCTAGAGACAAAATCTCCAGCCTCCTGGCCAGAACTTTGGAACAAACAAAGAAGAGAGACTGTTGCTGAGAGATCCCTTCCCTAGTTTATTGCAGTACTGCCTGGATAACTTGTACAGTGCAGACATAATCTGTAAAGCTCATAGTTACATACCACACTGTCAAATCTAAGTGCTTTGATAGATGGAGCTCCTACTGAATCATCAGCAATGTTGCCTGAAGAAACAAGATTTTCCTTGGAGATGTGTCACCCACAATGACCAGGCCTACCAACCTGCCTAACTTGAGATGGTGAATAAGACCACAGGCCAAGATGGTATTGGCTGCAGTAAACTTCCTATCTGAGAAGCTTCCCATGGCCTGAACAGGTGATTATCTCCATGTGGTGCTGACAGATTCCTAACTATTTAGAGCTGAACACTGCATCTTAAAAAGCATCAGAGAACGAAACAGCACCCATTACGCTTTGGCAGTCTTGCTTAGCTCTTCAGAAATCCAAAGGAATTTGATCTGAGAGGCTAATGAAGTCTTAGTGAACCAGGACTTTCTTGTACCAATGTCTATTTTTCTGTAAAGCTGAAGGATGGAATGGGTCGCTTGTGCTCCTGGAGGTTGGAAAATATGCCTTTATTCTACTAGGGAAGGAGTAGACTGGAAAAGCCAGCTCCTCAGCTGGCATTTATTCATTTTATTGGAGCTGGGATGATCTGGACTCAGCCCAGAATGTCCAGTGAGGACGTATAACACCAGAGGGCACAAGAAGTGGACTTTTCACAAGCCTGCACCATCTTCCCATTTATCTGACCAACACTCTTCCCTGCCTTGCCTCTTTCAATCTCCCATTTCCTCCATTGAAATATCTTAGTTAGAAATGGGGACTAAGGATTCCTGCATTTGGTGCCCAGCTTTGCCACTTATCTGCTGTGTGACGTTGAGGAGTCACTTAACCTCTCTCTGCTTCACTTTGTATCTTATCTGCTTCCCAGGGAGTGTTTGAGACTCAGTGATCCAATGTATCCAAAGTATTTTGAGATCCTCAGATGAAAGGAACTGCAGAAGCACAAAGTATTATTTATATTTAATAACTCTGATCAGCTTCAGGAAAGAGGTGGCGGAGATCATTAATTCCATTTCTGCTTTCCTTTAGACTAGGTCTCTCCTGTTCTGGTGCCAAGAGGATTGAAGGAAATGGGGAAACACCTTAATTGCCTGTGTGCTGGTAAACATCCCATTCTGTCCTTCAGAAGCTTTGAGGTTCCATGGCACTTTAAAAGAATACAACTCTGTTCTGCTGCTGCAGTGAGGACCAGCAGCAAATGGATTAATGCAGCACTACAAAAGTGAGATTAGGATCACTACAGCAAGGGTTAATCTGACAGAATGATCTCAGTGTGAGCCCTGCACTGCAGGACCAAGTGGATCCTCAAATAAAGGATTAATGCTTAGTCCTTTCCTCTAATTACTTTGTGCTTAATTTTCAAAGATCTTTCATTCCTCCTACTGCATCTGATTCATGTTTTCCTTGTTTCAGTATAGAAGAGAAAGGGAAAGTATGGTATGGAATTTCAGCTATTAGAATGCACCAAGATTCAGTCTCTCTTCCTTTGAGCACCATATCAGCACTTGGCTCATGTTCTCTTTGAGAGCTAGGCCAGAACCTGGGTTCTATGGGCTCCCATCACTTCCTCTTAGATCTGAGCCATATGTCTGCTTGCCTGTACATACATTGGAGGCACTGCCTATATAGAAACTCTAATTAACCAAAACATAATGGTTTGATCCTGAGATCTCATTAAAGTGATCATATGATACAAAATATCACCTTAATTTGTTCCACATGCTAATAGAATGAATAGCAGAGCTGGTGCAGACACAATCTTAAGGCTTATTGTAGATTTTTGTCGTTTCATAAAAAGCTTTAAACGGCTCTGTTCAAGGGTAAATTAAAAGATACATCTGAGCAGTTTAACAGCATCTCAGAGTTCCATTTAAATCTCAGGAGTAAACAAGTGTTTGGCAAATGAGGGAGAATTTTTACTTAAACAGAGTTAAAATAAGAACTGAAGAACCTTTACTGCCTCTCTAAGCTTCTGAGTGAAGTGCCATGAAATTAGGTATGTACTGCATTCTTTCTTCCATGTATTATCATTATTTATTTTCATTGTGGTGGTGCCTACAATGAACTGGGTGCTGTGTGCATATGTAGGAAGATACTAGTCATGCCACCCATCATGATTTTATTGTGAGTCTCACCATATTTGGTATTTTTCTTAAAGCCCCAACTCCTGGAGGCAAGAGACCATAAGAGAATCTCCGCTTTCTAGCTTTCTGTTATTATGTAGCTTTCTAGCTATTCATTGCATTTAGAGCTCTTAGCTGCGGCGAAAAGTTTAAAAACATGATGTGAGTGTACCTTAAAGAAGGCAAATAAAAAGAACACTTTTTAAAAAATCTCATGATCTTTAAGACATGACTTTTTGGGAGGTCTGACTCATGATTTTTGACTGCTTGGGGTTGGCAATATTGTCTCTGTCCCCAAAAGAGGTCACAATCTAAGGAGTGTTAATACTCACAAGGACAAGCCAAATCCGGGATGAAGACGAGTAGAATCTACAGCCATAGAAATACTTCCCCTGCAAAAAATAAATGCTACCATTTGCTAATTTGACCCATGCAATGCAGACTAACTAGACTGCACATCAATTTCATTGAACCTATAATAATTTGGGTTAGAAGGGACCTCTAGTGGCTCCTCTAGTTCATCACCCTGTATTATAGAAAGCTGACTTTCCTTACTGGATTGGGTGACAGTTCTTAATTCCTGTTCTCACAGGGTACAGACCCATGCTAGTTGCTTTAAACCTATTTGCTGCTACTGTAGCAAGGTTCTAGCATGTTTTCCCTAAACAGTATGAACGTATAAAGATTTTTAGTTTCTGAGAACTGTGCAATCTTAATATTGCTGAATATTTATGCCCTGTCTCCACCGCCCTTGCAGCTAAGTTTAATAACCATGCTTAAATAAAGTTGCAACTACCCTATGTTTCCAGTGGATGCAAGGCACCTAATCTGCCTAGGTACTTTTGAAAATCCCAATAGTCTCCTATCTGTATCTTTAGGCACCTAAATATCGTTGAAAATCTGACTCCATATGTCTATCCTAGACTTTTCCCTTAAAACTTCCTACTATTGATAGCACTAGTACAGCTTCACTAGTCGTAGGAAAATGGGAGAACTATATTAAACATCTTGCTGGTATTTTAACCACAAAGTCATCTAACTCTGCTCACACATACAAAAATAAAATAATAAAAATAATCTTGTAGATGGAGCAAGATAAGGTCACTGGTGTGCAGCATGATATATTTAACACTCCAGTAGAATATAGACTTTTCTGTCAAGTAACTTGCATGACAGAGGGTGGCATGGGTTGCTGTAATAGAATCATATGACCAGCAAATGTTTAGTATTTTAATTACTTTAATGACCTCACACTGCACCTTTGCTTATAATATATATAATGACTGTACTTTGTTTTCCTTAGCAACTTTCATCCAATTATCTCAAAGCCGTTTACAAACATTAACTAGGATTGCAGTGTGCCAAAGGAAGATATATATAGGGATTATCCCTTCCACCATGGGAATTCAGCTATCTTTGGGGTGGAACACAGCAATACAAAGGAACAACACACATAAGTTTAGTACAGGAAGTGGAAAAAAAATACTATATGCAATTGAAAGTGCAAGTGGAATTTAGGGAGGAACAATATAATTCCACCAGGTGAAATTTAGTCAGAACACTAGGGTTAGCAGCCTCACTCTTGGGAAAAGAGCCACAGCGTATTTAATAAGCACAAGTGGTTAGCATGTTAACCAGGAGGGAGCTGACTTGCTGACAGCGGAAGGCTTAATGAGGTCCCTGAACGCAGCAGGTGGGAAAGCTCAAGCTGCAGAAATCCCTGAATCTTCCGATTCTTTGCCTTCATTTGGGTCCTTCCTGCATTAATCTCCACTGCGTCCCAAAGGAACACTCTCCATGCCACATCAAGACACAGCAGTTTTATAGCCTCTTTTAGGGAGAGGGTTTGAAGTTCACACATTGTCTCTGGAAGACTCCACAGAGAGAGCTCTGTAACAATCTCAGTTTTCAAATGTAAGATTTGATTTTAAAGTACAAGTTGGCAACCCTGACTCAACTATATGGGCAGAGTATGCTGCAAAATATAAGAACAACTAATTGTTTTTACACTATACAGTTTACCTATGCAGCAAAATTCCTACAGCACAGTTGCATCATCATGGCATTCCCATTCTGTACAGTCTGATCGTTTTCTTCACTAGGCAGCTATCAGAGGCCATTATGCTTGGGTTTGTTTTTAGCTTTTGCTTTGTGTTTCAATTTCTAGGAGGAAAAACGAAATAAAACAAACAAATGAAAAACAAACCCCCAAAACGCCTGACTTTACAAAGGCTATTTGGGAAAGATCTGGTAAATCTACTGCAGCCCTCTACTGCCATCTCCTGGAGGCTTTTGTGAGAGCACCACCAGGTATAATAGCCTGTACCAAAGGGTCAATTGACCCACTCTTGGAAAATCACGTTGTTTTTGCTGATGCAGACTAACACGGCTACCACTCTGAAACCAGTTAATAGTGAGTTACATTGAAAGGTGAAGTTGCTGCTCGAAAGAACATTGTTTTTAAGGTTCATTTTCCCAATGACTTTGACCTAATTACCACTCATATTAAGAATGGCCACTTGTCTTGTTTTTCTGGGACTGTTCAGTGTCATGTGTCAACAGTGTGACTTTTTTTTTTTATAGTGTAAAGAATGTGTGGCAACTTGTTACTTCACATTGTGGCACAACTTCCACTGGAAATATTCTGGGTTGGTGTTGTGCAATACCATTGCTGAACAAAACCACAACATTGCTTCAGGACACAGATTTTGTGTTGTGGCACGGTGACTTTGTGTCGTGACATCTTTGCATCATAATATTGTCTGTGGATCGCAGCACAATTAATTTGTATTGTGACTTCATAAACTTATATCACAACATTGTGCCTTGACATCATGGTGCAAGAACCTTGCACAACAACAGTGTGACCTTATCTCACAGACCATTATGTTATGTCACTACAGACTGACTTTGCATGGTGTAGTGTTCTTCTCTAACAGAGCAAAAACTTTGCCATAGTACATAGTGGCCTACCGTCACAGGGCAATAACTTTGTACAACAATACTAATGCTGTGATGTGGTAACCCTGCATTCATTAAAAGTCGACGGTGTGCCTGTGACCTGGGGACATTTTGCAGACAGGGTGACCTTGCATCTATGACACACTGATAGTTTATAGTGTCCTGGTGACCTAGTGCTTGCAAGATGATGATGTCCTGTGGTACCACGGCTTTCAGAGTAGCAGCCGAGTTAGTCTGTATTCGCAAAAGGAGGACTTGTGGCACCTTAGAGACTAACAAATTTATTTGAGCATGAGCTTTCGTGAGCTACAGATCACTTGATCAACCCTGCAGCCATAATATGGTGCTGCCTCACGGTGCCCTGGTGACTGTGTGCCTGTGACACGGTGAGAGCCACAGCACTCTCGCGTGTATGGCACGGTGGTGCCTCCTGGCGCCACCGCGAACTCTCTCATGCGACACAGTGACATCTTGTGTTGCCATGAAAGCCGCGCAGCTGTAACATGGTGCTCCCCTGTGGTGACACGGCAACCCCACACTGGTGACAAGGTAACCCCACACCGGTGACACAGTGCTGTCTTTTGGTGCCTATGACAACCAGGTGTCCTTAAGATGATGCTGCCTCATGGTGCCATGGTGTTGCCATGGTGTTGCCACCCTGTGCTGCCATGGCCACCGTGCAGCTGTTAACATACCAGACTGCGCTCAGGATAAAGCTGGGTAGCCGTGTGTGTGTTAACCAATATGGCAGAAACTTAGCCTAGCCACAGGCATGAGGGGGCTCCCACCCTCCCGCTTTTGCTAGGGTCACTGCCCTTCCCTCAGCGAGTGGTTCTATCTGACAGGGAAGAGGGAGGGGGCAGAGGGAGCCTCATTAATTATTCATAAGAGGGGCGGGGCCATGCCATTTGAGGCGTGAGGATTCCACAGTAAATAACCGGGGAGGGTGGTGGTTCTGGGTTGGAGCTCGAAATGAAGGGCCGGAGATGGGTTGTTAATTATTCATCAAGGGGGCGTGTCCGAGCTGGCGGGAGGGTCTGTCTCGAGCCTCTAGCCTCCCCCCGCCCTCTACTTTGGCTTACTGCTGAGGGGCCGGGGGGAAAAAAAAAAAAAAAAAGGCGGGAAACGTGAGGCGATTTAAAAATAGGCAGTTAAAAAACACTAATAAAGCAGCTGAAAAACCATTTAAGTAATTACCACGGGAATAAAATGTTCGATTTCTGTGGTAATTTCCTGCCTCCAAAAATCTACCTTTGCTACTTTCCTGCCCCTCCCCTCCCCTCCCAATTCCCATGAATTAATTCACTTATCAAATTATCTTATCAATTATTGCTAGAATGAAAATATTTTTTATTTCTGTCATAATTCTATGTATTTCTATTCCCCACCTCCACCCCTGTACAAACACATAGTTATTTTCCCCTGAGGAAAACTATTAAAGCCTTCCCCTCAAACCAAATGCGGTAAATTTTAAAAAACATCCTGCATACAATATATACTCTTTCATGAAGTTTGAGAAATTTCAGCTAATTCAATGCAATTTCTTTTTTGTTTAGGGAAAGTCGGTGCCCTTATAAATCCAGACAGCAGGGTCTGAGCTCACCCCACCTTCAGAGGAATTTTCCTAGGGGTGAAGCAGGGTTTAGATCTGTTCTGTATCAACTGGATATAGGTTTATTTGGAGGTATCACACTTTTAAAAAATCTATTATCATTGATGTGTGGCAGGTTTTGGAGTCGGAGTGCACAGAATGGGGGTCAAAATGTGACCCATAGGGTCATATCATCTGGCCCGAGGGTTAACTACAGCCCATGGTGTTTGTTAAGTGAGGCCCAAGGTACAAATGCAGCCCAAGGCGTTCTGAAGCGCAGCCCAGTGTTCACACCGAGCCAATGAAGTCATGAAATGCAGCCTACAGGCTCGTGGTGACCCACAGTGCAGCCAAAAGGCCAAACGTGACCCATGGTTTCATACAGTGCACCTGAAGGGGCAAACACAACTTGTGTGATAACAAGCAGATGTTAGCATCCCTTCCCTGAAACTGCAGCATGAATCAAAGCACATACACTTTGGGGTGAAGTCAAAAAAGCAATGCCTTGTAGCAGGAAGGCACAAATAAGAGCAAATGTTAGGATTATCAAGGGCATTTATTTTTTAATTGGTAATATTATGTATGTTTATGTTAATTTAGATGGCTTTGGGACTGATTCTCATTTACAGTAAGGCCTTTTTACACCACTTTAACAGTTTTCAGAGTAGCAGCCGTGTTAGTCTGTATTCGCAAAAAGAAAAGGAGGACTTGTGGCACCTTAGAGACTAACCAATTTATTAGAGCATAAGCTTTCGTGAGCTACAGCTCACTTCCTCAGATATGCATCTGAGGAAGTGAGCTGTAGCTCACGAAAGCTTATGCTCTAATAAATTGGTTAGTCTCTAAGGTGCCACAAGTCCTCCTTCACTTTAACAGTGAGAAGCTTCCTTAAAGTAGGAGCAAATCATACTGCATTTCATCCACTTTAAGGCACTGCCAATCTGGTGTAACGAGGCCTTAGTGTAAATGAGAATCAGGTCTCTTTAATGGCAAATTAGGTGCAGCCCATGGATTGCTGGCATCCTGCCTCTTCAGTCCTCTGTGTCACAAAGCTTGGTCACCCCTACTTCAGAAGTTCTCATGATTTTAAGTGTGTGCAAAGGGAAATGGAGAGAGAATTCCTATTTATGTTCTTGGTGATTCATTTATTTATTTGTGAAATGCCTAGGGAGGAAAAAAGACAAAGTCCTGAAGCTGCTATTTGAGGTAAATAGCTGTTAGTATTATATACTTAGCAAAGTGATAATGCAAACCGCAGAAAAATTTAAATGATTAGGAAAAAGGTGTATTCACTGGATGAAAATATATGGACTGTATATAGACAGAAAACAGTATAGAAGGAACGTTGACTGTTGATAGTTTTTGCCCTATAAATAAATCATTATATACAGAATAAATAAGAGAAAATCACTGTTATTAATTATTATAATGAATTTGATTTTATATGCTTAACATTTACATTTCCCTCTTCCAGTCTTGAGTAGCAGTTCTCCAGACAGGGGGGATCCACACAGAGGTTGTTGAGGGCTGCACAAAATTGCTAAGTGAAATCAATCTTGTCATGTTTTCGCTGAGCTCCTTGAGAAACATGAAATACATTGAGAGTCAAAAATGAAAGTCAAAAGGGAGCTTTGAGTAAAGGGCTCTAAAATGTGGCCCATAATGTAAAACTTCTGTCACATGCTCAGTTTTTATTTAAATTGGCCTGATTCTGCTCCTAATGAAAACAATGGGAGTTCTACCATTGACTTTAATGGGAACAGTGTTGAGTGCTTTTGAAAATCCCACCCATCATGTTTAAGTGGCTGCTTCTGTACATAATATTTCTACAGGCTCTGAATGAGATTTTCAAAAGCACTTAATAGTGCTCTAAACTTCTTTTAACTTAAGTTAGACCATTGCTGACTGCTTTCAAACAAATAAACAAAAAACACCCTCAGATTGTAACTCTATTTCTAAGGTATGAATCAGCAAAATGTATTGAATTTAGTCAGCCTTGAAAGAGTTTAGTGGTGAAGAGAGTTATATTTTCCTTTTACTAAAACAGGCCTTTAACTGTCTTTATGTACAAGGTAAGTCTTTCTATTGACCCACACGTGCAGTTGTCTGTAAAAAACACCCACTGACTTTAAATGTGGATTTCTATGCCTTTCAAAGGTGTCATTACATACATCTATGATGTTACTTAAATGAATATTTTTGTTGTTTTTACAAGTATCAAATTAATTTTCTCTCCCTTGTTGCTTAAGCAGTCTAAAATTGCATATAACACTGTAATTTTAAAAGTCATTAAATTTGCTCACAAGCCATGTGAAAAGTTAAACTATGGGTTTCTTCAGCTAGCATGAATTATTTCATAACTAATTTAAAGATGCCTGTTATAAAGTGTAATTCCCTTTCATGAACAATTGAAAAATGAATTGAAACACTGTCCTGGGCACAGAGGAGAAAATACTATTCATCCAAACATGTTTGTAATGCTTTAATTAAATGGTCCATAATGTTTTGAGTTCATTCAATATACAAAAGTCTTCCATTGGGAGTGTGATAATTCATTATGTTATGTAAAATGGTTCAGTGAATACGTGTTAGAGAAATGTGGCTTGTTTACTTGATGTTTTCAAATTGTTTTTTGCTTAGGTTAAGTAAATGTAACCTATCGACTGACCTAAGGTGCATCAGTACATTTTCAACCCTTCAATCAATGAGTATAATTCCCAGTGATTGTAACTGGTATATTGCATTGAGGGGAGAAAGGAGACCACTTGAATTGTTACCACTGTTGCTAACACTTACAATTTTATTCCAAGTCTTGCAACATTTGGCGATTATCTGAAAGCCCCAGTTGCTGGAATCAAGAGATTGCATGAGAATCTTAGCTTTAATTTTAAAAAAGATGTTATTAGCCCTCATGGTTACAGAAAAAAGCTTGAAAATGTGAAGCATGTCCCCCTTAAATGCTCAGAAACCAGAAGGCAAATATAAGAACACAATGTTTATTATTTTTTAAAAAAACATTCTCATAATTTTATAGCCAATCTTATGAGTTTTGGGGGGCTTGTCTCATGATTTCTGAAATCTTGAAGATGGCAATACTGTGCCACATTACAATATTTGCACATGCTGTGCTGTGATCTTTGTCATTATCAGGAATTAAGCTATACCTAAGTTTAAATACTGCAGGGAAAGTGATAACTTAATGCTTGCTTACTTTACTTTTATTCTTAATTTTTACTGCCATGTACTAGAATACATACAAGTAGAGCACCTCAGATAGACAAGAAACATACAAATCCTTTGAATGGCCTCCTTAATTTTTAATGTTCTGTTACATGGTTAAAGTAACATGGAAGGGTAAAGTATTAGAAGGATATTGACTTATTTATAATAGCTCCTTAATATATTTTATGGCATTTCATATACCTCCTACACTTTTATTTTTTCTCTTAATTATCTTTCAAACCTCCTGAGGCCCTCCCCGTCCCAATACTGGTCACTCCTATCCCCACCCCCTCTCCATTTATAACCTCTAATCGGGATATTTTCTTCCCCCAGACACTGAATTAGAAAGCAAAAATAACTTCCCATACACACACAACACGTATACATTCTCTCTTTTTGTGATATATGGAAAAAAAGAGTGGTTATACTGGAAAGAAAAGAAATATAGAACAGGAAACTATGAATATGGATTTTGGAGTGTATTGATGTCATTTTGTTTCATTTAAAGTAAAATTGTACCTTCCTACCCATGTGGTAAGACTTTCATATTCCATTACTGTATCACTCATGAGTTATTTCATTTTATCTCCCTCATGGGTTTAATTTCCTTCCCTATATGCCTTCTGCGTTTTCTCTGCAGGAAAAATTTATGGGACTAGTAGAAGTATGACATCCACTGTAAGTACCAGCTTCACCTTGATTCCCAACCAGAAATACAGGCGCAGTAGCCGTCGCTCCAAACCATTCTGCAACACTGTGGACACAGATTCCGAGTCACTATCAACTCTCGGGAATTTCCAAGCACTGCCATTGGAGATCTTTCAAATGGTCTTGAAATATCTCTCAGGTGAGGAACTGAGAGAAATGATGTCACTGTCCATAAATGAAAATGATCACATGCAAAAATCCCATTTAGTAAAATGCCAAGTTTGAGGCATATGGGCCTTGCTCAATAATGTTTCACCTTACTACAAATTGAAGGGATTTTCACTAGGTTTGTTCATTTTCAGCTTGGGTTCCTGAAGAGCCACATCACCAAAAAAAAAATAAATAAATAAGGAATGATAGTACTCAGGGAGCCCTTTGAAGTGTTCTTCTGCCCACCATATATAAAGATCACAATTTAACAGATATATGCAAAATCCTGACTAACCATAATTTGTTGGTAAAGGAATCAACAGTAATGACATTTGTCTCTTACTTGTTTCTGAAGTCTCTTGGCCTGCTTGTTCTGAGATGTATAGTAAAGTTATTCGCAAAAAGAAAAGGAGTACTTGTGGCACCTTAGAGACTAACCAATTTATTTGAGCATAAGCTTTCGTGAGCTACAGCTCACTTCATCGGACACGAAAGCTTATGCTCAAATAAATTGGTTAGTCTCTAAGGTGCCACAAATACTCCTTTTTCTTTTTGCGAATACAGACTAACACGGCTGTTACTCTGAAATCTGTCAGTAAAGTTATTGACTACTAAGCAGTAGTGTTTTTGCAATAAAGGTTTACAGGTATACTGGGTTTTGCTTTTTCAGTGAAGGATATCAGCATGCTAAGCATGGTGTCGAAAGCCATCAGCAACCGCCTTATTAATTACATCTCAACCTCATCAGGAAACAGAAGGCTTTTACTGCAAGATTTTCATAACCTTGAGATATCTGGCATGAGAGAAGGATCCTGTGTATTAGAACACTACAGATCTCTAGGTGACCTTTTATAATAAGAATGGTAACAATTAGAGAACTAAAATAGAATAAAGGTCTTCTACTGTGATATTTAGTGAGTCATAGCAGTTTAAAATGGTGAAAATGTTTTCTGAAGTATATAGGTGTTTGTGACCCTCATTGAGGCTGAAATTCATCCCTGTGCAAAGGACCAACAACAAGGCACATACACACTTAAGTCTCAATTAAGCTTTACGTATTGGGTGTATTTCATCATGAAAAGAATTCTTTCAACATCTCTTAATATAATTTTATTAATAATAATACATATATAAGTATAGACAAAAATAGCATATGTTTTGCTTCTTCCTTATTTAATTTTTAAAGAATATAAAAGGGCAAGGTGAGTGTGTATCTCATGGGAATGATGATGAAATACAAAGAGAGAATTTCCCCTCTATAACAATGCTCAAATCCCACCTAATTCTGAAATGATCAAGAATCATTACCATCAAAGGCCGGACAGTCTATGGGAAGTGAATTGGTAATCTAATTCCAGTTCCTAGATGGGAAATAAACTTATCACAAAAAGCACCATGACAACTGCCACTGATTAACATTCTCCTTGGCAGCCTTATATCAGAGCTCAAAGACTGAATTGGGCATGATGAGTAAACTTCCTTTCACCCTTAGGTCAGGGCTGAGATACAATGCGAGAATCCTGCTGTTGCTGCTCAGGCTGTACTCTTTCTTTCACCTGCGCAACTATATCCGGGCACCGCAAAAAATAAATATAGGCCAAAATACTGTGACTAGTGAGTAGCATTGCATATTAAAAATCATTATTTTCTTTTTAACTTTTGCACTAACTTACTACTGAATCTTGGCAGCCAAATTCCCCTTAATCTCCTTCCCCTTCAGTCAAAAGCAATGCAGTCTTTCTTCTCTTATGCCACTTGGACTGTATCATTTCTCTCCCTCCCCCCATTCACTGTAATCCTTTCTCTAAAAAGAGAAACAAATGAAATTGCAATTTGAACAATATTGATATAAGCCTCTTTAACTGATAAGGTCTCATAATTGAATTGATCCGGACAGCAAAACAAAATTATGTCAAGGTTATATTCAGGAGCTAACTTTAAATCAAGAGATTCCCAAGTTAAAGCAACAATGTCAAAGTTAATTAGGCCAAACATGAAGTCCCTTCAAATGTACATGGATTGTTTACAATATCTTATTGATAACTTCAGTGTTTATTTGTTTTAGTTTTAAAATAAAACCTGATTAAATATTTTGCCAAAAAATAGTCAGCAGTTTTGTACATTGTAATAACAAACGTATTAGAAAAGGCAACTGTTGTTTAACTACTACTGTATGAACTCATCATTATAAGCACAGTCGTTAAAACACGACATACTTAGATATTTGCACTGATTTTCATATTTTATCATCTACTAAATGTAAGGGCTCAATCCTGCTCCCATTAAAGTCAATGGCAAAATTCACATGTACTTCAATAGGAGCAAGACTGGGCTTTAAGGATAAAATTCGCTTCTGTGTAGAGCGCCAGCACAAGGCTTATACACTGCATTAATCTCATTTAAACCCACAAAGTGAAATCCTGGCTATGTTAAAGTCCATGGCAAAAACTCCCATTGGCTTCAATGGGACCAGGATTTTTCACCCTCCAGGCTTGAATTGGACTTGAGTAATACATGATTTTTGTGCTGCCCCTGTGCACAGGTGTGAATTTCACCATATGAAAGCAGGCCCAAACCTTTGCACTGGTAATAAAAAAGTTATCCCCAGGTTGACAACTGTACTCGTGTTTGCAGATATATTGTGTCAGACATTCATCTACTCTTTAGGGGTCTGATCACAAACGTATTGAAGTCAATGGATAGTTGATTCTTTGGAGTTTTGGATCAGATACCAGACTGATAAAGAAAATTATGTCTGCCATTTAAGAATGTTAACAACATACTTCCAGATTGGGATAATAGTCCATTCAAAATCACAGGAAGTGTATAAAACACTTTTTGACATCAGAGAAATCACATGTTCCCCAGGAGATGGGCAACGTAGAAAACATTTGCGTACCCTCCTGTAGATTTCTTGCATTATTAACAAACAAGATATATGTGTTAGTCTACCAGATGTTTTTGAGGAGAAAGATTTTTAACCCATTTGCTTTCCATTGGCTTAGAAAAATTGTTGCTTAACAACCAGCTGTTCTGCACTATAATGTATTCTAGCCCTTTGTATCCTAAGCTCTTCTAGCTTTGAATCTCATGTAGGGGAAAAAAAAAATTCTACCACCTACCTATGTTTTATATTAACACAGTTCAGAATAGCTTTTCTGTTTGACAATGTGGTTGGCTTAAAAGATTTTGGATGCTCAGCTTTCAATGATGTAAATAGAAAACCAGTGCATCTTCAAATTGAAATATTTTTAACAGCTGTAATTCAAAAACCAATATAATAATTTTTCAGGGCTCCAGCTGTGACTCACATGGAATTTAAAACAACTTAGTAAACAAATTATGTCATGAGAGCCTTTCACACTCCCCATAAGGCTTTCTGACATAAAAGGCATTTCTACTACAGAGGCTAGCATACCCTTTTACAATGCACAGCTCACCATAGGTGCTGGAACTAAGGGTGTGGGGGGTTCTGCAGCACCTCCTGGCTTGAAGTGGTTTCTATTATATACAGGGCTTATAGTTTTTTGGCTCAAAGGCTCTCAGAACCACACACACACACCCCGCCCACTATAAAAGTTGTTCCAGCACCCCTGCAGCTCACTGTAATGTACCACCTTCTTTTCTTGCAGAAATAGTATGGTATTGTATTACTTGTGCAGTGTATGCTTCAACTAGTCCAATTATTTTCATCATTTGAATGATTATGTATGTATGTGTTTCTATTCACAGGTTTGTTGCTTAAAAGGTGCACGCTACTGCTGCCCACAAAAGACAGGCTAAAGTACATACACAAGATACTCTCAGAAGTAAGCTCATAATCATTGCTCTGTACTGAATACTTCTAGAATCTTGTTTTGAACTATCACTTGCACCTATATTAATGTTTCAATAAAACAATGTTAATGTAATGATTTAAATTAATTCATTTATTTATTGACACATCGGTAATGCTCATCAGTGTAATATCATGAATTTACTAACTTGGAATCAGTCCCTTGTTGGTTAAAAATATTCCTTGGCTATTTAGGCTGATATTTCAAATCTTTTGTACCTGAAATTAGGTCCCTAAGTCCATATTTAGGCATTTAAATAAGTGATCTGATTTTTTCAGAGATGCTGATCCCCCTAAAGCTTTAGACTGTAGTCCATGTGAGCTGTGGGTGTTCAGAACTACGTTTAACTTTAGGCACCCACCGTTTGAAAAATACGGCTTAGGTGTAGGATTTTCAAAAATATCTAAAGGAGTTAGTTGCCCAACTCCTGTTGAAAGTCAGTGAGTTAGGCACCTAATTCCTTCTCATGATTTTAAAACCCCACTCTTAGTGAGTATAATCTTCTATATAAGTATGATTTTTATGTTTAATTTTTAAAACAGGTCACCCAGTGCAAATAATATTTGCCACTTTGTAATAGAATGAGCATAGGTTGAAATTCAGCCCCGTGAAGAGATCCGATAGAAGGTCTATATTCCACTTAAATTCTGCTTAGAGGGAAAAGTAGTGCATAATGCCTCGGACAGGTCCTCTGCACAGGGTAAATTTTAACCATAATTAATTCAAAACATTGTTACCAAACTATATTAGTTTCTGGAGGAGGAAATTATTATGCATAGCAACAGACATTATTAATAAAATATCACATCTGTCTGAAGACTCTAAGGTGGTCTGAGTGAAAGTTCCCAGAGGACCAATGGCCACATCATAAAAAACATCCCTAATTGGCAACTTTGTTGGGTGTCTCAGCGGAGATGCAAGGGGTTGAGTGAAAATAGTGTAGAGAAAGCCCCTTGGGTCAGTATTGTGGTAGATTAGCCGCGTGGGAAAGCTTCAAGCACAGAAGTGAGTTTATTGCCAATTAGGCTACATTGATTAAATGAGGCAACAATGTTTTGTCTTTGCAGGTTTCCTGTTTTAAACTCAGTGGTTGCCCAAGCCCGTTGCATTGCTTGGGATTACAATGCTATGGAGTGTTTTTACAGGTATAGTGTATTTTTCAGAGAAGAAGGCAGGTATCATTAATCTAAAAGAAACCAAAGTTTGCCTTTTTAAAAATCTATCAATGCTGAAATACTCAGTCTTTTAAAAAGAGTGCCAAGAAACATGATCATCATCCAACTTAGTTATACTTTGAGAAGCAGTGAGCTGAAACTGCTTTGCAAGACATTTCAAAGTTTAACATGGCTTTCAGGTCCTAAACAATGCATTTATTCAGTACCACAGTTCTTTCTGGCTCTTAAAATAGTTAACTTAACTCCAAAAAATTTATCAGTCTGGATCTTATTATTAGCCTGTCTGGATTTTAATTTAAATTAGCAGTTTATTACCAAAGAAGATTACATAGGGGGCCATTTCACCACATTACACTACATCGAATTCACAACACCCTAAACAGGGATTCTCTGATTTAAAGGCAACTGGCCCAAGGTCTGTAATTAAATGGAGGACTTGTTCTAGCATTTGGGATGCAAAGAAAGCAATGACAAATCTGTTAGTTCAGCAATCAACACTGTATTTACTATAATGACTACCAAGATTGCAAACATGCTGTAAGGGACTGAGGATAGGACTTCCTTCCCCAATTAGTGTTAAAGTATTTCATTATCAGATGGATAGGATCACCATTATGGGTTGCTGTAGTTGAGAGCTGCTTTGTCTAATCACCTGAAAAAAGCTTGTATTCTTTGTTGAAGTACAAGTATTTTCTGAACATTTTAAATGAAGCTAAATTGTGTTTTAGAAGAACTTACATGTTCAGACACTCTCTGAAAATATACCATATTGAAGTAGCTTAGTAATAACAAAGATATTCAGAAATGTGTGGCTGTCTGTTTTATTCCCTGCCACGGCTAACTATTATAGATAATTATTTGCACCAGGATATTTATGCTCTTAGCAACTGTCTCCTGCTTATTCACATCCAAGGTTCACAAATTGCACCTTTTGGCCAAAGAGAGAGCCCCAAATGCAGTTCAGAATTGTGAGCTACACGAGGACCCAGAAACCCCTTTGGTACAAGTTAGAGCAGCCCACAGGTCAACTGAAGCTGATTATGGCTTTCCCACAGCCCCAAAGGCCTGCTGTGAAAGCTTTGCACTCTAGGCACCCCCCTTCTGCTCATTTCCTGACCCCATTGGGGATGGGGGCTCTATGGGTTTGTGTGTGGTGTGTAGGGCTGCTTATGTCAGACTTATGCTGACCTTGCAATGAGGGAATTCCTCAGGGGCCATTTCACCCTGTTTATGTCACTGGAGTTCCATGAAGGGGCAGCAGTAGGGGCAGAACCTTCCTCCTCCTCTTTTTTGTGGAATTGTCAAGATTTGCTGCTCTGAGAATGTCTATGATATAATGACGACTGATATCCGTTACATCTGTAGAAATCTAGAGAAAGTCCATTGATCTGTGAGATTAGTGTCTAGCCCAGTGTTTCTAAACTGCTGTCATCTGTTTTGTTTTTTGGGGTTTTTTGAACCACTATGTTACTGCCCAGAGTGTCATAAAGCCGTGTCTGAGGGCCTTACAAAACAAAGGAGCTCCTATGTACATCTTTGCTTTTCCTTTTAGACTTAGCAAATTCCTGTCACACACACTTTTTGCATACATGATTATTTTCTGGTTTCAGTGTCACATAGATATGGCCCTCGGTTTTTTTTTTAATAATAATATTTTGCACTTTGCAAGAAGTTCATTTTGAAAGACGAGGATGAAGATGAAAATAATACAAAACAGTTGTTCAGATGCACCAGTCTCCACTATGCAAATGTGTCCTCTCCATAAATACAGAAAAATTGATTGTACATATATGATTATAATAACAAGCATTGTGATTGAATTCTATTTATCTGTCTTTCATTTGGTGTCATCAGACCTTGACAGCAGGCTGGGATGAGCTAGAATGCCATCGTGTTTTTAACTTCCTCTGTGAGCTGAGCAATCTACCCCGCAAAGTACAGACAGTTGTGAGCAGCAAACCAGGTGAATACCTGGAACAAAAAAGTCCTGGAAAATACAAATGATGATAATAAAAGAAGCTGTCATGGCAGCTGTATCATCCTTTTGCTGTGAGTTCCGGAAATGGATTCAGATTATTACAGAGGAGATACACCCCAGACTCAAGGACGGTTTGTGCCACATGATCCCTGCAGTACCTGATCCTTTCTTGATCCATATGTATGATGCTTTAGCTGCGGAAATGCCAGAAAATGAGTGCTCTCAAGCTGGTAGCATGCTTGCATATAGCTGAAGGAAATCGGCACTATTAACTGAATTTAGTTGTTTTCTGATGAAAACAAGCAATTGACTTTTATCTTTGACATGTTCTGTGTGGTGAAGTGTATCTCTTTGAGAGGCAATTGATTTTGTTGGATCTTATCATTTCATTATCAAATGTATGTATAATTTACATGCAGTGGGCCTAATTCTCCACTGCATTATACCAACACCAGTACAATCAATGGAGTCACACAAGCATAAAACTGATGTGTTGCAGTAGAAAATCAGGATCAATATTTTATACATCTCCTGAAGCATCGCTCTAAAACCAAATGTAGCCCCTCCAGAAATCCTCCGGCACAGTACTCAGTATTTCACTGGAAATGTTCACACGTGGCCTCCTGCATAAGTAGTAGTAGAAGGCAAGCGTGCAGTAAACTGCTTCTATTTACTCCTTTTGGCACCATATAATAGAATCACAGGCAGAAAGAACCACAGCAAAAGTCAAAAATAGCAGCGTGCTCCTGAAACAGAGCATGAGAAGTGGCAGAAAAAACATCGGGCAGGCAGGTAGAATTAGTGGGTCACGCAATCACAAACATGAAGGTCGCTATCTTAAAACAAAAAAACTTCAAATCCAGACTCCAGCGAGAAACTGCTAAATTGGAATTCATTTGCAAATTGGATACTATTAATTTAGGCTTAAATAGAGACTGGGAGTGGCTAAGTCATTATGCAAGGTAGCCTATTTCCTCTTGTTTTTTCCTCCCCCCCCCCCCCCCAGATGTTCTGGTTTAACTTGGATTTAAACTTGGAGAGTGGTCAGTTTGGATGAGCTATTACCAGCAGGAGAGTGAGTTTGTGTGTGTATGGGGGTGGGGGGGATGTGAGAACCTGGATTTGTGCTGGAAATGGCCCAACTTGATTATCATGCACATTGTAGGGAGAATGGTCACTTTGGATGAGCTATTACCAGCAGGACAGTGAGTTTGTGTGTGTGGTTTTTGGGAGGGGGGTGAGGGGGTGAGAGAACCTGGATTTGTGCAGGAAATGGCCCAACTTGATTATCATGCACATTGTGTAAAGAGTTGTCACTTTGGATGGGCTATCACCAGCAGGAGAGTGAATTTGTGTGTGGGGGGGTGGAGGGTGAGAAAACCTGGATTTGTGCTGGAAATGGCCCAACCTGATGATCACTTTAGATAAGCTATTACCAGCAGGACAGTGGGGTGGGAGGAGGTATTGTTTCATATTCTCTGTGTATATATAAAGTCTGCTGCAGTTTCCACAGTATGCATCTGATGAAGTGAGCTGTAGCTCACGAAAGCTCATGCTCAAATAAATTGGTTAGTCTCTAAGGTGCCACAAGTACTCCTTTTCTTGAAGCAGTGCAGTGTGTCTACTAGACTAGAGCAGTCATGATCATTCTAGCTCAGAATTTCAGGACCTTGTGATCTCAGTTACTCCAGTTTGACACTAACTCAGTGGGAATTATGCATCTAGAATATGTTAAAAATCCCACTAGGCACCTATCTACATCTGTAAGAGCCTAAACACCTTTAAAAATCTAGCCCTATGTGCCCCTATAACCTAAAAACCTTTCTCCTTCTCTCTCCCCATCTTTATAAACTTGTTGAAATCACCAAAGTGCAATGCCTGATGGATTTATAATATACAAATTCTCTTGTCCTAGGAAGTGCCCGAAAGCTGGAATTACGAATAAGGTTATTCTGTCGCAGTGTCCTGCTAAATCATTGGATTCATCGAAGTGATTCTGCATTTTGGCTCACTCGTATCTTAAAACCATGGCCAATGGTTAATCAAGCCCGGCTGTTGTACATCATTTTTGGGCCAGTCTCCTCTCTAAATGGTGAGTAAATTTAACATGCTAGACCAGAATTTCTCCTTTAGAAAACATGCTGTCTCACAACCTGTGTAAATAAATGGGCGTTCAGGGGACCAATGTAAGTGTTGTATGGGATGGATTCCCCCTCAGTCAAGAGGTAGGGCTATATATTTGGGATGTCTGTGTCGACACTACTATAGACCATAAGTCACAGTAGGAGCGACAAACTCTTTTGCCCATTGTTGTGAGCTTTTGGGCCAAAGCGCATACACAAGTTGTGAACTCATTATTCCTTCCTCTGGCCCACCCCACAACAGCTCTTCTGTGTTCCTATGGAGAGAGTGGCCATGGAACTTTTCAGTAGTGTGCAGAGAACTGTGGGGTGTGCTGTGTAGTTTCTCTGCTATCTAGCTCCATGTATGGCAGAAATGCAGTGGTACACTTTGTTATGGGCCTTCCCACAGGCCAGGAAGATTTCACGCAGGGGGAAAAGCACCTGTGTTTATTGCATTCACTTTAGAAGGGAACTTTTACCTCTATGCAGACTCATCATTCCTAATAAACTTACTCTTTTTCAAGATTTGACCACACCCAGTTCATATTAATTTTGGCAGAACATAAGATTCCAGGTAATTACTTGGAGGCACTACTGAGAATGCTTAACAATGGTGCTGATTACTCCTAATTTACACCAGTGTGAGAGGGGAATCCAGCCAATTAACCTCAGTGATGTCACACAGAACATCTTAGCCATTTCCCAATACTTCTTTGTTTTGCTCCAGCTGTAGCTACCTTATGGTACTCTGACTTTACTTACCAGTGTATGGCCATGCACTCCTGTGATGTTACCTACAGGTTTGATTTTTCACAAGTTCTGAGCACACACAAATCCTACTGAAATCAAAGGGAGCAGCACCATCTCTGGAAACCAGGCCCTTTATAAATAATGAAGTATAACGTTTAGAACAATTGACCCCTTACCTGTTTAACATGGAGCTTTTTAAAGTTATTGTTTATATTACAGTTCAAATGAAGACATTACAGAGTGTTTTCCCTCTCTATTTGCCTACACTTGTGGTGTGAAGGTAGCCTTAGCACTAAACCACAAGCATGTGTATTGCCCTCTGAAATCACATCTTCTTTTTC
Organism: Lepidochelys olivacea; assembly: GCF_965140295.1. Taxonomy (NCBI): domain Eukaryota; kingdom Metazoa; phylum Chordata; order Testudines; family Cheloniidae; genus Lepidochelys; species Lepidochelys olivacea. Next base: position 15,262,176 of record NC_140437.1, on the reverse strand, counting down.
TCACTTAAATATTTATTCTGTGTTTCCTTAAAGCACCCAGTGATTCTGATTCACGTTGCAGTCTACACTGTCCCTTCTGCCACAAGTGAGATGAAATAAAAAGCACTTGTACAAATAGGGACTTATGCTTTTGCCTGAATCACCTTTTCTTTTTCCAAGCCATGCTTTGAAGCCCCAGTATAGGTCTTCCTTGTTTAGCAAACTACATTGTCACTTAGGAGTGATTGTGATTAATGTTACCCAGGACATGTGGTTTGGCAGAAAATGACAGAAGGACCAACAGATGAGACCAGTTTAAAGGGTCTAGCTGATGCTATTAAACTACTGTATGACACAGAAGCTAAAGAGTGGACAGCCGATGATGTTATCAGTCTTGTGGATGAATTGTCAGGTATATTTTTGCCTTTATCATAGACTCCTAGGATTATATGATCGTGTCCTCCAAGATTAAAGAGATATGTGTCAGATAGTAAAAAAAACTGAAGCACATTGGGAATCTGAGTACCCCCTAATCCCTTTCAGTAGCTGTACTATAATGGAAGGTCAATAAAACTGGAGGCTATGCAGTAGTCAGAGATGGAAGAGACCAACGCTGCTTGTAAACCAAAGCCTTTTTTTCCCAAAAGTTAAACATTTTAAGTAATAATATATGAAAAACTTCAAAAATTAGTGTTCTGTTATCATGTTCAAGGGACGCTGTCACACAGTTCTGAACAAAACCTAAATTTTGGACCTAAACAAAGTTTTACAAAACTTAATATTAATAGATATGTTTTCATGATATTTGTAAAATGTTAAGAAAAATCCATTTTTGTTTGACTTTTTAACCATTTTTCCTATACTGTTTGTACCCTGCGCATTCTTATTCTTGGGGTTGAGAACCAGAAAGTGACGTTAAGTAGGAATGAGGAAAACTGTCTAATGTATTTCCATTATCCAAGCTGTCAAATACAAAAATAAACAAAAAAGATAAATAGGAAAAAGTACAATTAGATTTTTTTCAAATCTAATGCATGGTGGTTATTAATAATCCTGATAAAGACAACTTTTGTTATCCCCAGAACTGATCCCATCCCACTTACTTTAATGTTAATGGTAGTTGGATATTACCTGCTTGGTGTGCCATTTATTGACAACCTTTTGGAAAAGAGGTTCCACTTGTAATGAACTTGCTGGCTCTGAGTCTGCAGCCTGGAGAGCTCAGGGAGAGGTACCATGCAGTCCCACGGGCCCCCAGTGCTCCCTGTGGAAAGCTCCAGCTGCAGGCTTTCAGGGCTGTAGCCAGGGAAGGAAAGCACTGGGATGTGCTGAGCCTGGGCCACCAACGCCAGGACAGGACATGACCTGGAAGGTGCAGAGAGAGGTACTGTTCAGCCCCACAGACCTCGAGTGCCCTCTCTCCCATGGAAATTGTTGGCTGCAGGGACTCTGATTGGGGCTTCCCATTGGGCAATGATGCTGGCACCACAGCCCATTACCTCCTGTGTGGGCAGCAGGTTCTCGACCCTGTGGCTGCCCCATGCTATTGTCTCAGGCAACGGCCATCTGCTTATTATTGGGAGCTTTTGGATAATGGAAGCTTTATGCCCGGAACCAATAAGTTGCTAATAACTGGTATCCTCTGTAGTTTCATTTTTAATAGTCTAAGCCTTTATTAGAAATACAGGTGAGGACAAATTTGGTGTTTTTTTTTTTTTTTTTAAATTAAGTCTCTTTAAATACCAAGTATGGTGGCTTTTACTGGGAAGGACGCTGGTCTCTGGAAAGGAATCCATTCCAAAGAATCCATAATTTGCTGGTGGTATATTTTAAGTTTGGTTTGAGTTTGGAGAGATTGTACTATACATTCTATTATCATCAGCCTTAATACAAACAATCCCTATTGGCACCATAGTAACTCCACAGCTCCCAACTGTGCTGCAGGTGTGTTTGAATGGGCTTTCCTCTCAGACATTTTGGATGGCTGTCAAATGCAAAAAGAACAGGAGTATTTGTGGCACCTTAGTACTCCTGTTCTTTTTGCGGATACAGACTAACACAGCTGCTACTCTGAAACCTGTCAAATGCAGTGATTCATAAATTCAAATACTTCCAGAATTTTGTTCAGATCATTTTATTTTAGTTTAATTGTAACCTACATTTTATAACCTTATATTTAACTAAATTTTATTCAGTCTGTTGAATCATAGGTAATGAAAATCCTTTGTATTTTACTATAAAAGTGGTTCCCCGGGAGTGGCTCATGGAGAATAATGCTCGCCTCCTCATCCTGAGTGGGAACAACATCTGCTTCACCTTCATGGCTAGTAAAGCTGTGAATGGGCGGGCTGTTGAGCTGGCCAAGATAGTGGTCTTTCTGGCTTTGGTGAGTAGCACTGAATAGAATGTTTCCTGGCATTTTGCCACTAAGTCTGCAACTCTGCTTTTCCAGCCCTGGGGCCTGATTCTCCTTCCACTTACACTAGTGCAACAGTTCTCAAACTGTGGCTCGGGACCCCAAAGTGGATCGCGACCCTCTTTTAATGGGGTCGCCAGGGCTGGCTTAGACTAGCTGGGGCCAAAGCCCAAGTCCTGGGTGGCAGGTCTCAGATTACAGGCCCCACTCCCTGGGGCTGAAGCCCTTGAGCTTTGGCTTTGCTCCCTCCCACCCGGGGTAGTGGGGCTTGGGTAGGTTCAGGCTTTGGTCCCCCATCATAATTTTTGTTGTCAGAAGTGGGTGATAGTGCAATGAAGTTTGAGAACCCCTGCACTAGTGTAAAGCAAGAGTAACTACATTGAAATCAATGGGCCTGGTTCTCTTTTGCCCTAAGGGACTCCCCCACCACCACCCCCCATACACTGCTTGAAGGTAGCAGCTCTGTTCCTAGGAAAAAATTATTCCAGCATAAGATGGGAATGGAGTTCTCCTACCTTCATAGCACTGACAGAACAGCTCTGCAACAGCACCTTCTCACATAGGCCTTGGAATAGATTCCAGAGTAGGACTGAAATTGACTGTATTATGGGATAGTGCCTTAATTGTCTACTTATGAATTTTAATATTTCAGCTTTTTTTTAACCTTGGCACTATCATGGACACATATTATAATATTTCTTGTATGTTCTAGGTCTGTGAGAAGGACCTGTACTGCATGGATTGGGCAGTAAAAATGATGCAGAAAGTCTGCAAGGTTTTCAGCACTCCAGGTGAAAGGAATAACTTCCTGCAGAGTGTGGAGAATGCATTTGCTCACATGATTATGGACATGCTACAGTCAGTAATGTCTGGTGAGTATCTATGCCTGTCTGCAACAGGTGAGCCCTTTCAATGGGACATGCCCACTAGCCAAGATTCCACAAGAACAGGGGATGGGAACTCCTGTATCATCACAACTCCAGCCAGGCCCCCTTTTTAGCCAGCCAGAGCTACCCTGAAATGGGGTTCATTGGAAAAGATGGGATATTCTTTTTATAATTATAATGCCCTGTTGACTGATTGTTTTGTCATGTGGATTGGGTTATTTTCAGCTGGTTTTGTTAAGGTGTGTGTGTGTTAAGATTATGCTAGGCCACTTAGTGGTATACCATTAGGAGAGAGACTTTTTATAGGAAGAAATAAATATGCAAGTGTTCAGTGATAATATATTCAACCATAGGTGCTCCAAATATGTAACTACATCCAGCGGGTGGGAGTGAGATCTATATACTTACACTAAGAGACTCCTAGTGGTTTAGATAGGGTGACCAGATGTCCTGATTTTATATGGACAGTCCCGATATTTGGGGCTTTTTCTTATATAGCCTCCTATTACCTCCCACCCCATTTCCCGATTTTTCACACTTGCTATATTGTCACCCTAGGTTTAGATGATGAAACTGATTTCATTTTTTTTAAACACATAAATGACAAAAGTTTTATCTCCCTTATTTGATACGTTTAAATCAGAGGTGCACAAACTTTGCCCAAAGGATGCACACACTTTTATCTTGTCAGATGATGAGAAACACCTAATTTGCATAAATTATGACTAATTGCAGATACCCTTTCCTTCTGCAAGATACAGGTTTGATGACACTATGGTCCTGATTCTCAGTTGCTCTGCCCCTCATCTAGGGATGGTAGTATTTTACACTCATTTTGCACTGTTCTGACATAGTAGCATTTTACACTCAGCTCTGCACTCACTCCACATGGGTGTAAAGCAGACATTCTCAACCTTTTTCTTTTTGATGCCCCCACAACAAGCAATAAAAACTCCACTGCGTACCTGTGCCACAACAACTGTTTTCTGTATATAAAAGCCAGGGCCGGCGTTGACGGGTAGCAAGCAAGGCAATTGCCCAAGGCCCTATGCCACAGGGCACTCCACAAAACTAAGTTCCTTAGGCTTCTGCTTCAGCTCTGCGTAGCGGGGCTCAGAGCCCCAGACTTCAGCCCTGCACAGCAGGGCTTAAGCTTTCTGCCCTAGGCCCCAGTGAGTCTACCACTGGTCCTGTTTGGTGGACCCCCTGAAACCTGCTCACAGCCACCCAGAGGGTCCTGGATCCCTAGTTGAGAATCACTGGAAGGATGACACAAAGCATAGGGCAACAAGGACTCAGACTCTAGTACTCCCCGTGTGCAGTGTTCCTTCTTAATCCCAGTAGAAAACTACTTGGAACAAGCTGGAGCATTGCATCTTGGGACCTGGAGCATTGCATCTTGGGACCATCCTTTTGGTCTGTCCTTCCATTCAAAATCAGAGAGGCTGCAGGCCATATTATTAAACTCATTGGGCTGCATTTCCTCCGTAGTTCAAACTTCGTCACCCCTGATATAAACTCAAGACTCTTTATAACTGCAAGCAATAAAGATGAATGGGTTGCTCATTTAGGACAGATTTCTATCTTAAAGCAAGATTGTTCTTGTTCAACCCTGGACAAGCTGGTTATGAGAGTCTGCAATGTTCTTTCACAGCTGTGCCCGCATCAGCCATATCTGATGTCTAATAAATCTAAATGGAAGTTGCTAACTTGGTGTCGTGCTTCCCAGGGGTACCCGAGCTGTGAGGCATCTGGCTACCACCAGCTCTTAGCTTAAGGACATCTTATCTGTGCCTACCATGGGTCAGCTGCTTGACTCCACCAGCCACGGGCAGCACAACTAAGTACTCGCCTCTCAGCCTAAGCAGGCTCTGGTGCCCCTCTACAGGTCGGCAATAGGCATGCCCCAACCCCTGAGCCCTCTGATCATCTTCTTGGAGCATCGAGACCCTGTTTCACCAGACACTCAGTATTCATACATTCACTGCGCCCAAAGAAGCAGCACACTCCAACTTATCCATTTCACCTCAGATCACTGCTCCATTTGACACACAGCACTTAAATATGTTCATAGTGAAAACAAGCAGAAGTTTATTTAACAAAGAAAAGAGATTCAAATGATAGCAAGTAGAAGTATTGGACACAAATGGTTACATATATAATGATGACACGAATTTTAGAACATAGACTGGTTTAACAAAATACTCTCATGGTTGATAAAGTATGGCTCTTCAATGCTTTCTAGCCAGGCAGGCTGTGATCCCTTTTTCATAAAACAAGACACATTGCCAGCTTGCCCCCGAGGTAAAGGATCAAGTGTGTTGTTTTGACTCCCCAGATATACAAGTCCCTTCCTTTGTCTTCATTCATAAATGGGATGCCCCCTGATAGTTGTTTTTTCCTGTATACTCCTTTCTTACAGATTTTCTGATCTCTTGTAAATTTTGCAATCTTGATTAGCCAGTGGCTCAGTATGCAAACAGACTTACATTGAGAGAGACACAATGACCAGACACAAATAAACATCTGCTACCACCTACCTGAAAACAACCTGTCTGAGGCATGTCACCTCCTGGTGACCTGCCTTTAACTCCAAGGCTTTAAGAACATAATTTTCAGTATAGATACATAACTTCTCAAATATTGTCAATGTATGTATGCATTTCACAACGATTATGATGACCAGTGGGCTATTAGCTTTCAGTAGTGACCTTACATGCCATGCTTTGGTGAATTATTGTGTGCATCTGACACAGGGGATCCCTGTTAAACTCTATCCATCCCCTGCTCCCTGCCAGTTGGCATCAAGAGGTACCTGGGTCATAATTGGCCTCTACTAAGATACTGACTAAGTAGTTTCTGAGATCTTCTCCCTACAAATGAGCCCTTTGTTTTCATTCACTATTTTTAATGTTTCCGTTCTGGTGCTTAGGAGATCGTGATGAAGAAGACAGCAGCTTTTTGAATTTGTTCCACCTTGTGAATGCACAAGCTAACTTCCATAAGGAAATTCTGTATCTGACCATGAGAAGCACCTCTGCCTAAATACTCAGAATCTCAGGCTTTTAGATAATACTACAGTGATTCAGATAGGTGGCCTTTTCCACCCTTTATTTTCTCACGAATACAAAATAGTGTCCACCTACCTTTTTAAATTCACTCTCCAGCAGCTGCTTGCGAAGTTGTAGCAGCTACTGAGCACATTGTAAAAAATAGAAAATATAATAACCAGTTAAATCTGGAGGTATAACCTTTGCAGAAGCAGCAGGAGGCTGACTGGAGATGCTAGTGAAATACAAAGCAGAAGAATTACTTAAACCTATGAAGACATACTAAGGCATCTTTAAGAAACTACAGCACAGTCTGTGCAATAAACTTGCCTAAGCCTGTATGTCAGGATGTGCTGAGGAGCCTATCTGTGGCATTCCATGGTTTGGCTGTTATGGGCAGGAATACACACTGCTTTCTTCTCCCACTGTGTATATTTGGATACAAAATAAAAATGACACTGTGTTAATATTTGATGTATGTCCACAAATTAAAGAATGTTATCTTAGTTCAGAACAGAAAATATTTTGCTCTTTTAAGTTTGTTTTTCTCTTTGGAATCCATTAACACAAAACCAATATAATGACAAAGGCATGGCCAGGTTTCTCCAGTTCAGCTTACACCTGGGTATCTATAATTCACTCTCACATTCTTAGCTTCAGAACTAGATATCTTGCATGGATTGTGCATTAAGTTTCAGCACAGAAGGAGACAGTCTCTGGAAAGAGTCCTAGTTTTTTAAGGAAGGCAAAAATTTAGTTTTTTACAGCACATGCCTTTCAGCCATAAAGCAGAAGTAACTTCAGAATGTACCTTTGTGCTAAATATAATAACTGGACAGTTAAAAAAAATTACATGTCTCTGGAACTCTGCAAAGTTGAAGGACATTTAATGCATGTAGACATTCTAAGATCACTGTTTTTTATTAAAATACACAGATATGTATCCTATTTACAAAAAGTTTTTATATTTATGGTACATAGCTTTAAAAATTGAAAATATTTAATATGTGCTAAACAGTATATTTCATTTTAGGTTATTTACATGATGGTTATTTTCCTCATATTATTAAAATGCCTTTTTCCCCCATCTGAAATATTTCCAAATTATTTAAATATGTGCCAAATTTTGCCATTTGAGACAGCTGTTCATCTCCAAGAGGCAGATCCTCAGCTGGCATAAATTGTGGGAGCTGACAATTAACACCAGCTGAAAATCTGCACCCAATTGATTTCAATGGAAATGAGCTGATAACTCCTGATACTTTCTATTTAAAAAGATTTTTTTTTTTTTGAAACATATCCAAGGATAGAATTTGGCTGCATGTATGGGTGGGGGTGGGAGTGGAAGGTAAATTTTTTGCTAACATTCAGCTAGAAACTTACCTGTGCACCAACAGATGTCAGAGATGAAACCGTTAATTTAAAAACAAAATATGAAACATACTGGTATGTTAATATTGTTTTTAAAATCCATGTTCTGGATTTTCAACAATATTTTAAAACACATTTTTGTTCTATCTGTCTCTCACTTTTATGTGTAATTATTATTGACCTATTTTAAAATAAAATATAGAATAATGGGAAGGATCTGTAAAGTCATTATGAAACTTTGTTCTGTAGTATAGTGAAAAAGATTCAATTATAAATGAGACAACACAAACATGTTGTAGGTCTTACGCCAGTATATGCCAGTTCTATGACCCATGACTGAACCAGACCCATGAGTGAAGACACAACAGCAATAAATTGCAGCAACTCACAAAGAATGTCGTAAGAGTGCAGCTATGCAAGAAAGTGGGGCCCTTTGATTTAATAGCAACATATGATAAGAAATACTGACTTTATCAATATTAGTCCTTTCTCTTAGCAAATCTTCAAGGAATTTAAGTTTATGGGTGTGCCAGCTTGAAATGTTACAGTGGTCTCTGTATTATAATGATTGGTGATTGTTTTTTAATAGATACAATAGCTCAGTGAGTGTTTGGCATTAGTTTCAATTTCTTGGTGCTCCAGCCCTTTCTTCAGGAAGGAGATTTTCCTTTGCAAACAACTGAAGTTCACACCTCTTGTCCTGAAACAGGACTTCCCAAACAGATTTGTTTAAACTGAAAAACAGCACAGCACAGCCAGCTTTGCAGCCAGACAGTCTTGTGTCAGGATCCCATTAGATCTCCCAAATTTCTTATTACTAACCATGTTTATTAGGGTAGTGCCTTCAGGCCTACCAAGAATGGACCCTATTGTGCTAGGCACTGTACAAACACATAGCAGTAGGTGGCCCTGCCACCAGAGAACTTACAATCTAAATAGACAAGACAGACACAGAGTAGGGGAAGGGGCATTATTAAGCATCATTACACTAATTAAGTCAATAATCAAATGGGAGACTGAGGAAAACCCAGTGTGCTAAAGGAATTGGTGATGATGACAATTCAGGAGTTGGTACTTTTTCTTCTAAGTCAGTACTGAACTGGTGTCCCTATGATGTTAAAGGGGCACTGAACTCCTAGAAATGCTCTGTGAAATCTTGGCCCCATTGAAGTCAATGGCAAAATTTCCATTAACTACAATGCAATCAAGAGTTCACCCTGAATCTGTTTGTATAGGAAAAGACAACAGTTCTGATCCCTAAAGATCACACAGTAGCTCTTGAAAGAGTAGGGATATTAGTCCTGATATCCTGGCTAAATTTCATCTTGGGCAATTACGTTCCTCCTACATAAAACTCCCCCTGCAGTTTCAATTGGATAAGGGATTCGTCATTTCCCATCTTCAGCTGTTGTGTAGTGTTGGCAGTGCTTGCTAAACAGCTGCCACATTCCACTGCCAAATTGGTTGCATTTGGGATATGGCTGAAGGGATTGTTATACATAGTTGGTTAGGTTGCTAAAGTCCTTTGGGGAAAGAAAGCATTTATAGAAGGATATAATTAGTGTCACTGGTTTTACACCCAGTTGAAGCGCCATTCCACACATTCCTTGCTGCTCTCTCAGTCTATATCACTTTAGATTGTTGACATCAGAAATACAGACTCATGAAACTGAGGTTACTGAACATTTTATTTATATTCAAGAGTTGCTTCCCATAACATTTAGAGTTTCCATTTTAACTGTTTTGTGGGGGTGGAGAGAAGGGTTAGGTTCCTCATTTTGGGTCTCTCACCCTTTTTAAAGCCCTGACTGTGACCCACAATTGGGCCCTGGCAGTGGTATGCTGTGTAATGCAATTTGGGCTGAAGCAGATGCACTGGAGAACATCAATTTGGATCTACAGGCAAAGATATACGCACTGTACTTCTCCCTTGGGAAATTTTGTACTGACAGGAAATTATACTATGTCAAGTACTCAGCTGGCAATGATAACCATAATTCCCATCTTTATGTAAACATTTTTTTTTTGTAGAAAGTCTTATCAACAAATTTCAAATTATCCTTGCCACTTGTACCCCAAAAGTGCTTATATAAGCCACAAACACTACAATTCAGAGTAAATTGCCTCCTAATTATAATGATACCTCATCTGGAGTACTGTGTCCCATTTTGGGCCCCACACTACAAGAAGGATGTGGAAAAATTGAAAAATGTCCAGCGGAAGGCAACAAAAATGATTAGGGGACTGGAACACATGACTTATGAGGAGAGGCTGAGGGAACTGGGATTGTTTAGTCTGCGGAAGAGAAGAACGAGGGGGGATTTGATAGCTGCTTTCAACTACCTGAAAGGGGGTTCCAAAGAGGATGGATCTAGACTGTTCTCAGTGGTAGCAGATGACAGGAGGAGGAGTAATGGTCTCAAGTTGCAGTGGGGGAGGTTTAGGTTGGATATTAGGAAAAACTTTTTCCCTAGGAGGGTGGTGAAACACTGGAATGCATTACCTAGGGAGGTGGTGGAATCTCCTTCCTTAGAAATTTTTAAGGTCAGGCTTGACAAAGCCCTGGCTGGGATGATTTAGTTGGAGACTGGTCCTGCTTTGAGCAGGGGGTTGGCCTAGATGACCTCCTGAGGTCCCTTCCAACCCTGATATTCTATGATTCTAGGTCATGTGAGTTAAGGATGCATCAAGATTTTTTCCATTACAAAACTTCTATTTCCAGGGGTGTATTGCTTCCCAGCAAGAATTAACTGCAGGGGGAATCCAGCCATACAAAAATCTTACCTTCTAGGAGAGTTGTTTTCATTATACAATAAAATCTGAAATAAACATTACATGTGATGCTTATTACACAGTAGTGGATGACTGAGCCTTTCATGTTGTTGTTCATTCCATTTTTAACTCCAGAAAACTGTTTGCATTTGTCCAAAATAAAAAGTGTCTGGAGGGTGAGGCAGAATTAAACATGACTGCAGCAGTCAGGCCAGAGCTCTATGCCTGCACTGCTCACTGCTACTGAGTCGACAAAAGGTTAGGGCCCACAGGCATTTTTTTCCTATAATTCAAGCACTGGGAGTGGGTTGAGCTTTGTGGAAGTGGCCACGAATATGGACTGTCCAAGACGGGCACCAAAAGTGCCCACTTTTTAAAATCTTGGCCCTGGTGTTTTGGCCTCTTTTCTCTTTCCCACCCATTCCCCACTCCAGACCCCTCCTGGTCCTGCACACTAGAAGGCTGTGTAAGGGGAATAATACACAGAGGCAGTGGCTTGATTCAGGATCACGTTGGCCTACAGGGAAATTTCCCAAAAGGCCCCAGAGCCTCTCACTCAAACCTCTCCAAGCAGTGGTAAATTAAGCTCTGACCTCCCATTGATCTAACTCCTGGCTGGGTGCAGTAGATGGTTTGGATACACAACTCACATTGAGCGAGGGGATTTAGCACCCACACCTTTCAGTGGCTTTATTTGGAGCTATGGGGGCCCCCACCCGCAAAACAGATGGGCACATGGTATCATTCACCTCTCCCCGAATAGGCCTGGAGTACGAGTTGCTAGCTATCTAGCAGTTTCTGAGGCTAATCTGTGTTCCGGTTGTTGCCCCCCTCCATAGAAGCTGGGCACTCAGATTAGTGGCAGAAATGTGTTTAAAAGCATTTTTCAAACACAGGCTCAGCACCATCTGTCTTGATGAATTGGGCCAAAAGGTCCCTTGTATATTTCTTATGCATAGGGATTTTCCTTTATAGTCCTTGTCCAAAATTCCTGCTGCCATTCCTGAAGTGTTCTAGCTAGTTGCCACCCTCCACCCCAGAAGTGGCTGCATTTTAGCAATGCCCAGTGATAAGCAGTGGGTGATCAGTTAAAATGAAAGGTGACATGTCTGCATAAGATACTATTGTGATATTCAGATTTTGCTCTCATTTTGTGTTGCTTTTTTAACGTTTTCTAATTTTTTTAATTAAAATATATATATACTTTCTAAAACTAAAAACCAGCAGGTACTTTTCCCAAGAAGGGGGGATAACTATGTGGCCACGGAACAATGAAGTTACATTTCCTTAATACCAGCATGGCAAACAAAACAACACACTTCTCCATAGTGAGGTTTCATTATCACACATGCGCGCTCTCTCTCTCTGTCCATTCTTGAGGCCAGGTCGCTTTGTATTTGCTCTTCAGATGCATTACAGCTCAGACATTCTGTCAAGGGCATTTATAAGTCTTGACATCTGCACTGTCCAATGGCTGCTCTTCCTGGGGTTTTCTTCTCTCCAGCTGCTCAGGAAGCGGGTTGCTTGCAAAGGGTTAACTCTTTCTTCTGATGGCTCTGGCATGGCTGCTGCTGCTGAGGAAAAGGTGATACTTGTCTGACCCAGGCCTGAGAGCTGCAGAAACCCCAAACATGCTTAAGGATGGGAAACTGCACATATAGAAACACAAGTGGCAAAAGGCATCAGATTTTTTTATCAACTGGGCAGTGAAAGTGGGAACGTGGGAGCTGTTGCTAAAATGATGAGCGAGAGCACCAGATATTGCAAGACACCCATCTGCCTCCATTCAAAGCATGCAACCAGACTCACTTATTTTATCTATAACTCACATTATATTTTACTTCTTTCTCAGTGGGACCAGAAAGCTCTAGCACACACAGCATGGTTATTAATGGCAGCGGAAAGCCCTTAATTTGATTGGGAGTAACTGATAGATAAAACTGGAGGAAAAAATAATAGATTATTTAACTATTCTAAGCAGCCTGATTAAACAAAAATGTGTCTTCCTCCCTCCCCCCCATCAGCTACTGTGCAGGAAACGGCTTTTGTGATGCCAGCAGCATGTCTGGATCAGAAAGCCTATGAGAGCGCTGGCTGAAAACAAGAGCATTGCAAACAAAACTAACCCTCACCTTATTCCCCAGCAATTAAAATGGCTTGTGACCGTCAGCAGCAAATCCTCACCTGGATGATGCTTTGACTGGCAGGATGGCTGGCTGCAGTGCTTCATCCTTCCCCTGCACTGCTGTTGGGGCTCTTAGAGCAGGTAGATGATGTAGGAGAGGATCACCAGGCCGATGATGGCAAAAAACATTAAGATGAAAATATCCAGCATGGTGGATGTGGCAGAGACAGGGGCACAGGCTGCCTGTTTGGGCTGCAGGGGAGGGAGAGCCTGAGCCGGAGATGCTGCTGCAGTGAGGGAGGCAGGCAGGCAGGGTGGCTGTAATGGCAGAGACAAGGACTAGCCCAGATCTCGTTCCCCAGCCCCCACAGTATTTCCCTCCTCTCCCAGCTGGAGGACAGAGTGAGGATGCCTGATCAGCTTGAGCTATAGCTTTTCACCAAGGATGACAGCAGAGTTTAAAAAAATAAAAAGGAGGGGTGGGGGTGGAGAGCAAAGGTTCAAACTGGGGAGGAGGGTCCAAAGGCAGCCCCCCCAGGGCTCCTAAGGCTCCGACTGTACACAAAGGAGCTAAGCCCGCCGCAGAGCTAGCAACAGTAATTTACCTCCAGGAAGAGTTGCTTTGCGATCCGCTGTTTCGAACAGACCAAGTGCCAGGCTGCAGCTGGTTCTCAGGAGGCCGAGCTAGCTGGCTGTGTTGCTGCTAATATTTGCAGCTATGGGCCCTGGCTGGGCAGAGGCACAGGCAGGAGCGAGGTAATGGGACAGCCCCTTGGGGGCTGCTTTTGTTATGGCTCAGACTTTTAGTACTGTCGGACATGTTGTGGGGCTGGGGCTCACTTATAAACCCCACTCATCACTGCAGCAGGTCTGGATAGGTTGATGCCTTTTTGGGCATCCCAATGCAGGCCTGAGCTGCCCTGTTAAGACATCACCATGGAACATGGGGCTTGCTGTGTGTTTGCATGGCTGGCTGTAGAGAGACAGTGATGATGAGAAAAGGAGGACTTGTGGCACCTTAGAGACTAACCAATTTATTTGAGTGTAAGCTTTCGTGAGCTACAGCTCACTTCATCAGATGCATTCAGTGGAAAAGTGAGCTGTAGCTCACAAAAGCTTATGCTCAAATAAATTGGTTAGTCTCTAAGGTGCCACAAGTCCTCCTTTTCTTGTAGTTAATTCTGTATCTCATGATGTGCCTGGGCAGCATTTAGCACAACGGGGCCTTGTTCTCAGTTGGTGCCTCTAGGTGCTACTTTAATAATTATATATATCACCCTTCCACAGGGCTCACTGCACGTGTAGGAGCTAAGAACCCATTTACTGTTTCCTAGGCAGAAAGCAAGGCCACAATCCCCAGTTAAATAACCTGTCACCCTTGCCGCTAATGACATAATGAAGAGAAAAGGAGGACTCGTTGCACCTTAGAGACTAACAAATTTATTTGAGCATAAGCTTTCGTGAGCTACAGCTCACTTCATTGGATGCTGTAGCTCACAAAGGCTTATGCTCAAATAAATTTGTTAGGCTCTAAGGTGCCACAAGTACTCCTTTTCTTTTTGTGAATACAGACTAACACGGCTGCTACTCTGAAACCTAGAATTAGCTATGTTCATGGAGGATATGTCCATCAGCCAAGATAGTCAGGGATGCAGCCCTATGCTCTAGGTGTCCCTAAACCTCTGACTGCTAGAAGCTGGAAACGGGCAACAGGGGCTAGATCACTCAATAAATCACCCTGTTCTGTTCACTGCCTCTGAAGCATCTATCATTGACCACTGTCAGAAGATAGGATACTGGGCTACTTAAGAGGCATTCAAAGTTCAAGTATGACCAGGTACACTGGAAAAGGAGTTTTCCCCTCTATAGGAAAAGGTCTCCAATTTGGCCAATTAACTTGATGTCTGCAGCAATTGATCATTGCCACAAAGAGGGTATAGAAAGCCAGGATGTTTTGCCAAATGTTTTACCTTGCTAAACTTACTGACTTCTATACCTCTCATGACAATGGTATTGGAGAACCTTGTTCAGAGATTTATCCTCCCCTCTGTGGGGAAGAGAGGTATTTTCCCCATTCTGCAGAGGGGTTGAAGGCAGAGGTTAACCAAACAGATATAAGGGAGACCAGGGTGCAGGGGGAGCTACCAGACAGCTAGTGTGGTGGAGCTCTGAAAATTTGGGCCAGGTAGCTAAACGTTTGGTGTAAGGCCCAGATCCTCAAGAGATGTTTAGGTTTGTAACCAATTTCAATGGAACGTCAATACCTGTAAAGGATCAGGGCCTAAGCGACATGGCTACAGTCACACAGGGAGTCCACAGTGGAGCTGGGAATGAAACCCAGGTCTCTGAAAGCCCAGGTAAGTGGTCTAAGCACAACCATTCTCCTCCATAGCAGGGGCAGAGGTAGAGCTGAACCCTGCGGGTAGCTAGAAGTGTGGATGTTGATTTAGCTTCCAATAGACTTCACTGGGCACCACACTCATCACAGAAAAAAGTTTTGTTTTTAATCAAAAAAAAAAAAAAAAAACTGATTCAAATTAATTTCCTCTTTGTTACTTGCCCTCCCTCTTCCAGCACAGCTGGTAACCTGTTTAAAGCCAGAGGAAAATTAAAAACATAATTAAGACCAGAGCAGTCAGTAGGTAAAAATTATACTTTTATTTTAAATTTGAATAAACCGGGAAGAGAATTTGTTGGTTTGTTCCATTGAATGGTTCAGTTAAAAAGGCCAAATAAATTTCATTTTCTGGGGGGTGTTCAGGCCCACCAGAAGAAATATACAGACAAAAAACCCACCAATAATAATAATAAAAAAAAGATCTAAACCTGGTACTGAAATGCAACTTGGAAAGCTAAGATGTAAGACTTGTTTGTTTAAACACAAAAACACATTAATGAAATGGTTACAATGATGCAATTTAGCTTTTATCTTTATCTTTTTTTTTTTAAGATTTTACTTATTTATTTTAAATACAGGTTTAGGTACTTTTTCAGCTATGAAAAAAAAGGCAAAAAAGTGCATAAGTCAGAGAGAAGGCAGAAATCAAGCAGTAAGATGTCTGTTTTCCATGGCAGAAGGAAAAAAAAGGGGAGGGGGAAGGCAGGGGAACGGGAGGGACAAGAGTTTCAAGGTAGCATTAAAAAAGTTTTAGGCCCAAAAACTTAGTTTCCTGTGTTTTTATTTGGTCCATTAAAAAAGGTTTATTCACATTTTTACTCCCCCCCCCCCCTCCCCAGACAACTGGCTCTAAGAACAGAGTATCAGTGATCAGGAATGTGCACCTCTCCATTCCCCCAGGTCTTGTGCTCACATGTTTCAGCACCACAGGGATTTCAATTCCCTACAGCCCATCACTGTCACTTTTATGCTCTGCCCAAGGCTGATTGCATCCCCTTTCACCCATGCCACTCCCAAGTCTCCCACAGATGAACAGAAAAGCTGGTTAAAAACAGAAGGTTCACCATTATCCCCCAGCCTGCTGCTAGCTGGCTCGTCCAGTGTGATGGAAGAGCTCATCAACCTTTTTAGTACAGTACATTGATCTGGGGACAGGAGACCAGAGACCCTCTTGCCCATAAAAGCTTCAGCACTATGGCAACTACCAGAGAGACTAGGAAGGGACATGTTTCAGGGCTCGCTTCTGCCACCCACCCCTTAGGCCCTCACGCAAACATTTCACCTTCAATTCAGTGTCCCTTAGGCACCCTTCTGCATCTCTATTGTGCTTCTGGAAGTGAAACAACGAGCGCATGAGAAAGAGGAGAGGCCATGTGTGGAGTTCTCTTCCATATTTCAGCGGTGGCTTCCCCATTTTAAGAACCTAGCAGCCCGTTTCTCCCTTCCCCTGAAAGGGCAGCACCAAGTTAAGAGTGTACAGAGCAGAAGTGGAAGTGTACAGAGGGGTAAACCCAGAACAGTGCACTGGGAACAAGCAGAGGTCTCCAGTGCGCTCAGTGAGAAAGGGGCACCCATCAGGAAGACTCTGAAACTGACGTGCTTCTCAGCTTAGTCCCCACATTGACTCTTAAAGCCAGATATCAAAACTCAATTAAAAATTACAGAACATTTAGCCAGGCCTGTCTGCTTAGACCTTACAGACCACCTCACTGGATGCACCTTGAAGAGCCTCCCCTGTAATGCACCATCAGGTCAGATTCCCCTGGGATAATGAGGGCAGTCATGCTACATGGAATTCCAGTTGAGAGGGAGAAAGGCACCAGGGAGTGGGTCTTAGCATGCCAAGGCAGAGAGGGCAGCAGAGTTGATCCACTGGGGAAACACGGGAGGATTCATAGCTAGCTATTCTCAATGCCCAGCTTCCTTAACCAAGGACAACACAGTATCATCTTCCCTGCATATAGATTTCCAGTTATAGTGGCCCCTGGGCCCAAAACATTGGGTTGGGTTGGGGATGTGCTTTGAAGTTTTGGTCCCTGATGCGATCCAAGCCAGCAGCAGCCAGGAATATCTACCACCAGCCTGGACCCAGTGAGAATGCAGAGAAGCTGGAGGCGGAATGTATCTGCTCATTGCCCTTCCTGGTCCCTTTGCCACTGACTCTCCCCCTCCACGGGGAGGAGGCTGAAAACATCTTAGCTCAAACTGGAATGGAATTGGAACTGGCCCTGCTGCCCCTGGGAAAGGCACAGCTGGAACTGGCTGGCTCCCTCTCCTCCTTCCAGCTGAGGGTTGGCTGACTTTGTGTGGGGAGGTTTGTTCTACCTCCCTGCCCCTGCCCCACTCTCCAGAACCACAGTCCCAGTAGTGGCTCCTGCTGAGTGAGGCACATGCCAGTGCAAAGCAGAAACTAACTGGAACTTGGTAGAGCCAGTCCCTGGTCTTTGCCCCCTCAAAAACACCTCACACCTCTTTCATGACATCTCCGCCAGCCACTTGTGGCAGAATTTCTCCCGTGGTCAGCTCAGTTTGTTCATGGGCATAGGATGAAAGCAGGGCCAGACTGAGCAGTCAGTGGCTCCAAACAGCCATGGGGGCAATGGGTGGTGCACTAGAGACTAGGAACCGCTCCCCAGAGCCACGCAGACAGCGTGTTGATCCAGCAGCGGGGATGGGAGAGTAAGCAGTGACCCTGGGCCGAAAGCTGCTGAGCAAGGTGAGAAATAGCCCTTCTATGTAAGGGATCAAAAGGAATTTGCTGCTGTGAAATGCAGATGCTGATTGGAAGGTGCACGAGCCCTTCCCTCTAGAACCAAATACCATTCCAATAGAGGGGGTTCTGGGTATTGCTTTCCTCCCCACCCCCCATGGGGACTCCTGGATGACCAGGGGGGAGGCAGGAAGTCACACTCTGCCCCTGTCCAAACACAAGCAGCCCATCCAGCCTCAAGCATAAGCAACCCATGGGCTACTCCTCACTCCCAGGGCAGCAGCAATCACCCCACAGAGTGTAGAGATAGTCCTGAGATGAGTTGACCCAATCCAGGGTAGCTCACTGTGCGATGCTGCTTCTGAGAGCCCTACCCTGTTCAAAGGACCACAGCCCCAAAGCCCCATCGCCTGCCACTTCTGCCTCTGTCCCAGTCAGACCCTGGGGATCCCAGCACCTCTGCAGGCAGTGACAACAGCCAAGGAAAACTCTAGAGGAACAGAGTGAAAACACAGATTTAAAAAAAAAAAAAAGTTGAAAATTGATCTTAGATTCTTTGGAACTAATATTTTTTGTTTAAGTTTTGACTTTATATGAAGTTTTAAGAGTGAAAAAATGGGAAGTGGGAGGGAGAGAGAGAGCAAGAGACTGAATGGAAACATTTAACGGAGGTGATGAGGTGGGAGAGGCGACTGGGGATGGCCCAATGAGAGATCCCTGCAGGCTTCCCTGGTGCTAGCTAACCCCTCCCTCCAGTTGGGAGGTACTTATGGCTCTAGAGAGGGGGATCCCTACTAACCCCCCTCCCTTAACTTGCTGTTAAGGGGACACACACTAGTCATTGGTCCCTTGCTGCCACTCCAGCTGCTTGGATTGGTCCCCAGCAGAAGTGGATGGGTTTGGTCTTATCAGATGGGTCAGCTGGGATCCTTTCTTAGCTCAGGATCGCAGCTATTCCAGTTGCTTCCCTCATATTCCCTGGGGATACAGGGCATGCGCCTGGTAGCTAGGCTCCCATCCCTTCAGAAAGATAGGGGTGAAGAGATTAGAAGAGGAAAGCTGCAATGTTGGGGCCAGCCCGAGTGGCCCCTGGACAGGTCTCCCACCTAGTCCCAACAGAGCTATAAGACCTACAAAACAAAGCTAAATTGGCAAGAGAAACCAGAGCCCGCTGCAGAGTACTGATGGGCGAGGGGTGCAGCTCTGATGGAGTAATGGCAGAACAAGGCGGAGAAGGGATGCTGGGCGAGAGAGACATGACAGAGGGCCTTGGGTGTCACTCCACGCCCCCGGGCCACAGCTTAGATGGCCTCCACGTAGTTGGCAGGGAGCATGCCGGTGTCCCCAGTGCGCTCAACCGTGCCGTACATCCAGCCATCGTCGATCTGCTGCACGTTAACGATGGTGTCCCCATCTTGGAAGGAGACCTCGTCTTCATCAGCAGCGTTGTAGTCATAGACTGCACGGAACCGCTTCTGGGGGGCAGGGAGAGGAGGGTCAGCAACACACGGGGGGCTCTAGCTCCCCCGCAGCCCGTTCATGGCAACTGCCCCTGCTCTCCTTCCAGCCAGCAGAGCCCCCCCCCACCCCAGAGCAGTTGGGCTTTCTATGGGGAAGAGCTTGCAATCAAGGGGAGTCGAGGGGCACTGAGCTTTGAAGGATCCACTCCTGAGCTCTGCAGCAACAGCTCCGCTGGTCAGCGAGCTGCGGTGCTGGGCCCAGCTCACAGCAGGCCAGACACTGGGCCGGGGGGCTCAGGAGGCAGAGTTCGAGCTCTTCCCCCACCATGCACCTTAGTTAGAGGGCAGCCAAAAGGCAAAGTAACCGGCGCCAAGGAGCATGAGTCCTGATAATGGCTGCAGGATAGCATGAGGGGTGGGCCCCCCATCTACCTGACCCTCACCCCCAAGCAAGAGGGTTTGCAGCCACTGGGATAGGTTGCATGACTGGAGCAAAACACTGACCGGAACTAGCGGCCACTACTGGGATCCCGCCAACTAGTGTCAGCGTTTGGTAAGTTAAGCACTATTGCCACCCTTTGGGCTATACTCACTCCTCCTCCTCCAGAAGGGACATTACGCTGTGTAGAGACCAGTGCTGCAGGCTCCTTGAAGCCATAGGACTGAGATGGAGGCTGCTGCTGCTGGTAGGCTGGGAAAGAAACAGGCCTCGTTAGTCATGGCAAACTGCCAAAGAGTATTGGGTTATGGAGACCCCAGCGCCCTGCATTTCTCAGGGATGCTGCCCTTCTTTGGAACAAGCCTCATTCATAGTCCGGGGAGGCGGGGGGGGAGGAAGACCTTTAAGGGGGAGCCACAAGTGCGCATTCATGTTGGGAAGAAGTTCTGCACCACTGGGCATGGACTTCAGTAGTCCCACTGCGGCCAGAGAACTGAAGCCTGGCCTCTTTGGGGCACCAGTGTCAGAAGACGAAGGCAGAAGCAGGAGGTTGTGCAGGAGACAGGCCACGATCTGCGTAACCAGAGAGCATTCAGAGCTCCTTACCAGGGCTGCTGGGCTGGACAGGAGGGGGCGGCTGATGCTGTTCCACAGGTCTCCTGTAGTTGGCACTATCCTGGGAGTTCCTGCGTTCCATCTCACCACCCTCACCGCCACTTGGGCCCATCCTGCTCTTCTCAAACTCTTCATGGTACTTGATCTACAAGAGGAAATTTGGAATTAGAACAGTGCCAGGGGGCTCCTTGTCCAGACGGGAGCCTGCCCACGCCAGTCACACAGGTCTTCCCCCGGTGAGCAGGTTTCAACCCATTAAGAGCGTCCCCCACACAAAACCAGTTGCATCACACCCATTAGTGCAGCAGAGACCAGAGCCAGGACCTTCACAATCCCGGGGCTACAGCCCCAGCAGGACCTCACCTGGACCAAACCTCAGTGAAATTGTCTAGGTGCACCGGGTGCTACTCTAGCGTGCCAGGCCCATAGCCTGGTTCTGCATGCTGCTGCTGGAGAGGCCATCTTTGTGATCATCGATCCCACAGCCCTTTTCACAAGGGGCAGCTAGAATCCGGCCAGGACATCCAGGCTATTTACGTTCTGCCCACCTAGGATTCCACCAGGCAGTTTCAATTGTGTAGTCCTCGCTGCCTGTCCTGAAGGGTCACAGCATTAGCGGGATGTCAGACAGTCCTGGCCCAGCCAATCCTACATACTGCCTGAAAAAGGCTGCATTGGGACTGCTCGAAAACTACTCCTGCTATTCATGTTCCAGTCCAGCAGGTGGCACTGCAGACTCCTGGCAATTCCAGAGACAACCCTGGTTGTGGGACAGGGCGAGAGCTCGTCCTAGTCCCCTCCACCCAGCTGGGGGGTTTAAACAAACGGGAGGCGATGTCTCTCCCGCCACCATACACACACACTCATCTGGACAGATTCTTGGCAGGTGACAGGCCGCCAGTTTCCTGTTCCTCTTGCTGCCCAGCATCAGTTCCTCACCTCTGCTCCACTCTTCTAGGGCCCTCAGCTGAGGGACCCATTTGTGCCACTAGGTCTTCATGGAAAAGGAGCTTTCTGGCCACCTAGGCTGCTGGGACCCCTGCCCAGGATGCTGGCCCTTGTTGTCATTGTCCTTGTACTCCTCCCACATCTGGTGGTAGCCACCTGCTGTCCTATCTTATGCATCGTTTGTGAGCTCCTGGGAGCCCAGCACGGACCAGGACCCCCTCTTCGAGTTGGGGCACTGTACAAACAGTGCCCCATCACTCATCAGTGCTTGAGCAGGCCTGCAGAGAGGGCTGGAAGGGGAAGCGATGAGGAACACTGCTAGGCCCAAGTCAGCTGACGAGCTCTGCTGGGCTCAGGGCTGGCTACTAGACCTCCCTCAAGGGAGGCCGGCCAGGCCCATGGGGCAAGGCCGAGGGGAAGAATGCCATAGGGATTATTCCAAGACTGCAGCGCTAAAAACCAGAGGTTGTAAATCCCCTTCCCATTAGCACTGTGCAGCTTTCTTGCCAGCTCAGAAATGCCTGGGGACAGCAGATGGACAGCGGCATCCCCTGGGGTGATAGTTTTGTGTAGGGGGTGTGTATATATATATATATATATATATATACACACACACACACACACACACACACACACACACACACACAGTGTGCTATAGTGGATCTGCCATAATGGCAGTAAAGGGGTGGGGGAAGACACTGAAGTGACATAATGAAGCAAGGGGTGTGCAGCCAGTTAGTGAACCTGACCTGTAGCCCCTGATATGCCCGCCCTAGAATCCCCCCATATCTCTGCTAATGCCCCTCAATGCCAACCACAGCCCCCCTGCGAGTCCAGTCCTGGGCTCCCCCTGCAGCTCTGCCAATATACCTAGATCATGACTTGCAGCACCCCTGCCTCTTAGCATTACCAACAGTTTCTGTTGGAGTGGGGCAGGTTAAGGCCAGGAACGCTCTGACGTGGTTTATTTGGTTCCAGCTCATTTCCACTTAGGACCAAGGCAGGGTTTGGACTGAAGTCCTCAGAAGAAAGGCCAATGCAATAGCCACCTAGCACCAGCCTCTGCTGCGGCCCGCTTCTCTCCAGTAACCCCAGCATCCTTGTTCCTCACTGACACTTTGCGAGGCGGTGGGACTCCAACCATCCGCACAAACTGGAAGCGCATGTGTGGAGGTGAGAACACCCTTTTCAGGCTGCACACCATGGCAATGCCTCCAAATAGCGATGAGGCGCTACAAGCCTGCAGCATCCCCTGGGCAAGAGGCCTCAAGTCTCCCTGACCTGAAGGAGGCTGCTGAGGAACATCCCCTCCCCGAAATCTGGCTCTGCTCTGGAGGAGGAGACCAGAGCAGAGAACATGCACAGCCCCATCTTCAGTACCTGGGCTCGCTGCTCCACAGGCAGGAAAGAGTCACACAAAGACTCTCCCCAGAGTTACCAAGGCCCTGGGCTACTCCAGCTGCATTTCCACCAATGTTCCAGGCTCACTGGCCTGTCATTTTCCATTGGAATGCAGGCAGGCGAGGCTGCAAGTGTTAGCATCTCTCCCTCCCAGACCCTTGCTTTGTCTTGTGTTTCAAGTCAGGACAGTATTCAGTAGGTGTGTTACAGTAGCACCTACAAGCCCCAGGCAAGAACCAGAACCCCACTGTGCTGGGGGCTGTACAAGCAGCGCAGCTGTGATTGTCGCTATTTATAGGACGGACGTTTTGAGCAGATCACCTGATGCTGTGGCAGCAAGTGCCAAGGGGGCGTTAAAGCAGAGAACAGGCCCCAGAACCAGCCCCAGAAGTTGCCTTCACTCAGTTACATGGAGAGCCTGGCACGTAGCCCCTATGTCCCGCAGCTCATCTCAGAGCCCCACCATAGCAGGTACAGCCCTCCCCCTCTCCTTCACACCTCTACGGGGATCTCAGAACTGCTCCAGCAGCAGCTTGGCTTGGAGTTATTTAATTGACACTTAGGCCCTACTCACACCAAGATTAGAACCATGCTTGAACACAGCTGGCAGGGGTTAGATTGCGTCCCTCGCTGGTGCAAACAGCGGTTTCTCTAAGAGCCACTTTAGTTGAACTGTTAACTACACAAGGATGTAGCCAGTTTGGGGTCTCATGGTGCCCTCATACAGTCAGGGAAGCAGGGCTTTGACCCCTGCTAGCTGCAGCTGCTTTTAATAGCTGCCGCTAGAATGGAGCGGAGGGCTGCGGCTCCCTCTGCTTGGGGAGAATTCATCGCTCCTGGCTTTGGCCTGGAGGGCACAGCAGCTCAGCCTTAGATTCCTGGAACTGGGAATGCTCCCAACTTCCAAGCACCCAATTAAGGCCCTGGAGCTTGGCAGCAAAGGAGAATCAGAGAGGCTGCTGTCCAGGAAATCAGAGGGCAATTACTCAATTCAAATGCTGCAGTATTTATAACAAAAAGCGAGACAAACAGGGAGTATGGGAAGGGAATCCCAGCAGAGGATCTAAACAGAGTGCTACAGATTAGATTCATCTCACCACACCACCTCAATTAGGTTCCCCACATTAACCCTTTGAATGTCAGCTCTCAGACAGCAGGAAGGAGCAGATTATCTAGCCCCAGTCTGGAGATGTTTTGCAGTAAGGATTAGAGGTGGCACCCATGATGGGTAACTGGGGCAAAAGCCCCCACACCACCCATATGAAGGGCAGAGCCAGGGATAAGGCCAGGTGGTAGGTGGCAGATTCTCAGTCAGACGAAGAAGGGTGGGGTTTCCCTCTATTGTACTGAAAACGCTGAGACCCTGAACCAAGTCAGATGCTTCAACAGAGCGTCTCAAATCAACCCTTACTTGGCAGACAAGCTTACTTAAGTGGGAGGCTGGTGCTACTTGTGTTTCCACCCCCACAGTGATGCTGCATATGGCCATCCTTCTAAAGGTACCGATGCTACAGGATTGGAGCAAATATCACCAGCCCTGTCAACTCCCTCCCCACATACTAAGCAAAGTGCTTTGTATGTATTTGTACTTAAAAGCAAGGAGAGAAGCTGGTGCAAGACCAGGACAGGACAGAATCCTTCCTTCCAGTGCACCTACATCTGTTCCTGACCTGCAAAGGCCCCCCTTGCTATTCCAGTCTTGAGCCTTTCCTGCTTATTTGTGATCTGCTAGGAGCCAAGTTAAATCCCACCAAATTTATCTCCTCCCTCATGAGCCAAGGCAGATATGAAACCAAGGTTCTGTGAAGTGAAAGTTTAGCACATGGTGCTTGAGGTATGTGTCCCCCTTCCCAAACCTGTCACCACAGAGACCCCAAAACAAAGCCAAATGCCAAGCACTCTTCCACAATTAGCCCTGGGGAAAGGAGGATCAGCCTGAGGAGAATGCTTTACAGTTGCTAGTAGGGTATCTGTCCTACACATCACTGAGGAAGCTCAGCTATGGGAAATCCTCCTCAATAGAGCCCTGAACAGTTAACAGGGTCAGGGAGATGGCTGGGAAGGAACCAACTGGAAGAATGGAGGGTGCTATTGTATTTTCTGGAGGCAATAGTTAGGCCCCCCTTCCCATTAAAGGGAGGATGGCATGTTGCTACCTTCCTCCCAGTTTCAGTGACCTTCATGGTAGAGGAGAGCCATGACTTGATTGCAAGCGAAAGCAAAGGAGACTGCATCCAGCAGCCTGAAAACAGAGCCCATGAGAACCATAGGGTCCAGCTCCCAGCCGTGTGGTCTCTCCAAGCTGGGCTGGAGCCAGCAGCCACAGATGGAATCGCCAGGCTAGTGCAGCCAGCAAGCCATGTCTACCATAACACTGGTGCGGGCAGTGCTGCAGGGGAGCATCTGCATTTTAGATCAGCAGTCTCACTCGGCTGTTCTCGCTGCTGGTCTGTGCACAGTGTCGGGACAACTCGAGCTGCAGCTCTAAGGCACTGAACTGACTGTGGCAACAATGGAGTGTAGGGATGTGTCCTAGTGTAGACAATGGCTCAGAGGCCACCCCTTAGCTGCATGTCCAACATCTCTCTACATTGTACGTAAACAGGGCAGGGGTGTTCAGGGCACTGGCAGAGTGACCTTAACCAACTATTATAAACCGGCAGAATGCGCACACAGGCGTGGGTGGGGACTCAACTGATCAAAGAGAACCTCCGAGAAAGTATTTAATATTAAAACAGCCTGTAGCAGAAATGGGTAGTTTTCAAGGGTACCCAAGGGAAAGAGATTCAGGCTCAAATCACTCTTGAAAGTGGCGCTGGGGCACCCTTCAAAGTGTTACCCAACATGCTCTGGGCTAATGGTCAGAGGACTCCCCAGCCACCTGTCACACTGCATCCTGCCAATCTACAGAACCTCTACCCCAATTAAACAGATTTTGGTCTAGAAATCAGAGGGGGTCCTAATCACAGGCTCAGCAGCCTAAACAGGCTCAGAAGCATAGCAGCAGATGCCACCAAGACACACTGGTTGTATACCACGATCACAGCCTTCCGTCTCCCACCGCACTCTGTTTCTGCTTCACTCTTGCTCAACAGCAGGCCAGGAGGGCAAAGGGTTAACGTCTGGATGTGGGTGTAAAAATTAATAGCTACTTGAGTTAATGAATACACAGCCAATGCAGAAGACACCTGCAGCCCATTTGTTGGCTGGTTCAACAGTTATTTGCTGCAGGACACTAAGCGCAGGCAGGAGGGAAAGCCTGGCGCAGAGCACTGCTTCTGGGAGGGGAACTTCCCTGAGCAAAATATTTTGCTCTATAAGTCAGTGGGAAAAAAACCACATCCCACTTCTCAAGAGGGGTTGAAATCCAGACCTGAGGCAGCCATCACCCTGCTTACAAGGCCGGGCTGTTGCGTGGTCAGAGAATCAGGACTCTGGGTTCTATCACTCCCCTGCTATAGTATCTTCCATCACAGGTGTCTGGGGCTGTCCATGTTTGCCATGGACTGCTAGAGCCTCTGGAGAGAGGCACCACTCTATCAATTCATAGAGAAGCTTTGAAGTTTGGGGAGGCAGGGCAGAGACTGGCATTTGTCATGAGCATACCCCCTCCCCCAATGAGGTTAGGAGAAAAAATTCAACATGCTGGGGGCCAGGCACCTCCCAGCCCAGGTACCACCTCAGCTGCTAACGCCCCATAAGCCTTAGAGCTCTACCTGCACCCCCAGGCTCTTAATTACTGGAGGGTACTGCCGGCAGGACCGACACTAGACAGCACAATGGGGAATCCTCCCAGCCCTGGGGCTGGGGAGGGAGGTGGGCGAGACAGCCCAGGGCAAGTGAAAGCTAAAGGCCCAGGGCAGCTCTCCTGAAGTCCACAGCACACCGCATGGAGCCTCAGGAGCAGGACAGAGCCACCACATGGCGCCGACAGGCTCAGGGCTCCATTGGTGCCGATCTTGTTCCTCGCTGGATTGATTGGGAGCGGCTGACCTGCCCAGAACAAAGCTATTGTTTCTATTTAGCACTAGAGACAGTGCCCCACACCTGCCTGGCAGGGGAGCAGGCTGCAGCAACCCCCTCACCTGGTGAATCATTCACCAAGGTCCTCTGCAACCAGCTGGCTGCTGGAAGTGCACTGGCATGGGAGATGGGGAGGGACAGACCTGCTAGTCAGTCCCCGCTCCCCCCCGCCAGGGGTTATGCTTTACTGTTCCAAGGAGACAGCGGATAATGGTGCAACACTCCATGCTGCCATGGCTACCTGCTCTCTCCAGAGGGCTGCATCTTGCTCCCCTTCTCCCACTGGGTCTTTCACCCCTACCCAGGGAAGATCCTCCACATAAAATTCCTCTTGCCCCTTCCCAAGCTCATCCCTTCCCGTTCACTACTGCAGGCTAAAGGGGTGTGTGGACTGGGGTGGGGGAGAATTGGTCTCACCTCTATCACGTAAGGGCACCTGGTTTAGCACTGCAAGCAGGAACCCTGCTGCAACCCTTCAGAGATCTTCACTAGCTCACAGAAGAGGTCAGAGGATCAGGGCAGGTGACCAATTTGGAAGCTTTGTCCAGGGGAAGGGGAGGAACATTTTCCTAAGTTTGTGCCAGACCAAGTTTGAATGGCTATCTGAAAAAGAGAGCAGCTAAGAGGCATGGCTGTCCTCTCTGGGCACTGCTGCAGAGACTCTGGTCTGTTCCTGGAGAGGGGCCAGGACACTCATACATTCTTAGGGAGGAGTATCTCTAGGTACAGCTTTACCACCTGCATTACTGCTGGTAGAGATCCACACACACAAAAACACACTAACGACGGAAGGGCAATGGTTTGCCCTTGACTTCCTTCTGGAGGTGGTTGGGGGATGGGGAAGGGTGTAGCTCAGCTTCCTGGCCAGGACACCATCTGGCCACTCCATCTTTACAAACTGAGGTGGGGCAAGGCCAGAATCTTGCCAGCCCCCGGACTACATTAGCCTTTGGAGGCCCCCAGCTCATCCCTGGGCTGGTGCAGAGCCCTAGGACCTATTTCAGGCCTTACCCTTGACCAAGGCAGACACGAGATCTGCCCAAGCTTGCACCCTGCATGCCATGGCCACCATGAGTATCATGGCAGCTGGAGAACAGCCAAGCACAGGAATGAGAGGCTCTGGGCTCCATGGGTATTCTCCAGGAGCATTACAGTTGCTTTGCAGCCTCTTTGTGCTAGCCAAGGCCTAGGGCATCAGAGAGCCCCAAATCTCTGAAGAAAGGGAAGCAACTAAATGGATGCAGGTTGTCAAGTGGAAAGTTGCAGGCAAGATCATGTGTGAAGCTGCAGCATGGAGGGCTGGTTTTACTACCAACCTTCTGTGGATCCTGCCCTTGACCACAACGGTTTTGCAACAGCCTCAGCCTGATAAGAAAGTTAAATACACACAGGGCAGCAGCTAAAGGTTAGTTAACTCTGTGTTCTGGAGGAAGCAGATGCTGTGCAGGCCCCCCCCCCGCTGCTGCCCACTCAAACCCTAAGAGGGTGGGAAGCAGCTGTGGGAGATCTCACACTGCCAGAAGCAGGAGTGACACCAAACCCAATGCACTCCTGCGCAGGGTGTGGTAAATGCACTCACAGGTGGCCCTCCCTCCAGCTGCTTGTGGGGAAGAAACAGTAATGCAATGAGACTGGATGGCATCATACAAGCTCTGGAACTGAGCACCAACCCAGACCATTTGCAAGAGGACTGAACTACCGCATTAAGTGGCTCCCGGATTTGTGACCTTACCTTTCAGTTCAAACATGAACCTTATTTTTGGACTTCAGGGCTAGTTAGTGAGTCAATGAGCATTGGACTGGGACTCTGACTTGAACAGTTTTGTACTCCTTACAGAAGCCACTGCTAGGTCAGGCACATACACGGCCTCTAGTGCACCACTTTTAATCCAGCCACGCTGCTGGGGATAGTTGCCTTCACAAAGATGTCCACTAGAGAGCATCTTAGAGGTCCTAGAGGCAAGACACTAGGAACTGGGCCCTTGGTTTGCCATCCAAGTGACAAGGCGAAGGACTGAAGTTCCTTTAAGCCCCTATGAGGCCTAGTCAGGGACTAAGACCGCACTGTGCTAGGCCCTAGAGAAGGTCCATCCAGGTCCGGGGGGGTGGCACACGGGACCTTCTCTAGGGCCTAGCACAGAAGAGGAGGAGAGAAAAAGATATGCTGGCTTTTGAAGCTGTAACTCAAGCGCCGTTTGGAGGGCTGCATCCAGCATGGAGTTTAGTGAGGCAGCCGGCAGCCTAGCAATCCGCACTCTATGATGCTAGGTAGGAAACTGGGTTACAGCCCATCCTGCTGGAGAGCAGCAGGTGCCGGGATTACCTTGAATACAGTGTCTATTCAGCCCATGCATGGTCTGAACAGCTGCAGCAAAAACCCTCCAGCAGCCAGGCTGCTGGAGCGAGCGTCGGACAATTGGAGGCATGGTCAAGTCAGAGGAAACTGGCACAGGACACCGCACAGCTGTCTAAGTGAGACATGGCATGAGGAAGCGAGGTGCGTTTGGCTGAGGTTTCCTGAGACAGCACCGAAGGTGAAGTTGAACTGGAGTCATTCTGCACTCTGACTTGTCACTTTGACGCTCTCCTACAGCCTGGGATTCAGTAATGGACAGAGTCCACAGTATGGGTCAGATGCGATTGGCCCATTCAGGGCCATCCCCTAGGGCTCACCCTTGCTTTGTTTCATTTTGAGAGTCCCACCAGCCTCCAAATCCCACTACACTTTGAACCCTTCATGGCACAGTTAAGACTTGCAAGGTCCTGCCAGCTCCTGCTGCAGCTCCCATCACGGGGCGTCTGCAGGGAACAGAGGCTCCACATTCCAGTTGCACAAACATACAGAAATTACGTGCACTAACAGGAGGACTGTGCCCACTCCTCCACCCACAACTATCCTAGAAGGAACCAAAAAGTTGTAGTAAATAAAGACCTTGTTTTCACAACCTCAGTTCGCAGGGCTGCTCCTTTGTCCCCCGTCCCACAGCAGAAAGCCAAGGGGTAGCACAGCAACGTAGCACTCTAGAGCACAGATTAAAAAGCTACATACGTTGCTGATCTGGTCCTGAGTCTTCTTGATTCTCTGCAGCTCGGGGGTGTCGGCCACCACGCTGAATCCCTTCCCTTTGTTCTTCTCAAAATCCTCCTTGTAGCGAATCTAGGGACGAGAGATAAGCAAAACAAGACACTGAGAATCATCCACAGCAACTCATGTGGCAAGACCCAGCCTCTGTGTGATCCACCCTTTTTCCAGCATTGCATGCTACCCCCAAGATAGCCTTTTAGCCCAGCCTCCCAGCAATAATGGTAGAACGGGTTATTCTTAAAGGGGGTTTAGGACCTCCAGGTACAACAGCACTTCTGCAACTAAGTGCAAGTCTGTCACCTCTGGGGTGGAACCCAGTTAGGACAATTATAACCAAGTTACAAAGCAGGAGGAATTGTGGGAAGCAGACTATGGTGACCTCAATTTGGCTAGTACTTGGGGCTCGACACATTCATTCCTGGGGTGGGGGAGGAGGGGCAGGGTCATGGGATTTTTATTTATTTGTTTTTTTTAAAAAAGGTGCCGAGTCACACCAGTCTCAGTCTCATCTCTCCTCTGAGAGAGACAGCAGGTTCAGCAGCATACAAACCTGTTAGATACACTGACACGCCACCACCCAGACCTACTGAGTAGCCCTGAGCTAATCCCATGCATGGGGATTGCCAGGGGCCCATCCTTGGCCCTGCCTTGCCCCAGTACAGCTTCACCATTCCCCAAACAGTCAGCCTCTACAGAGGCTAAAAAACCGCTGACTCAATCCCTCCAGCAAGGAAGGAAACGCTCAGACCAGCCTCACTGGATGGAAACTGCCGCTTGCATCTAGAGGAGGCTGTTACAGCTGCAGGCCACTTTAATAGCCGGTCACGGTTGTTTAGACAGCTTTCAGCAATAGAGGGCTTCCAACAGAGAGCAGCAGGTCATGCAGCACCTTACCCACCCTCCATTTAGGAGGCAATAATCTGCATCCAGACTTTCCCTAGCCCTCTGGATCAGCTGCCGCTATCTGCGCCAGAGGGCCAAGGGCCTCCCCAAGGACTATGGGTGGGATTTGCAGGGGTGCCCAAGTGATTGAGGAGCACAAATCTATTGACTGAGACACACTGAACCCAGGTAAGCAAGTACGTATGAGCTCCAGTGCAAGGTTTGTGCAGGGAGGGCAACAGCTCAGCTGAACTCTGCAGTGAAACACACACTTTTGGATTTTCACCCTTTGATGCTCCCAGATTATCCTTTTGGGTGCAGTGAAGTCTTCAGAGGAGGACCCTGCTTTACCCAGCAGATGCTCGTTTTAAGTAGCTGCCCTGAAGTCCCCTCAAAGCTTACACAATCCTGCCCTCCCCACTTGGAGATCCCACCTCCACTAAGCAAGTGAGCCCATGACTAGAGCAGTCACTGGTCACTGCACTCCAGTACCCAGGAAGGTAGGTCAATAATTTGACTCAGCTCTGAGCAGATTACCCTTTGCACCCCTGTGTGATGGGCACCCATGTGCTGCAGCACCCTGTTGATTTGGGTCTCTAGAGTCCCAGCCCCTCCCATGGGAAGCTGGGGTACTCAGGGTTGAGAGCACTCATGCAGCCCTCCTGTGTTTTGGGCACTGCCCATTCCCAACTTGCACTGCCCTGCCGGCAGAGGAATCCGAGCAGCAGGGGTCTTTACAAGGAGGGGTGCTGGGAGGGTAAGAAGGCAGGAAGAGGCAGGGCAAGGGAGCATGTGGACATGTCACTCCCTCCCACTCCCCTCTTTGCTGGAGCGGGGGAAATGCTCATCTAAGTGGTGGCCAGACACCAGTGAGTCTAGCCAGCACCATCAGTTTCCTGTAACCCTTCCCAGCCCACAGCCAGAAAGGAGCCAACACTTCAACTGCAGAGCAGTTAGTTAAGAGGCTGAATCACAACTGTGCATGCCAGGGAAGGGTTCCTGGGAGCAAGTCCTAGTCCCTACACTGATCTGGTCTTCAGAGAGTTGTACACACAGTGCAAACAACCTAGGCTAAGACCCTCCCCTCAGCCAGCAACACTAGAGAGATGCAGGGGGAAGACAGTACAGTCCAAGCAAAGCAGCATTTCTACAAAAGCACTTGCTTCTCTCCCCCCTGCCCTGACCCTTCCTGGGCATCTCCTGCACAGTAAGACTGCATGCCTCATTTCTTTGGCCTGGTCACTGGCACAACGCAGAGGTAAAGCTTGGAGATCTACTGCATTAAGGAGGAACAAGCCTGTGACTGCCCCCTTTCCACATTCAGCCTAAACCCAGAATCTTTCAAGCTGTCTGGAAAGAGCAGATTTTATGTGCAGCTGAACCCAGAAACAGGTTTCACATAGAAACATGGTAGCCCTGTGGGACAGCTAATACTTCTCTAGAAACCAAAGCACTAGGAGCACCTTGTCTACCTGTGCAGGGTTCACGGTCCTTGGCCTTGTCTGGGCTAGCAACAACAGGTATGGGGTCAGCAAGCACATTTTAGAAGTATACTGTAGGCCGGGCAACGGATAATGTAACACCAGTTCTCAAACTGTGGGTCAGGACCCCAAAGCCGGTCACAACCCCATCGCCAGTTGGCTTAGACTTGCTGGGGTTCAGGGCTGAAGCCTGAGCCCCACTGCCCCAGCATAGGCCAAGAGAAAGCACAAAGGTGTTGGTTTGTAAGTTAAAACAAGCAGGTCTGGGAGGCTGGCATGATTGGCCACCTGCAGACAGGAGTTGATCACTGCCTTGCTAACAGCAGAAATTGTTTTCTAGACTAGGATTTAAAGGCATGTTACCAAAGTCCCTCATGAGGAAGGGAGAGAGATCCACAGGGCCATTCGAGGACTTGCCTTAACTAGCATTTAAAGGTGCAATAGCTAACAAAGAGATGCTAGCGTAGACAATGCCGTGTACAGCTAGCAGTTTAGCATGTTAGACAAGGCAGCATGTATGCTATGCTAGGATCTGTTTGTGTTTGCCAATGTGCCTTTAAATCCTAGTCAAGACAAGCCCCAAGCTGTTACTCCTTGTCCTACCACACACATTCTGCTCTCTACCCTGTGGCTTGCATCCCACTGGGTGGCCATTTCTGCTTTAACGGTTACTCCTGGAGCACTATGTCAAGCATGCTATTAAAACCAAACCAGGCCCTCAGAGCAACTTGCTGCTCTTCTGCTTGCAGGGAACAGAAGCCCAAGATATCAGTGCCAAGTTCTTCCATTTTCCTGGGTCAAGGGCATCACATTGCCAACTCAGAGCATGAGCAGACAGGGCAGAAACAGGACTCTAGAGCAGACTGCGAGTCAGCCTGGCCTGAATCATTTCATTCATTCAGTCCAAACTACTCTGACTTAACCATGGGCTTTGTGACTCCTGCATCTCAACCACAGATGTATGGTAGCAGTCTTGGTAAAGGGGGCGGGGCTCTTTCAGGACTTCAAAAAAGAGGAACCCAGCCCTTTAACCCCATATTCTCTGCATCAGCCAGCCTTTCAATCATGACAGGTTCCAAAAATCCAAGGCGTTGGAACGTCTGCAGAGCTCAACACCCTGCCGTTTTGTTTAATTCTAGTGCTTGGTGTGAGCTCTGGGAGGGTTTGAGAGAGGAGACACAGGCCTGTCAGAGCCTGCTAGACTACAGACCCCACCACGCAGCGGTTGGCATGGCCTTAAGTTACCCAAGCCAGATGGGGGAGGCAGCCAGGAGTGTATTTCAGCAGCAAGCCAGGCACAGCGAACCATGGGCGTATGTAGGAAGAGCAGTTTCTCTGGAACAGCCACACAGAGGGTTAAGCAAGCGGGAGAGAAGGGAGGAAGTGCTGAGACAAGGCAGCCTTTTACTTCTTTCTTGCCCTTATATGGGCACTAGGCTGGAAGACGCTGAGCAGTGAGCGGTTGCCTGCAGAAGGCCAGACAGAGTGAGGCAGCGCGAGTGTGTTCCCATGTATGTATGGCTCTGCACGGGCTAGGATGGGGGAGGGCAGACAATGGAGGCAAAACGCACCACAAGGTTAAGCCATGGCCCTCTGACACACAGGCAGCCTTCACCCCTGCACTGTGGCAGGCACGCCATTCACCAGCCTGGAGTCCCTTCCCAGTGTCTAGAAAAGCACAGCCAAGGAGAAGAGCTAAGGAAAGCCATTAGTCTAAGCTGGGGCTTGCATGCACAAGTCCAAGACTGCATCAAAAGCCGAGAGTGGCCTTCTGCAGGTCAGTGGGACTAATCACTTCAAAAGAGGCATTAGGGTTGACAGGTCTGGGCCCTGCAAGAGGTATTATTTTATGAATGGTTACTTTTACCAGCTGGTTCCCAGCTCAGTTGCCAGCCTGGCTGCTCACTTCAACAGCTCCTTCCAGACTGGGATTTCAGGCTGTTAATGTTTGCCTAGAAAGTGCCTCATGTCTCTTCCTTTCCTCCCCCTGCATACTGTTCACCTCATTCTACAGATGCAGAAATGGGCAGGTCACTCCCCCTCCAAGCTCACACCAGAAGTTAGTGACAGTGCCAGAAACAGAACCAGGAGTTCTGACCCACCGATGTCCAACTAGACCATGTTCCACAGGCCTCCTCACTACTAGATCAGATCTCAACTCTGCCAAGGCTCCTTCCCCATTTGAGAGACAAGGTACTAGCCTTTGCTCCATCCCTGTGGAGCCAATTCACTCAGGAGGGAAGACTCCCCCACTCTTGAAGTGGGAGGTACAGACCTGAAGACTGCTGTGACATGGTACAATTTATCCCAGCTACTGCCTAAAGGCAGCTACAGAAGAAATGCCCCCTCACTTGGCAGTGCACAGCAGCTCTCTGTTCAAGTGTATTAGAGAGCTGGTGTTTGAATGTCCTTTAATGACTGGACTTTCAATGAGACCAAAGAGTGTCAGAAGCCCTGCTTCAGAAAGGGGCACACAGAACAAAGTCTGAGACAAAACAGCTACATGCCACCCACTCAACAGGTACCTCCACCCCTGGACAGGAAAGATTGCATCAAAATATTTCTCCAAAGGGGCCAATTTCAAGAGTCTGGGAGGGAAGCCACAGGATGAAAACCCTGCGATTCTTCTGGCAGGTGTGGGCAGGAGGCAGGGAGCGAAGGCGTAAAAGCGGTCACTTTGTGGGCCTAGTTTAGCTGCAAGAGCGATAATCATCTGCTTCCGAGAGCAACCAGAACAAGAGACGCCTTCTTGGCGAATAGAAATAGAAACAGAAACCAAGAGATTTGATGCAGACTATATTAACCAGTTCCAGCGTGGCACACAGCTGAGCCACAGCTCCCCTGTCCACAAAAAAAGTTCTGGACTGGGACTAGTAGTTGGGATTTTGTATTCAGAGCATTGTTTTGGGGGGATTAGAATCTAGTCATCTAACAATAGGAATGAGAAGTTACTAGCATCAGCATATGCTACTGCAGCATTAGAATAGAACTACTAGAGTCCATCCCTCCCCCTACCCAAAAACACACCAGGATACAGACCCCACACAGGAGGTTAGATCCAGTATTAGAACCTTGTGTGTTGGCCAAAAGCCGTTACTGGGGATGTGTCCATTCCATCTCCAGTTTGGAAATCCTCCAGAGTGAAGAGACAGTCCTACCAGTTCTCCCCTTCCTTCTCCAGTATAGCTCAGTGCCACCCCCTCCAGTCTCTGGGAGAGGTGCACCGAGACTTGTAGACATAGCCACAGGTCACACACTCCCCAGCCCTGCAGGGTTGCACGCTGGATTGAAAGTAGGGCTCTGGAAAAGGTTAGACTCAGCACTAGAGATGGAGTCTTGATGAGTGTCCTGAAGAACACAGCACAAGACTGTTCACACAGCAAGCAAACCCCATCTTTCCATGACAATGAACCCCTCCGACAAAATCTACAGCCAGGTCTACATTTAAAGACTTCTGCTGGTGTAGAAGTGTCAGCTTGGGGTGTGATTTTTTTTTTTGTAAGTTACATTTTTATACTGGCAAAAATCCTAGTATAGCTACAGTTATTCTGGCACCACTTTTGCTAGCTGGAGCTTGGGTTTGTCCAGTTGGCCGCCAAGATTTTGTACTACCAGTGAACCAGACTACAGGAGTCACATTCCAGACCATGTGGGGTTTGCTCAGCTCTGGGCAAATTTAGCCGATATCAGCCTTATATCCTTTGAAGCAACCGTCAGTGAAGATAAAAGTAACTGTGTATTAACTAGAGTAAATGTTTGGTGCTTAGAAAACAGGAGACTCCCTTTGTAAGCAGAACAAAGGCAGACATAAGGAGAGAGGAATTAGGATGTTATCTTATGCCTGTTTAAGATCTACCCTCCCTAGAGGGCCATGGGCATTGCATTTCTGCTCTTCCATAGCCCACAGCTCCCCCCCTTCCAGCTGAGTAAGGGTCCCTTGTGGTTAGTACTGCCAGGACCCAACAGCAGCCTCTCCTCCCTCGGACTCAGAAATTACCTCTTGTGAGTCACTCTGGCCTGGAAGAGATGCTCAAGGTGGAATCCTAGAATGCAACAGTACCTCTATCAGAAGCCCAGTAATTGTTCTCATGTGAGCACAGACCTCCTCAGCTGGAGGAGCCATTTATATGCTTCTGCACCAGCTCATTTCCAATCAAATATGCACCTGACCCTTCTCTCCAAGATTACATTGAAGTGATTTATTCCTCTTCAGTTTCTCCTCTCAGCACAACAAGACAGCCCTTCCCCACAGGAGGACAGCTGAACAAAAATCCAGGCCTGGTTCTAGTCAGACCGAGAGACAGTCTGCTCCCCATTGGTCACTAATAAGACTATTCACCCACACTGTTCAAGTGGGGCAGCTGCAGCAGAAATCCCAGACTAGATTTCTCTGCTCATCTAGTCAGGGCTTGAGATGGGGCCAGGAGACATAATGCAATTATTCTTCAGACTGCTCTTTGAGCCCCCAGCTATGCTCAAATGGAGAGATTTCATTCAGGCCATCAGTCCTGCCACCTTCATCCAAGCTTGATGAACTTCCTCTTCCAGCAGGGGACAGAGCCCTCCAAGAGAAGTGTCACAGGAAGAGGAACAATTTGGGTGTGTTTATGCACCATTCTACAGTGGGACAGGCTCTTAAGTAGGGTAAGGCCTAGGCAGTACTTGAAGGGGAGGCCTCAGAAAAGCCTGCCGCTAAAAGGATTCAGTAGATGAGCACCCTTTGTAAGACATACTAATTCTCAGTTTTAAAACGAATTTAAATTTAAAAATTGCTCTGAGATCCCACAGAACTGAGGGAGTTACCCTCTTCCTCCAAGATATTTATATGGCCTAGAGCACCACAGCATTGAGCATCTGGGAAGCACTCTCATTGTACAGATGGGCAACTTAGGCACAAAACAGATCCAGAGACTTGCCCAAAGGTGTCAGACTGATGTAGCATGGAATTGAACCCAGGTCACCGAGTGCCAGACTGACCTAGCCACTGAACCATCTTTCCTTACCCAGCTAGGATTTCATTCTACTAACTCTGTGCCCAGGCCATTTCCACTGGACTATGCTTCCCGTCAAGAAGTATTGTTCAGTTCTGCTCCGTGCTATTAACAGCTGCCTCATTCTACCCTGGAGGAGGCATGTCTGTAGTAAATGAAGCAGAGCCTTATAGAGAGTTTAGTATTTGCCAAATGATTGGGAGTCTTCAGATGGAAACTGCTGCACAGATGGTCTCCTCTAGCTCACCTGACAAGCAATCCCTCCCATGACAGGGAACACACCACTGGGACAGGGGGAAGCTTTGAGCCTCCCAGTACCATAAGAGAGGGGGATGCTGCTCGTAGAACCCCTCCAGAGCTACTGTTGCTTGGGGCATTGACTCTTTAATCTCTCCTGTACCCAGATGTTTGGGTCAAGACAAGACTCCCTGGAGCATCAGATTAAGTGGGAGGAGCTAGGTGCCTGCTCTAGCCTCCTAGAGAAGTAAAACAAGTACCCTGGGGCCCAGCCGTTCAGTGTGACAGGCAACATGGCAGTTAACCTGGCACCCAGCTTGCCTCCCGCCCCCTGCCAGGGCTACAGGTTTGCTATGTGGCAAGGGGGTGGGGAAGGAAAGGAAAACAGCATCTGATACTCCCACAGCAAAACACACACCAGGGTGGCTTAAGGTACTTTACAGCTACAGACAGCGCCTTGCAAAACAGCCTCCTGTGGGGTGGAGGGCAGCAGCTAACCAGCCTAACAAAGATGGCCAAAAATCCCTTCCCATTACTGTGCAAAGGATGGCAGGACAAACTTCTATTCCTATGAGGAGAGTTGTGGGAATTCAAAACGGGAATTCAGAGAATCTTTCTATGACTTCCTGCAGAGCACAGGGCAAACTAGAGGATCCCAATGGTGGTCCCTACTGGCCTTATGATCTAAGAATTCCTCTAAGTACAATAGATCCAGTGGGGAATTGCAGGGACACCAGCTCCAGAGAGGTTCTAGGTAGTCTTTGGGCCCAGTGGGGATATGCTGGAGTACAGCCCCAGGAGATTTTTTAAGGGGGAAAAAGCAGCACTGGCTGGAGCAACCTGAACAGCGAACTGTTGGGCTCTCCTGCCTCTTACCTTGGAGAAGTGGCACTTGCCTCCCACAATAGCTCTAGGAGGCCCAAAGCAAGCCCTGACTGTTCAGGCAAAGCTGCATTTGTGCAAGTCAGAGAGCTGTTGGGAAACTTGCTGCGAGGAAGGGACTTTACAAAAGCAGATGTTTCAAAACTATAGCTGAAGGGCCCCTCCCAGAAGATACCCCAGCAGCTAGCATCTACCCTGTGACGCCAAAGGGAGGCCTAGCTCCCTCCTCCAGCAGGGAAGCCATTCCCAGCAAGCTGCCTTTTAGCTCCCGGCACTTCTCAATTAATGGGAGAGAGAAAAAGGAAGGTCACTGTGCTTGTCACAGCACAGCAGGAGGGGAACGCACTGATCCCAAATGATGCCTGCTCGCCCTGAAAACAGCACTAAGGCAAGTCTCAGGCGGTACACCCCCTGCCTGGATCTTTCCAAGCCCAATAGTGCCTCTGTTAAGCTTGTGCAGAGCCAGGCTGGCATGCCTTGGTGAGCCCCTCAAAAGCAGTCTGTTAACCCCTTTTCACCAAGCCGGGGGGGGGGGGGGGAATAGGGTAATCAGATTCTCAGCACAGGATGTGGTAATTGTGTTCTCATGCATGAGTGACAAGCCAAAAATTGCTCCTGGATGCATTTTCCTGCCATGGCAGAGTATGCTGGGCACTAATTTGAGCGTGGTGCTGTCTCAAAGTCAGGGACAGCAGCTCAGGACAGTCAGAGTTCTCTAACTTGGTAGCAGCCATGAGATCTCCTTGGGCTTGGACTCCCCTGGACAGCCCTGCTCCCTACTCTCAAACCTCAGCAGTGCGAGGGATACTAAGGAGGCTGAGAATTCACACTACAGAAGGCCAGCCAGCCAAGCTATTATTCCCAAACAAGCTATGCCCCATTTAAAGCAAACTCTGCAGATCATAATCTAAGCTTTTGAGTTTCAAATTCTGCATATTTCAGTGTTCCAGGGCAGGAAGGAGGAAGAAGAGACCTTTTTGGCCTACCTCAAGCCCTTAATAGATCTAAAGCCAAAGCCAGTTCCTATTGTGTCATCAGAAGTTGGGCAATAATCCAGTTCAGCTCTGCCTTGCAGCTGGGGGCTTTTGACGACCCAGTTTCATCTCTGGACCACAGAATAGGAGGGGGCTGTCCAGACGTGGCCCAAGCAAGCTCAGAGACTTGCCCCACAGGGAGACTCTTGCACCAGACCAGGTCCTGTCTCATCCCTTCCTCCCCTCCTTTTTTTCAAGCCTTGGGAGCAAGTTGTCTGTCCAGGGGAGACAGCTCACAGCTTCACATCATCAGGCCTATTGGTCTAGCCAGGAAGGGAAGATGCTGGTACAAGAAGAGGTGTAATCGGGACAGGATAGAAAAAAAAACAGACCACAGGACATCCTGGCTTTTCAGCTCAAAGAGGTGCTGGACCATTAGGGCCAGGGTACTGGGACAAGACTGACCAGAGGAATTGCCAGACTATCAGATCCATGCAATATTTCAGAAATGACCCACCCCAGAATGAACTGGGGATGGAGAGTCACCAGTGGCACAGTGAGGCAAGCGACAGTAGCCTGGCCAAGGGGCAGGGGAGCCTTTGACAGCGTTCTTACCTGGCTCTGAAGCTCGCTCTGCTGCTTTAGGCGCAGGTTCTCTGGAGTGTCTGCCACCATGGTGAAGGACTGCTTCGGGTAGTGTCTGAGAGGAGAAGCAAGACCCGTTAGCCATCATCAGCCCAGGGACTGGATACAGCAAACTGAGCTCACACAAGGGGCCACCCTGATGGACTTGCCCCTAGGACCACATCAGCTGCACTCCTAACCCTCCCTGCTCCAGGTCAGTCCTTTGCTTCAGCCTTGAGCTCATCAGGGACGCAACAGGCCCCTAGATGGCACGCCTTTAGCTCTTGAAATAGTCCCTCTACTAAGAGAGGAGCGGCAGCGGCAGCGTATTGTTAGAGGCACCCCTAGCAGCAGGGTGGCTTGAGGACTGCAGTCTTCAGGGCTGCTAACACGGTGCCTTTTGCTAGCATGGAGTTAGTTTATAGGGAAAAGAGGTTTTAACTCTTTAAGAGGGGACTCTTTAGCACCCCCTCCCCTCTCCTGCCTCTTTGAAGGAGGGAAAAACCTAGATTTTTGGAAAAAGCCTAGGACACCTTCCTGAATCACTTCAGTTGTGCATTAAGTAGCGGGTAGCGTTCTTCATGTTAACGGATGAAAGGCCTGGTCTACACAGATTTTATGTTCAGCTGTTTCAGAGTGTAAAACACTTAAAATAGTTAGAACAGTGCAATCAGCTAGCGCTCATGCAGTTCTGCTGGTACAAAGGGGTCTTCTGCCAGTGTAGACTATCGGTACAGTAACAAAGCTAACTGTTTACCTACATCCACACTGGGGCTTGTACTGCTTGGCTATTCTGGTACAGAATTAGCACCACCACTTGGGTTTAGACAAGCCCCAAGAACTCCCTAACATGGAGGGTTCTGTACAGCAACAGAACGCTGTCCACCTTTGGCAGCACGCCTAACTGCTATTATCCTCAAGTGCTCCGTAGTAGCATCAGAATGTTACATGCAGTCATTACTGTAGACAACACAAATTAGCAGTTAGAGGAACTTGAGTACTGAAGGCAAATGCTGAATCCCGTAGCTGGAAGACAAAAGGATGTTGGTAAGGGAGGGGACACTCTCCATCTAAGCCAGAAGAGAGAGAGAGAGAGAGTTTGCACAGCCCTCTTTACCTACAGATTCAAAGCACGATTGAGCCACAAGCAAAGCAAGAGCCCAAGCTCCATCACAAGTACTGTGTACAGGTGACATTCTGAGCAGGACTTGAACAACAGGTCAGGACTAAGGTGCATTAACAGAGCCGGGCCTGCCTGCGCTCTAAGAATACCCAAAAGTGGGGCTTAGTGTGGCTGAGGCATTTGTTCACCACTTCCCCACTGTTCAACAAGACAGACAGGCCCAAAAAGGAACCTGCCCTGCACTTATCTTACTTTGCTCAGCCGATAGAAGTGTTGCAGGCAGGATTTACACCTGTGTTGTACGCACAACACAGATGCCGATTCTTTCTTGGTATGGCTGATGGCCAGTAGAAACTGGCCAGAGGTTAAGTATTAACCCCGATACAAATGCAGCCACCACTCTTACACCACTATTAGGCAATGCACTCTTCTGCATGACAACAGACTCCATGCACTGAAAAGCACAACTGCCCCCAAAGTTAGTCTGGCTCATTTCCTTGCCTCCACATCTCGGGAATTTAAGGTTGGGGGAAGACAAGGCCCAGGAGAGGAGAACTCCAAGACCAGTTGCCTCTTCAAACTGGCCTTGAAATTGGTTGTCATACAGGATCTTAACTATTTGTGCACCGAACTCCCTGGGAAATGTGTGTAGAGGAAACTCTAGCCTTGGTATTTGTGTAACTGCTTTGTGGATGGCAGAAGCTAGAAGATCCCACTGCAACATTCGGTGTTGTGCTGGAGACAGTGAAGAGAGAAAGTGGCCTCAGTAATTTGTCCTGGGAAACCTGATCCTTTCAGGCACAAGACAAAGGATAGGGAAATATGGATTGAAAAGCAGTGCTGTGCAGTTTGATGGTAGACCCAGGAATAGGAAGCAGGGGAGAACCACTTCCTATTACAGCCAGGCCAGTGGAGGCATAGGGTTGAAATGACACCTAAACTCCATGAGGTAAAGTTCTTAGACATCTACTAATGAAGCAGAGACCTACAGAGGTTCTTTGAAACCTACCGTTTTGCAGTCATCCCTAGTGCCTCAGGAAGTAAGAAATTGCTAAATTCTCATGAAAAGCCGAGGCATTTACATGCTTATCAGCTGCCTGTGTTTATGTTAAACACCCCACTCCTCCATGTGTATTAGCTCTGGAAAGAGGACACTATCTCAAACTGCTCTGGCTCCGTTCATAGACTCAACTGCAGTTGTTGAAGAAAGATCCAAGGAGGAAGGACTAGGAGGGTCTCTCTCTAAAGCTCCTTTTGCAATTAAGCTTTTTCCTTGAAATCGTGACATTCCCAATCCTGTCAGGGAATTCTGGCACAGCCCTGAACGCAGGCTCCAGCCCTAATACAACCAGACAGGTCTGGGGTTACAGTCCCAGCAAAGCAGATGGGGGCCACAATTTGGGTCCCCTTGTAACTGAGTTAAGACCCTGGAGAATCCATAGTTTAAGTATCCCTTTAACAGGACACCCAGAGTCCCATCTACACTATGGCTTTGGGGCAGGAGGGAAATCTATTTTCACCTGTTGTGTAGACTGCTGTCATCTGTAAACCGGGGGCCTGAAGAAGCAGGCAGGGAACTGTTTGAGCACAAAGCAGCACTCTGTGCACAGCACCCTGTTCGCACCTCTGCCACACATACCAACTGTGACCCATAAGCACCACATCAGCAGAATCCTAGCTGTCAGCTACTGCTTTTGCACAACTTGGTCCTGGTGCAGGACAGCAAACAGACTTACAAAATAGACACCCAGCCGCAGGCCACTGCTCCCCATCCTGCAACAGCAAATACCTGTGAGCACAGCAGCAATGCAGGAAATTCAAGGTTAAAAATAGGTCCCCTACCTTGGTGCTCAGAAGAAAACCAAAACCCTTTCTAGTGTGTAAAAAGCAACAAGCAGCAACATGCCGTCTTCTCCCCTCCCCCAATCCTGCAGTGTGATCTTAGGCACACAACCCCTCTCCCCCAATCAGCTTTCTGAGAGGCTAGCAGCAGAGACAGTCCATTCCCTCCCCCATTGCCTGCACAAATTCCTAGTAGCAGGTGATGTTACAAACAGGCTGTGTCCTGTCAGCAGAGACAGGGACACTCTGGCTGGGGGGGGAGAGGGAGGGGTGGGTGTGGGGTGTAAAGAAATGAATAGCTAAGTGGCCTTTAAATCTCTCCACCTCCAGCCATATGCAGTTTCCATAGCAAAAAAAAAAAAAAAAAAAGCCACCACACTGGCCCACGCTTCAGGAGACTGGCCCCCCACATCCCTGCGCCATAGGGTGTGGTGCAGAGAGATACAGACACATCCAGACGGCATAAACCTTCTCATCTCTGCACTGCCCCAACCAGAAGTCTGGCTAAATGAGAGATTTAGAAGGGGGTGGGTAACCAGTTTTACAGCATCTACAGACCGCTCATTGCTTAAAGCAAGGTTTTGGGGGGGTTTTTTATTCCAATTCAGATTAATCGGATTGGAGTGGATATACATGGTGTGTACAGATGACCCCTGCTGCCTCCCACGTCCCAGTGCAGACTACAAAGCCCTACAAATGCAGCTATAGACATGGTCTGAACACAACAGGAGGGTGCTGTTCAGTGGCTATCCCCCAGAACAGCAGTAGAAAGGTGTGGCCTTTGACAAGAAAGCTCAGTTCCTGTTGAGAGCACTGGGAGCTTTCGGCAGGGTGCTGCACACCTCCCATTCTGGCCACTTAATTTAAGCATTTCCAAAAAAAGCTGGTCTCCCATTTAAAAATTGGGCCACCAATGGTAGCCAGCAAGTGGGAGCAGCAAGGTGACTAAAATGTCAGCAGTCTAGCCACAATTGTCATCTATGCTTGCCCAGAGCAGAGTTAAAGCTTGTTAAAAAGTCCTGACCAATGGATTTTTAAAGAGGAAAGAAGTCTCATGGGGACAGCTTGGCTGTTGCTGGCACAGATCTGACCCCATCTTTAGACAGGTCTACCCCACTGTTAGCAAATTTCCCTGGGCTTTGTGGAAGACTGGTTTCCCTGAGAGAAGAAGAAACTGACTTAGATGCTGAACTCTGGTAGTATTTGGCTAGCACAGATCTCAGACCTAAAGGTTACTGTCCTGGGGTGGTGGAGACTATGCTAACAACTGGCTTTAAATGCAGTTAACATGCTTTAAAACCTAGTCGGGAGAGGGCCTAAGAAAGGGTGTAGATCAAGACCCAATACACGAAACATGAAAGTTGGCAGGAGCATATGGTTGGGGGAGGGAAGATATGGAGAAGTGGCTAATCACTCAGTCATAGGTGGTGCA
The DNA here is from genome assembly GCF_965140295.1 of Lepidochelys olivacea. Classification (NCBI taxonomy): domain Eukaryota; kingdom Metazoa; phylum Chordata; order Testudines; family Cheloniidae; genus Lepidochelys; species Lepidochelys olivacea. Next base: position 15,218,029 of record NC_140437.1, on the reverse strand, counting down.
GAAGTGGTAAATTTGGAGATTCATATTAAAAAGATTTAGATTTAACACTGAACCATGCTGCTAGGAGACCCTGTTCAGAGCACTGTTGTATCCCAATGGTTTCCTGCCACCCTTTTTATTCCCCGATTTGAAAGCACTGTTTTAGAGGGGGACGTAGCCTTCTCCAGTGAAGACAGCTAAAATAGGACCAACTCTGTCCTGGACACTGTACAAAGGCAGGAGAAATCCCCTTTCATGAGAAGATTCAGCCTGTAACAGGCTCCAGAAGACGGTACCACTGATCTCTGCTGTTTCAGGCAGTATGCAGAGAGGATGCAAGCCCACTCCAATGAGGCCTGGCATTCCAGTACATCACATCTCTGAAACCCCTAGGGATGGTTTTTCCCCACCCCCACACTGTCATTTCCTCCTCTCTCCAGCCCCCACCCCATTCCTTCCCTAGGAGGCTCTCTGTGCCAGGAGCAGAGTCCAAGTTTCTTCTGACATTTCAGACTGAAAGTGACAAGGCTGCATTTCAGTTAGAAGCACACTGCTGTTCTGCTTTTCCTCCAAGTGCTGAGCCTAGCCAATGGTAGTGTGTTAATCCAACACTACACATGGCCTTTATTGGGACAGGAGAGGATAGTTTGAGCCTTGCTCTCTGGCTCTTTCCTCACACAGCCATACACAGAGCCCCCTGAGGTCTCCAGGAAGAGGCAGCCAGATTCTAAGCTGCTCCCCATACCAAGTGATTGAGCTACAAATTTTCCCAAGGCAGACTCTTTTCATGGTAATGAGTGCAGTTTAAGAACCCAAAATAGACCTTCTCCTTGGATCCAAAAGTCAAGCCAGGTTCTCTGTTGGGGGGTTTGAGAGCCAGAAGATTCTTCAGACCAACCCTGACTTCACTTATAGCCAGCCACGTTAATGACAATGGGTTGCCCAGATCTGACACTGCAATCAGAACAGAAACTAAAATAGACCCCAGCTTCCCTCTCCCATGATACCAGTGGGACTGAAGAGTCACCAATATCAGCTGATCTGACTATATGCACAGGGAACAGGTGGAAAGAAAAGGAGGACTTGTGGCACCTTAGAGAGTAACAAATTTATTTGAGCAGAAGCTTCTGTGAGCTGCAGCTCTCTTCATTGGATGGCATGCATCCGATGAAGTGAGCTGCAGCTCACGAAAGCTTATGCTCAAATTTGTTACTCTAAGGTGCCACAAGTCCTCCTTTTCTTTTTGTGGATACAGACTAACACGGCCGCTGCTCTGAAACCTGTCAGGGAACAGGTGGTGAGATCTGTAGTCCCTCTTCTAATAAGAGCTATACTAGGACTATGATTCACTTTTCGGAGAGTGACACCACCACCACCCCCCCATAGCAGATCTCACTGATATGTGGAGGGAGGGTAGAAACCCTTTCTTACTCCAGGTAAAGAGGAAACCTTTATACATTCAGGCCAGCCAAAGAAGCTGCTGCACTACTGTAAGATATATGGGTTCTGTGAAGGGGAAATGCAGTTTGTAAAAGTCTCACATACTGGCAAGAATGGAGCTGCATTTATGGTTCAGTCATGGCCCATGAGCTTCATGCTATCTGCTAGCACAGAGCCCAATCATTAGGTTACTATGGTAACTGCATCCGATGCTCTGGGCATGCTAATGCAAGAGCCAGAACTCCCAACCATGGCCTCAGGGTGTTGGTGAGAGAAGCTGTGGTCACAGCATTTAAAGAAAAAAACACACCCACACACACCACACTTACCTGGCGAGGAAATTTAAATTCCTCTCAAGGAGCTGGTTTATTTGGGGTTTTTTTGGTGCTGGTCTGGTTAAGAGACTCAGGGGGCCTTCCGTCACCAGGAAATACACAATTGAAGGGCATGATTTACAGTTTTGTTGGGTTCTACCCCCAACCCCCAAAAGTCAATTTGTTTTGCTCGTATACCAAGACATGCTTGAAAACAGATCTTAAAGCTCCTAGTATAGCACATCAAAGGCCAGGTATTGCATATGCAATACAAGTGTCAGATCTAAGAGCAGCACGTACATTCAACTCACACCCACCCCAATATCTTTTGCAGAGAAATCCGAAAGAAGAGATTCATGAAAGCAAGAAGCCAGGTGCTCTGGAAGTTTCACCCCCTCAGGTCTGCCAGCCCTAACATGGGACACTTGGTGCTGGTTGCGACCTTAGTCTCCCATGCAACCCTGAGCCCACTAAGGGTCTCACCTGTGATGTGCCAGGATTTTTTAAAGACAGGCCTCCAGAAAGGTAGCTTGCCCTCCCAACATCCTGCATTCTCAAGAATGCTTTACCAACAAGGGCTAGTTAACCTAATGTAGCAGGTAAATATCTGCATTTTGTAAGTCATTTGCCCCAAGGCCAAGGGGAGAAAGGATTAGAATTCAGGGATGCACAGCATAACTATTGGACTACTTGTTTTCTTAGTTAAAGACCACATGTAGTTTGACAGGAGCCAACACTGCTCTGAACACAGAGCTAGAAAGCTGTGCCCATGCCACCAGGGAAGCAGTCTGGATCAGACACGACTATATAAAAGAATAAGCAACCACTCGAACCTTTTCCCTAGATCTTACATCACCACACTCATGATCATAAAGCATGAGACAGAAGGGCTGCCTGATTAAGAACAGACATTTAAATCCTTTGCCAGTCTAAGGCAGGGAGTTACCGATTTAGAGCATTGGCCCCAGCCAGTCACCCACTCACAAGAGTCGGTGCTTCCCAGTATAAACACAGGAGCCTGTATTCTTAGAACAAGGCAGAAAGAGAATCACCTCATATGCATGAGAATCAGCGACAGAAACAGGCAGCAATAAATTAAACCTTAATGAGAAAGTACTGGGTGAGCAGCCTTGGTTCAACAGAATACAAGGCAGCATGTGTGGGAATGACATCTCTGCTCTTTCCCCTCACCCACCCTCAACATCTTGGGGGAATTCACAAAGAAGGCAGGTCTCTCACATGCCATTGGAGGTCTCCTGGTGGGGTGGCATGGTGTATTCCTTGGCTTAGAGGGCTGAAATCAGAAACCAAGAAAGGAGCGTAACGGTCAGTGTCCCTGTTCCAGCCTTCCCCGTAAGCAAGGCCCAGTCTTGGCAGACGAAGTCCAATGCTCACATTCTAGAGGGACGCGACCTGGCCTTTCCTTTCCAAATGCACAGCAAGCGACCCCTCCTGAGCACTGAAGTAGTTTGGATGGTCTGTGCTGAGCAGATGCACATGGAACAATGTGCTCCATGACATCTCCTTCTGGGCACTGGAGTCTCCATGCAGAGATCCTTTAAGAAAAGGGAGCAGCATCCCCCACACATCCAGTCAGTTTCCAAAGAGACTACGCTACAAGATTAACAGCAGGTTTCAGAGTAGCAGCTGTGTTTGTCTGTATTCACAAAAAGAAAAGGAGGACTTGTGGCACCTTGTAGCTCACAAAAGCTTATGCTCAAATAAATTTGAGCATCTCTAAGGTGCCACAAGTCCTCCTTTTCTTTTTAAGATTAACAGCAGTGCACATCTATAAATAAGCCAGGCCACTATTCTCAGGGCCCATTCCTAGGCATTAATGCAATGTCATGGCTAGACAGTTAACCTCGGTCTGTGCCATAGGTTAAACCTGGCTCCTGGGACACTGAATTCTTCAGTCCTAAACTGGACTGGATTCCCCTCCTCACACCCCCAAGAGGGCAACTGGCTAATATTTGCCCCGATTAGCAAGAGACCCAGGTGAGAGTACCTTGGAAATTCAGGGAGATAGATTCACCCCGAGGTGAAGTCTACACTGTCATACAAGGCACTGCACAGGTTGATGTACTCACACTAGTGCAGCTAAGGATAGTGGTGTAGACAGGCGAGCAACTCAAGCGCGTCCCTGGAGTGTTTGTATGGCCTGCACTGAAACCTATGGTGCTGCGCTAGCAGGGGCATGCTGTGCTGCCGCCATGTCTCAGATCACAGGGGACATCCCCTAAGAGGAAAAGCTAAACCAGAAACCTTCTGGTTCCCTTCTGCCAGTCTTCACTGCAGCTAGGAGTGAGCCTCCCAGCCCAGAGGGACAGACTTGGGCTAGCAGGGCTCAAGCTAGTGCAATAAAAATAGCAACGTGGATGCTGTGGCTCAGGGTCTCAGGGCCACCCCGTTTCTACACTGCAGAAGAGGAATACTTTCCCTAAGGAAGGTTTTGAGACACAGGCAGCTGAGAGGGCGAATACAGGGAAACTTAAGTCTAGTCACTGTGACTAACTGAAAGGAAGTAATTAGTCCCACGCACCCTCAGAGGTGAGGTTTGTGTAGAGTCTGCTGCTAAGTGATAGTAACGCAGACAAAAATGCTAACCTTTCGAGAGAGAGAGACAGCGGATACATCCATTTAAGTCATTATCTTTACAGCTACATTGACTTGGAGGCAGAAGCCTGGGTTCAGCTCTGACTGCCAACTGCATGCGACCTCAGGGCAAGTCACTTTGTCAGTACAGAAGTGGACATTTGGAAAGAGACTTCCCCTTGTTGGAAGCTCTGGGTGTGCTAAAGGGGTGGAGTATGAAGAGGGGACTGGAGGTAGTGAAGCGAGCCTCAAGCATGAAAGCCATGCAGGGACTGTGGAATGGAAATTGTTTGGTGCCACACAGAAATGCCACCGATTCTAGACTAATAACTACAAAACCTAGGGGCAGTAAGACCAAAATGAGAAAAAGCAGTGACAGCGAGGATATGAGAAGGCCTCCCAGTCTGGTGCACACCTGTGTCTCAACAACTGCTTTAGCAGCAATGCAGATGCAGACAGATTTTAACATCCTGCTACTGATAAAGAGGAGACAGCCCCAACAGAGGGAGGGGGATTTGCCTCACATTTCAGGCCTCTTGCATGGATGTGGTCAGTAGCTGCCGAGCCTGATTAGAGTTTAACGAATTGACAAATGGGATGCCCCCCTAAATCCCCACCACAGGGGACTGCTGTCAGATTAAGTGAACGGTATTTAAATATGTGGGGCAGAGAGAGACATGTGACCAAGTAAAGCCTCAGTGCTCTGGAAGCAGGCTCTTCCTTCTCCAGCCTTGTATCCTTGTTCAGGACCACCAGAGTAACAGCCCCTTTAACCCACAGCTCCCTTGGACCTAGGGTGATTACATACAATGGGAGAGAGTAAAAACCTCCCCCAAGCAAGCTACACCCGACATAAAAGCAACTAAACATAAATCAGCTCAGAGATCTAGGAGAAGGGAAGACAAGTACACAGCTCTGGCAGGAAAAGAAAATCCCCACACTGACCAGTTTTCAAATGCTGCCTGTCCTGCTCAAGCAGGAAATTAGGCCAATGCAGTTGTCTAAGTCCTGTCCCCATCCCCCCACCCTGGGGAGAATTCTGGCTTCTGCACCCAGCAAGAAACAGCACAAATCCCTCTGTATTACATCTACGCCTGTGGAGAGTCCCCTGCCCTGAAAAGCTCCTTTCTTAGGGAGCAAGATCTCCTTGTAGGAAGCAAGATTGCTACAGAATCCCACCCTAGCCCATAAGAACTCCATACACAGACCTCCTGCTAAGGTTCCTAATAGGCTACCACTAGCTCAGCTGCATCAGTGGGAGCCCTGGTATAGACAAGGCTCTGGTACATATATAATTTAAAAATTAGTCAACTAAAACTGGTCAGAGCTATGAAAGCACACATTAAAGACTCTGCGAGAGCCAGAAGAGAGTCAAAGTGCTATCAACATGAAAGTTGGTTTGCTGCTGTTAATGTCAAATCCTAGGATTACTTGGAGATCTCTACATTTTCTGTTTACTTTGTGCATTTAACAGTACTTTGACTTGCTGGTTTTGCAATTCCCCTGGTAGGATCAGTTTCTCCTGGCTTTCACACCACCACAGAGGGGGGAAAAAATTCACACTGGCTCTTACAGAGCCATCAAAAGTTGGCAGTAGAAGTCAGCTTCAGTCCAGGACCAGAGGCTCCTGAACCAGAGATTGTAAATTGAGCACCTCCTAAAGCTACAGGAAAAGCCTTTCCAGTTCTCTGAGCAGAGATGGGCATCTCAATTTCACCCTTCCTTTGGGTCAGGTTTACTGGCAACTCACGAACCAGAGAACACGTGGCTGGGGTTTTTTTTCAGACCCAGGACTGGCAGTTTGTAACACTTTACTTCAAATCAAGCTTGCTCTCACCAAGACAAAAGATTTGTGTTCTGTCCCTTTTTCAGGCCAGACCTGCCCTTTAAGACCAATGTATAAATCAGGGAGCAGTCTCCCAAAAGGTGGAAACTTTAATCTTGTCATCCAAGAGCCTCAAAAAGGTATTTGGCCACCTAACTCATTGAAATAGATGGGAGTTACATGCCTAAATGCCTTTTAGTATCTGGGCTGTCCATGCTGCAAAGTGACAGTGTTAAGACTCTTCCTACCATCATGGCCTCTACTAGACTAGAACATCGTATTAAAGACAAGTTCTAACATGACTTGTCCATACAGCAAACTTGTTAGAACCACAGTTAGTTGGAATGGGATTTAAACACCACTGTGGCTGGTGCTTTGGACAGATCTGAACAGCAAGGAGTGGGTTGTGGGATTTAGTTCCCTCACTATCCAGACATCTAATGCCCCAGCCTGGAATGCAGCATGCCTTCTCTCCAAGGGGACAAGTCACCTTTCACAGCTGTATTAAGGCTTCAGTAAGAGTTAAACAAAAGGAAGTAATAGACTGGATTTTTGGCAAAGCAGAAAAAGACTCATCCGGCCTTTCAAAGAGCTTTCCAGAGCTGCTAATTCTTGGGAACAAAAACACTTTATTTTTGAAGACCTATTTTTAAAGACACCTCCTCCCTGCTGCAGAGGACCTGCAAGCCTCTAGCTGCACGAGGAGCGGCTGCTTTGGGGAAGGGCGGTCAGTTCCTCAAAAAGTATTCTGGGAAGAGTCTATGCCAGCTCTGCATGTTTACAGCAGAGCAGCCACCATCTACAGTCTGCCTCAGAAACTGGATTCAAATTAGGTAGGGGAGACAGGCAACTAGGAAAGTTATGAGAGTGAAGCCTCATTCAGTGGGGGTCTCTAGGATTCCTACCTTTTACCTCCCATCACACACCCTTCTTGCGAAGCAGGGCAGAGTACCCCCTGCAGCAGACTGTTCTCCACTGACTGCTGCAGGGAGCCTGTGTGCCTCTGTTGGAGGGAATGAATTCTCCCCCCCGCCCCCAAATCAGTGGCAGATCCAGCAATATTAAGGCTGGAACAGGATTCCTCCTTACACACTTCGAGTGAAAGGGAGTGTTTTTACAGGCTACTCAAACTGGTTCCTGCCCCTAGGAAAAAAAAAGAAAATCAAGGGACTTTCCACTGGGGTGGGAGCAGACAAATGTGCTGGCACCATACCACAGGAGTCCCAGCCTGCAGTGATCCTGATGTGTTTAGGGGCTACATGGCCCTTAGGCTCCTGAGCAAAAGGCACAAACCTCCTAGTCAGGCAGGAGTTACACTGCTCTACCCAGGTTTCAGAGTAGCAGCCGTGTTAGTCTGTATTCGCAAAAAGAAAAGGAGGACTTGTGGCACCTTAGAGACTAACCAATTTATTAGAGCATAAGCTTTCGTGAGCTACAGCTCACTTCCTCAGATGCATCAAACTGCAGCAGGCTTTATATATACACAGAGAATATGAAACAATACCTATTCCCACCCCACTGTCCTGCTGGTAATAGCTTATCTAAAGTGATTTCCAGCACAAATCCAGGTTTTCTCACCCTCCACCCCCCCACACAAATTCACTCTCCTGCTGGTGATAGCCCATCCAAAGTGACAACTCTTTACACAATGTGCATGACAATCAAGCTGGGCTATTTCCTGCATAAATCCAGGTTCTCACATCCCCCCACCCCCATACACACACAAACTCACTCTCCTGCTGGTAATAGCTCATCCAAACTGACCACTCTTCAAGTTAAAATCCAAGTTAAAACAGAACATCTGGGGGGGGGGGGTAGGAAAAAACAAGAGGAAACAGGCTACCTTGCATAATGACTTAGCCACTCCAAGTCTCTATTTAAGCCTACATTAATAGTATCCAATTTGCAAATGAATTCCAATTCAGCAGTTTCTCGCTGGAGTCTGGATTTGAAGTTTTTTTGTTTTAAGATAGCGACCTTCATGTCTGTGATCGCGTGACCAGAGAGATTGAAGTGTTCTCCGACTGGTTTATGAATGTTACAATTCTTGACATCTGATTTGTGTCCATTTATTCTTTTACGTAGAGACTGTCCAGTTTGACCAATGTACATGGCAGAGGGGCATTGCTGGCACATGATGGCATATATCACATTGGTGGATGTGCAGGTGAACGAGCCTCTGATAGTGTGGCTGATGTTATTAGGCCCTGTGATGGTGTCCCCTGAATAGATATGTGGGCACAGTTGGCAACGGGCTTTGTTGCAAGGATAAGTTCCTGGGTTAGTGGTTCTGTTGTGTGGTATGTGGTTGTTGGTGAGTATTTGCTTCAGGTTGCGGGGCTGTCTGTAGGCAAGGACTGGCCTGTCTCCTAAGATTTGTGAGAGTGTTGGGTCATCCTTTAGGAAAGGCTGTAGATCCTTAATAATGCGTTGGAGGGGTTTTAGTTGGGGGCTGAAGGTGACGGCTAGTGGCGTTCTGTTATTTTCTTTGTTAGGCCTGTCCTGTAGTAGGTAACTTCTGGGAACTCTTCTGGCTCTATCAATCTGTTTCTTTACTTCTGCAGGTGGGTATTGTAGTTGTAAGAAAGCTTGACAGAGATCTTGTAGGTGTTTGTCTCTGTCTGAGGGGTTGGAGCAAATGCGGTTGTATCGCAGAGCTTGGCTGTAGACGATGGATCGTGTGGTGTGGTCAGGGTGAAAGCTGGAGGCATGCAGGTAGGAATAGCGGTCAGTAGGTTTCCGGTATAGGGTGGTGTTTATGTGACCATTGTTTATTAGCACTGTAGTGTCCAGGAAGTGGATCTCTTGTGTGGACTGGACCAGGCTGAGGTTGGTGGTGGGATGGAAATTGTTGAAATCATGGTGGAATTCCTCAAGGGCTTCTTTTCCATGGGTCCAGATGATGAAGATGTCATCAATATAGCGCAAGTAGAGTAGGGGCTTTAGGGGACGAGAGCTGAGGAAGCGTGGTTCTAAATCAGCCATAAAAATGTTGGCATACTGTGGGGCCATGCGGGTACCCATAGCAGTGCCGCTGATCTGAAGGTATACATTGTCCCCAAATGTGAAGTAGTTATGGGTAAGGACAAAGTCACAAAGTTCAGCCACCAGGTTAGCCGTGACATTATCGGGGATAGTGTTCTTGACGGCTTGTAGTCCATCTTTGTGTGGAATGTTGGTGTAGAGGGCTTCTACATCCATAGTGGCCAGGATGGTGTTATCAGGAAGATCACCGATGGATTGTAGTTTCCTCAGGAAGTCAGTGGTGTCTCGAAGGTAGCTGGGAGTGCTGGTAGCGTAGGGCCTGAGGAGGGAGTCTACATAGCCAGACAATCCTGCTGTCAGGGTGCCAATGCCTGAGATGATGGGGCGCCCAGGATTTCCAGGTTTATGGATCTTGGGTAGTAGATAGAATATCCCAGGTCGGGGTTCCAGGGGTGTGTCTGTGCGGATTTGATCTTGTGCTTTTTCAGGAAGTTTCTTGAGCAAATGCTGTAGTTGCTTTTGGTAACTCTCAGTGGGATCAGAGGGTAATGGCTTGTAGAAACTCGTGTTGGAGAGCTGCCGAGCAGCCTCTTGTTCATATTCCGACCTATTCATGACGACAACAGCACCTCCTTTGTCAGCCTTTTTGATTATGATGTCAGAGTTGTTTCTGAGGCTGTGGATGGCATTGCGTTCCGCATGGCTGAGGTTATGGGGCAAGTGATGCTGCTTTTCCACAATTTCTCTACCCAGTGGCTCAGACAGCTCTGTAGCTAGTACAGATCAAACCTTTTAGAGGAGGATGTATTCCATCATTTGGGAGAACGGAAAGGTAGCCCAGGTAAGCAGTCAGCTCTCACCTCCACCCCCACAGCTTCCAGCTAGGCTGTTTAAGCTAAGCTAAGGAAAGCTGCCTGCAAGAATGGGCTTCACAACCTCAGTCTCACCCCGCTCCCCTTTCAACATCTGGCTGGCAACATCAAGCTGTGCATGCTCAGTTGTCCCCACGCAGAGATATGCCAACAGCCTGAGCTGAGTGAATGGGTGGACCAGAGCCAGGACTGATGGGCCCCTCCACCTCCAGCGAGCCTCTGAGGTTACTTATGGGAACAAAATGGGAGCTGCAAAGAAGTTGGATTTTTCCAGGAGTTGTTTTGGCATCAAGTGAGGATGAGGTGGTTAAGCAAGATCTAGAAAGTCAATACACTCTTATGCTCTCCCACCTCAGCAAGGTCCAGGGGAAGGGATGGGCAGACTGCAAGAGGAGGAGTTGGAGGTGGTTACAAGGAACTTCCAGGTCTCCTGCACTCTTAGTTCCACCACTGACATGTGTGGCCTTGGGAGAGTTGCCACTGTGTTTGTTTCCCCTTGCCCAAGAAAGGAGAGGGAAGTTAGGTAACTCAGAAGGCTTGTGTCTGTGTTCAAGGGCTTTGAGCCCTCAGGAAAAGGTACCCGATTGGCAAAGCCTAGACTGTGAGCTCCTTACAGACAGGAGAAAGGCGGGTGCTCTGAGCACCCCATGGTACTGTACTAACAAGCTAGTTCAGCCAAGCCAGCTCACGCATCCCCATTTAAAAATGGAAGAGGGTTTATGATTGAGGGTAAGTGAAACCTGCCCCTTTGTCTTGTTCATACAGCTGCCTTCTCAAACATGCTTCGAGCTGAGCCAATGGTCCATAGACATATGGGTCCAGTACCCTCAGGTTACCAGCCTGGGAGCTCTCTGTGCAGAGGAAGGCTGCCTAACTTCTCTACCTCCCCCTCATTTTGCTAGAGCAAGTGCATGTGCATATGGCTCCCTCTCCCAAGGGCACCAACCTTGTCTTGAGAGACTTTCCATCTGAGGAGTCAGCAGCAACATGTCAGGCTACAATCTCTTGGGCAAGGCCACCTAGGGTCGAGACCGTTGGCAGAACAGGCTTGCCCCACCAGAGCCAGGGAGTGACTAAGCAACCAGCAAGACATGCCAGGCTCCCCAGTGCTGCTTTATTGCATTTCAACAGTGTCCTTCAGATAGCTTCAGGCTGCATTAATGACTCAGGTGATTATGTCTCTTTCATGGGGAGTCTATAGATCTGCTAGGGGATGTTACTGAGCAGAAGACAGAATGAGGGCCTCTGACAACCACCACTGCCATGTCAGTCAGGATCCCATGCCAACTCCACTTAAGCTTTCAAGTTTCTTCCCACAGAGATGGGCAAGCCCCCCCCCCCCCAATTATGCAGGGAGGTTAAGTGCATTGATGCTAGGGAGGACAAGCAAGAGGCACACAGAGCTAGTCCTCCAGGTGGCACTCACTGTGCAGAGAATTAATGGGTCTGGCAGCTGGGGCCAGTGGCTTTATCTGTGAGAAGTCTGGCTCTGCTGAGAGCACTCATTGGCTTCAACTGGAGAAAGTTATTCTGTCTCTTTCTATAAAGCCAACCTGAAAAGGCTCCTCCACTGTTCAGATGTCCTCCCAACCACTAATTCAGCCCACAGATCCCTTTAGAAGATCATATGACTGCCACCTCTCCCCTGAAGCTGCTATACCAGAAAACCCCCACCCTGAGCTTTTGCTGGAAGAGAAGGAGGGGAGCTCTTCTGGTTTATATCCTTCCAGTACTCTGCCACCTCATCAACACCCACCACCTCCTCAGAGCCAGGTGTGTCAGGGTCCTTTCCCCACAACAGCAAATGGAAATGCCAGCTCCCATTTGCAAGGAGACAGAGAGCATTTATTCTGAGCCACGTGGCTATGCAAAGCTGTGTACACGACTACAGAGAGCCAGTTACTCTGATCCAGGAACTCGGCAAAAAGGCATCACATAAACACCTGGACTCTGTCCCAGCTGCACAATTCCTCCCTGCCTCCCCACCCCCAGCTTGGAAGGGTAACTTTCATGTAATATGCTGCTACCAGATGGAGTGATTAGGAGTGCCAAGAACAAAGACTGTTGGCTTGTTTTGAAACTCAAAGCGGTTCTGCTTTTGCCTGCCACTTACTAACTTTTTCCAAGAGGGAAGTTGGCCCAAGAGGTAACAGCCAGTTTGCTCTGAACAGAAAGAAATTTACCAAATTAGAGATTTTTCTTGAGAGGGAATCTCAGTCAAGTCTTTGCAGTTATTCCCTGGAATCAAAGAAAGTTTCAGAAATAAGAACACTGGTCAAGTGCTTGATACAGTGTTATGGCAGCCCTGGAATACTGCCCAGGTTGATTCCCCAGCAATCATAAGCAACAGCTGGTTCTATGTACTGTGCAGCAAGGATAGCTTGACTCTGCAGCAAAGTGACAGGGTTTCAATTTCCCACCCTGCCCTGGAAAAGCCAGGAGAGGTACTACATAGGGCAGCCACTTCCTTCTTTGGGGCTCCAACCCTTTGCAAAGAAACACCGAGATCAGGCAAGCACACCAGGAGCGACACACAGCTTTGTTATGTAGCATACCAAGTGCACACATCCTGAGCTCCTTGTGGGTGAGAAACAGCTTGTTTGGTGTGGTATGGGGGGAGGGGAGGCCAGGACCAGAATAAGTAGAACAATCCAGTGCTAGGTTTTCCTTTGAGTGCTCAGCTCAGGAGGGCACTCACTTTGAAAGAGGACTGCAGTGAAGGTGAACAGAAGCAGTATCAGCAACAGAGCCATCTCCCCTGTGCAAGCTCAAACAAAGGATGCTGCCCTTTTAAGAAGGCTGGTCTGCAGAGAGACCTGCTGCATCCTCTTCCCTGGGGGGAAATTGCTATGCAACTAGGCCATTAACTTCCTGCCAGCTATTCCACAGCATCCAAGAAATAAAGGCAGCTAGCTCTGTGGGGTGTATACAAGGCAGAGATGGACAACCCCTCTGATTAGCCACACTCAAGCAGTCGGAGTCTATCCTGGTGGATGCATGTTCGCATTGGGCCTCTGGCCAGGTCTGATGTAAAGGAGATTGCTTAGCCTGTTATACCTGTGTAAGCCCACATTTGCTCCACTAACATCAACCAAGATCAGGGCCTGGCCTAGCATCTTTCGTAGAGTTAAGACACTCTTCCCTGCCCTCCAAGATGATATCTTGCCTTGGCTGGAATTGTGTTGTCAGAGGAAGGAACTCTGCTCTTTGTCACAGTCCAGGGAAAGACACACCCACCACCAAAGGGAGACACATAATAGATTCTAATATTTACAGAGAATCAGTGTAGGATCACATGCACCCAGTGATGGAGGTCAACATGTGGACTGCCAAAAAAATTACCAACCCCTCCTTACCATGTTGCAGTAAGCAGTGCTGTACAGGAACTCCAGGGAGGAGATGCTGATTCTTCAGTCTACTTTGCAGGGTTAAATATATACAACTGAGGCTTCCAACAAGCTTTAAAGGAGCAGCTCTTTAGAGGTTTGACCAGAGAAGTCAGTTCTACTGCTGTGAGCAGAGGGAATTTAAGAGGCTCAAGGTGGAGAACTGCAGCCAATACATTGACCCCAGCAGAATACCCATCATGGCAGATTTAAGCAGGGCTTTATGCCGCAATGACACCAAGCCTATGTATTGGGAATATGTACATTAAGTATGAGACACCAGAAGTTTGAGGCTTCCGCACACAGCTTTGGGATGTGCTGGGATAAGAGGAGATATGAAGCCAGTGTCACTGCAGATAGTAACCAAGACCTGAATTTAGATGGTAAGGACACCAGGAACCGCAGAGCCTAGCACCTGAGTTCTGCTACCCACCTTATATCATGCAGGCCGAGTAGCTGACTACACTCGGTCCTCCAATAATGCCACTGGCTCCTAATTTATTTCAGGAGTAGGGGGTAACATTTCTAACTTGTTTGAAGCTACCATCCATGGTCTTAGCTTCAATCTTCCTGAAAGACCTGATCTTGTCCTGCTTACCTGCACACACTTAGACCTGTGGCATATATTCAGCCTTGTTGACAAGAGCCTTCTCTGCAGCTCTTGCTAACCAGAAAAGCATTTCTGTATCTTACTTCAAAATTACAGCTGAAACCAGCCACCCCCCAACCTATGCCTCTTCCATTTTTGTTATGGTATTTAAATCTACAGAGCTTTTCGGCACCCAATTTGCATGAGACACTGCAGAGTAACACAGGATAGGCCAAACCTGCTAACAATGAACAGCCTTTGTCAGTTGCTCTAGGACTTTGTAAATCTCTCTCCATTGACTTCTGATACAAAGGCAGTTAAAAAAAAAAAAAAAGATACTCAAATGTGCTGGGAAAACAAAACAAGTGGAAGCACAAACCTCCATCACTGTGGGGAGGGGGAGGGGAAAAGTCAGAGGGCAGAGTTAAACAGCCAGGCTTTCTTGGAAGGCTGAGTACAGATTTATTACCGGGCAATGTCAGATAGCAAGGAGGAAGCCCAGCCTTCTTCCTACTGCTTTCTTGAAGACAGAGGCTTAGGGGCTGGCAAGAGGCCAGCACAGAGACAGAGGAGAGCCTATGGTAAGGCATGCTTGGAAAAAGCAGCTTCTCCTTGCCAGTATAAAGGTTGCTTTTCTTCCTTTTGGAAGATCTAGAGCTGCAAAGGGAACAGCTTATCATTAGCTGAGGCTGTTTAGAAAGGGTGGGTCCCATCTGGGCTCTCCCAGTGCCAGAGACAGGGTCATATGGAGGCAGAGCTCACCTTCCCTGGCCACTCCCTCCTCCTCCTCCCCAGAGCACCCTGAGAAAGCCATGTGGCTCCAGCTAAAGGGACATTAAAGGGAGAAAGTGAAAGCAGGAAACAAAACAGCTGAACTAGATTTAAGACTAAGATATGGAGCCCAGATTCTGTGGCGATTGCTGCCCTAGACATGGGCTGCTTCTGTCATCTCTCTGGTAATGTAAGACATAAGTACCAGTGTATCCAGCCACCTCAATCCCTCTGCATTGATCCTCAACACCCTGATGAGGTACAGCAGGGTTATGACCCCATTTTACAGACAGAAGATTGAGGCAGAGATTAAGTGACCTGATCAAGGACACATCTGTGGTGGAGCAGAGAACTGAACCCAGGTCTAACTGGTGGAGATTCCCATTACCCCAGTAAATAAGATTGACATTATGACAGGTGAGGGGCACCAGACTCAGAGTTCAAAGCCAGAGTCTGGAGGAAGGGGATAGATTCTGCAAGTTACCAAGTCACTCACTAGTGCTGTCCCCAGAGGTCATGCTTTCTAGTCACTGGCAACCCAGAACAGCCCTGGGGCAAACCTCAGAGCATTTAAAGCAAATCAGGAGTTCAGGTGTTTACAGGAATCTCTTGTGACAAAGGTTCTTTGAGGGTGAAGTAAAAGGTTTAGGACAGTTAATTGCTTTGTTCAAGCCTCTGCATCTACCCCTGATGGTCTCTGAAGAGGAGGCAGCTTTCTGTACATCTCCTCAGGTCACCAAAGGGTTAAGATAGCAACTCTGCATCAAAGGGAATGCAGTTTCTCAACCCCTTCTGCTGCGAAAGGGTTGCGCACACTCCTTGGAATCTCAGGAATTTCCCACTATTATCCCCACTTCCCTTTCACCAGAGGCAGGGTGAGAGGACTCTGGGCCCTTCCTTCTGCTCAGGACAAGCGAAGCACTCTGGGTGCAGCTCTGGTTCTCACCTTCCATTCCCCGCCTAACCCCTCCCCCCCAAAATCACCACATCAGGGGACAGAATGGCTTCCATGTGTTTAAGACAGAGGCTATCAGCCTTGCAAGATCAGAGTTAACCCTTAACAGCATTTCCCTTTTGAGGTTTGGCTATTTGCTAGAACCATGTTTGTCTCAGAGCCACGCACACAGGGACTCCCAGAAAGCAGACCTTCATCTGAGCTAGCCAGCCACCCCCAGCCGAGCTAGGACTCTTCCAGAACTCTCTTTTTGTAGTGGTGCTGTGGCTAGGGAGTCCATGAAATCAGTGGCAAGATGATCACACACTGGTGGAGACTATTTGGTCTTTGATCCAAAGGAAGGAACTATTCATTGCTTTGAGGTCTCGTAAAAAAAAAAAAAAAAAAAAGGCAGAGAGGATCCTGGCTGTTGTGTGCTGGAAAGTGCCCAACTCTTCACAATGCTGCACTGACACCAAATAAAAAAAAAAAAAAAGTGGGGAGGTCCTACCCAGTTTTCTTTTGTAGTTTCTCTGAAGTGTCCCTGTCCATGAGAGAGGCCTGGCAAAAGACTGGGGGAGGTTGCTTATTGGAGAGACACAGCAAGCACACAACCCTTGAATCCAAGTCAACATCCATTTTGACAACAGTTTAGGCATAAGCCTCAATCATCTTTCTGCCATTTGGAACTGGCTTGTCAAAACATAGCTCATTAGAGCAGCCAGGATCTCATTATATGAGCATCCAGCTTCTCTAGCTGGAGACAAGATGTTTGGGATGAAACTCAGTGCGGAAATCCAGCAGGCAGGTCTACTGCTGAACACACATCCTGTCCTGTACAGGTCACTTTGGATGAGCTATTACCAGCAGGAGAGTGAGTTTGTGTGTGGGGTTTTTGGAGGGGGGGTGGGAGGTGAGAAAACCTGGATTTGTGCTGGAAATGGCCCAACTTGATGATCACTTTAGATAAGTTATTACCAGCAGGAGAGTGGGGTGGGAGGAGGTATTGTTTCATGGTCTCTGTATATAATGTCTTCTGCAGTTTCCACAGTATGCATCCGATGAAGTGAGCTGTAGCTCACGAAAGCTCATGCTCAAATAAACTGGTTAGTCTCTAAGGTGCCACAAGTCCTCCTTTTCTTTTTGTGACAACCTAGAGCCTCCCAGCTGACTAGCAAGGTCTCCAACTCACAGCTGGGTCACTTAGGTGGCCTACATTAAAATCAGCAACAAACTCAAGATAAGAGCCTGCAGGACCCAGATTTGATGGCATTGAACCGTCAACGTCCAGTGCTGGCAATAAATATTCCTTTCTTTGGCCTGCAGTAACTGAACACATTGGTGCTACAGAAGTTTCCTGTTCTGCCTACATGTTAGAGCCAGAAGTGGAAGGTGCCAGGACATGACCTGTGCATAGCCAGAGAGTTAAGTAGCAAGTGACTCATTTCCTCACCTCACTGTAGCACTGCGTCTCAGAGAATCAGAACCTATAGAGGTCATGCCCAACCTGCCTGGGAGCCAGGAACTGCAGTGGTCCACTCCTAGTTCTAACACCAACTCCTGCGGCCTTGAGCAAGTCACAACCTCTGGCTGTTGCCAACACTTTTGGCAAAGTTTTTCCTCACTACCACAGTCCACAGGGTAGTCGGTAGTGAGGGGAGCACTATGTTAAAGGAGCAGCAGGAAGTTTTTGCCAGCACACCTGGTATAGTAAGGCCTGCACCTCAGTTCTACCCTAACCCTATTTGATAGCTCTGGTGGGGTATACCCACTTTATAAGAATGCTGTCAGGATTAAAGTACTTGGTAAATGGAACGAGCTATACAAATTCTAAGCAGTATTAGCTTAACAGCTCTTTACTTGGTATTTGTAAAGTGGCAACAAAAAAATCCCCTAGTACAAGCTGCTTTATAGTCATTAGAGAGACATGTCAAATTAACAGTCAAATTCCTACCTGTGAATTCCATGGGAGTAAGATTGGGGCCAACAATGCCGGAGCCAGCTGTATATTGCTAACACTAGAACCTCAGAAGTTAACAGATTTAGCTTTTGCACATTAAACCAGAATGATCAGTCTTGTGTGCATCAGTTTCACTGTCCGCTGCAGAGATTTAAAAGTCCAAGACAAAGGGAGATTGAGGATTATGAACAGGAAGAGTGGTTGCAGTAGGTCACGAAAGCTCATGCTCAGATAAATCAGTTCGTCTCTAAGGTGCCACGAGTCCTTTTCTTTTAGTAGAACTTCAAATCTTTTGGATCTAAACAAAGTGAACCCTTTTGTGAAACCCTATTTAATCACTTGTCAGATACAGTGAAGATTAAGCACCGAAAGTGTTAACACTTGCTAGTGTCCCATTATGAAGCATCCTGTACTCAAGTCCTCTAAGGAGGAGACAATGCTCCCCAGCTACTGAATTAAGTGGCATGACGACAGGAAGAGGAATGGAAAGTCCCTTTTGACAGCAGAAGGACTGAGAGTAGGCAGCGATGACCAATCAGAAAGCTAACTGGGTGCAAATCCAGAAGTAATGCTAAACTGAATGGCCTCAGATTGAGGGGGTGGAGCTTGTGTATTTGAAGAAAGCCCTGGTGGTAGAAACTTATTTTAAGCATCTTTCCTGAGAAAGCACACATCATCAGAACTGTGCTCTGCTTTCAAGTACCTCTCTGCTCTCACTCCTTTATATCCCCACTGCCCCTTTCAACTCTCCAGGTGCTTTCAGTCCCTGTTACCACAGTATCTGAGCACCTCGCGCTCTGGTGTACTTATCACAACATCCTTGTTAAGTAGGAAAGTGCTCTTTTCCTCCTCATTTTACAGATGGGCAAATTAAGTGACTTGCCAAAAATCACAGGAAGCCTATGGCAGTGCAGGGAATTGAAACTGGATCTCTCAAGACCTAGATCTCTCAAGACTAGCACCCAACCACTGGACCATCCTTATTCTTTGCATATAAAGGATATATTTCCCTCCCTCCCTCTGCCCCTCCCCCTGTGCTCAGCATGATCCAGACTCCTTCCCTGAAGGCATTTTGCAGAGCCTTCTTAAGGTAAATGCCACATAAATCACCACAACGCATCCTTGTGATACATGGGAGAGAGGGTTCAAACACATTCCCCCAAGTGACAGCTACCCTGTTCAGAGGTCATGACTCGGTATTAAGTCAGAGGGGATGCTTGCTTTCGTGTCTGGAGTGCCCCACTATGGCACAAACAATCTAACTGGTCTTGAGTTGTGTGCCTTTGACAATGTCAGTTTATAACTTTGAGATGGGACTGGTCTCTAACCCTCATCCCTCTCAACTAAGAGCTGGGGCATCAAGAATGCCTTTTGGAGCAAGCGTTCTGTGGGAGCAACCGGAAGCAAATTCCAGCATCAAGAGACCTTAGCTAAGAATATCCCCTGCATCTGTCGGCATCAGCTTGAACTTCCTGGCAACTGGGAAGCGTCTAAGCTAAGTTCAAGGTAGCCAGAAACCA
Source organism: Lepidochelys olivacea (assembly GCF_965140295.1). NCBI lineage: Eukaryota > Metazoa > Chordata > Testudines > Cheloniidae > Lepidochelys > Lepidochelys olivacea. Next base: position 15,198,859 of record NC_140437.1, on the reverse strand, counting down.
AGACCTACAAAATTTTGCAGAGCCAGCACAACCCCTGAATGACACTTCCAGCATGGCACTAAGGTGTTATTAGAATGAGGAGCAGAGACTTACGCATTGCAATACGGCTTCTTCTCATAGCCCTTGTAGTTTTTCATGTTTAGGGTCATCTTGCAGGTCTCGCAGTGGAAACATGCTTTATGCCAGAACTGCAAACAAACAAGAGAACAGTTAACAGGAGATGCTTGCAATTCTAACAGCACAGGATTCCCCTCTCCTCAGAAAGGATGTTCCTCAGAGCAACAGGTCCAAGCCTCTTTTCTGGACCTCAGTGGCTCCTTCCGCTGACACCGGATCCTTCGGAGAGACTTTTCGAGGAAGAGATTAGACAAAGGGTTCCTACCAGCCTAGGGCCCTGGGTTCACATCAGGGAGACTGGGCCTCTATTGCATACTAACAGTAAGGGGAAGAGAGCTATGGGTTTTAGTATTCTGGTAGCATTGCATGAAACTGTTGCCAACCATGAAGACTTTACAATACAATACAACTACACAAGACAAAGCAGGAGGTTACAATTTACAGGCAGTGTGAACAATGGTTTCAAAGCTCCATGTTAGCGCCATCTTTCATTTTGTGCCAAGGGGGGGGCTGTTATTGGGAGGGAGTTTGCTAATCAGAGAGACAGAAGGGACAAGGCACATTAATGGGAGGGGAGAAAGGCCATGAGAAAAGAAAGCAAGCAGGGGAAGGGGAGCATGAAAGGAGCAAGGCTGAAGTGAAGCAAGTGAGGGACAGAGAGTGAACAGATTGTCTAGAAGATAAACAGCCTAAAGGTCCCTGCTTCTGGTGCTTGCCTCTGTTCTCACTGGCTAAAGGTATGGATGGCCCCCTTGCTGCAAATTTCTTCCCTGAGCTCACATAGTTGGGCAGAGGCAAAGCCACTCGAATCCTGGTAGGGGAACCCTTACCCCCTTTGGGGATACCTGGGATCAGCTCTCCTCCTCACCCCCCGCCCATGGCACAGCTACACCTGCTGCAGTTGCTTTTCTCTGCTCCTACCAGCGGAGTCTGAGTGGCCCCCCAAGAAAAACTGGTTATACTTTCATGCCATTAGGAAGCTCTGAACTGGGAAGAGACAGATAATAGCTGAAGGGAACTTCAGCCTGACAAGGCAGCATTTAACTAGGTTGAAATCCAGCAGTGAGGCATCTTTGTATTTCCCCACGTCTTGTGGGTGCCCCACAAGGATGTCCCATTCCCCCACCCCAGCTGGAGGCTGGTACTCTAAACATACTCCGAGCAGAATGCCAGTCCCAGCTGCAGTTGCTCCCTTACAGACACCAAATGCACATACTTGCACTTCAATTGAGGCCAGAAGAGACATTCCTTGAAATCCAGTCCATGACCCACTTTTCTAATATGCCAAAATTACAGGTTATGACATTCAGTGAACACACATCTACCCTGCCTTAGCATCTTGGAGATGCTTCTTAGATGGAAATATTCGCACTCAGCATCTGACTGACAGGACAAGCCTCCTGCTAAGTCCTGACAAAGTTCTAACAGTACAGAAACACAATCCAGACCTTCCCTGGGGTAACCTTGAAACCAGCACCTGGACTTCCATCTCCCAGCCAGACTCCCAGAAACATCTACAGCTACTAAGTGTACAAGTTACCCAAGCACGAAGGGGTGCTGCAGAGGAAACCCTCCAGGCCCAAATTCTCTGCTCATGCAGAGCCCAGAGTTTCTCAGTTAATGGCATGGCTGAGCAGAGCCCACCCATCCAGCATCAAATCACCCTCCTTCCCCACACCCAGAGAAATTCAGGTCATCATGAGGGCTTAAGGCTAGAGACTTACCAACCTAGGGGGATAACATGGTTTAAGAGAGATTCCCCAATAAGCCATGGAAGTCCCCCCTTGAGGCTGCATTTCTACCCCTGTCATGCTAGGGAGTCACTGCTAGCTGCATAGCTAAGCTCCCAACCCTGGCTAAAAATCCCCAAGCTCAGGGTGGACAGCTGCTGAATTTGCTGCTCTGTTGGGGTGCCAGGAGTAAGCTTCAGAACTCTCCCTACACCCCCCCCCCCCACACACACACACACCCCCGTTCAGCACAACTTGTGAAACATTTTGGAGATAAACATGTGTAGACAAAGGCCAAGACAGAGCCTGTGCTACCTGCCTGTGAATACCACACCCTTGTGTATAAACACAGCCGCAGCCCAGCAAAGAAGAGGGCATGACTCAGCGGGAGCAGAGGGTGGCTCTCCCATTTCAGTTGCTCAGGGGAAACAGATCTGTCCTTTCCTTGTGTGTCCCCACATGATAATTCTTCCAAATATGGAGGGGTCTGTTCACTATCCAGTGAAAGGGGACTTCCTTTAGAGACCAGTCAGATTTTTTCAGGCAACTTTGGCTCCATGCCCTTGGCCATGGTATGACCCCACTTCATCTAGCCTTGTTCTTCCCACACATTCACCATGTTTTCTCATCTTTAACCCACCCAGAACTTCAGCCTTGTGGACGAAGAGGAAGGCCATGGATGGTCCAGTGGTCAGGGTGCTACACTTGCGCAACTGGGTTTAGTTCCCTGCCATCAGGCTTCCTGTGTGACCTTGGACAAGTCACTTAAGGTATTTAGCCTTAGGCACCTAGGTACTTTTGAAGATCCCCCTCTGCATACCTTTAAGGTGTGTCTAGGCTTATCTTCAAAGGAGTCTTCAGAGCCAAGCTGGCAGATAATATCCCTGAAACTGACCTCCGCTCAGAGGAATGCCCAGCCTTCAGCAGCCAGAGGGGATTGAGAGCTCCTTCCTAGCTGGCATGGCTTGGTGCTGTCCCCCAGCCAGCAGTCCACTGCAGACATCAGCTGTATCTAAGCATATGCAGAGGAGCTCAACTTGGGCAGTATTCTCCCAGCCAGATGCTCCTCCTCACTTCAAAACAGATGGAAGCACAGTGTTGTTTACTGGGGCACTGCTGCAATAATCCACTGCAGAGGAGAGACTCTAACAATCCAAAGAGTTTACACTAGCACTGGAAGAGGGTGAGGAGAGCAACCCCACACTGGTCACCTATGCCAGGCATACATTATCTATCACCATCTAGCCAAACAGGCCGTGGGATTCCCACAAAGCAGCCACATTCCTGTGCAATACTCTAACTCCCCCGCTCCTTACCCCTAGGAGCAGATTCTAGCTACTGCTGCATTGTACAACCCACTCCACAGCCAGCCTGATGTTTGGTAAGAGGTATAGCCTGCCACAACAGGTCCCAAGCAGGCTGTGCCTGCATCCCAAAAAGAAGAGGGCTACTGCAATTTAATACTTCTCAAACGGTTAGTAAGTTGTGCTTGTTGCCCAGGCCACACTTGTACCTCTGAAGTATCTACTCCTCGAGTCAATCACAGTTAGTGGCAAAAGATATTCTCAGCTGGGCTGAGGGGAGCTTAGCACCACAGGTATCATCACTGGCCCTTATGTGTTAACATACCTCCACGAAACTATTTCAGAAACACATCCTACTTCAGCCTGTTTGAAATATTCTGAACTCAGAACGGACAGGTATTTGGTCTGTTTTTAAAATCCATTAGAAAAAAAAATCTTGATAAGTCAGAACCATGAAGTCACCTGACACCAGCTTTTTGGTGGGTTTATTAACTTCGTGATTACAGCCACAACCGCTAGACCAGGCACCCCTTGCTCCAGTTATGAGAGACACAGGACATAGATCATTTCCACAACGGATGTCACAGCCTCCTCACATGACATTTTATCTGGAGAGCTGATAGGAGTCCATGAAGAAGGGGGCGGGGAAAATATGCCACAAATGCCACATACAATATGCACTCCCTAAAGCCCCAACAGACTGTCACCTAGAGACTTTTGAATCATACTGTTACCTTATCAATATCAGTAAAGCCCTGATCTGAACAGAGTAGTTCCCCTCCCCACCTGCTGAGCCCTTAGTGCTTAGATTCTCACTTCTGTTAATTTTTGCAATGCAAATTTAGAGACACAAACTGCTTTTTCCTCATTTCCTTGGAGCTGCCAGGTATAGCTCAGAATTGGAGTGCTTAGTACAGCTGAGATGCTGAGTCCATTCTACTAAAGCACCTGCATTTTGAGCATAAGAACATCCATACTGTCAGACCAAAGGTCCATCAGGCCCAGTATCCTGTCCTCTGACAGTGGCCAATGGCAGGTGCCCCAAAGGGAATGAACAGACAGGTTATCAAGTGACCAATGCCTTGTCCCTCAATCCCAGCTTCTGGCAAACAGAGGCTAGGGACGCCATTCCTGCCCATCATAGCTAATAGATTCATGGAAGATGGGTCCATCAATGGCTATCTAGCTCCCTTTTGAACCCTGTTATAGTAGGTTTCAGAGTAACAGCCGTGTTAGTCTGTATTCGCAAAAAGAAAAGGACTATGTGTGGCATCTTAGAGACTAACTAATTTATTTGAGCATAAGCTTTCATGAGCTACAGCTCATCCGATGAAGTGAACTGTAGCTCACGAAAGCTTATGCTTAAATAAATTGGTTAGTCTCTAAGGTGCCACAAATACTCCTTTCCTGTTATAGTATTGGCCTTCACAACACCCTCTGACAAGGAGTTCTAGAGGTTGACAGTGCGTTGCATGAAAAAAATACTGTATGTGTGTTTTAAACCTGCTACCTATTAATTTCATTTGGTGGCCCCTTGTTCTTGTATTATGGGAGGGAGTAAATAACACTTCCCTATTTACTTTCTCTATACTAATGATTTTATAGGCCTCTATCGTATCCCCCCTTAGTCGCCTCTTTTCCAAGATGAAAAGTCCCAGTCTTATTAATATCTCCTCATACGAAGCCATTCCATACCCCTAATCATTTTTGTTGCCCTTTTCTGAACTTTTTCCCAGTATGAAAAGGAGTACTAGTGGCACCTTAGAGGCTCACCAATTTATTTGAGCATGAGCTTTCGTGAGCTACAGCTCACTTCATCAGATGCATAAATTGGTTAGTCTCTAAGGTGCCACTAGTACTCCTTTTCTTTTTGTGAATACAGACTAACACGGCTGCTACTCTGAAACTTCCCCCCCCCCCCCCATGTATCTTTTTGAGATAGGGCAACCAACATCTGCACGCAGTATTCAAGGTGTGGGCGCACCACGGATTTATACAGAGGCAATGATATTTTCTGTCTTATTATCTATCCCTTTCTTGATGATTCCCAACACTGTTTGCTTTTTTTTTTTTTTTTTTGACTGCCCCTGCACGAGTGGATGATTTCTGAGAACGATCCACAATGACTCCAAGATCTTTCTTGAGTGGTAACAGCTAATTTAGACCCCATCATTGTATATGTATAGTTAGGATTATGTTTTCCAATGTGCATTACTTTGGATTTATCAACATGAAATTTCATCTGCCATTTTGTGGCCCAGTCACCCAGTTTTGTGAGATGAGGATGCAGGAGAATAGGCTTGAGGTGCACTGGCATAGCTCTTGGTGAAACCTAACGGAACCTGCCTACATGCCTCTTCTCCCCAGAAGCCTCTCACCATTCACCTTTGTTCAGTTCCAGTAACAGCACTATTGAAGCAAGCACCTGGCTGTGCTCGACAGCCTTTCTGCCACAGTCATTCAGACCTGCTCTGAGCAGAGTTAAACTAGGTGGACATTCAGACACAGGATTTCCAAAAAAGGTGAGTGGTTGAGGTTTGTAGCAGATTACAGCTTACATCAGGCCAGCATTAAAGGATCACCATAGATACGGCTCGAACACCCTGCATCAAGGTCAGCATTAGTTGGGCTGGCGTGGGAATTTGCAATTGCCAGCTCAGAGGAAATTGTTGTCAACTGAGCCAAAACAGCACCCACGGATGCAGGATGCACAGTAGAAGTAGGAATGAAAAATCCTTCTAGCTACAATTCAAACAGGCACCGTTGCTATGCTTGCCGTGGAGATTTAACTCCAATAGGGACTCTAGAAAACACAGCCACTACACAATGAAGACCAAACACAATAGGGTTTGGGACACAGGAGTTTAGTTCAGCTTTAAAAGAATGATTCATGAAATAGGAAGAAAGTAACATCATGTGTTAAAAATGTGACCAACAGGGTTCATTGTGACTCAGGAATGCCATAACTAAAACATCTGCATTCTCCAAGTTGCTCCTTTAGTCCCTAAACTGGTCATCCCAGGACCCTACAGGGGTGGGGGAGTGGAAAAGAGGGTGGAGAAATGCACAGCATAGTTCATCCACAAAAAAGGGACCCATTAGAGTGGATGGAAGACTTTTCTGTGACAAGCAGATTTCAATAACCAGAAGACCTCTTGAGTTCTCTATGGAGAATCAACAGTATTAGAGCCTCACTGAACTCTCCAGCCCTGAGATAAAACACACAGGACCCAGTCACCCCTAGTATCAGTTGTGATTTTTTTTTTTAAAATAAAGGAAGAACTTGCCCTTTTAAAAAAGCCTATGAAACGGACATTAAAAGACAAGGGATTCAGACACTATTGGTGATGAGAGCCATGCAAGAATCTACAAAGACTATATTTAAATCTGGAGCAGTACAGAAATATGAATTGGAACTGAAAAGTGAAAAACCCATCTAACGTAAAACAGATGAGGGGCTCTCAACTTCAAGGGGAAGCATTAACTGTTTCCTTCCATTTTATCTGTTTGGACACCCAGCTGCACTCCTAACACAGGAAGGAGAAGAGAAAACCAGAACAGTGGCTACAGTTTCCTTTGCTAATTGCCTTGATGTTCAGAAAGGACTTTCTTAAATTATGAAACGCACAATCTGGACATTACATTCGGCTGGCAACTAACGAACAAAGTTGCTCTAATTCAGAGTGTCATTTCCAGACTAACTCTTCTGACCTTCAAACATTCTTGCAAGAGTTTGCCTGGAAAGAAGTCAGATTCAGTAAATCCCTGTGCCAGATTCAGCCATTCTGGAGTTTGGTTTTTTTGGGAAGAGGTTTTTTTTTGTATCCAGCTATGAACTTGTTCTTCCAAGAAGGGCAGAGATCTGGGCTGGAGTCAGACTTGGGTTTTTTTTTTTTCCTGTTTGCTTTCCAGAGACACCCCACGGGCTCGGCAGAAAGTTGAGCACGATCTCCCATGCCCTAAAGCGAAAGGGGAAGAGGTTTGTGTCCCGGGGCCAGGGCGGGTCTTAGCGCATTAGCAGCCGGGAGGGGATGGAGAAGAAGAGGGGAGGCCTGCAACTCTGACACACCCTACTACAGGGCAACAGCTTCTGCCCCCCAAATCCCCCAGATTCCCCCAAACCCCCCTTCCACTCCCCCCCCAGCCCGACCGCCGTTCCACCCCCCCATCCCTTGCATTCACCCCACACCCCCCCAAAAAAAAACCTAGACCCCCAGGACGCCCCAAAGACCGAGCACCCCCACAACGCCCCCCCTCCCCAAAGGGCAGGGCCCCCCAGCGGCCCCCCGAGGGGAAGGTGGGCCCCGGCTCCTCACCTTGTCCAGGCAGTTCACCTTCTCGGTGGGGTAGACGATCTTGCCGCAGCGGGCGCAGTTGGGGTTCATGGCCGGGCTCCGTCCGTCGCTCGCTCCCCGGGCGGCTGCAGCGGGCTCTGGCCTCCGCCTCCGCCGCGGCGCCCCTAATAAACACGGGGAGGGGCCGCGGGGGCGCGCGCGGGGAGGGGCCGGGCCGGGAGCGCGCGCGGGGGGGGGACTGGGCGGCCGCGGGGGCGCGCTGCGGGGGGCGGGGGCGCTGCAGGCCCACGCGACTCCTCCCCCCCCACACACCCCTACACAGACACACTCATACACACTGATACACACACACCTCCACACAGACACACTCATACACACCCCACCACACAGACACACTCAGACCCCCTCACACACACCTCCACCCAGACACACTCATACACCCCCCCCACACACACCCACACACACTCAGACACCCCCCCACACACACCTCCACACAGACACACTCATACACCCCCACACACACACCTCCACACAGACACACTCATACACACCCCACACACACCCCCACACACACTCAGACCCCCCCCACACCTCCACCCAGACACACTCATACACACCCCACACACACCCCCACACACACTCAGACACCCCCACACACACCTCCACACAGACACACTCACACACCCCACCACACAGACACACTCAGACCCCCTCACACACACCTCCACCCAGACACACTCATACACCCCCCCACACACACCCCCACACACTCAGACACCCCCACACACACCTCCACACAGACACACTCACACACCCCACCACACAGACACACTCAGACCCCCACACACACACCTCCACCCAGACACACTCATACACCCCCCACACACCCCACACACACACTCAGACACCCCCCCACACACACCTCCACACAGACACACTCACACACCCCACCACACACACACCTCCACACAGACACACTCATACACACCCCACCACACAGACACACTCAGACCCCCCCACACACACACTCAGACACCCCCACACACACCTCCACCCAGACACACTCAGACACCCCCCCCACACACTCAGACACCCCCACACACACCTCCACCCAGACACACTCAGACACCCCCCACCACACACCTCCACACAGACACACTCACACACCCCACCACACAGACACACTCAGACCCCCCCACACACACCTCCACCCAGACACACTCATACACCCCCCCACACACACCTCCACACAGACACACTCATACACACCCCACCACACAGACACACTCAGACCCCCTCACACACACACCTCCACACAGACACACTCATACACCCCACACACACACCTCCACCCAGACACACTCAGACACCCCCCACCACACACCTCCACACAGACACACTCAGACACCCCCCACACACCCCCACACACACTCATACACCCCCCACACACACCTCCACACAGACACACTCATACACACCCCACCACACACCCCCACACAGACACACTCATACACACCCCACCACACACCTCCAGACAGACACACTCAGACCCCCCCACACACACCTCCACCCAGACACACTCATACACCCCCCCACACACACCTCCACACAGACACACTCATACACACCCCACCACACAGACACACTCAGACCCCCTCACACACACACCTCCACACAGACACACTCATACACCCCACACACACACCTCCACCCAGACACACTCAGACACCCCCCACCACACACCTCCACACAGACACACTCAGACACCCCCCACACACCCCCACACACACTCATACACCCCCACACACACCTCCACACAGACACACTCATACACACCCCACCACACACCCCCACACAGACACACTCATACACACCCCACCACACACCTCCAGACAGACACACTCAGACCCCCCCACACACACCTCCACCCAGACACACTCATACACACCCCACCACACACCTCCACCCAGACACACTCAGACTCCCACACAAACACCTCCACCCAGACACACTCAAACACCCCACACACACACACCCCCACACACAACTCCACACAGACACACTCAGACCCCCCACACACACCCCACTACACAGACACACTCATACACACTGATACACACACACCCACACACACCTCCACACAGACACACTCATACACACCCCCACCACACACCTCTACAGAGACACACTCATACACACCTCACCACACACCTCCACACAGACACACTCAGACCCCCCCACACACCCCACCACACAGACACACTCATACACACCCCCACCACACACCCCCACAAAGACACACTCATACACACCCCACCACACACCTCCAGACAGACACACTCAGACCCCCCCACACACACCTCCACCCAGACACACTCATACACACCCCACCACACACCTCCACCCAGACACACTCAGACTCCCACACAAACACCTCCACCCAGACACACTCAAACACCCCACACACACACACCCCCACACACAACTCCACACAGACACACTCAGACCCCCCCAAGAAACACCTCCACCCAGACACACTCATACACACCCCCACACACAACTCCACACAGACACACTCAGACCCCCCACACACCCCACTACACAGACACACTCATACACACTGATACACACACACCTCCACACAGACACACTCATACACACCCCCACCACACACCTCTACAGAGACACACTCATACACACCTCACCACACACCTCCACACAGACACACTCAGACCCCCCACACACATCCCACCACACAGACACACTCATACACACCCCCACCACACACCTCTACAGAGACACACTCATACACACCTCACCACACACCTCCACACAGACACACTCAGACCGCCCACACACACCCCACCACACAGACACACTCATACCACACCACACACCTCCACACAGACACACCCCACCACACAGACACACTCAAATACAGCCCCCCACCACACACCTCCACACAGACACACTCAGACACACCCGGCATGCACACACACCACACATCTCCACACACACACAGATACATCTCCACACACAGTCACACTCACAACACCTCATTCCCCATCCAAACACACCCACCACACATGTACACATACAGCCAGACACAAAACCTCACACACTGGACACCTCTCCGCCCAGTCCCACTCACACAGCCATCTCCACGTAGTCACACACACCCCCTCTTCAGAATCACCCAACACAATATCTCCACATACAGTCGCACTCAGACATACCCCACACCACAACTCACCCACCTTCCACACACCCCCTGAATACATCCCCACATATAGTCACACACACACCACGCAACCAGCCCCCATCTCCATCTCCACTCACACCCAAAACCTCACTCATCAGCCACACACACTCCACACACATCCTTTTTCTGTAAATCTAACACACACACACACACACACAACACCTCCCTCTGTAAGCGGGAAACAAATTCTCACACACACCCCTCCCTTCTCATGGTGAAAGACACACACTTAATATTCACATACAACTCTCTTCTGACAGTGCATGGCTAAGCCTCAATACACAAAAAGAAAAGGAGGACTTGTGGCAGACCAACCGATTTATTTGAGCATACGCTTTCGTGAGCTACAGCTCCCTTCACGGGATGCATCAATACACACAAACACACCCTTTCTCCAGTTCACAAAGATTGTTGACGCCAATCCGGTCGCTCTCAAAAAACCTTTTAGACAAGCCTAGCTCGACAGCGGGGGTATAGCTCAGTGGTAGAGCATTTGACTGCAGATCAAGAGGTCCCTGGTTCAAATCCGGGTGCCCCCTTCAAAGTTTTTTGTGAAGTCTTATTTTTAATCCTATTTAGACCAAAGCATAATTTTTGCACGTACTGGGCAAAAGAAAAAAAACCCGGAACCTACAGTTTCCCCTGCAAAAATTATTTAACGTCAATGAGTCAGTTACTGAATGCATCCGATGAAGTGAGCTGTAGCTCACGAAAGCTCATGCTCAGATAAATATGTTAGTCTCTAAGGTGCCACACGTCCTCCTGTTCTTTTTGCAAATACAGACTAACACGGCTGCTACTCTGAAAGCTGCAGAGAAGCCTTTTCAGCTTTCCTTTTTGCCCAGTAGAGGGGTATGGCTCTGTATTTGCCTAGTATTTTAAAGGACTGTAGTTAAAATTCTGTGTGTTTCTATTATTATAAAAAGTAAGCTGTCTAGTGCCACAAATTTCCACAGCACTTTACAAGCACAGAGTAATGAAATTTATATTTATATAATTTGTGTGTCAGTCAGGAGGACCATAGCTTGCATTCTCAAGGCAACTGGCTAAATTATCCAATAATAATTTCTTTCTATAAGCTTGCTTAGCCATAGCTCTGGAGGTTTCTGCTTCAGATTGACATGCTATTTGCAGTAAAACCGCCTTTGCATTCCAGAATTGAGCTGTTTGGAAGTGTGAAATATAGATGCAAAAATTAGCATTTCATTCATGACTAGGAAATGATCCAACTGGGACCCACCAAAATTGGAACCATTTCTCTGAACCACATTACATTTTGGGAATTAGGATCATATGAGACCCAGAACCCCTGGTTTTGTGATTGCCAACCAAAGCCCCCATTAGTCAACGTTGAACAAAACCTCAATCAGTTTAAAATACACTCCCCTTTTAGCAAGGTTTTTTGTTTTTTTGTTTGTTTGTTGGGTTTTTTTGTATTTTTTTGTTTTGTTTTTGTATTATAGTCTTATATATAACAGCAGCATTGGATGGGCACAGCAAAACTTCACACAAAGATAAGTGGTGGTTCCTTTGCATGAAATACCTTATTGTAATGAATTTTGTGTGCCTGTCCATGAGAAATAGTTGTGTAACAAATTGGCAGGGGCGTACACACACATCATCACCCACTACTGGATGAAATCAAAACTGGTCATGCATCATAGGACCTGTACTGCTAACAGCTGATGGAGGTGCTCCCTGTGCTCACTGGCGAGCTAGGATTTTGAAGCAGGAGTAGTCAAGTTCTACCCTTGTTACTGCTGTGAAGTTTGGAGTGCCCACCCTATGCAGCAAGACTGACAACTCTGAAGTCCTAATTAGCTATGAGTTTGTTACAATATTATCCTTGCCTGCTATGAATTGCCTTTTGTATGTCAGTTTTCCACATCCATGATCATGTCATCAATCCTCCATTGCACAAATGGACATTCGCAAGTTTTGTGCACTTGTGCACCTGCTGACACAGCAACGACAGCATCATATGTGATGCGTCCAGGTCTCATGGAGTCTCTCTCACAAAATGCTGACAACATTTGTCTTTGGTTCTCCCATGAGGATGGGAGAAGGAGGCAGAGTCACTGGAAAAATTCAGTCTTGTGCAAATGTGCCTAACCCCGGATTTAGCATTAAATAAATAAGTACAATGAATTCGGTGCTGGTGAAGGGGTACCAGCCCACCAACCTTACCAACGTACCAGGGTCACTGCTCCCTAACCAAGCCTATCAACTCCAAGAGACCTGGATGCATCACGTACGAGGCTGTTGCTGGTGTATCAGCAGGTGCACAAGTGCACAAAACTTGCGAATGATCACTTGATGATTACCTGTTAGGTTCACTCCCTCTGGGACACCTGGCATTGGCCACTGTTGGTAGACAGGATCCTGGGCTGGATGGACCTTTGGTCTGACCCAGTCTGGCCATTCTTATGTTCTTATGTTCTTGTAAAATCCCCAGTTACAGTGGTATCAATATACACGCTAGCAGCTAAGGACTCTAGCAACGCAGGAGGAAATTAATCAAATTATAAAATGAGGTTATAAAGGGGCAGCTGCATTTGAACTAGGGGCTGCTCAATCTACAGTCAAACGCTCTCCAGTCAACTGTCACAGGCTGACTGCTTTGCCCTGAGAGAATGTAACTAACCAATGATGGACATACACTCTTTGCTCCAGAGTGAGATTGTCACTCATGAAGGTGAATTTGTTTTGTGGGGTTTGGACTGAGATCGGGCTTAAATATTTGAAACTGTGTACAAAAAGGTTAGGCCGTGTCCCCAGTAGTAATAATTCAATACAGCTTTCTGGGAAATAAGTATTTAACTGACTGCTTATGCAATGAGATCTTCAGGGGGATAGAAAATGTAAAGATTTTGTATATATTTGTAAAGCGCCATGTACTCGGATGGCATCATATACGTGTTTTGTAATAATAACACGATCATTAAATGGACTTTAGCAGAAGAGAAATACCCCAGGGTTCCAATATTTGATTAAGAATGTAATCATCTCTTTTTCAAAGCCTGATGCGTGTACTACCTAAAAGCTCTGTGAATTCTGACACGCCTGCTAAATATCAACGAAAATGTAAAAACCATGCTAGGCCCGAAATTAGTGTTATGAAATATTCAATAACTGATCATTAAAATAGCCCATTAATAAGAGATTAGTTAGCAATTAACCACACTTTCTTACAAATCCTGACTTCTTGCAATTTTTGCTTTAATTAAAATAAATACTTTTATAAACTTTTATAATATTTTGTATTTGCTAACTTCATAATGATTAAATCAGGGTTGTTTAATTTCTCATAAATAGGACATCTGAAAAGATATTGGAGTTTAGCTATGCAAGGGTGGTTGATTTAATTAATCAATAGATGTGTAGTTTCAACTTTCAGCAATTACTGTAAGAGAAAGAGACAGAATTCTATAGTACCTGCAACACATCAAAAGCAAATTACCTATCCTAAGAGCACATGGAGGGCATCTAGATTTGAACCATGGACCGCTTGATCTGTAGTTCTATATGTTACCCTTTAACCACGGCTCATGTCCAAAGTCTGTTTTATTTTACCAGCTATGATTGTGGAATGACAGATGCTAAAGTAACATCATGGGCTGAATTTACACTGTTTTTTTTTCCAATGGGGGAAGTGAACTGGAGTCTGAAAACAACAAGCAAAGGTGGTGCACATCTGAATCTCAGAAGAGTATGAGCTGGAGTAAGATGCTCTGCCATCTACATGGACCTAAGCAAAGAGAAATCTATGTCGCCATAATTTAGAACTGTATCAAAAGCCCACTGAAGTTAAAGGAAGTTTTTCCTTTGCCGTGCTTACAATGACAGGCAGAAGTGTCAAATTGTCACTCTATAACTTGAATTTCTGACTGTAGCAAACAAGCTGTCTATGCACCTGATTGAGTTTCCAAGTGGTCATGTTCAGACATACAGCCATTCCTTCAAATCCTTTTTCATTTATTTACAATTGTTTGGAGAGCCATGCATATCTGAAAGACCCTGTTGGGCAAAAATACTAATCTCCAGCTCCAAGAAGCTGTGGGAGTATAGTGGTGGTAGAACAAGAGCTGCTGGGTTTAAATATATCTGCCCTGTGTGTGTGATTATGTTTTATGGTTTCTTTAAATTAAACTTATTAGAATGAATGGTGCTGAATATATAGTTCAAGCAACTTAGATGAATATATTACAAATACCTATAAAAGAAAATATACGGCCCTTTAGTCAGTGAGATAAATATACAGATATTCAGTGACATCCATTAGTCTAATATTCTTGCTTTCCTAAACATATTTTCAAAGCCAACCCCTATTTCTTGAACAACGATGATTGCTATTTGGAGACAGGCTTTAATGCCAGCAATGCACACTCGCATCAAGCCAGGCCACACGCAGCTTGTTCATTTCAAGATTCTGCTCAAAAATTGACTTCCCTCTTTTTTAACCCTGCAGAGGGCTTGATCTGGCCTACCTCAAATACCTTCTCTTATCACCTAGCCCAACACGCCCCAAACCTTTAAAAGCAGTTTAACAAAGCCACTTGGGCCCCTCCTTTACCCCCAAAGACAGGAACCACTGCTCTGCACACACTCCCCACCTAATCCTTTGTGACTACCTAGGGGGCACACCCCATGCTTTGGGAAACACTGGGCCTTCTCCTTGTCTCTCTACATAACCCCCCTTCTGTTAGAGCAAGAACCTTCTTCTCTATAGCACCTGTCATCTGAAATAGGCTGTAACTCTCCACTTCGTTGACTCAGACATCACCTGAAAGCCCGATCTTTTATTCCGGGCTCTTCATTTCTTGGGCTTTCTACTAGTAATATATTATTTTCATCAGCCTTGTAAAATTCTACTCCTCAACATAGAGTGAATAATTTTTTTCATGGCTACATTTAAAAAATATCATTAAGGTGTTCATCTTCATGGCAAAGGGTGAGTAGATTCTGTGGCGTGGCCAGTACATTTCCATTACTGTTTCAGAAGTGTGATGTAATTACATATCAGCATTTGGGGAGGTGGTTCACATGCAAGGCACTAAACAAGATGGACTTGCATGGCCAATAGCAACTGAGCCATAGGCCAATGCATCAAAACCAAAATATATTACACTCAAACTTAAAACTAAATCCAGAATTTTAAAATATGAGAATACTTATAAACACATATGAAAAAAACATAAAGCAATTAAACCATATGCAATCACCTTACCACTTGCCTTTCCCTTACTTTAGTGGCTGACCATGCCAATAGGATAATCGCTCAGATCACAGATATACTGTCAGTTCCTAATAAATGTTCTATTTTCTGAGAGGTCGTAGAAAGAGGCATTCAGGTCAAAAGCAGGGAAAGCCATTTTGATCTCAAGTGGCAATACAAATTACAATATAATAAATAATGGGGTGTCCTTTCCACCTTTCCAGAGCCACATGGACAGAGGCAGTTATATTTCTCAATGCCAATATATCAGCCTTCTGAGTAAGCTGTATACATAGATTGGAAAAGGACAGCTATAAAGGCCCTACTTAACTTGTTATTGCACAAACTAAGTATCTGGCATACCCATGAGTCTTTTTAACAAGGGGGAAACCAGGTGACATATTTATAATGGAAACAACTGCCATGTCTAGGTGCTTATTAATGACTTCTAATCTCTGCTTGATTAGGGATTTCACATTTTTAAACTTGAATCTAATCATTTTCCAATTCTGAGAAACCTAGTGAATGCAAAGAATTTTGAATATACTCTGACCAAGGAAGTTTATGTGAAAAATCCCTGCTGAGCTGTTCATCTAAGCATAACCTTGACAAATGTTGTGGATGCATACCATGAACGTGAAGCCAAGAATTTATATCACAGAAACTTGCATTGCACAGTATTTGGTCTGTGTTACATTGTATTTCTCTCAGTTGTTACAAACCACATGTTTATTGTCAGTGGTTAATTTTGCAGCCATGAAATGGCAAGGTATTTTGTTTGCTACTGAAGTAATTATTTTAAACATGTACTTCCCATTATTAACTTTCAAGCCATCAGGATACTTTGCTAGTGTTGTACAGGGACGGCTCAGGAGGCAGGATAGTTGAACTATTACACTCAGTATCACTTGTACTTCCATCCTGACATTAGGTTTAGACAATCCCAGAATAAATTAAAATAATTTACTGCCACAGGATGAAAATGTCTTTCACATTGTGGCTAAATTGCTTTGAGATTCACAAAATCACAAGGGCTGAAATCTAATAATATTAAGGAGAAAATGAAAGCGAGTTAATCCATTCTGATGACCACACAAGGATTCATTAAAAGCTCAGACACAACCCTCCTTGATTTTTCAGCCACAAATTAACTAGTGATTTTTGGATCCCTTTAAGAAATGCTCAGGGTGGGTATCTGGAGTTGAACCAAAGACTGCTTGGTCAACAGTCAAATGTTGCTATACCTCTTCAGCTGGCAGAAGTGTGGAGAAGAGGGGGTCCCATGGAAAAAAATTTCCAACCAGGAGCTGAGACATTCTAGGCCCAATAATTCATATATTGTAAATATTCTGCATCCAGCATACAGCAGTGAAGCAATCAAAATAAAAACCAAGAACGTATTGTTATGAATCCTGGCTTACTGGAAGTGCCCCTTATAGCTAAACCTGTGAACTGCTTCTAATATCAGCGCTTCTCTGTGCACGTGGGATGCTTCTTAACTGTCTCTTCTCTCTTCTGGACTTGCCTCTGGCCACGAAGGTGGCTCTGTACTGTGGGATAATCCACCTGTATTAGCTATTTTGCTGTAAAAAAAAACCACGGGGGAGGCAAGGGGCTCCGGTTTTACTGCAAGGTAAACTAGGCAAGAAAACCCCCACAAGAGGGTATAATTGCTGGTGTTGCCTAGCTACCTCATAGTATTAGGATCCTCACACTTTTTGCCACACACTGAAAAAACCCCCACCCTTTTTTGCTCCAAGTGGCTCCTTCTCTCCCAGAAGGCCCCCCACCCAAGACATATACAAAGATGTGATCACGCTCCCCCTGCTGGACACTCATCAGGCTGCAGTGTGTGGCTCACTTACTGAGCTCGTCTAAGCCCATTGAGTCTGAGCAGCAGGTAGGTTCTCCCTCTGGCCTGTCGGGCTCACTCCTCGGGTAAAGATTCCCTGTCCAGTACTCCTCCTCAGAAGAGAGACCCTGTGGCCCAGGTGGTCTCTGGCCCCAGATCTCTACTAACCCCACAAGTCTCCCCAGCCTGCCTTTTCCCAGCACTCCCCCCACAAAGCTGCTCTGGTTTACAGTTTAACCCGCTGGGACAAAAACAACGAGGAGGACTTGTGGCACCTTAGAGACTAACAAATTTATTTGGGGATAAGCTTTCGTGGGCTAAAACCCACTTCATCAGATGCATGGAGTGGAACATACAGTTGGGAGGTATAAATACACAGTACATGAAAAGATGGGAGTTGCCTTACCAAGTGGTGGCAGAATTCGTAACTTTTACAAAGGTCAGAAGGGAACCATTAGATCATCCAGTCTCACCTCCTCTATGGCACAGGCCGTTAATTTCCACCCAAATACCCAAAGACTTTAGTTAGACCAAAACATTTCAGTCCCTAGGAAACAAAAGTGTATTTGAGGAAGAGAACAACAAAGAGAACTTTAGCCTTGAATTAGGGACTTAAATTGAAATCATAGGCTCTACCACTAAGCTATACCTCCTCTGTATAAACAGATCACTGCCTAAAACTGTCACAACATATACTCACCCTCTCCCTCCTATTGCCTTCCTGGAGCCTGTTTTATCTCCACCCCCTCCCCCTTCCCATACAACATCAATAATTCTGTTAACCCTGATGACAGCTACTTGTATTCTGCCAGGGAAGAATCAGGCCCAGACGTCAGGCTGGCCTATATGAGGGACATTTTGCAGAGTTAACCCACTGGGATTAGCAATACTGGGAAACCGAGTGTAGATGGAGCATCTACATGTTAAGCACTGTAATGCCTAGATCTGCCAGGCGTGGGGTTAGATGATCTGACGCTGGTAGCTTGCTCCCTGTCTTCAGTGACGCCTTTGAGGAGCAGTGGACGCTGTCCAGGGTTCTCTGCTCGGTGTCCCCATCTGGTTCCCTTCATTTGACCCTTTAACCACACTCCTGTCCCTGTTATTTCATTAGTTGTCCCCCCGTAAAACAGTAGAGCTAAACTGAGGCAGATTATCTATTGAAAGCCATCTTCCCATTATCTTCCCATTTGGGGATAAGCGTGTGCATTGTTCCTGTTACAAGACTCGCTCTCCTTTCATTTAACACACTCTCAGTGTGAGATCCTGGGCTCTTCATCCACCAAACCCACCCACTTTGTTATTGAAGGCGAACATCTCTCTGTGGTTCTCACAATGAATAGCATTGAAACAGCCCTTACTGAGAGACTAAAGTAAAACAATTATTAAAGGGGATTCATTACTGTCACTCTTTCCCTTGTTAATTTCAATGAAAGATAAAATATAGCATGGAGAGACTGTTAATGAACTCGAGTGACTTTGCTTGGGAATGCTGCTCTTATTTACTATTAAGCTGCATTTATTTGGTCTTTCTAAATCACACTGCACTTTGTAAGAAGGTAGCACCCACGCAGGTAGCAAGCGACCTCTTGAGCTACACACATACTCATCACTGAGCTACAGCCCCGCTGCAAGAGCTAATGTGAGGTATGCCACCCAAACCCTACTTGTTAGAGCTGGAATATTACTTCTAGCACTTTTTTCTCTGCTCAAATTACAGAATCTGTGATTACACATGATCAAATCCAAATCCACAGTTAGGGCTAGTGGAAAAAGAGCAAAACCAAATCTAATTGAGATGAATTGTAAAAAAGAATTATGATCTTAATTTGAGTTTTTCCCCCCACCACGCCCAACTGTAGATTTTGGTTTGGTTGTGTGTATTCACTGCAATGGGGACCTAAATCAAATGTGCTGATTTTGTAATGGAAAAAATTCAAAGAAAATGAAAAGGAGTACTTGTGGCACCTTAGAGACTAACCAATTTATTTGAGCATTCCACAGTATGCATCCGATGAAGTGAGCTGTAGCTCACGAAAGCTTATGCTCAAATAAATTGGTTAGTCTCTAAGGTGCCACAAGTACTCCTTTTCTTTTTGCGAATACAGACTAACACGGCTGTTACTCTGAAACCTGTCAAAGAAAATGAACATTATTGTTCAGTTTTGAACTGAAAATTTAATTTCAGTTGTTCAGGGGTTTTTATCTTAATTTTTAAATTATTGCTTTAAGGCGTATGGTTTGGGTTCTGCGTCCCACACAAACTTTCTCTCCTTTTTTATTTAAAAGCGCCACTTTGTGTCACTCGTTTTTTGTTTGTTTTGTCTTTTCTTCCAGTGGGGGGGAACAGAGACACAAACCCTTTTTTAAAAGATTTTTTGACAAGCAAAACAAGCATTTCCTTTCAACATTTTTTCACTGAAAAAAAAAAAGAAAAAATTTCAAACAGACCAAAAACTGTGAATATTTTTTGCTGTTAAAAAAGTCATTTTTCATCCCAAAATATTTTTCAACATCTCTGTGGCAAAGAGAGGATTTCATGTATACCTCTGTCTTCTAACTGCTACTCAGGCTGCACAATTACAGTAATCTGATTCTAGCTTTTTCAAGTGTTTTAAGATGCTTATACTGGTGAAGAAGAGAGATCTTACTGCACCTGGAAGTGTGAGACTGTCAGGAATCACTCCTGCTCCTCTTTCATTTTCCTTTCTTTTTCAGGTTCTAACCAATATTGTAGAATTTCCCTCCAAAGTTAAATCCCAAACTATTTAGTATTTATTGAATGCCAGTGATTTTATAAAGACTGCTAAGAAAATAGGATAAAGTGTGACTTACTTCCTGAGTGTGTGTAGGTCAATGATAGATTTTTTTAAAAAATCAGGAGACCCGCTGGTTCAACTCCAGGTGATTGTTAAAAGGTCGTTCTTCCTGTTTTAGAACAGTACCGTGTTTTCTGTCAAATGGAGTCAATAACCCTACTGGTGAAAAATCTCTTTCTAAGCCCTAACACACCTCCAGTTTTTCCTTTAGCCAAACTTTTAAACTCTTATATCAAACTACATAGACACATAGCAAGCGGTAGAAGGATAGCGAGGGATAGACTGTTTGCCTGCAGCTTAAACCGGCCCTGTTTTAAATCCCTCTCCCTCCTGTATGCATATTGAGAGGGTGGAATGTTACACTATACCTAGGTTAGCGCACGTAAATTATAATCAGGAGTCAGGACCCCTGTGTCCTATTTGCAGTTCTGCATCAGATGTGATCTTGGAGAGATTTACTGTGTCTCAGTTTCCCCAAAGGTGAGAGTAGGATAACAAGACCTATCTCATAAGGATGTTGTCTGGCTTTATTCACCAACACCTTCAAGCACTTTTAGTTCCTCAGATGGAAGATATTATGTCCGGGGAAACAGCTATGGGAAATTTTAGGGGGAAAAGGGCGAGTGTCAATACAACCTATGCGTGCTGGAGTGAAAAAGATTATTGCCATACTCCATAATACATAAAAGTCAGAATTTTTATTTAAAAATGACATCTGAGGTTTATTGAAAGGTATTTTGAAACAGCAACCCTTTAATCTGCACATAAAAAGTTGGTCTTATTGGCCTGCTAAATTCCAGCAATGTTCAAAAGACTGGTGACCAGTGGACTGATGTGACACTGGTGTGAGTTTGGGTATAGACACTCTTTTAGCGGTTTAGATCTGGCTTATATGAGTTTGGCTTGCACCCTCCTTAAATGAGCTTTTATTTGGTCTTGTTCTTATTTTTTCCTCAAGGAAACTGCAGTGGAATGAATAAAAACAGAGCAAAGACTTCAGGATTTGGCTCAATATTGCACAGAATTTATATGAAGATTTTCCTTTTCCAAACACTTTACAAAGATTACATAATTCTCTAAATAGTCTCGTTCCCACCCAATTTCCTTTGTCCCTGAAAATTACAGCCAAGTGGTTAAGAGTGTTGCCAACTGTCACAATTTTATCACAAGTCTCACGATATTTGATGTTTTTCTCAAAGCCCCAGCTGTTGGAGTCAGGTTATTACTGAAAATCTCAGCCTTCATTTCAACAAAAAGTCATTGGAGCCGCCATGGCTGCAGGAAAAAGCTTGAAAATGTAAATCTTAAATGTTCCTACACCAGAGGTGAAATAAAGAGAATCCCAAATTTAATATTAAAAGCTAAATAACTTCTCTGTGCCGTAGGGTATGTCCACACTAGAAACACAATGGCACAGCTGCAGTGCTGTTGTAGTATAGACACTTACTACAGCAAAGACAGGAGTTCTTCTGTCTCTGTAGTAAATCTACCTTTCTGAGAGGCAGGGGCTAGGTTGACGGAAGAATTAGAATTCTTCCATCGACTTAGCGGTGTCTACACTGGGACTTAGGTCACCTTAATTACATCGCACAGGGGGTGAATTTTTTCACAGCCCTGAGCGTTGTGGCTAAACCAGCTTAATTTTGTGAGGTAGGCCAGTCCCCAGTTTTCATATCTATGAAGTGCAGCTGCATGGGCAGCGGGTATCACAGGCCGGGGGAGGCTAAGCCTCCCCAAACAGCCCAGCGTGGCCCCACCCATGCTCCAGCGCCAGACCCCTTCCGGCTTCCTGTTCTTTGCCTTGCTTGGGGCTAGGGCTGCCTGTGGCTGGGACTTGGGGCAGCTGGGGCCAGTGCTCACGCTGCTTGGTGCTCTGCTGGAGCTGGGGGGCACCAGGGCCATACCTCCTGTCTGGCACTCCGGGGCTGGGGCCAGTGGGGCTGGGGCTGTGCTGCCCACACAGCTCTCCAGGGTTAGGGGCACTCGGGTGGCTTGGGGCCGGGGTTGGGGGGCTCTGGGCTCCGGTGGGGGAGGGCCTTGGGCAGAAGGGGTGGCTAGCCTCCCCCAGTGGGCAGTCCACGCGCTGCTCATGTGCGGCTGCCACCTTTGTAAAGTGCTTTGAGATCTGCGGAAGAAAAGTGCTATACAAATATTATTACTTGAACCCACGGCAAAGTCAAAGCCCTGTGTTTATGACCTTGCTGCCTGCTAGCGTGGCTACTCACACAATCCCAGAATACTGGCTGTTCCTGGAACTTCAGGCAACGGTGTGGACCTGCCCCCACTGGCATGACCTCATATGCCATTTTGAAGAACGCGCCACTCTACCTCTGCCGGTGTGACACCATCCACACAACCCCCATTCAATACTGGTTTTGTCACTGTACCAGAAGGGGAGAAACCTTAGAAAAGCAGGACTGACTGTTTTAAAACATGAAGGGCCTGCCTATTGCCTGCTGCCTTAGAATTGAATGAGAGGTCACAAATTCTGCATTGTTACTTTACTCAGCAGGCTCCTGGATGGGAAGATGTGATTGGAGGAGGCATGGCTGGGAGGAGAAAAGGCTTCTTTCAAAACAAATCTATCTGATAATTAACAAAACTGCAAAGTGAATTCTGAAACCCCCCTAAAAGGGCTTCTTTACAATCGATCATCCCTAAGTATATTGCAGTTATTTAGGGCCAGATTTCATCCAGATCCTGCAATACAGAAGTCTGCATTGTGGAAAAATCTGTTTCTCTGAGCTGCTGACATTTCACTCCGCAGGAACCAAATATCGTTTCGACTGGATCTAGTCTCGGTTTTGATGCTCCCATAGATGTCACGGGCTTTCTGTGATTATTTGCCTTCTTGGGCAAGATTCTCTATTTTCTCTCAGTGGTTTTAATTTAAGTCTGCTCCAGTTAATTTCCAACTCATATCCTGCAAGAGGAGTGCCACGGCCTTAGCTGGGACCTTCTCGAAATGAGGATGAACTCTTAAGGCATGCAGATCTGCTGCCCTTGATTGGGCCAGCAACACAGATGCTGAAACAAGCAGGGCTGCATGCAGCGATTTAATAGGCAGAGACTTGCATGGATACAAAATTTGTATCCGCCTCCGATCCGCAAACACGGTCGGCGGATATAAAGCGGATATCTGCAGAATTCTTGCCCCAGCACTGGGTTAAGGGGTGTTTGGATGGGAATAAAACTGAGGTGCTGCCCACCCCAAAGCACTTGATACCAGAGCAAGGTTGTTACCCCAGGTGCCCTGGCCAAAATCCAATGCTGCGGGGGGGAGGGATTTGCCTTTGCAAATGCCCCCCTTCCCCATCAAGCTACCACCCACCCTTCCTCCCTCTCCTGCCTGCGCTTGGTGGGCTAAGAATCTTCCATGAATCGGCTGCAGTTCCCCATTTTGCCTCCATAGGTGGCACTGTGGTGCACTCAGACGATCAGCGACTCCAGAGACCAGAGCGCCGTTCCTTATCACGTGATGAGGGTCTAGGAATTGACTGCGAGGGAGGTCACCGCCTCCGAGCCGTCGTGTGACGTAGTAGGCCGTGCGCCGTGCGGAACTAATATCCCGGCAGCCTTTGCGGGCCTCTTTCTCTTTTTTCAGCCACAAGATGTCCAAGCGAGGTGAGGCCCGGTGTGAGCGGTCGCCCCTCGGGGCGGGGAGAATCCGTCGCCATCCTCCGGCCCCACGGGTCACGCGGCTCCGGGACCCGGGGGGATGGACTAGGGGGAGCCGGGGCTCCCTTCGGGGCCGGGTCTGAGGGAGGGAAAGAAGCGGGGATAGGCCCGCTGGGGACGGGGACTGGCGGGTCCCGCTGAAGGGGTGCGGGAGCCCGAGCCCTGGAGGTGCGGAGGTTTGAGGCATTTGTGGGGGCAGAAGGGAGCGTTGGACGGTCCATAGCTGGGGGGCGCTTTCAGGGTGAGGCCTTATCTTGGAATGGGGGGTGCTGAGGCCCATGTGGGTGAGAAATTAGGGTCGAAATAAGATCCCAGGTGCAAGCCCTAATTGGGGGAAGGGGGGAAGCTCAGGACCTGGGATTGTCCCATGGCTGGAAACTGCTCCTCGCACCTCGGCATGCGAGAGGAGGAACAAGCCCTGTAAGTGAGAGACGGAAAAGTAGCTGAGAGAGAGGGTGCTCTCCTTCGGTTGAGTACCGTGTGTGATGCCTAGATGCGACAGGGATGGGCAGGTTAAAAATACACTGGCCTGAGTGGAGCGTTTTAAATCGCATTTTTTTAAAAAATAGCCGGTTAAAATAGGGTTCGAGACTGTTTGGATAATTGTGCTGTTGCAATTTTAGATTAAAACTTATTACAGATTGAGAGATGAGTCTGCTCTTTTTAATAATGCCCCCTGGCTGGCAAGGTATTTTATTTGAATTATGGCGTGATATAGGCAAAAAACCAAAATCTTGCCAGTGACAACCCTGGTGCTGCAAATATTTAAATAGATGTGTAACTTTATTCACATATAAGCATTTATAGCCTCGGAGACTAGAATGGTATTTTTCATTAAAAATATCTCTTCCTGTAAAATCTGTCATTTGAAACAAGACTCTGCCATTGTTAACAGTGAAGAATTATTTCAGGACATTAACAAAGTTTTTGTGAATTTTCTCATATGCCCTGGACCAAAATTTTCAAAAATGGCTCCAAATTAGGTGCAAATTTAGGCAGTTGTGGTTGGGATTTTCGGAAGTGCCTAATGACTTAGTAGCACAAGTCTTCTAGTGCATCAGAAGATGGTATAGGTTGCAAACATAGCACTGGCTATTTGCTTGCCAATTTTGAGTTTGTGTTGAGGATGTTAATGTGAGACTTGAGCTTGTCTCTTTCAGTAGATATGAACAGTTTTCAGGGCAAAACTTAGTAGGAACAAAACCTATGTAATTTCCACATAAATGTCACTAACAATTAGGAAACTAAAGAACCACCAGAAAACATCCACTTTAGATTGTAAAAGGGGGGTGGGGGGAGAGTGAAGAACTAGTAACACAAGTAAAAATGTGATTCGGGTTCTAAAAATCACTTCTAGGTAAAATTATTGTTTAAATAAAATAATCAGATGTATTATTTTTAATCATGATTCATATCATCCCTGACATAGGAAAGAGGTTACAAATATTCTTCTATTTAACCTACAGGACGTGGTGGTTCGTCCGGTGCGAAATTCCGTATTTCCCTCGGTCTTCCCGTGGGAGCTGTGATTAACTGTGCAGATAACACAGGTGAGTCTGTCTGGTTCCCTTCTGGAGTCAATATCACTTGTTTCTGCTTCAGCAGCCCTTCTGCCTTGCTGTTTATCTGGTTAGGGTTTGTGTAGGTAACTGACTAAAGGAAACCAGGGGTTGGAAGTTGAAGCCAGGCAAATTTGCATTATAAATTAAGGGCTAGTTTTTAACAGTGAGGGTAATTAACCATTGGAACAACTGGGTAGGCTCTCAATCACTCTGAGAGAGATGCTGCTTAAGGTCAAACTGAAATTATGGGCTTGACACAGAAATGACTGGGTTATGCCAGGAATCAGACTAGATGATCATAATGGTTCCTTCTGGCCTTAACATCTGTGTATCTGTTAATCTGTTTCTGTAGAATTTCAATTTATTGCTCAATACTGATGCTAAAAAATGCATCCTACCTCAGAAGCAACAACAGCAGCTTCCCCATTCTGAAAAGCACTTGCTGGGTGTGTGGTCAGTGACTCAGCGAGTTGTCGTGGAAGGGCTTAAAAAAGGCATCACTTTTGGGTGAGGTGGCGGCATGTGCTGTTAACTTCAATGAGCGGTGTGACGGTGATCCATGAGGGGACATCTATTATGTGATGAGTTGGCTAATTCAAAATGTTTTTTTCCTCGTAGGTGCCAAGAACTTGTACATCATCTCCGTAAAGGGGATTAAGGGGCGCCTGAACAGGCTGCCAGCTGCTGGTGTAGGCGACATGGTCATGGCTACTGTCAAGAAGGGCAAGCCTGAGCTCAGGAAGAAGGGTGAGTGTTGGAAGTGCAGGCAAATTTACATTCTCTACACACACAGTGTCCCATGGGCTGTTCTGTAAGTGTCTGCTACAGACATGCTGTCCTGTAGGATTAAGACCTTAGCTGCCCAGATTTCCCACAAGTGCTATACACATGATTTGTTTCTTTGGGGAGGGAGGTGGGAATACTGTCTGGACAGAACTAAGTTGTATTTGTCACCAGGTATAACACAAACTGGGCACACAAACATTGTTATCCATGTAGAGTATGCTGGGTCTAACCTTGATGTAAGATGATCGCAGCATTGCAGCTCATACCCAAGGCAGAACTAGGACTGACATAACAGCACGATCTCAACAGGCCTCCATCAGCTGGTGGACTTCCCAGTCTCTTGTAGACTGCCCTCCCTCTGGGAGATGGAAAGGCAGCCCTTCCACATGGGAGGAGCAAGGCAGTTTCAACATACCAATAATGATGCTAGAAGTAGGCAGCCGGTCTCTGAAGCAGCAGTTTCCCCCTTCTAAAAAGCACTTGCTGGGTCTGTGCTCAGTGGCTCCGCGAGTTGTCGTGGAAGGGGATAGCAAAACCTCACTTTTGGGTGAGGTTAGCAGCAGCATGTGCTGTTAACTTCAATGAGTGGCGTGACAGTCCTGAAAGTTCACATTCTGGTTTGATTATTAGTATACATTTTTTCAATTAGTCTTAAGTGTTTGGGGAAGGGTTTTCCCTTCTGGATGTCTCTGTGGGGAGTGACCTTGCATCTGGAAGTGTGGCCAGGTTTACCTTACAAAAGGCTGTTTGAGCACTGGGTTAGAACATGAATGGTATTGAGTCACTCGGGTGTAGATTCAAGTGTAACATTGCATTGGACTAGTTTTTATTTTAATTGAGAGATAGATAGAGATATATCTATATATACACACACACACACACAAATGCAAAGCTGGATTTTTCCCTCTGAACCAGCACAATGAATGCATGCTCAGCAGAGAAGTGGTCTTAGCCCTTTTTAAACTAAATATCAAAGACTTGCAATCAGAGTAAATGTGTGGAGCAGTGTTTAGGGTGGAAACCTGCTTTAAATACTTGTCATAAATGTAGTTCCGGTGAAAGGCTTTGTCTTGACAGGCTGGGAAACTGCAGATCCCCTTTGCTCACAGAGCAGACAATAGCCAGGAGGACTGTTCCTACCTCAACTCTACTCGTCACGGTTTCTGTAGTCCATCCAGTCCTTGGCGTTACAGATGAAGCTATCAACAAAAACATTTGTGACATGGATGCTTGGTGGTAATAACTTCAGTGGCAATCCTCGTACAACAGGAAACCTTTACTGGGACCAAAATCCCATATGCCATCCAGATGCACATTGAGGCCTTGCAAGGGTAGGGCTCAGATGAGGACGCTTACTGTTGAGCACGGCATTGAACCTGTGTGATTCCTTTTGAGTTTCTGCTGTTGGTTTGTACTTGGAAATTTAGAATCCTCAGCTTCTCTTTCTCCCTGCAGTGCATCCGGCAGTGGTAATTCGGCAGCGGAAATCGTACCGGAGAAAAGACGGAGTTTTCCTCTATTTTGAAGACAACGCAGGAGTGATAGTAAATAACAAAGGGGAAATGAAAGGTACAGACGGCAATCTATTGCACTGGGCAAGAGCAAACTCCTAAAGAATAGTGCAGCACAAATTTCTGCATTCCTGGCCCAAGGAGAGCACCACTGTCTTCAGGCAAAAGGACCAAAACTATCCTTAGTGCCATGAAAAGTGGGTATCTTGGATGCTCCAGCAGAGAAATACTGATGGCTCTGTTATTAACATGCTGCCTGAACAGCACTCGCAGAAGAGGGATGTGGTCGGAGTGTCGAACATAAGCTCTGACTGGTTCTTAACTTCTTCTTTTTCTTCCCTGCTTTCACAGGCTCAGCAATCACAGGCCCCGTGGCTAAGGAATGTGCAGATCTGTGGCCCAGGATAGCCTCCAATGCTGGCAGCATCGCATAAACCCGCGCCATCCTCGTTGTAAAGATAAAATAAAAGTGGTTGCTCCAAAATTTCTAATGTCTGTGTTGATACTGTAAAACTTGGAACACCACCTCCCTGAGAAACCTGGATAAGGTGCTCCATGGGGGCTTGGCTGCCTGGGGAGAGTTTACCTTAAGAGCTTTAGTCATATAGGTATAATACCCTGTGTGGATACACTTAAAAGTATGATTTTTTTTTGTCGAGCTTAAACTCCAAGGGTCTCTAATACCAAAATAAGAGCCTCTAGAAAGAGTTGTACTGGTATAACAATATCTGTTTAAAATCATCCCGTGGGTTATACTAAAATTACTTTCTTGTGTAGACAAGGTCCGAGGTGCCAATAGGAATACAGCAATTTGGCTTTAAAAGTTGTGACTCGTATGCACCAGGAGACAGATCTTTATGAAATAACCCATGACAGAATAATTTTCTTTGCACTGCAACTCTGCCTGATATTTTTACATTAGGTGCTACGGTAGAACCTCAGTTATGAACACAAGAGTTATGAACTGACCAGTCAATCACACGCCTCATTTGGGATCAGAAGTACGCAGTCAGGCAGCAGCAGAGTTAAAGGGAAAAAATAAAAACACATACAGTACTGTGCTAAATGTAAACTGCTAAAAAATAAAGGGAAAGCTTTAAAAAAAAGAATTCGACAAGGTAAGGAAACTTTCTGTGCTTGTTTCATTTAAATTAAGATACTTAAGTGCAACATTTTTCTTCTACATAGTAAAGTTTGAACATAGTATGACATTACATAGTATTAAGTCAATGTTCAGTTGTGATCTTTTGAAAGAACAAATGTTTTGTTCAGCGTTACGAACATTTCAGAGTTACAAACCACCTCCATTCCCAAGGTGTTCGTAACTCTGAGGTTCTACTGTATAAGATGCTCAGGTGACAGACAAGCTTTGTGAGAAAAGCATTGTTTGAGTTCGACAGCATTGGTTATTGGGGCTCATGCTGCAGAGTAAGCTCTTTGAGGAAAGGAACTTTCTTATTAAGAAGAACTTGCTTAATGTGGCCCAAGGGCATAACAGAGCCCACCAATTTTGGAGGAGGTGATGGCTGCAGCATGTGCTATTAAGCCCTAGGAATGGTGAAACAAGCTTGAAGGTGAACTAAGATGCTTCCTTTGACAAGTAATGCCACATCACAAACTGATACGTGCAGACTTGATTTCTAAATACCCTTTTTAAGGGTGAGCTGATGTGCTCTCTAACTTTTTAAGACCACAGTTACAGCATTTAGGGTAAAACCTTTTGCAAAAGGTGATGATACAGGCTGCTACATAGTGCAAAAAGCTGCAGTCCTTATGCTGTGTGATGGGGCATGTCTTATTCCCCAACGTTTTTTTTTTTTGGGCTAAGTGCAGAACTGTGGATGTGAGACTCAGTGGAATTGCAGATAAATCCATTTTCCTTCTTTATAGCAGCGTGTCAATTAAGGGTGTGGGGGTTTTAACCAATATGTTGATACAACCCCTAACTTTCAAGACCTTAGGGTATGTTAACACTTACGGAGCAGACACCACCAACTGGCTTTTTCGGTCAGTATTGGAACACCAACCACTTATCCATAGTTTATATCTTTCGGGGATGTCTACACAGCGAAGTTTTTGACACAACTTTTGTCTTTCACAGGTACTTAAAAAAGCCCCCCACGAAAGACAAAAGTTCTGCTGAGGCAAGTGGGAGTGTGAATGCGGCTTTGTCGACAGGGCTGGAAGTGTTTTGCCTGCAAAAGTCCTGACAAAGAGCGTTTTCACACTCTGACTTCTAGCAACAAAGAGGCTGTGTCCCTAAAAGCTGCCTGGGGTAGACGAGCCCTATGTTGAATGAAGCGCTTGTCTGTTGACATAGCTGCATCTACAGCGGGGGGGGGGGGGTATTATGTCCACGTAGCTACCTTGATTATCATACACATTGTAAGGAGAGTGGTCAGTCTGGATGAGCTATTACCAGCAGGAGAGTGAGTTTGTGTGTGTGGGGGGGGAAAGACCTGGATTTGTGCTGGAAATGACCCACCTTGATTATCGTGCACATTGTGGGGAGAGTGGTCGCTTTGGATGGGCTATTACCAGCGGGAGAGTGAGTTGGTGTGGGGGGGGGGGGCGGAGGGTGAGAAAACCTGGATTTGTGCTGGAAATGACCCACCTTGATTATCATACACATTGTAAGGAGAGTGGTCACTTTGGATAAGCTATTACCAGCAGGAGAGTGGGCTGGGAGGAGGTATTGTTTCATGGTCTCTGTGTATATAATGTCTTCTGCAGTGTCCACGGCATGCATCCCACAAAGTGAGCTGTAGCTCAGGAAAGCTCATGCTCAAATAAATTGGTTCGTCTCCAAGGTGCCACAAGTCCTCCTTTTCTTTTTGATCACGGGTGTGAGATTTTCACACCCCTGACTCTTAGTGAGGCGCAGCTGATGTAACTTTTCAGCACACACAAAGGGGCCTGCTGGGAGCAGGCATAGGGGTGGGGTTTCCTCCCCCCAGGAAGCGTTAAGGGCCTCACCTCACTTTACCATGGCCTGGGGGGGAGCGGGAAAGCCCTTTCCCCCCATGCAATAGTACTGTACGCTGAAAGTTTGGCTTTTCTCGAGCTTTGTCGGTTCGGCCCTTATCTAACTCCCTTCCCGGGGCAGCCCTTCGCTGCGCTCCCTGCAAGGTCTGGAAGTAAAGGGCCGATTCTGTTTCAATTTGCTGCTGGCCCCGGTTCCCCGGCGGGCTCGCCGTGAGCACGAGGGGCCGGCTGCCGGACGGGGCAGCCGGAGGGGGGATAGACTCCCCCGCAAGCGGTGGACGCGCGGCAGAAAAGGGGGGCGGGGGGGGCAGAACCTCGCCCCGGGTCGCTTTAAGCTGCCCCCAAACAAACCGGCCGCCTCTGGTGACAGCCCCCGCCGCCTGCGGCTGGCGAACAGCTGATCGATCCCAGCCCCACGTGGCGCGATGGAGCGACTCGGCCGGCAGCCGGCCTTGCAGTGCAGCGGGGGCCCGCTGCTGTGGGGCTGATGATGGGCGGGGCTGTGGCCCCCCCACCCCCTCCCAGGGAGGGGGGTGATGGGTGAGGCCTCGGCCCCTCCTTTCCCAGCCAGGGCGGGCAGCTGCCCTGCAGCCGGCTCTGGGGAGGCTCGCCAGGGGCGGCGCCCGAACGTAACAATGCAGGTAGCCGGGGGAGAGAGGGAGGGAGGGAGGCGGCGGCGGCAAGGGCCTGGGGGGGGGGTCACAAGGAGCCGAGTCTGGCGCCGGATCGGGGGTCCTGCCTTTGCTCAGCATGGCTTGTCTCAGCAGGAGGTGGCTGCAGAGGGAAAAAGGCTTTATCCTGGACGGGGTGGCCGTGGACACGCTGGCCGGCAGCACCACGCACATCCCGCCCAAGCTGTGGTCTGCCTTGCCCCCTTACAACGCCCAGCTGGATGGCCACGCCGCAAGCTACTTCGCATCCCCCGCTGTCAAGTCCCTGCTGAAGAACACGGAGCAGGTAGCCTGCGGCGGCCTGTGGCGCCAGCCCGGCTCGATGAGCCCCCCAGGGTTGGGAATTTCGGGGCTCTGGCTGGCAAGTAGATAACTGCTTAGCTCGCCTGAGTGCTGAAAAGAATGAACCACACACAGGGGGAGCCAGGGGACGGTCCTGCTTCTTCTGTCCCCGGTGGGTTGTGTAGCTACCATCTTAGTTCATGATTCTGTTTCTATGACCAAAAAATGGTTTTATTTGTAAGGGCAAAAACGCGTCTGGGCTTTTAGGTGGCTCAAAGGAGACAGAATTTTACTCAGTTTGCCTCCAAAGCAGGCGGCCTGTTGATTGATCAAAAATGTGGACTTATCGGGAAGCCGGTTGGTGAAAGAAGATGGTTCGTTTCTTTGTGGAAAGATTGAGAATTCCCACCCTCCCAATTTGCAGTTGCACGTTCAATTGACACATTTCTAACCAAATTCTGAACTAAAAACTAAATGTACCTTAGACTGTAAACTATTTGGATTCAGGGGTTGTCTTTGTGGCCTGTTTGTACCCTCCAGGCCATGACAGGGGTTCCCAGGCAATAAAAATAATAATAAAATGGACCTGTAATTAACTTTATTATGAGCAAGAGAAGTCCATCCTCTTCCCCCCCCCCTCAAATTTCACCTTTTCCTCTGCTTAGATTTTTGAGATCCTTGCTCTTTCTGACCTCACAATGGTTCTTGTGTCATTTTCAGTGAACTGTGATGTCAGAATGAAAACACCATACATGGTTAAACCAGCAAGTAGGAAAGGGAGAAGGAAAGTCATGGATGAGCAAAAATTAGCCATTTAAAGAGAAAACAGAACCATAGATGGACAAATTTATCTGGGTCCTGAAAATGACACAGTTGATGAAATGTTGATGTCCAGATTTTGGTAGAATAACAGGCAGATCTGTGGCATGAAACACTGTGGTTATAATTCAAGGAACGATGTGGTATTACCTCAGCCAATAGTGGACAGCAGTCTACATCATAAATACCTCTCACTCCTCTTCCCTAGCATAGTTTTCTCCCTGCTTAAGAATTTTAGCTCCATCTCATTTAGAATTCCAGCTGAAGGTGGGTGTGGGAAAGGGATAATCTTTAAATAACGGTGATCTTGTGGTTCTTTATGCAGCTGGGATCTTTTTTTGGTTGCTTAATATCAGATCAGTTTAAAAAAATAATTATTTGTGAAATGTTTTGATC
This sequence comes from Lepidochelys olivacea, assembly GCF_965140295.1. Classification (NCBI taxonomy): domain Eukaryota; kingdom Metazoa; phylum Chordata; order Testudines; family Cheloniidae; genus Lepidochelys; species Lepidochelys olivacea. The sequence goes on along the minus strand of NC_140437.1, from coordinate 15,165,578 downwards.
AGAAAGCAAATGACAGTTGCAGTCTGTGTGAAATTTATTTTTGAAAGAAAAATATACAGGGCAAGCGACCATAGTCACACATGATCTGCCTGCGCAGACCTTGTCCTCTTGCTATCTATGCTGCTTACAGAAGGTCAGTGCTACCCAAGCCATGGTGGTTAGTCTCTAAGGTGCCACAAGTCCTCCTTTTCTTTTTGCGAATACAGACTAACACGGCTGCAACTCTGAAACCAGAGATGTAATGCTCATTCATATTCTTTTCAGCTAACTGAAATTGCATTTCTTCTCAATTTAGTGTTTTAAAATCTCACTGATGCTTCATAGAAAACTTTTGAAATAATAATCCTTTGCTTTTATATGCACTGCATTAAAGAGCTTAACAAAGAGAAGGTTAAGGGGTAATTTGGTCACAGTTTATAAGTACCTATGTGAGGAACAAAAAGTTTGATAATGGGCTCTTCAGTCCAACAGATAAAGATATAGCAAGATCCAATGGCTGGAAGCTGAAGCTAAACAAATATACATTCAGGAGGGCAGAGTAGATGATCACAGTGGTCCCTTCTGGCTTTCGAATATATGACTATAATGCCCATTGTGGCTTTCATTGTGCTTTGTACAATGTGAAACACTGTTGGTGCTTAATAAATAACTTAGACCTGGTTCCTGCAGTCAGATCTGCTAGCGTGGACACCTGAAGCCACCATAAGGGACTCCACACTTGCACTGAGGTCCGTGCTAGCAGGTCTGGCTGCAGAATTAGGGCACCTTTCACTTGCAAAGAGCTCTACAAACATTAGCTAGCTAATGCTGCACAACCTGGTGCCAGATTTAAGTCACTAGAATTACATCAGCAATGAATCTGGCCCGGTCTCTTTACAGGGAATTCTCTGGCTGTATCCAAGATTTTATGTATTTCATCTCATTAGCTATTATTGATTAAAGATATTTTGCACAGCAGCAAGATTGCATAGCTTTGGACTCTGGAACAATAAATACCCTGCTTTCATGCACCCCAGATACGTTATGAGTGCATACTCAGAGCTGTTTCTAAATGCAGTGTATTTTCACACTGTAGTAACAGCCGTCCATGTGTCTTTAGAGACAGAACAAAGTCAGATACCTGGTTTGTTAGGTCCTGATCCGATGCTAATGAAGTGAATGGGAACTTTGCCATTGACATCAATGAGACTCTTCATGTTGGGATTTAGGGATGAGCCAAAATCTGGCTTTGCTCTGAGTTTTTGTTCTTTCTCTGACTTGCCCCAGCACCGAGGTGGTACATCCAGGGATGGCTGGATAGTGGATTATTTCCACATCTATGGGCCAGGGCAGAGGTACCTGAACAGGAGGAACTGGGCAGGTGCAGGTAAGACTCCCTTCAATAAGCTCTTCTCCAATCATCAGTTACTCTATGTATCACCTATTGAGTTAAGAATCATGAGATTTTAAAAGAATAATAAATATTGGGTTCTTTTTTATTACTAATGTGCTTTCTGGTTTCACAAAATTTGGGATAAAGGTGTCACGTTTTCAAGCTTTTCTCCTCAGTCATAAGGCTAGAAACTTATATTCCTTTTAAAGGAAAGCTGAGTTTTTTGTATAATCACTTGATTCCAGGAGCTGGGGCTTTATGCAAAAATCCAGATGATAAAATTGTAAGCGTCGACAAAGCTGCATTCCACAGCATCACTTGGCAAAAATTCCTTACTGTTAAATAAATATAATAGTGTATTTTATCCATCAATTTCAACACACTTCACAAAGGAGGTTGCTATCATTTACCTCCATTTTACAGATGGGAAACTACAGCACAGAGACAGGACATGACTTGCTCAAGATCACCCAGCAGCAGAGCTGGGACTAGAATCCCAGGTCTTGTAAGTCCCAGGCTAGCGCTGTAGCTACTAGGCTCCGCTGCGTCTCAGGAGTTAGCAAAGTTGGGAGCCCTGGGCCTGATCTTATCTTGTCCTGTCCCCTGCAGCAGAGAGTACAGAAGTCATGAACAACCCACAAGGGGATGGCAGAGAATACCCTTGCTGTGGGCCCTGCTTTGGGCCTTCATAGGTGGCACTATGAGTCCCCAGTCCTCACCCCACAAGTTCTGGGTCTTGGGAGAACTATTGTAACTTAGGGCAACCCCCCAGGCTGTTTGGTGCTCAGCATCCAGACAGCATCAAGCTGGCTTTATCCATCTTTCCTCTGAATTGCACCTCCACGGAATCTCAGTCTCTGGCATCTCACACTTAGGACAGGTCCAATCCACACATTGCTCTAACTGTTGCCAGCAGCCACTGGCCTGGGCCCACCAGGACACCCAGCTGCTAATGGCGGAGCTGAACAGGTGTTAAGCACTGCTGGGGGATTTTTACTAAGGTTCCCTAGCATCGACAAGGCTACCGAGCTTGTGTGTAGCTTGCACACCAGTCCGAGTTCACTCAGTGGCCTGTGTGAGTGGCTGGATGGAGCACAGCTGGAAAGGAGGGGGAGATAAAGACTGATGGGGCCAACTCTCTTCTCCACAGGCCACTCTTCTGAGCAGGTGGGCGGCCACGACAGCTTCCTGGCAGACGTGAAGCCCATGAAGGGCTACAACGGGCGCTTCGGCTACCGTCGCAACACCCCGGACCTGCGGGTGAATTCGTCCTGCTTCGGCGAAGTCACCGTGTTCCCGCTCCACTGATGCCGAACGAGCTGCTTCTCATATGCCCTGGTGCCAGCCCCTCTGGGTGCCATGGAGACCTGGAGACACTGATTAGGAGTAAGAAATGGGAACTAAAATAAAATATTTGTTCTCACTTGTTCTATTTTAACAGCTTGTTGTTATGGGTGATTTATTAGCCTAGGAGACGTGCTGTTGATGCAGCATCTGGGCTCCTGCTTTTACCAGCTGCTCTGGAACTAGGCTGACTGATGCCAGGTGATAGTGCAGGATGACTAGATCATGCATGGGCTTCCCCATGTGTTCAGAGGAGAATCTATTCGGACAGCCCAGACCTTCATCCTCAGGGAGACGGGGAAGATACTACCTGCAGTACAAGATGCTTTCATCTCTATTTATAGAAGAGCCTAGATAGATAATAAAACACATGTATTTGAGAACAGATCTTCATGTATACAGAGCATTAAGGGAGGAGAGAAATGGGAAAATACATTCTTCCTGTTTGGCCAGGTGGGTGACAACTGGTGGGCTCAAGCCCTGGGGAGAAGAAGCAGTTAATATTTTTATAGTACCCAGAGAGATGAAGACAAGGCCCCTACCTGGAGGGCCCTTTGAGTGGTTGCCTCATGTTTGTTGAGTTGTTTTGGTTTGGAGTGTTTTGCTCTCTGTTGCCCCGGCCCCGCACGTGCAATGACATGGGCAGGCTTTTGAGCGATTCAGCAGCAGGGTCGGGTGGTGGCAGTACAGTGCTGAAGAGCTTTAAGGCTGGCCCAAGGGAGTGTTGTAATCTAGTTCCATTTAGGGCACTAGGGGTGTTAACCCAGGCCCCCGGTGAGCAGGGTGATGTAGTCTCACTTGGGGCTCCATGGACTCTGAAGCTACCCCAGGGCAGGGGGTGGTGCGATCTAAACTCCCCAGAGGTTCTAGGTTGTGTTATGCATGTTGCAAAGCTGGGCAAGGCCTAATTAGGCGATGCTCTGCATTATGGATGCTATGGCTTCTTGTATAGCGTAAAAACAAGGCCAGGGATTATATGGGCCTTGTCTACGCTAGCATTGGGCGGGGGGGATCTCCCACCATTACACTGCGAGCACCTGTGTAGACATTTTGAGCCTCTCAGACCTGAAGTTCTGTGAAAATAAAACAGCCCTTGCTGCTAATTAGAGAGGTCACACCGAGAGAAGAAGCCCGGTTGTTTGGCTGGAGTGAGCGAGCAGCACAGAGACATCCAGCTGGTCACCTGTCAGGCCCTGATCCTGCAGCTACAGCAATATGTGCAGAACCCTGCAGTTGTATAGATCCCCGTGAACTTCCCTGGGGCTCCATGTAGGCAGATGCAGCTGCAGGCTCAGGGTCTGGTATTATAAAGGGAGCTGGAAGAAATGAACTGATCCAAATGACATCTGGTACATTTCAACCAGACTGTGCTTCTGGGGGTGAAGGTGCTTACTTTTTCTTTCATTGCAGTGGGGCCCAGAGCCTCAAAGTCAGGAACCCCTAGAGCTGAGCATTGTACAAATCTCTGCCCTCAAGGAACTTGCAATCTAAGAAAACAAGTGATGTATGAAGGAGAGGGGTATTATAGCTTGACATTTTTTTATAATAATCATAACTGTGATTCTCATCTCTCCCTTCCTTTGCTTTATTCTATTTGACTCATTACATTCTGCTCCAGTAAACTCCTTTTTCATCCACATCACCTTCTTCATTTCCTTGCTGTAAGCTTACCTGAGGTTATTTTTGTGGTGTCTAATTGCAGCTATTTCTGGGGCAGAACACGCTGGCATTTCCCTCAGTCAGGTTGCTACAGAAGTAGCTATTATAATGGTGTAATCACAGGTGAAGGATTGTTGGAGGCGGGTGTTTTGCCAGCTTATTAAATACGGCTTGTGTGGTTTCAAGGTGTGCTGGCCATGAGAAAGCAAACACAAGCCATTGAAAAGAAGAGAGATTTTTATGTCAGAACAGAACTCAGAGAGAATTGGAGCTAGAACTTTATTACCTTGGCCCAAGTGAACCCAATTCCAACTGCAGTAAGACTGGGGGGGGGGGGGGGGGTTAAATGCAAAATGAAAACTAATTATAGTTTGTGTGGGCAGTATGAGAAATAATTACAGGTGAATGAATCTGAGAAATAGCTACTGGCATAATGAGTATAACGAACCTATTACAAGAAGTAGTGAATAACAATGTGACAAAACCAGTATCCGCAACTAGACTTACCTGTCACCTTTCTTTTCAGCAGGTGGGGGTATAGCTCAGGGGTAGAGCATTTGACTGCAGATCAAGAGGTCCCTGGTTCAAATCCGGGTGCCCCCTTTTTCTTAAAGTTTTAATCAAAACAAAGACATATTAGTTAAATATTTACTTTTTTTGCAGTCACTGTGGACTGATCTTTCTTTGATTAGGTTTCAGCCAGTGACAAAGATATAGGCCATGAGTGGAAAGTGGAGTAACAATCTGGGAATCCTTAATGGAAACATGGACATTAATTAAAGTGTATTTCATATTGCGGAACTGAATTATATGGCTTCAGAGTCAGAGCATGACCATTAATTAATATGAAATTATCTCCATCAAATTAATAATATAGACAAAGGGGTTTTAGTTCAGTGGTTAGAGCATCTGACTGCGGATCAAGTGGTTCCTGGTTCAAATCCAGATATCCCTCCTCTTTTATTTATCTACTTTTGGAAGAAAAAAACCCAAAAAACAATGGGTCTGTAAACTAGCACTGTTTTAGTAAGTTCACATTTTGCACAGAGTTACAAAATTTAATCTCAAGATACTCAACACCTGTTCGTATCCATGATCAAAATGACCCATTATTTGTTTAAAATCACTCAAACTAAACAACAAAAATATGAATTTCTGGGCAATATCAGTATTTCTACTGAATGGAAAACTGCAGGAATTTGACATTGGGTAGTTAAACACCTACTTAAAAATATGTTTTAAAAATGCCACTGGTACAATGGGGCCCTGATGTTCTTGGTCTTAAACCTCTAGGTGCTATTGTAATAATAATTAATTGAATAATTAATACACAGCTCCAGAACAGTAGATGATGTACGTGGGCCGATGGTTGAAAATGTTTTACTCACATTCTTCATCAGGAGATTCACTGTAAGATGTAGGTTGGGACGAGGTATGTTAGAGGGGCTTGGGCGGGATTCAGTAACATATCATTTGATTTTTGGTAGAATACATTTTTGGTGAGGTGGAGGAACATCAAGGATGAACTCTGAAGGGTCAGCAAAAGAAAAACTGGTGAAGGGGGTCACCCAGATTTGAGCTGGGGAGCCTCTTGATCTTCAGTCAAATGCTGTACCCCAGAGCTATACCCCCGCCAGTAAACATGCTATTGACTAAGAGCTAAAAAAGATTTTTGTATGCACAGCCTAGTTAAGAATAATTGGTTTCAAGAATAATTTGTGGTTACGAAAATAGAAGCAAATAGAATAATCAGCTGGAACTTATTACAATAGCTCCTTAAATATATTGGGTGAAATCCTGGTTCCACTGAAGTCAATAACAAATCTCCAATAACAAACCTCCAATCTCACACCTTCTTGTCAACTGTATAAATGGGCCATATTGATTATCACTACAAAAGGTATTTTCTCCTGCTGATAATAGCTCATCTTAACTAATTAGCCTCTCACAGTTTGTATGGTAACTTCCAACTTATCTGTATGTGTATATATATCTGTCTTACTATATGTTCCATTCTATGCATCCAGTGAAGTGAGCTGTAGCCCATGAAAGCTTATGCTCTAATAAATTTGTTAGTCTCTAAGGTGCCACAAGTACTCCTGTTCTTTTTGCGGATACAAACTAACCCGGCTTCTACTCTGAAATCTCCAATTGACTTCAATGGAGTTAGGATATCATCCACTGTATTTACTAAAAACCCGTGTCTTCTTAAGTCACCTTTCATTAAAAAGAACCAAAGCATGTCATCTTTCTTGCAACCCTCTATACATGCATCCGATGAAGTGAGCTGTAGCTCACGAAAGCTTATGCTCAAATAAATTTGTTATTCTCTAAGGTGCCACAAGTCCTCCTTTTCTTTTTGCCTCTATAAATGGGAAGACCATTTTGAGCTTGTCTGCTATCCCGGCCAAATGTAAGTCCCCTTTTAAAGGCCTGCCCTTCCCATGCTGCCTATACTGGAGCTGAGTGATTTGTAAATGAATTGCCTGTTGTTATTCCTCTTCCCTGACATCTGTTGTTAGACTGGAAGCTCTTTGGAGGAAGAGCTGTTTGGAAAGCAACCAGCATAAAGTGGGTGTTAGCACAAATAAATACATTTAATAATAAAAATTTAAATGGTTCAGGGATGATTACCATAAATAAGATCACTGATTCCTATCTACCATTGGCAAAGCAGGGTATAGTTCAGTCGTGAGGCATTTAATTTCAGAGTAAGAGGTCGCTCATTCAAATGCATAGGTACCCCCCGAACAAAGACTGCTTTTTCCGATCTTCTGCAGAAGTCTCAGATACAAAGAAAGGTGAATTTATTAGGTCTCAGGTTGAGATACACTGTTATATTTCTGACCATTCCAATGTGTTCAGGAGTTGCTCAAAATGGCAATGCTTAAAATGAATGTAAAGATACAAGACACCTTTCTAACTCTGGGCTGTGCCTCTTTAAGATTGTGATGCTACAATCTGATGAGTACATGGAACAAACAACTGGAAGTTATTAAAAGCTTCTTCTTAAATATGTTAGATTTATTAGATTTATTTTGAAAACCAGCATCTAAGGTATCTTTTATTCCAATCAATGGAGACAATTTGTAGTACCTAGACATAAGGTAAAAAGAAAAGGAGTACCTGTGGCACCTTAGAGACTAACCAATTTTCCACTTTATGCATCCGATGAAGTGAGCTGTAGCTCACGAAAGCTTATGCTCAAATAAATTGGTTAGTCTCTAAGGTGCCACAAGTCCTCCTTTTCTTTTTGCGAATACAGACTAACAGGGCTGCTACTCTAAAACCAGACATAAGGTACAAATTTTTAATAGTGAGAGTAATTAACAATTGGAACAAGTTGCATAGGGTTGTGATGGATTCTCCACCACTGAACATAAGACTGGCCATATTGGGTCAGATCACCTGTCCGTCTAGCCCAGCATCCGTCTTCCAATAGTGCCAAATACTGGATGCTTGAGAGGGAATGAACAGAACATGGCAATTTATCGAGTGATCCATCCCATTATCCAGTCCCAGGTTCTGGCTGTCAGAGGTTTAATTCCAGAGCATGGAATTACATCCCTGACCATCTTGGCTAACTGGGTCCCCTCCCCCAACCTGCCCCCCCATTTCCCAGGCCCATAGCGCCCCCCTTGGGTCCCCTCCCCCAACCTTCCCCTCCCCAAACCTGCCCCCCCCTTCCCAGGCCCATAGCCCCATCCCCAAGCCCTGCCCCCCCACTTCCCAGGCCCATAGCGCCCCCCCATTGGGTCCCCTCCCCAAACCTGCCCCCTCCCATTCATTCCCCTCCCCAAACCCCGCCCCTCCTTCTGAGGCCGGGCCGGGCCGGGGCGCCGGAAGTGGCGCCATCAGCCGGGGCCCCGCGGGGAAGGAGCCGGCGCCGGGAGTTGACGCGCGGCCGGGCCCGGGAGCGGGGCGAGCTCGAGCCTCCGCCGTGATGGGGGGCGGAGACCTGGTGAGGGGGGGCGGAGACCTGGGGCTTGGCCCCCGGCAGCCCCCCGGGGTTTGGGAGCCTGGATCCCCCTAGAGTTTGCCTGGGGGGATTTGGGGTGGAGGGTTAAATGGGGGGGTCCTCAGCCCCCCCACAGGGCAATTCTGGGGGGAGAGGCGTTGTCTGCGATGGGGGGGATTGTATTTTGAAGTACACGTGTTTCTGTGGGGGGGGGGTCCTGTATTTTGAAATACACGTGTTTCTGTGGGGGTGGGGTCCTGTATTTTGAAGTATACGTGTTTCTGTGTGTGGGGGGTCTATTTTGAATAGCCGTTGCCATTATGGTGCATCCCCCCCCCGCCGTTTGTTTGTACGGACTCAAGCCATGGAGAGATTCCCGGGGTAACTCAGGGACACTCAGCTGCATGGCGGTGGCCTCTTTTCATAGTCGCCCTTAGCACCTGTGCAGCTCGCTTTGCTATCCAGAGCACCAGGCCGGCATTAAAGGGGCTTTTGAACCCGCCCAGCACCCACCCCCATCTCGCCAAGGGTTGGCGTAGGGGCTTCAGTGTAAGCTAGCGAGTTGCCCCGGAGCCGGGGGCTTGAATTTAACCGTAAACACACGCCTACGTGTTTGCAGGATCGGGGCTCAAATTTGGTTCTGGGGGGCAAGAGTGAGTGGAAAGGGCTTGCGACGCTTTGTAATCTCTTTGAGTGTAATCTCTTTGGGGCAGGGACTGGCTTTTTGCTCTGTGTTTCTGAGGCCCTGGTCCACAGCTGGGACCCCGAGGTGCTACCACAATTCAGATAATAAATAATGATTCCCTAACTCTCGGCCTAAAACACAAACCAAGCCTACCTTTGTTAAATTGAGGTGGTAAACAAATACCAGTGTCTTGGGGAAAAGGGACCCCAGAAGAACACAGTAGTTTTACAAAACCCCAAAAGTAGAAAGCAAAGTTAAGGCCACACTTTGATGTTTAAAACGTTGAGATTTTTTTTTCAGCTGATTTAAAAGCTGTGGCTTGGTTGCTGCTCAGGCACTCCAAGCGCTGGTTTAGGTGAAAATGAAACTGATTTGTCTGTTTTTATTGGCCAATCTGATTGAAATGCCCCCCGCCCCCAAGGTAAAGACCTACACCTGCTTTTCTTGCATGATTACAGCTCCCACTGAAGGCTGGGGGACTTGAATGTGTGTGTGGAATACAGGAGCAGTCCCTAAATTTGCTCACTAATCTGCCTTTAATACTAATAATCGAAAGCATTCAGAAAGTAGATGAGGAAATATTTGTTAAAATATGACTTCTGTGCCCCTTTGATTCATTCCCCTGGCGCCCCTTGTGAGAAGCTTGTGTTCCTATTTCGCGGAGAGGTTTTGTGGGTCTGGGATATTAGCATTCTAAACTGCTTGTACTGGTTCCTCTTCTCTGTAGAATCTGAAGAAGAGCTGGCATCCCCAGACTCTGCGCAATGTGGAGAAGGTGTGGAAGGCAGAGCAGAAACATGAAGCTGAGCGGAAGAAGATTGAGGAGCTGCAGCGGGAGCTGCGGGAGGAGCGAGCCCGGGAGGAAATGCAGCGCTATGCGGAGGATGTGGGAGCAGTCAAGTAAGAGTTAGGCAGAGTCTTATGCTAGACTGTGTGTGTGTGTGTGGTTTTGTCCCTTGAAAATCCTGTGTGCATCATTTGTACTTGAAGTAGTTGATGTCACCAGGAGGAATTTCTGAATGGGGACATTCTAGTAACACATTTCTCTTAGGACTTGAGTCGCAGCTACCAAATAATTAACTCTCCTGGCTGTCACATTATAAACTGTGGGTGCCATAAAAAAATGAAGATGGCTTGTTATAATGGGCCAACAATTACTTCTGGTATTGATTAGAACAGAGCTGTCCATGTATCTTAGAGCTGTGACATATAATTCCACACTGGGAGAAATTTCCGAGCGATGAGATCAGTTACTCTGTGGAATTGCCTGTGGTTGTCATTTAAGAATGGACAAAGACTGGAGTGTAGAGAATAAGCCTGCTGTGACAGAGAGATGGAAAAGACTAAGTCCTAATATGTCCCTTCCATCTAAGTTCTAAGGCCCTAATCCTGTAAAAAATATACATGGGGATTTAACTTTCCACCCTGTGCATTTCCACCCTATTGACATTAATGGGATTATTCGCCACGTGTAAAGTTCAGCCCCTGCGTAGGTTTTTGCAGGAGCAGTGCCCAAGAGAGGGGTTTAAGGTTGGCTTACTCTAAAGCATTTCGGCTCGTCTTTGCAGAGAAAAGTGAAACTTTAGAGCTGCTTGGAAGGAAGACAAAGTAACATGGAGTTTTTGCTTGAAATAGGAAAAAAGAAGAGAAGTTGGACTGGATGTACCAGGGTCCCGGGGGTATGGTGAACAGAGAAGAGTATCTGATGGGCCGCCCTGTGGACAAATACGTCTTTGAGAAGATGGAAGACAAAGAGGCAGGTTGTTCCACTGAAACAGGACTTCTCCCAGGCTCCATTTTTGCCCCCACAGGTGCCAATTCTGTCCTAGACATGGCAAGCAAAATCCGGGAGGATCCACTTTTCATGATAAGGTACTAAATGTGATATTGACCGGGACAATTAACCTAGGCAGGTAGGGAGTTGTGATCATTGCTTGACGATTGGCCAAGAACGGCACATAGCTCGTCTGTTTTAAGACTCATAGTCTGTTTGTCACCCCATATGTCCCCTGTCCACTTGTTTCCTGTATCCACCTGTTGTGTCTTGTCTTTCAGATTCAAAGCTATTTGGGGCAGAGACTGTCATTTACTATAAATTTGTACAGTACAATAGGGACCTGGTTGAGACTGCAAAGCACATCTGTAATACTAATGTTTGATTTGATTGGCTTGCAATGGTTTAGATTTTTCTGCTGACTCTCAGAGATGTTGCATGCTGTGCTTGGAGTCTTTTTTTTTCTGTTCTTGCTGTGTTCTGTTAAGCAAGAGGATTTGAGCAAGGTACAATTTGACTTAAGGTTTTTCCAAAAACTGAAGATTGTCTAGAGATCTTTTTAGTTCTTTATTTCCTAAATGTTACACTATTAATAATCTAGCTCTGAACATACATTTGTGGTGGGGTGTGTGTGTGTGTGTGTCCCCTTTCCAAGCTTCTCTTGTGTGGTTTTTTTTAATTTCAAACTTGTGAATACTAAGCACTCATTTGCTTTCCAGGATAAGGGCTAGATCACTTAAGCATGTGAGTAACTTTGCATGTCTGAATGGTCCCATTGAGGTCTGTGAGACCACCCACATCCAGACAGTTACTCGTGGCCTGAGGTGTTTGCAGGATGGGGGCCCAAGATGCATCCTGCTGCCCATGCTGTAGCTCAATCTGTGTGGGATTTTAAGCAGTTGATGCCCTCCAGTAAGAAGGTGTAAATTCTAAATGCATCAGTAGGAAACAGAGGCTGCATTTTCTACAAGGCTGTAATTTTGCATCTAGCTCTGGTATAAATGATTGTATCAGAGTTGCATAGAATTAAATCCTGCAGCTGGATTTTGAAAGAGACTGGATAATTTTGTGACCAACAATCATAGTTATGCGTGCAAAGGAGTGCTGTGTCTCATGCTGCAGATTGTAAACCGATTGCTCTGTGACTCTAGAAAGAATTTTACTTCCCCTGGGCAAGGCTTTGCAATTGTCTGGTTGTATTACATATATATTGCTCTTGGCTGAGATATCAGACATTCACCAGTGCCTCAGCCAGGATGGATGGCATTGGGACAAGTCAGTTCCTAAGACAGGACTTGATGGAACCGTGGAGTCAATCTACACAGGGATATAAAACAGTTTCTTGATTGACCTTGCTATTCAGCATTTCAAGTTGGGGGAAAAAAAAACAAAAAAAAACCCAAAGGCCCCGATCCTACAGTTGGATCTGTATGGTCACACTTACAAAGTCTGCTTAAGCCCCAGTCCAGCCACTACACACGTGCTTAACTTTGCTGCCTTGAATAGCCCCATTGATTTCGATGAGACAACTCCTGGTACTAAAGTTAAGTACGTGCATAAACGATTACAGAATCAGGCCTTGATTTGTGCTTTGAATTAATATTTCATCTTTGATGTTATTAATGTTGTTCGAAAACCCCAGTGTCACTTATTTTCGTTAGGAAAAGAGAGGAAGAGAAAAAAAGAGAAGTTTTGAATAATCCTGTAAAAATGAAGAAAATCAAAGAACTGGTATGTATTCTTTAACAGAAATCAGAAGCAGAATTTGCATTGAATTGAGTGAGAGCAGAATTGGGGTCCAGAAGAAACACACTTTAGAGTAGTGGCTCTCAATCTTTCCAGACTACTGTACCCCTTTAAGGTGTCTGATTTGTCTTGTGTACCCCCAAGTTTCACCTCACTTAAAAACTACTTGCTTACAAAATCAGATATAAAAATACAAGTGTCAGAGCCACACTATTACTGAAAAATTGCTGCCTCTCTCATTTTTACCATATAATTATAAAATAAATCAATCGGAATATAAATATTGTACTTTACATTTCACTGTATAGTCTATAGAGCAGTATAAACAAGTCACTGTATGAAATTTTAGTTTATACTGACTTCGCTAGTACTTTTTATGTAGCCTGTTGTAAAACTAGGAAAATATCTAACTGAGTTGATGTACCCCCAGAAGACCTCTGCGTACCCCCTGGGGGTAAACATTCCCCTGGTTGAGAACCACTGCTTTAGAGAGAGGAATTTTTCTATTCCCTGCCTACTTTTGGGTAAGAACAAAATAAGCTCTTTCATATAGAAAGTTTCTCAGCAATTGTTTAAAAAAAAAAAACCCAACAATCCCTGAGCCATGTTATCTTTCCCTTTTCACTTATTTGTTACATTATTGTAACAAATTATTTTAATTCTCAATTCTCTTGTCACAGATCAGCTATACTAAGTCACATAGACAGTGAGAAGGACTCAGGTGGGCTCTATAATAAGAGTCCCTTGTCCCTTCAGAAGAGATTTTGCAAAGTGTGTGTTGGCCTGAGATTCTTTCCATACAGAATCTAATCTTTGTGCAGCCTCCCATGACGGTGGCTGTCTAACACGCGTGTGAGCAGCAATGATCAGTACCGAATTTGGTTTTTGGCATTATAGTTGCAGAGCAGCTTGGAAAGAAAGGAAAAGAAGAAGAAGAAGGAGAAGAAAAAGAAGCACAAGAAACGCAGACATCAAAGTTCTAGTAGCGAAAGCATCAGCAGCGATGATGAGCAGAGCCGAGCGAGGTACATTTGGGGGCCTTAGCCTGGCCCTGCCCAATTTTGCCACCGCCTACATCTCTGCTCTCACTTCCTATACTTTTCCAGTCCTCTTGTTTTATTACTCCATTCAAGCTCTCTTGTTCCCTGCTTCAGGGCTCTCATGTGGCCCCTATACTTGGAATGATTTCCTTCTCATCTGTCAGCCCCCCCCCTTCAAATTCCTTTTTAAACCTGATTTTTATGAATCCGATATTTTTCATCAGTCTCTGCACAACTGACCCTCCCATCCCTGGCCTGTTGTCTCATTTCCTGTGCTTTTCATTTACCTTCTCTTTCCCTGTCCCAAAAAGCTTATAATTTAAGAATGTCCTATTCTGCTTTTGTAAACCACTCGGATCATGTTGTGGTACTGTGTTATTTTTAGTTATAATATGGTGATTTGGTGGGATGATACATGAACAGCCAGTATCATGGAGGGGGACTACATTTTATTATTTTTTATATTTCCTGTAGGGGAAAAACAAATTGGGAATACACACTCCATGTCGAACTGTCATGTTCGACTTTTGAATAAACTCTGAAAGATTTCATGGGTGCAGTGGATAGAAAGAGAGATTGTATTAAGTTTTTCCACTCCAAAGACTGTACTTTAATTTTTCCCTTTAGATCCAAGAAGATGGATAGTTCTTGGGAACCTTTTCATCCCAAAGTCCCAGGGTATGGCTTACAGGTAGGCACATGTGCTTCTCACAATTTACTGTCTGTAGAGTGTGCCCATGTAGCTGTTGGGAAAGCGTGGCTCTAGAGATTACATAGTGGTTTTAGGCTCTGGAAGAGGACTGTGAGAAATGAGGTGGTTTTGTGGGTAAGCTCCCACTGGGACCAGAGATTCAAGTCCCATCAATGATTTTGTCCTTCCAACATAGGTGATGGAACTAGGAGTGCTGGGGGTACTGTCCCACCCCCTGACTTGAAGTGGTTTCTGTCATATATAGGGTTTGCAGTTTTGGTTCAATGGCTCTCAGCCCCCCCACTGTACAAGTTGTTCCAGCACCCTGCCTTCCCAGGTGGATAAGACCAATTCCATTCAGTTTACTGTGCCAGGGTCATATGTTTGTCTGACTTTATACCATGCTATTTAAGCACCTGGGGTGATAGAGTGGCTCCATTGAAGACGAGGATAAAACTCCCATTGACTTCACTGGATCCAGGATTTCACCCCTTGTCCTCCAGAAAAGGCCTTAAAAACCAAGTTCTTGTGTGCCCTGTGTGGCTGCTAAAGATCTAGTGGGGTTTTTCATAAGAGCAAGGATTTGCCCTGGTTCTTTTTTTTTTTTTGGCCAAATTTTCTTGTCCCCTTGCTGTTCTGGTTAGCTGCTGCATGCCACACCAGAAGTGGCTGTATTTTTGGTGCTCTATGTGTGTAGCAGTAAGTGCTTTGGGATTCAAGGCCCTATAGAAATATATGTTTAATATGTCTAAAACCTCTGCAGTAGACTGTGGACAGAGAAGAAACAACAAGGAGTCCTTGTGGCACCTTAGAGACTAAAAAATTTATTTGGTCATAAGCTTTTGTGGACTAAAACCCACTTCATCATCAACTTCATGTACAGAGAGACCTTCTTGTGAATGGATGGAGTTGTAGATGATGCCTTTTGCCTCTGTCCCATACATGCATGCACTTTGCCTAGCCTAGTTCTTTCTGCCTCACCAGCACCATGCCGGGGCTCCCATGAGCCTTGTGCTTTTAATTGCTCTCTGTTGAAGGATGTTCTCTTCCTAATTCCAGAGTAGAGACCCTGACCACAATCACAGGCCTCGGCGCTCTCCAGCTGCTGGCCAGGAAAGAGCCACTCACAAACACCGAGACCGCGCTAGGTCAAGGAGCCAGTCTGGGTCTCCTAAGAGAGGCACTGGCAAGAAGAGTACAGGGGAGGAAGAGTCTGAGCACAGGAGGTCAAGATCTCCGCCTAGGCATGGTGAACAGTGAGTGTGAAATCTTCACTTGGAAACAGATTAAAATAAAGGGCAGGCATGGCTTCTCTCCCGGGGGGAATTCTCAGAAGTAAGTTGAATGCTCAGCAGCAAAATTTCTCCTATTACCTCATCAGCCTACTTGTAACTCTCTTTCCTAACGTTTCTGCAGCTTTAATTTCTCACGTGACTTTATCCCAATGACTTGAAATTAAAGCTGGTGGAATGACAGATGCCTGGCTTTGTATCATCTGTTCAAGGGGCTGCCTTTGTCGCTGTTGTAGAGATCTCCCAAACCACAAACAGGGCTTGGGAAGGATTTAATTAGATTTAGTAAATAAATTGTAATCCTTGAATTATCTCTTTATCTCAGAAATGAACAAGGGGAGACAGGGTAGGGTGAGATTCATCCTGAATTAAAGTTTACAGAGAAAAGTTGTTTAAATTTAATCATTCTTATGGTGGAAAGTTTTTCCAAATATTCTCACAACACTGACACTCCCTTCTACTTCTAAACACCTATTAACCCCTTCCCCACAAAAAGGAAGCTTAATAAAATCTTAATCAAAATCCTGAATCCAAGCAGAGTTGTGACCCCATAAAGGGAGAACTGCCAGAGACTCCATGAAATCCACTAAGGACTTTGCTCTTGCTATCAGTGTTACATGGAAGGGTCTCAGATACGAAGATGATGGGTGACCGTAGAAAACCCTAAAATAGATTGTTAAAGGGACATTGACAATTTAGAATCTCGTCTGTTTTTTACAAAATAGTTTCAGCCCCCAGTCTCCTTGCCACTCTCACTTTTTTTGTATTCTTTTAAAAAGTTTTTTTTCCCCCTCCTGTTGCTGTGAATAAAAATGACCCATACAAACAAGCAAAAGGGGAGAGCAACTATTTGGGGAACCAGTGAAAGCAAGTTTACTCAAAGTGCAGCCAAATGCACAAAATAAGCAACCGGAGGAACTTTTTTCCCCTCTTGAATCTCTTTCCGTTTTAGTCATTTTAGGGGCTCTTTGTTTTAAAAATAATAAAATAAAATTCAGGCAGTGTGTGATTTTTTTTTTTTGAAGTGGATAGTGTCCTTTTAAAATATGTTTTGAGGGTTAATATGATGTCAGTGGCTTTAACAAAGTATTTGGTATGGCGAGATGCTCTGAAAAATGATATATGAAGCAATTATTGTTATGAATCTTTACTTCCACAGTCATGAAGTGTTGATAAACCTTGGATACTAGTTATTCCCTGACGGTGCAAAAACTTACGTTGGGTAAAAATAAAACTATAAGAAAAAAACCATGAAAATAAAGTAAGTCTAAAAATTAATTTTTAAAATGAACATCCATTCTGCTGAAGGTGACAGATAATGTACCTGGAACTATAGGAGAGCTCTTATTTCAAAACGCCAGCGATAGTCCTTGTGGTCTGTTAGATATCTGGTTGCTACAGAAAAGGACTAGAGGTATGTGGATATTATGTAAAAATCAAAGGAGTACTTGTGGCACCTTATAGACTAACCAATTTATTTGAGCATAAGCTTTCGTGAGCTACAGCTCACTTCATCGGATGCATACTGTGGAAAGTACAGAAGATCTTTTTATACACGCAAACCATGAAAAAATGGGTGTTTACCACTACAAAAGGTTCTCTCTCCCCCCACCCCACTCTCCTGCTGGTAATAGCTTAACTAAAGTGATCACTCTCCTTACAATGTGTATGATAATCAAGTTGGGCCATTTCCAGCACAAATCCAGGGTTTAACAAGAATGTCGGGGTGGGGGGGTAGGAAAAAACAAGGGGAAATAGGTTACCTTGCATAATGACTTAGCCACTCCCAGTCTCTATTCAAGCCCCATCATCTTAGGCATTGGCACCCTGACAGCAGGATTGTCTGGCTATGTTGACTCCCTCCTCAGGCCCTACACTACCAGCACTCCCAGCTACCTTCGAGACACCACTGACTTCCTGAGGAAACTACAATCCATTGGTGATCTTCCTGATAACACCATCCTGGCCACTATGGATGTAGAAGCCCTCTACACCAACATTCCACAGAAAGATGGACTACAAGCCGTCAAGAACACTATCCCCGATAATGTCACGGCTAACCTGGTGGCTGAACTTTGTGACTTTGTCCTTACCCATAACTATTTTACATTTGGGGACAATGTATACCTTGAAATCAGCAGCACTGCTATGGGTACCCACATGGCCCCACAGTATGCCAACATTTTTATGGCTGACTTAGAACAACGCTTCCTCAGCTCTCATCCCCTAACACCCCTACTCTACTTGCGTTATATTGATGACATCATCTGGACCCATGGAAAAGAAGCTCTTGAGGAATTCCACCATGGATTTCAACAATTTCCATCCCACCATCAACCTCAGCCTGGTCCAATCCACACAAGAGATCCACTTCCTGGACACTACAGTGCTAATGAACTATGGTCACATAAACACCACCCTATACCGGAAACCTACTGACCGCTATTCCTACCTACATGCCTCCAGCTTTCACCCTGACCACACCACACAATCCATTGTCTACAGCCAAGCTCTGCGATACAACCGCATTTGCTCCAACCCCTCAGACAGAGACAAACACCTACAAGATCTCTATCAAGCATTCTTACAACTACAATACCCACCTGCGGAAGTGAAGAAACAGATTGATAGAGCCAGAAGAGTTCCCAGAAGTCACCTACTACAGGACAGGCCTAACAAAGAAAATAACAGAATACCACTAGCCGTCACCTTCAGCCCCCAACTAAAACCCCTCCAACGCATTATTAAGGATCTACAACCTATCCTGAAGGATGACCCAACACTCTCACAAATCTTGGGAGACAGGCCAGTCCTTGCCTACAGACAGTCCCCCAACCTGAAGCAATACTCACCAGCAACCACATACCACACAACAGAACCACTAACCCAGGAACCTATCCTTGCAACAAAGCCCGTTGCCAACTGTGCCCACATATCTATTCAGGGGACACCATCATAGGGCCTAATAACATCAGCCACACTATCAGAGGCTCGTTCACCTGCACATCCACCAATGTGATATATGCCATCATGTGCCAGCAATGCCCCTCTGCCATGTACATTGGTCAAACTGGACAGTCTCTACGTAAAAGAATAAATGGACACAAATCAGATGTCAAGAATTATAACATTCATAAACCAGTTGGAGAACACTTCAATCTCTCTGGTCACGCAATTACAGACATGAAAGTTGAGATATTACAACAGAAAAACTTCAAAACCAGACTCCAGCGAGAGATTGTTGAATTGGAATTCATTTGCAAATTGGATACAATTACTTAGGCTTGAATAGAAACTGGGAGTGGCTAAGTCATTATGCAAGGTAACCTATTTCCCCTTGTTTTTTACTACCCCCCGTCCCCAAGATGTTCTTGTTAAACCCTGGATTTGTGCTGAAAATGGCCCAACTTGATTATCATACACATTGTAAGGAGAGTGATCACTTTAGATAAGCTATTACCAGCAGGAGAGTGGGGTGGGGGGAGAGAAAACCTTTTGTAGTGGTAAAAACCCATTTTTTCCATGGTTTGTGTGTATAAAAAGATCTTCTGTACTTTGCACAGTATGCATCCGATGAAGTGAGCTGTAGCTCATGAAAGCTTATGCTCAAATAAATGGGTTAGTCTCTAAGGTGCCACAAGTCCTCCTTTTCTTTTTGCGAACACAGACTAACATGGCTGTTACTCTGAAACTTGATATTATGTGCATGTGTTGTTAAAAATTCTTTCCTGGGTTACAGGTACAGCACCAGGGTGGACAGGAAAGAAAAAGAAAGGGCTAGGAGCCCTTCCCCTAAAAAAGGATACCGACGACAGCATGCTTCAGGGTATACTAGGTAGGCAAAGTGTTGCACATCTGGCACCTTCATAAGGAAGCTGCCCATGCTGATCCTAAAATAATAGGCCGTGAGTAATGCAAAAACATAATTATATTAACTAGAATGGACTGGACAACAGCAGGTCAGGTGAACAGTCCAAACCGTGTTTGGTATTTACGAGTGTGTTGTATTTTACCATCTCGTACTGCTTCCCACTGTGATGCATGTTCTCTTCCTGGCTACCAGTTGTTCAGCTGCCATGTACCAGCCTGCGGGGGCGAATGTGAAGTTGTCGTTTTATCCCACAGACTGGTAGCTAGAAGCCTTCTATATCAAGGCCATCAGGCTAACGTGATGCCCTTGTTGGTGTCCTCTTACCAATCAGTTTAAAAAACAAAAAAGTCTTGGATTCATTGGGCCATGGAGGGAAGGAAAATAGTAAAGATCAAAAGACATTCCACTTAAGTATGTGCTTAAGCACCTTGCTGAATCAAGGCCCAAAAGAAAGCTGTGTCAACTGTCAAGAACTTGAGGCTCAAACAGCTGTTATGGAAAACATCCAGGAGATGGGTGGCGATGTTGTCCATTTCTGTCTTATAAGGAATGAGGGGCCTTCTTAAGTATGTTCATACTTCAGAGCCTCAGCAAACAAGGAAGATCTCCTATGGGATTGCTGTGTTCAATAATGTAGTGGATTGTGTCCCTTGCTATGAATAACTTCTGCATTAGATGGAGATGGGAGAAGCAAGCGATCATAATGAACAGCGCTATTTCTGCCTCTCAACAGAAAGATCTCCGCCGAGGAGCTAGAGCGTAAGCGTCAGGAAATGTTGGAAAACGCCAAGTGGCGGGAAGAGGAGAGAGCAAACAATGTCAGGAAACACCGAAAGGAGGAGGAACGGGAACAAGAACTGGAGAAACTCCGCTCCCGAGATGGGAAATTCCTACAGTGAGTGTCTCACCAGCCCACCCCTCTAGATGAGTTAAACGCAGGGAATAGTCCCCCAAGGGAATGGGTGAGACATTTAAAACTAGACTCGACAAAAACACTGTAGAGAATAATCCTGCACTGGCTGCAGGATGGGATGAGGTAGAACCTGATGGAGCTTCTCCATCTCTGCTGTCTGATTCCATGTTGTACGGTAGAACTAAGGAAGTTTAAATGTTTTTTTTAACCTAATTCTCTAAAAAAAAAAAAAAAAAAAGTGAGCAAGACTTCAGTGGCTGCCTAGTCATTCAGTGCAAGTTATTTGTGGAGCACTATAGAACCGCATGTGTTTTACAAGCGGATAAAGAATAATTCCTTGTTCTCAGAACGTGCAATATCAAGGCCTGATCCCACAAATTCCCTGTACACAGACTTCCTGTGGGAGTCTATGTGCAGAGGGCTTGTGTGATTGGGCCCTAACTAGAAATAACAGACCGTGCAGGGTAAGGGGTGTTATGAGAGAGAGGCATCTGTGAACACAAGGGGTGAGGTGTCATCATCTCCCCCCCCTACTCTAGGCTCTTTATGCTGGGTAAGAGTTGGAGCATTGTAAAGTGGCTGGGGAAGGATTCTCTCAGTGTGGAATCTGAGGAAGACAGCTGTATAGGTGTTTTCTGAGGACCCGCTCACAGACCTGGGCATAGGGGGTGTGGCAGGAGTGGTATATGAGGCAGGGCTACAGTACACAGTGCTGTAGCCCAGGGAGCCCCCATGAACTGTCTGAATTATGCTGGAGGCTGTTGCAGCCCAGAACTGGGAAGGTGCAAAGTAGCTTAAAGTCACCACAGACAATCCTCCTGGGCAGAATCCAAAGGAGGAGGGTGGATTCCTCCCTCCTGCTCTCAGAGCAGACAAGTTGACAAATTTTGCGTGTTACTTGAGGGCACGGGAGGAGCCTAGGATATTGTTTAATAATGTGGCTTGAGTCTTAAAGGTAGTTCGTCAGGGCTCACAATTATCCCTTCTTGTCTGGAGCTAACATCGCAATTTGCAGCATGAGCGGTAGCATTTGAGTTCCCAGAGGAGCACTGCCCTGGTTTGGGGACAGATTGCTTTTCCCTCTTGTATGCTTCTCAGAAAGCAGCCAAATCTCCCGTGACAGACACATTGGTAATTAACAGTTCTGTTTGGAAGGTTGAGGAGTAATTGGGAACCTCTTAAAAATCGATACAGAGCAACGCTGACCCTGCAGTTTCCACGGCATGCATCCGAGGAAGTGAGCTGTAGCTCACGAAAGCTCATGCTCAGATAAATTGGTTCGTCTCTAAGGTGCCACACGTCCTCCTGTTCGTCCTGCATATATGGTGCTTAGTCCGTGACAAGCTAAACTATAGTCATTCAAATGTTCCAGTGTAGACTGCATTAGGAAGCAGCAGTCTGTTTCCTGTTCTAGCTCATGCATGAGAGTCCAGGAACAATGAAGCTTTACTGGAAAGAGTAAAATTTAGAAGGATGATCCGACTTACTTTCTCATTCAATTCTTCTGCAGCCACATAAAACTGGAGAGTGCGTCCACTTCCTCTGTAGAAGATCGGGTCAAACGCAACATCCACTCCATCCAGAGAACGCCAGCTGCCCTGGAAAAACACTTTATGCAGAGATGAAACTTGCTGTCCTCCTGCTGATATGCTGGCTCACTAGGGCTTTTTCAGAACAGTTCACAGGACACTTCTTCTCAGAGGGTAGCTGCCCCATGCACAGAGGGATCCTCCAACAACCTACACAGACTTCTGCAATGATACTTACTCTGTGAAAGGGAGCTGGCCTTCTCTATATCAGCACAGAGTTCCTTGGCCTTCTAGCTTTGTGAATACATTTGTACCCAGAGTATTAAATTGCACCAAGCTGTTTGCTGGAGACACCTTCCACCCTTATATTCTATTTTTAACATTTTGCCAGATCCTGCTTCCTGTTGTCTACCTAAACCAGCATCCATTTTTAATACTGTTATCAGACACAAATTTCTGGTAACTAATTACTAGACTAATTGGGCAAGTTGACCTCTTTCGATGCCTGAGAAAGCATCTATTTTATCAATAGTGTAGAATTGGCCTTGGGAACAAATTCACCTGTGGAGTTACTCTGCTAACTTCTGTGAAGTGACACCAGAGACAGACTTAGCTTGATTAGTATTCAGTATCACCAGTTTGGGAATAGGCAAGGAGGGTGTATGGAGTTAGTTTCAGCCAAACTAATCTGTGAAATATCTGTAGAAATGTGCCGAATTGCTCACAGGTTTGAATGACGTGTCAGCAAGGCGGAGACTTGAGTGAAAGGAAAAATAAACTGAAGCAAAACTCAAACAAGATGCAGGTAATAGAATAAAATATTTCTCTGGGATTTTGTACATATATGCAGAGTAATGGGCATAGGTACAGGTGTGTATATCTGACTAGGCTTTTTCTTGTTCCTAACCCTCTTTTCTGGAAATGAGTCAGATTCTAATTGCAGAGAGCATTGTCAATTCATGAGTTGGGGCCAATTAGCAATTAGTGCAGTAGGTTACAGCAGCCATGGAAAACCATCATAAAAATGTCCCTTCCCCCATTATGTTGAAAATGAGTATTTTACATCCACAAATAAAACTGTTGTTCTGATAAGCAGGCAAAAACCTTTGCAATGCTGAGTGACACAATTGTGTGTTCATGGGTGGAAGGGGCATTATTTGGAGGCTGAGGGTAGCAATGTGAGACATTTAATTAGGGTTTTTCTACATTTTATGAGAGGTGGGGGGGAGGGATAGCTCAGTAGTTGGACCATTGGCCTGCTAAACCCAGGGTTGTGAGTTCAATCCTTGAGGGGGCCATTTTAGGGATCTGGGGCAAAAATTGGGGCTTGGTCCTGCTTCAAGCAGGGGGTTGGACTAGATGACCTCCTGAGGTCCCTTCCAACCCTAACCTTCTATGATTCTGTGAGGTCAGGCAAATATACTTTGTATCTGAGAGAGCAAATTTTCATGACAGTTTTGCAAAGCTGATTTAAATACTCTCTTTGAATTGACCACGCTCTATAAAATGTTTTCCTTTGGCAGATGATTATTGCTCTGTAGTCACTTACTGCTGGGTTATTCTAAAATTAGTGCAAATGGGAGTCAGAAATGAACCCATTTACTTTAAGCAACTTTTAAAATTATACCTAAAAGACACAATATTTCTCACTCCTGCCCTCGTACATTGCCCCTGCAAATCTTTCATCCTTGTTGTGTTACAGCAATGGGTTCTATTAAATGTTGTGTGGCCTCTTTTACAGCTGTGTGTTTGGCTCATAACCACTTTTGTCACAGAAACAATAGGAGGCACTAGTAGAAAAAGCTGTAATTCGGGAGAAAGAATTAGAATTGCACAGAGTGATTGAAAAAGGCCATACCAACACATTCTCAGTCTCCTCAAGCATTAATGAGATTTACACTAAATGACTAGCCAGTGACCTTAAATCCTTATCCTCAGGTAAGGAAATAAACCAACCAGCTGTCCTTATTAAATAGTCAGGGCTGGCTAACAAACTACAGATGTTTCCCTCCTTGTAGTTCCTATGACTGGGCTTACCCTCTGCCTCTCTGAAAAGCCACAGGTATTTTGCCCTTTGGCCCCTGTCTTTATACTGCACTTGGATTTGAAGAAAGCTTCCCCTGGGGGAACCTGACATGCTCCCCTCTCTGCAGGCTGGAGGGGGAGCAGAGTTGCAGCTCCTAGGTCTCCCGCTTCCAACGCGGGGATCTTGGAGGGGGAAGCTAGGGGGACCCCTGGAGGGGCACGTGGAAGATGAGGCGGGAGGAAGCTGCCAAGCGCCACCCCCCATGTGCAGCTGTGCCCCTTTCGCTCGCCCTTTAAGAGTGTGTGTGACATAAGATAGCAGGCCATTCATAATTCCAGGCGCCTCGCTGCTTATTGGCTACAGTCGGGGAGGGCGGGGCCTGACGTAATACGTCACTCAAATTGGGCGAGACCATCATGGGCGAGAGGAGGAGGGAGACATTTTTTCCACGCCCCTTCTCTACCTCGCCCGTTCTCGCGGTTCCCTTGTCAGCCCAGCATGTCTGACGTATCCTTAGGTCTTCCTAGGGGAACCCGTCCGGGCCTAACCCGGGACCAGGCAGTGGCTCTCCCTCCTTACACTCCTGCCCTCAGTACCCCTTGCCAGTGTGGGGAATGGTACATCCCACTCCCCTCCTCCTCAGACCTCCGCCATCTTGGCGCCTCCTCAGTGCAGGAGCCGGAGCGGGCTCGGCCGGCCGGAGCGGCTCCTCCTTCGCGGTGGAGCGAACCACTGCAGGGACGGGCAGGAGGGGCAGCCAGCGGGGCGGACGGCACCATTGTGGGGGGAGGAAGACGCGAACGGGCCGGAGCGAGCTGGCGGGGGCGGACGGCTCCATCGGGCGGAGGGTGTAGGGGTTCGGGCGGAACCACTGTTTGGGGGTGAGGGGGGGGCGTGTAACGGGCCGGGGCGGAACCATGCGGAGGCGCTGCTAGGGAAGGGGGAGGGGGGCGGATCCGCCATGGCCTCGAACTGCGCCGGGGGCTCGTCGGCGGGGGGCGCCGGGGCGGCGCTGGGGGCCGCGCTCAGCGCCAGCAAGACCAAGACCAAGAAGAAGCACTTCGTGTGTCAGAAGGTGAAGCTGTTCCGGGCCTCGGAGCCGCTGCTCAGCGTCCTCATGTGGGGGGCCAACCACACGGTGAGGCGAGCCCGGGATCGGGGCCCTCCCCCCCCCCCCACCGCGGGACCCCTGGGCCTCCGAGCCCGCGCTCGTTGGGGGGGAGCCGCACGGGAGGAGATCTCGGGATCGGGGCCCCCATCCATTCCCTTGGGGACCCCCCCCCAGTGAGGAGACCACAGCCCCCCCCCGGGCCCTCCCCACAGTTCCCTCACGGGGTGGGGGGCAACAATATGGTGAGGAGACCCTACTATGGCGGTCGGGGGGCTTTTCCCCATTCCTCTGAGGGTACTCCCCCTTCCCCAGGGCACCCTGATCCCGGGGCTCTCAGCGTCCCTCATGCTGGGGGACAACCCCATGGTGAAGGGACCCCAAGCACCTCTCTGCCTCCGGGACGTCTTCCATCCCCTGGGATCAGGCCCCCCACCCTGGACACTCCCACCCCTTGCCCCTCAGGTACCTGCACCCCAGGAACCCTCCGCCCCCCCCTTTCCTTGGGCACTTATGACTCGGGTCTCGGAGCCCGTCCCCAGTTGTTTCCCCATCCCCTCAGGGCTCTGATACCTCTCAGCCCAATGACAGGGCCCCCCCCATCTCCTTGGAACCAGGAGGTCCTGCTTAGGGGGGTAGCAACATGGTGGAAAAACCCCAGAGGGCCCCCCTGCATCACCCTGGGATCCCCATCCTCTCTGTGAGAGCCCAGCTACATGGTGAGATCTTGGGAGACTCTGTCTCTCCGGCCCTCCCATTCCCGAAGATCCTCGTAACCCTCTACATCCCTGTGTGGGAATCTACTGTAGTGTGGTTAGCCAGGAAGGACTCTTGGCCCCTCCCCTCCCACACATATTGGAGATTCCCCTAATGCTAGGAAACCACAGAGCCAGCCTTAGCATCCTCATGGTAGGGTCAGATGCACAAGGAGGAGATGCCAGGATCTTGTTCCCATTCATTCTTGCCGTGGAAACCCTCACCCCAAACTTTGGAGCCCGTGCTGGATATTGACAATCTGGGGGCCATGTCCCAGGGCATTGGGGGCCATAGATTTCCCATGGAGGATGTAGTGACACCTACCTCAGGTGGAAGCTGGAGGGGTTGATATGAATATCTCTGAAGCACTCTGAGCTCCTTACCTGTCACAGTCTTCTTTGGATCCTGCTTCTGACAGCTTCATACCTTACTCAGTAAACTTCTTCCTTCAGCTTCTGTGATTGCACCCAAAATCTTGCACCATTCTCCTCATCTACCCGGATGGGATGGGATGGATTGGAAATGACTGCCTCATGGCTGTGGCAGGTAAACTGCCATGGCAGCAGTTAAAGATCTGAAATCCATCATCCTAGTATAATCTTGTGATCATGGAAATCCAGAAACCTTTCTCTCCTCCCGTCCTCACTTCAAATTTAATGTACTCCTTTTCAGGGCTGGGAAAACATTATTCCTTCTCATGGAGTGAAAGGGCCTAAGCCATCCATTCCTGCAGAACTTGATTTGCTGATTATTATTATTAATAAAGCTTTCTAGCCCATATGGTGGTGAATAAAACCTCGCAAATATGACCCGATGCATGTTGTCTTCCTGAGTCAAAAGATGCTCAGGAGTTTCTGCTGCTGCTCAGAACTTTGCCAAGAAGCAATCTAATGAAATTAACAAGACTTCTGTCAGCTTCACTGCTGTCATTAGCAACCCCTTCAGAAGCAGTGAAATTAACAAAGATTCTTGTCAGTTTCACTTGCTGCCTCATAGTCACTGGAGCAGTTGCCACTTGGAACTTCTTGGTGGCCCTGGTCCCTTTTTTATTGGCCGTTGGCTGGTACGAATTTGGAAAATTTTTCAAACCTTGAATTGTTACGTTGCAATGGAATCTATTAAGGCTCAGAACAGTTGGCTGTGAAGAATTTACTCAGAGAACGGGAGGCAAGGCGAAAGTTTGGTGCGAACACCAAGCTAATAACGTGATTATATCAAACATATATCATAATGAAACTGCTGCCAGAAATTGCAAAGCTGCATTCTGTAGAGCCAGAAAAGGGTTTAGAAAACATCAGTTGTGACCCCCCCCCCACCCTCTGACAAATATCTGTGATTTCCTAATGAATTGGCAATTATTTTTGATTTTACTCTGTTGCGACTGGCCTTGTTGCTGAGAAGGCATTTAGGTGAAGCTAAAAGAGTTGGAGCCCAGCTCCACCATTGTGTAAAGCAGATCATAGTCTAAATTATTTTTATTTGCTTTACTAACGAGCAGTTGGTCATGCAAGCCTGTGTTTGAGGAGTCCTCGGAGTAGGGCATCACAGAGTTATTTGTATATGAGGTGGAATCACTTATGTGCTGCAAACAAATAGATTAGGCCAATTCTTATCATACAGCAACTGTCTGTGAACAAGGCTCATTGCAAATGAAAAAGAACTGTCGAACCTGTGCGTAATTGGCCAACCCTGAACAAATATTGACAGGAAAGCACCTTTTCTACTTTACAATTAGAAAAGAAGTCTGCCCAGCTCTTAGGATGACAAATTACAGAAACTGGAGTGAGGGTAATGCTTTGAGAGAGTCTTGTCACTGCCTAGTGCATGGTTGCCCAATTGGTCCATGTGCTTACTGAGAGCTCCTTAAGTCAAAGGCCTGAAACTAGATAGTGAGGCATATAGTTATGTTTTACTGATCACGTCCACTGCCAGTGTATTTATGCCACAGTTCTACCTCAAGTTCCAAAGCCCTGTCCCAGCCTGAACTGGGCATGGTATAATATGTAGGAAGGATTGTCTGCAACCCAGTCTCTCCTTTGGTTGTTCCAAAGGCTTGGTTAGAAATCTGAAGGGATTGTCCCCAGGAAGTTATAGGTCGTGTGTGGAGTCCTATCTTCCTATCCAAAGTTATCGGAACAGACCTAGTATTCCAATGTACTAGGCTTGCATCCAAGCACAGCAATTGTCCAGGATGCCGTACTGGGCACTGGTGGTACTGGTTGGCACGCTGTCTCAGATTCTGCTGAAACCAGCCAGTGTGAACAGGAAGCCACAAGCTTTGCAGCTGTACTAGCCCCGCCAATCTTCTTAATTCCACCCTACGGTGCATTGTCTCTCGCCTGAAAATGTACCAGAAGCTCCTGCTCATAGGCAAGGCCCCATAATATGGCAAGCAGAATCTGACTTCTGCTCCAAGGGCCATGGTCTCTGAGGCACTGGAGAGAAAATTCTGCAACAACTCCAAATGTTTTTTTTAAGAGGTTTTTATGAAACATAAAAATGAATAATATTGTTCCAGTAGCCCTGTGGCATCTATTTTGTAACTGTGGAATAAAAAAAATGACTGAAGGTTTGCTTCAGTAGTCAGCAGTGAGAGTTCACGGTGTTGGCAATGTCACTGCTGTCTGTAGGTTTCAGAGTTAACTGCTTCTTGAGATGAATCAGGTGGGTCACACCTCACCCCTCCTATTCAGGCTGTGTGCTCTCTAAAGTTTAAGTATATTTTCAAGGTTATCTTTGCAACTGTAAGGGCTAGAGACATTTTTTTTTAGAAGCTTACATTCTGGAGCCCATTTTGCTGCAAAGGATGAACTTGAGAGCTATAGAATACATGTCCCTATTGGATAAACCCTTTGGGAGTGCCAGAATATGTTGGTACAATCGTGATTGTGAGGGTTGTGTCAAAAATAGTTTTAGTTGGGCCAAACTGTTCCATGGACAAATCAGACAAACAACCATTTTATGCAATCTGTCTGCTTGTTTTGTAAAGATACACCCTGGGGTCCATTAATTTATTCTGGTAACAGCTAGGCCTCCCTTGTGGTTAAACAGGCTTACTAGCAGCTGATGCAAACACAGTGGATGGTGGGCAAAAGTAGATGACGTGTGTGGAGATATTAGTGCGTGCAGATTGGGAGTTATTTTTTACATCAGTTCAGGCTATAACTCGCTTTAACACTGTCTGTCTTCATCCATACTGACTGTGCTAAACCAAATTTAAATTGAGTGGGTCTGAACTGGTTTTTGACTGTATTTTGATACTTTGTGGCCCTGTGTAGACAGGACCAACAATAATGATTGTTGGCAGCTGAATCTGCAGTGGGGGGGGAGGAAGCTTGTTCTTGCCTTCCTTCCTCCCCACCCCTCCAAAAAGTGTGTAAAGTTGTGCAAATAGGAGAAAAAGAGTGAGCCAGAAAGATTGAGTCCCATTTGTGAATGGCTCATGAGTTGCATTGAAGAATTAAACCATTTTAAAGATGGCATCCTTTGTGGGCTTGTCGTGGCTTTTCGGGGAGAACAGAAGATTCAGACTTCTCATTGCTGGCTGTACATTTAGTGTCCCTCCTGCATATCACTTCATAACCTTTTCATAGATATTTAGGTCAGAAGGGACCATTATGATCATCTAGTCTGACCTCCTGCACAACGCAGGCCACAGAATTTCACCCACCCACTCCTCCGAAAAACCTCTCACCTATGAGCTATTGAAGTCCTCAAATTGTGGTTTAAAGACTTCAAGGAGCAGAGAATCCACCAGTAAGTGACCCGTGCCCTATGCTACAGAGGAAGGTGACCTGATTGAAAGTGTTTGTGTAAGGGGTGGAGGAGGGAACACCAAGATGGGGGGTGAAAATGTTGAATTGTGATGACATTCTTGGAGGGGATAGCTACACTTCATGAATCAGCAGTGTTCTGTACAAGTGGTGAGACCATAGTTCTCACTGTAAGGTATTGGTTATACCAGATGACAGGATTCTAGTGTTTGCCAGTGGTGGTGAGTGTCTCTCCCTGTTTCTACATGTTGAACAGACAGCCATGTCTGTGCGGATCAAGTTAGCCTTTGTTCAGTGAGATGGTAGCTGTAGATCTGTGGTGTTTGGTGGGAACAAAGGGCTGGCTTTTGATCTGGTGTAAGCAGGTGCACCGCCATTTAAATCTGTATATTTGTGATGCTGTCTCTGTGGATCTTGCTAATGGCAGCATTCTCTCTTCTTGAATCTCCATTTATTGAATGAAGCACCACCCAATCTCACAGGATTATTGGGATTTTGTGCTCAGCCAGTACAGAAGGCAGCTATTTGGTATTCATTCCAAATAGTAAAACTGGGATTTGCAGCATACGTTATTTTTGGTGTGCTATATAAATTCTGGCCACAGAGATGCATCTGCTACATACTGTTTTGAAGTCCACTAAACTGATGCACTCAACCTACCATGTGCCATTATTCGTCACATCCCTAATGTTGATGGTTTCTTCCGGGGCTGTAATTGACCTTTAGTGAGTGCCGTGTATGGCAACAGGATTGGTAACCAGCATCAACGACCTTTGCCATACTGTGACCCCAAGTTGCAACAGAATGTATTTTGTAACCTTCTCTTGAGATAATGAGGGGAGAAATAGTCCAGTGGGCTGGATACTGACCATGGTTCCGTTCCTCACTCTGCCACAGATTGACTTTGTGACCTTTGGTAAGTCACTTAGTTTTTCTGTACTTCAGTTCTCCATCTATAAAAATGGAAATAATAGCTCTTACCTGTTTCACAGGGGGCTTGAGAGGATAAATACGTTAAAGACTGTGAGACAGCTTCTCTGATCGGGGCCATATAAGTACCTAAGTTACATCAGAAAAACTGGACTGGGTGATCTCATGGCCTACAACCTTAGCACACTGGGCTGTGATTCCATCACAGCTCACAAGCTATTCAAGGTTGGGCCAGGTCAGTGGAGATCTCTGAGGTGCTTTGGGATGAGGTATGTTCAGTGTTACTAGGAGATGCTCGTCCCTTAATCAGTAATGAAATAATATCCAAGGTTGGTGCTCGGGGCTGTTTTCCTGTAGGAGGTTCCATCTCTGGGATGAGCTGCAGAACCAAAACTTACTGCTAATGGTTACGAAGAGTTCCATGGCATAATCAGTCTAATTAATCACACTTCAGTTCACAAAAACTCTTATTTTCTCAAACCAACCCACACTTAGGGTTTCAATTGTGTACAGTATTCTTCTTCACTTTCTGTCCTAAACCATTGCACTGTATTACAGTCTTCTGTTGAGTGGTTGTATTCTGCTCCAGATGCGGTCAAATCTCAGCGCTGATGAAAGCGATCCCTACATCTATCCTTTACCTACCTCATGAGGGTGTCGTGGAGCTTGATTAATGCTTGCAAAGCAGTTTGCGTTCCCTGGCTGAAAGGCACTAGAGGGGAACAAAGTATTTTTATTTTCTGAGAAAATTCCTGCTCTAAAGAATCCTGGAGAATAGACTTGGATACTCTGTCAGTTGGATCTTGTTTGTAAACAAATTGTGTTGTCCCATCAATTTACTAATGGTAATTGCCACTTTGAGGCTAGAATCAGGTTTTGAAATGAAATTATGCTTTTCCTGTTTATCCTGAGAACAGCTGGCTCTGAACTGCACAGAATATTGATGTGTCTTATTCAATAAGAAATCACCCTTGCTAATAAGGATGAATTACCCACTGCAAATAAACCTAGAATCCTATTGATTACTGCTGTCCAAGAATTCAAGGCACTAAAGAATACCCCCGCTTGCCCCGCTTGTGTATTTACAGAGCAATACAAGCCATTTTTATTTTATCTTGTACAAAGGAGGATATTGCATGTCCTAGTTGGTGGTATTGTGCTTGCACTCAGGTGAAACCAGAAGCATTTGCTCCTTGTTGCGGTGACTTTTCCGTCTGAGACATTGTCAAATAGTTCGATCTA
The DNA here is from genome assembly GCF_965140295.1 of Lepidochelys olivacea. Classification (NCBI taxonomy): domain Eukaryota; kingdom Metazoa; phylum Chordata; order Testudines; family Cheloniidae; genus Lepidochelys; species Lepidochelys olivacea. The sequence goes on along the minus strand of NC_140437.1, from coordinate 15,133,869 downwards.
AAGTGTGACCTGCTGCTAAATTCTATAATCTGCCCTCCAGATTCTCATGTATCTGATGGGTTTTGTTTTAAATTGATCATGATGATGACTGGCATGTGTCATCCTATTTAAATCTGAATTTACAATAGGATTCTGGGGAAGGGGATTGATGCCAGATTGACTAAACCCTGGCAAAAATACAACAGACCAGGTACAGAATGGGCAGCAGCAGCAGCAGGGTATGCCCCTCTTACTGGCACTCCTTTACTGACAGGGCTGGGGGCGTTGAGTGTCCCATTTGAGTCTTTACTTTGCTGTGGTCTTGCCTGGAATGGGAATAGAAAGTTCAATGGCAATTTAAAAAGGCATAATGGGCCATGTAAAGTGACCATTTATTTTTCAAGACTGCCCAAGAACAGATTTCTTCTAAAAGGTCTTTTTGGTGGGAGGAGATGAGGGGAGGAGAATGGTGGGAAACAACTTGTAGAGGGCCAACAGTGTGCCAGGCATTTTACAAACGGATATGAAGACATCCCTGCCCTGAGTGCTTATGGTCTAGGACAGTAGCTATAATGTAAACGGATGGGATTAGATTAGTCAGCAAATGCACTGACTGAAAGGTGAATCCCAGTGTCTCTTTAGCGAACATAAGAATGGCCATACCAGGTCAGACCAAAGGTCCATCTAGCGCAGTGTCCTGTCTTCTGACAGTGGCCAGTGCCAGATGCCCCAGAGGGAATGAACAGAACAGGGAATCATCAAGTGATCCATCCCCTGTCACCCGTTCCCAGCTTCTGGCAAACAGGTTAGGGACGCCATGCTACAGCCAACACATCAAATCTGTTCCCTTCTCTCTCCACTGGCTTCCCACAGAATATTGAGTCAGGTTCAAAGTTTTGGTTCTTGACTCCTGGGCCCAGGAGACATCTAAAAGATCACCTAAAACTGTGAGATAAAGACTGTAGCTGATAACTTCACTCCTCTGGCACAAAGGGAGTTTCTACAATAAGGGTAAAGCTCATCTGTGCAGGAGACAACTTTCTCGGGGGCTGGCCCAACACACTAGAATGAACTGCCCCAGGAGCCAGGGACCATCACAAACCTCGCCACCTTCTGTGCCAAGTGCACAGTTCTTTGATTTTGCTTTCTGTGACACAAATTCATAGTAACGTGCGTCTGCACACGCTCCTCTCCCTGGGGAGCGGATGAGAGAACAGACATGACAGATGTTAGTCACCTTGTTTAATGCGCTGTTGGAAGGCACTCAGGTACTATGGCGATGAGAGCAGTATAAATACGTACGTACTGTAGCATGCCTTTGTAGTTCCACTTTTATTTGGTCAATATTTAACATCTAGTGTCTCACTCCTCTAAGAGGACTATGCTTAACAGGCCCTTTGGAAGACACATGGTTGGTTGGTCTTTTTGGGGGGGACTTTTAGAGTTCAATGGCTATTAGCCAGGATGGTCAGGGGTGCAAGTCTGTGCTCAAGGTGACCCTAAACCTCTGACTGCCAGAAGCTGGGAGTGGAAGACTGGGTGGATCGCTCTATAGTTGCCCTGTTCTATACACTCCCCCAGAAGCTTTGGTGCAGGCCACTGCCAGAGACAGGATCTTGGGCAAGATGGACCTTGATCTGACCCAGTAGGTCAGCTCTTACGTTCTTGTGACTTGGTAGGAAAAGATGGATGCACTGAAAACCAGTAGTAATGGTTCTGACTTGAGCTTTCAAAGGCAATGTGAGGGCAATAGGTTTTTTTCCTGTCCTTCAAATCCTAAAAAAGGATGTAAAATATGGCAGCTATCTGTTATAGTAACAAGGTGTGCGGGTTACACTACTCGAAGGTCTGGGATTTGCTATATTCAATCCTGGACTGGTGCCAAGAATGAGGGACCAGTGGAGACCTGACATACTTTCAGAGGCAAATAGCTTGTGAACAGCAGGGACTAGAAACACCTGTTCAGCTCTTTATTCTGTTGATCACTTCGTAAGGTAATGATCCTCTGGTGGCCCTGTCATCTCAGGGCAAGTCACTTCCCACGTTCAGTATGGGATTGTAATGCCCTCCTTTCAAGGGAGCTATGAAGCATAAGTAACTCTTTATAAAGACAGGTTTCAGAGTAGCAGCCGTGTTAGTCTGTATTTGCAAAAAGAAAAGGAGGACTTGTGGCACCTTAGAGACTAACCAATTTATTTGAGCATGAGCTTTCGTGAGCTACAACATCCGATGAAGTGAGCTGTAGCTCACGAAAGCTCATGCTCAAATAAATTTGTTAGTCTCTAGGGTGCCACAAGTCCTCCTTTTCTTTTTGCAGTGTCTAAATGTCTGATCACATCATTCCACTGGCTTTAGATGTGGTGCCGGGCTATGCCTGGCACTCATGAAGAGTTGAGCTGTGATCCAGTTTTAAATAATAAATTTAAAATCACACCCCGTTCATGTGTAATGGCTGTTCTCTGCTGACCCTCAACTCGGTATCCAAAAGCTGGTGGCGGCGTCCAGTGAGTGCAGCTGGCTTGGGGAGGAGGCTGCCAGCGAAGGACTCTTCCCTTAGACGTTGACGCTGAGGCGCTGTTCTGTGGGGCAGGGTGTGCTTTGAATGAGCGTTGGAGTAGCCTCAGTGCAAATCACACCTGTCAGTCGAAAGGGCTGTACCAGGTAAAGCCACTGCGGAGAGCCAGGAGTAGGCAAAGGTCAGGCTGAAATCTTTTTGCCTCCCGTCAGGGAGCAGTTCATACATACACTTTTCCTTGCAGCCATTGGCTTTGGATACCTCTGTGGCTCTGAACAGCACTGTAATGCTGCCTTTGTCACCCTTTCTGAGCTCTGTGCTAGAACAAGCAGATTATGGCTTGCCAGCTCTCACCATGGCGCAGGATAAAAAAGGGCTGAAAAGGGTATGTCTCAGGAGAGGCGATTTAGTAGTTCCCTCCTACTAGGCAGGATAACTTGGAAGCTGCAAGCGGCGCCTCTTATTAACGCAGAATTGAGGGTCTGCTGCACCCCCCACCTGGGTCATCGCCTTTCACTTTGCACTTCTACACACAGCCCTCAGTATCTGCTTTGTCCAGGATCAGGCTTTCAACAAATGCAGTGAGAGTATCAGTCTCTTCGCTCCATTGCAATTTACAAATGATAGGCAGCATGTAACATTATTTATTCATTCATCTGTATGGTACAACAAAGCACTTTATGTAAGTGGGTACCATCCCCTGATGCTGCTACAGAGTAAATACTGGGCAGTGCTTTAAAGAGCTTCTGCTTTCAAATTTTAACCAGACAATGGCCCTTTTACTTTCCTCCTCATTGCTGATTCCCAGGGTTTTTCTCTTTAATAGTTCTCTTTTCCCTTGGTAACACACCTGACGTTGCCGTGAAAATGCAGTCCAGAGTTTGATTCCTCAGTTTATGTGCATTTCTTTTATTGGCAACAATGAGAAAAGAGATGTGAAAAATACTTGTCTGTTCAGTGGTTGTTTGCTAAGATATTAGAACGGTTTGGATAATCCTCTGGCCATCTCTAGTGCTTTCCATCAGCAGATCTCCATGGTCTTTGCAAACAATGAATTAAACCTTGCAGTCTCCCCAGGAGGTAGAGCTATATCGGCCCCATTTTACACATGGGGAAACTGAGGCGCCATGAGGTTCAGTGACTTATCCAAGGATTCTGAAAGTCAGGATCAGAACCCAGGTCTCCTTACTCCCAGCCCACTGCCTTAACTACAAGGGCAGGCGGCTGCTTCTCTTCAAGTATTACCGGATTGGAGCTGGCACATTTTAAAATAACAAAGATAATTGAATTGCGGTGGAATTATTTTGTAAATCCACGGTGTTAATACCAGATCAGTGAGTTGGGACTGATGTGGCCGCTGTGAATTCCAAATTAACGAATAACGATTGGACTTGTCTTAGTCTGAACAAACTTTGGGGTTTAGGTAAAGCTGAAATGGAGGGCATTGCTTAGCGAGCCATGCTTGCGAAGAATATTTCAATGCGTCACTGGGGACAATCACGCTTTGATATTTCGTATCAAGTTGGTTCACTTAGCATATTATAACCACATGTAGCCTTCCCGTTGTTTTATCACAGGCTGTTTCAGCCCATGGTGCAACAGGTTGAATGTTCATACATGGCTTTCTCAAAAGTCGCTGTTCTGCAGCGTGGCAGCTGAATACCCAATTGCCTGTTTCCATATATTCCTGTGGTTGCCACACGTGAACAGAGAATCACAGAGAGCCACTGGAGTGATTCATCCTTTGGGGGAGTGTGGGATAAGAACTACAACAGACAGCCAAGGAAGGAGCCGGTATCGCTGAGACAGCTGTATTGGCTAGAGAGAAGCAGTCCAGAACCTCTGTCACTGTCCAATCCATTATTTATAACAGTGAAAACTAGCCTTGGAGTTTGTTGCCAGTGCAGCTTTTGACCTAAAGAGAGAGGAGTGTAAAAATAGAAAATCTGAGTGATGCCTTGCAGTACATGGTTAAGTCTTTGTTCTCGAATCCTATCATGGGTGATCAATAGAAGGTTAACAAATTGTAGCTGCCTTAGAATAATGCAGAGCAGAGGTTGGCTGGAAACGTACTTGCCACGTCACTGGCAAGTATGTATAATGCCCTTTTAAACTTGAAACCACAGCACTTTCCCAGATCTGTTCAGCACAGAAATATGCTCTAAAAGTTGAGTGAACTGTATCGCTTCCAAATCAGTTTCTAGCAAGTATTCAACAACACCCATAGCTTTCTGGGATCACCAGTAAACCCACTGATGATGACAGGAGATCATGATTCAAGTTCTGAGTCTTGTTGGTTTTCCTTTCTCTTACAGATCAATGAACTAAGCAATGTTCCTGTCCCTGTCATGTTAATGCCAGATGACTTTAAAGCCTACAGTAAGATTAAGGTGGACAATCATCTTTTCAACAAGTAAGTAGGTGTGGTTTCACCTCTCTCACCCCTCACTGCTCATTCTGTCTGTAAAGAGTTTCCGCTCTCCCTGAGGATTGGTAGTGACCAGTTCAGATGTTTCCATGCCTGGTTGTAAAGAGAGAATCTGTCATGATTTGAAATATGCTCCCCTACGTGACATGCCAAACCCGCCAAGCAGGGAAGTGGGTATTGTGACGGCCTGTGCCACGCTACCTTGTGGTTTGGCCTTGGTCACTTCAGTGGCAGGAAGAATGGTCATGCAGATGTGCTGTGATAAGGAAAAGCTATCGCTGTAATCACAGATGTGTAGTTGCTGGATTGGGTTGAATTTGTTTTAGTGCTTGTGGAGGGCTGTTAATCCAACACCCCGAGGCTGAAGTTCTCTCTCCTCTTCCCACCCTGCCTGACCTGTCTGCCTCAAACCGGCCCCAGCGAGACCACCTCTAGGAGAGTGCGTGTGTGGGGGGGGTCCCATTCTGCACAACCCCTTTGGTTCTTTTCTCTCTGCTGAGGTTGCTGACAAGGGAGCCAGTTGCTCTGGGGGGCTTTGTGATGTGGACTCTTGTCCGTGGGAACCGGACAGAGACCACCAAAGATCCTGTGTTTGGAAGTGCTCAGAAACAATAGATGTAACTGATATCGGGAGTGGCAATATGTTACCTGGCTCTGAGCCTCCCATGCTGCCTCAATTGAGGGGTGGGCTGCATGAGAGAATCTTGCATTAAGAGGCACAAGACTGGAGCAGATTCATCCACGCTCCTTTGTCTTCTGACTGTTAAGCACTTGCCACTAACTGACCTCCTCCTTACCTTGCTTTATCAGTCCCAAAGATCTGCTCTGAAACTAGAGGACCGGTTCCCCAGCTTTTCATCTTAAACAGTCATGATGTATTACAGGGGACATCTGAATTATTCAGCAGAACAAAAGCAACAGAGGAAAGGGAAGAATTTCTCCATCAAATCTGGGCTTGTAGACAGGGGAGAATCATTCTACCATGTGGTCAAAAAAGACAAATAACACTTGCCCAAATTAGCCTCCGGGGACCAACTGGTTTCTGTAGACACATCTCAGACTCTATGGTCCATTGCTTGAAAACTTTGTTCTGGATTAGGGAAGCTGTGCTGTCAATGGTTAGGGCACGGAAACAGAAGTACGAGACCTGTATCACTTACTCTCCCTGTGCCCATGAACAAGTCATTCCACAGCTACACGCTTCCATTCCCTTACCTGCAAAAGGGTAAAAATGATGCATGCAGCTTCTAAAGCATTGAGAACAGAAGTGCATTGTGCTTCTGATTGGAAATGCCACAATACAGTTGGGAATGTGGACTCTGAGCTTTCGTGTGAGACTTTTATTTTGGCCTTTGAATAGAATCCTACCATGGTTTTGGATTAGGCTTTCATAATCATAGAATGATAGGACTGGAAGGGACCTCGAGAGGTCATCTAGTCCAGTCCCCTGCACTCAAGGCAGGACTAAGTATTATCTAGACCATCCTTGACAGGTGTTTGTCTAACCTGCTCTTAAAAATCTCCATCATTGGAGATTCCACAACCTCCCTGGGCAATTTATTCCAGTGCGTAACCACTCTGACGGTTTGGAAGTTTTTCCTAATGTCCAACCTAAACCTCCCTTGCTGCAATGTAAGCCCATTGCGTCTTGTCCTCTCCTCGGAGGTTAAGAAGAACAATTCTTCTCCCTCCACCTTGTAACAACCTTTTATGTATTTGAAAACTGTATGTCTCCTCTGTCTTCTCCTCTCCAGACTAAACAAACCCAATTTTTTCAATCTTCCCTCGTGGGTCAGGTTTTCTAGACCTTTAATCATTTTTGTTGCTCTTCTCTGGCCTTTCTCCAATTTGTCCACAAATTACTTGAAATGCAGCGCCCAGAACTGGACACACTACTCCAGTTGAGGCCTAATCAGTGTGGAGTAGATCAGATAATAACGATTGATAAAAGCACACATCACTGTGAATTTACACAGTCCTTCACAACCATATAAGAAGTACACCCTCTCCCAAAGAGCTTGCAAACTAAGGGCCAGACCTAGAAAACACTTACATACACTGGTAACTTTTTATGAGTTATTATTTCTTATGTATTATCATAGTGCCTAAAACCTACAGAATTTAATACGACCAGATGCATAGTACAGGTAAGCATTTGCAGAATGAGGCTATTAGGTAACACACAGAATGATGATTCAGGAAAACACAAATCTGAGAATGGAGGAGAAATAGGTAATTGAAACACTTCCGGGGCTAGTGTTAAAGTGGTAGGAGCTTAGAGCAGGAAAATAGCTTTGAAAATTGTACTACAATAATTTGCTGCACTTGAATAACGTCTTGCTGTTTGTCTTAGGGAAAACTTGCCAAGCCGTTTTAAATTTAAGGAGTACTGCCCGATGGTGTTCCGAAACCTCCGTGAAAGATTTGGGATTGACGATCAAGATTATCAGGTATGGGGGAAAAAACCCACTTGTGGAGATTGCAAATATCGAAATTCATGCAAAGTTTGGTTTTGCAGGTTTCTAAAAGAGCAGCAGTGGAAAGGGGGCGTGTCGTGTTTGCAGGTTTGGGGGCCTCTTCAACAAAGTTAAAGCACTGAGTGATTATTTTTGTACTAGGGTTTTATCAAGATGCTCTGTGTTTGGGACCTGTCCTAACAGCACAGCTGTGACCATTCAAACCTGTTTCAGAGGTGGGGGCAGGGAAGGGAATGGCCCATTGTGTCCTGCAGTTTGGCTTAAACCAGGTTGTCAGAGTGGTTGCAACTCACTGGGATGTAACTGAGCCTCCCTTCTTCTTTGTAGTTTTTGGCTCTGAAGATACTTAACAGGCAGGGAGATAAGAGGCTACTTAAATTAGATAAAACAGATTAAAAAAAGGAAGGCTTTGATGGCAGCCTGACCTTTAGCAGTATGAGTGTCAGGTAATTAAAACATCTTCTCTTTGTAGCTCTGCAGGAGTGGATAACTGTTGGCATCGGGCCAGCAGTGGTCCGCTGATGTGTACCGACATATTCTTTGAAACCTGCAGCATTGGAACAATGTATTGATTAAGTCTGATATTTGATTGTGTTTTCACGAATATGATCGCCTTGTAAAAATTCTCTCTCCCCCAGCACTTCACCCACTTAATGCTTTCTGGCATCCTGGCAATATTTTTCAGAAAGATCATCACAGTTCACTCTCATTATTTCTCAGTTATCACCCAGCCTCCTCTGGCATGTTTCGAGGCTAGTGTAATGAGATTTGTTTTCTCACCCCATTGGAAGCAAAGGTGTAACTGCCATTATTATTCCTTTGGATGACCACGCAGGGCTCATCAGGGCGGGGGATTGGGAGCTACTCAATCCAGTTTCTCATTTCCTACTTCAGGGGCCCGGAGGGGAGCATATGTCTGTGCTGCTCTGACCCGTTGTTGCCAGCATCACCAAGAGATCGAATGGGCCGTGGAAATGGAATGCCCCTGTACAATGGATCTGTCCAGATTTGAGTTGACACATTGCCAGTGGGCATCATGGTGGAGGTCTAAGCTGCTTGTTTTCTTGCTGTCCTTAATCCTTCAGACTTCAGAGCTGTCAATCCAGCACCTTTCCTTAGCCTTACATTGGTTAATTGTTTTAAAGGTTTTTCCCAGTTATTTTTCTACTGTAAGAGTCAGGTCTCAGTGTCTACAGCAAGATAGCTTCATGTCCTGTAAGCCTTATTAGAAGCATGTTGAGAAGAGAGACAGAGTGGTTACAGCATGAGACTAGGAGCCGGGGTGCCTGTGTTCTGTTTGCCACTCTGCTACTGTCTTGCTGTGTGACCTTGGGCTTGTCACTTAACCCCTCTGCCTTAATTTCTTCAACTGTAGAACGTGGTCTGTACAGCACATTGAGATCTCTGGATGGAAAAGGCTGTGTAAGTGCAATTCCCTCCTCTTAGGAGCATGACAGGGCTCTTGATGAACTTTGATTTTGAGGTTTTTTTCTGTAACTATGTTTCAGGAGAAGCCTCTTTCCTTATACCCTTCCCCCACACTTGTTAGACTCCCTTCTAGTCTGCTGCCTTATTGCACACCCAGTCAGAATGGACACACACAGGCTGTTTTCACAGAGCAGAGCAGATTTCCTATGGCAGAAGCAACAGTTTTCTTTGCTTCTCTTCTGCAATAGATGGTTCATCACAGTGAGAAATCAACAGTGGCTGCAGTTCCATGACCACATTTCATACCGCTAGCTGCTGTGACAGCCCATCTGCTGCTTTGGAGATGGAGCAGAGGGGACTATAAAGAGAGATCCTGTTGGAGGGTGAGGAGCTGTGTGTGTACACGCACACACAAGGAGCATGCCGAGTACTTCACAGTTACAGTTGAATGATTAACTATGCAGCACGCACAATCTCTCCTGGAAGTTGCTTGTGATGGAATATTCCTTTCATCTTATCTCTCTCGGACATTGTGTTTTTCCGGTGCACATGCTTTCTTGAGTTTTGGCCCTTGGGAGAGTGGCGTTCTATTTCTGGTTCTGCCATTGGCCTGCTGGGTGACCTTGGGCAAGTCACTTCCTTGCCATGTGCCTCAGTTTCCCCCTCTTTAAAACGGGGGTAATGATATTACCGTCCTTGGCTAAAGCACTTTAAGAACATCAGAGTGGCCACACTGGGTCAGACCAATGGTCCATCTAGCCCAGTAACCTGTCTTTCGACAGTGGATGGTGCCAGATGCTTCAGAGGGAATGAACAGAACAGGGTAATTATTGCATGATCCATCCCAGCTTCTGGCAGGTGGAGGTTTAGGGACACCCTAAGTTTGGAGCTTTGAGATTCACTGATGAAAAATGCTCTACAGTAGACGCTTGTTTGCAGTAACACCTGGGAAGAGCAACCACGACTAACGAGCAACATTTCCCCTGGGAACGTTTTCCCTACTGCGAATTGTCAACACTCCCCGTAACAGCAACAGCCGCTTAGGAGCAACACAGCAAAAGGCTTTGATATGTTGCTACTAATGAGCATCTACTGTATAAGAGCGTGGTTTTATTATTCTCAGTTACACTGGGATCCATCACAAATAAGGAATTTCTCTAACAGGTGCTGTTGGGTATTTTTCATAACCTTTTATTTACTATGATAAGCTCTGAAAAGGCTTGCAGCGGAAACCCACCTTTTCCCTGTGCCCCCACTCTGCTTGCACTTAATCTCTTGCCTGCACATTGGTATGAAGAGCAGTGGAGTCTAGTGGTTAGCAAAGGAACAAAAGTCAGGTCTCCTGGACTCAAATCTCAGCTCTGCCACAGATTCACTGTGTGAACAGGAATTCTTACGTCCGTCTTAGTTTTCCCCGTTGATAAAAATGCGGATATTCTCAAACCACCCAATGAAAGCCCTTAATGATGGTAAGGAATTCTGAGATCATCCCGTGAAAAGCAGAATATGTGTAAAGTGTCCAGGAACCCTTGGCTGCTGGTATTACGAAACCAAGTGGAAAAAATGGCGCTAAGGTCGTTGACGTTGCTTTTTAAATACTAAAGATGGAAATGCCCTAGTGTGCGTCCACGCGCTAATACTGGACACAACTGCATGTCAGGGCCCAGTGCTGCTAACGGAGCCACGTCAGCCAAAATGCTGGGGGGCTGTGGGCTCTGAGCAGGAGGATCGGAGTTCTCTCTCTGAAGTCACTGTGAAGGTCTGAGTGGCTGTGATGTGCAGCCATGTGAGGGGTGTCAACAGGAGGCCACTGATTGGTTACAGTATCATCTTTGGAATCTCAGTGACATCTGGAGAGAACCCACATAAGCCAGTCACTAGAGATGACTAGTCGCTCCTTTCGGTGGTATGGACTATGCCAGCCTTTATTTTTTTCCCCTCCTGCTGTCAGACATTCTCTGTACAGTGATTGCCTTGTACTGGCAGAGGAAGTGCTGTCGCCTAGCCCATTGGCATGATTTCGTGCCAGGCTTTATCCAGATCTTGAGGCAGAAGGTTGGACAAAGCTATCCGAACTCCAGCTGATGCGTAGCGGGTTGGCTGTAAGAAATAACTGTGTGGGTGTTGGCTTCGCACAATTCAACGTGCCTCTTACATCTGTTTGTTAGCCGCTTTCTCGCCGTTGTTATTTTTGTCCTGTGGCTAATCTGCCTTAGCATGTTTTTATGTAGCCTAGATGCTCATTTCTTAGGAAGTGATTCTGAGTAATACAGAGTAACCTATCTGGGAACACCATTATTGCGTCACTTCCCTCTCTTGCCTAATCTGTCATTTATGTAGTGCCCGTCACTCTACAGGAATCCTTTCTCCTGTCTCTGGGGTGGGACAGTGTCAGCTGTTTAGCAGCACTCCATTGGACTGAGGCCATGTCAGACAGGACGTAAAGAATGCTGCATTCATTTGAAATTTCAGTGGGGTTTCAGGCAGGTAGAATGTAATTATTTGAGTGGGAATTTGCCCAGGAAGCTACATTTTTATCATCCCTACTCTATGGGGGAGAGAGAATAAAGTGTAAAAGAGCGTCACGACAGGATCTCTACATGACTACAAATGGTTGGCATTTCTACTTCTTGTCCCCTCTAAAAAAGGGGAAATGGGCTTGATGGTGGCAACTGCTCTGTTTTTTGAGATGATGCGTGTTAGCCCACACAGCACCTACTAAGCTGCAAATGTCAGCAAGAAGCAATCCCCCATGTCCCTCTCCCTTCCCTGCTTTCCCTGATGGTTTCAAGGCCATTGGCAGGAAGTGAGTTTTTCCCCTTCTGCATTAAAGTGAGGTGCATTTAAATGCTTCGTTCGAAAATGAAAAATCTCTCCTCTCAGCTTATTTTTTAGTTTGCAACTGGAAACCCCCGTAGTTCACAGCAGGCTCTGTTTGCCTCCATGTCCCATGCTCCACAGGAGCAGAAGAGCAGGCTCCCTCTGCTGGTATGCTTTAAAAAAGCTCCGTGAATGGAGGAGAGAGAGCAGTAGTAATTACTGGCATAAAAATATGGGATGTTGTTGTCTGTAACTGGTATCCAGAAAAGCACACGTGCTTTTGGCAACATAGCATCCTTCATCCCGATGAGCATTTCGAAGCACACATACAGGTGTGAGGTTTAGCTTGTGTGGGTAGATATAAGACCATAGCAAAATAAAATGGAATGCTTCAGAGTCTAATAAAATGAAGATTTTGCTCATATACATAAAACAATGTGTGGGGGGGCGGGGGGGAGTTGATCTTTAAAAGAGGAAGGATGGCCTTGTAGCTAGAAGAGAGATCAGAATTCGGTTCCTGGTTTTGCCGCAGAATCTCTGTTGGACCTTGGGCAAGTCAATTCATCTCTCTGTGCCTGAACTGTCCAGCTTGTGAAATGGGGAGGACAATCCCTCCTCACTCTCTCTCTGAGTAGCGAGTTCAGTGGGTCGTGGACAGTCTCTTCCTGTGCGTATGTGCAGCGCCCAGCACATACACATGGTACGATGATAGAAGCGGGAAAGGTGCAAACCAGCTGTTCTTGCAGAGCAGTTGCAGCAAGGGGACACTGCAGTAATGGGTAAGGGCGAAGTGACAAAAGCTCGTTATGTTAACTCATTATGGATTGAGGAGGATGTCGGTATGATCACTTAGACCAAATGCTCAGCTACAGGCATGCAGCAAAGAGAAATGGGGAAAGATCAGAACAGAAGATTACAGTCTGTTACCTGCCAAGGTTGCTTAGACTGCAAGTTTTAGGGGGGAGGGATAGCTCAGTGGTTTGAGCTTTGGCCTGCTAAACCCAGGGTTGTGAGTTCAATCCTTGAGGGGGCCATTTAGGGATACCAATAGCAGCTCGGTTTCAAAGGCTGCCAAGAATATTTGCTTCGGGCTGAAAGCTTGATCAATAGTCTCAACCAAGGAGGGGCTAGCCAACCCCACAAATAGAAGAAAAATCCATGTGGTAGTTTTCAGATTAGAAAATCTTGAGACAAGAGCTCCTCTCCCCCAATCGTTACATTATATTGGTCCTACTTTGAGCAGGGGGTGGGACTAGATGACCTCCTGAGGTCCCTTCCAACCCTGATATTCTATGATTCTTTGGGGCAGGGACTGTCTCTTTTTGTGTTGGTACAGTGCCTTGTAGGATGGGGCTTGGGCTTTTAAGGTGCTACCACAATATAAATTATCGTAATAAAGACACCAAGGAAGCTTTTTCTGTAATGGTTTCACTACACTAGACTTCTAAAAATGTCGCACTGGTGCAGTAGTGGTGAAAGTGCTAATGTAGACCATCTGCTGGCATTTTGACCACCACATCATATAACCCTGCTCCCTGTGTATAGATGGCACGATGACTAAAACCCTGGCAACCACCAGAACACTGGCTGTCCCCCACTTCAGCTATCACCAGCAAAACCGGACTAAGATCACAATGCTGGGAATCTTTAAGGGGTAGCGAAAACAGCCTAGAATAGATGTCTTCTGTGGCTACTACGTAAATTGCAGTCTCCACATTTCTAGCACTCCACTGTATTGTGTTTCATTAGGACGTGAGGCTGTTCATTAAGTGGTGTGGTCAAAGGATGAAACAATTTAATTGCACCCTTGTCGCAGAACATAATTGTCATGGATTACTCGACTCGGCAGTTCCGTTTGGATTTTCCAATCTTGCAGTGAGGATTGAGAGAAGCGGCTACATCTTGTTCCTAAGGGTGGGGACAGGAATATAAAGGAGAGCTCCTCTTGCATGTTGGAAGAACAATCAGTATTTCTGTTCTCTAGGCCCTTTGGTCAAACTCTCAAGAACAAGAATAGCAGGGAATGGCTTTTGGGTCAAAGGTGACCTGCAGAGGATTTCTAAGCAGTTAGGTGTGTGCCAGTTTTTTGCTGCTTTACGATGGATCAAGAAAGTGACATTTTTTAAAAACCCTTTATTCCTACTTGTTTTTATACCCTGGATGTATCAGGAATGTCCAGTCTGGCTGGCCTTGGTTTTACTGGAGGAACTTGAAGGAGTCTCTGACCATATGTGTTGTGAGTCCTTGCACCATCACTGAAGGGGTGAGAGATGATGACTCTTTAGCAAAGACTTCCTTGCTTCAAAACGTGTGTTAATCACTGGCATTAAATATGTGTTAACAAATTGATGGGCAAGCTTTTTACAGATGGAGGCCTAAAATCAGGGTGCTAGATCCCAGATCTAGGCACCTAAATAAGTGGCCTTGCCTTTAAAAGTGTTGAGCATCCAACAGCTCCCATTATTTGTATTACCGTAGAGTCTAGGAGGTCCAGTCATGGACCAGAATATTAAGTACTAAGTGCTAGGGTGCTGTACAAACAGAATAAAAAGGCTGTCCCACTGAAATCTGTTTATCCCATTGAGAAGGTAGAGAACCGCTGGACCGGTTGAGCTGATGCCTTGGCTTTAAAAGGGGGGCCTGCAGCTCGTTACCATCTCCTCTAATAAGATCAAACCTCTTCTCTCCTCCCCATTGTTATCCTTCAGAACTCTGTAACACGAAGTGCTCCAGTGAACAGCGACAGCCAAGGTCGATGCGGGGCCCGTTTCCTGACCACCTACGACAGGAGGTTTGTCATTAAGGCAGTGTCGAGTGAAGATGTAGCAGAGATGCACAACATACTAAAGAAGTACCATCAGGTACGGTGAGTCTAGAACCCTGAGGAGAGGGTGGCGGATAACGCCTTAGGGGCACGTCTGATGAATTGAGACTAGCCCTTGGATTCCGATGGAATGGCCATAGCTTCAGCTACCGCTCGCCGGCAGCCTTCGCGCAGGGGAGGTTGTACGGTTAGAGACTGGATGTTGCCAGTGGCCACAGGTTGTCTTCTGTTGCTTTGGGAGCACAATGGGATTTTTAACTTCACCTCTCCCCCAAAGGCTTGGCCCTCCTAACAATGTAAATATCCCTGCCCTGCAGGCTTGCCAGTGCTTGAAAGCTGTAAATCGAGACCTCTTCTTAAGGTTCCACATTGGATTAGAAAAGCTTTCCAGATGGATAAGGAGAGGAAAATGCTATTTTGCAGAGGGGAAAATGGTAATCTGGGTCAGCTGCTGTGCATGGAAATGGCCACTCCATTCTGCCGCTCCGCTGTGTTTTAATGTGTGTCCTTCTGCCTCCCTTGAGCAGAGGTATAGGATGGCCATTAAAAAGCCCCATTCTTAGTTGGAGGTAGATGCTTAGCTTCTCTTTGACCATGTGCGCTACTGGAGACCTGTAGTGTGACTTTTTTTTCCCCCCCTCCTCACCCTTTCAGTTTATAGTGGAATGCCATGGGAACACCCTTCTCCCCCAGTTCCTAGGCATGTACAGACTCACCGTGGATGGAGTGGAAACCTACATGGTAGTCACCAGGAACGTATTTAGTCACAGGTTGACTGTGCATCGGAAGTATGATCTGAAGGTAAGGCTCTGAAAGCAGCCAGTCCATACATGGTCAGTGAGACGAGTTTTAAAAACAAATACCTCTCCCTGTATAGGACTCCCTTCCTGTTGCTTTATGAAGCATTCTTAAATTGTTTTTCACACTAGATCGACGAGGTCCTGACTTCCCTTTTTGCTGAAGGACTTTGTCAAGCTTTGGTGGACCTGGATGAGGACATCTCTTTAGGCTGAAACATGAGTGGCATCTGTGCCAGCCCCTAGTTGAAGAGGGAAGAGATCTGAATAAGTCCCATAACTCAGATCCAGGACCTTCCTCGTCCACTAAAGCTTGACAGTCCTTCCGTTCCAGCAGTGCAGCTGGGACTGGTACTTCTAATATTGAGGTTCCCTTTATACAACATAAAAGAGTAGAAAAGGGCAGACACAAGGTATCCTTCCTTTGCAGTTCACTTTCAAAGAGCCTGCTGGTTGACTTCTGTAACTGCTGAATTCCGAGGCTAGGAAGTTCTAGGCACAGTGTGTTTTATCTCCTACAGTTTGTGGCCAAGGCAGGATTACTTTAAGGGCCAAACAATACTGAACCAAAGTATTCACTTTCCTTTTGATAGCACGTCACTAAGGTTCATTGTGTCTTTTTATCCTGCCTTGTCTGCACTAGGAGAGAGAGATGCATACTATTGAGATAAAATCCACTTCTTCACAGTGTAGCGTGAGCTGCATTTCATAAAGCAAAGGTCAGAAGCTTTTTGCAGCTGTGTAGTTCCTGGAGGTGCTAATGCAGAGAGAAACCATGTGGTCTGTTGTCATGGACGTGAGAAAGTTGAGCCTTGAAAGTGTGGAAGTACGAGTCTGGCTCAAGGGGGTTGGTCATTGACTTCAACTGGGGCCAGGATTTCATCCTCACTGTTCAAAGCATGGGTTGTGGTGAGAGAGGGATTCACGTACTGAATCAGATTGGTGGCCATCTAGCTCAGATTCTATAATATCCTATAATATCCAGGACCAGATGATTCACAGGAAGGTGCAGGTCTCTCTCCTCTCGATCACATATATTTTTAAAATCAGGGCAACACATTGCATTGGTCAAATTACGGGATATAGTACCAGAGAGACCGCAAACAAGGGAAAAGGGAACACATTCTCCAACCAGCTCAGACCATTGTCTGCTGCCTTTATATGATGTTTTCAAAATACATTTTTGTGAGGTTACCTCTTCATCAGGAGCAAAGAAGCATTTTAAAAAAATAAACTGAATCTTGTACTTTTACCCCTTGTGATGGTCAATTTAAATTCTGCTGATGGCTGCTCATGGTGAATTGTGTCCCATTTCTTTTGTTCTTATCAGGGCTCAACAGTCTCCAGGGAAGCAAGTGACAAAGAAAAGGTATGAATGATACTGCTACTTTACTGTGCAGGAACAACATTTCACTCCCAGCGGTGCTTACAAGGGGGCTGGCCAGCTAATTGTGTCTTCATACCAAAGGGTTAACCAACAGTGAAACCTGGTGACAAGCTGAACTGCTAGTTCAAATTCTCCATTATAGCAACTGTGTGTTAGTCCCCAAAAGGTTGTGCAATGGTTTATCTTGTTGTGGCACAAAATAAAATATTAACAAAAAAGCAAAGGGCTTGCCTGACAGTCTAGGTGTGGTACAACCTGGTGCCCTTGTTTGCCAGGCTACTGGCTCTGCCAAAGGAGGTACCTAATAATACCTTCATATAGGGTACATTTTCAGAAGTGCCTAAGTCCCACTGAAAGTCAGTGTGATGTCGGCTCTTCCAGAAATGTTGCCCATTATTACCCTCAGCGTGCCAGGTATCTCACAGGCCAATCTGAAGCCAAAGGGCCAGATTGGGAGTTAGACACCTACCGGGGATAGGCATTTTGGTAAATCCCACTAAGCACTTACCTACATCTTTAGGTGCCTAAATCTCTTTGTAAATCTGGTCCTGACTCCCTTCTCTACAGAGCTTTCAACCTAAGGTTCGAGTCCTGCAAACCCCTATGCCCATGCTTAATGTTACTGCCATGAATAGTACTATTGAAATCAACTGAACGCCTCATGGTAGTAAACTGAAGCACACGCATAAGGGTTTGCAGTAGGTATGGTCCAGGGGGATGGGATGTAACAAAGCCACTTAGTAGAGCTGAGCACACCTGGTTAAGGCCACACTTCTTTTGTTTCAATTTTTTGGAGCTGTCATGACGATTTAGGGAGCAGCACTTCACTCAAGCAGGAAGGCTGGGCTGGAAGGCTGGATTGCTTGATCACAGGGTCTTTGAGTGGAGACCTTGGAGGGATCCTGGAAGATTTCCTCTCCTGTCTACACAGTAGCCTCCCAAAAAGTTACAGATCTCTTGCACAAGCCACTGAGAATTTCCTTTTCAAAATTAAATCTCCAATATCTGGGTATAATCTAACCCCACCTTACAATTGCCCTGTTGTGCCTGGTTATGTGGTGTTACTCCCTATGTGGTGTAACTATGATTTCTTGTCTGATGTGGCTTTGTGTGACACCACATAATACTTATATAAATTGCCATGGATTTACATGCCACTCTAAGGACTAAAGAATGTAATTCCCAGCTATACATGCAAAGAGTTTGTGAAACTTAATTTCTTTAATATCCATGAGAAGCACTTACATTGCAGAAACACTTGGTCCCCATTACAAAGTCCTCAAAATGCAGTGGATTGATTTTCATGTAATGATTGGGGGAGAGGAGCACTTGTCTCAAGATTTTCTAATCTGAAAACAACCACATGGATTTTTCTTCTATTTGTGGGGTTGGCTAGCCCCTCCTTGGCTGAGACTGTTGATCAAGCTTTCAGCCCGAAGCAAATATTCTTGGCAGCCTTTGAAACTGAGCTGCTATTGGTATCTCTGTTGCCTCCACCCTCCTCTTCCCTCCAAGCTGGAGGCAAGCAAACGGACTTGCTGATAAATCCAGGTGTCTTGCTCCATGCCATTTCCAGGCGTATGGGAAAAAGCGAATCTCTTGCTTTAGAAGATTAAGTCAACGCAGCTTCCTCTGTTTTCCATTGTCATATTGGTCCAGTTGATATTTTGCAAAAGAATGGACCCGCCAATAGCTGTGGCCATTGGCATTCGGCTCAGGATATCTAACGTAGTCCTCTATCTCACAGGCCAAGGATTTGCCAACGTTCAAAGACAACGACTTCTTGAATGAAGGCCAGAAGCTCCACGTTGGAGAAGAGAGTAAAAAGAACTTCCTCGAAAAGCTAAAGCGGGACGTGGAGGTAGAGTTGGGGCTCAGATTGTTGCCATGAACAGGGGGCTCAGACAGCTGGGTTTTGTGACCCCACAGTCCGTCCGTATCTTACCCTCCTCCCCCTCCCCAAATGGTACAGTAGCTGTGTTATTTTTAAAGTATGCATCCTCTATTGCAGTTGCTATGGAGGAGACTGGGAAATGACAAGGAAGAACAGGGCAGAGAGAACCTCTTGTCTCCTCCCAATCAGAATGCATCAGTGAATACATTGGGTGCTATAGGAATACTCATCTGACCCAGTAGCCCAAGGCCTGTGGTTCAGCTATTTTCTTGTCCGGTCTCTCTCAGTGTCCAACACTAGGTGGTTCTCTTGGCTCATACAACATTGGCCCAACTCTGTGCATCAAATGCTATCCGCCTACTGGATCCAAGATGCAAATGTTCCAGCAACCTCTCTGGAGTTCCATCTTAGAAGGCCCCACTGGCTGATTCCACATTGGTTAGCTGACTTAGGTCAATCCTGCTGTTAGATCTTTTCTGTCACGATCCTCTCCCCATCCTGATGTGTTCTTCCTTCATTTCTAAACTAGCAACATCCCTCGGTCCCGCTGGCTCGCTATAGGTAGCCAACCGCCTGTACCACACATTGCAAACATTTGGACTGATTTCCTGCCAGATGGAAGCAATGCAGCATCTATCCCCTGAGTGTTTGAGAGATGAGAGACTGACTGTACTTGAGCTGTCTTTCAGATGGCCCTCAACAGAAACAGCAGGCCATTCCCAGTGCTGCAGTCCTTTGATCAAACTCACTGTGGTGGTCACTGGCTGTCTCTGCTCAAAATGCAGAGGTGTTTTCTCCTCTCCATGTTGATGGTGCAGCCAGCTGGTTTTATCATGGTTGGGTATCTTGATGGGATCACATTTATATCGACACACTAACACCCTCCTCCAGCTAAGTAACCCCTTTCCATGCAAGGACCTCAAACCATCGAAACCATTAAGCATTCACAACTGAGCTAGAAACGGTCAGAACAGGGGGCTAAGAGCCAGGATTCCTGGGTTCTGTTCCCAGCCCTACTGCCAGCTGATATATGTCCTTGGAGCAAGTCTCACACGACATCCCAAAGCCAGGTACATACCCAGAGTTCTGACTCTGCTCTAGCCACAAGACCGTGATCGCTGGAGGCAGTGCGTGCTGAGGGCTAGGTAGCTTTGGCTCATGAGAATGTCCCTGTGGTTTTGTTGCTCCCTTCTCCCAGTTTTTAGCTCAGCTGAAGATCATGGACTACAGCCTGCTGGTGGGCATTCACGATGTTGACCGGGCAGAGCAGGAGGAGATGGACGTGGAGGATCGGGCCGAGGACGAGGAGTGTGAGAACGATGGCATTGGCGGGAACCCTATTGGCTCTTACGGGACCCCACCTGACAGCCCCGGCAACCTCCTCAACTTCCCACGGTTCTTTGGGCCTGGGGAGTTTGACCCTTCAGTCGACGTGTATGCCATGAAAAGCCATGACAGTGAGTGAGGAGGAGTCTTGTTATGTGGAGGGGCAGGAAAGGTGTCCTGTTTTGGGTGGGGTATGTGTAGCGAGAACTAACCCAGACCCTCTCCTGGGAACCAGTCCACTTGGATGTTCAATTCCCTTGCTGTTAATGTTAAATGTTTAAACTCCATGGAAACAAGGCTTTCAGTGTGGGATGTTGATGTTTCTAGAGGGTATGTGGGCCTCTGCTCTGATGTTCCTGGTAGATCCTCTGTTCTACCTCTTACAATCTGCTTCTCCCCCTGCCTGCTAATTACATTAAAGCAGATTTATTTACTCTATTAATAGAGGTGGCTGCAGGTGGTTATTCAAGCCCTGCTGATGTAGCTTGGGAGTGTGTTAAAGAGACTTTTGTGTCTTCTCAGGTGCCCCTAAGAAGGAGGTATATTTCATGGCCATTATAGACATTCTTACGCCGTACGATGCAAAAAAGAAAGCTGCACATGCTGCCAAAACAGTGAAACATGGGGTAAGCAGGTCTCTCCTCTGAGAAGTTGGGAGAAGAGGGGGGTGTTTCCGGGTCTCTCTCGTTTGTGGGTGTGTTTTTTTTTTTTTTTTTATGGTGCTGACATTTTGAATAATTGCTAAAAACCAGTTTTTCAGGGGCCTGAAAATTCCCCACCACCCATGAGATCCTTCCGTCTGTAACAGAACTGATCCCTAACCTGGTGGTATCCCTCATTAATGTGTTCACCAGGGCTGAGCCTCCTGTCCTGTTGTCGCTGACTCAGGGATCAAAAAGCTCAAGTCTCCCTCTCTTAGCAATACAAACAGACACTAAGCTACTGGGCCAGACCACTGAGGGAAAGTTTCATTAGCCAGATCTCTTGCTCTTTTCCCCAAGTGACTAGTGCTGGGCAAGGTGCTAGCTTGCCGGCCCTGATCATTGCAGTCTTCCATCCCCAGAACAGTTACACCACAGCCAACATGCCTCAGAGTTGACCTGGATAGATTCACCTCTAGGATGAGAGGAGAGATCAAGCTCCTTGGCCTATTGGCTTCCCCCTCTCTGCTCAGACTACCAACATGTGACCCTGAATCACGAAAAGTGGACTGACGCCCAGCAACTTGCTTTGCCTAGGTCACCAAACGGCCATCAGGCAGTAACTTTAGGTCACTACCAAACAGGGCTTGAAAAGAGCTGGCACATGGGTAGGATATGCAGCCTTTGATATTCCTTCCAGACCCGCCTCTAAAAACAATGAATAAAATACCATGCATCCATCTCCTGAGTAGAGCCCCAGACTTAGACTAAAAGCAAATTGCTTCAGGTCAGGAGTCCAGCTGTCATGGAGCTTGGAACCAATGTAACTTGTAGATTCTTGTTTGTGTGATTCTTGGTGCCTGGCTATGCTGGTGCAGTAACCTCCTGCTGTCTCCTCACTCCCCTGGGCTTAGCATGCAGTTATGAACAGTCCCCTGCAGCTACCATGGTGCTGCCTTGTAACTCCCCAAAGATCAGAGCCGCCCTGTGCCTTAATCTGTCCTTCGTGCATTGCAGGCTGGGGCGGAGATCTCCACAGTGAATCCGGAGCAGTACTCTAAACGCTTCAATGAATTTATGTCCAATATCCTGACATAGTCACCTTCTACCTTGAGCCAGAAAGGAAGAGAAGAGGGGCTACTTCCGAGCAGAGAACACGGCCTGACACACTAAAACAGACACTGTGTAGCACGTGGGGGATGAGTGAGTGTGAGCGTGTGGCACTGTATGATTTACAGGAAACTAATCTAGGTGCAGTCTCAAATATTCCACTTGACCCAGGTGGAAAAGTGGCTTTTTTCATTTTGTTACAGAAATGCCCAAATAGAGATTTGAGGCTTTTTTTAAAAAAGAGAATCTAATTGCTGCAGCACCGCTGTTCATAATGACACTTTCTCCTCTCTGATCAAGAGATGCCAGTAAGGATACCACGAATAGCTGTTTAAAAGGGGGAGCTCTAACCTGTAGCTTGTGTTAAATAAGAGGAGAAGCAATGCCTAATTCCACAAACTGCTGTTCTTTTTAATGGACAGGTTTTTTTTAACAGGAAGCTGTACAAACCCTTTTATTTCCTTCTCGGTCAGAGGCGGGGCCGGGAGGGGGGGGGGGAGTAGTTTGCCATTTTGAGGATGAAAATGTTGAGGAGCTGCTGAACCTTAACTAGGTAAACTCAGGCTGGGCACCTTTTTTTGTGGGGGCGTTAAGAAATTTCTTAAGAAATTAACGTCACAAGGAAGACGAGGGAAATGAGCATCTACCAAAGATGGTCACTTAAGGCATAACTCATAGAAGCTAAAAAGTAGAATGAAAAATACTGGATAGCCACACAACCATCGTGCTTAAGATAGGCCTGGGAAGACTCCACTGAAGAAGAAAATCATGTTAACTTCTTCTGTGGGTTTGGGGTTACATTTGGCTGTCTAGAAAAAATGACAATTGTTAAATCTAAAATAGAGCTGACGCAGGACAGTTCTGCCAGTGTTAATCTAGCTAATGTTCAGAGTCTTCCTAACTCGTCCAGTTCTGTTACAAGTACTTGAATTCTTGCCTGAGAAGAGGTTTAAAAAACCAACCCACCCAACATGAAGTGCAGCTTGAGAAATGTAAATTGCTGTCAGTCTGGAGTGTTGGGAGTTGTGACTGTAACGAGTTGGATGTGTGTCCGGTTCCACTGCTCAACACAAAGGACTCCGAACTTGAGTTGTAATTGTCTACGCTCTGCTCTGCTCCAGGTCCATAACTCTAGCTGGTAGAGTGAGTCAATGGGCATAAATGACTGAACACTGACTCCAGATATTTTTCCCCGTAAGAAATTTGAATTATGTCCTATTTGTCTCCAGAACGCTTGTAATATTTTTCACAGCCAAGCTTGTCGAAGTTGCTGTAAGTTTAATTTGTTCTGCTGCAGAACAGGTATGTGTATTTTTTTTTAAGCAGGATTTAGCCGTTTTGAAGAGACCCTGCAGTTGACATAAGTTGCTTATCTGCCTTGAAACTGTTTTCACAAATGCCTTTGTTTCAGGAATAAGCTGTTAGAATGTGTGTGTCATGTGCTAGTTTGCTCTGTCGATTTGGTCCTGTTGAGAGAGAATCGGTGGTACTCATCGTGTCTTGGTAACTAACTAGACTAATGCTAGCTGTGATTAGATTCTGAATGTGGGATGACTATTTTAATCCACGTTCCTGACATAATTCCGCTGCCCCCAGCATAGGGGAATGACGGGATTTGTCAAGACTGAAAACTAGGTTTAGAAGAGTACATTGTAAATAGTGTTTAAAAAAGGTCTAAAACAAATCATTGGTTTTAATGGGACATGAAACTTTTTGTTCATTCATGGGTCATTCCCTTTGATGGGGGACAAATTTTTTTATGCCATTGTAATCCATTGTCTTGTTTTTGTGTAAATTTGGGGAACTAACATGCTATTGTCTGGCACCCTGATAAGATTCTCGCACGTCTTAGGGTGTTCGGCTAACAATACCACAAATCAAAGAGAAAACAGAGGGGTGGAGGAAGATATTGGTTGCTTTCCTCTAAACAAAAAATGCACTTATGTTGTCCGTGAAATAGGAATTAAATACCATTCGCGTTTTACTCTTGACAGTTTAAAAAGTCCTGAACCTACAATTTTGGCCTGGTAAGTTTGCCATTCTCCTTGTGGGAAATTATTTGAAACTTTAGTATGCTAGACTTAAAATATACCACTGCAGAATGGCTGCAGTTTACTTCCCTATTTACCGTAATTTAAAAAAAAAAATTGCATATTTAAGTGGGCAACCCAAAGACCGTCAAAGGAAGAAGTTTATGTAACTTGGGGCAAAAAACTGATTCGCTGGAACTTGGTAAAGAGCTGAAATCAAAACTAGTAGTTCCTGCAGCCAATGTTACAAAACACATGACACTAAGGATTTAAGACCTTGTGATTTCTTTTCCCACTCTAGATAGGGAGCAAAGAATCCTCTATTAGACCCCATTTGGTTGTCTCAATGCCTCAAGTGGTATAAAAGCCCTAAAAATATCTATTCACTTCAGCACTTACCCATTTTGCCATTTTTATTGCCATACTGTGTGTATATATATAAAAAACTAAATGCAATTTTATCATTTAAAGATGTATTACCCAGGTATAACTTTGTTTAACATAAGCAGTTTGTATATTGTTTACATTTTGAGAGGTAGCATTATGTTAAATGCTAATTTTGTTTCTAGACAGTATTTTTTTGTTACTCTAAGAGGTGAAGCTGCAAATGTTTGATTTGTTTTTAAAAGGGACTTTTGCTTTTGTTTTTAATCTTGATATAGAATCTTTATTCTCTTGAGTTCAAATATTTAAACACCCTGCACCCCCCCCCCAATTTTTTACAACTGCCTGTAATAGCTTTATCTAGTTTCAATCTGACTGTGTTCTAGGTTGCTGAATGTAGATATACTTCTGCCTGTAGCATGTGCCCTCCCAGATCCTGTTACACTGAAGTGCATTGCAATTAAAACCATAGCTCACATGGAAAAAGATGCAGTCTTTAGAGCTGTAGAATAAACTCTTAAGAGCAGATCACTTAAGAGACTCCAGCCAAATGGCAGGAAAGTCTCTTTGCTAACATGCTAGGCAAAAAGGAAAAAAGCTAGTGTGGAACTGGAAGATAGGGAATGTTCTCCCTTCCAGCACACACCCCACTAACTTTAGGAAAAATTAATCAGGGCAGGAGCATCTCTCTATTTCTCTCTCTCACTGCACTGGGCCTAACCCTACCTGGCCACTCTCTGGTTTCTTTCACTTACAGACTGATTGTCTGTCCTTGTCATACACCTATAAGAGCAGCAAGCAGGGGAGGTTATGGAATTATCTTTGAGAAGATGTGTATGATTTTGTTTCCTCCCTCTATCAAGTTTTTTCTACTTATCCCTTAATACAGTGCCTCTAATGATGCCCTAGCTTTGATTGTAGTCTCTTTAGCTAATTATGAAGCTCTGGGGGGTGGGAGTGTACTTAAAAAAGGTCAATGGTGTTTGACTTAATCCCTGAAGAGTCAAATGGCCTTGGAATTTTCAGCTAAGAATACTGGATAGGACCAAGGATGTTATGAAAATATTCAAGATGCTGCCAGTTGTTTAAATAAGAGATGGCATGCAATTTTCTTTATGTAGAACAATGCACTTTTGAGGTGGATACAGACTTTACAGCATAATGAAGGGCCTGCTCTTCCACTTCCAGGAAATCTAACTTCAGATTTAATTTTTACTGACAGTAAAAATTAAGTGTGTTTTTAATAATGAGGGGTGCTTGCTATTTGCCCACCTAGGCAAAGAATGACTGTTTTTCCTGCCAGTGGCTATCAAAACTGCCTTCAAGTTCAAATCAGTGTTCTAACCCCAGGTGAAACTAGAGGCATAAAATTGTAGTGAGACTAATTATGGAGAAAAGTCTTTTGCTGGGTGAATTATATTCTGGCCCAGACCTGTGAAGGACTCCCTATCCTATACTTACTGTGCAGAGGTGCCCCACTTGTCACTGTAGGAAGGCTGGAGTGTTAGGTGGTATAAACAAAGGTCAAGGTGTGTGCAACTTTGGTTGCACCATCCTACAACTAATTCAAAACAAATTACAATACTCTCCCCTCCTGCTTTTTAATGCACCATTTCCAACTTGCCTACCTGTCCTCCTTGCTGAGCTTATTTGCCAGCATCCATGATATTAGCCATGACTGACTTTCCTTGACATGTATAATGAATTCTTGTGATTCAAGTGGTTTAAGTTGACCACTCAGATCTTGTGCTGTTCTTTGTTTAGATGTATGATACTAAATGCAATTGGATTGAGCTGTGTTAAATGAGCCTATTACACACAGATCAGTGGTGGGGCTAATCAGTGCAACTGAAAAAATGTGAATAAATTAAGTTTAATCTAAAACTTCGAAAAATGGAGCATTCTAGATTTTCACTGCTGTTTGTTTTTTTAAATAGGAATTAAGTCCTCTGTGCTTGTCTGTTTGCTAGGAGCAATTTGAGAAACTTACTGTTTTGAAATGCATGCATGTTACAAGATGAGTCTCAGCCAGAAAAAAAAATAAAATTAAAAGTTTGTGTACATCCTTGTCTAATAAGTTCTGGTCTGCCTGTTTTTACTGTAGCTAAGCTGTGCAAAATCAGATTCCTATCCTCTGCTACTGCTGCAATACCAAGTACAGTTTTACAGCCATAATCCCCCTTGAAAATAAATACTATTTTGTTCTGAGCAGGTCCTTAGTAGTTGTTTTGTAAGAATCTCACTTTGAATGTATGCACAGCTGGGCAAAAATGAAACTACCACTGCTACATACCATGAAAAGCAACAGCTTCAGCAGTTTACCACTACTCTCAGTCTCCAGCTTGGATGATAGCAAACTCTGTTCCAACTATATAGCTGAAACCCAGGCCTTCTCATGGTGGTGAGGGGTACTGCAGAGTGAATAAATCCAGATTCTCCAGTTATGTAGTTATTTTGTAATAAGTATATTTGTTACATTCAGCCTGCATTCTCTCCCTATAGTGTATTGACAAGAACAAGCAAGCCCACTACAATAATGGAGAGAGTTTATTTAAAAAATTCAAAATAGCCTGGCATGCGAAACAAGCACAAACTTCTGGGGCTAGTCCATGCGTGCTTTCAGTGTCCTGGTGGTGATCTTGTCTTTTTCACTGCAACAAGAGGAGAGACAAACTACCACTTCATCCTTCCAAAAATGTGGTGGAACATTTCTATGTAATGCAGTAACTCAACACCCCCTCTGATCAATTCTAAATTTCAGGAAATGTTCTGGGCATTAAAAAGGTGAGAACCCTATTGATCTGGGGGAAAATAGAGCCCTTGCCAGCTGCTTCAAGCAGCTCTGCAGGTGGCTATAGAACAAACTACTGGTTGATAGCACTAATTATTGCCTTCCACTGTAATACCTCATCCTCCAAAGAGAGTTTAACATGTTGACACCCCGACTCTTGTTTGCAGCGTAAGAATGGTGGGTAAGGGGAAGCTGGCATCCAGGGGGCTTAGAGAGATGCAAGAAGTCCCTGGTGTATACAGTAAGCTTGGCCTACAGCTGCTGCAACAGATTTTAAGGTCAAAAGGCACCCTTGTGATCATCTAATCTGACCTCCTGCACATTGCAGGCCACAGAACCTCACTCACTCCTGTAACAGACTCCTAACCTCTGGCTGAGTTACTGAAGTCCTCAAATCATGATTTAAAGACTTCAAGTTACAGAGAATCTGCCATTTGCACTAGTTTAAACCTGCAAGTAACCCAAGGGTGTCTGCCACTCTGACCTGGGGGAAAATTCCATCCTGACCCTAAATATGGTGGTCAGTTAGACCCTGAGCATGTGGGCAAGACCCACATGCAATGCCCTAGTTTTAGAGCTCTCCCTAGTTAGCATCCAATTTACATTGTCTCTAATAGATGTCCATGAATAAATGGCTCCCTATCACAACTCCTAGCTTCATAATCCGTGCAGAGACACAGGTTTGAAATAGGTCATTGACACTTCATTCTCCTCCAGAACCTGTAGGGGTGAGCCTGAGCCATTTCTTCCACTACAGTTTCAGACAGAGCTCTAAACAAGGCCCTCCCTTAATTCGCTGATTAACAAAACAGCTGAGACACTACAGAACATAAGGGGTGGCCAAGGCAGCTTTTAGTTCTGCATGGAAATCTTGAGTGCTACAGTGACTTATTTCATCTCAGTCTGAAGTAGCACCTCCTGGGTGCAAATAATCACAACTGGAGGGGGGGAATGCTGCTAACAGCAGCTGTACTAGACTCTTAATGTATTATCACCAGTGCTCCTGCAGCAAGGTATGTTAGCAAATTTAAAGATCTAGTGTAGACAAGACCTTACTGAAGGAGGGCAGAGGTCAAGCCTAGTAGCCGTTCCTTGACTGACTTAAGGCTCTGTGTTTAACTCTGCCACTTCTCTCCAAGGGAAAGAGACTGTGAAAGCCATACTTACATTATATGGACTACCACACCCATGCCAGACACAGCATCTCTGTCCACTGCATTCAGCATAGCCTGCGAGATCGTTTCAAAGAGGTGGTCTGGCTCCTGAAAAGAGAGGAAGGGAAAGTCTTTTAGTTGGTTTCTATAGCTGAGCTACTAGGTTTTGGGGCAGTTCACCAAGCTGCAACACTCTGACCCTCTCCATGCCCAAGGAGAAACTGGACTCGGGATCTCGCATATTTCTGCCACAACTTACCTTAAAACTTTTTCTATGGTCCATTGTCGGGTTAGGGCACAGGCCTAGCACATGGGAGACCTAGGTTCTATTCCTCACTCCACCACTGACTGCTTGTGTAACTGAACAAGTCATTTAGCCTCCCTGTGCCTTAGTTCCCTATATGTTAAAATAATGCTTCCCTACCTCACAGGGGTGTTTATGAACATAAATACATTAAAGATTATATAGGGGTTTTCATCAGTAGTCAAAGCACTTCACAAGGTAGAGGCATTATTATACAATAGGAGTAGCTTGAATTCCCTCTCTCCAATTTAACAGCAAAGGATTCAAAAAAATCCAAGAATCATTTGGAAGTTAAACCACTAGACAGATCTTGCCACCGCCTCACTCACCATGTCAGGCTCCCAGAGAGACTCACACATGCCATACATCTGCTCTGAGCAGGTGCCACTGACAACAAAGTCATCTGTTATCATGGGACAACCAATCAGGTCCAAAGAGCAGATGAAAGGTTCATAAGTTATGGGGTCCAGTCCAGCAATAACTGGCTCTGTGTAATAGGGTCCAAACCTGTGAACAGCAAAGCATAAGTCAACAGCCTAAGGATGCATAAATTTGAAGTAACAGCAGAATTCTAACTCAGTAGGTGTTTAAGGAAAGTATTTATTCCATCTCTGGTGTTAGTAGGAGCCTTTCAAATTAGTTTGGAACTACCCAGTTCTGTTTTAGTACCACATAACTGTGAATGGACTTTTATTTCAGCAACATTTCAGTGACAAAAAGACACACTGAAATAATCTGCTTCCCCATTGAAGTCAAAGTTTCAAAAGCTGTTTACGATTTCCAGATTCTGGTGTTTAGGCAAATCATTACTTTTAGGGAACAAACATTTTTGATCTGGGTTCAGGAAAAAGTAAGTGGTCCTTGTATTTCAAAAACAGGTGCCCTCTGCATCCATGAGCACATAACCATCATGTTTTGGTGTTTTCTTAAGTGGTGGGGGAGAATCTTTAGATCCCATTGGCCTGCCTCCAAACAGTCTTCAGCAGTAGAAATGTGGTACAACTGGAATTGAGTGTTATTTATAAATATCTTACATTTGTTCTGTTGGGAGTTGCTCTAGAAGAGAATTCTAGGTCATTTCAGCACGTTAGAGAATTTGCCCAACTCAGAATGCCTGATCTAGCAATTCTAAGAATCAGAGTTTAAGTCCCTGATAATATTCTATGCAAAAGGCGACTGTCAGGAACACTTTGATTCAAGATAGCAGCTTCCTGTTTATTAATTAAATGTTACTCAGTGTGCAACTGTTATTTGTGATAGTAAGAATCTAGATACAACTGAGCTTTCCTTAAACATTGGACCCAAACTGAAACCAATTCCAGGGACACAATTTCATTCCAAAAACTCTTCCCCTCTATGCTGTTAACTATCCATCTCTCAAGTGAGTATCAAACATAGTGTGCTTCAGTGACCTAGCTCTTAAGTCTTTGGTGTAAGACACCCATACAATAGTTATGTCTCCATTAAGGTTTCCCATTACTGATAATTGGTGCTGCCGAATATAGTTTTACTTCATGTGTACACAGGACTAAGCCATGTTCAGCACCATTTCAGAAACTGGCAGAACTGTGCTCAAAGTATGGTTTATTCACTGTTGGAATCCATCTATACATGGAGTTCAGCAGTCTTTATTTCCAGTGCAGCTACCAGAGTTAACATAGGTATATCATCTTTGTAAACACTAGGAAAATTAACATGCCTCTCAACTCCTCTAGAGTCATAATTTAACTCCATTAACCATGCCTTGATTTCAGTGATATCTGTGGAATCGCTCAGCTGTTTGATATTTACCGTTTCTCATAGAGTAGGTTGGCCACCATACTCATGAGAGTTTGGGGCTTGATCTGTCTGCCTTCCTTCAGTTCATAGAGATTCAGCCTGAACTTCAGCCGCTGGGCACTGCAGATGAGATCAAAATCCGTATTATAATCACATCCATCAGGATCTCTTCCACCCTCCCAATGGTTAATATTTGCTACTAGAGATTAACATCTGATGGACACATGATGCGGACACATGTATTTAAAATGAATGCAGATATGCACTTCAAATGTAGACATCTGGTTCTCACTTGCCATGTGCTCTTTTAAGAAATCAGACACAGCTCTGATTTTGGAACACAGTGGATTTTTTTTTTTTTTTTTAAAAGCAGGGCACAATTAGCCAACAACCAACGTCGCTAGTCTTTGGCACTGTGGAGGAAGCATGTTGTCAAAGACCTTTGGGATGGTTCAAGAATAACTCCAACAGGAATGACTGCAGTGGGGTTCAGAGAAGGGAAGTCTTGATGCTCAGACAAAGATGCTACCTAAACAGCTGTGTGTAACATACATTGTGTCTTTACAGATATACAATGAACTCCCTTCCTACAGACCAGGAATATCAAGTGTTCACAAGAGAAGATTCCACTTACACTGTCTGCACATCTGTGGCAAGCCCAGCCAGCCCGATATATAGTCTATCTCCCATAGGGAAAATCTTCTGAAAGTCTGTGGTCACCATCTGAGCCTGAATTCCAAACCGTCTGTCCGATGCAATGGCCACACAGTTTTTCCCCTTCATGGCCATTACAGCCCCTCCATTATAGGACATAATAGACTATAAAAGAAAAAGATCATTTTTGGGTTCAGTGGACATTTAGAGTACACTCATTAATTATACTAGAAGGACTAGTATCAACTAGACCCATGCAGCTTAGCCAAGACACACAAGTCACACATAACATGGCTGGAAGGGACCCCCTAAATCAGGCTACACTGCATTTGCTTAGGTTTGTCTTGTACAGTCTGTGCTAAATCTTTAGATCATTTGGTCAAGTACATTCTAGAAATACCTGCAAGTCCTCCCAGGGCAAAATAAGCCATTATAATCTAGCTGCCCTCACTGCTACAGAAAAGCGTCAGATATCTCATTTCCTTTAACAAATGCCAGTTACATTGACCATAAATAATTAATTCCTCATTTGAAGTCATTTTCTCGCTAGCACCATCATCTTACCCATAGTATTAGGTTCTCCAATTTTTAATTTTTATTTTCTACTGCAATACCAACTTAATTACCTGATCACCTCATGCACATGCTGTATGCACCTTCTGTGTATAAACAGGATCTTCCGAAGACTGAATCTGTGACTATAAAGGAAGCTTCACGTCCAGGGCCACAGATAAGCTCTCCTCACCATTCAGAATACCAAATAAACTCAGAGGGCAAAGCCCCTCTCTCCTGCTCCCCCTCTCGAAAATATTCTGTTTTATGCAAGGCCTAATTCTCCTTGATGACATTGCAGAATGTTTGTATCCTGCTATTTCTGCGCACCTAGTCTGCTGTCCATCTGATTAACAGAGGAGGTGATCAAATGTATGAAGTCTATAGTTAAGACACTTCATTTCCAGTATAGCTAAACACAGAACTTCTCTGGTTTACAATCAATTTCACACTGAAATTCTGATAGTAAATCTCCCTCCATGAATTGAGTAGTAGCAGTAATTAAATAAATAAATACGAGAAGCATCTTTTCTATATCACTTTTCATCAATAAAGCACTTTACAAAGGTGGTATCATTATTTCCATTTTCAACAAAGAACTTCCCCAGCAGACTTAATATTAACTTGTTAAATCAATATTTTAAGAAAAAAGAAAAGGAGTACTAGTGACACCTTAGGGACGAACCAATTTATTTGAGCATAAGCTTTCGTGAGCTACAGCTCACTTCATCGGATGCATTCAGTGGAAAATACAGTGAGGAGATTTATATACACATAGAACATGAAAAAATGGGTGTTATCATACACACTGTAAAGAAAGCGATCACTTAAGATGAGCTATTACCAGCAGGAGAGCGGGGGGGGGGGAGGGGGGGAGAAAACCTTTTGTAGTGATAATCAAGGTGGGCCACTAGTACTCTTTCTTTTTGTGAATACAGACTAACACGGCTGCTACTCTGAAACCAATATTTTAAACAATCCATATAATGCAGAGGTTCTCAAACTGTGGGTCGGGATCCCATTTTAATGCGGTCATCAAGGCTGGTGTTGGCCCTGGGCCCCAGCAAGTTGAAGCCCAAGACCTACTGCCCAGGGCAGAAGCCCTTGGGCTTCAGCTTTGCCCCACACTCGGTCTTCGGTCCCCCGTCCTGGGGTCATGTAGTAATTTTTGTTATCAGAAGGGGGTCAGGATGCAATGAAGTTTGAGACCCACTGATCTAAGGTAACTGAGAGCATAAAACCCTCTGGTTCTTTGGGGGTAACCATCCCAATTGAAACAGCATCAATTAAAAAGTTTAAGTATCCTTCTAACTGAGCACATGCAGTAGGAAGATGGGAGACAGTTATTGGTAAGTAACAAAACACAGCGGACTGATCTTGATTGTGCTCTGTGAACACAGAGTAAGAGGCAGTCCCTACCCCCAAAGACCTGTCCTCACATTATGAGCAAACACAGCAGTATTGTAGCAGAAAGTAACAAGTGCTGCAGGGTTCTACACACTAGCTTTACTGTAGCACCATCCAGCCAAGAATCTCAATGCAATTTACAAACATCAGGCCCCTGGAGGTCACTTGCTGAGCACCGAGCATCATCTCCACCTAAAGAGGGGTAAAACGACTTGCCCAAGAGCCAAGAAGTAGTGTCTGACACAGACAGAAAAAGAACCCAAGAGTCCCGGATCACAGCTCCATATCACTGGGCCACTAAACCATTCCCAACAAGCACCCGCTAGGGTCTCGTCCTCCCCCACACCCAGACAGGGCCACCACCTACATCTTCACCCCACCTCGCCAGGCCAGCCCCATCCCCAAAGCCCCCCAGCACCAGATGCCCACAAAGGCCCAGCACCCAGGCCCCTCCCCGGCTTCCAATCCTAGGTGTCCATCCCCCCACGTCCACCTCCACCCGAGTCCCCCCCTCAGCCTCCAGCCTTGGGTCCCCGAGTCAGTCCCCCCGAGTCCCCTCCAGCCTCGCCCCCCCGCCTCGCCCCCCTCCGAGTCCCCCCCAGCCTCCAGCCTCGGGTCCCCGAGTCCCCTCCAGCCTCGCCCCCCCCGCCTCGCCCCCCTCCGAGTCCCCCCCCAGCCTCCAGCCTCGCCCCCCTCCGAGTCCCCCCCCAGCCTCCAGCCTCGCCCCCCCGAATCCCCCCCAGCCTCGCCCCCCTCCGAGTCCCCCCCCCAGCCTCCAGCCTTGGGTCCCCGAGTCCCCTCCAGCCTCGCCCCCCCCGCCTCGCCCCCCTCCGAGTCCCCTCCAGCCTCGCCCCCCTCCGAGTCCCCCCCCAGCCTCCAGCCTCGCCCCCCCCGAATCCCCCCCAGCCTCGCCCCCCCCGAGTCCCCCCTAGACTCCAGCCTTGGGTCCCCGAGTCAGTCCCCCCGAGTCCCCTCCAGCCTCCCCCCCCGCCTCGCCCCCCCGAGTCGCCCCCCCAGCCCAGTCCCCCCGAGTCCCTCCAGCCTCGCCCCCCCCCTCGCAGACTCCAGCCCCAGGCCTCCCGGTCCCGGTCCCCCAGGCCTCACCATGGCGCCGGCTGACGAGAACACCACCAAGCGCAACGATCCTCCCCCGCCACCGGCTCCTTCCGGGCTGCCGCGCCGCGCACCCGAACCCGCTGCCGCTCCGAGCCACGCCTCCCGCTCTTCCCATTGGCGGACAACGCCCGCGCCCGGGCCCGCTGCCTGTTGGAATTGGCGGTCCTCGCCGTCAGTCACGGGGCGGGGCGGGGCCAGGCCTGGGGTTGAAGGTGAAGGTTGGTTGAGACGCGAAAGGAGCGGTGTGAACGCGAGGGGGGGGGAAAAAAAAAAAATGAAGCGTCATGGCGAGCGGGGCACGATGGGATCGTGGCGGACCCGGCTGAGCCCGTGCAGGCGTGCGCAAGCGCAGCCGGCTGCATGCGCTGGAGGGGGAATGGGGGCATTGCACGTGTATGTAGCTCGCCGGCGCTGGCAGGCTGCATCCATCGGTGCTTGCTCGTCGCCCTGGGCCAGTCACAGGCTGGCCAACCGCAAATGCTCAAATATCATGAGATTTTGAACATCACATGCAATGCAAGGGGGGGGGGGGGACTTGCCTTTGCCTTTGCCTTTGCCTTTGCCTTTGCCTTCAGGTTTCCCCGCCTTTGGGGTGCGTTTGCTTCACGTCTGCAAGCTTTTCTCTGCCCCTGTGCGGGCTAGGTGCTTCCTTTGTTTTCCAATGAAAGCGGAAGATTCTCCACATAGCCCGCTCAAGGCCGGGAGCCGGCATTTGGAGAAAACCGCTCAAAATCACGAGACTCGCAATGAAATCGGGAGGTGTGACCCCTGCGTTTACGCCTTGCTGCCTGCACGATGCAGGATAGCTGGCTACGCAGCGGGCTAACTCGGTGCATTGTTTGCTGCTGGCTGCTTCGTACATGGCTGTAGGATCGGCAGGATCGAGGTCAGGCCCTCTTATATCTGGAGGTTGCAGAAAGAATCTAGAAATATCTGAGAGAGGTTTCACATAGTCTGCTGAAATGGAAGGCCAGGGCTCATAACATTGTGATAACTCTCAGAAAGGAGACAGATAAACAACACCCAAACCTTTACAGCCAGAGATCTACAGTTATATCGGCTCCATTGGGTTGTACAAACAAATTCAACTAGCCACTAAAATAAACATTTAATATAAATGCAGAAACAAGAGAAAAGGAGTCTCTGGATAAATACAGGTGCCTTTCTAGGACTATTTATTATTTTCATGACACATAAGCATATTTTTCTTCACTTGGATTTGATCCTGGAGACCTTCCTCAACCAAAATTCCCCTTGAACACTGGGCCTGGGGATACATTCAACTCTTGATGGTATGTTCTTGTCTTTCAACTGTATGATTTTGTTAACAGCATTCAAACTGAAGGGGCAATGGGGGAGGCTTCTCTGTCGCTGGTGCAGTTTATCCCCTTCTCCACATTTTTGGATTCTGCTATATCTACCCTTTTCAAGGTGTCTTTTGCCTCTTCCGATGAACAAAGTAGCTGCCTTTGGGATGCACCAGATTATTTTAAACAGTAAGTATTTTTTTTAAAAGAAAGAAAGAATTCTAGAGAAGGAGCCCCTAAGATCCTCCTAAAAAGAAATTGCCCCAGACTCTCAAAGGTATTTAGATTAGTGTCTAACTCCCATTGACTTCAACATGATGAGCATTAAGCACCCAAGTTGCTTTGAGGATCTGGGCCTTTAACCTCACTCTTTGTATCGTTTATTTCAAAGGCTGTTTGGATTCACAAGCCGTTTGGAATACAGTTTATTTGGTGACCTTGAACTACAGTGAATTAGATGGGGGTAACATGGAGCCAGAACTTTCATACCTCTCTAGAATTCAGATTGTCTCATGGTGGCTCTAAGCCACAACTTCACAAAATCTTTGGAAACGTATAAGTGATAACTTCTCCAGCTGCTTCTGCACCTCATATTTCATGTACCCATGCTGCTTCACACCGCCTTTTGAGCCTGCTGCTGTAGGAACACTTTTTGGAAACATTTGAGTTGGAGCTTTTTTTTTTTTTTTTTTTAAAAAGACTTGTTAATATTGAGGTGTGGCATGGAGATACAGAGAGCAGCTTTGTTGGAGACTAAACAGAAAACGATCTTTCTCACCCTATGACTGCACTGTTTTCCTTTTCATGTCAGCATCTATTAAACTGCAGGCAAAATGTGTGGGTTTTAAAACATTTCTCATGTAGAATTTCCCCTCTCCCTCTCTCCCCTCTGGCATTTCCTTTCAGTGTTGCAAGCAGCAGAGCTAGTGGGTTGAACACCAGGAATTCCTGCTATTCCAACACTAACTCTCTATAGCTTTAGGCAAATAACTTGGGGCCACACTTTCAAAAGAGCTTAGCACCCAATAGTTCCCCTGAAGGATACGTCTACATTTGAGCAGGGAGGTGTGATTTCCGGCTCATATAGATGGACCTGCACAAGTTCTCCTCCAGCTAGCACCTAAAAATAGCATTGTATCCACGGCAATGTGAGTGGCAGTTCAGCCTAGCTGTCCCGAGTACTAACCCAAGGCGTTCGGCAGGATTTTACGGGGGTCAGCTTGCCCAAGCGGCCACCTTTGCCACTGTGGCCACCCTGCTCTTTTTAGGCGCCAGCTCTGCTTGAGCGACTGTGAGTACATCTCCGTGAGCTGGGAATTGCACCCCACAGCTCAGAGGTGGATGTAGCTTTAGACACCCAGATGAACGGTCGGATTTTCAAAAGTGCTCAGATTCTATTTAGGCCCCTAACGAAAGGGGCTGGATTTGCATAAATGCTCAGCCCTCTGCAGCTCCCAGTGAGAACAGGGAGAGCTACTGCGTGGGGAATGTGAAGGCACATGCGGTAGTTTCATCTAAGTCCCTGAACAGGAGCCGCATATGTCGGAAAATCCGTCCCTTGGTCCTTCTCACGTCGCCCATCTGTAAAACCCGAGTCCTGTCTGCGCACTAGCCATCACTTAAGGGCATGAACTTGGCTTTGCCATGCCTGTCTGTCATGCTTCTTGCTGGAATGGCTCCCTTGCTGTGTCCCTATAATGTAACTGGCGTAGGAGGACAGGTTATTGGTCTGTCGCACAACCTCCAACCTGGAGGGCTAATAATGCACTGCTTTTTGTCTGCACCTGTCCAGCTTGGGTAGCCCTCCCAGCAGTTAAAACACCCAGTGGCATCACTCTTGGGGACACTGGAACAAACAAACCTTCTCACGAAGGTCAAGGTGCAGACTTCCGGGAAGGATCTGTACAATGGGCACAATCATAACAGCCCATCTCACGAGGAGTTGTGAGTGTTAATCAACTGCAGAAAAGCTGGAAAGTTGCGAAATAGGAACAGTACTTCAGGATCCTTCCTCACGCCACCACCCGTGATGCTCTTTATTGATGGTTAACACCAGCTAGGATAATCTCTGTGCAGCCTACTACTTCCAGTTGCATCTGAAGAGTCATCAAGATTGTATTGATTCGGATGCTAACATGCCATGACCGGCCTGGCACTATGGGAAGCAGGGAGTGAATAGAACACTTGGCTCCCCCAAATGATCTTCAAGGGCCTACAAATTATTGTCAGAAAGGCCAAGGTATGTACAAAGTTATTCAATAGTATGCAGTGATACAGTAGCAGATTGGCAAGGCGTCATCCTTTATACGAATGATAAATCACAGCAAAATCGTGATGCAGTAGCCAAATTTTCCTTTGTAAGAACTCTTCAAAATTCAAGATTTTTTCCAGAGGGTCTAACTAGCTCCTGGAAGGTTATTTGATTTTTTAAATAGCAATATCCAGGGGCCCCAAAATACCCTCTCTCCCCCCACCCCCAGTCATGGGATCCTGCACCAGATTGACCCTATGAGGCATGGAATGCTCTGTGTTGTTGCACACCTGGGCCCAGATGAAGGATTTTTGGGTGGCTTCCTGCTTCTCCTGGACCTTACACCAGAGCTCTTGGTTATGTAAGTTGGATATTCGTCTTTCCAACGCTGGGAGGCAGCAGTCCTTTCTCCCAAGCTCAAGGGACACTGCTGGGGGCTAAGGGGTTGGCTGTTGCCATGGCGTTTTGCCTATTGGATGGAACAGGGTTTTGTTTGCATCAAGGCTCTTCTTGTCCAGATGACATATGTTCGCTCTGTCTGACCCCCCCTCCACCCCCCATCCAAAGGCGAGTTTTATTGATCAGCTCGCAGACACGAGGCGGTAATAAAGTCAAATACCGGAGGGGGTGGAGGGAAACCAAGGCACGGCCTGGAGCAGTAAGGGAAACAGGCAACCTTGCCACACAAACCGGGGGAAGGGAAAGGGACCTTCACTTTCCGTTGCCGGATCGAAACCGCAAAGAAAATACCCGCCAGGCCAGCCCGTGCAATTATTTCTGAGCGGTGCAATTAAATTACTGCAATGCAAATAGTCCGCTCTGCTGTGAAATCACCCGAGGGGGGCTGGTTCCCGCAAGGCTCTGAACACTTTGCCCCCCTCGCACCCCTTCTTCCAGCAAAGCACTGGCTTCATCTGACGCTCATCGCGAAGGCAGGTGTTGCTGGCTCGGGGCCAGGGCGCAGAGCTCTCTTGAGGATGGCGAGACCTGGCTGAATCGAAAGGCCAAGAAAAGGAGAAATGGTCCTTCCCCACGAATCTGTCTTTCACCTTGATTGAACGCAGCCTCCCCTCCCCTCTCCCCCCCCCCCCCCGTTTATTAGTTGTCATCATTACTTTTTCATCCTCTTGTGTAGACATTGCACTGGGTACAAGATCCGGCACCACCGCTGGACACACAGGTGTGCATCAAACGTGCACTGGGTCAGTTTCAGGCTGCTACTTAATACGATCGGCTGCAGGCATTCTTCAGTCATTGAAATGTCCAAGTGTTTGTGTTTCATTTAAAGCCTGAACAAACGGAGGCACCTTCTTGGGGAAGAAGTGTCCTACCCAACTATGACGATAGGTCAATAAGACAAAAAAAAAAAAAAAAAAAAAGACAGTATTTTCCCCCCTAAACGAAGGGTTTTGTTTGTACAGTGGAAAACTACACCCATGGGACAAATCTGATTTCTCTTTATATACCTAGCCTGACAGAAAATATGGATGTAAGAGCTGGGACCATTATCCAGC